>NW_026535790.1:13657500-14857500 GCF_028551555.1 Melozone crissalis | reverse complement strand
GGGTGGCCAACATACATCTCAGCACAACCCATCTGGCCCAAATCCATCCCCAGCCTGCTCCAATCCCCACTTTTATCATCCTAATTATGAGCAGATTCCCAGCTCCCTCCCTCCCTCTTCACTGCCCCCTTTTCTCCCTCCCTCTGGCAGGAATGAGCAGGTGAATCCCAGCTTTAGGTATTTTCGTTCCATTATTGCTGGTGGACAAAGTTTGGCCTCTTTCATTTTCCTTTTCTCGCAGCCTCTTTTGTGGGGATTAAAATAATTGATATTGATAACGAGATCTGCCCCCTGCCCCTGGTCCCAATTACTCGCACAGGCTGGGGATCCTGCCTTATGGATCTGACAGGAATGGTCTCAATTATCCCCCTGGGCTCCAGGACTGATGCTGGGATTGATTTGGGATTATTGGGGCTGATTGTTGTGGGTTGGGGTCAGCATTGGAGCTGGCCCGGGCTGGCTCAGAGCTGCATTTTCCCCAAGTGCTGCCAGGTGCCTGCAAAAGGGGATAATTTACTGCAGCCACCCCATGCTCAGGATCACAAGGACAGCACTGAAGGGGTTTTTCATCCCAGGTTTTGCTGGGGGTGAAGTTGGATCCTTGGTGCTGTGGGAGAGCCAAGGAGCAGCAGCTTTGGGACAGGCCCAGCCCCACAGTGAGGGGAAACCCCAGTGAAAGTAAATGAGAGAGACACAGAAAAGGAGATTTAAAGCAAACAAGAGCTTTTTGGACCTGCAAAACCTTATTTCATTAAGTTATGGGATTGTTAAAGTTGGGAAAGATCTTTAAGATCATCAACAACAGCGACACCAGCCATGCTCATCACCATGTGCCACAACCACGTGGGTTTTGGTCACCTCCAGGGATGGAGACTCCATCACTGCCCTGGGCAGCCCTTCCAATGCCTGACCACCCTTTTAGGGAAGGAATTTTCCCTAAATATCCAATCTAAACCTCCCTGGCTCAGCCTGAGGCCGTTCCCTCTCCTCCTGTCCCTGTTCCCTGGAGCATAGCCCAACATCCCTGGCTGTCCCCTGCTACCAGGGACTGTGCAGAGCCACAAATTCCTCCTGATCCCCCTGTGCTCCAGGCTGAGCCCCTTCCCAGCTCCTCCTCATCAGACTTGTATTCCCAAATATTTGATGGCCACAGATTCCAGAGCAGACACATTATAACTGCAGTGGCTGTGAGATGAATCCAGGGAAGGAAATATTCCTTCAGGATTATTCCCTTCACCAACCCAGAGCTTCTCACCCTGGGATCATCACTGGATGCAGCATTTTCCTTTTTACCACCATTTATATAAAACTCAAATGCAAAAATAGAGGTGAGGAGAGAAGAGGAGCCAATTTTGCCTCTGGAACCAGAGAGGAGATGAACCCAGAGCCAGCAAAAAGCCCCAATTTATAATCAAAATGCAACATAATCACTGCAACAGATGTCAAAAAGATAAACCCACAGAGTTCTGAATGCCAAGGATCTGCTGTGCATGTTGGAGAGCACAGGGATGCTCTGATTCTGTCAGATGGCCACTTTTTGGGGGTGTAAGCAGGAACAGCACCACAAAAACCTCCTCTGTTCTCCTTTCCCTGCCCTGCAGCAGATTTACAGTGCAAGTTCTCAGAAAATCTCAGGTTTGCTCCTGGATCCACGATGGGGAGGGGAGGGAAGGAGAGAAATTGGTCTTTTAGGAGTGTGGTTGGGAAAAAACAGCATCACCCAGCTGGCACAGGGACATGGCCTGAGTGCCAGAGGCTGGGATAAAGAGGGAAAACATGGAGAGCTGCCTGGCAGGAGAGGAAAGGTTGGGGGAAATGATTTTACAAAAGAAAAGCAGATAAGAGAAATGAGGTTTTGTGCGCACATCACTCACCTCGTAGTGATAATCCATGCAAGTTAACTCTCTCCAGCAGCGATCTCCTCGGATTTTAATCAGCCCCTGGGGGGAAAAAAAAGGACAAAAATAGTGTCACAATTATTTTATTTTATTTTTCTTTGTGTCTCAAGGTGCCAACTTCTGTGGTTAAACTGCAGCAGGGGTTGAATGAGACCCACGGCACATCCACAGGCCTGGGTCCAGTCGTGGTTCCCAAGGGAACACAATGGCTCTGACTCATTCCACTGCCTGGTTACTGAAAATCTGACATAAATCCTTGTGGAATATGCCAAATTCCCCTTCCAGGAAGAAGCCCCAGCCACAGCTGAGCCTTTGCTCAGGTTTGAGCAGCCCAGGGCTCCTGGCATCGCTCCCAGCATCCCTGGGAAGCAGCAATAGGAAAAACCAGCCTCTGTCCCTGGGATAACACACAGAAGCCAGCAAGATTCACAATTTGAACATCCAAACCCAACAGCTTCCCTCGGGCAAAGCCACCTCTGCTGCCTGTGGAAAAGGGAACAGAGCCACAGAGCTGGGGATGGGGACACGGAGCAGGAATGGGGACACAGAGATGCAATTAAAATAATTAGAGAAACAAAAGAGGGGCAGGGGAAGGAAGCTGCCAGCCCCAAACACAGCTGGCTGCAGCGCTGACAGCTCTGCCCCACCTCAGGTTAGAGGCTGGGCCAGCAGGTATCCCCTGCCCTGGGACCTCAGGACAACGGGAGGGGACATTTCCAAATCACTGGGTCCATTCCAGGGCTGGCAGCAATATTGGGATTGAATTTCTCTGCCTCGGAGATGAAGAGCAGAAAGGAATCAGTCGGCCAGAGCAGGAAAGACACCTGGGCAGGGATGGGCTGGAGCAGGAAGCCGAGCAATCAAGGCTGGCTTTGATGTCCGGGAGAGGTCCCTGATTAGGATCACAATATCCCAAATTGAGGAAAGCTTCACTAGTCAAAAGGCCGAAGCAGCTCTGTCATCTGCATACAATTAGGGGGTATTTGCCTGCCTCTGACATTGCCCTGATTGTGATGGTCCTGCCTTCCCCAGGAGGAAAACCCTGGGAGATTCTGGGAGCATCCTGAGGCTTCCTGGCATTTGCAGCAGGGAAGGGATCAGTGACCTTCCAGAGCCAAAATCTGAGCTCAGAGGAGGAGACTCCAGCATTTATGAATTCCACCTAAATTCCCAGAATTGGAACAGGTTGGAAGAGACCACAGTGGCTCCTCTGCTCCAACCTCCCTGCTCATGCGAAAACAAATCTTCACTTGCAGCATTAAATAAAGTTTAACATGTTTTCAGCTTAAAAGAAACTCAAAATTCCTATTAAAGACCCTCCAAAACTGTCCAGACCTTGGAAATATCCAGGAATATCCAGTTCCCAGGGCTGTGTATCTGTCTGTCTGTCTGACAGCCGAGAGCACAGGGCAGAGCAGAGTTTCTGAACTCCTGCCTGACAGAAAAGGGATGCAAAGCGAGATCACCCAGGATTTCAGGGATGGCAAAGCAGTTCTATCTCCAGGGATTCACTCAGCAAGTAAATCTGAAGCAGGGACAAGACACCCTGACTATCAGTAGCCACTCCATCCTCCCCTCCCCAGGCTGTCCTGCCCTCCCAGCTTTTCTAAAATTACAGGATCTGGTGATAGCATCTCCCAGGATGTGCTGCAGCTCCAGCCCTGGCAGGGCCAGCACACACTGAGGAAGCTCTGTGCAGGAATGCTGCAATATTAAAACAGGACAGTTATCTTGATGACCTTCCCTCCTCCTCCCTTCCCCGGGCTGTTATCAAGCTCTATTATCCAGCAGGGATAATTAAAACTCCAATTAAAACGAGGATGGGGAAAAGCAGCGCTCTGAAAATCCTGATTTTCCCTGCAATGACTCACTCAGGCAGTTCATCCCTTTCTGTTTACTAGAAAGCTTTCAGACAGGAAAGTCTTCATATCAAAGATGTTTTGCAGCATAAAAAACTCCCACTCTCATCATGAAGGGGCTTCAAGTCAGCTTTACCCCGAGCTGTCTTCGAGGCCCCTTCACTCCCACAGTGGCACCTGAGTTTTCCAGTCTTCCCAAGGATTTGGACCAAGAAATTGCACAGAAAAATCTCTGTGTGCTGAGGCTTCAGCTCTGCTGAGGAGAGGCAGGAAAGGAGCAGGAGAATCACAGAACCCTGGAGCTGCTGAGGCTGGGAAAGATCTCCGAGCACCAAGGCAGCTCTGCCCATCTCGGGGGCTGCCGGAAATCGGAAAGTTTTCAGGAATACAAATTAAATCCGAGCTCAAGGCAAGCGACCAGGTGGCCAAGTGAACCAGCAGAGGCCCTTTCACCTCCGTGGCCTTGCTCTGAATCCAGGATTATTAAATTCCCACTGCTGGTGGTGGCTGCAGGGACACGGGGTCGGGCACTGGTGGCACTCCTCGGGATAATGAGAGCTCCTGGCCTGGGGAGGGGAACTTGGGCTCCTTGTCACAGGAATTTACAGCAGGAGGAGTAGAAAATGTTGCCCCTGGATTGAATTAAGGTCCAGAATGAAATATGGGCTCAATTCGTCCTGCCCTGCCAGGTTTGGTCCCTGCAGGGCATGGCCAAGGAGCACAGGGCAGGATGGAGATGCAGCACCTGCCTGGACCTGGAAAACCCCAAACTCCCCTAATTAATTAAGGGCAATTAAATCCAGCAGCATTTCTCACAGGGCAAGGAAAATTAGAGTTAGGATTTTTTTTTTTTTTAGATTTACCTTAATGGTGGATAATAAAATCCCTGGCTTTAATCACTTTGCCCCCACACCAGCCCTGCTCTGAATATGGAATAAAACAATCCCAAAGCAGGGGAAACGTTCCCACATTTACAGGATGCCAACAAACAGGATCCAGGGGGATCCATCAGAGATCCAGGGGGATCCAGCCCCCACCTGAGGGGAGGGAAGGGCTCAGCTCCAACACCAAATCCCCAAATCCTGCCCTTCCATCCTCCCCTGATGGCTGTGCCCAACTGTGCCCCTTCCAGCCTGCTGTACTTGGGTGATTCAAAGCAAAAAAAAGCCAGAATAATTAAAATGTCATTCAAGCCCTAAGCCCATATGAGTCACTGTTCCAAAAAATATCTGAAAAATTCCTTCAGGAGTGGGGGATAATTATATTCCTCCCTATCTATTGATTTTTCTCTACAATGCAGATGTCAGATTTTCCACGGCTTTTTTTTTTTCCCTTTTTCTCCTCTTTTTTTTTTTTTCTTTTTTTCCTTTTTTCCCTGGAGTGAGTGTCAAGGAGGAACAAAGCACTTCTTTGAGACTTTTTCAGCCCAAAATTAATTCTGAAAAAAATGGTACAGACAGGCCAATAGCACGGGAAGCTGAGCAAAAGCTTGGTGACTCAAGCTATGTCTGCAAAATTCCCTATTGATCCCAGCTCCAGAGGGAAGGGTGGGGAATGGGGCACCCACGTTATAAATTTAGAGTCAATTTAAAGACCTTTCTGTGTCTTTGCTGTAGAAAAGATGGGCAAAAACCCACCCAAAGTTCCCAACTAAATTCTAATTTTCATTTTGCTCCTGCTATAAATAAGGGAAGCTTCCAGGGAAAATCCCAGCTCCGTGCACTTCCCACCTCTGCTACCCACAGGAAAAGTGGTTTCACCATCTCTCAAAAGCCAAACCCTCACCAGGGTATTCTGAGACAAATTTAGACCCCAGTGTGTGGGAGAGGAAGGAGCTTCCCAAGGTGACATCTAAAAATAAAACCATTTCAGGATTATAGGGCAGGGCTGGAAGAGGCTCCTGGAGAACCTAAATCTGAGGAACCCAATGAGAGCAACTTCAGCTGGGGGTCTAAAACCCCTCAGAGCCCCAGACCTTCCCCATATCCCTCTCTGCTGATGGATCAGGGTCTGTGGGGCAGGAAGGATGAGCTGGATCCTGGGTTTTCTATTTTGCAGGGAATGTCCCACAGGGAACAGGCGACACAGGTACAGCCTCTACCACAGCTGTGACAGCAGCAAGCCAAAGGGAACAGGTGACACAGCCCCTGCCACAGCTGTGACAGCAGCAAGCCAAGGGTGAGCACCAGAGCAGCACCTGATGTTCCCACCAACCTCACTGAACTCAGGTTGCTCCTGCCATGAGAAGAGAGGAATAACGGGATGCTCCACGTCTGGAAGGGTTTGAGGCCAGGCTGGATGGGCTGGGACAATCTGGGATGGTGGGAGGTGTCCCTGCCCACGGCAGGATGGGCTTTAGGGTCTGTTCCAACCCAAACCAGCCCATGGTTTACAATTCCTCAGCCAGGGAAGGACAGCTTTGTGCTCCTCAGCTGGTTCTGCTCTGCACCTTGCCCAGCCCTGTTCAGCTCCAAGCCTGGCACCTCCACACCATCCTGAGAACGCTGTGAGTGTCCAAGGCCAGGCTGGATGGAGCTTGGAGTAACCTGGGACAGCAGGAGGTGTCCCTGCCCACGAGGAACCTTTCCAGGATCCTGCCATGATCCAGGTGAGCAAACCCCACCTGCCCGCTGCCTCCTGCACACAGGGGCTCTGAGTGGCCCCAGGAGCTCAGGAGAGCCTGCAGGAGCTCAGGAGAACCAGCCCAGAGCCAAACCAGAGCCACCAAAACCACAAAGCCCCGCATGGGCAGAAACCTCTCAGGAGAACTCCCTGGCGTTGACTTTGCTTCCTTTGATTTGCTGCTGTTTCCCTCCACCAAATCCCCCCAAAAGCCCCTCCGAGAAGCCCCCAGCAGCATCTGGGGGGCTCTGGCGGCAGCGCTGGGTGAAAGGGATCCTGCAAAACCCTTGGCACCGGCGGCTCCTGCCTTTTCCAGCCACCAAGGAACAACAAGTCCCGCTGCCAAGGGCTATTACAGACGAATGGAGAGAGATCAGAGGCACAAAGGAGGTTGCTAAGGAGTCAAGTGTGGGATCCCTGCAGAGAGGAGGAGGCTGCAGCTGGGACGGCAAAGGTCAGAACATTGCAGACATCATTTTCCAAAAATTCCCATGAAGGGCCGGCGCGGGAGCCGGGAGCTGGCCCCGCCGTGCTTGCCCAGGAATAATGAGAGAGGCAGCGAAGAAAGCTCCCTTTCTTCCCTCCTACCCACGCTAATGTAATAAAACAAATTAGAATAATTATTCTCCATTGCAGGGCCATAATGCCCGGGATCAGGGCACGCCTGTCACCGAGCTGACATCTACATCCGCTGGGTTCTGCTGCTGCTCGCCCCTCTGCACCTCGGGATCGCCCCAGTTTCATCTTTTATTCGATTCCATTTTTCTGCAGGCATCCAGATTCTGTTTGCTTCAAAGTCTTCCTTATTTTTGCCAGAAAGTTCATCTCCCTTCTTAGCTAATCACAGCCCCACCCTTTCCAGTAACCTTTCAAATGCCACCCACGTCCTGACACTTTTAACAGGCTCCAAGCAAAAACAAAACAAGGAACACCAAGAGTTTCACACGAACCGCGAGGTTCTGAAAGGATTTGCTGCAGTGGGTTAAAAGAAAGATTTTCTAACAGCAAAGAAAATTCAGAACTGTTTAAAAATATATTAAATATCAAGTGATGTATAAATTATCTGGAAGAAATTGATCCTTTTTTTGTGAAAAGACATCTCGGAGAAAGATGGACAAATCCACAGGAAAAAACTGTGATAATTTAAGGGGAAAATAATTGATTATTATAGTTCTTGTTGCACTATTTTTTTCCCCAAAACTGTCACTTTAAATGATCTTTTATCCTCCTGCAAAAGGAGAAAATATCTCTTATGTACATTAGAAACAGCAAAGGACCGAAATTATTTTCTAAGTCTCTGCCTGCCGAAAACTGCTCCCAGTCCTCTGTTCTGCAGCCGAGGATGTTTCTGAACAGCTCAGGGAGCTGAGCCTGGATCTGGGAAGGGGGGGCCATTCTGACAGAACGGGAAATCTGGAAAGTGGGAAAAAAAACAGAGAGAAATTTTGTTTACAGGAAGCAAAGCAAGGGGAGGCACGGCCAAGGCACAAATCCCAAGTGGAAAAGATGCTTTTGGGTTTCCCAAAAATTCCCTAAATTCCCCTAAACTGCCCCTAAATTCCTCTTCAGGACCTCATGTATGATGTGAGGAGGAGCTCCTGGGAAGGGCTCTCCAAACTGGGAGGATAAAAGGGGGAAGAAAATCATTCCTGAGGGATCCATCCCAGACCCTGCAACACTTAAAGGTTATCACACAGAGAAGGTGTCCAGCGCACTGCACACAGGGCAGGTTATTAAAAAAAAAAAAAGTCTGTTATAAAGAATAGAATTATCACAGAACACACCTATTAAAGGATCTCATTCCTGGGACAAACCCAAAGTTTGGGATTGGCCTCATGGCCCCAGGACCCATCTGGACACAGACCCCAGAGTCCTCCCAGCCCCAACACCTGCAGCAGCCAGGCAGAGATTGGCAGCTTTAAATCTGAATTTCCTTGCTTTGGGCACTTTTAAATTAAAGTGGTAATGTGCTTTAAATCCCGTTTCCCTGGTTTTTCACTCCGCTCTTCAATCCTTTCCTGCAGAAAGTAATCAAGATGTCTCAGCCTCACACTCACTGCTCCAGCCACCTTGCCTGGTAACTCATTCCATATGGCTGGGATCCTCTGTGAGGCACAGCTCCACCTCCATTCCCTGCTCATTCCCATTTCCCAGCCTGCTCTTGCACCCCTGATGCTCAGAGCTCCCCCATCTCCTCCATGCATCCTCAGCAGGGAGAATTTTTCCTTGTTTTCCCTGTTTCCTGCGGCTGCCCCATCCCTGGGAGGGTCCAAGGCCAGGTTGGATCAGCTGTGACAGTGAAAGGTGCTGGGGCTGGAACTGGATGAATTTTAAGATCCTTTGGATGAGCTGGATGAGCTTTAAGATCCTTTCCAAGCCAGACCATTCCAGGGTGATATTCCCTGTACAGAACATCACCCAGTGGGCATGAGTGACCCAGGCGTGCTTTGGATGATGGGCACATCCCAGCAGGGCTGAGAGATGCAGGGAAGTGCTGCTGGACACCAAGCCAGCACCCAGGATGAGCCTGATCTCCCAGCCCAGGGGATGCTGCTCCTGCAGCCGGGAACAGCCCAGGGCAGAGCCATCAGGAGAAGCCCCCCAGCACTGCCCCCTCAGCCACTGCAGGGCTGGAGGATGAACCTGCTGCTCCAGGGCTCCTCCCAAAGCCCCCTGAGATCCCATTCCGTGCTCCTGCAGCTTCCAGGTGTGCTCAGTGCTGCTGCAGTTGCAGGCAGGTGTTGATGACAGCCAAATTCTCACATTTCTGAGCTCCCTCAGCCCCTGCACTGATAAAGAAACAGAAACTCTCTTTTATGGTTTGCTTTAACAATCCCTGGTGACTTCCAGGGCACAAGGAGCTGCTCCAGGCTTTCCTCAGGATGCTGTTGGCAATTCATCAGCTCCATTCCAGCCCTGGGCAGGAATTTGGGCTCCCCCAGCACGTGGCTCTCGCCTGCAGCAGGAATTCCCCAGAATGTATGGACTCCATGAAGCTGTCACCTACTCTCAGGCCTTGCAGCAAAAACTCAGGACTAATATTTGCTCAATGGGGTTTTGGCCACGAGGTGTATTTGATGGAGAGTTCCTGAGCAGGGCTGCTGCCCATAAAACCCCAAAACAACCCAAAAATGAAGCAGAAACTCTTCCACCTGGGAGAGTTTGTAAGCACAGGATGGGGGTTCAATCAGAATCCCCCCAAAAAAGCTCCAGGCAGAGCTGGCACCAGTGGGAACCCACGAGACTCAGGGAGATGCTGGTCCAGGGAAGCACAGCTCCAACCAAGCCCTTATTTTTTGGGAATCAGGGATTATTAAACCCTGCACTTTGGGAAAAGGGCTGCCAGGAGCTCCCTCAGGACCCCCAGCCTGCAATGAGGGGTTTGGAGAAGGGCTGACACCCCCCCAAACCCACCCAGCACTGAGGGAATGGAGCAGCTGGAAAAGCAACTCAGCTCGCTGGATCAGATATTTGTGTTCCTGGAGAGAGGGACAGGGCTTGGAGGGCACAGCAGAGTCCCCAGGCAGCTGCAGGTGACAAAACACCTCAGTGCCACCACGCCAAGGACCCTGCTGGCAGCAGGGCTGCTCCTCTTGGCAAGTCCCTGTGGCATGGTGAGCACACAATGTGCTGTGTGGTTGGAATCACAGAATTATCGGGGTTGGAAGAGACCTCCAGGACCACCCAGTGCCACCACATCCAATGTCTCAAACACGTGACTTCATCACCTCCCTGGGCAACTCATTCCAATGCTGACCATTCCCTCAGACAAAAAATAAATAATTCTAGTATTTAATCCGACCCTCCTGGGGCAAGGTGAGGCTGTGTCCTCTCATGCCTTCGCCTGAGGAGTGGCAGAAATCTCAGCACACACCTCTGCCTCCCACCTCGTGACTCTGATGGCATCACAAACCCACACTCTGCATCTTCCAAGCCTCAGGAAATCCGAGTGACAGAGAGTCACAAACAAAATGACGAAGCCATCAAACCACCCAGCTCTTCTGAGGGAAAGCAGCCCCGCAAATGTGTGTTTGCATCACTCACTGCCTAACGAGCTGCTGGCTCACACAAAGAGCCCCTATTCTGTGGCATGTTCCTGGGAAGCATCCCTCTTTACATCCTGCTCTAATGGGTGATTAGGAACATCAAACATATAGATTGAATCACGTAATTATGCCTTTTAAAAAGGCAGCAATATTTGAGCTCAGCCCAGCGCTGGCTGCCAATCAAACCCAGCAGCAGCAGCGCCTGCCTGAGCTCCTCACCTCCCACCACAGCTGGGATTATCCCACTTCTCCCTAAACAAACCCAGCCAGCTCCTGTGCACAACACAGCAAGGTCTGGACGTGATTTTTGGGGAGGAGGTTTAGCCAGGAAACAGCAAAACTCCCTGATCATGAAATGGTTTGTGTTGGAAGAGACCTTGAAGATGGTCTCGTTCCAACCCTTCCTCCAACATCCTCCTCCAAACCAGAGCAGCTCTGCTCAGTGCAAAGTCCCAGATTGTCAGAGCTCCACGTGGAGAAAGATCCCAGATATGAGGCACTGAGTGGAGGGAAAAGGGGCTGACAAGTGAAATCAGCCCTGGGGTTCAGGAAGGGACCATGGAAAACAGGAGAGAACTGGGATGGGAACCTGGGGAGATGGGAACCTGGGGAGACACCACCTCACCCACCCAAGGAACATTCCCAAAACGCTCTCCTAACACCCAGAACAAGCTGAGGAAAGCCCAGCTGCCCCCAGGGAATGTTTCTTGCTTGGAGGATTTCCCAAGGAAAGCCTCACCCCAACCAGCCCAGAGAATCCCAGGAGAACCATGTGGGAAAGTTGAAATTCCTGCAGAAAGCACCAACCCTGCCAATCCCATTGGGGAAACTCCTGCTGCACGTGCTGAGCTCCTGGCCAGCTCGGGAGGAACCAAAGATGCGCTGGGAGCAGGTGCACCTGGGCTCCAGGAGGATCCTCCTCCTTCCCACTGCCTGCTGAGCTGTTCCCCCAGCCCAGGAGAAATCCTACACGGCTCCAGGCCCCAAAACATTAAAGATCCCCATCAATCACTCGCTTGTGGGGGTCTCCATTTAATGACCTTTCCATGTTTTCCTCTCCTGTGGCTGTCAGTGATATATCAGTGTCCCAGGCACACAGGGACATGTCTCTTCCCAAAAATATCAGGAGTTATTGCTCTCCTGGCAAAGCTGAGAGCAGCACAGGGATAATGGGAACAGAGATGTTTGGGAAGCACAGTTTTCCTGCATACTCAGCCTGCCCCATAATTCAGAATTTATGAGACACATCTGCAGGAAAAAATCTCAGGCAGATCCCAGTGTAGAAGGAAAGCAGGATGCAAATTGGTGATCAGATCAATTTTTAAGGAAATTGGGGATGTTTGGCTATGCTTCGTGTCAATTCACTCAACAATCCACATCATAGCTGAGAACCACAGAATCCTGGGATCATTGAGGCAGGAAAAGAACTCCAAAATCATCATCCCATGGCCAATCCCCACACTGCCAACCAGAGCAGAGCCCTGAGTGCCACATTCAGGCATTCCCTGAATCCAAAGAAGCATCAGGATCCTGGGATCCAGCCTGCATCCCTCAGGATGTGCTGACGTTTGGTTCAAATCCCATTGGTGAAAAATGCCCCAAATAAAACCTTCACCCTGAAATCCCTGAAAAAAATTCCAAGGCAGAATTCCAAAAAAACCCAACCACTCCTCCTACAGTGATGATCCTCAGCTTTCAAGTTTTGGGATGTTCTGGAAGGTCCAAGCAGATGGAGCTGATGGGAGAACGCCCCTGCCACGCCTCGATTTTAATTTTAATTTTAATGGGATGTGTCAGGTCCTGATGGATTCCCTTACAAGCTGCTTGGGAATTCCCTCTGGCACCAGGACAGTTCTGCAGCAATTGCTCAGTTTGGAAGCACGGAGTAGAGAGTGACAGTGCAGGAAAGCAAAAACAAAGGAGAAGAAATCTGGGGAAAGTTGGGAATTACCCACCGGATTCCAACAGGCTTGTGGAAAAGCCACAACGCCCAAATTCCCTTTAATTCCTTTGGAAGAGCCCCTCAAGTGCAGCACCAACACATCCACACAGATCACTCCCTCCTCCTCAAAACAAAACCAGGAGAGAGCTGAAGCATCCTGAGGACCAGAGCAGGAAGTTTTTCCTGGTTAGTGGGAAAACTCCCAAACCAACAGATCCCGAGGTGCTGGACTGGGAAACTCCCAGCTGGGATGGGAAAATTGGGGATGGGATTTCTGGGATGGGACATTCCTGCTGCTGGCTCCTACAAGAAGCCAAAGGGAAATTTCTACTCACGGTTCAGAGCATGATCCTGAAAATGGGAAAAACTCCCAAACCAACAGATTCTGAGGCGCTGGATTGTGAAATTCCCAGCTGGCATGGGACATTTGGGATGGGACATTTCTGCTGCTGGCACCTCCAAGAAGCCAAAGGGAAATCCCCACTCATGGCTACGAGCATGATCCTGAAAATGGGAAAACTCCCAAACCAATGGATCCTGAGGTGCTGGATTGGGAAATTCCCAGCTGGCATGGGACATCTGGGATGGGATTTTTGGGATGGGACATTTGGGATGGGATGTTCCTGCTGCTGGCACCTGCAAGGAGCCCAAGGAGAATCCCCACTCACCGCTCCCAGCATGATCCTGAAGATGAGCCAGCGGAAGCTCCAGATGACAATCCTGGAGGGAGGAGAGCCCTGGGGCAGGCGGGACAGGCTCCAGAGGGGGCACAGGAATATTCCCAGGAATCCTGTCTCCAGGAGCTGTGATTCCCATCCTGCAGAGCCAACGAGAAATGAAGAAGGAAGTAATTATGGTGAGAGTGCTGGGAGTTATCCTGGAATTAAATTTAAATCAAATTATTAAAAAAACCCCACCTTGAATGGTTTTTAAGGTTAATTTTGGGGAAATCTGGCACCAGCTGCCTTAAAAGAGACAACCCACACAAGGGGGGGGATTCAGGGGTTTGAAGCTTTGGGGTTGTGTTGCTCTTCTCCAATCACAAACTGCATAAAAGGGGGGATTTAATAAAAATTAATAACTTCTACAAGGCAGAAAAAATGAGATTTAGGTGCCCTGGGAAGTGGCACGGGACAGGCAAACAGTGCCACTGATCCCTCCAGTCATGGATGGATCCAGCAGTGCCATGGACTGGGGCTGGATTTTTGCCTAAATGGGGCAGTTTTAGCTTCAGAAAATAGTGATTAAGATCCCATTAGATCTTGTCACCATCAATAGTCAGTGCAATGAGAAGCTCAGAATTTTAATCACAAAAAAAATCAAAGTGGTACCAAAATTGTCCATTAGGCCACATCCACCAAGTGCTGGATTTTACACATCCCTGGATTTAACCAAATTACCCTGGACTGAGCTCAAAGCAGAGCCTTGGGATCCCACCATGAATCCATTCCCTGGATCCTCTGGAGCAGACAGACTCCACCTAATCCATGCAAATCTGTATTTTGCATTTTCTCCTCCATCCCAGCCTACAAATATTGCAATGATTATTCCAAGAGAGGCAGAACACACAGCTCTGTTTTGACAGGTGAAGTCCAACCCTCGCCACGTCTGGAAGCACCAAATTATCCCTGCCAAAACTAAATCGCTGCAGCTTTGTCCCACCTCCAATTATTCTGATTCTCAGATATTCCTGTGTGATAGAATTGTTCTCTGAAACCATTTTAAAAAAAGACATTAAATGGCACATTGGTGAGGAGAATTCCTGAAAATTCCTTGGTGGGGCCATCAAGGCACTGAAATTCTCAGCTCTGTCAATTGAACCAGGCAGTGTCCATAGCTCCAATTCATTCCCAAGGTTTCTACAGGTGCTCACCAGTTTGATCCATAACAATTCCCTTCATCCAGCCCAAAGAAAACACATTCCAAACATATTCCAAACCCATTCCAGCTTCAGCCTGAGCCCCCTGATCCCCTACCCCAAGATTTTTCCAGCCCCTGATTTGATGTTGTCACACAGGAAAAACCACTTTGAATTTACTTGAAAATATTTCCAGTAACAGTCGTGAAACCTCCTTTTTTAAAATCTTAATGTGCAAAAACCCCTTAAATCAAACTGCAATTTTAAAAACTCAGATTATTGCACATCAAAGCCATTTAAAACTCCCCCTCCTCCCTGCCCACAGCAGAGACCCCCCAGATGCCCAAATTAATGGTTCTGGAAGGAGAAGCAAGGAATATTGTCCCAAAAAGCAGCTGCAGCAGGAAAGCACCGGCTCATCCCAAAAGTGAAAGGTTAATTGTGCCTGAACCCAGCTCCGGGGCTGACTGGCACCAAAAGGGTCGTAGATCTCCCTCATTCCTGCCAGCACAAGAATCCCACTGTTATCCCTGTTTTCATATGGAAATCACCACCCTGCCCCGCTGGGGATGGGTGTCGGGG
Source organism: Melozone crissalis (assembly GCF_028551555.1). Lineage (NCBI taxonomy): Eukaryota > Metazoa > Chordata > Aves > Passeriformes > Passerellidae > Melozone > Melozone crissalis. The sequence continues at coordinate 14,842,693 of NW_026535790.1, read as the reverse complement.
TGGGATCCAGACTCCTGCATCCCTGTGCATCCATCCCCTCGAGGGCAGCACTGCCCTCACCCAGCAGGGCACAGCAGCAGCGTTCCCTGCTCTGTTTTTCACCCCAATTCCCAGCCAGGGGCACAGAAGGACGCTGGCATCCTGCAGGACAATTCCCGCACATCCAGGAGGATGCTCCCAGCACCGAGCCAAGCCAAGCCTTCCTGGCATGGCCTCGACCACGAGTTCAGCCCTGCACCTGTGCTTTTATCCCAAAGGGATGCCAGGGCTGGAATCCTGGCACCAGCTGGCACAGCAGGATGGAGCCGTGCCGGGCGCAGCACGGAGTAAACAGCGCTGCCAGCTGCCGGGCACAGCCCTGGCACCCCCGGCTGCTCTGCAGCTAAACCAGCCCCAAGCTGGGCTTAACTGCCCCTGCAGACACGGACAGACTCTGCTCACAGGCTGGGACAGCAGGCTGGGCCCCAAAATTCGCCCAGTTTGGGGTTAAATGCTGCCTGGCTCTGGCTGCTCCCCAGTGTGGGCATGTGGGGCTCTGCTCTTGCCTCTAGGTCCTGCTAAAACCAGGTTTAGGGCAGATGAGCTGGGAGAGGTTCTGATTTATTCACAAACTCCTTCCTGAGGGATGGGATCTCCACAGTTGCCCATGTGGGATCAGTTTTCTGGGATCCATCACCCACTGTGCTTCTTCCCAGCCTCCATCCATCCATCCATCCATCCCCTAAACCTCTCCTGACCTCTTTCTTCCAGCACAGACTCATCCTGACCATAATGTGTCATTCCCAGAAAAATGTTAAGCTTGGAGAAGGCCTCCAACACCCCCAAGCCCACTCCTCTCTCAGGCTTCATCTCATGCAAACAAACTGCTGCTGGATGCTGCTCCATGGCCATTGGAAGTGCTGGGATTATCCCATATGCTCCTGTGCTGTGGTTTCTATAAAAATTCCAGCTCAGTTGGGAAGATTTGAGGAGATGAACATGTTGAACAGCACAAGTGAATCCACAGCTCAGGGCACGAGGGGGGAGCTGGGCTCAGCTCACCCTCACTGGGCTGTAAAATGACACCAGGCCCAAGATTACCAAATCCATCAGCAGAACCTCCCGTTCCTCCCTGCTGACTCACACACAGTTGTTCACATCTGCCCTGAAAGCCTCAGACTCCAAATCCTTCAGATTCTTAGACAGCTCTGAGGCTGGAGCCAGTCCCTGCTGAGGTTTGAGTGTTGTCACCTCTGAACACCACTCAGGGGTTCACAGAGCCCAAACACACCGGGACACCTGAAGGGATCAGCCAGGTCACCCCACCTGAGGGGCAGCCGGTTCCTCACTGACCCTCCCAGCTCACTAACTCCAGGATTTCTCCAGGGTTCCTAACTGATCCCAGCTCACTAACTCCAGGATTTCTTTAAGGTTCCTCACTGATCCTCCCAGATCATGAATTCCAGGACTTCTCTCCTGGTTTTTGGGATAATTTGGGTTGGAAGGGTTCTTAAAGCCCATCCAGTGCCACCTCTGCCATAGCAGGGACACCTCCCACTGTCCCAGGCTGCTCCAAGTCCTGTCCAGGCCGGCCTTGGACACTGCCAGGGATGGAGCAAACTCATCTGGGACAGCCCCACTTTGGAGCTGTGGAATGGGAAGGCAGATATTGGAGCTTCAGGACCCTGGGAGTTTCAGGAGCATCCACATGGAAGCCATGGAGCATCCCAAAACCAGTGAACAATCTGGGAATGAAGGGAGCAACAATCTCCAGTAACATTCCCCAATCCTGCAGTTTGAGGGGTGAAACCCATCCCATAAACAGCAGCAAACCCCATCAGGGCTCCTTCCAAGAGACAATTCCCATCCTCCAAGCCCAACCAACACATCCTTATTCCAGGGCTCACTGATACTGCTGGGAACGAAAGGGTCACGTTGTTGACCCACCTGCTCCTGTTTTCCTCACTTGGATCTCGTCAAATTTCAGCAGCTGCAGGGCAGCACAAAGCCCCCCATTGTTATCTCTGGCGCAGCCGGAGAGGGAGCCACGGGCTGGGTTTTTTTTGGGGGGGAAAAAAAGGGAATAAAACCAACGTCCGATGGCGGCTGCGCCCGCCCCACACGCGCTCCGAGGGCTCGGGACACGCTCGGAACTCGGCGTGGCAAAATCCATGGTCTGGGATTTTCCAGAGGTCTCTGCTGGGGCAGGGGAGGAGCAGGAGCAGGAGGAGGTGCTGGAAGGGAGGAGGGAAGGGAAGAAGCAAACCCCAAACCTAAATACGCTTTTCCCTATTACTTTTAGGGTTTTCAAGTGTTTTGCCTCTTCCAAACGCTCCAGCCCCTCATGCAATGGAGGGTTTGTATTTGTAGCTGGACATCAAGTGATGTCCAATTTTCATCTTTATTATTTGCCATAAATAAATTCACCATCCCAAGTTAGCACAGCCGGGCCATGGCTGCAGAGGGGTCAGCACAGTCCTTTCCCCCGATATCCTCATCCTAAACTGTTCTGTTGGTCAATCAGGGAGAAAGCAGAGAGGGAGGGAAGGGCTGAAAGCCTTCAGAAGATAAAAAACTAGGCTCAAGAATAATGAATTTTCTTATTTTCTGGTTTTCTAACTCAAAAATATCACCTGGCCAAAATCAACCCTCATACCTGGCTATGCTAGAAAGAGCTCACGTAATTAATTCTTATTAATTCCCCTTCCTAAAACACAGGATAAGGTGAAAACAGCCAGTTGTTTCTCTTTGTACAGCAACACCCACACATCAGATTTACCCAGAGCACGTCTGCACGGCACAGACAAATGCTGCTCCAACAGATCCAGATTTCCCAGCTCCCAGTGCAGCTGTCTCCCTATGGATATTGTGTGTCAGACAGCCCAGCAGCCCAGGGGAGGCAGATATCCAATCCAGACTGATTTCCCTGGAATCAGACCTGCTCCCGAGCCCACCGCCCTGAAAACCCAGCGTGGTTTATTTGGTTTCAGCTTGAGCCTAAAGCACCTGTTGGGAATATCTGAGCTGTGCTGCAGGACCAGGGATTTATCCCTGCTCCAGGGGCTGGATCACTCCTGGTTTGGAGGTGATTTCAAATCCCAAATGACATTTTGGGATTGAACCTCTCCAGGTTGCAGCACCCACAGCCCTCCAGCCCAACCCCAGGACACCACAACGCCAAAATCTGACCCAGCTTCCCACATCCTCAACCACCATTATTAAATATTTCCCATTTCCTGTTCAAAGTCACCTCAGCCTGGGGATACTTCACATTTCTGCAGCCACCAGAAAAAGTTCTGGCTGTTGTTGGAAGATTTGGGAGAACGTTAGCAGGAACTTTTGTACTTAAAGTATAAACTACCCAGAAAAAAAAAAATAAAATTTAGCATAAAAACTTTTAAAAGCTTCCAAGTGCTCTCCAGGGTAGTCATTAGGAACTACTTAGGTAACAGGAGGGTGATAACTGGGAGTTAATGCAGCGTTAAATTAGCCCTCCTTCCATGCAGAACTTTAAGTGACAGAGGAATCAGTTGGGAGGATTTTTATTTTATTTTTTAAATAATGAAGTTAATGGATTTCCTGTTTTTAGCTCTGTGGGCGGCTGTCAATTTGAGGGATCTGTACATACTGGATTTAATTACTCTGTCTTCAAGGAAGGAAAATAAGTTCAGCCCTGTTCCTATGAACAAGCAGGAGCTCTCCAGCTTGGCCTCAAGGTGAGGAGAAGGTGCCCACAGTGGCCAGGGAGGGTGAGACGTCCCTGGAGATGGGAAACAGCATTCCCTGAAATCCTCCTGCCCAGAGAATCTGTGGCTGCTCCATCCCTGGGAGTGCCCAAGGCCAGGTCGAACAGGGCTTGGAAGAACCTGGGATAGTGGAAGGTGGTGAGGTTGGAACTGGATGAGCTTTAAGGTCCTTCCCAACCCAAACCATTCCAGGATTCTCTATATCTTCACCACCCCAGAAAACTCTCACAAGGAAAATGAGCTGTGCCTCAGACCCCAGGGAGTGAGGGGAGGGAGCCCAGGAATGGCTCAGAGCCCAGACAGGGCAGAGCATCCCTGGGTTCCCCCTGATTTAGAGGCTGGCCAAAGAAAGGGGCAGCAGCCCAGCATGATTTAAGCTGGAAAACCCTCCAAGGTCATCAAGTCCAACACCAGACACTTCCCATCTAACTCAGGCCATGTTTTCCCAAATTGTGGGAGACCAGGATCCATGAAAACAAATGTTGGAGACAATTCCAATGAACTTGGCAACACTTCAATCTGAGCCTTAGTGCAGGAGAGCTCCAGCCCTGACAGTCACCAGGCCTGTTCACCTTTCCTGATGGAAATCATGGAATGCCAGGATCACAAAGGCTGGGAAAGACCTCCACGATCACCAGGTCCATTTTTGGAGAAAGATCACCAAATCCCATAAACACTGAGGTTGGGAAAGCCCTCCAGGACCACAGAGTCCCAGCTGTGCCTGATGCCCACCTTGTCCCCAGCCCAGAGCTCTGAGTGCCACCTCCAGAAATTCCTTGGGCACCTCCAGGGATGGGCACTCCAAACCTCCCTGGGCAGCCCCTTCCAAACCCTGACCACCCTTTCCATGGGGAAATTCCTGCTGGTGTCCAGCCTGAATAAAAGCAGAGCTTGTGAACACACAGCCCACGTGTCCCACAGGGAAATGGGAAGGGCTGGAGGGGCCTGGCTGAGAAACGGGAACAGCCAGGCAGGAGAGGCCAGGGACAAGTGACACCAGCAGGAGCAGGCGATCAGCTACAAATTTACTAAAAATACATGAAAAATAGAAAAGCTGAAACCCTAAGGCATCTCTTCAGTACGACACAAGGACACAGCAGCTCATCCCCAGCTTTTTGCACAACCTGCCACTCTCATCCCATCTGTTCCTCCCGCCAGGCCCTGTGCCATGTGCCCAGGGAGCTGAGCTGCTCCAAACAGGTGTCTGCTGGCTGTTCAATCTTTCTTCTCTTCTGGCAGCTTCAGAACCCATGAACAGCTGTTCCCCCTGATGCCTTCAGTTTGAACTTTCCTATTTCCCAGATTCTGGAAGGCACTGGTATATAATAACTCTGAACTCCACAGAAAGTGTCAGCAGCTCTCCTCACAGCTCAGGCACACAGAACAATCCTTGTCCAGCCCCAGAACCAAGGACACCGCTGCAGCTCCAGCCCAAAAAGTGCAAACAACAGGGAATGGAGGAGAGAAAAACAGGAAGGAAGGAACTTCATGACCTAAAGCTGTAATTGGACAATTAACCCCAATATGGAAATGGAGCAGAACTTATAAAAATGGGTGTAGCCACGGCCAGGCCCTCGTACTGCCCAAGGTGAATCCTTTGAGGCCTTTTGAATAAGTCCCTACTTTATTCCTTTAACCTTTTCATTCCTTTAATTTTATTTCCTTCCTGTCCAGCCTCTGTTCCAGGCAGCCTCTCAAGGCTTCACCCCGACCCCACCTGCTCTCCTCCCCATCCCAAACTGCCATTCCCCACTCACATCAACAAATTAAACCCAACACTATGAAGGCACCTGGCAAGCAGACAGCAAGCCAGCCTCAAATTAAAAAGCAAATATAACAAATTTCTCCTGCTGTATCACATGAGGCCCCCACTGCCCTGCACAGATTCAGTTTTATCCTCATGCAAGCACAGGTTTCACTCTGTGTTTGCAGGAGATAAATCCAGGTTAGGGGATGCTTTTCCCCATGGATTTGAAGTGAATCTCTCATGGAATATCATCTCTGCCTCCCTGATTTTTCTTCCTGAATGGTGCTTTTAAATTACAGCTTGCAAACAGAATAGGGTGAAAATGGTTGGGTAATTGATTAACCCCAGGGCAGATATCCCTGTCCAACACCCAACAGACACAGGAGAGACACCAAAGGTGGGATCTGAAAAGTTTGTGTGAGAATTATGGAATTTTTAAAGTTGGAAAACATCTCTTAAATCATCAAGTCCAGTGATCAATCCAGAGCCACCATGCTCACCGTGTCCCCAGGTGGTTTTTGAGCAATTCCAGGGATGGCAATTCCACCACTGCCCTGGGCTTGACAACTCTTTCCATGAAAATATTTTTTCCCTAAATTCTAAGAGAAGACCATGAGTGGTTTCTGATGGAATTTACCAGGGCAGAAGGAGTTTTTTCATGGAAAGGGGTTCAGGCATTGGAAGTGCCCAGGGAGCTTTGGCGTGCCCATCCCTGGAGGCGTCCAAGGAATTCCTGGAGGTGGCACTCAGAGCTCTGGGCTGGGGACAAGGTGAGGACTTTAAATAGTCCTGGAGGTTTTTTCCAATCTGAATGATTCCAGAACTCCTGCAACATCTTTTACACCCAAAAGCTTAAAAATAAAAACCCAAATAACAAAAAAAAGATACTATTTAAACAAGAGACCATGACAGAACCACTCCAGTACCTATAAATATGGTACCTATAAATATGATTTTTCTGATTCTAAAAGGGGATTTGGTCTGTCCACACTCAAGGCTATTTTTCTGGATTACAGCTAAATAAGAAAATGGGCATTGCCAGGTCCTTTTGGACATCCCTCCATCCCAAGAAAAGCAAACAGGAGTCTCCATTCAGCCCCATCCCTGATGGATCCCAACCAGCTCCAGGGAAGCTTTGGGGCTGGAAATCTGCTGCGCAGCAGGGCTGCTCCCATCCAGGCCTTTTGCAACACCATGAGCTCAGAAGTGACCAAAGTGACCCCAACACCCACAGGCTGAACCTCCAGGAACAAAGGGAGGGGGAGCAAGAGGGAGGAGAGCAAATGCGCATCTCAGGAAATCAAAAAGCTGCTTTCAAAAGCTGGTTTTAAAGAGATCTGAGGAGATGGAGGAGGGAGCAGCAGTGCTTTGGTGATTGTGGGACAAATGGCAAAAATGTCAGCTGGGTTAGGAAGTTCTCTCACTGCACAGTGCAAAGAGGAGCAGAAGCACACAGAGAGGTGGGAATGCTGATGGTCAGACACCCGAATTAGGGGCTAAGGATGAAAATCTGCCTGGTGACCCAAAACAAAAAAAACCAAAAAAACCCCAAACCAAACTAAACCAACCAACCAAAAAACCAAAACAAAAACTGCAAGAAACCAAACAACCAACCAAAAACAAACCAAAAAAAAAACCCCAAAAAACCAAAACCCCCAAAACCAAACAAAACAAAAAAGACCAACAAAAAAAGAACCAGTTTAGCATCATTTCATAAAGTAACTCAGACTGCAGTGAGAATTCTAAGTCAGAGAATCCTGGGATGGTTTGGGTGGGAAGGGATTTTCAAACTCAGCTCATTCCACCCCCTTTCCATGGGCAGGGACACCTTTGTCTGTCCCAGGCTGCTCCAAGCCTCACCCAGCCCGGCCTTGGGCACTTCCAGGGATCCAGGGCAGCCACAGCTCCTCTGGAAATCTGGGAATCTGTGCCAGGGCCTCTCCTGCCTGATTTTCATGGCTCCTGGAGGAAGTCACAAGGTTGGATAATCCAGCAAAAATCCACCAAGGGCAGCTCCAAACATCCCCTCCTCCAGCCCCACTGCAAACACCCCAGAGCCTTGCTGGTAAAGGGAGCAGAGGAGCAGAAAAGCAGCATTTTCCCCCAAAATTCCCCTTCCCTGGGTGCTGCTGCCAGCTGGAAGGAGCCAGCAGCTCCACGATAGCACAAGCTGAGATTTTCCTGTGCTGCTGGCAGCCTGGGTGGTGGCTGTGCCACGTGAGTGACATCACGGCCACTTGTGAGCGCGTTCCCCGCCATATAATTAAGGATTTTTGCTTCTCATTTGAAGCAGCAGCTTTTTACATTTCGCTGGAAACCGCTGGGATCGGCCACATGAAAACAACAATCAGCCAGGGCAGTGACAAGTGATATTAAACAGCTCCTCACAGATGTCCCAGCACCACAAAACTTGTTCCCCCTGTAAGGAATCCAAATGACTTCAGTGCCTAAAATGAACCAGATGAATGATTTCAGTCCTCACTCTGCACTTATTAAATCAGGCTGAGAAATCCTACAGTACTTTGGGGTGGGAGGGACCGGCCAGATCATCGTGTACATGCCCCAGAACAGAAGGATCCAGCAAAAATAAAAGCAGTTTTTAAAGTGTTCAGCAACACAAAACTAACATGGAATTGTAAAACTGTAAAAATAGCTCAGGGATTTTGCAGACAAATAATCATCCATACCCTAAAAGCTGGGAAAATATCCTGCTTTAATCCTGCAATTCCAAGTGGATGGCAGCACCTCTTGCTCCAAGAATGAATTCAATTTCTGGACAGAAATCACTGCCCAGGCTTTGATGCAAATGTTCAGTCACTGATGGGGAGCTTGTCAGGGGGGCTGGGGTTCCCTAACTGGATCCATGTGGGAAAGCAGCTGGAACACCAGCGCTGCTTATCCTGGTGATTTATCAACCACCTGAGGCCACGTGTGGCACCCAGTGACACCCTGGCTGCAGCAGGAGGGACAAATGTTCTGGATAAAAATCATTTGAAATGAGAAAAGGGAACCAAATCCAAATTGAAAATATCTGTTATTTGTTAAAATAATTATTAAGCAGCCAGTTTTTAAATGGTATTGGGGTTTATACATTAAAAATAATCTGTTTTTCTTTTATAGAATCACAATGATTTGGGCTGGAAAGGACCTTAAAAATAATTTAATTGCAAATTCTCAGTTGGGCTAGAAAAGGATTTAAGAGACCAACCCTTTATAAAGTGAGAGTGTGCCACTCTAAGTGACCACATAAGCACAGATGTTAAATTATTTTTTGAAGTAACTAAAAATGTGGAAATAAAGAGAAGAGAGCACAGCAAAGCTTCCCAAAGGAAGGAAAACTGCATTTCCAAAGGAGAGCCCAGATTCTCTTCCTGATGCATCTGCAGAGAGGGGAGGTTTCAGCATCCATGGCATCCCAGGACTCAAAAAATGAAATCAAACCCTCCAAGATATTCCTGTACAGGATAATTCTCCAAAGAGAAAGTGCTGACCCTTGTAGAGCAGCACGTGTTGGGAGCTGCTTTAATTTCATTTTACTTTAAAACCCCACCAAGGAGAAGTTCAAAATGCTGTTTGTAACTGAGTCAGAGTTAAAAGGTACTCAATAAAAACCTTCACTGATTTCTCCTGGCCATAAATCCAAAAGGTAAGATTGTGCAACACCAGTCCTTCATATTTAATAATAACAAACAGATGGGAAAATATTCTAATAAATTATTTGAACTGTCCAAGCTGTGTGCCAGAAAGTCCTGGCCAGATTTCCCTGCTCAACCATCTCTGGAGCATTTTCCCTGCAGATCTCTGAGCTTTCCCTGTTCCTGGAGGGGGAAATATCAGCATCCAGTGACTTTCTCTTAAAATAAATTTAAAAAGGGATGAAATCACCACTGGAGCTATGTCCTAGGGCTGACACAGCACAGCCAAACACGAGGAAGGGATTTCCATGGCAGAGAAGGAGCCACAGCATGGCTCAAACACCCAGGATGGGGATTTGTCCCTGCTCCAGGGTCTGGGTAACTCCTGATTTGGGGAATGACTTTAATCCCAAATGACATTTTGGGATTGAACCTTTCCAGGCTCCAGAGCTTCCAGCTGTGCTGCTTTAGTGTGGGTTTGAACTTCACATCAGGGCATGGTGAGCTCTGTGCACAGAGCAGGGGGACAAAACAATTCCTGCTCCAGCTGGGCACCAAGGACAAATGATCCAAATCTCAGCCCAAGTGCACAAATGTGGGCTGAAGAGAGAAAAACAAGAAGGATGGGACTTGATAACCTAAAGCTGTAATTGGACAATTAACTAAAATATGCAAATGGACTAAAACTTCTAAAAATGTGAGACTTGATCCATTTTTGTGACCATTTTGGTTCATCTGGGGTGCAGCCCTGGCTGGGCTCTTGTGCTGCCCAAGGTGGATCCATTGAGGAGATCCTTTTAATAAATCCCTGCTTTATTCTTTAACCCTGTCCTGCCTCTGTTCTAGCTCAGCCTTCCCAAAGCATCAATTCCATGCAAACATCAATCCCAGAGCTGGATTTGCTGTAGCTCACATTTAAAGGGTTGATTCTAAACCACCAAATCTTGACTTCTGAGTGTTCTCCTCCTCTCCCTGGCCACTGTTTGAAAAGCAGAATGAGCCAGAATAATGTAATTAGGAATGTTATTAGGAATATTAAGCAGCCATGTAAATGAGAATGGAAAACATTTACATTACACGTTGTGATAAAGGGGACAAAAAGGGGAATTTTAAAGCTTAGCAAAGGACAGATGGGAAGAGCCAGAGCTCTCATTATCCCCTCAGACACCTCCCTGGCACTCCCCTCCATCCCTCTGGGGATTTCTGTCCCTGCAGGCTGTGCCCTCCCTGGCTGAGATACCCAGCACAGCTGGGCCAGCCCAAGTGCACTGACCCTGCCCCACATTTACACCTGGGAGTTCCCCCTGCTGCCTCCCAACCTGCATTTAATGAGTAAAGAGCTCCTGGCAGGGTCTGCCCTGGTGACAAGCTGTGACAAAGGGCTGTGCTGTCACTCTGGCAGACACATCACAGGGATTGTCCCTTCCAAAACATCATCATTCCCTCAGGAACCCAAACCAAGGGACAAAGAACCATTTCCCTGCAGGTTTCTGCCCCTCATCCTTCACCTTTTCCATGGCTCCTTCCCCAAAAGGATCCTTTCACACCTCCTCCCACTCTAAGCCACCACATAAGCACAGATCTCAAAGAGAAATTATTTCTGAAGTATCTAAAAATGTGGAAATAAAGAGAAGAAAGCACTGCAAAGCTCCATGTTTCTTGTGGCTCCTTCAGGTGCCAAAATCCCAAATTTTGGCTCCTTCAGGTGCCAAAATCCTCAATCAGGTCACCCTGGAGCCTTCTCTCCTCCAGGCTACACCAAGGACAGGTAATTTTGGGATGCATCCAGGCCCACCCTTCAAAAAGAACAGGAAAACACCAGAGAGGTGCCATAAAACTTGGAGTCACTCTGAGTCCAGGCACGGGAGCTGAGGTGCAGCAGAGATTTCAGCTGGAATTTGCTTTGAAATCCTGACACTTATCTGCTTGGAGTAACAGCAAATATGTACCTTGGCTCCCTCCAGCTTCCCAGGGATGGCTGGGAGCAGGATGGCTTAACACTGCGGTTTCACCCGGCCTGGGATGGAAAAAGAGCCCATGAGAAAATGATTTCCCTGGCCTTAAAGTAAATAAATGAATCCCATTTCTTGAGGAGTTGCAGGGATGCAGTGAGGGGGTGGCCAGAAATATTTGGCTAGGTAGCACTGCCCTGAAATCAGGAATGGGAACATGAGTCTGGGACACCCCAGGGCTGGGGGAACGGCTCAGGAAATCGAGGCAGCCCACACAGGGCTCAGCAGGAAGCAGCCTTGTGTGCAGAGATGCCACAAATGACACAAAAACACCAAATATTTCAGCTCCCAGGAAATTCCTGTCAACAAACAAACCTTGGGGACAGCAACAGCAGTGGCAGCTCCATTCCTGAGCTCACGGCTCAAGCACTTTGTGCTCTTTCCCTTCAGGTTTTGCACATTTGGCCTTGGACTGATTTAACCCCAAATCAGGAGTTCAGATGATGCAGTGAAACACCACAAAGTCCCTTCCAGACCTGATTTTTAATGATGCTCAGTCATTAATGAGCTCCTGCTCCCATTTAAATGGAAGGGAGGCAAGGGAATACAGAAATTCTGGTTGCTAAGAGTTCTTCATATGCACAACCTCACTAAACCACACAATTTCTGTTACCACTGAAGTCTAAATTTGTATTTATCTCTCAACTACGACACGTCTTCTCCCTAATTTAAAGATGGCAAGGCAACAAGAACTGCAGCAATTCCAAAAATCCCAACTTTTCCTTTTGTTGGTCCAGAAATCTGCTCAACCCCAGCTCATTCCCACAAATCATACCAAGGAAACATTTTTGGCCAAAGAGACTTCAAGAAGAAATCCACAGACAGCTCCATTGATGGAGTTTGTTCCCTGCTCCAGGCAGATCAAGCAGTCTGGATTTAGAGGAAGATCAAACTTGACCTCTGGCTCTCACTTCCACCAGTTTTGATGCATGAAGAGAACACAGAAAATGCAATAAACCTCAAAATAGAGACTTGTGAAGAATCCCAGAGAACTCCAAAAAGGGGCTCTGCCAGCATAAATACAATTAAACAATATTTAACCTTCAGTAGCATCAAGCTGTCAAATAAATATCCCTAAGAAGAGAACTTAAAAGAAGGGAAAAAAACAATCCCACACCATTCCTTCTCCTCCTTCCTGCAGGAAAAAAGGGATAAGAATAGATAAGAACACAGGACAAATGTCCTGGAAAAAAGCCTTAATTTTATTGCTCAAACCCATGGATTTTTAATCCGTGGCCAAAAGAAAATACCAGATAGGAATGGGCAGGAAAATGGAATTGTTTTTCCATTTTTATTGCAATGCTGTGGCTGCTTCCAGCTGGGATCCTGCAGGGAGATGGAGAAGGTGCTCCAGACCAAGAGCTTTTCCAAACCTCTCACTGATTAATAAAAGACAAAAAATCAATTATTTAACTTGACCCAAAATTCTTCTCTGCTCATCAAATATTCCTGATGGAAAGCAACCAAAATCCACAGACTTGCACCCAAACTTCCACACCCCAGATCAATTAAAAGGATGGAGAATATCCCAAGAGTTGGATTCCTTAAAAAGGGTCCAACCTCCCTCTGAGCTCCCCACACAACTCCCAGCTGCCCTGAGGTGTCCAATGCCAAGATCTCAACCCTTTAATTAATAATTCTTCCACAGAAGAACATCCACCAGGAAAAATGGAGCTCCAAAACTCCATGGCAAGAGCTGGAATCACCCTCACCAATCACTGCCAGAAAACTTCTATGGGATGTAGATTAAGGGAGAAGAAGGGCATGGAATGGGAAGGAGCCACAGATAAACCAGAAGCTGGAAGTGATAGTGGATAATGGAAAAGAAAAACTCCAGCAGCTCCTTGGATGCCCTTTGGTTTATTGTGATTATCCAGGGGTTACTCTGCACATCAAGGTTTATTTAACTTCAGGAAAACACAAAAATAAAAATCAAACTTCTCCCCCAGTGCCAGACCTGAACTTTGGATGGAAGCAAGGCCTGAACGCAGCTCTGCCCAACTCTCATCCTGCCTCCATCAAAAGCCTGGAGACAGCACAGGGAATTCAGACAGCTCCATGCTGAGAGGCATCAGCCTGTGGGGGCCAGCCCCGATCCTCTGTTTGCACTGCAGCCTCCCCAGCTGGTCCTTCTCACTAAAAATCGGGAGAAAAACTTCCTATCTCCCACTGCTGAGGTGGGCTCTGCTCTTAGGTGGGTTCTGGGCTCACAGAACATTCCCTAGAGATGGTTGTTCCCAGGTGAAGCCAAGCAGGTGGGTTGTCCCCAGAGTTTGGGACTCTGGCAAACACTGCAGGGACACAGAGCGCCAGAACTGCTTGGCATCTCAAGGTCCTTCAGGCACAAAGGTTTAAAACCCAGCAGAATTCCATAAATCAGGTGGAGGCCAGGCTGGACAGGGCTTGGAGCAACCTGGGGTAATGGAAGGTGTCCCTGTCCATGGAATAAGACAAGCTTTGAGGTCCCTTCCAACCCAAATCACTCCATGATCCCATAAAATAAAGCCAATGTCCTCTGCAGCTGCTGTCACACCTGCCAAAAATCCTCTTTAAAACGCTTGTCTGGGTTTGATTTTTTTAAAAAATAGAGCAAAAGGCTGAAAATAATCCCACAACACAACACTTACAGGAGCACTTTGTGGGCAGCCTTGCTGGGGGACTTGGCTCTGGTTTTCCAGAGGGAAAACTCATCCTTTGTAATGGAACAACCAGAAGAGGGAGAAGCAACAATCTGCAGGATACTTGTGACCACAGCTGGAGCAGGCTCAGAGCAGCCCCACAGCCCTGATTTTCTTTTCCAAATCCCTCTGTGCCACAGGAGAACCCTGCAGGTGACAGTGGCCATGCCACACCTCCCATCCCAAATCCCATTCCAGCCCAGGTGGGGCTCAGCTTTCCTGAAGGATGCACAAAATGAGGATTGTATCCTTGAGATCATTAAAATTCCCACTCCCTGAAGGAGTGGGGGAATCAATCACCCCCTCCCAGCCTCATTCCAGCTGGGGAATTCCATGGCATCTCCTAAAACCCCAAAGAAGTGGGAGCTGTGTCCACCCTGAGCACTGTCCCCAGGCATTGTCACACCAGCTGAACTCCAGCCCAAAGTGGTGGCAGCAGTTTGGTGCTGGGCAGCACTTCCCTGGTTTATAATCAATTTGGAACAAGCTTTTCTTGTTAAAAAATCAATTTTTTAGCACAAACAGGGAGCAATCAGCCCAAGCTGGGATGTCTGGACATCAAATCCTCCTCAAAACGCTGGGAAAAGGCTGCTGTAAGATTTTGATGTTTTTTTTAAGAACTGAGCTGGCACTTCCCTGAAGCCCAGGCTTGTTCCTGCTCTTGCACACAAGGAGAACTGGGAGCAGGCAGAAAGCCTGGGTTTAATGGGAGGCTTAACACAAATCCAGGGAAAGCTCAGGAGAGATAACAGAGAGGCTCCTTCGAGATAAGAACAAGTGCTGGCTTGATAAGGAGCTCAGGAGAGCTCAGGGCCAGGATCAAACTCTGCAGGTGAACCTGAGAACAGGTTCAGTCCTACATACCAAGAGCAATTACAGCTAATTAAACTAACTGCCTTTTTCCTAGTGTAGAATCACGAGTAGTTTGGGTTGGAAGGGATCTTAAAGCCCATCCAGTTCCAATCCCAGAACTCTCCACCATCCCAGAGTGCTCCAGCCTGGCCTTGGACATTTCCAGCGATGCAGGGGCATCCACAGCTTATCTGGGAATTCCATTCCAGCCCCTCCCCACCCTCAGAGGGAGGAATTCCTTCCCAATGTTCCATCTATCCCTGCCGTCTGCAGTTTAAAATCACTGCCCCACATCCTGTCATGATCTGCCCTTACAAAAAGTCCCTCTCTCTCTTTTTTGACCCAGTCCAAAATCAACCCTCAGTTCCAACAGCCAAACCCTGAGCTGAAACACCAGACAGGAACAGGAGAGAATTCCCTCAGCCACATCCAACACCAGACAATTCCCATCTAACTCAGGCCATGCTTTCCCAAATTGTGGGAGACCAGGATCCAACTCTCTGCCTTGAAACAAATGTTGGAGACAATTCCAATGAACTTGGCAACACTTCAATCTGAGTCTTAATGTCTACCCCTGACAGTCACCCAGGCCAATTCACCTTTCCTGATGGAAATCATGGAATGCCAGGATCACAAAAGCTGGGAAAGACCTCCAGGACCACCAGGTCCATTTTTGCAGAAAGATCACAAACCCCGTAAAAACCAAGGCTGGGAAAGACCTCCAGGACCATCAGCCTGTGGGAGCCAGCCCTGATCACTGTTTGCACTGCAGCCTCCCCAGCTTGTCTTTCTCACTAAAAATCAGGAGAAAACCTTCCTATCTCCCACTGCTGAGGTGGGTTCTGCTCTTAGGCGAGTTCAGGGCCCACAAAACATTCCCTAGAGCTGGTTGTTTCCAGGTGAAGCCAAGTTGTGGCTTGGTTGAGTCCAAGCTGTGCCTGATGCCCACCTTGTCCCCAGCCCAGAGCCCTGAGTGCCACCTCCAGGAATTCCCTGGACACCTCCAGGGATGGGCACTCCAAACCTCCCTGGGCAGCCCCTTCCAAACCCTGACCACTGAATTCTCCCCGAATTTCTCCCAAGCACACAACCCCGGCCTGCCAAAGGCATTTCTGTTTGTTTCCTTTTTGTCGAGGCCGGGCCAAAAGGCGGTCACAAGAGCAGAGCAGGAACAATCTGCTCAGGGAAAGGCTTTCCCCCTTTCTGCAAGGCCAGCGTTCCCATCCCACCCACTTACATTCCTGGATTAAGGGAGAATAAAATCACATCCGCAGGCCGGCCAGCGGTGACACAGGTCAAGATCCATGGCAAAGGGCTGGAAGAGAATTCCAGGCATGGAGAGCTCTTTGGAGAAGTTCTGCACTCCCTCCAGCACCACCATTTCCATCAGGCCTCGTTAAGGAGTATTTTATCCCTTCAGCTCATTTGCATAATTGCCGCAATCAAAGGCACTACTTTGCAGTAATAACTTTAATGGCAGATTTTTCCTCAGACATTCTTTTTTAAATGCACCGAGGTGAGGGTGGTGCAGCCATGTGCCAGGAGGAATCCAGGCAGGAGGTGACCCTGGAGGGATGTGGGGTGTGGAGAGGGACCACTTGTTTTCAGTTTTGGGATTGTTTCTGCTTTATCATGCTCAAGGTGCATCCCAGAACTGAAATATTTGTCAATTAAACAGCAGGCTGCTTGGTACATTGGGAATTTCCAGCTTTTTTCCCCCAATTATTTGCTACTATTGTCTTATTAGGAGGGAATCTGGCTCGTTTCCAGGTTAAAACCAGATTTTGGGAGGGAGAGTCCAAATCTCAGTCTTTGGTTTGGCTTTACAGAAATGGAATGGTTGGGTTGGAAGGGACCTTAAAGTCTATTCCATTCCAACCCCTGCCATGGGACACCTTCCACTGGAGGTTTCTCCTGAAAATTTGGAGCTCTGGCCTGTATCCCTCAAATCCATGGAGATAACATCTCCAAAGCTTCAGCAGCCTTGTAAGGTTTATTTTGAAGACAGGCAAGAACAACTGGCCTAATTTTTAACAAAAAACACAGACTTAGAGAAAACAAGCTGAGATCCAACTGGGAGCTCACCGCAGAAGCCAGCTGGGATTTCCACCCTGCAGCTCCTGTGTCCTCCAGAAAACCCAATTTCACCTCAAACCCCAGCTGCTCCACCAGTGCATCTCCAGCTCCATGGTGCTGGTGGGATGTTCCTTATGGTAAAGCTTCCCCAGGACCACGGGAGCATCATGCCCAAGCAGGCTCCACACCTCCTCCCTGGGCCAGCAGAAGATTTGGGGGAACATTTCACCTGTATAGGGGGAAGTAATGGTGTTTTCCTCACTCTGAGGTTGACATCTTTACTTTTTCCCCTGGAAATCTTTCTCAGCCCCACTTTACAGGCCCTGAACCCAAATCTTGTTTCCAGTTCTGCTGGGAACAGCTGGTTAGCACACAAGGGAAGGGGCAGCAGCTCTCCATGGCAAACAGGGAATCTTCTGGGAAGAAATGAGGAATTAGAGAGAGGCAGTGTGGCTTGTGGCCCTGCTGATTCAAGCTCATGCAGCCTGGCTGTAGCAGGTTTCTGACAGCAGATATCAACCACCAGGCTCCCAAACAAGCCTGGCTCAAGCCAAGGCCCCGCTGCCCTTTAATGCAGGCCTAACAACATTAAACCCAAGCCCAGGGTGAGGCTGGGCAGGGAATCAGACAAGGCATAAATTAAAGCAGAGGATATGAATTCCGTGCAGGCTGCAGCACCGGGGTTAATGTGGGTCTGGAAGCAGTTTAGGGAAAACCTGGAGTGGCTAAGGGCCAGCTCTGAGCTGAGCTGCTCGGGCCTAATCGTTTCCTTCAGGCAGGCTACTCCAGCTCACTAATAGGTTTTAATAAAAACTTCCAATTGGGCCAGTAAACCCCTCATTAAGCTGTTTTTAAAGCATGAATTTAAGAGGGCCGGGGGTAAAAGGTCAGGGGGAGTTTTTAATTCAGACCGGCTGGCAAAAGGTGCTGTTGTGATTGAAAACACCAGAGTTCAAGTGTCCAGGGCCACATAAACATCCGACTCTGTCACTAGACCTGCTTAAGTGACAGCTTGAAAAATAGATTTAATAAGACAGAGAGAAAAGTTTCCCACTCTTACAGCAGCAATAGGAACAGCAGATCCCAATATCAGGCAGGAATGGATGGGAAGCAGCTCCAGCCCTCCCATCCTGGTGTGGGGGGTGAATAAAGAGCAGCCCGTGGCCAGCTGGGGGTGCAGCCATTGCCAGGGGCTCTGGGGTCCAGTGTTGGGAATTCTCTGGGAATAACATGGAAAAGCCCAAACCCATGTCCTGCTGCCAGGGTCTCCACACACAACCGGAGTTTGGGGATCCTGTGCTGCCATGTGGAATGTCACAGCATCCCACACTGGAATGGCCTGGAAGGGAGCTTTAGGCTTTCCCACTATCCCAGGTCTGCTCCAGCCTGGCCTTGGACTCTACCAGTGATGGAGCAGCCACAAAAAGCCTTCAAAATAACAGAATTCACCTGGGCAGCCTCCCCCTCTGCAGAGGGGTCTGCAGCAATCTCCAGCTCAGCCCATCCCCACCTAAAGCCAAGCTTTGGACCTGCACCCCTGAAGTTTGACCTCAGTTGTTTCATTTTCCTCTCATTTTCCTCCATGACCACAGAGTTGCTCTCCAGGCTGGAGCAGCTGAAGGAAAACTTTCCTCCCTCCCTGGGAACACTCACAGAGCAGCAACATCTCCTCCATCTCACCCAGAACCCCAGCTGTGCACTCCAACATTTAATTTTATGTCAATGCACATCTAAAATTCGAGATCCCTGAAGACCTTTTAAAAGAAAATCCTCCTTGGAACAATTTGCATTGAAGCAAAGAGTGAGGATTTAACAAGCGATGGAGAATTACAAATACTCGGCTCTCAACTTTTTATTCTACTTCTAATCAAAACACACTTCAGCTCAAATTCTGAGCTAATAGATGCAATATCAAATTGGGGGGCATTTTGGGTAGGAACTCGGTTATTTGCTCATTCCATATTTACAGAAAATGGAACAAACCTCCAGAGTTTGTTCAGGGATTGTCTTTTCTCCACACCAAAATTAACAAGGAAGTTTACTGGGGGAGGGAGGGGGGGAAAAAAAAATTCTGCTTTTAAAATGTGCTTCTAATTCTGGCCTGCAAGGAGAGCAGGAGCCAGGCTCTCTGGAATGATCCCTAAGGAAACATTTGCTTTGGCTCCACACAGGACACTCCAGAGCATCAGGAGTCAAATGGGATCAGCTGCTCCTCCATCCCTTCTGTTTAATGATCCCATTGATGGCCACGAGGGCAGCAGAGCCATTCCTGCCCTTCCTGCCTGCTCCTTGCTGGGAACAGGGATCCAAAACCACTGGGACAATTCAGGATCTCTCTGGACAGTGACCTCATTTTCCCTGGATTTTCACTCTACACAGATCCACTACAACTCACTCCATCCTTGTAATTTTTCCTGCTTTTAACTCCCCAGTGCCACCTTTTTTTTAGCCAAGACAGACTCAGGACCCTCAAAGCCTCTTCTGAATATCTGGGGCTCCTTAAAACCAGAAAGCAATGCAGAAAAAAAAAGAGGAAAAAGAAATCCTGGAAAAGAGCAGCACCTTTTCCAAACCTCTGCTAGAGCAGGGATAATAAATCCCTACATGGAATCAGACTTTCCCTGGGAAAAAAAGGAGTCCTTGGGGGTAACTCAGGCAGAAGCTTCCTCCTGCTCCAGGAGAGAACCCAGGGCAAACCAGAATCAGCACAGGCGGCACCACCACAGACCTGCTGAGGCAGTTCTGGTCTCATTCCAAGGCAGGAGAACACAGCTCCTGAATTTTCAGGAAGGATAAAGCAGCAATTTCTAATCCCAGCAGCACAGAGGGAACCTGGAGAGAGGCAGAGCTGAGCCAGGCTACCAGGACAGGGGTTCCACCAGGGAGAACATGAGGGAAAGGCCTTGGAACAGCAAAACTCCAGGAGGAGATTGAGGCTGAGGATGGAGAAGCCAGGAAAGCTCTGGACGAGCAGCCTGGTCCTGCTCTGTGCTGCAGTGAGGGCAGGCAGCACATCCAGCCATCCATGGATCCATCCATCCCAAAAATCCAGCCATCACATTCAGCCATCCCAAAAATCCAGCCAGGAATAGCCTCACCAGAACTGTGCCCTTCCAAAAATAAGGAGGAAAAGTGGATGTGGATCTGGATCTGTGCCCATCCCCAAGGAAGGACCCAGGTGCCCTCACCACCCCACTGGCTCCAAAGCCAGATTTACATCACAGTAACAATAAACTCAGCCTAAAGTGGTCCCAGCTCAGCTGATTCCGGGCCTGGCTGATGCCCACTCCAGGATCTGCATCCCAGAGCAGCTCCTCAGCTTCCAGGGATGAACAGCCCAGCCTGGGGCTCTGCATTCCCAGTTCCTTCCCTCCAGTGAGGATTTTTAATCACTTTTCCCCAACCAGGACTAAGAGCAAAGAGCAAAACCTGTGGCAATACCAGCTGATCTCACAGCTTGCTGTTATTTCCAGGCTCTGGAGTTCTTTAAAATTCACAGGGACAGCCTGGAGATTGAACAGAGGCTACCAAAACCCATCCTGAGATGAAGCAAAAAAGAAAAAAAAACCCAAAACCCCTCACTTCCTGGAGGGCGATAGGAAACAGTCAGCACTTACAAAGAACTCTCCAGGAATTTCTTTTTTTTTAAGGATCTTGCTTTGAAGTAGATGCTCCCAAAGAATGAGGCTT
Source organism: Melozone crissalis (assembly GCF_028551555.1). NCBI lineage: Eukaryota > Metazoa > Chordata > Aves > Passeriformes > Passerellidae > Melozone > Melozone crissalis. The sequence goes on along the minus strand of NW_026535790.1, from coordinate 14,822,278 downwards.
CCAGAGCTCAGCAATATTTAATGTACTGCCCCAGCAATGGATGACAATGTTGTTGTTTCAGCTATATTATAACAAAAATATTGTGGTTTTCCTGTATTCTGACAAAAGGAACTGCAGATTTACATCTCCTTCATCTCATTCCGAAGGAGCCCTCACGCCAAAAACGGGGAAGGGAGAGACCCCACTGGGTACAAAGGGCTCCTTGGAGGGGGATCTCCACTTGGGACACAAGGAAAAGCCAAAAAAATATGAAACACCACTTGAAAAACAACACAAACAAACCATTTCTCTACACCCATCAGCAGCACACCCAGAGGATGAGCAGCTCCAGTCCAATCCTCTGGGTCTGTGCTGTCCTGGATTAAATATCCACATCTAACAGGGAAGAACTATCTGGAATGCTTTATGGAGCAGGATGGAGAATTCTCCATATTCTGGTCTCCACATCAGCATTCCCAGAAACCCTCAGACAGTTCAAGGAGCGACCTGAATTCCAGAATGTTCCATGGAGAATGAGGAGACAATTCCCAGAAGGAAAAGGGATCAAACCTCCATGGAACACACACATGGAGTTTGACCATTCTTGTGCCTCCTTTCTGAATAACCAGATTCAGAAAACAAATCCTATTTCCAGCCATGACCCAGAGTCCTTCTCCACCCACCCATCCCATGCCATTCCTGAAGCGAGAAAACACAGCCAAAAAAGGCTGATTTAAGGTGTTATTCTGTGGGAGCAAGTCCCAGAAAATCAGTTTTCCTAATATTTCCACAGAGAGGAATGCTTCCAGAAGCATTGTAATCTTCCTTTTAAGAATGGGTTGGAAAACTGCAAAAAAATCCAACTGGGGAAAAAAAAAAAAAATCAGACCTCCAAGAGAGCAACACCTGCAGCTCAGCCCAGGAAAAAGCCCATGACAGGAATAAGAGGTTCCTGATATCCAAATCACCTTGGAAAGGGAATTTTGAAGAGATTCCCTCCCAGGAATGTCCTTCATTCCCTTCATCTCAAACGTGACCTTTCCATCAACTCCCCTCATCCTCAATTTACAAAATTTCCTTTCTTTAAGGGCACGTGGGTAAAAATAAATGCAGTGAAATTTAATAAAAAGCTTTACAAAAAAATAAACTTAATAAAAGCACCCTTAAATTTAAAAACCCACAATATTTAAATATGCCAGGCAAAACAGAAAAAGAAAAAATTTAAACATGCCAGAGGAAGAGCAAGACAAGCTGGAAAAATGAAAAAGCTACATACCCACAAATGCATCAACAAAATATTACTGCAGCTTTTGGGTCATTTTTAGTCACTTACCAAAGGAATACCTGCAAAAAAAATGAAGAGAAAGCAAAAGAATTAAAATTTGGGTTGATAAATTCAAGGGAATGATGTCTTGTGTTGGTTTTGTTGCTCACTTCCGATATTTGGAGTTTCAAAATGCTGTCAGGGAGTACAGAAAAGTCCTGAATTGCATAAAATGCACCAAAAATTGGAAAATGCTGCTGCATGGAAATGGAAGAGGAAAAAAATCCTGAATTTTTGGGCTGCTCAGCACTCCAAGGAATTGCTCCCTTTCTTTGGGACACAGAAGGGCTCCTGCTTCTCCCACTGCAATTCCCTTCAGCCTCAGCTGCACCACAGCGATTTTCTGTAAAATTATCAATTCTGATTAAAACTGACTTTTAATCCCAAAGCTGAGCAAGTTTTAAGATGCTGTTCTCTAAATTGTGTTTATTCCCAGTATGGCTTCAATCCCACAATAGGAATTTGTATTTATTTATATGTATTTGTATTTATTTATTTGAATTTATTTAATTTTATATATTTGTAATTATTTATATGTATGTGTACTGTTTATTTACACTTAGTTGTATTTTTATATCTGTATTTGTTTATATGTATTTGCATTTATTTGTATTTATTTATATGTATTTGTACTTACTTATTTTTATACATTTTTAATTATTTATATGTATGTGTATGTGTTTATTTCTATATATTTGTATTTTAGTTATTTATATGTATTTGTATTTATTCATATTTGTATTTGCATCTGTTTGTATTTATTTATACGTATTTGTAGCATATTAAACTAAACCAAAAAAACCCACCCCAATACTAAGAAACACACCAGGTTTCAAAGATTTTTAGAAGGATTTGCAATGACTGAAAATATCCCGAATAAATTGCATTTTATACTCATCATTGATAGTTTTTTGAACCAATCAACCTCAATATTTTACACCATATTTAACAACAATTTCCTAGAGATTTACTGATGTATAAACAGAAAAAAAACCCAGGATAATTTGTAATTTAATGAATAATAAAAGCAGCTTTTTATGAAGTTATTTGTCATTAAGGGAACCTCACTTTGCTGATTTCCACCAACACCAACTCACAGGAACCATTCTCATTTCTTGGCACAAGCTAAGAACCCCCTGAGGCTCATTTAAAACACCCCCCCCAAATGAGGAATTAATAAAATATTGTATTTTGCTGAGCCACATGAAGTTTTCTGACGTGTGTCTGGTGCTGATTACATCAATCCAGGCTCCCGGCCCCGTCATGTGATGACAGGCAAACACTTGTGGATTTATTTCTCTGAAGAAGCCTGCGAGACAAATGCCAAGGAAACCAAACCAAATGGCCCACTCTGAATCCATAAAAGCAGCAGGAATTCTTGCAGGGATTTCTTAGATTTTAATAGGTACAAGCAGGGCAGGTACCCAATTCCCACAGATTTCAGGTTGGGGGTTTAGAATTTAATCACCACTTTTCCTTTTCAAGGTGGCTATAATGAGTTAACAGAAGTATTTATTAAAAATGTGTTTGGTTTTTTTTCCCCACATTTTGGTATTTGAAGCATTCCCAATAGATAATGAGGAAAAACATGGATTTGATATCGCAGGCCTGGGGGTAAATTTTACCAGCAGAACTTTTGATCTGCATGTTGTCAAATGCAGAAATTCTGCTGATTCAAAGTATATTGCACTTGGATTGCATAAATGCCATTAAAAAATGATGTCAGTGCTGTTTTCTGCTGGAAGAGACAACATTTTCAGCCCTGACTTGTCAGGGGAAGAAAACCCATGCCCCACTTAGCCTGGATCAGCTGGGAATCATAAACATCATTTAATATTTGAGTGAAATTGTTTTCACCACCTTGTCCTGATGATTAATTCTAGCTGCAGTGTATTCCTGGAAAGTAAAAACTGAGAGCAAAACCTGCTTTGAACCCCATTATTCCCAAGGAAAGCACTTCCTGCTGTCAGGGGTCTGAGGACACAGCACCCCAAAACCTTCCAGGGAGCAGGAATTCCCCACCCACCACAAATTCCACCTTTTCCAGAGAATTCCTTTTTTCCTGCATGCAAAGCAGGGGAGATGAGGGGTTTTATTTGCTGGAGGAGGAGCTCATCAGCCAGACTTGCCCCAGAAAATTCACATTTCCTTCTCCACTCAGCTGCCCCAGAGCTGCTCAGGTTATTTAATGCAGGGGTTGTTGGGGACAGGGGTTTCTAAACCTGTAAAACATTCCCAAAATAACATTCCAAATAGAGTCCATTAAAAATAAGATAAACTAGGCAGGTTTTACCTTTACATCTATGAACTCTGTTTTACATCTATAAATTCTGGATGTTCTGAGGAAAATCCAGCTGAATTTGTAATAAAAAGAGTAAAACCAGCTCCACCCCAGCAGTGCCAACACCACCAGCTCCTTCCAGCTGAATTCCCAGAGGCAGGAGAATTCCAGGCTCATCCCTAAATCTGCAGCTGGTGTTAACAGCTCCCACTGCTGCTCCCCACAGAGAACATCCCCATGGAAAGTGATCCCAGATGGCAACTTGGATATTCCATCACAAATCCCTCTCCTTCCCTGGGCTCTGGAGCCTGGGATGTGGGAAAAGTTTGGGTACAGGCGTGTTTTCTATTCTCCATCAGGATTTGGTTCCCAAAAGGTTTCTAGGAGGTCTCCACAAGGTGGGAGCTCCACTGTGAGTTGGGAATGTGGCTTTTTAACTCTGCAGGTCTCCCCTCTGGCAGGGAGGGATGGATCTCCATCCCCATCCCAGGGGATCATCTGCCCTGGAGCAGCCCCAGGTCCCAGCAGGCAACCAAAGGGAGCTTCCTTCCCAAATTGGAAGGATTTGATATCACAGGCCTGGGGGTAAATTTCACCAGCAGAACTTTTGATCTGCATGTTGTCAAATGCAGAAATTCTGCTGATTCAAAGTATATTGCACTTGGATTGCACAGGGACAGGGAAAGCTGCATGAGCCACCTGCCACAGATCCAGCAGGGTGTTAAAGGGTTAAGCCATGGAAGTACAGAGAATGTGGGAAATGCACCTGTCCCAGGAGAGGACTGTGAGAGGATCACCTGGCCGGGCAGAAATTGAGATTTCCCCTCCCTGTCCAGGCACCCAGCCTGGATTATTCCACGTGGACATTTAGGCAGCTTTTCCTTAAGCCTGACCTGGATCTGCCCTCCCACCACACAAACCAGCAGCTCCTGGTCCTGTTCCCATGGAGGCAGGACAGAGAACAGAACCTGGGATGGTTTGGGTTGGAAAGAGCCCAAATCCCACCCAGTGCCACCCCTGCCATGGCAGGGCCATCTCCCACTGTCCCCAGACCCTGTTCAGGGACACTCCAGGGATGACTCCACAACCCCTCTGTGCCAGGGTTCCAACCTCTCTGTTCTTTCACACACCTTTGCTCTGTCTCCTTTCCCTCAGCTAATTACTTTAATTAGCTTTCTAAATTTTCCCTCAGCTAATCCAACTCAGCTCCTTCAGCTTTCCCCCCTGTGCCAAGGCTGGAGCATCTGCTGTGCCCACAGCCACCTCCAGAGCAAGGGGACACCCAGACACTGCCACTTCCCTGGCTCTGAGCAGTGGAAAAGCTCATCCACAGCTTCCAAAAGTTACTGAAAGCTCGCTGGAAAACCACAATATACCAACCAAATTAAAGCTGTAAACACTTAGGGTGTTTTTCCATCCTTTTTTTTTTCCTGGGACCTGGGGATTCACTTCCCCAGCCCAGTTGGGAAACATCCCTGGCAAAATCCACCCAAATGAGATCCAGGATTAGCCTGGTGCACCATTAATTTCAGAATATCATTAACTTGAAAGTGTGGGGGTAAGAAACCTTTTTGACAGCTGCTTTTGGTCCCTGCCAAGCCTTCAGCACTGCACAGCCATGGTGGGGGGAGGAAATCAGCTGGAATGGGAGCAAATGAAACCAGTCTGGTTTCTGGATTCACTTTCTTGTGGTCACAGAGCTCTAAAAGCTGGGATTCTCTGCTCTGTAATTACAACATCCACATAGAAATGGCAGGAATGGGGCTAGCATTAAAAATAAAGGATGAGGAGGAGGTTTGCTCCTCGTGCTGGGAAAGGTGCCTGGGTGTCGCAGACATCTTTTCTTGAAAATCCTTTAGTTAGGATTTTTTCCTGCTGAGAAGCTTCAGGAACAAAATGTAAACAATGTTTATCTGCTGCTGTGGAATGCAACAGGTGCATCTGTGATTGGTCTCATGTGGTTGTTTCTAATTAATGGCCAATCACAGTCAGCTGGCTTGGACTCTCTGTCTAAGACACAAACTTTTACTATCGAATCCTTTCTATTCTTAGCCAAGCCCTCTGATGAGAACTTTTTCTTTTCTATTCTTTTAGTATAGTTTTAATGTAATATATATCATAAAATAATAAATCAAGCCTTCTGAACATGGAGCCAACATTCTCATCTCTTCCCTCACCTGAACACCCCTGTGAACACCATCACACCTGGGCAGGGCTGGAGCCAAGCAGGGGTGAGGGATGGGATGTCCCACCCTGTGCACCCACCTGGCTCCTCCCAAAACATCACACTGTGACACAAAACATCACTCTCCAGGCAAGGCCAGGTCAGGAGAGCAAATGTGAATGATAGAGCTGAGCCCCAGCACTCAGCAACTGTGCCCATGCTCCTTCCCAAAGTCACAGATGGCTCCAAAGCCTGCACAGTTTGTCAGATTCCAGTGGGGTTTGCTTTGGTCAAATCCTGCCAGAACCAAGAGCAGGTGGCAGCTTTGGGAATCCCACTGGGAGCTGCACACTGAGCCCAGGGAGGGGGAAAAGGGATCAGAGCCCAGGCTGAGCATTGCTGGGCTGGGATGAGCCCCAGCAGCAGGAGCACAGCTGGACACTGTGGAAAACCTCAGGATCAGCAGCAGCAGCCTGGACACATCCAGGACCCAGAACAAGTGGGAATCACCCCCTGAGCACTGCTGTGATCCTGCTGCTGTCAGCAGAAAGGTTCTGCAGGTAAAATCCCACGAAAACAGGATGCCAGTAATTAGTTGATTAAAAGAGGAATCCTTTAATTGCATTAAGTTGCATTTTCTAATAAATGTATATAAATATATGCATTTATATTTCATATATATGAAATATAAATGCATATATATTGCATATAATATATATGCAATATAAATGCATATATATTGCATATAATATATATGCAATATAAATGCATATATATTGCATATGTAATATAATATTTTTATATATAATGAATTTTTGCATTATAAACATTGCATAATTTTAATTGCATTAATGGATCTCTCTGGGGCTGGCCTCTGCAGACTGGGACTGCCCAGTGCCACCTGCACCCACCTCACCCAGGATGAGTACCATCCCACATTGCAGCTGTGCAGCACCAATCCAGCCGTGGATCAGCTCCTGCTGCCCACCCTAAGCAGACCTCTCTGGGACCTCTCAAGGGCTGCTCCCACCCCAATCCCAACCCCAACCCAGGGCAAGGAGGGGAAAACCTTCTTCATGCTGGGAGGGTGAGGGAAACATCCAGTAATTCATTTCTGCCATCAGGCACGATTCAATTTCCATCTCTCACCCCAAATATGGTTCTCATTAGCTTCATTAGCTCCCAGTTGTGCTGCAAGGCAGCGGTGTCACATGGAATTAATCTTTGTTTTCATTAATGTGTCATCCCCAGCGCTCAGGGCTGCTCGCAGCATTCTTTGAAACCGATCCATTCCCTCTCTTCTGGGCGGGGAGGAAGTGCCAAAAAGCAGCTTCCTGGGCAGGAAGGATGACCCCCTGAGATCCTGCAACTCTGGCTTGATGTTTGCAGAGATCATCTTTTCTTGCTGGGGACACAGGGAGGGCAGCTCCCAGCAAAAAGGGATGCGAGGCTGAGATAACAAAGAAATTCCTGAGCTTCCCTGCCAAGGCCTGATTAAGGAATGAGATATTCTGACTTTTCTAGGTGTTGTTTTTGGGGTATTTTGGAGAGCTGGGAAAATAAAGCCAGGTTGCAAAAGGGGTTCTGTTTACAAGGCTCTAAAAACCTCCAATTTAGCAAAGGCACCAAGGTGGGTTGGTTAATGAGATTTATCTAAAGATATTTCTTTTTAACACACAAAACTGGACACTGGATTCAGGCACAACAGGAATTTCTGCTTCCGTTTCCAACCTGAACGGAAAGCTGGTCTCAGTTAAGAATTACAGCCCCTCAGTACAAGCTTGCATCACTTCCAGACATGATAAAGCAGGATAGAGACTGATGGGGAGCCCCTGCCAAGGTCACCCTGTCAAGCACAGCTGCCACATCCACTCCTGCCTGTGCACTGATCCCTGGGAACTCCCCACGTGTCCTGATAAAACCCAGGCTGCCATTCCTTTCTTCACAGCCCCTGAATTTTCAGACACCTTACTGTGAATTTACCCCAGAATTACTCAGTCATTTCAGAAGTGCATCAGTGATTTTGGTACAAAAACTGATTTAATTCCTGCTGGAAGCCTCTCCCACAGAGCTTGTCCTGCTCATCCCCACAAACACAATCCCACAGGAGTGACACCCCTTTTTTTCCAAAAAAAGTCTTCCTGAATTATTCAAACTGCTTAAAAATCCACTGATTCCTGCTGCCTTGGGCTGCTGGGAGCTCCAAGGGAGATTTTTAATTTGCTGCTCAGGACAGGGTTCCCCCAGGATGGGCAGAGGATGGAGCTGGGATAGGAGTGGAATGGGATCATCCTTAAATTCCCTCCCAACCCAAACCACTCCAGAATGATCCCATCCACACTCTTGTGCCCTCACCATCAAAGGGTCACAAACAAAAAATGCCTAAAAATGGGAATGTTTTGCAAAATCCAGCCCTAATTCACACTCTGGCTGCTTTACAACCTGGAGTAAGGAACTCAAAGACCTGCCTCCAACCTTTACCAGGCTGGATCACTCTGGACAAAGCACCTAAAGTCTCAGAACCCAAAGGTGGAGAAAATGAAAGGAAAAAAGCACTGGAAGAGGTTGATTTAATGGCCACTCAGATGCTCCTGGAAAGGGAAAACACTCCCTGAGCATCTCCTGAGCTCAGGAGCTCAGCCTGACCCAGCCCTGATTCAATCCTGCATGGTTCAAGTGCTTTTTAATGAGAATAAACGCCACAAACCCTCCACCACAGTCCAACCCTTCCCCTTTCTCTGTTGCAGACAAATTCCTGAGGACTCTCATTTAATTGCAATTAAACCACTGCCCAGAGCCAAGCCTGCCTGACCTGCTACACACTTGAACTTCCAAAATCTCCTTTAATGTGAAACTTCCAGGCTGCTCTGTTCCAGCAGCTAAAGGTGAAAAACCACCAGGAACTTGAGGGAAGAAACTGAGGCATCTCCTCCACTCTGGGCAATATTTTGGGCTTCAAATTTCATATTCCTTGCAGGATAAAAAGGAGCTGCCTGGTTGTTTTCTGACCCTAAATCCCTGCCTGGTCCTTCTCTGGCCCCTAAATCCCTGCCTGGTCCTTCTCTGGCCCCTAAATCCCTGCTGCACTACTCTTTTCCACAAGGGAAGACCCCACTAAAAAGAACCTTGCAGCCACCTCATGCTATAACATTTTATTTATTGCCTTGTTTAACTTATTCCCTTGAGCCCCTGTAACTCAACCAGAATCTAGAAAGAAAATAAAGGCAACAGGATTTAAAATCCCACAATTCTAGCTTTTTTTCTTTTTTAATCTGTGCTGTCTGACAATGGGCAATGAGCTTTGGGAACACAGTAACCCAGGGGAAGGAAGGGTTTGCAGATGCCAGTTGGAAATGCTGGAAGGGAGGAAACAACAGGAGAAGAAACAGGAGATCAGTGGCAGAGTAGCTGAAAAGTTTGTTTCTATAAGAAAATGTAATAGCTCTCTGGAGACACCTTAGTGGGGGATAAAAGTGAATTTATCCCAGAATTACTCTGTCATTTTAGAAGTGCATTTGTGATTCTGATACAAAAACTGATTTAATTCCTGCTGGAAGCCTCTCCCACAGAGCTTGTCCTGCTCATCCCCACAAACACAATCCCACACCACAAACGGATCCTTCCTGGGGTCACCTACAACGAGGATTTTGATTAAACCAACCAAGCTTTTCCCATATTCCTGTTTAAATGGATGAAAATCCACAATAGGAATATTCAGGAGGAAGTGGGGGGGAAGGCAAAGCCATTTGTGTGGGACCAGTGGAGCTGCACTCTGGACAAGCTGCAAAATGGATGTTGGGCTACAAGGAATTCGTACAAAAATCTTTTTAAAACAGCTTCTACTCGACTCAAACTGACTACCAGCACTTTACTCCTATTTTACTACTGCAAAAATGACAGGAATAATCAAGGTTAAAATGAACATAATGATTCTGCACTTCACCCAACAGGTCAGATATTAAATATTCCTCTGCCCTGGCAGATTTTGAACTTCTTGACAGTCTCGTACTTCAAAAGGAAAAAGTTCAAAGTGGCAGATGGGGAAAGAAGAAGAAAAAAATCCAGTATATTAAGGCAGACACACTGAGCTTCTGATGGAAGTGTGACACCATCACATGGGTGGCCTTGACCCCAAACACATCCAGGTTCAGTCCGCACAGACCCACAGCTGGTTTGGGAAACCCAGCACGACAAAACCACCACATTTCAAGGTGGAAAGCACTGGCAATCCCCACCCCACGCTTCCCAGGCACCCGAATAAATCCATTTCTCTGCAAGGTCACTTCACTGAGAGAACCACCAAAGTGCATCTCATTCCAGACTGCTGAGAGTCAAGCACAACAAACTGGCAAAGCCAAGGGACACAGGCTGGGCTTGGTTCTTGGGATTTTAGGCTGCCCAAATGCTCCTTATCCTGCAAACAGCTCAGAGGAACAGTTTTTTGAGGGGTTTCAGACCCTCAGCTGTGCTGTCCCCAGCTGCCAGGTGGGGCCAGGGCAGGCAGGGAACGTGTCCTGCCCTTCAAAGGCCACACTTTGCTCTTCTGAAGCTTCCCCTGGCTGAGCCCAAGCCAGCTGGGCAGCAGTTGAAAGAGCTGCTCCTTCAGCAGCCCAAAACAAATAGGGACATTTAAAATTAAAATAGACAAAAGGGCGATAAAAGGAATAAATTGTGCCTCTCTGGCCTAGAGAAGAGAGCTCTATTCCTGCTGATCCTGCTGGATCTGCCCTGGAGGGGCTTCCCAGGGAGGCTCAGCAGAGGATCCTGGTGGATGGGGAGCGCCCACAGCGGTGGCTCACAGGAGCTCAGGTTGGCCAGTGGATAGGGACAGCAGGATTGCATGAAAAAAATCAAAATAATGTTTTTGTTTTGAGCCACAAAGGATTTAAAAAATATATTTGGGCCACAGGAGGAATTTCCTGCTCATTTCAGAGACCTCTCTGCCGGGCTGCCTCATCACTCCAGCCAGGAATGCCTGGCATTGTCCTTCCCCACTTCAGGAGAGCTGGGCTCCCTTCAGGTGCTCTGGAGAAGCAACAGAACCCATCCAAACCTCTCAGCCTGCCCCAAACTGGGAGCAAGAGAATCCCTGCCCCATCTAACCCCACCTAGAAACCAGTGTGAGAAGGAATTGTAAAGTCAGCCTTGGTTCCAAAGCCAGCCTTGGTTTTAGGGCCAATACTGCAGATTTTGGGTACTCTGAGCTCCTCCCTTTGCAGCACCACAACTCCTGAAGGACAGGGAGCATTGAGTGAGCCCTGCTTTGCTCTTTCCTTGTGTCTCCCTGCACTGGAAGCAGCCAGCACCCCTCTGTCCTGGGATTTCCATGTCACACAGGAATAATCTGGGTTTGACCCATTCCAGAGGATCTGATGGAAAATGAGCTGGAGTCTTCTCCCACAGCCCTTCCCAAGAACCACCTCATTTCCTGATTAACACTGAAATTAAGAGGAAAAGCAGCTGAGGGAACACCTCTAATCCCCCCTTTCTCTTACCCCTTCCTCTTGCTGAGTTTTTGTTGTACACCAGGCTAAATTTCACCCCCCAAATCTCAAGGAGCAAAGGAGGAGGGAAAATAAAATAACCCATCCTTATCTCAGGTACCAGGAGTCAATTCCTTTCAAGCACAAAAGGCTCCAGGGGCATTCCTGCCTGGATCATTGTCCTGGAGCTGGGAGGGAACCCCAGCACTCATCCCTGAGCTTCCCCTGCTCAGGAACTGGGGTTTGGGTAAGGGCTCCCCTCTGTACCCCCCACCCTTTGCCTCTTACTTAAAAAGGTGCCAAAACAGCCACCCAGAGCTCACCAGGCACAACTGGAATTATTTTGGGGAAACCTCAGGAGTTCTGCAGGATGTCAGAGGAGCCAGCACCCCCCTGCAAGGGAAGTGGGAGCAGAGGAGCAGCACAGCACCCACTGCGCCAAGATACGGAAAAAACCACATTCTACGTGGGGTTTTCAAAAATAATAAAACTACAAGAGCTCTACAGCACAGAGAGCACTCCAGAGACTGTGGGCACTAATGAAGAGAGCCTGTCTTAATTATCCCACTGCTCCAGGAATTAACAGATCAAACCTCCAGCCTCGCAGTCACTGCAGCTCCAGAGCTCAGCCTCAGAACCTTGGCAGCTTCAGGGGGAAGTTTTTGGGATTTTTCCCTTTCTTTCTCCCCTCCAAACAGAAACACAAAGAGGAGGAAGTCAAAGATCACAGCCAGGTTTTGCTCCTGTACCCCTGGAAGCCAGAGCAGGAGGATGCTTGAATTCCTGCCCTTCCACATTAAAACATCCAGAAAGCAGACAAGAAATCCTGGAATAATTTGGGAACAGGCAATGGAAAACCATTCACTGAGTTATTTGCCCAGCTCTGTGGCTTGGTGTCCCAGCTTTAGGTTGGTGCTGAGTTAAGAGCTCAGAGAATGGAGCTTTTCAGAGGCTGCTCTCCTTCACCCACTGACATTCCAGCTGCAGTAGGATGGGAATGAGCAGGGCAGCACATGCACACCCTTAAAATCAAACCCACTGAGCCCATCTGGGGAAAAGGTGCCCTGCTGTAAAGCCAGAACATTTGGGAAGAATCTCCCTGGGCAGCTCCTGATGGCAGAAGCTTTTCCCTCCACATGAGCTCAGCTGCAAGCAGAGGCACCTCAGGACGTGACCTGATGAGATTTGGGGTTTTCAGGGCACATCCCCTTTCAAACAATGCATTTGGGGCCTGAACGAGAGCAAGAACCAGCCAAACCCTTTATTTCAGCAGCACAGCCTCCCCTGCAGCAGGGTGATCTACAGGAGTCAGGGTTTCTCCTTTTCCCCCCACAAACTTTCTGTGCTGAGTGTGAAACAGAACTGCAGCTCTCTCCTGGACAGAGCTGAAAACTGAGAAAGCCTAAAAAACCCTAAAAGTAATGATTGAGGGAATTCCCTTCAACAGCCATGAGGGGAAGCACTGCACATATGGGATGACAGTGTGGAATGTCAAGGAATGCCATGGAATTATGGAAGGCCATGGAATTTTGGAATGAATATCATCAAATCCCACCCTGCGCCAATGAGCAAAGGAGAACTCAGGGCAGATACCCCAGCTAAGACATTCCATAAATCATTTATGCCCATAAATCATTCCTGCCAGGTGCTGCCGTTATCTCACATTCCAACAGGGATAATCTGCTGAGGAGCAATCACAAATTGGACTGGAAACCCAAACTGCACCAGGAAAAAAATCAATGTGTACCACAAAGAGCACGAGGGAAAAGCAGAGCAGAGGGACTGAGGACCCACCAGATCTGTCCAACGTTGACCAGGGAGAGGTAGAGGAGCCACAGCAGGAACATGAGGACCATGTTGGCACAGCCAGTCAGCAGCACAAAGGCTGCCCCTGCCAGGCCAGCCAGGGCCAGGCAATCCAGGGTGCTGTCCATGGCAGACCAGTCCAGGAGCCAGAGGAGAGTGGGGGCATAGCTCAGGGCATCCAGGCCAACCTTCCCCTTGAAGTATTTCTTGACATCCTGCAGGTAGAGCTTGCAGGGGAGCAGCCCCTTCTCCCCTATCAGCTGCTTGTTCTGGTGAAAGGCCACCAGGAAGGCCACAACTGCAGGGGAAAAAGAGAGGGAAAAACTGTGTGAGGAATCACCCAGGATGAGAGACAGGACTGGAATCCAAAATTAGGGAAGTCATTCTTGGAAGGGATTTATTCCCAAGTCCTTCTCTCCATTAAAACCCAACACAGTCACTACACTGCCCAGCAAAAGGTGCCCTGGGTTGCACCTGGAGGATCTTTAAAGGTCCTTTCCAACCCAAACCACTCCAGGATTCTGTGGTTTCTATGAACCACAATGCAGCAGGCACAGGAATTCTGTAAATCCTGACTTGGCTTTGGAGGAGAACAGACCTCCACCTTTATTTAACATTACGTGGGCATCTACTCAGTACCAGAATATTTTCCTTGTATTGAAAACACTTCATAGATCAAAATATTGTTAATTAGATAGCTTTAACTCATCTACACCATTAATGAGGTGTTCATAGAACCCAGGATGGTTTGGGCTGGAAGGGACCTTGGAGATCCTCTCATCCCACCCCTGCCATGGGCAGGGACACTTCCACTGTCCCAGGGTGCTCCAGCCTGGCCTTGGGCACTGCCAGGGATCCAGGGGCAGCCACAGCTGTGCCAGGGCCTGCCCACCCTCACAGGGAACAATTCCTCATTCCCAATATCCCATCCATCCCTGCCCTCTGGCAGTGGGAGCCATTCCCTGTGTCCTGTCCCTCCATCCTTGTCCCCAGTCCCTCTCCAGCTCTCCTGGAGCCCCTTCAGGCCCTGCCAAGGCTCTGAGCTCTCCTTGGAGCCTTCTCCTCTCCAGGTGAGCACCCCCAGCTCTCTCACCCTGGCTCCAGAGAGGCTCCAGCCCTGGAATTGCTCCAATTCCTTCCCATGCTGAGGACCCCAGAGATACTCAAAGCACCCTCCATTCTTTGAGTCCCTGATTCGCCCCACAATGCCCAAAACAGCAGCTCTGACCCTCTGCATCCTTTCACACAAGGTTGGAAATCCAAAATCTTACCATTTTCCCACCCCTTAAATTCCCCCTTTTCCATGTCCCTGCAGCTGTCCCATTTATGGTGTTGCTGCTCCAGCCCTGGACACTCTTAGAGCAGCCAGCTGCTTTTTTTAACAGCACATCAGCAATTTAATTACAGCTCATAGACCTAGCATTTGATGTCCTACAGAGAAAGTTGGGCAGTTTTTAGGCATTATCTCATATTTTAGGCATCTCCTGCAGTTACCAATTTGCAGTTTGTAACTCCAGTAATCTCCATGTCTCAGGGAAAAAAATAAAAAATGAGGAAGGCCAACATTTCCTGATTAGGCAGCACCCACTAATTTACCCATCCTTCAAACATTACCCAAACACCAGCCACGTCATGGGCAGCAGCACCAGAGCTCCTGGAAAAAGCCAATTTGTTCCCCTCCCCAATCTTCCTTGGTTAATGATCAAATCTGTTTCCTTCCTTATCTCAATGCTGGCATTCTGCAAACAACAACCCTGGTGTTCATCTGGTGTCTCTCACTGGGAGCACTGGGGGAGAGGCTGTGTGAAATCAGAGCCCAAATTCCCATTTCTTTGAAGTCTGAAGCAGCAACCCAAAGTCTGCAGCCCCAGGGAATCCGACTGAAAGTCCCATTCCCCAGACAAAGGTCTCCAGTGGGTTCCACTTAATCCACTTAACGCTCCCCCAGCTCTCTGCACACAGCCATGGGTTTTATTCTCATTTAAAAACCACTAAAAGTCATCAGCAGCACACAGCAGAGGTCACTGGGAGGGTTCCCTTTGATTCCACAAGATCCTGAACCCCAGGGATGGCACAATAAAGTTGGGAGCTAATGGGTTGTGTCTCTTCCCATCCATCTTTTCTACACTGTGAATGATTTTACAAATAAAAGACATTTTTCTTCAGCTATTTTCCTCAATTATGGATAGGGAGAGACATGAGAAAAGCTGATTCAAACACTACAGGATCAGTTCTGGGACACAAATCAAGTGTTTTCTATTTTACCCATATTTTTCCACCAACACTCAGCTCAGCACAACTGTGTAATCAGAAAGCCTGACATGAAATCAGCAGAAATAAAATTCTTCTGAGCTTTAGATAGCTTAATATCTTCATTTTTGGTTCTAAAAAAGCCAACTGAAAGCCAGTTCTGCCTTAAAACCCTGTGGCTTGATTTCCCATGATTAACACTGCAATTTGCTGCACAGTTTTCCAAAAGTGCTAATCAAATTCACCTCTAAATGCTCCAGAATTGCTGCCCCAACCCATAAATGCTGAGCAGATTTTTGCCTAAAAAAAGTCCAAATTAGACCCCTGTGCTGTGCACGAGACAAACAAGGAAAGGGTAAATTAGGAAAAACAAACAGCAGCAATTGCAGCACAGTGCACACTGGATGGACAGAACCCTGCTCAGCCTCTCCGAGCCTGCAAAAATGGGTTGGAGCTGCCATGAAATGCACATTTTGGATGGCCCAGCTCAGACTCCAAAGGGGTTTTCCCATTTCCCACTGCTGGGATTTCCACCCACAACGAAAACCAAGCAGCACCAGCCCTGATTTTGGGAGGATTCACCTGCCCCAAAGCAAACCCCATGGTTCCAGCTGTGTCTGATCCATCACCTGGCAGGTGATGCTCGCACTCCCAGAGCTCCAGCCCGGGTCCAGCTCCCTCTCCTGGACACTCCCCATGCTCAGTCTGGGATCACTCAGGCTCCCTCTCCACCCATCCCCAGCATCTTTGGGATGGGCTCATCCCCATCCAGCTCCACCTTCATCCATCCCTGCTCCATCTCCTGAGGTTTGCCCCCCAGGCTGCAGTTCCTATGCTGCTGGACACGGGGAAGAGCTGAAATTAAAGAAGCTGCAAAGGATTTCAGCAGCACAGGAGATGCTCAGACCCAGGAGGGAAAAAGGGAAGTTATTTATCAGCTTGTCATTGCTTCCTCTCCCTGAAGCCCAGAGAAACTGGAGCCTTAAATTCAGTGTAACAGACCCTGCTGCCTTCTCCAGGAGCCTTCCCTTGAACTGTGGTTTGGTCAGGGGGTATAAAAATCCCTTTCTCCCCCAAAGTCTGTGCTCCTTCCTCCTCCTTAATCCTTATTCTTATTCTGGAACCTCTCTCCCTGTGGCCTCATGTTTGGGGATTTTCACTCTGTATCTTCCAGCTCAACTTTGCTTCCACTTTGGGCACTGAGTGGCAGCATCACCACCCTGCTGGCTTGGGGCACACACTGATCCACCTCTCCTTGCTCCTGGAGCTTCTCCCTGGGACTCTGCACCCTCCAAACCTCCTGATCTGGCACAAACCCCACCACCCTGGGCTCACTGCCTGTGCTGCCCTTCCCAGGGACAATTCCAGGATCTGGGAGTGCCCAGCCCCCTGTGGCACCTGGATGTGCCATTCCTGGGGCTGTGCAGGTGGAGGGAACAGAGCAGCTCCAGGTCTGCCTCCCACTGCCGAGCCTCTGACAGCTCACATGGGAGCTCTCCCTGCTGCCAGCTGAGCTTTACATAATACATGCAAATTACCAGGGCTGCTAATAGACCTTCCATACTTATCCTCACCTCAGAAGGTGCCTCACTGTACTTTTCCATTAACTCTCCCCCCTCGTTCAACCCCCCATGGTACCAACAACCACCACCCAAGCATCCCCATCCAAAGGGATTCGCTCCATCCAGATTTCCCTGGCACCTCAGCTCCTTTCCCTCAGTCCAGGCTCAGACTGTCATGGTGGGAGAAGGAGAGAATCCCATTTTTCATGCTCAGGAAAGATTTAAGGATGTGAAATCCAAAACTTTCCAATCTTATGGCTTTTTCTATCTTCCCCTTCTCCTGTTAAAAGAGGTCTTAACTTTTCCTTGGTGCCCAAACCACAAGAAGAACTGAACCAAGAGCACAGAGGTTTGCCTGAAACCCAAACTACATTTTGCACACACACAAAAACTCTGCCTGGAGCAGTTTACCAAGTGCCCCTTTGACCCAAGGAGGCATTTGAACAGGCCCTGAGCTGGATGCTGCAAGCTGAGGTTGCACTGCTGGAGAGAAGAAAGAGCACAATATTCCTGGTATTTTATTACCAGAGAAATGAATCAAATAAATTTTCAATTGATGAATTCCCCTGCAAAGTTTTGCAAAACAGAAGCAACAACACCAGAGCACTGAGCAAAAGGGTGAAGCCAAGCACCCACAGAAACCACACAGAGTGCTCTGCCCTTAACACCTTTTTTGTTTTCTTGTCTTTCACGGCCAAGCTGAAGACTTTGGGGTGGTTGCTCGAGGGGAGGGTTTGAAGTTCTTATCTCCCTGCTGCCTCTGTGTTTGAGAAGTTGTGGAAATAGAAAAAGGTTCCCTTTGGGTCTCAGGCTGTCCAAAACCACCCCAGCCTGCAGCTGGAGGATGCCCTGGGAAGCTCTCTCTGCTCCAGAAGAACTTTGAGCAAGCAGAAGACAGGGAGAGAGAATCCCTTCTCCACCTTCGTTATTTTTTATTCCCATTCCAAGGGATGCAGCTGCTCAGAGGACCCAGAGCCGGTTCTGCACAGCCCTGCCAAGGAGCACAGAGCTGGAATAAAACCTCTCAGGGCAGCAAAAGTGCCTGGAGATGTTCTCTAACCCTGAGCAGGCAGGCTGAACGCTACTGGGAGCCTGTGAATAAAGCTGAGGGAAGGGAAGGCAGGGGAGATGGCAGAGAAAGAGAGGAGGAAGGACACCGGGGAGAGCCAGGAGCCTACAGGAAGCCAAACCCCCCGAGAGGGCTTTGGATTTCACATTGAGGAAGAAGGAGCCTGAACCTCCCGTAGCTCTGGCGCTGGGGAAAGAAAATACTATTCAACAATACATAAGGAGAAGGAAGATAAACTGGATTTAAATAATAGCTTTTATTTCAAAGCTCTCCACAGAGCCTGGCTGAGATTGGGGAGGGTGGTATCTAATTACTGACATTTCTACAGCTGGAATCTGATGATGGTAATCACCCAAAAAGAGCACTTAAAAATGATTTAGAAGGAGGGTGAAGGGAGCAAATAATGCACATTTGTTGTCGAGAGCTTTGGGACCAGCTATTTACCTGTAAGAGCACTTCCAACGAGACCTCAAGGTATTTCTGGATTGCCAAAAAACCCATTCCTGTCACAGGGTAAGACCAGGGTGGAAAAGCTGCAAATCTCCAAGTGACATTTGGCCAAACCTCTGTCCTGCTCAGGTGAGACCCCACCTGCAGAGCTGCCTCCAGCTTCAGGGTCCCAGCACACAGAGGGCCCTGGAGAGAGTCCAGAGGAGGCACCAGGATGAGCAGCTCTGCTGGGAGAGCTGGGATTGTTCACCTGGAGAGGAGAAGCTTTGGGGTGACCTCACTGTGGTCTTCCAGGACCTGAAGGAGCCACCAGGAAACAGAGAGAGACCATTTCCAAGGGATAGAGGGACAGGACAATGCTGTAAGGACCAAACCTCACAGAGCCCTTTCAGCTGGATCCACTTTCCCTGCCAGCAGCAGGTGGGGTTGGTCTCTGGCCTCTCCAAACCCTCAGATCTTCTCCCACCTCCCATTTCCAACCTGCCTCTCACAGCAGCTGCTTTGCCAGGGACTTCCCAGGCTCGGGCTGCTTCTGGAAAACCCCTTCAAAAGACACAAAAAAAGAAGAGGAGAGCAAAAGCAAAGGGGGAGCGCACACAGAGGGACACTCCACACCTGCCTTGCTCTGCCTGTCCTCCTTCCACACAGGAGGATCCTCAGGGAAAACATCTCCCATACCATAGCAGGCAATGAACACCCCCTTTGGAATGGAGCGGGGGCAGGAAGGAGGTGACAAGCCCTCAGAGCACACTTTGGGGTCACTGCACACCCTAAATTGTGTTTCTCTCCACCCCATCCTCAAGGTTCTTCATTCTCCCACCCAGGACAGGAACAATCCCTGAGCTCCCAGAGCTGAGCCCCATCATATTCCCCAACACCTTACCACAAATCCCCCCTGAAAGGAAAGGGTTACACATGAAAGGGTGAAATGAAAGAAGGGGGGAAACCATCCCACGGCTGAGGAATGTCAAACTGTCACAACGGCATCAACCGTCTCCTCAGCGAGTCTGAGCCTCGGCACACTCGGAATCGCCGCGTCTGGGAGAAAAATCAGCTGTCACACTAAATGCTTCCATCTCCAGAAAAAAACCCGCGAGAGCAGCTTGGCACTGAGGCACAGAATTGTTTTCTGCTGTTCTTAAAGCCAGGCACTCCAAAGAGATCAAAGGGCAAAGCCTCCTTCCCACGGGAGCATCCAGGGGAATCTGCCCGCTCGCAACCTCTCCAGCTCACGCACAACAAGCACTTTGCACCCCACAAACTCTTGTGGGGCACCTCTCCCGCACTGCCAGCCTCAGCCCTGCTGCCTGGAGGAATGTGGCCTGTCTCAAAGCAGGCCCAGCTTCCTGGCTTTGGTTCATTTGGCTCACCCCAAGGCAGCAGCAGCAGAACTCCCCAGGGCCTGAGCGCAGCCAAGCACAAGTTGCACAACAAGCAGGTGAACTTTTCCTCTCCTCCACCTCTTCCCTTAACAAGGGACACAAACATTCTCCTGCCCTGCTCCTTCCAGCTTCAATGCCCCAAACTCTCCCTCTGCCACCCCACTCTCCAAAAGGTTTCCTCACTTCACACTATAGAGGTATTTTGGGGTCTCCCCCCAACTTTTAGCTATTCCAACTCCTTTCTCCAGCTTAAAAAACCACCACAAAGAATTATCCCCCTTTTTTTGAGCAGCCCACATTCACTCACCAACCTGCAAGCTCAGCTTCACCCTCTGGCTCAGCCCCTCCCAGCCTCCTTTTCTCCTGCAGCCCATCAGTTCCAATCGCTTCCACCTGTAACTCACCTGAACCCAATCAGATCCTCGTTCCCCACCTCGTTGGCCCAGGTGTCCCACTCACCACAAGGTCCCACACCTTTGATTTCCACCAATTCCCACCCCTCCAGCCAGCCCCTGCTCCCTTCCCACCCCCAACACCCCTTTGGTCCCAGGTGTGGCACATTTATCACCCCAAATCCACCCTGGGCAGCAGCAGCAGCAGCCTCCATTGAAGGCACAGCACAGAGCACTAATCAGTTTTTCATAAGGAAACTGCAAACTGAGCCACGGGGAAACTCAGCAGCCTGGATTTACACACGGGGGAATATCAGAATCGCTTTCATTTTGACTGAAAGAGTCATAACCTCGCATTTCACCGAGAGCTGAAACCAAACTAGAACCAGAGCACGTGTCAAAGCCATACGAAACTACAACTTCTGCATGGTTTTGATGCAAAATAATCTAAGCAGGCTGGCAGGCTACAAATTCTAACGATTCTGTGGACAAATCTGGGGCAAGTTTAGAATTTGTACCGTAGTGTGTTACTTGTCAGTTTCGGTTTCACTGTAAATATTTTTAAGCAGAGCACCAGTGGGCTCTGAGCACAGCTCTCAGTGCCAAAGCGAGAGGCAAAGGAGCACGGCAGAGGCTGGAAACTGCTTTCACTGTGGAATATTTTAAGGTCATGTTGACTCTAGGTCCTGGCTGTTGGTGATGCTGGCACCCAGGGATGGCATCTGTCCCCGCAGTCCTGCTATAGGACAAAGAGTTCCTCTCTTGCACTGTGAGCTTGCAGCTTCAAGGGAAAGGATGAACAGCTCCGAGCAGCTCTGCTGAGAGGTGCCAGCCTGGTGGTGTGAGCAAAGTTCTCCTTCCAGCTCCACCAGCTTCCAGCATCACCAACCCCATCCAGCCATCCCCAATCCACCAGGAAAGTGGGACTGGGAAAGAAGAGAATCATGGAATATGCAGAGATTTTATGATCATCCACAATGATAATAACGTCATAGAATATTCCCAAGTGGGAGGGTCCTGCAGGGATCGTCGGGTCCAGCCGCTGTTCCTGTACGGGACATCCCCAAGGATGCCACCACGTGCTTGGGAGCGGTGTCCAAGGGCCCCTCTGGCAGCTTTGGGAATGTGCTTATTCCCTGGGTAGCCTGCTCAGTGCCCCAGCACCCTCAGGGGATGGGAAAACGGGAAAACCTCTCCCTGCTCTCCCCCAGCCCTCCCTGGCACAGCTCCAGCCGTCCCCGGGCACCACTCGGGGACAGCGCGGGGGGATCAGCGCCCCCGGGCACTCACAGTACAGGAAGGCAATGGAGCGCAGCAGCACGATGCGGGTCAGCCAGAAGGTGCCCGGGGAGAGTGGCGGGGCCGCAGCAGCGAGCCCGGCCCCGGGGGGCTCGGGGGATGCAGCGGGGGCCGCTCCGGGAGCTCCATCGGGGGCCCCGGCCCGGCCCGGGCGGCGCTGGCGCAGCCCCGCGCTGGGAGCCGCCATGTCGAGCACAGCGAGCATGTGCGGCCCGGCGGGGCGGGCCGTGAGGGGACACGGCGGGGACGGGAGGAAAATAGGGGGAAAACGGGCAGAAATGGGAAAAAACGGGCAGAAATGGGGAAAACGCGCTGCAAAGCGGCGGCGCCGTGTCGGGCGCGGCGAGCGTGTGCGGCCCGGCGGAGCGGGGCGTGAGGGGACACGGCGGGGACGGGGAGAAAACAGGGAGAAACGGGGCAAAAAGGGCAAAAATGGGACAAAAGGGGCAGAAATGGGGTGAAACTGGCAGAAAATGGGAGAAACTGGCAGAAATGGGGCAAGAAAGGCAGAAATTGAGGAGAAACTGATAGAAATGGGAAGAAACTGACAGGCTGCTCTTCAAAGCGGGGCCGCCGTGTCGGGTATAGCGAGCGTGTGCGGCCCGGCGGGGCGGGACGTGAGGGGACACGGCGGGGACGGGGAGAAACGGGGCAAAACGGGCAGATATGAGGCAAAAAGAGCAGAAGCGGGACAAAAAGGACAGAAATGGGGAGAAACTGGCAGAAATGGGGCAAAAAGGGCAGAAATGGGGAGAAACTGACAGACTGCTCTTCAAAGCGGCGCCGCCGTGGCGGGAACAGCGAGCGTGTGACGCGAGGGGACACGGCGGGGATGGGGAAAAATAGGGGGAAAACGCGGAGAATTCTCTGCGAACCGGCGAGAAAATGCAAAGTTTTATTTAAAAAATTAAAATATTAAATAAAGTAAGCGGTCAGCGCGGCTGCGGAGGTGTGAGATGTCTGGAGCGTCTCTGTGATGAGGCTGAGGGAGCTGGGGCGGGCTGGAGGAGGGAAGGGGAGAGGGGATCACATCTATTAAAATATTTCCAAGGGGTTTTGGGGGATGATGCCGGGCTTTATTCGGTGGTGCTCAGTGACAGGATGAGCAGTGATATCCTAAGCTAAATCAGAATCCAAATCGCAGAATATTCTGTTTTAGAAGGGACTGGCAAGGATGATGGAGTCCCTTCAGTGAATGGCTCACATTGAATCCACAGCCTTGCAGTTGTCAGCACCATGCTCGGACCGGCTGAGCTCAGGACAGACTAACACAAATTCCACTTCAATTTATAGAAAAACTGGTTTGCATGGAGGTGGCAGGGCCGTGGAACAGGGAGGGTGTGGATCTCCCTCTCTGGAGACATCCCAAAGCCACCTGGACACATTCCTGTGTCACCTGCTCCAGGTGACCCTGCCTGAGCCGGGGAATTTAAGTTCATTTGAAGTTCAATTCCTCAGGTTTTTCTCATGGTTTGGGTTGGGAGGGACCTTAAAGCTCATCCAGTTCCAATTTTAGGCACCTTCCATTGTCCCAGGTTGCTCTAAGCCCCGTCCAAGCTGACCTTGGACACTTCCAGGGGCAGCCACAGCTTCTCTGGAAATTCCATCCCAGCCCCTTCCACCCTCACAGGGAAGGATTTCTTCCTAAAATCCCATCTAAATTCACTGCTAAAATACCACCATGATTTTTACGTTAAATAATTTACAGACATCAAACACTTGGCTGCATGGAGTTCATAAATAGTATTTTTGAACGTAAACATATATTGAGTATCCCCTTAGTAAACACCTCGGTGCTGGTTGCTGAGAAAGCATCTGCTATCAGGTGTAACATTATTCAACACTTCCCAGCCTCTAAACCAGTCCCTTCTAAATGCCCCTTTTGTTTTTCCAGTTTCCCATCACTGCTGCTTGCATTGTTCTCCTTAGGAAAAAAAAAAAATAGAAAAAATGCCACATAATGGTACATTGTATAGGGAAGGAAAAATCAGCTGTTTGTTAAAGGCCACTGGAATACTGCAGTTCTGGATCGGCCACGAGGTTTGGAGAGGAAAATTTAGATAGATGGGAGCTAATGGTTTCCTTTGTGGGGTCTTTTACAGCAAATTCCACATTAAACGGAGGTGTCTGTAAAACAAACTGGATAATTGAGGAAATTACTGCAGAAAAGTGGAAGGTTTAGGTTAAAGTTTAGCAAAAAGGGAAGAGTCATTGGGGCTGGGAGGGGAATGCTGAGCTGGGTCGGTTTTCATTGCCGAGGGTCACTCTGAGATGTGCCCCATCATGGACCAGAAGCACCTTCCAACAGGACAAGCTGTAAATTTTAAACCTAAACCAGCAGAAATGTGTGAAACTTAACAGGACTCGAGTCACATAACAGGCAGCGGAAGCTTTTCCTGGCTTTCCTGGAAGATGATTCAGAAAGAAAAACATGTGATAAACCAGTTGATTAGGACACCAAATGACGTCTTTTCTGTCCCAAATGTGACTCGAGGATATTTGTGTGTCCCTCCCAGCTCAGATACTCTGTGACTGCACAAACCCCTTTGTGGGGACCATCACCTGTGCTGGCTTTTCTGCTCACTTCTCCATTTCTTCTTTTATTTTTATCTGGCGACTTGAGGAAAGAAAACAGTGCAGAAATAACTCAGACAAGATATTTCAGAGCGAGCTTTGGAGCCTTTCAAGCCTCCAGGGGAAGGCGATTCATGAATGCCAGGCGGGCAGGGGCATCATTGATGCTCATCTCCATTCACCCAGCCACCCCCAACGCCACGTCCCCTATTTTGCTGTGTTCCAAACCAGCTGCAGGAGTGCCAGGGGAACAAGCCTTCACTGTCACAGCAGCCAGCAGCTGTCCCCAGCAGCACCCCAACCCCGCTGGCTGGCCCTGGCACCCGAAATCGCTCTGTGTTCATTCAGCTCTGGCCTTTCTCCCCTCTGGCTGCCAGGATTTGGGTTGAAAGGGAGCAGAGAAAGCTGCAATCAGGAGCTTGGGAGGCAGCACGAGCACGGGGGGCTGCTCGGAAGGGAGCAGACGTGCAGCTGTGGATAATGCAGGCACACACCGAGCGCTCAGCTGCGCTTGCTGAAGGGACGTGGGCACCTCACAGGGAATTCGGGAGCTTCCTTCTGCTAAGCCATTTCTTTCCAGCAGCAATAATTCTTCCCTTTAAAATCCCCAATTTTCCCTGTGGAAATCTGATCTTTAACTCCAGGATTAAGGCTGGAAAGGATTTTTAGAGGAAGAATCACCTTTTTTTCTTGTGTATTAGTGCAGGTTAACGAAGAGGGGCTGGTTCAGAAGAGGGATCCTTAAGTGGTACCATTGGACAAGCAATGAATAATCACAATAATCATAATTAATCACAATAACCCCTATTATTTTGAAAAGATGTTATCCAGGCTGTGCTGTGCAGGAGGAAATAAGGGATCCAACACCTTGCCTAACATTTAATGTGTAATTCATACATGGGTGGGTTTTGATCCTGTGCTCCCAGAGCACATCCACGGGCTCCAGAGATTCCATGTGCTCTCATCCTCTAAAAATGCCTTCCCTGGCTGCCACTGGAAAGGAATTTTTTCCTTCCTGGCACAAGCAGGGCTCTGCCGGCTCTGGAGCCAACGCACACACTTTATTCCTGCAGGAGGAAGGGGTATGGAACAGAGGAACTGGGATGGGACGTGGAGCAGCCTCCATCCCACAGGGGTGCTGAGGATTCCCAAGTGGGAGTGTGATGGAGCCAGGCACACAGACCTTGGATTTACTCCCTGATTCCCAGAAACACTGCCTGAGCTGGCCAGGAACTTTCTCGGAGGCCACGTCAGAAAATGAAGCAATATTCCAAATATCAGCCTCCGCTGTGCCCTGTCAGGAAGAGCTGGATCTGTTCCCCCAAATCCTCTCTGAACTGGGTGCACTCCTAAAGCTCCACTGGGCCACAGGAACCTGGGTTGTGCCCTCCCAGATGTGCACCCTTTTCCTGGGAATGCTGATGTCAGGCCTGTGGGATCCTGCCCTGCAGCTCCAGCCCGTGCCCATCCCTGAGCAAACATCCCCATCCTTTGTCAGACCCCGCGGGACAAACGGCCCCACTTGAACCCACTTGTTCCCCGAGCATTATCTCATTCCATTTCATGGCTGAGCGAACTTCTCAGGAAACCAGAGCTCCTGAGCACCTCCAGCTCCCTCCTTTCCCCCTGTTCTGGCTGTGTGAGGGCAGGAATTGTGCTCCATCCCCCAGGAGCGACACGGGAACGCGGAATGGTCGGTGCGGGATCAGGGACGTGCAGCAGGACACGTCACCTGCCCCGCTCCCAGGCACGGCCTCATCCCCGAGCCCATCTCTGGAACAAGAGGAAACAACCACCCAAAGTCACCTTCCTCCTTCTACCTGTGCTGCACAAAGAGGAATTCAAGCCTGTGGGCTGGGAAATGCAATTCCCTGCCTCAGGCAGGGTGGGGAGCCCTGGAAGGCAGCAGCGAGCAGGGGAGAAAACCAAAGTCTGTAATTCCTCCTGTCCTTGGGGGCTTCTTTTGCAGGGATCTTTGGAGCTGAAGACAGGGAGCAGAAAAAAGGGGTTCTTGTTCCCATTCCTACCTCCAGAACTCCGAGCATCCCACAAATCCCTTCCCAGCCTCAGTCACGCACTGAGGTTGGGATCTTCCGAGGAAGGTGCTCCGCAGGAGGGGCTGGATTGGGAAAAAATGGACTAAAAATAGTGATTATTGCTTGGACTCAAACCTGGATAAAACAGATGAAACACTGGAATTCTGTGAGTCAAGGTAAATTGCCTAATGAGACAGGATTTATAGGAATATGCATTAATTATGGGTCACAGGAGAGGGGAAAAAAGATTTTCCCAAGTGTCCAACAGCATTGCAAAGTCACCAATCCACAGCCCAGGGAAACATAAACTCATCCCCAATCTCATTAAATTTTAGAAGAAAATTTCAATTATTCAATTAGCAAGTCCAACGTATTTAGTTTACCTTGAGACTTAAAATAATTTTTCTTTTAAAAATGCTTTGAAAATTGTATTTCAAATATGTCATGTGGTAACTCTGCAAACAGAAAGCTGAAAACTGGGAAAATTACAGTTTGGGGTTTTTATAAAAAGAACAAAATTAAATCCTGCTTTGCCATTTGAGAGAACAAATTAATTTTCACATAGAAGGCAGACGAATATTTGGGCACATTTAAACACATTTAAATTCAAAGCATACGGTTTATTTATTACACATCACAATAATTAAACAAAAACCACCATGTTCTTGGTACTTTTTAAACGCTGGAACGTCTGAAGCCCAATTTCTTATTTTTTCCCCTGTTAATATATCGTGACCCTATATTTTTCCGAGGGGAAGCAGCAAATAAAACTTGAATTTGGGGAGTTGTTTTTATTTCTCCCTCCCAGTCGCAATTAGAAGGCTGAATTCCGCAGATAATTAAAATCAAATTCTCCAAAGAAACGCTGCAAGACCAGGACTGGCTTAGAAAGGGACAACTTAACCAGACGGGCGAGATTTTGGGGGTCACCCTCCCCTTTTCCCCCATCCAAAGGCTCACCCCGAGGTGCCGCATCCTCCTCCGGCCGGGACCTCCCGGGCGCTTCCCGGTGCTCGGGATGGAGCCGGCTGCGGGAAGGCTGCGGGAAAAGAGGAAGGAAAGTCGGGGAGGGGACACGGAGGGTCTCGTGTCGATTTTTTGCAGCGATTCCGCGATTTCCTCCGTTACTCGCCCGCTGGGGAGAGCGGGGCCGGAGCGGCGCGCTCGGGGCTGCGGGAGCGCACGGCCCGGGGGCAGCGGGATGGGCTGCGGGGACACACAGGGAGCTCTGCCCGCCCGGCAGAAAACCGACCGCCCCGAAAACCCCTGGAAAAGGGGATTAGAAATAAAATAAAATAAAACCGGCGGTCCCACGGCACCGCTCCGCCGTCCCGGAGCCGCTACCGCTCCGCCACCCCGTTCCGCGGCGCTGGGGAAAGGACGCGGCCGCTCCATCCCGCACCCGCTGCCCGGTACCCTGCTAGCAAACCGGGCCCCGGCTGCACACCGGAGCGTGAAACACATCCCCACCGTCGGGGGGTCCCCGCCAGTACCGCGCGGCGGTGAAGCGCCCGGACGATTTGCAGCGGAAAAAGCACAGAGGAGCCGAAAGAGGCAGCCGGAACAGGGAGCCGGAACAGCAGCGGGCGGCATCCACCGGGCCCGGGGTGGCAGCAGGACCCCGCGCTGGCGGCGGCTCCGGCCGGCGGAGCGGGAGCTCTGAGGCGGCGGGCGGGCGGCACGGGCCCGCCGTGGGGAGCCACGCCCCTTATGCAAATCACCGCGCCCTCTCCGCCAATGGCGCGCGGCGGCGGAGGCGGGGCCGCTCGCCCTGCCCTTAAAGTAACTTGTTGCCAGGGGCCCCGTTTCGCACTGGACGTGGAGCGCGGCGCGGGCAGCGCGGGGCCCCGGCGGCAGCGGCGGCAGGACCGGCTGCGGAGCGCGGGGGGTAGCGCGGATTTTAAGCTGAGTTTTGAGCGTTTCGCGTCTTTTTTTTCCTCCTAGAACTTAGAGCTTTTACTCTTTTATCCCGCGGCGCCCCGCGAGGGTGCGCGGCCCCCTCACCACCCCGGGCGGGCACAGCGCGCGGCCGGCCCGGCTCTGCCGCCCGCCGATGCTCAACATGACCGAGGAGCACGACAAAGCGCTGGAGGCTCCGTGCAGCCCCGCGGGCACCACCAGCTCCATGTCCCACGTGGACTCGGACTCGGACTCGCCGCTCTCCCCCGCCGGCTCCGAGGGGCTGGGCTGCGCCCCCGCGCCCGCCCCGCGCCCGCCGGGCGCCGCCGCGCTGGGCGCCAAGGTGGACGCGGCCGAGGTGGACGAGCGCTTCCCCGCCTGCATCCGCGACGCCGTCTCGCAGGTGCTCAAGGGCTACGACTGGAGCCTGGTGCCCATGCCCGTCCGCGGCAACGGATCGCTCAAAGCCAAGCCGCACGTCAAGCGGCCCATGAACGCCTTCATGGTGTGGGCGCAGGCCGCCCGCAGGAAGCTGGCGGACCAGTACCCGCATCTGCACAACGCCGAGCTCAGCAAGACCCTGGGCAAGCTCTGGCGGTGAGTCCCGACCCGACCCCGAGTCCTCCGCGGGGCTGCGCGCCCGGACCCCCCTCCCAGCGCTTCTGTAAAGCCTCTGCCCGCTTTTTTTTTGTTAATCTGGGGGTCTCGAAGCGATCCGAAGGGAGGTACCATCCCCTCCCCGAGCATCCCGCGAAGGACATAGCGGTGCCTGCTCCGAAAAATCCCCCGAGCAGCGGCTTGGGCACCCTCGCTCTGCCGCGGGTGGATTTTCCCTGCTCCATCTCGGAGATGCACAAGCCCTTCCCTTGCCTGCGGCTTCTCCCTCCCCACGCGATGAGACTTTTTTAATGACTTGTTTTATGGCTTTTCCTATTTTTTTTCCTCCTTTTGGCTCGCTTGATGCTTTACAAGCTATAAACGCAGCTAAACTCGTTTTTTAGCAGTTATTTTAACGAGCTTCCTAATTTCCCTGCTTATCTGCTCAGTGCTGCCCGGGGATGCAAACTTTTATTTGCTGAGCAGCATCCGAGCCCGCTTTGCTTTCCAAGGCTCTTCCCCGAGCCACGTTTCTCCGTGTGCTTTATCCCGTGGTATATCTGCCTGTACCTAATTCCCATCTTTTCCTGCCCGCTCGGGCCAGCGATGCTCCCGCTGCGGTTTGAGCCTCTCCAAGAGTTTGCGAAGAGAGGTGTGGGCAGGGGGCAGAGAGTTTGGAAAGCAATAATCCCATCCCTGGTGCCTTGGTGGTTGCTTTGTAAGCACCAAACAACGCTGGAAATGTTTGTGGCGGTGAGGGGGTGGCATTTGCAGGGCAAACATGGGAATTATGTTTTGTAATTGTGTTAGAAATGTGGAAGGGGGATTTTGTTTTGCCCAGTTACCCCTGTCTATAGTGGTCGGGTTTTTCATGCTGCTGTAGTTGGTATTTTAATCCGGTTTTTTGCCGTGGATTTTAACTCCTTTTTACCACAGCAAATTAATTTTGTAGTTAACTTGCCGGGTGTTCGGATCCGTGCATGGGAAGCGGGGATGTGCGAGTCTAAAAACAAGAAGAAAACTTCTAAGGAAAAGATCCTAATTTTGGCTTGTTGGTTTTTTTTCCCCTCTCTTCCTCACTAAAACAACCAACCCCCCAAAAAACCAGTTTATTGAGCGAGAACGAGAAACGTCCCTTTGTGGAGGAAGCCGAGCGGCTCAGGGTGCAGCACAAAAAGGATCACCCGGATTACAAATACCAACCCCGGAGGAGGAAAAGCGTCAAAGCCGGGCAGAGCGACTCGGACTCGGGGGCTGAGCTCAGCCACCACGCCGGCACTCAGCTCTACAAGGCCGACACGGGGCTGGGGGGCATGGCCGACTCCCACCACCACGGCGAGCACGCAGGTAAAGGGCGGCATTCCCGCTGATCCTGTGCCCTGGGGGTGGGATGGGATCCTGCTGTTTCCCAAAGTGCAGGAGTTGTTGTCCCAAGAGCTGTGCTTGGGAGCATGGCCGTGGTTTTCCTTAGAGAGTGCTCTTAGAGCTGGCTGTGCCATAGGGAATGCCAAAGCACCGGGATCCCGGCGTCCTTGGATGGGGAGAATTAATTATTCTAGGCTAATTGTTTGTATGGTGGGCTAATAAGGGTGCCTGGGGAGCAGAGCAGGGCTTCTCAGCACTGGGAATTGGCGTGCTGACAGATTTTGGGAGCACTGTGAATGTCCTGCAGCCTCAGACCCTGCTGGCATCATTGCCCTGGGTCCCTCTGCCTTGGGACCCACAGGGAGAGGATGAGCTCCATCACAGGCTTCACTCGGTGAATGCCCCCCTTGGGGGGATTGGTGCTGCCAGGGTGTCCTGCTGTGCTCCAGAATGATCCTGATGGGCTCAGCGTGCTCCCAGCTTCATCCCATGTCCCATGTTGAGGCTCATCCCAGGGGGACATGGTCACAGGGGGGGACATTCCACGTCTGACACAGTGCCGCAGATTTAAATCCCCAAAAAGAGCAATAACAGGTGAAACTCATGTATTGAACGGCAAAGGAGTTGGGTGTTCTGTGGTCACTGCTGAAACCTCGCTGTCCCTCCATCCCCAGGCCAGCCCCACGGACCCCCCACGCCTCCCACCACCCCCAAAACCGACCTGCACCACGGCAGCAAGCAGGAGCTGAAGCACGAGGGCCGGCGCCTGGTGGAGAGCGGCCGCCAGAACATCGACTTCAGCAACGTGGACATCTCGGAGCTCAGCAGCGAGGTCATCAACAACATGGAGACCTTCGACGTGCACGAGTTCGACCAGTACCTGCCCCTGAACGGCCACGCGGCGCTGCCGGCCGAGCACGGCGCCAGCGCCGCCTCGTACGGCGCCTCGTACGCGCACTCGGGCGCGGCCGCGCAGGTGTGGACTCACAAGAGCCCGGCCGCGGCCTCGCCCGCAGCGCCCGAGCCGGGCCAGCAGCAGCGGCCCCACATCAAGACGGAGCAGCTGAGCCCCAGCCACTACAGCGAGCAGCAGCCGCACGGCTCCCCGGCGCACTCCGACTCGTACGGCTCCTACGGCGGCCAGGCCTGCGCCACCTCGGCCGCCCCGGCCGCCGGCGCCGCCGCCTCCTTCTCCAGCTCCCAGTGCGACTACACGGACCTGCAGAGCTCCAACTACTACAACCCCTACCCCGGCTACGCCTCCAGCCTCTACCAGTACCCCTATTTCCACTCGTCGCGCCGCCCCTACGCCACCCCCATCCTCAACGGGCTGTCCATCCCGCCGGCGCACAGCCCCACCGCCAACTGGGAGCAGCCCGTCTACACCACGCTGACCAGGCCTTAAAGGATTCCCCGGAGCCTCCCGAGGCTCCCCTGGAATTATGCACTAATGAAGGAATGAGGAGGAAGAGCGTGGAGTGTTCCAAAGTGCCTCCTGAGCCGCTGGGAACTTTCTGCTGGTCGCCACCTTGCTTCGAAGCTCCCCCCGAAAGGACAGAGCTCTATTTTTGTTTTCTTCTTTTCTTTGATTCATAGGATTTAAGTAATTCAAAAAACTGAAAAAAAAAACCAAACAAACAAAGGACAGAAAATTTTTAAAAAATCAAGAGGTAAAAATAAAAACAAAAGGAAAAGGACCGGCGATGCCTTTTGAGTAAATGAAGGACAAAATGTTGGACTGAGCCGAACTCGCTGGGCCTGGAAGTTTGGCCAAGTGCAAAAGGTGGAGAGAGAGAGGGGGGAGAAAAAACAACAACAAAAAATCTGTTTGAGACTTTCAGGGTCTATTGCAATGTGAGGAACGGACCAACCTTGAGGGCAGGAACTCACTGGGACCAACAGGGATGAGCCCCGAAATCCCAGAAAAATCCCGTGGGAAGAGTCTGATGGGACCAACCAATTCAGTGTCTGAAGTGTTTGTTGATTTATTTTTTTTTTTGTTTTAGTCAGGAGTTCTTCTAAGCAAGGTTTGGCTGTAATTAACATTTTGTTTTGGTTTTTTTGTTTTTGGAAGCTTCAAATGTTTTTGGTTGTTTTGGTTTTGTTTTTTTTTTTTTTAATCTGTTAAATATGTATTTATGTTCTGTATTATTTTGTCTTTTAATTAATGAAGTCATTTTGTGCAAAACGAAAAAAAAGTAGAATTTTTAAAAGATTTTAAAGATGGGGGAGGGAGCCTAAAAAAATAGTGGAGATGATACAATAAACTGGTGTTATGAGTCTATAGATTTTCCTTGGTTTTTGGGTTTTTTTCATTTTGGAACCGCTGCAGGAGCCGTGCCGGAGAGAGGGACTGAAGGAATCCGCTGGGAAACTCCAATGGGAATGTCAAATAACGAGGGGGGGAATTACTAATGCAACTGGGAGGCTCAAATGCTGCCTGAAAAGGGCAGGTGATTTTCTGGCCACCTGTTTTGGGCCGTTAAAATTGGATTTCAGGAGTCTTCGGAGGCTTTCAGAACCAGGACTACTTTAAAGGAGCTGTAATTCCATGAGAAACGAGCGACTTCTGCTTTAATTTTGGCTTCTAGGGACCAGATATCATCCATCAAGCTGTGAAACTAAAATCTCCTCCACTAAAAAAATGGGTTTAGGGTACTTAGTTTTTAGACTAATATTTCATTGATATATTTCTACTTCTTCCATTGTATGCTGAGCATATAAATAACCATCTATTTTATGGGAACTCGTGCCTTTAAAAGCCTTTGTAAATCTAAACCCACCTTTCAGAGGTTATTCATCTTTTTACCTTTTCTATGTTTCCTACTCTTTTTTCTAAAAAATATTTTTTTGCATATTTCCTTTCGTGGCGGGGGAGGGAGGGACACGCTGGGCTGGGGGAAAAGACAAAAAAAGCTCATTTTTATGCAATCTATTTTTCTGTATAAAGTTTGAAAGACTTTTGGTTGTTACTGATCTGTTCTCTTCACTCGCTTCTGACTAAGCAATGCTAACTTTTGTACAGATCCATTTGATAAAATTAAAAAGTGCTTTTTATCAAGGACGTGTTCTGTTTTCTTTCTGCCTGAGACTATTTTCTGTGCTGGGAAAAAAAACCTGGGAAAACAGCTTGGAAGGCGATGGAATCTTCAGAATAAAATATTTTCATCAAGGATTTATTTCCCTTTTAGTCTGGATTTTTTTTTTCCTCGCTCCTTTTCCCTGCGCTTTTTGTGTTTCTCTGAGATTTTTTTTTTTGAAGTACAGATAAATTAATTTGATTTTTCCTTTAAGAAGGGCATTTCCATGCCCATAATCCTGAGGATTTCAGAGGATTTCAGACTGCAAGGTTTTAGCCTCAGCTGATTTTCCTTCTGTAGGGAATTTACAGGAAGAAATTCCCTTTTCTGCTTGGTGAGCCCTGGTAAATAAATCCCTCTGAGTTAGGAGAGCAACCAAATTACATGTTGCACGTCAGGCTTGGTGTATTTCTTTTTTCAACACCGTCATTAACATTGTTACATCTGTAACTTTTATTTTCCTTTCTTACAGCAAACATTCCCTCCCTGTCCTGCTTTTTGTCCGCAAAGTGATCCCAACCTGGGGACGAAAAAAATTGGGATTGGGGAATTCCAGCCCTCGCCGCTCGAGAGAAGAGTCTGGAAGGCGAAGGGGAATGAACGCGATGACAATTAATGAAGCTGCAGCCCATTAAGGAGGGCTGGGGAGCAGAGTCCCGGGCGGGATTTGGTGTTTGCAGCCAAGAGGGGCTGGAAGGCGACACCATTTTCTCCGTGCTCCTTTCCAGAGCTCCTGGCAGGGGGATTTCATCCCAGCCCGAGCCAAAGTGCAGCGTCATTCCCTTCCCTTCCCTCCCTTTCCTCCTCCTCCCGTGACTCCGCAGATTTCCCTCATTTTCATCCCGATTTGTGTCTGGAAAATGGATGAGTCTTGGCTCTGCCCTCCAGGCTGAGAGGGGGAAAAGGAAGTAAAAGGTGAGATGGGAATGGTTTTGGGGATGATCTTTGCTTTCTGCTGGATGTTCGGTGGCACAGCTTGGAGTGGCTTCACTGGTGGCTGATAAAATATCTGCGTGAGATAAAATGGTGAGTCACCCAAAATAACGACATTAAAAACTGAAAATCTCCCCAAAATACCAAAGATTGCGCTGAAGCGTGCCTGGTTCCTGGGAGAGCACGGGGAGGGGGCTCTGTGCATCCAGGATGGATCCCTGCCTCCTTTCCCTTCTCCCAGTGCCACATCCTTGTCCCAGCCAGGAGCTGCAGGATGAACTCTCATCCCAAGGATTGCACAATCCCACCAGCCAGGTTTTAAATCCACTTGCTGTGGCCACAGTTGGTTTTACTTCCCCTAAGCTTTGCAAAAATAAATTGAATTTTTACTGGTACTTACAGAAATAAGGTAATTAAATTGTATATTTTAATATAGATTTGTGTTGTATTTTACCTTGGGGTTGGGAGGGATCCACAAGGATCATAAAAATCCAATCCTGATTTTAGGTATCATAATTCTATATTTTAGATCCATTCCATAGGTTCAAGGGGTGACGGGAGCTTTGGAATCATCAAATCCTGGAACGGTTTGGGTTGGAAAGGACCTAAAAGCTCATCCTGGTCCCAGCCTGGGCAGGGACAACTTCCACCATCCCGGGATGCTCCTTCCAGCCTGGCCATGGGCTGAGGTGCTGCAGAGCTCCTGGAAGCAATTCCAGGGAGCAGCTCCTGGGGTTTTGTGGGGCTGGGGGTAAAACCCAGGGATGCTGCAGAATGGATGTTCAGGAAGGTGCCAGGCAGGTAAAATGCAGCATCCTAAATAATCCAGGGCTAAAACTCATGGGGGTTTAGGGGGAGCTGGACATCCCCAAAATCTCCCAGATTTCATTCCCTACTCCTCAACTTACACTTCCTCTCAATTTCCCATTTGACAGGAAAACACAGATGAGTTTTTACCCAAAAAAAGATAATTTTGATCAGAAATTACTGCCGCATTTCCACGTTTTGTCCTCCTCTCCCCTTTGCTGCTCCAGGCTGAGGGAGGAGAAGGATTTTCCAGGAGTTTTCCAGGCTGAATGGCAGCATTGTGTGTCCCTGCTCGGGGCTGGTGGCTCTGCAGAGTCAATGAGATCAGGTGAAACCAGCGCTGCCTTTTGACCCCTGGCTGCCAACAGAAAAGGCTTCTCAAGATAATTGCAGGAATCCACGGGTGAGAAAAGTCCCCGCATTTCATTTCTGGAGCAGGGAATAAAGAGTGTTGCTGTTTAGCTCAGACACTGCTAGTTAGCAAGAAAGAGGAAATTAATTTTATAGACCATATCCACATTCTTTTCTGCAGGCTGGAAAAAAAGTCCCTTCCCATCCTCCTTGTTTTAATTTTTTCTGCAGTGACATCAACTCGTGTTAAACAATTTTTTTTTTTGTAGGTTTGCAAAGAAATGATTAAAAGGCATTTTTATGACAGCCTTGAGCTTTAATAAACTTCCACATAGGGATGTCCCTGCCTGTGCATCGACCTCTTCCCTCTGCCACCTTTGTATTCCCAGGGCTACATCTTCTCTGTGCCTGGGATTTGGGGAAAACAAAAAAGAAATAGAAAATAAAAATGCCTGGAGATGTGATGTCGTTTGGGATGCAGGAAAAGCCTTTTCCAGCTGATCCTGGGAGGGCAGAGCTTCCCTGCCACAGGGATTTGGGAGCAGGAGAGGCACATCGAGCCCATGGGAGGGTTTTGGTGGCCATGGGAGGGTTTTGGTGGCCATAAGTGGCTTTTGGTGGCCAATGGTGGGTTTTGGTGGCCATGGGAGGGTTTTTGTGACCATGGGAAGGTTTTGATGTCCATGAGAGGGTTTTTGTGACCATGGGAAGGTTTTAATGTCCATGAGAAGGTTTTGGTGGTCATGAGAGGGTTTTTGTGGCCATGGGAAGGTTTTTGTGGCCATGGGAGGCTTTTGGTGGCCAATGGTGGGTTTTGGTGGCCATGGGTGGGTTTTGGTGGCCATGGGTGGGTTTTTGTGGCCACTAGAATATTTTGGTGGCCATGGTTGGGTTTTGGTGACCACCTGAGGATGTGGCCCTGCAGTGACCCCAGCGTGGCACAGCCCTGTCCCCACAGAGCTGGGCTGAGCTTCCCTTTGGGAACCTTTAAGGAAACTCCAACACCGCTGGAAAAGCCTTCAGGGCCCTGAGTTTGGATTGAGGGCTCTGAGGGCAAATTCCTAAACATGAACTGACCAAGGGCTCCAAAGCCCCTTTGTGGGGTGGGAGGAGGGAATTTCCCATCAATTCCTGACTGTCCCTGAGGGACACATGGAAAAACCCCAGGAGACAACAGTGCCACGGCCTCACCACTGCCCTGCCCCTCCTCAGGGACCCTGCAGGGGCTCCTCAAGGTTTTTTGGGAGTTCTCCACATGGACACTCTGTTGCAGACAACTTTTATGAAAAAGCCTTTCCTTAGGATTTTTCCTCCTGAGAAGCTGAGAGGCCTCAGGAACAAAATGTAAACATTGATTATCTGCTGCTGTGGAATGCAACAGGTGCATCTGTGATTGGTCTTATAGAGTTATTTCTAATTAATGGCCAATCACAGTCAGCTGGCTCTGACTCTCTGTCAGAGACAGAAGCTTTTGTTATCATTCTTTGCTATTCTATTCTTAGCCAGCCTTCTGATGAGAACCTGTTCTTCTATTCTTTTAGTGTAGATATAATATAATATAATATAATATAATATAATATAATACAATACAATATAATATGTATATATTATATATAAGTTATATAATATATATAATTTTAATATATTATATATAATATATAAAATATAAAATAAATAAATAAATAAATAAATAAATAAATAAATAAATATATATATATATATATATATATATATATAAATTAATATAATATATATCATAAAATAAAACATCAGCCTTCTGAAACATGGAGTCAGATCCTCGGTCACAGGACCCTGCAGAGGATCCCAGGAGAACCCATCCAGCCCCAGATCCATCCCCTCTCCAGCAGCACCAGCTGGGCCAGGGCAGAGCCATTCCCAGCCCATTCCCAGGCAGGAATTTGGGGTGGCACCAGGCTGAGGCTTGGGGAGGGGAAGCCATTTCCCAAATGAGTCAGCAGGAGCTATAAATAATCCCCCCGGAGATAAACCCCAACCACAGCCAATGGGGTTTGTTCCAAATTGCTTCACTCACTCCTACCCTGCACCCCCAGCCTGCTCAGCAATCCCTGCCCTGGGCTGGGTGCAGGGGGTGCTGCTGGTGGCATTTTGGGGATGGGAGCCCTCCAGGTGGCTCAGGGTGGGTGTCAGACTGTGGGGCTCCTGTCACAGAGAATTTGCAGAGGTTCCAGCTGGAGTGAATCAGGTGGGAAGGGAGTTTATGATATTCCAGGCATCATTTTTATCCATAAAGCCACTCTGTGTGCATGGGAAGACTCAGTTTGAGCAAAGCTCAGACACCAAACCAAGCCTGGCTCTGCTGCAGCCCAGCGCCACAGAGGGCTGGGACACTGCTGCCACCAACCCGGGGCCTTTTTCCCAGGAAAAGTTGGGATAAAGGGGGTGGCTGCTGCTGAAATCACAGCTCTGCCCTTGCAGGCTTGAAAGAGCTGCCAGCATTGCTGCTGACCCCTATTAAAGTGCTCCCATATGGCCCCAGAGCTCAGGCAGGCCCAGTGTGTCACTGCAGGCTCAGGGCTGACCTGATTTAGGGCAGCCTGGGTACAAAAAGCCAGTTGGACACACTGAGTCAGGTTTAAAAGCCCCTTCTTTCAGTTTATCTTAAATTAATTAGGGGTGAAACCCAAGCTGCTCCTAATCCAGAATAGGAGGGGTTCCCTCTGTGCTTTGATCCCACTCTGGGGCTGGGCTGGTTTGGGGAAACTGAGGCAAAGGCACTGCTGGGGTGGGAGAGGAGGGATGGGGAGCCACACACCTGTCCCAGCACTGCATCTCACAGCCATCCCACCCCAGAACATCACACAGATCCTATAGAACATCACACAGATCCCATCCCAGAGCATCACACAAATCCCACCCCAAAACATCACACAGACCCTATAGAACATCACACAGATCCTATCCCAGAATATCACACAGTTTCTATTCCAGAACATCATAACCATCCCATCCCAGAACATCACACAGATCCCACCCCAGAACCTCACAGCCATCCCAGCACCTCATGCTGATCCCATTCAATCCCTTCACCCTCATCCCAGCATGAAATCTCATCCCCATCCATCCATCCATCCATCCATCCATCCATCCCATCCCATCCCATCCCATCCCATCCCATCCCATCCCATCCCACCCCTCTCCATGTCCCCTCCTCTCTCTCCTCCTCCCTGTCCCTGGATCTGTTTGTGGCTGTGTGCTCAGGCAATATTGGGGCTGTCAGAGTGACATTCACACATTTACCCAAAACACCTCAGCCTGCCTCTCTCCTCCCCTCTCTCATCCCCCTCCTCCTCTTTCCCTCAATTTTTATTTTTTTTCCTGGTGCGCGTCAAAATTCCCAGAGCGGGGCTGGGAAAGGGTTAAACATTTGGAAAGGTCTTGTTTGAGGTAGAGTGAATTTTAACCACCACACACATAACGAATGCACAGCAGCCTGAATTGCTGGTGAGGAGCCAAGAGCACAAGAGAGGAGCTGCTGAATTTTAATGATTCATTATTGCATGGAAGGCCTTTGTCTTCCTTTATCCGGTGCACAATAAAAGAATTAATTGGACAGAAAATGGCAGGGCAAAGAACTGACAAGTCATTAAGGGGCTCTGAATGGCTGATTAGGTGCACATTGGGGGTGGAATTTCAACTGCACTGTTGCAGCAAGGGCTCCAGAATAATAATGGCATGGCACAGTTTATATTTTGTATGCAGTACCAGAAAGGCCTTTCTGTCGGCATTGTGGGGCTATTTATTCTGCTGTCTATTTAGCCATTGTTGGCATTGTGCTGCCAATAAGAATGCGCAAACAAAGTTGGGATTTTTTTTAATTTTCTCTCTTTTTTTTTTTTTTTTAGAGGTTTGGGGGGGGTTTGGATTTCAACTTCAAAATAATTGGGGAAGCAGAATCTCGCTCCGTGCACGGTTTTATTAATTTTGCTCGCTCTCTCTCTCTCTCTGTGTGTGTGTGTGTTGAGGATTGGCTGTAAATATTTAGACTTGCCAGAAGGAGATTCATTTAGCACGGGGAAAAAAGAAGGAATAAACTTCTCCTGGGTTTTTTTGTTGGGTTTTTTGGGGTTTTTTTTGGCTTTCCCCATTCCCAACAAGCCTGGAAGCCTGGCGCAGCTGCCGGAGCCCCCGTGGTGGTGGAAACGCCGGGGTTGGGGCAGCGAGCGCTGCCCCAGCCCCAGACCGGGAGGATGCAGCCCAAGGAAAAGCAGCCAAGTGGAATTATCGGTCGCTAGGAAGTGCCTGGGACACCTCGCATCCTTCGGGGCGGCTCCGGCCGCAGCCGCGCTGCTGTTGTTGTTGTTGTTGGTGTGGAGTTTAAATAAAACACACACACACACACACACACACACACACGGGAGGGGAAAGGCAGGAATAAAAACCCGGCCTGCTGGGTAGGTGTGATTCCCATGAGGAATGGGCTTGGTTGTTAAAAGGAATAACAAATAGGAATCGCAGTTTGCTGTCAGGGCTGGGCGCAGCTGCTGCGAAGTTTCAGGGGGAGAAAAGGGACTTTAATGGAGATCCAGTTCCTTTTCTTTTCCCTTTTCCCTTTTCCCTTTTCCCTTTTCCTTTCCCTTTCCCTTTCCCTTTCCCTTTCCCTTTCCCTTTTCCCTTTTCCCTTTTCCCTTTCCCTGCTGATTGATCTCTCCAGCTCCTCTGGAGCATGCTCCAGCCAACGAGATGGGATGAACTGGGATGAATTGGGATGGACTGGGAAGGAGAGGGACGAACAGGGATGGACTGGGATGTATTGGGATGAGACTGGGATGTATTGGGATGAGACTGGGATGGATTGGGATGGACTGGGTGGATTCCAGCTCTGCCTCCCACCCCAATCCATTCCCCATTCCCAGCCCAGGGGGTTTAGGAGCCCTCCCACCCCTCACAGGGGGTCCTGGTTGGAGGGCACAGGGACAGCTCCATCTGCTCCTCCTCTGCCTCTGATCCCAAATTTCCCTGTCTGGGATGGATGGGAACAGAGGGGATCTCATCCCTACGTGATGCCATTGGGGTGATGGCTTTAAATCAAGCAAAATCAATTTAAATGAACTAAAATCAGTTCAGAGTGGATGTCAGGGATGGTTTTTACAATGAGGGAGGTTCCCAGAGCAGCTGCGGATGCTCCATCCCTGCGATTGTCCAAATCCAGCACTGAGGACAGTGGGACCGGGAGCTCTGTCCCTGTGGGAGCTCTGTCCCTGCTCTTCCCACATTTCCCCTCATTTCAATTCCCCCTGGAAGCTGCAGGGCAATCAGGGGTTAACAATATCTGTGAAAACAGAATTTGGGTGTCCTGGAGATGGATGAGCTGCAACCCAAAACTCTGTTGGGAAGGGGGAAAGGGAAAAGCAAACTCGGCCTGGGACCAAAAATGCCACTCCCGGTAGGATACAGCAATGAGAGTGAAATAAAATGTTTGTTAAACTGAATATCCAATGAAGCAAAAATATTTCAGTAAAATGCTGCAATAATATTTGAGGAGTGGCACTCTTCATTCAGAGAGGGAAGGGATGTGTGGCAAACACAAATAGAACAGAACAGAATAGAATAAAATATAAAATTAAACATAAAATTAAATATAAAATCAATAAAGTGGGAAGGTAACTGGTTCCACTGAAGTTTTTTCTTCCTTAAGCTTTTTAACAGTGTGAAAGAAGAAAAAATGTTATATCTAATATATTTAATATATTTATATGCACTTATATTTTATATATATTTTCTATATTCATATATATATTCTATGTATGTAGTGCCATTGGTACTCCAATATATTAGATATCAATTACGATATTTTATATATTAATATTTTAAATATATATACACATATATTAGTATATTTACAAATATTATATATTTTATATAAATATATTATGTTTATATATATTATGTTCATATATCTTTATAAATTTATTTCTCTAAATTTATTTATATGTTTAATGACTTTTAAATATATTTTAATATCTGGTTTGTGAGTGAAAAATCCTGAGTTTTGGATCTTCACAGGGATAAATTTCTAAATCTTTGGGAAAATACATTCAAATCAGTATAAATCCTGATTTTTGAGTCTTCTCAGGGATTAAATTTCTAAATCTCTGGGAGAATGCACCGAAGGCAAGGCTGTGGCAGTGCTGCTGGGTTTGGGATGGTGAAGGAGCCTGGCCAGGGCTGTCCTGCAGGAAGGAAGGGTCAGCCTGGGGAGCAGCTGGGGCTGCCTCAGGGAATTCCAGGTGTGAATTCCAGAGTGGGAATGGGAACAGCCAGATCCCAGACTGGGGCTGTGCCCTCATCCCACCCTAACTTTCCTGGGAATTGCCATTTTCCACCTCCCAGCCCAAACCTCAGGACAGGATTTCCAGCCTGCAGTGGCTCCACCAGCATCCTTTGGATTTCCCCTTTTCCCCAATTACAGGGATTTGTTTTTATTACCACCATGGGCTTGTTCCAAACCCAGCCAGCTCAGGGAAAGCTTCCACAGGCTCTTGGATCTGAGCTCCTGGATCAGGCCGAGGCACTCGGGGGAGATTTCCTATAACAAATTATCCATTATTTGCTGGTTCTTATTTAATTATCAGCCAGGAGCTGCAGATATTTCCCTTCCACGTGCCCTGGGATGGAGGAGGAGGAGGCTCCCAGTGCCTGCAGGAGGATCCCACTCCCACAAACTGGGATCAGTTGGGCCCATGGGGTTGTGTCCCAGGCTGTTTGGAGCTGAATATTCCTGACATCAAACACCAGGAGGTGAATTTTGGCCAAGGTTCCTCCAGCCCAGCCTCCCCTGTCAGCTCTGTGCCCAACACCTGCTTCACCTTTCTGGGAAAAGTCCCTGGGATTGCCTCAAACCTCAGCTGGACACAGGATTTGATGGGATTTGAGGCATCCCTGCTCCGTGGGCTCAGCTTCAGCTCTCAGGGAGTTTTGGAAAGGTGGGAAATTGGTGATGTTGACCTCTTGGAGAAGGTAGAAAATGAAGATATTTTTTGGGTTCTTATCCTCAGGGTGTTTTTCCTCACTTCAGGTAAATCCTGTGGAGCAGCAGGGAAGCAGAAATGTTTCAATTCCATTAAAAGCAGTGAGTTTTGCCATGGATTTCACTGGAGACCCCCTGACCTTTGGAAATGGGCTTTGCCTCTCCCTTAAAGCTGCTCTTGGTGTGTCTCATCCCACCTGGGATCACCTGAGCCTGGGAATGATCCTTTCTCCCAGCCCTGGAGTGCTTTCCCCATGGATTCCCTGTTGCAATGGAATATTTGGAGAGAGTAATTCCCAAGGCTTTGCCTCCATCAGGGATATCTGATGGTGCTGACTCTGATTTATTGGATTTGGGGAGGTGGGATGTGATCAGCTGCCGCCCAGACCCGTGCTAACAGAATTCCACCTCTTTTCCCACACTGGAATTTCAGAGCTGGATCCAATGCTTGGCTATTCTCTGCAGGATTGCAGCAATAACCAAATCCTGGAGGAAAATCTTCCCCCTGGGGACACCTGTGCTTCCCTTGGCGATGGGATTTGGTGCCATTTCTGGAGGTGTAAAACTCCATAGCAGCAGTTAATATATGCATACTTTGGGTTCCCTCATTACCATTTCAGTTGGCTCGTTTACATAATAACACAGAACAGAAGATCATTTGCATAAAATTAAAAAAAGGGGGGAAAAAAATCAAATAAATGAATGTTGCTTTTATTTGGAGAGGGAGCCTGTGAAGTTATTTATATCCCCAGAGTCCCGAGGAGCCGGATCCCGGCAGGGAACCGAGCTTTCCACACAAAACACGACTTGACCACTTCAATTTATTCATGGAATATCAGCTCCCTCCGTGCAGGAGGAGTTTTGGGTTTTTTATTTCCAGCAGCTGACGGGAAATCCCCTCCCAGCTGCAGCAGGAGCAGCCCCACTCAGAGCCAGACAAAAGTCAATTCCCCCAGCTCAGCTCTGCACCTGAAGCGCTGGGAATGAGAGCTCTGCTCCTTGGAGACCAGTGGCGTGCTGGAAAAATGCTGTGGAAAAACTCTGTTCTGTTCCAGCACTGCTGCCTGGGGGTCAGACCCTCATCTGGGGGGGTCTCATCCATCCCCATCCCACATCCAGAACCTGATCTGGGGGGTTTCCATCCATCCCCATCCCACATCCAGCACCCACAGCCCAAGGAAAACTCTTCGTCGGCTTCCCAGATTTCCTGTCATGTCCTGATGGAATCATTTAGACTGGAAAACACCTCCAAGGCCATAAAATCCAAGCTGCGATCCATCACCGCAGTGTCAACTGAACCACAGCACGTGCCAGAAGGAAGTATCCCAATTTCCATTATTCCACATAATTTTTATTAATTATTATTCCAAATATTCCAGCTGGCCTTCCCATGGGTGCAGGTGGTGTCACCAGAAACATTTGGGTTTGGAGCCAGATAATTTGGAATCCCAAGGGGTTATCTGGGCTGGAAAACACCTCCAAGGGCTTGGATTCCAACCTTTGATCCATCACCACAGTGTCAATCAAACCACCAGGTGCCAGAAGGAATCATCA
Source organism: Melozone crissalis (assembly GCF_028551555.1). Taxonomy (NCBI): domain Eukaryota; kingdom Metazoa; phylum Chordata; class Aves; order Passeriformes; family Passerellidae; genus Melozone; species Melozone crissalis. Next base: position 14,778,632 of record NW_026535790.1, on the reverse strand, counting down.
TAATTTCCATGGGGAAATATTCCAGCTGGCCCTCCTGTGGGATGGGTCACTGCAGGTGGTGTCACCAGAGCCACCTGGGCAGGGTGACAGCAGAGGTGTCTGTGGCAGCAGAGGAGCCTCCCCAGCCCTGGTGGGGCCGTGGGGAAGGGAGGGAACAGGGGAATGGCACCCTGATTGAGGCCATGTGGGTGTTTGGGGCAGGATTCCAAGCCTGGCAGGCTCAGAGCTGGGCCCCACCACGCCCATGGCCAACAATTCCCATTCTTGTTGGCACTCCCAGAGGAGCCAGGGCAGCCCTTGCACTCCCATTTTTCTTGGGAGCATCATGCTGAGGGACAGGGAATTCCCAGCAAAACATTGTCCCATTGTCCCCTGGATCCCAGAGGACAGGGACAGGAGGCAGCTCTGGGTCACGATTCCAAGCTTCCATCTGCTCTGCAGAACCTTGCCAAGCTGGGCACTGCACAGGTTCTCTGCCTGCAAATAGCCAGAATAATAATTATGACCACTGTTAATTGCCAAAAACAACCCCACTCCTGTGGCTGTGACTCCCTGTTCAGCAGAGCTTGTGGGGGATGTGGAATTGCCTTTGCTGCAGGAAGAAAATGAGATCCTGGCTCAGCCCTGGAGCATCCCAGAGGGAATGACCAGCTCAGTTTTTGGAGCTTTATTGCCAAAAAGCAGAAGATTTGGCCCAAGCCGTGCGTTCCCTGGGCGGAGCAGGGAGCAGAGCCCAGCTGAGGCAGCAGCTCCTGATTTGCAAGGGAAATGTGGGGTAAATAATCCTCATTTTACCTGGTAATGGGCCAGCCCCCATTCCCATTCCCATTCCCATTCCCTTTCCTCATTCCCCATTCCCATTCCCCATTCCCCATTCCCATTCCCATTCCCATTCCCATTCCCAACCCCATCCCCATTCCCATTCCCCATTCCCCATTCCCCATTCCCATTCCCCATTCCCCCTTTCCCATTCCAATCCCCATTCCCTTTCCTCATTCCCCATTCCCATTCCCCATTCCCCATTCCCATTCCCATTCCCTTTCCTCATTCCCCATTCCCATCCCCATCCCCATCCCCATTCCCATTCCCCATTCCCCATTCCCCATTCCCCATTCCCCATTCCCATTCCCCATTCCCCCTTTCCCCATTCCAATCCCCATTCCCTTTCCTCATTCCCCATTCCCATCCCCATTTCCATTCCCATTTCCCCCCATTCCCACTCTCCCCCCAGCCCATCCCGGAGCAGGAGGACTATGCAGATGAGATGCAGATGAGATGCAAAAGAGAGGGACCTGGATTTGCATCCTTTGCTCAGTGCAGAGGCTGCTCAGGGCAGGAGGGAATTGTTTTCCAGCTCTCCTGGGGGGATCCATGTCCCTGCTGGCCATGAGGGATTTTGGGCTGTGGGATTTGAGGACAGACAGCTTGGTCAGAGCAGCCTCTGAAGCTCCTGCTCCTCCCTGTGGACAGGAGGTGGGCACAACCCTTTTATTCAATCTCCTTATCCCCAGGGGCTTGGAATTCTTACCCTGGGCTTGGATTCTGTGCTGTGCTGCCAGTCTCCACTCCCAGGTCCTGCCAGGGTTATAAACCTCTCCCTGCTTTGCTGGGAAGAGTTTTCCCACTCAGGCTGAGGGGACAACCCGCTGGGCTGGGCTGCTCCAGGGCCACCAAGGCCTGGATGTCCTCCCTGTCCCTGCTCTGTGCCAGAAATCCCAGCTGGCACCGAGCTGGGAGGTGGCTCCTCACTCCCCAGCCAAGGCACAGCCCTTTTCTTTTTCCTGGGATGAATATTTCATGTTAATTGTCACTGGATTTCTGTGGGGTGGGCTGCAGTGGGAAGGCAGGGACACGGCTCTGAAGGGACAGGGAAGGAAAAAGGGATGGATGCTCGGGAAGAGAGCAGCTCCCGGGGGACTGAGCCATAGAATCCAAATATTTGGGTTGGAAGAGACCTTTAGAAGTCATTTATCCAACCCCAAAACTTGCACTCAGCTGGGGATAAAGGTTGGAATACTGACTTCACATCCCAGTCTCTCACCCTGTGGGGCCGTTAGGGTTTTCCCAAATTCTTCCTTTCTCCCCCCGCTTTTCTCTTGGGTGACTTTACCCCAGAGCCCTGTCACCCCACATTTCCTGTGGAACACTTGGTGTCCAATATTCACAGAATCCATAGGATTCACAGAATTCACAGAATCCACAGAATTCACAGAATCCACAGAATCCACATCTGAGGTGAATCTCCTGCAGAGAGAAGGACAAACCCCAGGCACTGCTGCAGCCCTTCCTGAGCAGAGCCAGCGCTGCCACCCAAGTGACTCCATGGAAGAATGTGCCCATGGCAGAGCTCCCTGAACATTCCAGGCAGGATCCTGCCTGCTCCTGGATGCCACTGCAAAAAAATTCCCCAAAACCATCCGTGACTCCGCTCCGGGGGCAGTGAGGATGGGGAGGTGCCAGGGGGGCTCCTTGCTGCCCCCCACTCTCCATACCCAGGGAATTCTCTGCCCAGGGATGGGGTTGGAAAAGCCAGGGATGCCTGAGGGTTGAGGAGGGTGCTGCTCCCTTTACTCCAAACCCAGGTTGGGCAGCCAGGGTGGCTCCAGGAGCTCTCTGTGCCCGGCGCCCGGCGCTCCTGGCAGCCATCCCAGCCTCCTCCATCCCATCCCCGGCTCCTGCCAGCCTGGACCCTGCTCCTCCAGCCCTGCCAGGCTGCCCAGGACCCCACAGCCCTGCGTGGGCACCAACTGGCCCCAGGGGGATTCTTGCTGGCAGTCTGGATGGCTGCTTGGAGCTGCTTGGCCAATTCCAGGGAAAACTCCTGGCATTCCTAGAGGCAGAGCTGGGATGGCACCGTGCAGGCTGCGAGGCACCTCCAGGTTGTGTGTGTGTGCTGAGCCAAGAGGGATTTCTCTGCCAGAACAGCAGCTCTGCCCCTGCCTCCCTGCAGAGCTGCCGAATCCATCATTTTTCCATGGGACCTCTGACAGCAGCTAACACTTCTGGGCAGCCCCTGCTCCCAACTGGGTTCTGGGTGGTTTCCATGGTCCTGGCTGGGCCCTGCTGCCACCCCAGAGTCTCCTTGTGGCTGGACATTCCCAGCCCGGTGCCTGTGGTGGTTTTTCCAGCGGCTCCTGGCGTCCCAGGCCAGCCAGGGCTGGGCCCTCTCCAGCCTCCAGAGAACAAGGAGCCGATTCAGGAGGGAACTCAGAGAGTGCTGCTGTCCCTTCACACCTCCCCAGCCCGGCCATAAACCCCTCCAGAGCAGCCCTGGAGGGCACAGAGGCGTCTTTGGGAGGTGGCTCTGGCCAGTATCACCTCACCCATCCTGGCTTTTCTCCTTGTTCCAAAATCCCTCTCCTGCTGTGGCTCAGGGTGGCCTCGTGCCAGCTGGGACAGCACTGGGGGGGCTCTGGGCTCACCCCAAAACAAGATGAGCAGAAAATCCTTGTGTTTGGATGGGATTCTGCTTTGGGGACCCAGAAACAGGAGCAGGGTCCCTGCAGCCCCCAGGAGCCCTGAGGGCCATTCAGAGCTGCCAATTCCCGGCTGCTGCAGCCCCATCTCCCCAAATTCCCCCCTGGCTCCCCCACCTGAAGGCTTTACAAGACAAACACCTAATCCTGCGTGGAAATTAGAGCCACATAATATCTCTTTTCACTGCGAGCAGAGGTGTTGAGTCTGATTACAGCACACACTGTTTGCTTTGTGCCAGGGCAAAGCCCCTGTAATTTCTCGGCCAGTCAACATCGAGGCTGAAAATCCACAGGCTACTGTGCAAACGAGCTAGCAAATATTAATCCACGGGAAATGATCTGGGAGGGGAGGCAGGGAAAGGGGAGGGAGGTTATTTATACCCCCTCCCCCCCCCGAGATTAATAATGCCAAATTAAAAATGGGAAAAAATGAAAGAGGGGGGTGAGGAGGAGGAGGGAGGGGGGTGACACATTCCTGCTGTTGCTGCTCCCTGATTTCCTGGGGGGGAAAATGCCCCAGTTCAGAGGATCCTGGAATGTCCTGAGCTGGAAGGGACCCACAGGGATCATGGAGTGCCAGGATGCATCCTCCCTGGTCTCCCAGGAGCTTTGGAGGGTGACAGAGCTGGGTGAAGCTCCTCACGTTGTCCTGACCTGCCCTGGGCTTCCCACAAGGACAGAGTCACAAAAAAGTGCCCTGACTCAGTTTCCCCATTTTTAAACACGGAATTTTGAGGCTTCCTAATTCCCAAGAGCATCCCAGCAGGATAAGAGGAATGAATATCCTGGTCCTGCTGTGCATTCTGGTCTTGCTCCTCATCCTGATCCTGCTGCTCCTCATCCTGATCCTGCTCCCCATCCCAGTCCTGCTCCCCATCCCAGTCCTGCTCCACATCCCAGTCCTGCTGTTCCCCGTCCTGATCCTGCTCCCCATCCTGATCCTGCTCCCCATCCTGATCCTGCTGCTCCCCATCCTGATCCTGCTGCTCCCCATCCCAGTCCTGCTCCACATCCTATCATGGAATTTGGGCTGGAAAGGATCACCGAGTCCAACTGTTCTCCCACTAATCCATGTCCCCAAGGGTCACACTCACAGTCAAATCCCTGCAGGTGACAAGAAAACGCTGGAATGAGTTTGGGCTGATGGGGATTTGTGTGCCCACGGGGACTTTGGGGTGGGTGCCCAGCTGGGGCTCGGGGCTGCAGGAGCAGGGAACTGTTCCTGCAGCACTCCAGTTCTCCTCTCAGCCTCCGAGCTGCCTTGCCAAGTGTTATAAAAATATATCAGTGTGAGCCAAAACATTTAGCACTCCACTTATTACTTTAAGGTTATAGGTTAAACAAATTCCTTCTCAGAATTTACTGTGTTCATTTTAGCTTCACAACACAGCCCTGCTAGTGCTGGATATATTTCACACTGTAATTCCTCCCTTATGGATTGCAGGGGGTGAGGGGGAAAGGAGAAGAGGAAAGGAGCTTTCTAAATTTTTATGTGAACAAAAGCTACTATATAAACTAGCTGCAAACAAGTCCTCTGCAAGAGATAGTTTGTAAAACTTATTTTCCAGTAACCAATAAAAGCAGGAATGAAAGGTACGGTTTGTTTTTACCTTACCTAATAACTTTATTTTTTTTTCTGGGTTTTGCCCCTTTTTTGGGGGAGGGGGGTAAAAAAAGCCTAGAAAGAAAATAAAGAGCCCAGCTCACACCTTAGGCAAGCAGGTGGGATTGTTGCAGGGAAAGTGCAGCTCTGTGAAAACCTCCTGGGTGGGGAATGCATTCAGGGAATGGGAATGGGAATGGGAATGGGAATGGGGTGCCCAGAGCAGCTGTGGCTGCCCCTGGATCCCTGGAGTGTCCCAGGCCAGGCTGGATGGGCTTGGAGCAGCCTGGGATGGTGGAAGGAGTCCCTGGGATGGATCAGGGTGATCTTTAAGTCCCCTTCCCACCCAAACCGTTCTGGGTCTCAGCTCCATCCTGCAATGCCGTTCCCATGGGTGTCACAGGGAAATGCTGGAGGCAGCTCCAGGGTCACAGAATCCCAAAATAGTTCTGGTTGGAAAGGACCTTAAATCCCACCCAGTGCCATGGCAGGGACACCTTCCACCATCCCAGGCTGCTCCAAGCCCTGTCCAGCCTGGCCTTGGGCACTGCCAGTGATCCAGGAGCAGCCCCAGCTTCTCTGGGAATCTGTGCCAGGGCCTGCCCACCCTCCCAGCCAGGAATTCCTTCCCAACATCCCATCTTAATCCCAGTTTAAATCCATCTCCCCTTGTCCTGCCACAATCATTCCATATAAAACCCCTCTCCCTCTTTCAGAATCCCCCTCATGGAACCAGGAGGATTTTCCCCTGGTGCTCCAAGCTGCTGCTCTGGTTTCTATGGAACAGACCTCAACAAAAGGGCTAAAAAAACAACAAAAAAAGAAAAAAAACCCCAACCCCATCAGGTCCGGTTCACATTTGGGGTTTGGATTTCACCTCGGAGGGGAGGGAAGAGGGAAATCAGACATGGAGGTGTCGTGTCTGTGAGCTCATAAACCGGGGCCAGCAGCTTGAAGATGGAGGAGCTGAGGGACTGTTTAGAGGTTTCCATCACCAAAATGAGGAGGTGGAGGAAGTCTGGATGATAGTAACCCCATATTAAAAAATTCTGCCCTGTCAACAGGCGAGGAACTACACGGTGGAAATCCGTCTGTGCCGCTGGAACTGGGAAACCAGATGTCTCCGAGCAATAACTGTCCTGGGAAGGACGACAGGAACACGTTTGCCTTGAGCTGGGGGGGGGGGGGGGGGAAATAAACCCCTAAAAAAAAAATCCCAGCCGTGGTTTCAATTAAAACAGCTCAACCCAAATATTGCTGCTATTAATGGGATGTCCAGCTGTGACAGCACCGTGCAGGATCCGAGTGCAACATCTGCAGCTGAGGAGCTGCAAGGCTCTGCCCATGTGGAAAGGAAAATCCAGGCCTGGGAGAGGCTGGGGGCACAGCAAACTGGGCCTAGCTGGGGAAAAGAAAAGAGGGGGTTTGGGGATGTAAAATTGGATTTATAGTATGAATTCCGTGTTTTGGTGCAGCAGAAACAAGGCTTGGGTGCTGCAAGAGAAGAAAGAACTTTGCTGCTTTTCCAGCAGCTGGAGAAGCAGCACTTGGGCTCCTTGCAGCTTTTAAGCTGTGTTTAATAATCCTAAACCCAATCCTAAATTGCAGTGTTGGGATGGGAGCTCATAAACCTGGGATTTGCACAGCAGGAGCTGCTCCCACCCTCTCAATCCTGCTCTGTCCCACCCCATCTCTGCTCAGCATAAAATCCTCCAATTTTTCCACGCAGATCTCAGTGTCCCTCAGTGTCCCCCAGTGTCCCCAGTGGCTCTGTCCCATGCCATCCCCGCTCAGCATAAAACCATCCAGCCTTTTCCATCCAGACCTGTCCCCCAGTGTCCCCCAGCTCCAGGGGCACCCAGCCCTGTCCCATCCCTGTCCCAGCCTGTCATTGAGTGTGTGCCTGCCCTGCTTTGGTGTTTCCAGCCCGGGACAGGAGCAGTGCAATGTCTGCCGGCTTTTCCTGCCTGTCTCTCTCCAAGGAGCCCCGCGTCCCTCCCTGCCCGCGTTCCTGGGGCTGCAGAAGGAGCAGGAGGAGCTCTGTGCAGCAGCCCTGGCGACTTGGCCGGGCTCCAAGGGGACCCTCAGCCACTTCATTTGCAGGGGCTGCAGCCGGAGCCCGCCGGGGGAGCCATTCCAGCCTCAGACGCCTGCGCCGGGCTCTCATTTCTACCTCATTAACTTTACAGTTTGACAACTTCACAAGGCGCGGGCTTCTGTGGGGATTGCTGCCGCAGGGCCGGGGGCAGACGGTGTCTCCCAGGCCGCGGTGACCTCATGCACGGCTGCAATGGCTTTTCCTGCAGCCCTGGGCTGGCAGCGCGTCCCTGAGGGTCCCCGGCTGCTGTCACAGCTCCTGCAGGTGAGGCCTGGCCTTGGTCTCGCACACCATCCACGGCAAAGGGAAAGGCAGCCTTATGGCAAAGTTAGTTAAAGTTAATTAGCTCTCTAAAAGCAGCAGAGGACCCAGTGCCCTCTTCCCAGTGTTCAGTGGTCTCGGCACGGGCTCAGCTGAATTAAAAGCTCTGTTTTCTTTTGCCACAAAGAAAACGACTCCGAGGCGCGCGGGGAGAGGCGGAGGGGTGGAAACGCAACTTTTATAACCTTTCTTCTGTTTATAAGGATGGTTTAACCTTTCAGACTTTCCAAAAGCTCGTTGCACAAGCCCTGTCTGGGCTGGCTGGGGCCTTGTGCCGTGGCAGGTGACTCAGGATGGGCTGGAGGGAGGAGGAAGAGCGGTGAAACGCAAACACCCGGAGCTGCAGAGCCTCAGGAAAAGCCCAGAAGCAATAGCTGGGAAAGATTATAAATTCTCATGCTCCAGTGCTCTGCAAAGCTCCAGTGAACAGAGGGAAGGACAAGCTTTCCCTCCTGGACACGCTGGCTGCCTGCTTGATGTTCCTCCCAGCTGGCCTGAGTCGCTGCTGAAGGCCAGGGAGACCCAGCTTGATTAAATTCCTCCCTCCAAGCGCAGCCTGGGGATCCAGCAGGAGCTGGTGTGTTCAGGGGCAATGAGTGCATCCATTCCTGCCCAGGGTTTGGGATCCAGCCTGGGCTGGGGGGGCTGGGAATGCTGGGCTGCAGTGACAGCTCCAAGGCTGGCTGTCCCTGGTGAGACTCCAGGCAGCAATGCCAGCTTGGCACAGTGACCCAGATTGAGCCTGCAGACCCCTGAGCAGCCCAGGCTGATCCCACAGCCCAAGGAAATGCAGGAAACTCAGGAAGAGAACTGGGCAAATGCCCCTCACGTGGTGCTCAGCAAGGAAGGCATGAAGAACTCTCTGGAAACCTCCCTGTTGCCCTGCTCTTCTAAACCTTCTGATGTTTACATTTTTGTAATGGAGTTCTCATGCACATTTCATGTAAATAATGTTTGTTTTACATTCTTTTCTGAAGGAGGAGAAATTTGATGGCCTGTTAGTTTGAGCAGTGTCATTAGAAAGGTGGCAATTTCATCCTCCAATACAGGGAAGTTGAATTCACTTTTACAATTCTATATCTATCAAGGTCAAGAAATAAACTTCCTTCTTTTTACCTTGAAAGTTTCAGAGTGCGTGTCGTTCATCTCATGTTCCATTGAGACACCTCCCCACGTTCCTCTGCTACCCAAAGCCACATCCCACAGAAATCCCACTGGGAATGTGGACAGGACAGTGTTGTTTGAGGGGCTGCTCCATGGGATGAGAGTGGGATCATGAGAGGGAACATGGGGACGTCATGGAGGAAGGTGAGGAGGAGGAGCAGAACGTGCAGGGTGTCCAACAGAGGAGCTTTGTTTGGAACCACCACAGAGGGAGAGGGTTCTTCCTGGTAGAGGAACAAGTGACAGGGTCAGGTCCTTGCTCAGCCTGAGAGAGATGAGATTAGATAAGAGCCTGTCCATGCAGTGCCAAACCTGCAGCTGGCACTGCCCAGAGGGGTGGGAGCCATTCCTGCCATTCCCAAATCCCTGCAGCGTGCAGGAATCCTCTGCACACCATGGGAGCTCAGGATGAGCTGAAGGTGCGATCCCCTGACCATCCATGGAGCAGAATCCATGCTGGATTCCTAATTAGGAACAGCACAATTCCACCCAGGAGGATTCAGAGGCAGGAGATAAAACGTGGGGCACAACTCCCTGCAGATACAAAGTGATCCTATTTTCCCTTTCCTCCAAAAGGAGATCAAAGAGGTGTTTGATGGAGTTAAAACTTGGGGCCAGCTCTTTTGATGGCATAAATTGACTTCCCTCCAACTCAGTGCAGGTGAGAATTTGGCTTTATCTATTCAAATAAAAGCTGGTGCAGCTCACAAGGTTATAAACTCAGCGAGGCAGGATTATTGTTACAGCAAACAGCTCCGAGCTGCCAAAATGGTTGGAGTTAGATGGGAATCAGGATAGAAAAGGTCATGGCTGTAACAAAAACGGGAGTATCAGGCTGGATTAGTTCACCAGCAGGCCAACAAAGGGATGGGGTGCTTGGAAAAATGTGGTGAATCCCTGCAAGCCTTTGAAAGCAGCCCCTGCTCAGCCACAGTTTGCTGCTGGTTGGGCACGAAATGCCCACGAGGTGAATTTCATGGAAATTCTTCACCTGATGAAAGCTTGGTTCTCCCTCAGTTTTATTTCCCAGGCTGAGCTGGGGTTTGGGGGGCAGCAGTCCCTGCCCTGGAGCTCACCCCTGGCAGCTCCTGCAGCCTCCACCCCACAGGGCTGCCCTGGTGCAGCTGGGTCTGGGGTCTCAGCAGGCTCTGTTTTCTGAGGAATTACAGCTCTATGTGACCAGCAGCCCCTCTGCCACCAGCAGGGACAGGGATGTCCTTCCTTCCCTTGGGATGTCCTTCCTTCCCTTAGGATACAGCAGATCCCTGGCCTTGGGGTGCCCTGGATTCGTGGATAAACAGCTTGGGAAGTCCCAAAGCCGTGTAGTGGGGCTGAACTGCCCCAAATTGGGGTTTGGGGAAGGCTGAGCACCCCCAGTTTCCCCATGCTGGGGCAGCCCATGACCTGACACCTCCTCATCAACTAAACCATGGCACCAAGTGCTACATCCAGTCCTACTTTAAACATGTCCAGGGATGGAGATTCCACCCCTCCCTGGGCAGATGATTAACAGCCACCACCCGGCCACAATCCCACCCAAACGAGAATCACCTGGTGCTAGCAGCAATTTCATTGTGAAATGGCTGAAAGCTGTTGGAAAGTTCTGGTTTCCCTGCCTTGGTGCAGCTGAGATCAGGATAATCCACCCAGAGACTCAAAGTTGGGTATTCCCAAAGAATGGCTCAGATGGGAGCTCTCAGGAAGCCTCAAAGGGAAAAAGGATAAAGCTCACCCTACCCAAACTTGGTTAAAAGGCCTCCATTACCCTCCTCAGCAGCAGAATTTTAAACACCCATTTGTAATTGTTGATTCCATTTGTAACACAGATCAGTGTACAAGGGATGGCACTGGTGCCACGTGGATCCAGCACCCCGAGGGGACCTGGAAAGGGGAAATTTCCATCCTACCATGGCCTGCCCCTGCCCCTGTCCCTCACACAGCTGACACTCAGTCATGCAGCAAATTAAACCTGCAGGAAGATGTTTCCAGCTGTTCCCAATTAATTGGGTCGCTGATCCTGCATGGCTCCGTCGCTGCTGGTGGCATGGTGGTGGCATCACCCGTGGTTTGGGGACACTGCCACTGCAGGGGAAGCCCAGATCATTCAAAAGCACAACCCCCAGACTGTTTTAAATTGGTTTTTATTACCGTGAGGAGGTTTGTCAGTCTATGTCTGCCTCCCGTGCTCAAGGCACATCCTGGTGGGGCAGGACCAACTTTACAGGAGAGGGATCCCCTGCAGATGCAGCCTGGACAGAAATTTAGGTTGGATTCAATGATCTCTGAGGTTTTTCCAACCTAATTGGTTTCTGTGATTCTGTGGAAATCAAAAGGATGAGCACACGCTTCTCCTGACAGACCCTGGAGAACCTTCCAGGGCCCGAAGGGGCTCCAGGAGAGCTGGAAAGGGACAAGGTTTGGAGGGACAGGACACAGGGAATGGCTTGACATTAACAGAGATTAAGATTAGGTGGATATTTGGAAGGAAATCTCCTCTTTGAGGGTGGGGAGGGGCTGGGATGGAATTCCCAGAGCAGCTGTGGCTGCCTCTGGATCCCTGGAACTGTCCAAGGCCAGGCTGGACAGGGCTGGGAGCACCCTGGGACAGTGGGAGGTGTTGGGGATGGAACTGGAGGGCTTTAAGGTCCCTTCCCAACCCAAACCTTTCCAGGATTCCACGGGATGGTGCTGGCTGAGCCCTGGTGACCTCTCCCATATGTCTGAGCAGGGCCTGGATGAAATCAGCCCTCAGTGAATCCCTGGATCTCAGAGCAGGGAGGAATCTCAGATTCTCCTCAACGTTCCAAGCCACTCCAGCTCCTGCTGGAAGGAGTTCAGGCCTCATTTCTCCCAATAACTTCTCACTCAACACCTCCCTGCTCTGGGTACCACCGTGCTCCCACTTCAGACGCCGGGTAATTCTCCGGGAATTCTGCATTCCCACCCCGCCAGCTCGTCTGCCCCCTCATTTATTCCTGTCTGCTCCCTTATTTATCCCCCACGATCCACCAAGAGTTAAAGGAGAAGAAAACATTTGGCTGCTGGTGGTTTCCAAAGCCTCATTACAGCTGAAATCAAGTAACCACTAAATCTTGTGTGGTTGCAGAGGTCACTGCTGTTCTGGCACGGCGGCGCCAATCCCGGGGCAGGAATTTCACTTCCCTCCCAGGAAAAGTGAGCACAGAGTTGAAGGGATGACAAGGAGCAGCCTCGTGGGGACCACAGGGGCTCTTTCATCCCTGCAGATCCCAAGGTTTCCCCACTGGGGCAGGGACAGCTCTCTGTGTTTCCTGCAGGGAATTTCAAGGGGATTTGCCACCAACTTGGAGACTTCCCTGGCTGTCCTGTGGAATCAGGAGGAATTCCTTGAGTGTGCACAGGGATGGAGCTGAGCCAGGAGAAGGCTGAGCCTTGTGATGGCACTGTTGGGAATGCTGGGGGTGTGTTTGGATACCCCAGTGCTGCTCCAAGCCCTGCTCCTGGAGGTATGGGAGCTGGGAATCGGGGAGTTGTTACTCCAGAGGTGCAGGAGAATCCCTGATGCAGCAGAAGATGAAATTTTTCTGTGCCAGAGGATTCCTGGTCCCAGGAGAGGCTGCATCCAGAGAAGTTGAAGTTTGCAGGAAAATACCTTCCCTGCTGGAGTGTGTTACCAGCTCCAGAGTGGATCTCCCAGGGCAGGAAACTGAGATTTTCCATTTCCACAGGGCTGAAAGCTGGGAGAGGATGGAGCAGGGCATGGAGAGCCTGGCAGTGCCACACACGGGGTTTTAGTACCAGCAGCACTTTGCTAGAGATTCCCAACACAGCTGAAATTTGGGAGAGTGGAGCTGCCCACCCAAACTCCAGAAAAGCCAGGGATGCTCAGGGAGAAGCAGTAGATCGGTGAAATCCCTGGAAGGGCTGGAGCAGACGTTCATTCCCTTTTCAAACAGCCTCAATTCCATCCCTCCCATCCCACACCAAGGGAATCAATCCGAGCTGCACCGTGTGGGCTGTGAATGGAGAGGGCTGCTCGGGGTGGCTGAGCTGATCTGCTGGAAACTCACACCTTTAATTAGCTGGAATTAATTGTCTCGAGTGCCGCCGCGCGCACACAGAGCGCGCTGGGGATTTGGAAGGAAAATTCCAGACATGGCTCTGTTCCCTCCCCTCCTGCTCAGGAATGCCACCAGAGCTGATTTATTTCAGGGCTGAGCTGCAAGGACCGAAATGAAACACGTGCCACACAAACAATGATGCACCTCATTTAAATGTCCCCTTCTCAATTAAACCTGGGTAATTGCACTGGGGCCTTTTATTGCCCTCCTGGGGCAGCGTGGCTGTAAAGTCACTTCACACACACTCAATTCCTGCTCCTCCTGCCCCAGCTGGGCTGTCCAAGAGGGGTGGTTTGGTCCCAGGGCAGTCTGGATGCAGTGCAGGGACACGGGGAGCAAGCAGGGTTTGGGATATTGGGAAGGAATCCTTCCCTGTGGGGTGGGGATGGGCTGGGATGGGATTCCCACAGAAGCTGTGGCTGCCCCTGGATCCCTGGGAGTGCCCAAGGCCAGGCTGGATGGGGTTTGGAGCAACTTGGGATAAAGAAAGGTGTCCTTGCTCATGGGGAGCCTCTCTGGTCTATGTTTTGAGTTCTGGGGAGAGTTTAAGACCAGCTTTACACTCAGTTTAGACCAGGGTTTAATCTGCAAAGAACCTTTGAGAACAGCCAGAAAATCACCTGCCCTTTTCAGGCAGCATTTGAGCCTCCCAGTTGCATTAGTAATTCCCCCCCTTTATTTGACATTCCCATTGGAGTTTCCCAGCAGATTCCTTCAGTCCCTCTCTCCAGCACGGCGCCTGCAGTGGTTCCAAAATGAAAAAAACCCAAAACCCAAGGAAAATCTATAGACTCATAACACCAGTTTATTGTATCATCTCCACTATTTTTTTAGGCTCCCTCCCCCATCTTTAAAATCTTTTAAAAATTCTGCTTTTTTTTCGTTTTGCACAAAATGACTTCATTAATTGAAAGACAAAATAATACAGAACATAAATACATATTTAACAGATTAAAAAAACCAACAAAACAACCAAAAACATTTGAAGCTTCCAAAAACAAAAAAAACCCCAAAACAAAAACGTTAATTACAGCCAAACTTTGCTTAGAAGAAATCCTGACTAAAACAAAAAAAAATAAATCAACAAACACATCAGACACTGAATTGGTTGGTCCCATCAGACTCTTCCCACGGGATTTTTCTGGGATTTTGGGGCTCATCCCTGTTGGGATGCCCTCAAGGTTGGTCCATTGCTCACATTGCAATAGACCCTGGAAGTCTCCAATTCCAGGCCATCCCTGGGGAGGCAGGCACGGGCGAGCTCTGGGGACACCAGGAGGTGACAATGGCACCACCAACATTTTTGGGAGAGCTCCTCCTGCCCACCCTGCCCCTCCATCCCCCGCAGCCACAACGCCCCTTCCCGCTGCTGTTTGCCCTGGCACAGCTCCACGTGGGATCAGGGCAGGAACAGCATTCCCTGCCCTTCCGTGTCTCATTTGTTTGGGCATCATCCCGGCCTAATCCCCAGTTAATTACTGCAGGATGATGCTTTCCATCAATGAAAGAGCACCTTTGTGCCTGCTCCAGCTCAGCACTCCCAGAGCAGCGTTTCAGGGCACGGCTCCGTGGGCAGATGGAGCAGAGCAGGAATTCTGCATCCCCTGGGACAGGCTCTCCCACCACGGGTGGGTCAGGCAGTGCCTTTCTCTCCTCTGTGGTTTTGGGGTTGGTTTTGTTTTCACAGCTCATTTCCAAAAGCCTTGGTGGGGATCAAAAGGGCTCAGCAAACTCTGACGTTCATTTTTTGGCCAGTCCTGCACAAAATTCATCAGCTCTGCCATGTGAACTTCTGCTCTTTGAACTAAAGGGGGACAAGAATTCCAGAACAGTCTGGATTTGTGTTTTTATAGGAGCAGGTAGGAAAAGCACAACTCCTCAAAATACTCAGGGAATCCTGGAATGGTTTGGGTTGGAAGGGACCTTCCAGCCCATCCAATTTCAACCCCAACACCTTCCACTATCCCAGGTTGCTCCAAGCCCTGTCCAAGCTGGCCTGGAAATGTTTTCCTGGTTCCTTGGGACACTGCAGGTCCTCAGGGTGAGGATCTGTCAGAGCTGCAGGACATTCACCTGTTTCACAGGCAGAGCAGCCTCTTTTCTTTCATATATCCCTCATCATTCCAATTTTTGGGAAGTTGTTGTAGTATGGGAATGATCCCTCTGGAGAAAGAAGAAAAAGAAGGATGTGAGAAACAGGAAAATCAGAATAAATCTCATCATGGATGATGAGAGCTCCCACATGCCTGCAAGTGAGGGATTAAGGAATTTAGGAGGAATTCTGCTTCATATCTTCAGGATACTCTACAAATCCCAGTTAATTCCAATCCACAGCATCCCTGGAAGGAACAAACTAATTTTTTAGGTGGGATAAGTTTTAAAGCAGCAAAAGAAACATGAGAGGTGTGGGACCAGATTTTCTTTCTCCTTTCCTTTCCTTTCCTTTCCTTTCCTTTCCTTTCCTTTCCTTTCCTTTCCTTTCCTTTCCTTTCCTTTCCTTTCCTTTCCTACAAGGAGAACTCCATGAGGATGAAACACTGATAACAAAACTGAGATAAACTCTGGGATTTTCTCACCCATTCCTTTCCCTCTCAGCTCCCCTGGGTGAGAGCAGCCACGAGGTGCCCTCCATGCCAAGATGGGATTCCTCTGCTCTTCCCTCAGCCCACGGGGCTGGGACAGCACACGGAGTAATTAATTTTGACTTACAGAAGCTGGATTAAATTGGATCGAAAGGGGTGAAAATAGGATTAGGAATGGAGTTTAGCCAAGAGCAAACAGAATTAAAACTCCCAGAGAGCAGCTCAGCACAGCTGATGGCAGTGATGGGATGAGAGGAGACAGCCTGGCACATTTCTGAGGGGTCGTGGCAGAGACTGGAACCCAGTGCCCCACCGGATGGGGGAGAATTCAAAAATGAAGTATTTTTGAAATTATTCTTGTTGGATTTCTTGATGTTTCCAAGGATTAATTTGAAAACAATAGTGCAGAACAAGCAGGAGTCTCCCTAAACCCTGGCCCACAGAAAAGTGTGCAGGGCTTTCAACACATGCCCCGAAATCTAATTAGTCTGGGATTATGCCTGTCACAAATCATCAGAGCTGAAAGGATCCTTAGCAGGAAAACCAACTCCTCTCCCTGAAATCCTCCTCGCAGATCCTGGAGACAAACCAGGCTCGGAATTTCCGTTTCCATCTCTTCCCTGGTGAGAATTCCAGGGACTCCTCTGAGTCCCCGTCCACTGTCTGAGCCTGGAAAATCTTGGGTTTGGGTCTGGAAATTCCTGGGTTTGGGTCTGGCTTAGCCTGTGGTGCTGCAGGGAATGAGGGGCTGCCTCTGCTGGGCTCAGTCTGGGACTGGGTTTGGCCTCCCTGGGCTGCTGCAGCTCCTGAGCTCCTTTCCCATCCCTCCCCTTGATCCCAGTGGGGATCCTGTGCACTAAACTGGAGCAGGTCCTGCTCCTCCCTTCTGCTGAGTTATCCTTGTCTAACCCACAGGTGCCCAGGCCTGGATTTGCTGAGGAATATCCCTAAAACATGAATGTCCAACCTTTGTGTGAGGCCTTGTGGCTTCCCCTGCCAACTGCTGGGCACAGAGCTCTACATCCTTCTCTCCCTGGATTTACATCCCTCTCTCCATGGATTTACATCCCTCTTTCCCTGCCTTTACATCCCTCTCTCCCTGGATTTATATCCCTCTCTCCCTGGATTCTTATCCCTTTCTCCCTGGATTTACATCCCTCTCTCCATGGATTTACATCCCTCTTTCCCTGCCTTTACATCCCTCTCTCCCTGGATTTATATCCCTCTCTCCCTGGATTCTTATCCCTTTCTCCCTGGATTTACATCCCTCTCTTCTTGGATTCTTATCCCTCTCTCCCTGGATTTCTATCTCTGTCTCCCTGCATTTACATCCTTCTCTCCCTGGATTTTAACCCCTCTCTCCCTGCCTTTATTCCCCCTCTTCCCCTTAAGCTCACAGCCTGAGGGTTCTCAGTGTGCCCAGTGAGCTCAGAATTCCCTTTCCATGCAGGATTCCCACTCCTGCAGCCCCAGGAGCTGCCCAGACCACGAATTTCTGTTGTTTTCCCTGGCTGCTGGCACTGCTTGGTGCCCTGCTCTGGGGGAGATGCCCCACCAAGGTTTTCTTCACTCTGAGCTGGCCCAGAACATTCCCAGGAAAGCTCAGGGCTCCCAGGAGGAGCAGGATGATGGCACAGCCACTGCCCCACAGCCTGGGGCTGTCCCTCCTCCCCTTCCCCACGGGAATGGCCACAACCAACAGGGAAAAAGGCTTGGAAAAACAAACAGGATTGAAAAACCCCTTGGAAAAGCAGCTCCTTAAAGCTGAGATGGGCTCAAAGCTGTTCCAGCCTGGAGGAGCCTCCGCTCCTTTAATGCCAGAGCCTTTCCTTGCCCTGGCTCCTGAGGAATTCCGCAGGTGTTCCCTCCCATCCCTGCCTGGGAGGATCAAAGCTGAGGATCTGGCAGCCCCAGCAGGGATCTGTTCCTGCTCTGACCCACCTGAGCAGCCAAGGGGGGGCTCTGGGGGCAATTCTGGGGGTCAGCCATGAATCCCAGCTCCCCAAAACCCCCACGAGGCTCTCAGGGGCTGCTGGGGCACCTGGCTCAGCTCTCCTTCCCTGGCTGCTCCCTGAATTCTGCAGGGCTGGAGACTGGAGCTGCATTGTCCTGAAATTGCCCCAAAAGCAGCGTGGGGAGGGCACTCAGTGTCACCAAGTCACCCACCCTGGTGGCCTCCACGCTCCCCATCCACAGCAGGGATGCCCAGAATTCTGCTGAATGGAGCCAATTCCAGAATTCTGCTGGATGGAGCCAATTCCAGAATTCTGTTGCATGGACCCAATTCCAGAATTCTGCTGGATGGACCGAATTCCAGAATTCTGTTGCATGGACCCAATTCCTCCCCCCAAGCTCAAAGGAATTTTCAGCCCTGGAATGAAATCCTGGCCTCTCTGGAGTGTGGCACTGCAGGTTTCCCAAATCCACGGATTTTCCTCCATCTCCTGGTACTCAGGAGCTGCTCCCAGGAGCAAAGAGTGCCAAGAGCACCAGGCTCACCCTCTTTTCCCAGGATTTGGGAAGCAAATGGCACAGGACTCACCCTTTTTTAGCTGCAGGGGAAGGGGAGTGGGTTAATTTGATTTTTTCTCTGGGTTTGTTTTTGGTCTCATCGCTCTAAGGCAGTTCAGATCCCTGTCACTTCTCCTTCCTCTTCCCAGCGCTCTGCCTCCCCCTTCTCCTCAGAAGGTAACAGTATCCCTGCTCAGACATGCATTCCTTTCTAATAAGGTATTGTGCCTCTATTTATGCATCTTAGGTGCAGCGTGAGGCAGCTGCTGCTCCGCAGGGCCCTGGTGAGGAGCAGAAAATCCAATCCAGCCTGGAATGTGCGGGCGCAGCCGGACATCTGTGCCCAGCCAGGGGCTGCTCCCCAACCCCTCCCCTGGCAGCTTTGCAACGCTCTGGGATGGGATTGGGGCTGATTGGGGTGCCGCAGGTCAGGCAGGAATGCAGATCTGGGATTTGGGGAGTTCTCCTGGGCTCAGGTGTTTGTAGGGATTGGGATTGCCTGGGCAATCCAGCCCTGGTGCAATGGATGTGGATTCATGGAGTTACAGAAGGGTTAAAAAGGACATTAAAGATCATCCAGTTCCAACTCCAGCACCTTCCATTATCCCAGGCTGCTCCAGCCTGGGCTTGGACACTTCCAGGGATCCAGGGACAGCCACAGCTGCTCTGGGAATCTGTGCCAGGGCTGTCCCCACCCTTCCAGCCAAGAATTCCTTCCCAATATCCCCCCTAATCTTAATCTCTGTTAATGTGAAGCCATTCCCTGTGTCCTGTCCCTCCAGCCCTTGTCCTCAGTCCCTCTCCAGCTCTCCTGGAGCCTCTCTAGGCTCTGAGGTGTCCCTGGCTCCTTCCCTTCTCCAGGTGAACATTCCCAGCCCTCCCAGCCTGGTTCCAGCCCCTGGGGTTCTCTCCAACCCCTCCATGTGCTCCCCAAACTGGCACACATGGCCCAGGGGGTGCCTGTGGGGTGAGACCCCCAAATTGCTGCCCCGTGCAGCAGATTGAGGGTTTTGGCTGCTCCAGCTGCTCAGGGCAGGTGTCCCCTGTCCCATCCCTGCCCGGTGCCACCCCCGTGGCACCGTGACCAAAGCGACACCAGGAGCCAGCTGGGACGGGGAATTTCAGCAGCTCTTTTGGGATTAAGCTGTTTCAGACCCCACTGCTCGCCAGGGCCAACTTTCCCTAATGATTTTCAGAGCAATAAATCTTTTCTCCTGCCCAGAAGCATTGGCAGGATGCTCCTGTGGCTCTGCAGGGATGATCCAGAGTGACTCTGCTTTCCCAACCTTGGGAAAATCCCTGGATTTGTTACTGCTGACCTTCATGTTCTGAGCTGTTTGTAAATAAATCCCTTTGGAAAAAAATAAAAAGAAAAAAAAAAAAAAGAACAAAAAAGAAAGAAAAGGCTCCTTAAAATCAGGATTTAAGCAAAGGGATTTGGAAGGACCAAGTAGAAAAATTTTTTTGGGGAATCACAGCTTCGCTGTCAATACCAGGGTGGCAAACCTGAGCACCACCCTAAATCCACCCCCAATTTCCTATCCCACTTTAGTTGCCATTGCCATTAATTTGATAGCCCAGAATGACATTCATGACCCTATCCCTCAACTCCTCCAAGGCCTCTGTTTCACCCAAATTATTATTATTATTATTATTATTATTATTATTATTATTATATTATATATTATTAATATTGTATATTAATATATTATAAATAACATTAATTTATAAATAATAAAATAAAAACAAACAATATAATCTAAATATAAATATAATAATAAATAATATTAATTATATTACAATTATTACAATAATCATTATTATAATATTAATAATCTTATTACTATTATAATATTATAGATATTATAATATTAATAATAACATATTGTATAATTGTATATTAGTATTTATATTATTATATATTGATATATTATTATTATTATTATTATTATTATTATTATTAATAATAATAATAATAATAATAATAATAATAATAATTTCAGCCACTCTGTGCTGACCCGTGGCCTTTCCCTGGAGGTTTTTTGGATATCCAGAGGGGCACCTGCACCCCGGGCAGGGTCAGGGAAGCTTTGGAGGGCTCATCACGGAGCTAATTAATGACGCTGCTGGCGGTGAGGGAGCCCCGGGCAGGGCCAGCAGGGCTCTGCCATCAGCCCTCCGTCCCTGATTAGCTCTCGCTAATGAGGCTGAACCCTGAACCCTCGGGAGGATCCCGGGATCCGCCCGCAGGACGGGGTTATCTCCCTCCCTCCGCCCAGCGCAGCCCAGCTGCCGCAGCTGATTAATTAATCGGCCACTTCCAAAGCCCGGCCTGATTAATTGGCCACTTCCAAAGCCGCTCCAGCCTCCGCCAGGAACCGGCAGATAGCCCCCATTAACCCTTTCAGCACCTGGGACTCCCCGGAAGGGGTTGGAGATGTTCCAGAAGGAGGGACTAAATCAAAGTTTGGGGCTGAGCTGCCCCAGGGATGCACAACCCTTGAATTTCTGCATCCTCCCTCTGATGCTGCTCTTGGAGAGCTCCCATCCCAAACTCTGGGCTACCAAATCCCTGGGGGTGGCAACGAAATAATAATAATAATAATAATAATAATAATAATAATAATAATAATAATAATGATGATGATGATGATGATGATGTGGTGTTTTGGGTGAAACAGAGGCCTTGGAGGAGCTGCGGGATGGGGTCATGAAGGTCACTCTGGGCTACCAAATTCATGAAAGTTGCAACAAAAGGAAATTGGGAGTGGAGTGAAGATGATATTCCAATTTGCCACCCTGGTACTGGCACGGATGGCTCCCAAGAAGAATTTTTGTGCTTGTTCCTTCTAAATCCCTGTGGAGTTTTCTTACATCCTGATTTTCAGGAGCATTTCTTTCCCCCAAAGGGATTCATTTACAAAGAGCTCAGAATGCTGGGTTTGTGTGATAAATAAAATGCAATGAGCCTGATCCCCACATTTTTCCAGCAGTTGGGGTTTGTCCTCAGTGCCCATCAGATTTTGCCATTCCTAGGGACAGGAATTCCATAGAACAACCAGTGTCCCTGGAATTGTGAGCTGCAGACACCCGCAGGAACAAGCAGGGAATGATTTAGGTGTGCTGTGGGTTCCTGAAGACTTAAACCCGAGGAGTTTTTCCCCAAAAATCTGCTCCAGCTCAGGCAGGGCCCCTGAGCTGGTGTGGAAAGGAATGTCCTGTGCTTCATGTGGAGCCAGACCTGAGGATCATCAGGGCTCTGGGAAGAACATCCCAAGTGGGTTTTCCTTCTGTTTCATGGAATATTTCCTTCTGTTTCAATGAATATTCTCCAGGAAGGCTGGTGGAGGAGCTGAAAGGCAGCTCAGGGGGCAATCCAAGGTGAGATGTCTCTGTTACCAACCCAGCTGCAGTTTCCTGCTCCAGAAAATACCCCAGGAACGGGAGAAAGGGCCTTGCTTCCCCAAAATGGGTGAATGATGGAATTGTGGGGCGAGGGGAAGGTGGAATTCCCAGAAATTCTCATCCTGAGGGGAGCACAAAGAAGGTGTCTGTGTCCTGCCCCCGGGATGCACGTGGGTGGGGAAGGAGAGGGTTTTCCTCTGCTGAGCACGGGTTGTAAAGCACATTTTGATGGAATGACATCCTGTCAATGTGGGATCAGGCTCTGAGTGCCTGGGGAGTGCTCTGGAGCCCATCCAAGGTCAACAGCCCAGTTGCCATCAGGGTTGGACTCCCAGAGTTCCCCTTTTTGCTCCCCTCTGAGCTCTTCATCCCCTCAGGGGTTTTTGATGCGGATCTTATGGCTCAAACCACACTGGGATATTTTCCTGCCTGAGGAATCCAATGAAATCTGCAGCCACAATGCACCTTTCCCATAAAAATGGCATTTTATTCAGGGGGGGAGAGGGAAGAAGAGGGCTCAGCCCTTCCAGGTGTTTTGACAAGCTCAGTGGATGTTGCTAATATGTCATCCAACCATAAAAGTGATTTGGGGAGAACAATGGTGACATTTCAGCACAAGTTTTCCAGTAAAACTCTGACATTCCAAGGGGGAAATGCCATATCTTTCAAAAGCTGGATTGTTCAGGTGCAGTGGCAGCACAGAGCTGATTATTTACATCGGATTTACTCTGGTGGTGGATGGACAAAACTTTGGGATTTGGCCCTTTTGTGTCAGGGCAGGTGTGGGGACAGGCAGGGAGAGGTGGCCCACCTGGATTCCACAGAATTTTCCCAAAGTTTGATCCTATTTCATCTTCTAATTAATTTGGATAACCTAATCATGTATACATGTAATAAATTAGGAGGTGACTTTTCTGCTGGAGGAACTGGGGAGAGGTCAGAACTCCAAGGCTGAGTGACCCCAAATTTAAATTATTGAGAGACAAATGCAAGGTATAACCCAGGAACTGCAGGAAGAATCCATGGGCACTTTGGGAAGGATGGAAAACAAACCAGCCAGGCAGGGGGCTTTCAGCAAACAGCCTGAAATTATTGCAGTTGTGCACAGCTGAGTGTGAACCAAGAGCCTGCTGGAGGAATGAAGGGATGAGGGAAAAGGGAATTGGAAAAGCAGATGAGAGCAGTCCTCAAAGCAAAAAAGAGAGGGAAGGCTCAGCCCTCCACAGGCTGGAGAAAGGAGGGCTTGGATTTCAGGGCAAGAGGCTCTGGATGAATTTTGCTGAAAGCTGCTGGAGGGGAGCAGAGGGAAGAACTGTCCCAGGTCTCCTGTGGAAATAAAGAGCAGAAGGGAAAGGACAGAAGGGACCCCCGGGGCTGATGCTGTGGCAGCACCACCAGCTCTTCCAGGGCAGGGAATTGCTTCTCAATAATCAGGGAATCATGGAATTGTGGGGTAGGGGAAAGGTGGGATTCTTCCAGGGCAGGGAATTGCTTCTCAATAATCAGGGAATCATGGAATTGTGGGGTAGGGGAAAAGTGGAATTCTTCCAGGGCAGGGAATTGGTTCTTAATCATCAGGGAATATTGGAATTGTGGAGTGGGGTAAAGGTGGAATTTTTCCAGGGCAGGGAATTGCTTCTCAATAATCAGGGAATCATGGAATTGTGGGCTGGGGGAAAGGTGGAATTCCCAGGAATTCTCATCCTGAGGGGAGCACAGAGAGGGGCTGAGTGCTGCCCCTCAGACCCACACGGGTGCCCTGGCAGCACCATCAGCTGTTCCAGGGCCAGGGAGAGGTGGGAGAGCCTCCCCAGCTCCTGATGTCCCAGCCCTGAGGAGCTGCACCCGCAGAGCTCAGCGGGAGCCTCAGCTCGGACCCTCTGGGACAGGAACAGTTTCCTTTTGCGGGCAGGTATTTGTTAATCACCTGCTGCCTCTGATTGTGTTACCCGCTGAAAAGGGATCCCTGGAATGAGCCAGAGCCCCGGGAGCAGAGCAGGGATAACATTTCACTTTGCTTGTGCGCTAATCTCAATCCTCTTCTCCCAAATCCTCTTAAACTCGGGGTTTTTTTCCAGCCACCTGCGTTTGGATCAAACATTATGAGACTTCTTCACTCTGAGCTCCTAACGAGCCTGCTAAAATATTTATGGATGGGCTAAACGCTGATAATTCGATCTGAAACTGTCTGGTCTCTGCTCTGTGCCCTGCCCCACCTTTTGTCTGGTTGGGCATTGTCATTTTAGGACGTGCTGGTCCTTTCAGAGGGCTGGGACCGAGTAATCGAGGCTGTCATCACAGCAGAACTGGCTCTCGAGGCAGAAATCTCCCCACTGCTCCCTTTTCATTTCCTGGCTCGGCAGCAGGGGAAGAGATTATGTGATCTGATAGGTAAAATTATCCCGTCAGAGGTGAATGTCCTCATAAAAGGCTTTTGCAGGCCTGGTTGTGTGATATCCCTGAGAAGGGGACGTTCATTGGGAGCCTTTTATTGAAGGGAATTCTCAGTCCCTGCAGAAAGCCAGAGGGACAAAAGGTGATCCGAGCTGTAGGACACACAGACACACACAGAGGGGTCAGGGATGCAGAAATGTTGCTTTTCCCTGAGTGGAAGGAGAGGAAAAAACCAAGAAAATCAACAAAACGCCCCAATTTTGGGTTTTGGCTTAAAGCAGAGCAGGGTTTTCCCAGCTGGGTAAAATTTGGGGGGATGAGCTTGGGCTGGCTGTGTGAAAAAAGAGAAAATGATCTAAAAACCTTCATTGGTGGCTTTGGGGAAATGGGATCAGGGTTAATCAATCAGGAAAATGGGATTCTTTCAGGGACACCTTCTCCCAGACCTCTGCCCAGTGCTGTCACTTTTTGGGAAGTTTTGAAAGGAATTTTTCAGGAGGTTTTGAAAAGAATTTTTAAAAAGTGATAAAAACCTCAACCAAATTTCTCAGATTTGCTTGGAATGATACAAAATCATGAGGGTGAGGGAGGTGCCTGTTGGGAATTCTCCTCTCTCTGCCCAGGAGCTTTTCCCAGCTCCTGGCTGAGCTTTTCCTTGGAGATCTGAGCCCAGGAGGCTTCACCAACCGGAGGAAAAAATGAGGATGTGTCCCTCAATCAGCCTGGGGGATTTTGAGGAAGGAGGAGCAGCAGCTCCGTGTTTGCTCTTCAAACCCCACAGCAAATACTGGGATTTGTTCCTGCTTCTTGGGAAGGCTGGAGGGGAGCACACTGCACTTCCCAAAAGTGTGGTTTCAATTAAGAGAAGAAAAAGCTCCAAAACTCGCAGCGAGTTAAACATTCCAGTAAAAAGCATTTACTCTGCTCTTCCCTTGCAAAGTATCCCTGGGTTCTGTGGGTGATTGCAGGCAGGTGGTTCCTGTTCCTATTAAAAATGAGTAATTCCAGCTCCCCCAGGATTCCTTCAGAGACAATCTGCTCAGAGCTGCAAGTCCAAAGTGCCTTTTAAACCATTAAGTGCTTCCCCTCCACACCCCACAGTTCTCCTTCCCAAGTGTTTTGAAGGAGCTCTTGGATCGGGATGGTCTCGCTGTGCTCAGGGAGGGAAGTCCTGCTGCCATAAATGAAGAGATTCCCCATTCCCTGAAACCTTCAGGAAAATCCAGCCTGGAGCTCCTGGTGTGGGAATAGTCAGTTCTGGCCATTTTTTCCCTAATTTTCTTGTTTTTCATCCTGAGGGCTCTGCTCCTGATGGGGTGACATCTCCAGCAGGACAGGTGGGCAGGGACACCCTTGGCCTCACCTTGTGCCACTCCCAACTTCCAATCTTTGTCCCAAACATTCCTGATGCCTTGAGAAGGCTGAGCTAGAACAAAGACTAGAGAGTTAAAGAATAAAACAGGGATTTATAAAAACTCTTCAATGGATACACTTGGGCAGCACAAGAGCCCAGCCAGGGCTACACCCAAGATGAACCAAAATGGTCACAAAAATGGACTCAAGGTCTCACTTCTATAAGTTCTGCTCCATTTGCATATTGCAGTTAATTGCCCACTTACAGATTTAGGTTATGCAGTCCCATCCTGCTTGTTTTTCTCTCCTCAGCCCACGTTGTTTGTGCTCTTGGGCTGAGATTTGGATCATTTGTCCCTGGTCCTCAGCTAGAGCAGGAATTGTTTTGTCTCCCTGCTCTGTGCACAGAGCTCTCCATCCCATAATGTGAAGCCAGACCCACATACTAAAGCAGCACAGAATGTGAAAAATAGAAAAGCCAAAAACTGGAGGCATGATTTGGGCCCTGCTGTGTTTGCTGACCCCTTCCAACAAATCCCCTTCCCAGCTGGACATTCCCAAAGCCCGTGGGATCCCGAATTCCAGCTCCTTGTGTGAGGACAGGGAGCACCCCTCAGCTTTCCTGCTGCTCCAGGAACACTGAATGGATTTGAAGGAATCCTGACTCTCCCAGTAAAGCCGTTTGGAGATTCCCATTCCCAGCTTCTCCCTGGTGCACAAAGGAGACAAAACCTGGAGAATATTGGAGCAGAAGGCCCGAGGGCTGCAGTTTCACACATCCCCCGGGGGAATAAAGGAACACCACATGCCCAGATCTTTGACTGAACATTGGGATGTTTAATCTTGCCCAGTCAGCAGTTTTTGAACAGATTCCAGGAAAGCTTTTAAGCCTGATAAAGCCGGGCCTTTTGCATTTCCAAGTGATACTTTAGCTCCCAATGACATGCTCCACTTGTCATTCGGCTTTAAAGGGAGGTAATTAAAATCTTCCTCCGAGTATGGTTACACCAGGGAGAGAACCCAACGTAAACTAAAATAAAAAGGGAGAGACAAGCCCACAAAAATGCAATTTAGCAGCTGAAAAATGGCGAAGCGGGCAAAGATAAAAGTATCAAATGCACAATTGTTGTTTGCCCAAGGAGGGCTGGGTGATCTGGGAGGTGCAGAGACTTCCCCAGCAAAAACAGGGCCAAGGCCAGGGAATTTCCAGCAGATCTTATTTGCAGATTTTAGGGCCACTAGAAGCCACAAGACAGACTTGGAAATGTGGATTGGAATTCTGGCAGCCCCTGCTCTGTGAGGTGGGAAGTGGAGGTGAAAGAGAAATCCTCCCCCAAGCTGGGAGAGTTCAAGAAAAGCTTCCCAAGAAGAGTTTTGAGGAAAAACGAATCAGATTGGGTTCAAAGGATATCAACTCTGCTGGGTTTGGGAGGGGAAGATGGAGAGGGATGAATCCATGCAGGATTCCTGAAGGAGGGAGGATGCACAGCTCCAAGGGGGCTTCTGTGTAGGGCAGGTGAGGCCCAGAGGGAAGAGCAGAATTCCATAAGGGTGGCAGGAGCAGGGAGAGCAGCTCTGGGGGAATTCAGCACAGGATTCAGCACGTTCCACCCCAAAACATCCACAGAAGGAACATCTTCCCTTCTCCTTGCAAGAGCCTCAGGCTGCAGTGTCATTGTCAGCTCTGCTCCGTGGGGAATAGGAGGAGGATGACTGAGGTGCATCATTCCCAAAGAACCTTCACTCCCAGACAGCTGGAACAGCTCAGGGGTGTTCCAGCCTAAAAGCAGGGAAATGAAATTTTCTCCTGGGATAACACCGAGCCTGCATCACTCCACAGCCATGCAGAGCAGCTCAGCAAAACCAGACACAATCCACCTCTCTGGGATCAAATGGAAAATAAAAATCCTGTTTGTTTCTTTCCTGGGGTCATGCTCTGATGCCAGACTGGCCGGAGCAGCTGGGGTTGGAGCCTGGAGCTTCCCACATGCTGCCGGAATTCCCTCAGCTCTGTGTATTTATCAGTGTCATTTGCTGATGTAAAATCAGCTGCTTGGAGTAGTTTCCCTTTTTTTAGGGATTATCACTCCCTAATTTCCCCACCTCTGAAGCAAAATCCTCCCAAATTCCAGCAGGGAAGAGCAGCAGGCTGTGCCCTCGGAAGGGAGAGCAGGAAAAACCTGATTGCAGCAGCTCCAGCTCCTTGTCCTGCCTTTCCTCAGCTCAACGTGAGCCCAGGGAGGGACAAAGTTCTGCCAAGAGCCCCTGGAAGGGCTTCCCTTCTCCAAAAAAACAATGGGAACACTTGGGGGAGGAGGAGTGTAGGGGAAAGCAGGGATGAGCTGCTTGGAGTGGGGGAAAGCAGCTTCAGAGTCATCCCTAAATTTCTGTGTGTGCCCACAGAGGTGCTGGCATGCACAGGACAGCCTGGATCCCGTGGGAATCATGGAATTATGGAATCGTTTGGGCTGGAAGGAACCTTGAAGCTCATCCCCATCACCTTCCACCATCCCAGGTTGCTCCATGCCTCATCCAGCCAGGCCTGGGATGCTTCCAGGGACTGGGCAGAGGTAGAAGCTTTGAAATACTGGGATGTATCACAAATACAAAAGGTTGGTTTAGACAAGATTTTGGGAAGCAATTCTTCCCTGGGAGGCCCTGGCACAGGTTTTCCAGTGAAGCTGTGGATGCCCCATCCCTGGAAGTGTCCAAGTGTTCATGGAGGAAAGAACAGTAAAAGAAAAACTTGGAGCTTTTGATGAAGATTCCTGAATATCTCTGTGATCACCAGCCTTTTCTGCCAAGCAAGCAGGGAAAAAAAGGAAAATTTGGAATTTTCCCTCTCCAGATGTCTTGCTCTCATACTTTTAAGATGGGAAAAGAATTATTATTAAATTTCTATTAAATTATTATAATAAAGATGGGAAAAGCAGCAGCAACCATTCCTTACCCTTCCTATTGTTTTCCACATAGTCCCCAGGGAATATTTTTGGAAGCCTGGGAGCACTGATTGCTATAACTGAGTGACCTCTGAGAAAACAGGAGCTGTGCCTTGTCTTGAGTCCAACTCCAAGCAAACCCCAGCTCAAAAAAGCAGGAAAAGAGCTAAAAAAGTGCTGTGTGAGGAATTTCTCCGAATGCCGTTGGGAAGGGCAGCAGAGAAACCAACATTCCTGTCTCCAGTGAGCATTCCACAGAAATTCACTGAGCAAAGACAGAGAAAACCCACCCAGCCAAGGCACAAAACAATTCCAGCCGCTCCACAATGCTGGGATGTGCTCTGCCACTCCCTGCCCCAGCCATTCCTCAGCTCATTACGGGGAGCTGTTCATTCCTAACCCGGAATCCACGTGCTGCAGGAATGGGGTGAGGTGGGAACGGGATCTCTGCCAGGAGGGCAGGGATGGCCTCTGTGGGTAGGACCAGATATGGAGCCAGGCATCAGAATTCCAGACTGCTTCAGGATGATGGGAACACTGAATGTTGTCCAGTCCCACCAATCCCACCTAGAACACATTTCTTGGGGTTGTGTCCAGGTGGCTTTTGAGTATCTCCAGGGAAGGAGGCTCCAAATCCACTCTGGACAACCTGGAATACCAGGCAGGCTGGAGAAGGAGTGAGCAGAGCTGTGTCCCACACGGGGGGGGATGGAGATGCTGCTGGACACCTTCTCAATGATTGGGAAGGGCTGGAGCTGGAGCTTGTCCCACACCTTGTGACGAGTGGGAATCAGCCTGAATTCCTGGTGGTGGGACACCATCGGCAAAGATCCAAACTGGGATTGAGCAGAATCCCACAGCTCCCCTGTGTCAAGGAACATCACCTGTCTAGGCTGGAAAGGTGTTCCACAGTTCCTTTCCCAGAGAATTCCTGCTCTCCCTACATCTGACTCATGCTCCTGGTGTCCCAGCACCAGGAAATCTCCCAAATCCTTTATGGAATAAAGCTGCAAGGTCAGCAGGTGACTCAGCCACAGCCACTTCAAAGGAAATCCAATTCCTGAGAACTCTTTTCCTTGATAAAGGGACTTTTCTCTTGATTAATTAATCACCGAGCAGAGCATTGTTGGATCCTAACGACTTCCCTTTATCTTCATTCCTGTTTGCTCTGCTGTGAAAAACTCATTCCAAGAGAAGACTTCAACCAGGTCACATCCCAGTGGCAGAAAAGAAGGAAAGGGGATGGAAGCAGCGTATCCAGGGTGAAAAAACCCAACCCTGGCTGGAGCAGGGACACAGAATTCCATTGGGAATGCACAGGGCCTGAGTGTGGATCTACAGGGACCTGCCTTAGCCACAAAAACGTTGTTTAACTTCTCCAAGTTGACTTAATGTGGGCAGTGGAACTGGTCTGGCCAGTTTGAGCCATTTTCACTTCCTCATTCTGGTTTTCAGTGGATGTGGGAAATTAAGGAAAGATTCTGTGAGGGAAAGCTGAAATCCAGCAGTGGCTGGAAAGAAATGGAGGAATTTGCTGAAAGATCCATCAGTTTGGAGGGATTCTTTACACTGCTGCAAAATCCCCTCCTGTTTCATGTTCTCCAGAGATGTCCCCTCATCAAGGAGAACCTCACAAGCTCTTGATCTCTAGACTGGAAGAATATCCAGTTAATAAAGCAGAGGGGAATTGGCCATCTGGTTTTTGTTATTATTTGAAACTGTGTGGAGTAGCAATATCTTCTTTTTCTTCATTTTTCTTTTAATTCTTCATTTTCCTTCTTTATTTTTCTTTTCGTTCTTCTTCTTCTCATTCTCCTCCTTCTTCTCCTCCTCCTTCTCCTCCTTTCTCCTCCTTCTTCTTCCCCTTCTCCTTCTTTTTCTTCTTCTTCTTTCCCATTTTTTAAGGAATGCGTAGGAAGCTGTTTCCACATGCCAAGTGATGAGTCCTCCTGCCAGCCTCCCTCCCCACCAGACAATTCCTTGGACACAGAGCCATGCTCCAGAGGATTGATATGATCCAATCACTGATGAAGGGGTTAAAAGTAGCTCTTTCCAAGCCAAACACATTTTTAAGGCTGGATCCTATGGCAGGTATCCTTGGATACCAGGGATAAGGCTCCAGCTGGAGAATTTAAGGAGGATTTAAGGCTGGCCCAGTCCCTTCCTCCTTCCCTGAAACTGAACTGGATCAAGGATGATGCTTTAAAGGTAGCTGCTGGATATTTCTGGAGAGGGATGCATTGGATAAATCCCTGTGGGCATTCCAGGGGCACAGAGAGGGTTGGCCAGTCCAGGGCAATTTTTAGGAAAAAATTTGGGCACAGATTGGTGCTGTGTTCCTTGTAAAGGAATAAAAACAACAACATCAGTGTCTTTAAGATGGGACAGCAATCAAAGTTTTGGGGATGTGCCTGGAGCCCAGCTTGGAGCAATCCTGGGACAGAACTGGAAGAGAAAACCCGCTGTGTTCCTGCATCCTGGATTTGTGCAGGATAATGGGATCCCCAGTGGGGTCTGCAGCAGAAGACACCACAGCAGCCAGGGATAAGCACAGGCTGAGGAAAGGCCCTTCCTGAGCCTGCCCTGCCTTCCCCGCTCCCCCAACACCACCAGGGCCGTTTGGGAATCAGCAGGAAACCGAAACCCCACAGCTGGTGGGGCCACCTGTGCCTGCAGCCCCCCTGGCCGTCACCCCCTCCCTGGGGACACCCTCCAGCCGTGGCCGGGGCCGGGACACGGGGTCAGCTGGGGAGGAAGGGGCTGCCGGGGCCCCAACACTGCGCCCGTTGTGGAGCGGGATTAGGGTGGGAATTAGTGCCGCTGGATCGAGACGGAGGCTCGGGCAGCAACTGGGGGTGTCCTTTCTGCAGCCCCTGCAGGGAATCCGGCGTGTCTCGGAGCGGGGCCTGTGTCGGATCAGCACAGCTGGAGCAGCGCCGCTCCTAATCCGGCTGCACGACGCCAGCTGCCCGCCCGAGGGGCCACGGGGATGGGATGAGCCCAGGGCCGGCAGGGATGGGATGGGAGGGGATGAGTGTAGGGCCAGCCCCAGGATGGGATGGGATGGGATGGGATGGGATGGGATGGGATGAGCCCAGGGCCAGCAGGGATGGGATGGGAGGGGATGAGGGTAGGGCCAGCCCCAGGATGGGATGAGCCCAGGGACAGCCCCGGGATGGGATGGGATGGGATGAGCCCAGGGCCAGCAGGGATGGGATGGGATGGGATGGGATGGGATGGGATGGGATGGGATGAGCCCAGGGCCAGCAGGGATGGGATGAGTGCAGGGCCAGCAGGGATGGGATGAGTCTAGGGACAGCTCCAGGATGGGATGAGCCCAGGGACAGCCCCGGGATGGGATGGGATGGGATGGGATGAGCCCAGGGCCAGCAGGGATGGGATGGGAGGGGATGAGTGTAGGGCCAGCCCCAGGATGGGATGAGCCCAGGGACAGCCCCGGGATGGGATGGGATGGGATGAGCCCAGGGCCAGCAGGGATGGGATGGGATGGGATGGGATGGGATGGGATGGGATGGGATGGGATGAGCCCAGGGCCAGCAGGGATGGGATGAGTCTAGGGACAGCTCCAGGATGGGATGAGCCCAGGGGCAGCCCCAGGATGAGCTGGACCCTCTGGAATCCTCTGAGCTGCAAGGGGAACTCGGCCATGGCTGGAGGCTTCTGGGCCTCACCCGTGTGGTGCAGCCTGGTTCTAGTCCAGGTGTGTCGGCCTCCAGCTCTCTTTGCTGGTCCTTCTCCTTTCCCTTTGGATATTCCTGGCACAGAATGGTTGGTTCTCCTGATGGTGGATGTTTGGAAGGCAGAAGGTGGTGATGCTTCATCCTCCTCCTCAGAAGGTGATGCTTCATCCTCCTCCTCATCAGCCTGGCTGCATCCCTCCAATCCACAGCCGCGTGCAGCACCATCCTGGAAAACCATCACTCTGAGATCCCAAAACACCAGTACAAGACCCCCCCCTCTCACCCCAGCTCCCATTCCTGGGGTAATTAGTCCCTGTGAGTTAATTCCCAGCCGTTGGGCCCGGCAGATGGATCCCAGATCCCACAGCCCCCTCCGGATGCGGATCCTGTCCCAGCTCCGCGCTCCCGGCTCCGGAACACGCGGCGTGTTCGCTCTGATTAGGGCTGCTCCTCCTTTCCAGCTTTCTGTCACCACACCATTGTTTTAGAACTTGATACCTCATTTATTTTCATGACAACAAATAATTTGGCAAGTCCTCCCCAGCCCTGTTCTGGCAAAATCCCGCTCTGAGATTGATAAAGCTGTTAAGCTGGAGGGGTTGGGGGTTGGTTTGTACAGTTGAGTTGGGGTTGGGTTTTTTTTTTTTTGTAGGAAATTCAAGACTTTTAGGAAGTCTTTGAAATATTGACGGCCTTGCTTTTCTTCTTGAGCTGTCACTCAAAGGAGAGACTGCCCGGCCAAAAATGGGGAGAAACAGAGATGTGGGGAACACCAGAGCCTCTTTCTTTCCCAAAATCATCCTGCTCCCTGCTCAGCAGCAGGAAAATCCCTCATTCCTGAGGGCTTGGAGCAACCTGGGACAGTGGAAGGTGTCCCTGCCCAGTGGGACTGGATGGGTTTTAAGGTCCCTCCAACTCAAACCTTTCTGGGATTTCATGAAGCAGCTCCAGGGTTAAATCCAGCTCCCTACAAAAGACTGGCGTCCATGGGATCTGCATGGATCACAGCAGAGCTGTGGATGGAACAAAATTAAAGTTTAGAAGAGAATTTCTCTCATTCCTACATGGCTCTGACCTTCTCCTGCCTCTGGCTGTACCCCTTTGCTCAGCCTCCACTGAGTGTCTGCAGGAATTCCCTCCTCTGGAAAAACTCCTCCTGCTTTCTCCTGGGCTCCTGGGAAGCTCCAGCTTTAGTTTGGATCCCGATAAGTAAAAACAAAGAGCCCAAGTGGAGCAAAACCAGATGCAGGAATTAAACAAACACAAACTCCCCAGTGTGGAGCTGGCTCTGATTTATCAACTCACATTGAGCTGGAGAAGAATGAGGCCAAAGATCTCCACATCTCCAGCTCTTTGGAGCTCTCAGGAGCCCCCAGTCCATGACTTTTCTGTGCTGGCTTGTGGCGCCTTCTTGTCCTTGTTGGAATGTGACCCAAGTGGGTCACGCAGATGGCACTGCCACCTCCCAAAGAACCTCACCTCTGCAGCATTCCTGGGCTTTTGCACCCCAAAAATAACGGGACAAATAAAGGGGAAGGGATGTGGAGAAAGCACAGCAGCGTGGGCAGCTGGGAGGGTGGGGAAGAGGAAATTCCTGGGGATCCCACTCTGGGATTCCCAGGCTGTTACTGAAAATTGGGACATGGATCCCTGGGGGACACTTGGAGGGAGAGATGCTGAGGAAAGGATGGATCACAGGCCAATTATAATTGTTATTATTAATTATTACTATTATTAATCAAATCTCCTCCTTCAACTTCTCAAATCTTCCAGTGTGTCAGAGCTGTTCCTCCCTCCGTACCCACTGGGAAAACTCTGGAAATTCTGGGAGTTTTAAGGTAGAAAAGTAATTTTAACAGGATGGAGTTGAGCACTGGGAAAAACCACTTGAGGATGCAGTGGAATCATCCTCCAGGAAAGCACTTCAGGCACCACCTGAGCAGGAGAATGGCTGGGATGGCCTAGGCAGGTCCTTCCCAGCCTGGTTTTCCATCACTCCATGGGAACAACATCCCATTTTCCCAGGGATCCTTCACCCAGCAGATACACCTGGCTCTGCTGGTCCCAGTCCTGGAACGCCACCAGTGGACCCTGGAGTTAAGCCTTGTTTAAATCCACACCAGCATGGAGCAGAAACCCTCAGGCCTTGCAGAGGTTTAGTCTGGAGCCCTAAGCTGGGCTTTATTTCTAAGCCACTAATGGGGTTGCTGTCCAAGGCTGGGATTTTTGTCGTGCCAAGTCCTAAAACGTGCAATGGAGCTTCTGGCAAAGGCCAAAATCCCACAAGAAGCTGGAAAGGCTCTGTCTGCATTGGCAGTGCCCAGGGTAAGGGGGGGTTTTCTTTTTGGGACTGAGCAGGGAAAATCCATGGGATAAATTAAGCTGTGGTTGCCTCTGGCTCAGCCTGTCCCTGCCACTGCTGGCTGGAGAAAGCCAGAGACTTTTTGGGCAAGAAAAAGATTGATTTCCACCTCCAGCTCTTGCTGCATGAAATTGGTGGTTTCTGCTCACCACTGGCTTTTTTTTTTTTTTTTTTTTCAGGGATTTTTTCCCCCTAAAACAGCTGCTATTGGATCTATTGTCAAGGTAATAACTCCTATTTAAATACACACTGATAACTGGGAAAGCTCCCATCACTGGGCACTTTTTGGGTTCAATTTCAGTGATTTCTGAGCCCCAAACCTGCCCTATCTGAGGTTTATTCACAGGCAGAGCTGATAATTGCAGTTACATCTGGAGGGAAAAGCATCCCATGCAATAAAGAGGATTTGATGGAAGGAGGATCCCAGCAAGCCATAAAAATACCATCCAGCAGCCCAGCTGTTCCTGCATTTCCTGCAGTGCTCCCCATCCCAAGTGAGGCTGCTGGCTGAGCTGTTCCCTTTCTTTTTGAAGGAACAGGAACAACCAGGTGGCCAAAAAGAAATTAAGCCTGGAAGTGAAGGCAACTCTCCCAACTGGAGAAGGATTTCCTTTGCAAGTGCAAGAATTGGGAAATGATGGAGGGTGGTGCAGAGGAACTGGCACTGAGGGAGGGGAAAAGTAGAGGCCAGGTCTAATTCCAATGATTTTCCTACTCTGGCTCATCATAAATTGAGACATTTTCAAGTTAAAGGGGCTGTGACCCTGGAAGGGAAGTCCTAATTAGCTGGGTTCTTCTCCAATTAGCTCCCAACTCTGCTTGACCCCGAGGTGGTTAATTAGGGGCTGTCAGGTCATGGAGGTGCCTCCTGTGAAGTTGTTTTTAGCTGTTCCTGAGCTGGCTGCAAAGTTTGCTCCATGGGGAGGATTTGAGGATGAGCTGAGGCCACAGGGGTGCTGCAGATCCAGCTGGGATCCAGGAGTGACCCTGGGATCAGAGTGAGGGAGAACAGCCCAATCCCAAGGATTTATGGATGTACAACCTTCCCTTCTATCCCAGTGGTCTCTTTATTCCTGCCTAACCTGGAGGACCAGAGGAAGGCCTGAATCCCTTCTCCCTCCTCATCCTCCTCTGTGTCCAGGAATTTCCACTCTGCTCCTCAGGCAAGGAATGCCCTGAACAACCATCAGGAAGGGAGACGAGTTTTTATTTTCAATTTGAAATGAAAACAGTTCCAAGTGGGCCATCATTCCCTTCAGACTGCTCATCTTGGAGCTGCTTCCCAATTCCTCCAGCATGTAATCTTCCCATTTCCTCCAGGCCAACTCCTCTGCACACTTATAATTAGGGCGGTTTTTATTGCTCCCTCTCCCAAACCTCAGGCTCCAGGAGATTCCAAAAGTAGCTCATGTCCCATTAGTTATTTTTTATTATTTATTATTATTCCTCTGTTCTGGAGAGAGGGGTTAAGGAAGGGGATAGAGGGAAATGTTTTGTCTGCTGTGTTTCTGAAGAAATTTGGGAGCCAAGAGAAAGCTGGGAATGATTGGGCTGGGATGTGTCCAGTGGCACCAAGAAAAACTCCTCAGCCATGAACTTCACCCAGCTGCAGCCAAAGACGTTGGATTTCACTTGTGATAA
Source organism: Melozone crissalis (assembly GCF_028551555.1). Taxonomy (NCBI): domain Eukaryota; kingdom Metazoa; phylum Chordata; class Aves; order Passeriformes; family Passerellidae; genus Melozone; species Melozone crissalis. The sequence continues at coordinate 14,742,982 of NW_026535790.1, read as the reverse complement.
AGGAATTTATGTGGAATTTATCAGCAGGCCTTGGAGCCTCCCACAGACCTCGCAGGGTTTTCCCCCTGTTACTCTTCAGGAAAAGCAGCAAAAAGGTCAGTCCAGGCTGGAGTGGGAGGCAGATCCCTGGATTTAAGCTCTGTCATGGGATCTTTTGTTCCCTGCACAGCCACAGCCCCCTGGGGACCGTGCCAGGCCGGGTCTGGCTCCGACATCCTGACAGGCTTCAAGGATTAGCCAGGAAAATTGGCCTTGGGGAGCTGCTGCCACACAGCAGAATTCAGCAGCTCCTCGGATTTTTTGTGAGGAAAACAGCCCTGGCTCCTTGCAGGTTGGAAAGGGAATGGTTTCCCAGCTGGAATGAGCCAGCATTCCACAGCCTGCAAACCAAAAACCTTCCCAACACAAGGGGGGGAATATTTTGAGGGAGTTTTGACTCCTGCACTGGATTTTGGTCACAAGAAAAATGTCTGGATGACACCAAGGAGATTCCAGTGCTGTTCCCAGAACCCAGAGGGATGTTCCTGGGGAAAACTGGGGTGTAGCAGATTGTGAGGTGTCCAAAATTTTGTGGGAACCAGAAGCCGTTAAAACTCCTTCAAATGAGAGCAGATTTCCTGGCTGTCTCTGCTCAGTGACTTCCAAGATCCGAGTTTTCTTTTGGGTGGTCTTTTCCTTGTTATCCCATCTCTCCCTGTCACTCTGCCTCCCTCCCTGAGCTGCAGCAGATCCCAGGATTTTGCAGAGTGTTTAATTCAAAGTGTGGGGGCTGCCTTGGTATCTTTTCCTTAATTTATCTTTTGATACCACTCTTGGAGCAGGGACAATCCTGGCTCCCAGAGACCTCAGCTCAACATCCCAGTGGTTTCCCAAGGAGTTTTTCCAGCCTGGGAACTCAGGGTAATCAGGGCTCTGCAGGCCACCAGGTTCTGCCAGAAATCCCTGCTCAGGGAGCAGCACTGGCTCTTTCCTTCTGATCCCCACAGAATTCTGGGATCCTTCAGTTGGAAGGGACCCTAAAGCTCATCCTGATCCAGGCCATGGGCAGGGACACCTCCTGCTATCCCAAGGTTGTTCCAAACTCCATCCTTGGATGGCTTGAACTGAAGAATTGGAGATTCAGGCAAGAAAAATGAAGGAATTTTTGACAGTGAGGGTGGGGAGAGCAGATGTAGACTCCCCATCCCTGGAAGTGCCCAGGGTTGGACGGGGCTTGGATCAGCCTGGGATGGTGGGAGGTATTGGGGCTGGAACTGGATGAGCTTTAAGGTCCCTTCCACCCTAAACCATTCCATGATATTGGAAAAGGTCAGCAGCAACAACACCTGAGGATGTGAGAAGGCTCAAAATGTGATGGTTTTGGGAAAGAATAAAGTCAAAAATATTTTGGAATGTGTATAAAAAGCATGGAAAGAAAAGATTTTCCCCTTGCTTTGCAGACTTGCCACATCCACAGGGATGTGCTTTCCAGGAAGGAGCTCTGGGATCAGGATCCCCACAGGGATCTGCTCCCCCAGCCCCGCTCAGGCTTCAACTCCTGACCCAGGAGCGATTTCCATGGGCTGGTGTCCGGTGTCCGCCCTCTCCAGGAAAACAGGGAGACACGGAATCATTTTCCCTGCTCAAGCCAGCACAAAGTGCTGCTCCCAGTGCCACATTAGCACTCAAATCCCCTCATTCCTCGGGAATGAAATGGATACTGATCATTAGGAATGGGCAATAAACTTCCAGACACGAGAGGCAAAGTTCATCCCGCCGTGGACAGAGGAGGATTTACAAACATTTCAGCCTGGTGGAAAAATTCTGCTAAAATCAAATTATTTAATGGTGTTTGAGCGGATTTCTTCGATTTCTTTTTTTTTAAGGAATTCAGTTTTAGGGATCAGGGAAGTGAAATGGGTTTGGAAGGGCCAACAAAAGCTGGGTTGGCAATAGTTTTTTTGTGGTACTTGAAATACAGGGATTGAAACAGATGAGCTGGGAATTCATTACAACAGCAAATTTCAGGTAAAAATGGAGATTTTTTTCCCAACTGTCTGTCTTTCTTGTTAATAAATAAAAATTTTAATTAATATTTCTATTTTGAATATTAATAGGTTTTCTTGCCATGTTTTTAAACACATCAGTCAGAACTTTCTGTACCATTTATTTAGGGGTTTTTTGTTATGATTATATATATTTCTTTTTTTTTTTTACTTTATTTTACTTTATACGCCACTTGGAAATACTGGAATTTCCAGCAAATTGGAATTCTGGTGCCAAGTCCCTTTGCCTTGGCTGTCTGTGTTTATTTTATTCCAACAACTTGGAAATCTGGGATAGTTTATGTGTTCAATGGACTAGAACCTGGAGTTCGATGGACTCCAGGAGCCTGAAGTGTTTTCCATCATTCCAAGAACAAAGTAGCTGATGCAGATTTTAGAGCTGCTTATCCAGAAACCTCTGGAAAAACTTGGACTAATGAAATTCCACTCAGGTCCAACCTTCCTCCCCTTTCCTGACACATTCCCTCTCAAGGATCCTGCTTCTCTGGGCTTGGAGCATAAAAATCTCTGTTATTCCCAGAGAGCTCTCCTTGTCTGCTTCCAAATGACAAACCAGGTTGGAATTTTCCTGAGAAAAATGGTCTAATCCCATCTGACTTCTTTGGTATCTGGATGGGAACAAGGAGAGACAGAAAGGTGGAAAGAACCTCAGGTACTCCCACAAATCCACCTTCATCCAAAGGCTGAGTGAATACACTGAGGTGTCGTTTGGGGAAAATGGGATTTTCCTGCATTGCAGCAGCACCCCAGAGCTCCAGGGAATTCTGAGCATTTCAAACTCGGCTCTAGCAGAAGTTCCAGGCTCAGAGGAGCTGGAGCAGCTTCCCGGGATGTGTTACAGGAGCCTCCCCTCTTTGCCAGCCCGCAGAGGTCACAAACTGTCCCAGCAGCAGCTGCTGAGCCCGTGCTCCTGCTCCAAGCTGTTCCAGCTTTTAACTGGATTTACCGGGAGGGAAAACGAGCCGGAGCTCTCCCATTAACTCCATCCCCGGCTCCCTTGGCAGCTTGCACAGGCAGCTGCTGCCCACCCGCTCCTCCACGGGAAGCCACAGGGTCAGGATTGATTTTCCTGGAATTCTGGAGCACTTAGGGGCTGGGTCCTGCCTCTGGAGGGGCTCTGAGTGCTGATATCCCACCAAAACACCAGCCTGAGCATCCCACACTCCTGGCAGATTCCCAAGGGAAGAGCACTGAAGGTGGCACCTGCATCCTGCTGGCCCCATCCTGATCCCACCCTGCTGATCCCATCCTGATCCCATCCTTGGTTCTCCCCTTGCAGTGATTCCCATCAAATTTCCATTTAAATCTCCTTATTTCCCACTCCTTTGGACACACTCAGGGCAGATCCATCTCCAACCACTCTAACACCGGGATAAAATCCCTCCAGCACCTCAAGTGTTAACCCAGCCCAGAAAACCGAAATTATTTTCCTTTTTTTTTTTTTTTAGAGAATCTTTCGGCCTTTTTTATTTTCATGTTTGGGGTTTTTCGGAGCTGCTAACTGACAGCTGAATGGGAGATATGAATACAGAAATGATTCTTCGCTGAAAGCTGCAGAAAAGCCGCAACCCTCAGATCAAACAACTTTTTTTTGTGCCGCAGCAAAACGAAATCCTTGTGATTTTCATATTCCTGGCGCCCCGAGCGTTGCCATGGCTCCCTGAGGACGGGCTGGCAGGAGCAGGGAGCGAGTGGGAGCCGCCGGGCCAGGGTTAAGGAGCTGCTGAATTATTCAGCCCCATCCCTGCCAAAGGGGGGTCTCCTCTGATCCCTGCCTGGATGGATCCCTTGAACTCCTTCTCCTCCCTCCCCACTGCATTCCCTGAGGGAAGGAAGGGAAAAGTGGATTTGCTGTGCTCTGCTGTGCTTTCCTCCCTTCCCTGGTGCTCGTTTTCCTCTGGAGGCTCTGGAAATGGGATCACAGCAGCCTAGGATAGTGGAAGGTGCTGTGAGGGTGGAATGGGATAATTTTTAAGATTTCTTCCAACCAAACCATTCTGATATTCCATGAACACCCCCCTTGTGTCACGTGCGCCTCAGCTTCCCCATTCCCACAGCCTCAGGGATGGTGATGCTCCTGGAGGAGTTTTTGTCCTGCAGACTTTGGGTTGTCCTGGCTCTTCCCATTTGGGATGTGCTGTGCTGTAGCCATGGCTTGGGGCATCCATTCTCCAGAGGAATTGGGAATGTTGCCCCTGGGAACTGCTGGAGAAGGGCAGAGCCCAGCTGCTGATCAGCACAGGATGGGATTCACTGCCTCAAGAACCTCTTTGGAATATTTTTCCTCAATTTGACATGTTTGGCATATTGAGAACATGGGTTGCTTTTTTTCTAATGGAGCAAAACAATGAAAATACTTGGAAAAACTCCAACTATGCTGGTCGAGACTCCCTCATTAAGGAGAGTTGTGCTTTCAGATGCTTCCCTCTCTTTCCAGCTCTCCCTTACTATTTAAGTCCAGAGAAACCCAGGCTGTGTCCCATCCAAACTCCAGAGTTTTTCTTGCTGGAAATCACATTAGAAGCACTGCCTGGGCCAGGTCCTGATGATTGGGTTGTCCTGTGATCCGAAAAAAAACGGGGGTAAGGTGAGGTAACAGCTCAGAATCCACCTCTTAGTCACTGCTGGCCATGAAAAACTGCTTTGGTTATCAAAGAAAAATGTTGAAGCAGACCCTGAGAGCCCCTGGGGAGCCAAGGACCTGCCTGGTGCCAACAAAAAGAGACGGATTAATGAGCTCCAGGGCCACTTGCTCCTGGATTTTTTCTTTAACCTCTCTTTTCCAGAGGACTTCCAGACAGATAAAGGACAGCGCCTGGTTAATCACTTATCCATCTGCATATCCAGCCTCTCTCCTCATCGTCTTCTCCGGGCCTCAGAGGGAAAATTACCATATTTATGTGCTGCTCTCTCCCCCACAAGCCGACGGAAGCAATTTGGGCTCAATAGGAAGTCGTGTCCCGTCCAATTCAGTGGGAAAAATCGCAGGCAAAAAGGAGCAGAGCGGAAAGCAGGGGCTGGAGTGAGCGGGGAGGTCTGTGAGGAGAGGGGCGGCTCCAGCCGGCCCGGCCTGCCCCGGAATGTTTTCCAGAGTATTTTTAGTGGCTGTCACGGGGTGATTTCCTCGCTGTCTGCCCGGGGCTTGGGTTGCTTTGCTGAAAAGCTCCGGGCAGAGCTCGGGGCTGGACCTGGAGCATTCCTGACAGCAGAATCCCGGCTGGACGGGCTTCTGTTCGCAGGGCCGTGCGGGGGAGTCCTCAGCCCTCCCTCAGCCCTTCCTCGGCCCTTTCTCAGCCTTTCCTCAGCCCTTCCTCAACATTTCCTCAATTTTTCCTCAGCCCTTCCTCAGCTTCTCCTCAGGCTTTCCTCAACATTTCCTCAGTGTTTCCTCAGCCCTTCCTCAGCCATTCCTCAGCATTTCCTTGGCCTTTCCTTGACCTTTCCTCAGCCTTTTCTTCACCTTTCCTCAACATTTCCTCCACATTTCCTCAGCCCTTCCTTGGCCTTTCCTCAGGCCTTCCTCAGCTCTTCCTCAGCTTTTCCCCAGCCTTTTCTCAGCCTTTCCTCAGCCCTTCCTCAACATTTCCTCAGTGTTTCCTCAGCTTTTTCTTTGCCTTTCCTCAACATTTCCTCAACTTTTCCTCAGCCCTTCCTGGGCCTTTCCTCAGCTTTTTCTAAGCTTTTCCTAAGCCCTTCCTCAGCTTTTCCTTGGCCTTTCCTCAGCCTTTCCTCCCTGGAATTCCATTTTGTAAATAAACCAGCACACCAAGCTGTGTGGTCTTGCAGCATTCCCTGGATAACGCATCTTTCCCCTCAGAGTTTCCTGCAAGCCCATGGCCCACAGTGATGATATTCCAGGATTTTTGGTGCTTACACGTCAGGAATGGCCCAGCTGGGTGCAGGGACCATCCCCAAGAGTCTCCTCATACCCACTTGTATTTTTCTTTGCTTAAAACCCAGAAATTATTGACAAAAAAATGCTTTTAGGGTGATTTATTTGGTTGCAGCTGAGCTGCAGCAGCTCTGCAGTCTGATTCACTACTGAAGATTTAATAAAACGGTATTTTAATAAAATGGTATTTTAATAAAAGGACAATTTAATAAAAGGACAATTTCATAAAAGGACAGTTTAATAAAATGACATTTTCCCTCAGGCTTCTGGTGGGTGAAGGGTGAACGGGACATGCTCCCTGCTGGCTCTGGGTGTTCCCCGCATCCTGCATTTTCCACTGCCAAAAATGCCTCTGGATTTCGGGTGCTTGGATCTCCTACAACCTCTACTGAGAGACAAGAAAATCCTCACTTGCCGAGCTCGGGAAAAACCTGGGAAATCTCCAGAATTGGGGCCATTATGGAGTTTTGTTGAGGATCGGGTGTGCTGGTGGCATCAATCCCTGCTCTCATCCCAGTCCCCACAAAATTCCCTACTCCAGGAACACTTTAGCAGCATTTAAAGCGTTCCCCAGGTGAACGGGAGATTCCTGGCAGGAACACAGCCTGGAAAGATAAGAAACCCCACAGTGGGGATCTTCTCCTGTTCCATCAGATGATGAGACCTCTGAGCAGGACAATCTCTCTCCTCTGCACCCTTTGGAAGGACAGGATTTTTTTGTCCTGGGGAAGGTGACTCAGCCAAGTGGATGTAAAATCTGGGGGCTGGAAAATCAGCTTAAATCAAAGCAGCAGGGCAAAATACCCTTCTCATTTCCCAGGAAAAGCAGGTCCCCAGCGTGCGCCTTCATTGGGATTAATTTGTTAATTGTTGCCTGCTATTAGCAACAGTTGCCATGTTTAGCGTTGAGTCAGAAATGCTGCTAAAAACCCTTAATTCAAAAGCGCCTCCACAAATAAAATCCAGCCTTGGAATGGGATTTCATGGCAGCTACAGCAAACACAACACTGCCTTCTCCATCCAGCCCTTTCCCTATCTGGGGACTATGGATCATTTATAGATAAGGGCTGTGGAATTGCAAATTTTTTAAAGTGTCATTCTTTCCCCCCCCTAAATGTTATTTCTGGATTATTTCCCTGTGGCAGGGCAGTGCTGGGGGTTGTGTGTCCCACCCTGCAAGGTGGAAAAGCTGGGTTATCCCTGTGTGATTCCTTGGAAAACCAGTACAGGGATTGCTCTGGATCCAGAGGAAGGACATTCACAGAAACCCAGACTGGTTTGGGTTAGAACAGACCAAAAGTTTTCCCATTCCATCTCTCAAGATGGGGACATCTTCCACTATCCCAGGTTGCTGGAGCTGGAATTTATTAAGCAGGATCCAGTCTGAGTCTTACAGCTAATAACTGTAAAATTCTGTAAATAACTGTAAAAAATAGGGGAATGGATGGATCTGTGGATAATGAGGCCCCACGGAGCTCCTATAGGCAGAGTTTGTGATCCCAGTTTTCCTGCCCAAGTGCCTTTTCCTGGCTTGCTGGCACTTGTTCCCGGAACTTCCCATTATCACTGCATCTGAATTACTGGAATGCCCTCCTGCTTTTTCCTTGGCATCTCCCGGCTCTGTCTCACAGAGTTAAGCCAGGAAATTGGGAAGGCAATATTACAACAATCCCTGTGAATCCAGGGCAGGCAGAGGCAGATATGCAAAAAAAGAGAAAGTATTAAAACCTCTGTGTGTCCAGATCTGTGTGGTCCCTGCTCCTGAAATATCCATGGGAATCATTTAGGGAGCACAATCCCTCCTCTGCCTTCTCCACATGCTCCTGAAGTTGTCACAACTCTGCCTTTAACCATGGGGGAAGTTAGATCTTCCACCACAGCAGGTGCTTCAATCCATTATTCACAGCAGAAATAACCAGGAAAGCTGGATTTTTATAGGAATAACCAGGATAGCTGGATTTTTATAGGATAGAAGCAGGTATTCACCCCACAGGAATGAGAATTAAAAGGGTGGTAAAGCAAGAAAGGAGGAGAGCTTGAAACAAGGAAATATTCCAGAAATTCCCTGCTGCTGGTTCAGAGCAAAGGCAGTCCCCTGGGAAGTGCCCAGCACAGGTGAGCGCAGGGTTTTTTTGGGAATGCCACTTGTTTCTCTGGAGCCAGCTGGGATCTGAGGGCTGGAGAAATCACTTCTTTTATTGGATTGTCAGGGAGTTGGGAATCATGCTAATGACCCCTCCCAGAGCTCATAAAACCAGAGGGATGCTGCCAAAGGCAAAGGACGGAGCCACACCAGCACAAGAGGAGGAGGAATCAAAGTTTCTGACACAATTTTGTGGGAACAAGGTCAGAACATTTTGTTTTGGCTGCCTGAGTGGGACTGTCTCAATGGGACACAGTGTGGAAATATTTTGACTCTTTTTTGGGGTAAAGGAGGTAAATCCCAGAGTCCAGCTGCTGTGTGATTCGCAGCTGAGTGGGGTGATGGAATCCCATGAGGGATTCCATGAGGGTGCAGGCAAGCTGTCATTCCCAGTATTGATCCCAAATCCACTCTGCTCTCCCAGAGGATCAGGTGCTCTGCCCTTGATGGCAACTCCATCATCCTTTTTTTAGAAATGACCTTTCCTCAAGGTGCAACCTCCTAGTCCACCTAAAACTCCTGCTCTGCCTTCAGCAAGGAAGGAACTCCCTCTGGAAAAGGCAAAGAGGTGCCTGAAATTCGGGCCAGACAATTCCCAAATATGCTGAAGGAACGAGCTCCACTCCCTCTCGGAGCGTGGCAGGCAACTCATGGAAGAAGTGAATCCACCTCTTTACTCAGCAGCATGACTTAATTCCAGCAGGGAAAAATGAGCTCACAAGGACTGCCAGTTTCCCTTTCACCTTCCCTCTCCCTCCTCCCGGAATGGGAACGGGCAGGGGAGGGTTGGACTCGTGCTGACAGCGTTGGCTGAGCCGCGGAGGAGGAGAAATCTGCACAGAGCTCACCCAGCTTTTCCTTGGAGGGAGGATGAGCAGGGAAGGAGCTTCTCATCCATCCCCACAGCTCCTCCTGCCTGTGCCCGGCTCGGGCCAGCTCCATCCCCCCCTTTTCCGTGGGAAGAGGATCGGTGTCAGTCTGACACCTCGTTATTACTCATCCCGGTGGCTTTGGCACGTAGGGATTTAACATCACACTTTCCTCTAAGTGCTCTAATTCCTGCAGAGCCTCTTCCAGCTCCGCTTGGAAGTGGTGGGATGACAGAGGGGGTTGGGATTTCACAGGGAGAAGTCCAGGTCAGAGCCTCAGCCCGTGCAAATCCTCAGGGATGAGCTGGATTTCAGCATCCCAAAGTTGGCAAAGTTGGAAGTGCAGATGTCCGGGCAAAGCAGCGATCCCCGGAATTCTATTTAAATGATAGGAATAAAAGGAAAACAACTTTAGGAAGTGGATGTAAACCATCCCTAATCACAACCAGGAAATCAACTTTGCTGCTGAGGGGCTCGGGGTGGGGACAGGAGAAATGGAGAAGGAATCGATTTTTGCCGTGTTATGCTGAGGTCACACTGACAGACACAAAGCAGCTGCCACTGGCACTGCTGGAGGCACAACCTGACCACAGTGCTCCAGCTTGGGGGGAAAATCCACTGGCAGGACACCCCCGGCTCCAGGGAAATCAATCCTCCTGGAGATAAGGAGTAAAACACCAGCAAAGATGTGCTAAAGGTGATTGTCCTCGTGGATGTGGCCACTGGGAAATCTGCTGGAGAAACAATCTCAGAGAAAATGCTGAAAAAACTCAGATGAAAATCTGCTGGTTCCTCTCTCCTTGGGGACTTTTCAGTGAGTGACAAAATCAAATGACAGCTTCTGGCTCTGAAGCTTCTGGCTCTGAAGCTTCCAGCTCCCAGCCTGACAGCACCACTGAGGTTCCTTTTCATCCTCTCATGGAACTCCTGTGGATATTGAACCTCTTCCCTATTCATTCTTCCTCCTTATGGGCCTTTCTGACCTGCAGCAAGAGCAGAAGGTGAGCTCATCAAAGGTGGCCACAATTCAAGAGGAATTTCTTCCTGGAAAGGCTGGTCAGGCATTGAAAGGAGCTCTCAGGGAGGTTTGGAGTCCTCATCCCTGGAGGTGTCCCAGGAATGCCTGGAGGTGGCACTCAGTGCTCTGGGCTGGGGACAAGGTGGGCATTGGGCACAGCTGGGACTCAAGGATCTTAAAGTGCTTTTCCAGCCTCAGTTCTGGGATTCTGGGATTCTGATCAAACTCCCTGCCAGTGCCCAGAGGGTTGCATGTGGGACAATTTAGAGTGGCACCAGTGACACACCAAGTACCCAAAGCAGGAGACCTGAAGCATTCGAGCAAATCCCGTGGGCGAAAAAATGATCTGATCAAAAACTCCTAAAAACACTATGGAACAACAGCAACAAAGTCATTCCAAAAGCAGGGATGCAGCTCCAATCTCTCCTGGATGGCTCTGAGCACTCCTGCATTTATGGATGTTGACATCAGCACCGGATGGTGTTTCTTATTTCGTTTCACGCTTTGTTAACTTCTCTCAATTACGTGGAACACTCTTTTTTTTTCCTTTTTTTTTTTGGTGGTTTGTTTTATTTTTTAAACACCCAAACTTCTGCCTGTTCCCAATTACCAAAATGAGGAAAAAAAAATAAAATAAAACAAGAAAGAAAAACAAAGTGGAATAAGCTGGCACCAAAATGAAGTCAGGCACACAATGGAACAGAAGAGTTGGAGGCTGGAGAGATGGAGGAGTTAAGGCACGTGGTCGTAGGAAGCAGAGGAAGGCACTGACAAAGATAGAAAGAGGCCTTGAGGATTTCACAAACCCTGAAGGAAATGTCAGAGATATTTCAGTGATAATTATCCCTGCCTTCTGCTCCGGGTATTTAGAGGATTTATGTTGTCTTGGAACAACAAAAAAGCCAAATCAGTGCTGCTTTTTGGGGGGTAATTTGTTAAATCTTAATAAATGCAACCAAAGCTTCGCCCTGTGCCAGAGGTTCACCTTCAGCAGGAAAATAGAGTTATCCAGACCTTTAAATAGCTTGGGATGTGTGGTTTGCTGGGCTTTTGGGCCTTTCTCCAGTGTTCAAAGTTGTTTTTAACACAATTGAAGATGGTTTTGATTCAATTATTGCATTAGTGGGAGGCTGAGCAGGCTTGGGAGCAGCGGGGTTATGGCTCTATGAGTTAATGTTCACACCCCTTTCGGGTGTCCCAGAGGAGCTCCACGGGCTGGCGGCCAAATTTGAGCTTGACTCGGCTCCCAGTGTGCGAGCCAACTGTTCCTGCATTTCATTTCTGTCATATCCTGGACATTAAAACACCATTAATCCAAACCTTTTGTTTCGAAGAACAACTGTGCTGTAAAACAGCGAGAGAAGCTGCCAAAGTTCCCTCAAAGCTGTGTAATATCGTGGTCATCCACACAAACTGGGATGTAAAATTAAAAAAAATTGGAGGTTTTTTGTGTTATTTGGGTCTAAAACATGCTACAAATCAGATTTTTTTCTTTCTTGGCTCTGCTGTGGGATGAGGGGGGATGAGTCCAAGAGCAGGTTTGTCCCTGTGGGATTCCACAGCAATTCCCCCCATTTAACCATTAAATAAGGGACAAGCTGGGAAAAGATTTTGCTGTTGTGAAATGCGTTAACCCCAGGCTTTATTCTGGAAGTGGCTCTGTCCTTCTTCCATTGGCTTTTTCTGGGTAACATGAGAAGCACTCTGATTTTTTCTTCCCAAATTGCTGGGTGATTCAGCACGGTCTGGGAGACGCCTCCAGAGGCACGTTCCCTGCATTGGCCACAGGAGTCAGGGATATGGTCAGGATTCCAACAGCTTCTCCATCTCCTTGTGCATCCCCTTGTTTTATCCCTGCTCGTTTAATTATCTCGCTATTTATTTTAATGGAAGGATGGAAAAGGCAGCAAAGGGTGAGGCTGGAAAACCCACAAGCCATGGGATTTGTCATTTGTCCTAAAAACACCTCAGCAGCCACCATTCCCACAGGGATATGGCCTTGCATTCCCAGGGTATGGATGGGCATGGCCACATCCCCATCCCAAACACAGCAGCCAAGGAAAACACGGAATGAGAGAATCCAGAAATTGGAAAGATCAGCAATTTAATTTAAGATCAGCAATTCCAACAGTGCATGAGTCCAGCTGTGTCCTTGTCACTGAGGGCATTCATCCTCCTCCAAACCCTCATTCCCAGTCACCCTTCCCAGTTTTTCACAGCTTCCCCATGGAATCTTGACTTCCTCCTGCAGAGATCTCAGCTTTTCAATCCATGGTCAGACGAGCAGGGAGATTCAAACACCACCACGCACCTTCCTGCTCCACCCAAGAGGGATCTGCTTCCTTGGCTCCCCGAGGCTCTGGATGAGCTCAATCCATAACCACTTCCCTCTCCTCATGGTGCCTTTGGGATCGGGATGATGATGATGATGATTATGGCCGAGAGTCAGGATGTGATTTTTCACTGTGGGGTGATTTTTGGGATGTCCCGTGAAGGACTGGGAGTTACACTCGTTGATTCTTGTGGGTCCCTTCCAAGTCTGGATATTCCATGATTCCAGGACACCTTTCAGCAGCTGCTCCCTGGCTCCCATGTGCAGGGACTGAGTGCTGGACTGGGCTCCTTTCCCAGAGCAGCTGGATCTCCAGGAATCCCCCATCCCTTGAGGAATATTCCAGGTAAAACTCTCCTGGAGCTTTTCAGGTGCAGCAGTGGCTGCATCATTTTAAGAACCTAGTGTTTCCTGCATGTCCCTTTTTCCTCCAGAGCTGGCGGTTGGAATTGGATGTTTATGGAACAAGGGGAAGTTAGGAACTGGAAGGAGGATTTAGGAAGCAAAGCCCTGCAGGAGGATCTCTAGCACCAGACTTCCAGGAGCCACAGAAGCAGCACTGAGCCTTCCAGGCTGGGTTTGGAGGGGCTTTAAAGGAAGTTCAGAACCTCTCCCTAAAAAGGAGACATCCAAACATCAGCGTCCATGACTCAGCTCATGTCTCTGGATCAAGCTCCCATTCCCAAAGAAATCCTGCCATGCCCTTGCCAACAGGTTGGGCTCCTTCATCACACGCTCTCCATCTTTCATCCCGGGGCTGATCAGGGAATATTTTGAGAGGAATTTAAACCACTGTAAATCCAAGCCCAAGGCAGTGCCAAAAGAAAGAAAGAAAAGGGAAAAAAAAATCCAATACCACCAGAAGAGAGGGAAAGATCTTTCCCCAGGTCACAAATTCTAAAGCTCCCAGACGAATTTATGACCTGGTGGTTAAACCAATGCTCCTGAAGTCCAGGATCCTTCCTAGAACAAGCTGAGATGGATCCATGAGCTGTGTTTTGGGCAGGATGTTTTGCCCCCATTTGGTGTGGCATTGTCTCCAAAATTTCCCAAATCCCATCCTGAGCATTCCCCCTCCTCTCCCTGCTTTAAAAGCCTTGTTTTGGCTCCGGCTGCAAGGAATAACAGAATGGGGAAGGGGAGGGAAAAGGGATCTCCGTCAGCTGCTAAACATATAAACCTGCAGATTTATTTGGTAGGAATAATCCCTGAAGGAGAAACAGATCCAATACTTCATCATCCCACAAACTGCCCACATCTGTTCAGAGACAGCAACAGGCGGCCGGGAACATGTGCCAGGAGCAGCTCGGAGGCAACCTGTCCCTGCTTCCCTGGATCCCACATCCCATTCCCAGAGATGTTTCTGGATGCTTCTCTTCTTTGGGGAAATTCCCTAAGCTTCTCCTGGGCTGGGGAAGTATCCCAGGACAGCCTGAGGAGTTCATCTCAGAGTCCGTAGTGAGATATATTGGAAATGTGCAGCTGACTTTAACCTGGAATTTTCTGCTATAAGCACCAGGAAAATAATTTTTTGGTGGCTTCAGCCCTGGAGGTGATGGCACAAAGTGCTGGGTGACTTCCAATGGGGACCACAGCCCACAGTGCTCTAATTTTGGCATTAAATTAGGATTTCAGCTCTTTGGGGACCCAGAAATAAGGAATAACCCAGTGCCTCAGTCTCATAAATTGTTGCAGGACCAGGATAATTCCAGCTGGATCAGGAGCCTGGCAGGAAAAAATCCACCCTGCAGAGAGGCACTGAAAAACACCCAAAATCAGCCAAATTTCATTGGATGAATCCCCTCAGCACAGAAACCCTTGGAGGAATGGATGCAGCAAGGTGCTGTCAGGCTCTCCAGGTTCCAGAACTTCCAGGGCCTCTTCCCATAGGGAGCACAGCCCACAGAGCCCTAATTTTGGCATTTGATTAGGATTTCAGCTCTTTGAGAACCCAAAAATAAGGAATAACCCAGTGCCTCAGTCTTAGTGTTTCTCCTATGACCAAGATGCTCCCAGTTGGATCAGGAGAACAAAATCAGGAGAACAAAATCCAATCCCAGCTGGATCAGGAGAACAAAAATTCTGTGCCTGCAGAGAGGCACTGAAATACCTCCAAAATTTGGGGTGAAATACACCCCAAACCAGCCAAATTTTGGGGGTTGAATCCCCTCATCAGAGAAACCTTTGGAGGAATGGATGGAGCCAGGTGCTGCTGGGCTCTCCAGGGATTTCCAGGATTTCCAGGCTCCCTGTTTGGCCCCTGGAGAAGGGAAGCAGGGCTGGATCCGTGGCTGTCAAAGGGCGATTGTGGGGGTTTGGAGCAGGGCAGGGTGGAAGGGGCTGGCTCTGGAACAGCCCCCCCACGGCTCCCCTGCGAGAACCACGCGGCTCCGTTGACTTTTCACACCTCATTAAGGAGGAAAACGCACCAGGCTCCCGGTTGACGTTCCCGGGACTGCGCTCCCGACCGGCAAACAGCGGCTCTGTGTTCGGGCTCTCGTTATTTTGGGGCCCATGCTCAGCTGGAAAAAGTTGCTTGACAAAACTGCCTCGAGAAATCTCCTCCCTGAAGAGTTTAATTGTCCAAGTTTACGCTCCAATAAAATCCCCAAGTCTGGGCTTTGGTTTTCCAGAGGGAAAATGATCCTGCTTGGATCCGTGTGGAAGTGTAGTGCCTGAGCTGGGGACTGTCCCCTTTGCTGGGCATGGGGTCTGGGGCAGATTTGGGAATTCTGATTCTGTGCCTGCAAAAATGTGGATCCTAGGGGACAATACACAGCCTGGTGTCACCTGGAATGTGCCCAGAGTGGGCATGGAAAAATGGTGGAGAAGGTGATGGAAAAATGGTGGAGAAGGTGATGGAAAAGGGATGGACAAGGCCATGGAAAAGTGATGGACAAGGCCATGGAAAAGTGGTGGACAAGGCCATGGAAAAGAGGTGGACAAGGCCATGGAAAAATGGTGGACAAGGCCATGGAAAAGTGGTGGACAGGGCCATGGAAAAGGGGTGGGGAAGGCCATGGAAAAGAGGTGGACAGGGCCATGAAAAAATTATGGACAAGGCCATGGAAAAATGGTAGAGAAGTCCAAGGGCTGGAAATGTCTGGAAGAAGCAACTCAAGGGATGCTGTGAGTGTGAAAATCCCTCCCTGTGGACTTGAATAAATGTCCAACTCCACCCTAATTTTGTCCTTGAGGCCGTCACAGGATAACTGCTCTGGACTAGTCACTGCAAAATTTTGAAACACAAAATTAAATTATAAAGGCATCACCACAAGTTCTCCTTAATTCATTCTATTTCCCATTTAATTTGAGTGACATGCAGCAAATAAATACTAAAAATTACAGCAAAAAATAAAAAAGATGATTTGCGCGAACATGTCATGGCTGCATAAAAAGGGCAGGTTTTCATTTGGCTACTTTTTAGTTCCTGGAGTGGGAGAACTGCAAATAAAAACACCCCAGGAAGCTCCAATTCTGGGTCAAAAGCAACAGTTTATGTCACAAACCCCTCGGGGGATGACTTTTGACGCGAGAAGCAGAATGGGTAATTCGGAAAACACAGTATGAGGGACTTAATGCAGATTTAGGATTGAGGAAATCAATTTTTCAAATGGGAAGCGATTTTTGTAAAGAGTTGGATCCAAGAGGAGACACACAGATTCCAGGGGGAGAGGATGGAAATTACTTTTTTTTTAGTGTGGGATCATGTTACTGGTGGAAAAATTGACCTGCAGGGACTGAGTTCCTCCTTTGTGTCACTGACCATCTGCCAAGACCTGATTCTTTCTGGATATTAAAGGTTCAAAATCCAAACGCTGGAAGACGTTTAAACCTGAGCCTTGTGCACTGCCCAACTTCCTCCACATTCCAAATGAAAATCCTAAAATTGAACTCATCTGGGACAGAAGTGACGCCCTTTTTGAGAACAACATTATCAAGCCCTTCAAAAAACCAACATGAGGCATCTTCAAATCTTCTCAATCAACTTCTCCAACTACTGCATTCTCTTGGCTTCTCCAATAACTCTGGCATTCCAGGGAAATCTCAGCAGCTTCTCCTCTCTCTTGTCCCAGGATATTGCAACTTTCTGAGTGTCTCAAACTGTGCTGAAGATCAGGAGATGTGTGGACTTGGTGTTTTGCATTGGAACCATTCCAGCTTGGAGCATTTTGGTGGCACAGACACCAAGCCAGGCCTTGTTCTGCCTTTCCCTGTTTCTCTTCCTGCCCCTCTCAGGGTGGGATTTGATCCTTTTGAGGGGAGGTGGGTGCCAGCCAAGGCTTTTCCTTGTCACAGTCTGATCCAGATGAACTTGGAGGAGAATTCCTCTCAGCAACCGCCTGGAATGTGTGGAGGAGGTTGGAGTTCAGGTTGGTTTTTTCACAAAGTCTTCCCTGAGTTTTGGTTTGGAAACCCCAAATTGAAATGAAAGATTAGGGACTGAGATAAAATAGATCTGAGATCCAACTCAAGCTGATTTTGCTTTCACAAACCCCAAACTATCCTGGTTTGTTCTTCACAGAAATGAGGGAGGAAACCCCCCAAACTTTCATCTGACCCCCTCCTCGAAATTCTTCTGATTCTCAAGATAAAATGGGAGTGAGATTCTCACACTTCTTGGGGGAGGAAGAGGCCTCAAAACAAGAGATTCTGGCCCTGGATGGACGTGACCCAGCACAGCTTGGCAGCCCAAATTCTGAAGTCATTGATCCTGGGAAAGGCAATAAATCCATTTGACAGCTCAAGAAAAGCCAGTCTGACCTTGGGCTTTGTTTTGATCCCGTTGATGCAGCTGGAGACCTGCAGGAGCACAAAAACGGCAGCTCTGAGCCAGCAGCCCACTGGAAAATGGGTGGAAAAAATCCATCCTGCTGAGATGGGGAATAGGAAAATGTCTCTCCAGGACAGCAGCATCCCTGAGATCATTGGCTGAATTTATTCAAAATCATAAAATCATGGAATCTCTGAGGTTGGAAAAAAGATCTCCAGGATGATTAAACCCAAGCTGTGCCTGATCCCCACCCTGTCCCCAGCCCGGAGCACTGAGTGCCACCTCCAGGAATTCCTTGGACACCTCCAGAGATGGGGATTCCAAAGCTCCCTGGGCAGCTGCAATGCCTGAGCACCCTTTCCATGGAGAAATTCCTCCTGATGTCCAACCTGCCCCAGCCCTGATGCAGCTTTGGGCTTTTTCCTCTCCTCCCGTCCCTGTTCCCTGGGAGCAGAGCCCAACCGCCCCATCTGCCCCCTCCTGTCAGGAGTATTGCAAAGCCAGAAGGTCCCCCCTGAGCCTCCTTTTCTCCAGGATAATTCCCCTTCCAGCTGCCTTTCCATAGGCAGGGAAAAGCTGGGAAAACAGCCCTGTCCCCTGTCAGAAACCCACAGAGTGTCCAACTGGCTCCGGTGGGATGGAAAACGCAACATCTCCCAACAGGAACTGTTTACTTCTTCCTCCCACCACCTTGGGCTGTAACATCAGCAGCCAGCTCGGCTTTTGGAAGTTCTCAGAAGCTCTGGAAGCTGCACAGGGTTTAGGGCTGAACCTTGCCAGGCTAAAGGCTCACAGGCCTCCAGGTCAAGGCCTTTTAAGGACTCTTTTATTGCAGCTTTCACAAATCCATTAAAAAAAAAAAAGGAAAACAATCCTCCTGAAGATTGCACCTTTGAAACGACAGCTACCTACAAAGTTTCACCACAGTAGTTCAAAGTGTTGGAAAAGACACTTTTACATTTAGCAGGGAACAGCAGGTTTTAATCTATTGTGAGGTTTTTTTCTCCCCAGCATGTTCCGAGTCTGTTCCATGAGTGTTATCTGTCCGGTTTCCAGGTTTTTATAATCCACTGGGGCCTGTGTAAATCTCAGGATTTCCTCTGCAGACTCGGCTCATGTTCCACAGCTGTGCTGTAGCACATGTGTGAGGAAATTAGAAATGAAATCAGCTGATCCAGCATGGATTAGGACAAGGAGAGAGACCCAAGCCTTGCAGGCTCCATGGCTTGGCCAGAGTGTCAGTGCCACCCTCCAGAGCATGGCCATGGCTGGATCAGTGTCTCCTCACAGCAGGAGTGACATCTGCCCCCCAGTGCCACCCAGGGGACACCTAAGGCCTTTCCTCAGAGGGTGAGGAGACCCTGGAACAGATTCCCAGAGCAGCTGTGGCTGCTCCATCCTTGGAAGTGTCCAAGGCCAGGTTGGATGGGGTTTGGAGCAACCTGGGATAGTGGAAGGTGTCGCTGCCCATGGTGAGGGGGGTTGAAACTTAGATGACCATTAAAATTTCCTCCCAGCCCAAACCATTCCAGGATTTTATGGTTGATTTTATGGTTTTCTGATGGTGTTCTCCATCTCTTGCCTGTCCAGTTTCAGGAAACTGAGGTGTCAGCTCAGAGGAAGCCACGTGTGGTTAACTGAGGTCATGGTTCTGTAAATCCTTTGAACTGTATTCACTGTGTCCATCTGCTCCTGCTGCACTTGGTTCCTGCAAATCTCCAGCTGGGAACCAGCAGCAGGGAATGAACCTTGCAAGATGCTCAGAAAGGGCAGGGTGATGTTTGATCCCAAACCTGCAAATACCCCAAAAATCAGTGCCAGCAGCAGCCAGTGGACCTTGCAGGATACACACAAAGGGCAGAGCAATGCTCAGTCCCAACATCTGTCCATGGTGGACACTTCTTGGGATGTTGGGAATTTCCCTGTCCCAACATCTGTCCATGGCAGATATTCCATGTTCCATGGGCTCCATGGGCTCCATGTTCTCCATGTGCTCCATGTGTTCCATGGGCTCCATGGGCTCCATGTTCTCCATTGTTCTCCGTGTTCTCCATGGGCTCCACATGCTCCACATGTTCCATGTGCTCCAGGGACTCCATGGACTCCATGTTCTCCATGTTCTCCATGTGTTCCATATGCTCCATGTGTTCCATGGCCTCCACATGGTTCACGTGTTCCATGTGCTCCATGTTCTCCATGTGCTCCATGTTATCCATGTGCTCCACAGTCTCTAAGTGTTCCATGTGTTCCATATACTCTATGTTCTCCATGGTCTCCACACGCTCCACATGTTCTGTGTGCTCCATGGACTCCATGTTCTCCATGTGCTCCATGGTCTTCACACACTCCACATGTTCCATGAGCTCCACGTTCCCCATGGGCTCTGGCAGAGGGGGGCAGGGCGAGCCCCTGGGGGCTCTGGGGTTTATTTGATGCCCCCTGAGCTGTCGGGGGGTGTGGGGCTGTATCAAAGCCGGGCTTAGCGTGGGCTCAGACTGAGGGGGCCAGGCAGGGGTTAAGTGAAGCCTGAGGGCTCCAGCAGTTCGGGGCTGAGCCTTTCCCTGCCAGCAAATCCCACTTCAGAAAGATTCCCCCCACACAGCCAACTTTTGGCCCTGGAGATGGGTTTGCCATGAAATCCCCACGCCAGGTGAGTTCTACCTGCTTGAAGTTCTCTGAGTGCTCCAGGGCCAGGAGGGTCACCAGGGAGGGTCACTCCTTCCTTCAGAAGGATCCAGGCACATCCCAGGAATCTGCTGTGGGATTTCTCAAGCCAAACCATTATTTCATTATTTTTTTGGCTATTTCCTCCCCCTGACAGTGACAAGAAGCCCCAGTTCTCAATTGCAGAACCATTTCCCACTCCTATTAGTGATGGGACAACCTGGCAAAGCTCTCCAGGCTTCCCAAAGCTGGGAGCACCAGGAAATGGAAGGGAATGAAGGTGATTGCAGTGTTGAGCAGGGCAGAAGTGGCACTGCAAAAAGCGTGGGCAGCTGTGGGTGAACCCTGCAGTTCAATCACCCTGAGCAGGTAAACTCAACCAACTCCTCACCTGAACGGTTCCTCCCTTTTCCAGCACCTGGAGGATCACAAACATCCCTTTATCTCCGGCTTGTCTCATGTGGAATTGGCAGCTGGGCTGGCTCCAAACGCCTGTGCAAAGTTGGAATTCCTGAAAGACTTTTCAAGGGGTGAGCTCTGCATTCCACGGTCTGGCAGCACCCCCGGCCCCGCTCCTGGAGCGGGAGACAAAAGGGAATGAGGCTTGGAGAGCGAGTTCCCAACGAGATCCGTGGATGTGACACCCCTGTGCCTGGAAAACCCCGCTCCTTTTCCTTTTAAAGGAGTTGGAGGAGCAAAGGAACGGGAATCTAGCCCAGCTTTCCTGCATATTCAAGCAGCATTTCTCCCTCTAGGCCACGGGCTCGTACGCAGGGAAGCAGAACAAAGGGAAAACACAACTGCTGTGAACTGGGATGAACTTCCAGCCAAGGTTAGGAGAAGGAATTCCAGCTTTTGGGAGCTGCTTGGTGTGGTGTCCACTAGTCCTGATTCATAGCTAGCTCAGCTTTACATGGATTTGTAGTCAATAAATTCCTACCCTGAATTCCTGGTGGGCTCTGGTGCCAGTTTGGAAAGGGTGGTGGAGCTGGTAGGACACTCCTATGTCCAGCTGCTCCTGGCTTTGGAATCTGGCTGGAATAAGGTTTGTCATCCACATGCTGTCACCTGGGATTGAGGTGAAGGTGCCTCCAACAGGGAATGTTTGGTTTCTCTCAGGGTGAACACACTAATTCCATGCAAATACTGCTCCAGACGGTAAAATTCTGAAGAAACAGAGTTGGGTTTAATCCTTAACCAACATTCCTGCTCGTGTGGAGAAGGATGTCCCAAGGGAATTTCCTATAATCTTGGTAAGAAACAACCCTGAGCTCCAGAGCTTGGTTTCCTACATGGATTTCTTGCCCTTCTGAGGCTTTGATGTCTCAGGAGGTGCAAAACTCTGCCTTCATTTTCCTCCCTGATGAGGCACCAATTGGATTTTCTGGCTCTTAGAGGGATTTTTGAGGAGTGCTGCATTGGGATCTTGCTCTGGGAAGTCAGGAAGCAGCTCTGGAGCAGGGAAAGCTCAGCAGAAGTGGCTGTGAGCTTCCCAAAATCTGGAATGGTCAGGCTGGGCAGTGTGTGGAGCTTCAACTGCTGCTGGGAGCCAGGAAGGAATTGGAAAACTCCTGGAATTGGGATCCTTGGGTGCTTTTGTATCACCCACTAGGCTCTGGGCACAGCCATGAGATGTGGGATTGGCACATCCATGGGGGAAAAATCCCTCTTGGAGCTGCAGAATCTTCCAGCAGCTTTGCTAAGCCAAGGCTATCAGCCGTGGAAAAAGTTTGGACAGATTTCCCACCTTCCCTCCACCTGTTTGGCTCTTTGGCCCCAGTAGGGTGAGGAGTCTCCATGTGTGCCGTTTAATTTATGGAATTTTGGTGCTTCACGTGCAATCCCAGGACACTGAGGAGGGTCTGGAGTGTATGACACTCTAACAGGGCTCTTCCTGCCCCTTCTGCTCCATGGGAGGCCCAGTCCATCCCCATCCCTGCCCCGTGGCCCCATCCCAGTGGCGGATCCCGCGGATCCCGGCTCGCTCCGTGCTTGTTGTTCCTCCCAAACCACCCAGAGTGCAGACAGATGTCCTCCCTCAGATCCAGCTGTTCCGGGGGAGGGAATTGCAGCTCCCAGCTGTTTGTCCCTGCTCCCCTGCCAGCAGGGCTGCCGAGGTCAGCGCTCCCTCATCCATCTCTGTCCGGAGAGCTCCGTTAGCGTGGACCTGCTGCTCATTGCCTCTTGGAATTCAGCTTGGCTTTGTCCGAAGGAGCTGGGGCAGAGAGAACCTTGGGAAAACTCCTTCCCTCATCCCAATATCAGCATCCTGAAGGACAAGATTGGGCTGACACCACTGAGCTTCCTGGCACATCCTTTTGGTGCCAAAAATTGCTTGAAGTGACTCATTGTGGTGCAGAATTCCTGCTTATCCCTCCCTCTGTCCTGTCCTTCCCAACCCAAAGGGAGTGGATCCTGGGCCATGAGCCTGCAGATTTTTAGGATTAATCCCATCCTGCCCTGTCCTTGGGCAAGGCAGGGATTCCCCCTATCCTGGCTTCTCCCTGTTCTGTAAAACAGGAATGACGATCCCAACTTTTCCCACCTCCCTCATGAGGATTATTGGATAATGCTTTGGAAACACTCAGTGGGTGAAAGCCCAATTATTGGAAAATCCAAACAGTCCCAGCCCTCCTCGGGAGTGGGATTTGTGATTCCCAACAAAGCAAATGTGATTCCCAACAAAGCAGGAGCCACTAAAATCTTGGGAAATTCGTGTGAGTGCGTCCGAGTGGGCAGGAACAGCAGTTTGAGCTCAGCTTAACTTGATTCATGTAGGTTTTGACTCAGATTAGCTGAGTTTAAAGGGAACAAGGCTCCTATTTCTGCTCCTGATTCCTAAGCTTGGGTGGGATTTTTCCCCTACTTTTTTAATCTCCCTCTTTTCCTTCCTCAAACAACCTCTCCTGGATCCTCATTATTTTCTGGAAGTTTTGGGTGTGCTGGTTTTCATCTCCAGCCTCAACTGTGGCTCATCTTCCTTTCCTTCAAACCAAAAGCCAAATTTAGGGAAAAATTCCCTGTTTTCCCCTTTTTTTTTCCAGACACACACAATGCATTCCCCCTGTGGAAAAGCAACAACGCATCTGGAGAGTGTTTTCCAAGGAATTATCGGAACAGCGTCCTCAGCTTCATATTTTTATGTGCCACACATTAAAAATTACTGAGGGGAAGAGGAAACCCATGAGAAATATTAAAAAATGCAGCAAATTAAAAAAACCTAAAGATATATCTCTAATTATTATATAAATAATTATTATATTTTAAAAAATAAAATAAGCAGAGTTTCCATTTGGGAACTGAATCTTATGGAGGAGTTTGCAGTTGGAAAAGCTGTGATTTGATGATTTATTCCTGGTTTTTTTCCTGGGGGTGTCCTCGAGGAGGAGGGAAACATTTGGGAGCAAAAGGGATCAAATGTTTTAAGCTGGGCTGAGGATCCTGGGTAAAAGCAGAGCGTGGATGTGCAGGGATTGGGATTTTTCCTTGTATGGCTCTGTCAGTGAGATTCCAGGTCTTACAGATCCCCTGGGAACAGATCTTAGGAAAATCTTGGTGATTTCAGAGGTTGTTCAACTTCAAACATTTTTGGGAACTGTGTAGAAGGGCTTTGACTCTCCAAATGCGATTTATGGATCCTGGCTGTCCGCGGAGGGAATGCAGGGATATTCTGGATGCACAGGGACACACACATTCCTCATTTTGGGACACTCCAGGCATGGAGGTGCTGTTCCAGATGGAAAAACAATTCCTGAGGAGCCCAAACAAGCAATAAACTCCCAAAAAATGCTCTCAGTAAATAAATCGTGACCCCAAATCTGTTGCTTCCTGCCCTTCCTTTCCATGCATCCCTTGATGAGCTGCACTTGGCAGGTTCAAAAGCACCTGAATTCCTTTATGGGCTCGTTCCAAGGGGATATAAAGCATTCCCAGGAACCAATGGGAAGAAGGATCCTAAAAGCCATGGTGACAGCTGCATTCCAAAGGCAGAGAGACAAAGGAATGGTAGAACAATCTGGAGTGAAATAAAGATTTTAATAGGAAAACGAAGTCTTCAGAGAGTGAACATGATCCAAAGCAAACCAGACCTTTATTTGGGAATGTGGGAGAGGGAGGAAAAAAAAAATCCTCTCATTTTTTCCCCCTAAAGCAAATTGTTCCTCATGGAGCAGTTTCAGATTTGCTGTTAAATTATTAAACTCCTTCTCTGAGGAGAAGAGATCAAATAAACATCCAGCATTCCATGGTTTTTGTGTTTCATAACCGAAGGAGGCTTGGGTGAGTGGGAAAGCAGCCTGGCTGTGGATAACCAGGCAACTGGAATAAAATCATCAGATGATTGGGAATGCTGAGGAGATGTGGAGCCCTCGAGAAATCAATGGCTTAAAACAACAGGAAAAAAAAATAAAAATCATTGTATTGGGATGTGGAGGCCAAGATTTTCCCAGTCTGGAGGAAGGTTGGATGGAGGAGGTGGGACATTTGTCTGTGCAAAAAGGGACAAAAAGATGGGAATGGGTTGGGGATTACATCATGGATCAGAGCAGGTTTGGTTGGACGCGTGGGAAGGAAAAGCCAAGGAAGGAGAATCCAGCAAGAATGGGATCCCCCAGAGCAGCTGTGAGGGATAGGGTGGAAATTCCCCCCTGGGACTAAGAGCTGGAGGAAAACCCTCTGGCTTTCAGGGATGGCAGATATTCCATGGATGGCAGCTATTCCATGGATGGGAGCTATTCCATGAATGGCAGATATTCCATGGATGGCAGATATTCCATGGATGGGAGCTATTCCATGGATGGGAGCTATTCCATGAATGGCACATATTCCATGGATGGCAGCTATTCCATGGATGGGAGCTATTCCATGAATGGCACATATTCCATGGATGGCAGATATTCCATGGATGGGAGATATTCCATGAATGGCCGATACTCCATGGATGGCAGATATTCCATGGGTGGGAGATATTCCATGGATGGGAGATATTCCATGGGTGGGAGCTATTCCATGGATGGGAGATATTCCATGTATGGGAGCTATTCCATGAATGGCAGATATTCCATGGATGGCAGATATTCCATGGGTGGGAGCTATTCCATGGGTGGGAGCTATTCCATGGATGGGAGCTATTCCATGAATGGCAGATATTCCATGGATGGCAGCCATTCCATGCCCCAATCCCAGCACCCTCACCCTTTTCCCAGCCTAAATTGGCTCTTCCCAATCTCATTTCCTTGCCTGGAGTTTGCCAGTCTTAGAAGTCAGGGAGAGGATCCAGGAGAGCTGCAGTGGGTGCTGAGGTGAGCCATCCATGCAGTGGAATTCCTGCTCCCGGAATGTGGGTCAGGTGAGGGAATGATGGATGGTTGGGAAGGAGCTGTTGGGAACAGCTCTTTTCCCACCTCTTTTTCACCTGGAATTAGGTCTGGATGTCCCCACATGAAAATCAGGCACAGGAAAGCTTTGAGATCTCAGTCTTGGCCGGTTTTCCTTAGCAGAAGCCATCCTAAAGCAGAGATTCCCAAGGAAAGGAGCCTGATTTCACCATCCCAGGATTTCCTTCCTGATGGCTCAATCAGATCTGTGCAAATCCAGAGGAATTTGGGGTTTTCTGGAAGCTTTCCTGAAGGAAAATACAATCCCACATCGTTGGAAATTTGATTTTTCAAAGAAGGTTTGGATGTTCCGCCTGATTTCCATCAGCAACAGGGAAATTTTCCTGGATCTTGATCGAATCTGCTCCAAAATAATAGATTATAATGTGGGAAATTCAGGTTTTTCTCTTCAGACAGAGGAAATTTCATCCCTTCTGCTGCTCCAGAGGATCCATCAATCCATGTCTTTTTAGGAAAAAGCCTTTTCAGAGCTGTCCACACTCCAGGATTTTATGGTTTTCCTCTTTCACTCTCAGGTGAGTCAGGGTCAACACCAGCACTTGGCCAATTTGGAATAAATTTTCCACAAAATTCCCTTTCTCCTCTGTTTTCCACGATCAGGAAATTCTCTTTTCATGGATATGCAACCAGGAAAAGGAAACACAGAGGGGAAAACCATTGATCTGGAAGGAATCTTTGAGTTTTGGCTCCCCAAATATTGAGATAAAAATCAGGAAAATGGGATGGAAAAGGAAATTTTCCACGGCTTGTAGGCTGAGTTGAACAGATTGTGTGAAAAGTCCTGGGATGAAGCAGCACTTTTCGATCTGGAATCAATCCTGGCAGGAAGTGGAAACATTTGCCGTGGAGTGGGAAACAACACATGGTTGTTGCATTATATTTACCCAATAAAGTCCTTTTTTTTTTTTTTTTATGTAGGATTGGAAAAAAACAGCATTTAATAAAAGAAGGATGCTGGGAATGCTTTTCCAGTTAAGCAGGGAGAGATGAGGAATATTTTTTTGCCATTTTCTCAGGATTTTAGCAGGTAGGGAATGATCCTTCCATGATTTGGAAAAAATAAATGCTGGAAAATAAACAAATACTGATATTTTTAAATTTGATTTTTTTGTCTGATGATGTTGTAGGGATATAATCCTCCTGTGTGCAGATTCCAAATGATCCCATCTGCCATTCCCATGGAGGAGAGAGCCCCTGGACCCTTTGGAGCTGAGCGTTCCCCAGTGCTCCCTGTGCCAGGCTGGGGGAGAAGCTGAATTCCCGCTTTGATTGCCACGTGTGTGGGATGGCACAGGAGGAGCGTGGGCAGGGAAGCGATGGAAGGAGCTCTCCCACCTCCTCACGGCATTTCAGGAGGAATCAGGCCCTGCCTGGGAGGAGAAGGAGCCGCTGGTGAGGGCTGGCGTTGTGTAACGGGATGGTGGCACGCGGGATGTGTCACCTCCTGTCCCCACACGGGGCTCCAGGCGAGGATCCTGCTGCAGGTGGCTGATCCAGGAGGGGTGGCAGCTTCCCTTTGGATGTGGTCATGGCACAGGGTCTGGCTGGTGAGGAAGGTTTTCCACGCAAACCTCGG
The DNA here is from genome assembly GCF_028551555.1 of Melozone crissalis. Lineage (NCBI taxonomy): Eukaryota > Metazoa > Chordata > Aves > Passeriformes > Passerellidae > Melozone > Melozone crissalis. The sequence goes on along the minus strand of NW_026535790.1, from coordinate 14,716,273 downwards.
GAATTGTCCCTATGAAGGTGCCTATAGGAGCACAAAGTGTGGCTGGAGCTCTGCCAGAGCCTCTCCTTCTCTGGGTGGGGGGGGGGCAGCTGATGACCCCACTTGTCCAGGGGTTCAGAATCCCAGAATCCCAAAATTCCTGAGGTTGGAAAAGCCTCCAAGGTCATCGAGTCCAAGCTGTGCCTGATCCCCACCTTGTCTCCAGCCCAGTGCACCAGGGATTCCTTGGACACCTCCAGGGAGGGGAACCCCAAACTTCCCTGGGCAATTCCAAGGCCTGACCAGCCTTTCCATGGAGAAATTCCTCCTGCTGTCCACCCTGATCCTCCCCTGGCACAGCTTAAAACCTTGGATTTCTCAGACTTGTCAATGGCAAAAGCTTTGCCAGGTCCTTCACACCGGGAGGGAATTTCCCAGGATGGGGACTGGGGAATGTCCAGCCTGGCCTTGGACACTTCCAGGGATCCAGGGACAGCCACGGCTGCTCTGGGAATCTGTGCCAGGGTCTCTCCACCCTCCCAGGGAACAATTCCTGCCCAGTATCCCATCTCTCCCATTCCCTGTGTGCTGTCCCTCCATCCCTTGTCCCAGGTCCCTCTCCAGCTCTCCTGGAGCTCCTTTAGGATCTGGAAAAGGGGCTCTGAGCTCTCCCTGGAGCCTTCTCCAGGCTGGATAATCCAAGTTTTCCCAGCCTGGTTCTGGGGCAGAGGGGCTCCAATCCTCTCATCCCTTCCCAGCTCCCACAAGGGCTCTCCAGTGATGGAAATGTTTCCATTTCCAGGGAAACAGCACCAATTCCTTAATTATTGCTGCTCAGAGCTGGTTTCCACAGAAACATTTCAAACTCTGAACCTGGAGGATTTTCTTCCCTCAGCTCTCCCTTATCCCATTCCTGATGGGAATTATCCCAACCCAGAGCAGCTCAGTGTCCTGAACATTTCCCAGCCAGGTAAACCAGGCTGGGAAAAGGCTCAGGATTTAAACCAAGAGGACAATTGTGCTTATTCCTCATCATTTTTAACCTCTGCCTGTTGGAAAACCTCTCTGTGGTTGTCTGGGAAGGGAGAGACAACTGGAGACCAGGAAAAAACAACTTTCCTTTTCTCGGAGTGCCTGCAGCTGTCAGCTGAACCCATTCCTGCCCTCTCCAGAACAACAGCTGGAGCAGCCAAAAATGGGATGCTGGGCATGAAGCAGAACTCCTGCAGGGATCATTTACAGCCAGCACCTCGCAGATGCCACTTCCGTTCAAAAACATAAACTGGGCAGGAAAAAAACACCCCACAGATGGAAAAATTATTTGCCTGACATTGGGAATTCTTGTTGTTACATGACCCCCACCATGTGTTGCGCTGCAAAAGGCGGGAGGGGGAAGAAAAGGGAAACTGGAGGAAGGACAAATTCTCCGTGAATTCGCTTTTCACCTGTTGTCTCAGCCTGGGGTGTCTGGGGATGTCTGGGGGCAAGATGGGGCCACTGGTTTGGCTCCAAGGATTCTCTTCCCCAGAAATATTTCCAAAAGGATGGAAATTCCTCTCTAGCAATTGGGGGTTTTGATTTGCTGGCTTGTGGAGTGGTGAAATTGGGTGTTCTTCCCTAGAAAATCCCATTCCAGCTCAAGTTGGAGTGAAGGAAAATTTGAAAATGGGCTCTGATCTGTTTGTTCCTGGTTAAGCAGGCAATGTGTGGCTGGAGAATGGGATGGAGGGAATAGAGGGATGGAACAGAAATCCTGGCACAGGGACGTTCCTGTGGGCCACACACCTCACTCCATCCTTGCTGCATCCAAACCTTGTGATCCCCAAATCCTGACACACACAGAGCCATGGAGCTGGGATGAGGATGTGGGGAGCCTGCATGCATGGAGCATCAGGAAAAGCTTGGATATCAGGGAAAGGCTCTGTGGCGGGGCACTGAACAGGATTCCAGGGAATGGTCACATTCCCAAGGCTCCAGCAGCCTTTGGACAATGCTCTCAGACACAGGGTGGGATTGTCGGGGGGTCCTGGGCAGGGCCAGGAGTTGGGTTTGATGATTCCCATCCCTTCCAGCTCAGGATATTCCATGATTCCATGAAAACATCCCTTCCACCAAAGGAATCATCAGCCCTTTTCCCTGCTGTGGAGATATCCGTGAGATTTGGGAAGACATCAGTGTAATTTGCGAAGACATCAATATAATCTGTGAAAACATCAATGTAATTTGTGAAGATATCAATGTAATTTGGGAAGATATCAATAGAATTGTGAAAACATCAATGTCATTTGGGAAGATATCAGTGTAATTTGCGAAGACATCAATATAATCTGTGAAAACATCAATGTAATTTGTGAATATATCTATGCAATTTGGGAAGATATCAATGTAATCTGTGAATATATCAATGTAGTTTGCAAAGACATCAATAGAATCTGTGAAAACAATGTCATTTTTGAATATATCAATGAAATTTGGGAAGATATCAATATTATCTGTGAAAACATCAATGTAATTTGGGAATATATCAATGTAATTTGGGAATATATCAATGTAATATGGGAAGATATCAATATAAGCTGTGGAAACATCAATATAACCTATGAATATATCAATGTAATTTGAGAAGACATCAATAGAATCTGAAAACATCAATGTAATTTGTGGATATATCAATGTAATTTGTGGATATATCAATGTAATTTGGGAATATATCAATGTAATTTGGGAATATATCGATGTAATTTGGGAAGATATCAATAGAATTGTGAAAATACCACTCTGAATTGTCAATATCCCAGGATATTGAGAAAACATTCCCAGGGTTTCTCCTCCGATGCTCCCCAGGTCCAAAGTTCCTGCAAACACTGATTAGTTCCAGCCCTGCAGCTGATCGATCACTGCCTCCCCTCCGTGCTGCAGCTCTTGTCAGCATTTCAGGGCTTTGTCTGGGGCTCATTCCCAGCATCATCCACTCAATCCGAGCTGCTCCCCACGCACAGCTCATCCCAGAGCCTCCTCCTTGGGCTGGAGCCTCTCCCAGCTCCAGGAGTGGGGGAAGAGTGGCCAAAACGTGGGGACAAAGTGGGGACAAAGTGGGGACAAAGTGGGGACAGGAGCATGGGTGGGACAGAGGTGGGGAGGAGATGGGGGGCTTTGAGGGGAGATGGAGGCAGAGCCTTCCCAGGTAGGGTGAAATGGCAAGAGAGAGGGGAAAAGAGGGGGAAAGAAGGGAAAATAGGAGGAAAGAGGGGGAAAGAAAGAGAAAGAAGGGAAAAGAGAGGGAAAGAGGGAAAAATAGCAGGAAAGAGGGGGAAAGACAGGGGGGAATAGGGGGAAATAGGGGAAAGGAAGGGGAAAAGAGGAAGAAAAAAGGGGAAAGAGGGGAAAAATAGGAGGAAGGAGGGGAAAAGTCCTGGCACAGGGGCACAGGAAAAGTGTGGATCCTCAGCCTTGGAGCTGTTCAATGCTAATCCAGGTGAATTCCTTTCATCTTCAGCTTGTGGCTCTTTTGGGGCTGGATTAGGGATCTGTGCGGTCTATTCAGACCTGTCCCAGTGTGACACAGGGCTTTGCAATTTCCCACAACATTCCAAAAACCTGGAAGATCCACAATGTGCATCCAAGCCTTGAGGACCAGGATGACAGCCCTGGAACAGGGGAGACTTCCCTCACCTCCTCTCTGTCCTCCCCTTCCATTAGCCTGGAATGACCCCCCCCCTCCAATCTGAAGCTTTCTGGGTTGCAATTTCAGCATCACAGACCTGGATTGACTTTCCCAGATCCCGGCGCTGCCCATCTCCCCCTCACTGTGAACCTGGGGAGCTGCACAGCCCCACATCCCCTCCCTCCAGAGCTTTGGGAAAAGGCAGCGAGCGCGAGGGATCTCGGAGAGCTTCTCCTTGGAGCCTCAGCCTCCCCATTAGGAGCGAGCGGGAAGCATTTGCTGCTGCTGCTGGTGGTGGGAGAATGTTCCCTGTGACAGGTCCCAAAATAATTGTGGAGGTGACAAGAGTGAGCGACACCGCTAATGAGCGCGAGTTGGTGGAGCTGCCACCGCTCGCTGCGCAGCTCCGTGGTCCCCAGGGAGGCTCTGCCGCCCCCGCCGCGCCCGATTTAACACAAAGTTTGGGAGTTTCACTTCACCCCGAGCACAGCTGAGGTGCTCCAACTTCTCCCCGTTCCTCTGGTGCAAGATAAACGTTAACTCTTCCCTGGGATTTGATTTCCAGCTCTTTTTCAGCGACTCCGTGTCCCAAAATATGTGCCCCGGTGTGGTGTCCTCACCCATTGGGATGATCCCAAAGGAGTTCACCCCTTTTTAGGATCATTTCCAGCTTTGGAAGGAGCAAATGTCACTTCCAAAGTGTCCTTTTGCTGGTGGCTTTCAGGCAGTTGTGGTACAAATGTTGGGAAAAGGATTTAGGGTCAGGAAAGCTGATTGTGGCTGCAGGGCTGGAGTTTTGTCAGGATTTGGACATCTCTTTGTACACCCTTGGATTTTTTTCCAGCTGTGGAAATTTGGATTAAATGTTTTGGGAGGGACAAATCCCTCTGGATTTGAAACAGAGCTGGACCCTGTCTGTGAATAAATGGAGACCTTTGGGGTGTGATGGTTTAATTTAGAGGTGGCACCTGACGTCGGGCTGAGATGATCCCAACCTCACCCAGTCTGGGAATCTCCCAGATTTTGGGCTGGGAGCCATGAGGGATTTGGGATGTGGGTCCAAACTTCCACCCTGGAGACTTTGGGAAGCTCAGGATCCCAAGGGATGATTTGCTGCCTTATCACACGCCACGGAGAGAGGAATCAGCTCCAGGTTCCTCTTGCACCAAACCCAGGGGATCATTCCTGTTCCTCCCTTCAAATCTCCCTGTGAACTTCCACTTGTGCCTCCAGCAGCAAGGACTTCCCATGATCCTGGGGAAAAAAGGTGACATTTTGTTGGAGAAATCAGCTGGATCTTCAGGAGCATCCCTTTGGGTTTGTCTGTGATTTTTATATCCAGACGAGCACAGGGAGTTCCTGTTTGTGCCAATCCAGCAAGGACACCCCATTCCCTCTCTCCTGACATTCCTTGGAGCAGGTTAAAGAGAGGAGGGAAAGTTGGGGTGAAGGGCTGGGAAGCAGCTTGAGGGGGGACACCAGGAGTGCAGGATTTGGAGAACATTTCTCCTGAGTTTTCCTCCTCAGTCCCTGAGATCCCTCGAGCTCCAAGTCCATTCCATGGGATGTGTCCTTCCCTCTCCATACCCAAAATCTTCCCACCTCCCCCGTAAATCCCTGCCAAATCCCAGTTTCTGCTGGGATTACCCAAATTCCAACCCCTCCAGAAGTATTAAAACTTCCCAGCATTATCATTCCAGATAATTTAGTTTTCCTCTAAAGTAGTTAAGTCACTAATTTTCTGACCCTTTCCTTTTCATCTGGGAACTCGTGTTCTGGAGAGAATTCCAAACCCCCTCCTACTTTTCTTTCCTGCATGTTTCCCCCAGAGCATCCTAATTAATGATCATCAGCTTCAACGCCTCCAGATTACTGCAAATGAGTGATGCCTCCCTAATTAATAACGTCTTAATCACGTTATCACCCTTTGCCATTGCCAGACAGACTGCACAGAGAGGATTCCTTCCTTTGGGAAGCTCTCCACAGAAATGATGGATGGTTTGGAAGGAATCCCTCTGTGTTTGACACGTGTTTTCCCCATGTTTATCCCCAACACCCCATTCCGAGATAACGTTATCAGCAAAGGCCTTATCAGGGCAGGTTTCATTCGTTTATCACCTGCTCTGGGTGTCAGGGTTAACAGGGCTGGGATTCCTTGGATTTGCTCTCCTTCACCTGGGATAATTGCAATTAAAACATTGATTGTTTTCCTGCTGCAGATAAGGAGCCACATCCACACGGGGCTGGAATCTCCAGGCCCCACATTCCAGAAGGTTTTTCAGAGCAAATCTGGGAAATATTACAGATCTTTATTCCCCTCTAGTGGCACATCCACAAAAATCCAGCTGAATATCCAACATGCTTCTTCCTCAGGGATCAGATTTTTTTTTATTGCTTTTCTTCCCAGTCCAAATATCCAGGTGGTGTTTGGTTATTAAATTGATTTTTGATACGTCGAGTGTGGAGGGAGCATTTCCAGCTGCTGCTTTTTCCAGGATGGGAATGGGGATCACAGCACATTGTCCTGGAAGGGATTTACCTGTCACTAACCACAGGATAAAATCAGGAATAATTCAGAATTTGAGAAGGAGAATTGATGGAAAGAGGAGCATTTTGGGAGAGTCAGCATCACCTGCGTCAAACGTGCTGGGAGAGCAACTGGATCCCAATCCCTGCATGGAAAAATGGGAACTATTCTGGGATTGATGTGATTTTTATCCTGCAGGAGAAGGAGGCTGAGCCCATCTGGGTGCACACATGTGGGACAGGGATGCAGGGCTGGGAACACTCCTGGAATTCCCAACTGGGCCACTTTGGATGGATTCACCCTCCAAAGCAAACCCTGAAAATGAGAGAGATGTGGGAAACCTGCAAAGATGGGAGAGAGGGAATAACATCAGTGGGAAAATCCTGTTATCTTGAAATGTAAAATATTCCTCGTTTTTAAGCTTTTGTGGCAATTTTGGTTGACTCCAGAATTCCCCAAATTGTGGCTTTGGCTTAGATTCTTCCAAGCTAAGTGGAAGAGAGAAGCTCATGGCACCTCAATTCCCTTGGGAAGAAAAAAACAAATAAAATCCACTATTTTATCTCCAGGGTCAGCACCCACTGAAAACTTCGTTTAAAAAATTAATAAATGATGGAATTAACAGCAGAATTTCCTTCAGAATTGTTTTTCCTAAAATGCAAGAGTGGCCTCTAGTGGTGTCATCTCCTGAGTCATCCTTCCCAGGATATGAAAAACAAGTGATTTGACTTATTAATTAGTAATAAATAATTGATATTGGACTTATTAATTAGTAATAAATAATTAGTATTGGACATATTAATTAGTAATAAAAACATAATTAGAAAATTTAAGAACTCTTTCAGGAATTCAGCCTTCTTTTCCCAATAGCTTTTCTGCTCCTTATCAATTCTGATCTTCCCAAGCCAACCTTACATCAAAAATCAGACTGAAATGAGGTGAATTTGAAATTTATATTATTTGGGACATTTGATAGACTTACTATGGGAGATAAAGATAATTCTGATTTTTTTTTTTTTAATAAAGTAAAACTGGGAACAAAGTTTTTTTTGGGGTTTGGTTTGGGATCTGGCTTTTTGGGGTCTGCTTTGGGGTTTGGTTTGGGGCCATGTCCAGGGCCCAGCTGCAGAATTTCCATGCAGCACTTACACAGAACAAAGTAAAATCATTTTTCCCAGGATAAATGCACACATCCCACATTTGCTGTGCCCTCAGGAACACTCTGAGCCAGACTCTCCTTCACCCACCAGTGGTTTTCTATTCCCACCTGACCAGACAAACCCAGCCTGAATAAATGATTTAAAGCATTGAGAAACCGCTTTTGGGAGTGGTGATCAGCGCCAGCTCTCTCCAAAGCTGTGCCAATCACTCTGGGAGATTATTTGGATTATTCCTGGATTATTTCCCTCTTTTTGCTGCCAACTTCAGCCCCTGCTTTGTGCAACTGCCTGGCTATTCTCAGGTTAAGCAGGAAGGAAAATGATGATAAATAACTGTGCCAAAAACAGACAATGGTTTTGAGCTGCTCTGGAGGTTTGGGTAAAGCAGCAAATCCCACAGATTCCCTTTCAAAACTGAGGGAAAAGAGCTGGGTGAGGATCGTGTTTACTGGCAAGGGTTTATCAGGAATAGACATCACACAAAAAGCATCACTTATTTCTAAGAGAGTCCTTCAATCACAGGGGAAAAATATGTGGGAAGAGGAGTTGCATAGAAATCCTTTCTGGATTTATAGAAATGCTTGGATCTGGCTTTAGGGGCTGAAAATTGGAACTTTTTGCCCTAAAGGATGGATATGTACAATGGAAAATCCAGTGGTTGTGTTGTTCTGTTCCTTGTTCCTTGCATATTCCCATGGCATAGGGAATGGCTCTGCCCAAAACAGGGCAAAGCTAGCCAGCCATCTGCAGGAGAATCCTGGAAATTGTGGGGAAAACCTCCTGGGAATTATGGCAAAAACCTCCTGGGAGTCAGGGTAAAATCCTCCTGGGAATGATGGCAGAACCCCTGGAAATTATGGGAAAAACCTCCTGGGAATTATGGCAAAAATCTCCAAGGAATTATGGTAAAAACCTCCTGGGAATTGTGATGAAAACCTCCTGGGAATTATGGCAAAAACTTCCTGAGAATTATGGTAAAAAACCCCTGGGAATGATGGCCAAAACCTCCTGGGAATTACAGCAAAAGCCTCCTGGGAATTATGGTAAAAAAGCTCTGGAAATTATGGCAAAAAACCCCTGGGAATTATGGTGAAAAAACCCTGGGAATTATGGCAAAAATCTCCTGAGAATGATGGCAAAAACCGTCTGGGAATTACAGCAAAAGCCTCCTGGGATTTACGGAAAAACCTCCTGGGAATTATGGTAAAAAGTCCCTGAAATTATGGTAAGAAACCTCCCTAAACTGACATGGCTGGGGAGGAATAGTGGGAATTCATGGCCAAGCTCTGCTCTGGACCAGGAGGAGGAGGAATTTCCCTTGGGGAAGCACAAAATTCCATTTTCTATGGAATGGGAATGGTTTGGGGGGGGAGGGACCTCAAAACCCACCCAGTCCCAATCCCAATCCTAATCCCAATCCCCAATCCCAACCCCAGCGCCTTCCAGGGCTCTCCAAGTCCCATCCTGAACAATTCCAGGGCTGAGGCAGCCACAGCTTCTCTGGGAATCACTGTAAAAACCCTCTTAATATCTCCTCTAAATCAACCCATTTTTAGATTTTAGAAAACCATTTTTGGATCATTTTTATTCCCTTCAATAATTCCTATTTTTGAGCCGCGGGACGCGGTGCCCTTGGCTGTGACTCGAGGCAGGGCAAGCTGTGCCCTCCCTGTGCTCCTCCAGGCGTGGCCCAGCTCCTTTCCTGGAGCACGATGATCTTCCCTGACCTTCCAGCTCAAGCTGTTCCCAGGAAAAAGGAGCTCCAGATGCTCCACAAAATCCCTTCTGCACCAAGGGATGCAGTTGGTTTGAGAAACTTGCCCGGAAAAAGCTCCTTCGTGAGCTCAGCTCGGAGTATTCCTGGGTTCTTGGTCCTCTCAGGAATTTAAAATAAAAATTACATGTGAAATTCCTTGGGTACTTGGTCCTCTCAGGAACTTAAAATAGCAAAAAAAAAAAAAAAAAAAAAAAAAAAAAAAAAAAAAATTAAACACAATATCCATTTAAAATAAAAATTGCATGTAAAATTCTTGGGTTCTTGATCCTCTCAGGAATTTAAAATAGCAAAAAATGAAATGTAAAATCCTTGGGTTTTTGGTCCTCTCATGAACTTAAAATAAAAATTACATGTAAAATCCTTGGGTTCTTGGTCCCCTCAGGAATTAAAAAGATGAGATTTTACAGCTGTGAACATTCCCACTTTTCCTGCCTCTCCACCTCCCCTGCAGCCTCTCCAGGGGCTCTGGGTACCCAAACTTTCCTTTCTCAGGGGAACATTCCCAATTTTCTCAGCCTCTTCTCTCCTACTTGGATATTGTTGAATCCCCTTTTTTCGGACTCTCTATTCCTCATTTTTCTACACTGATTTTTGCCTTTTTTTTTTTTTTCTTCCACATGGGCAAAATCCAAGCCCTATAAATCCACTGTGTAAACAGGAATATCCTTCCCTGAATGGGATTATTATTCCCAAAGAGCAAGCTGTCATTCCAAGAGGCAAAATCCTGTTTATTCTGGAGACACCAGCACTGCTTACATAAAATCCAGACTAAATTAAAAGCTCCCATTTGGACCATTCCTGGACAGTTTGGGACCAATTTTCCAGGTTTTCAGAGCCCCAATTTCTCTTTTTTCTCCAGTTTAGTCCCTGTTTTCCTGTCCAGGTGTGGAAGTTCCTCACTCCCTGTGGAAGCAGAGCTGTGGCCCCTCAAATTCCAGATTTTTTTTGGTCTTGGAGAGTTTGGAGGAGCTGAGATCCAGAGGGTGCCCCATGGAGAGCTGAATCCTGCTTGGGGTCACGCCAGGACAGTGGGAAAACTTTTTAAAATAAAAATATTTTCATTAACAAAACCCTTTTCTGTTTAAAAATATTTTATTTATAAAACTATTTTATCCATAAAATATTTCACTCATAAAGCATTTTCCTTATAAAAATATTTTTCTTTTCAGTTTTTGAATACATTTCTATTCAAAAATCCTTTTTGAATTTTAAAAAAAAAATCATCACCTGCTCATTTCATTAAACTCCACCAATCCCAAACTATTCCTGACAAAACTCATCCGCCAAGGATTTTTTTTCCCTTATTTATCCCAGCTCCACCCATGAATTTAAAGGTTGTTTTCCTTCTTTTATTTGGAAAAGCTGTTGCAGAGCTGTGTCAGCTTTTCCATGGAAACAGCCCCGCCTCTGCTCCAGGGCTCAGAGCACTGGGAGCACTGGGAATTGGGGCAGAATGGGAATTTCTGGGAGCTCTGATGGATCAGGAGAACCCCAGGGAAGGGAATATTTAAACCTGGAATGGGAAAGGCGCAGAGAGGGAAAAACTCCCCTTTCCCTTCTGGTGTCCCCAGGCTGAGCTAGGATTCCCTTTTCATTCTCATCCCTGCCCAAGGAATGGTGCTGGAGCTGCCATGGGACACCTGGAGCTTCCACCCCTGCTGCAAATCATGGGAAAAGGAAAAGGAAAAGGAAAAAAGGGAAAGGGAAAGGGAAAGGGAAAGGGAAAGGGAAAAAGGGAAAGGGAAAGGGAAAGGGAAAAAGGGAAAGGGAAAGGGAAAAAGGGAAAGGGAAAGGGAAAGGGAAAGGGAAAGGGAAAGGGAAAGGGAAAAAGGGAAAGGGAAAGGGAAAGGGAAAGGGAAAGGGAAAGGGAAAAAGGGAAAGGGAAAGGGAAAGGGAAAGGGAAAGGGAAAGGGAAAGGGAAAGGGAAGGGGAAGGGGAAGGGGAAGGAGAAGGAGAAGGAGAAGGAGAAGGAGAAGGAGAAGGAATGAGAAAATTAAATTCAGAGCCCAAAGTGACTTTAAATAAATCCCCAAAGTGGTTTTCCCAAGGAAGTGACCAAGGGTAAGAAAGTGTGGGCATGAAAATCATGGAATTCTGGAATGATTTTGGTTAGGAGGGACCTTCAAACTGATCCAGGTCCATGGGCAGGGACAATTCCCACCATCCCAGGGTGCTCCAAACCCCATCCAGCCTGGCCTTGGGCACTGCCAGGGATCCAGGGGCAGCCACAGCTGCTCTGGGAAATCCATTCCAGCCCCTCCCAGGGAAGAATTCCTTCCCAATATCCCATCCACATCTCCCCTCTTTCACCTCAAAGCCATTCCTGCTTTTCCAGCTCATGCTGGAAATATAGAAATGCACAAATCCCAGAGATTTTATTGTGGCTTCGTTGTTTCCCTTTTTTTCCCTTTCTCCTGCTTAAAAAGATGCCGAAAACTCCCAAAGAAAAATTCTTTCCATGTGATCCCAGCACTTTCCCTCTTGGCTGGAACTCTGGATGTGGTTTTGGGTTCTGTGGTGGAATTTTTTTCATCCTTTTTTTTTTTTTTTATAATCCCATTTTTTTTTTCATTTTTATTTCCATCCCTGGGAGAGGCCCTGCAGAATTCCAGACTGGCAGCGAATCCCGAGGAATCCAGAGCGGGACAAAGGCTCGGGAGCGCGGCACATGTTGGTGCAAGCAAAGAAAACCGGGGAAAAAATTCCTTTTGCCAAGGTTTCCTAAGGATCCAGGCTGACTTTCCGTGTTTCTCTTGGATCCCAGCACGGGAGCTGCAGCCTGCCTGGAGAGCTGCAGCAGCTCAGGAACAGCGAGGGAAGGAAAATCCAGGGATTCTGAGGGACCAGGTGAGCTCCAGGGATCGGGATAAAGGGATGGGATCCCTGTGGGATCAGAGCATTCCCACCCTGCTGAAAGATTCCTTGGGAAAAGCAGGAATGAGGGGGTTTGGGAGTGCTGGGCTGGTTTAATTTGTCCCAATTAAAATTCCTGATCCCATTATCCACCCTGCACACGCCAGGACGGAGCTTTCCCAGCGGGATGGGGATGGATCCGCCATGCCCAGGGGATACAGGGCAGGAAGGAGTCGCTTCCCGGAGCCTCCACAAGTGTGGAAACTTCCAAGGAATTCGCTTTTCCAGCCCTTTGGGGTGTGCTGCCCTCTCGAATTCCTCCGGGGAATTCGCCTTTCCAGCCCTTTGGGATGCGCTGCTAGCTCCGGGATGGGATCCAGGCACCGCATCCTGGGATGGGAAGAAAATCCCACCCGGGACCCTCTGCAGGGACAGCCCCGAATTCCCGCTGTATTCCCAAATCCCGGGAAAGCTGCTTCTCCATAGGGAAAGGTGAGGGAAGGATCGGTCGCTTCCATCGGGGGGGTTTGTCCTGCTGGAGAAGCTGCCCTGGGAATGACTTTTACTGTAATTCCTGCTGAATCACCGCCTGCGCTGGCTCGGGAGCCGGGAATTCTGCCAGGGAGCCGCCCAGCCTGGAGCAGGGACAATTCCAGGACGCTGCAGGAGTCAGAGGTGCGGGCAGGGACACGGGGAGGGAGAGAGGGAAGAGCTGTTCCCTTGGGAATTGGGAGCATCCTCCTGCTCCATGCCTGTGTTCCCTTCGCATCACAAACCTCCTCCTGCTCCCTGTCCTAGGGCAGGATGGAACCTTGGGAATTTGCAGGAATCCAGGGAATGTTTCCATCCAGGCACAGCCTCTCCTCCTGCAGCACCCCCATGGAACTGTGGTAAATCCATCCAATCCCCCCGGGGCGCAGGGATATTTCCTTGGGAATCTCGTCTCTTCCCATTCCTGGTGGATTCCAGGTGAACTCTCAGCAGGTGAGCACCCCAGTGTTTGCTGTTCAGGAGTGGATCCTCCCAGGATGGAGGAATTCAGGGAATCATCCCCACTGGAACAGGCCTAGGCTAAAAAGCATCAGAAAAGTAAAAATAAACTGGATAATTGGAAAAGGAGCTGTGAATTCCCAGACAAATGTTCACCCAGGCACTGCAAATCCTGCTGCAGCTCCACTCCTGGATCTCTCCATGGCTGGGTCCTGTTTTTCCCTCCATTCCTGCCTCTCTCCCAGTGTCCAGCCCCTCTTGTCCATCATCCCAGGCTTGGATAAACACCCGGGACAAGGACCTTGCTCATCCTCCAACCACGACAGGCAGTGGGAATTCCCAACCCTCTTCCTTTTTGGGATGCAAATATTCCTGCCTGGGAGTTCTCAAACCGCTCCTGCCACAGCCCAGCTCCTGCAGGACCTCCGGGATATTTTGTCGGCACAGAATCCAGCAGCATTTTCCTTGGAAAACTCACAAAATCCTCCCGTGCTTTGGGCTTTTCCACAAGGAGCTGACCACTAAGAAATTTTAGATCCTCCAGGGAGAGAAAATAAAAACAAATCCCGGGGAAATCCTTTCCAAGAGGAAGTGCAGTGTTGGACAATCCCAGCCCTGAGGATGCCTCGTTTCCTGCTGCTCCCGATCCAAGGAGCTCCGGAGCCGTGAGGAGATTCAGGCTGAGATTCAGGCTGAGATTCAGAAGATAAAAGGTAAAAAGGCACAATCAGAATATTTTCCATATTTCTGGAATGGTGCTGAGCCTCTGAGCTGGCACATCCGTGAGTTTTCCATCAATTTTTTTGGGTTTAACTCTGGGGTTTTAATCAAGGTTTTTCCTAAATTAAAGGGGGCAGTGCCTGGTGTTGTCCATGGATTTAAAGCAAGGATTGTCATGGATTTCTTTTGCAAGTGAAGCCCTAGGAATAACCCTAGGAAGGAAAACATCAGCAGGAATTCAGGGCGTGGCTCAGGGAGTCCTGGAATTCCTGAGGCTGGAAAAGCCCTCCGAGACCATCAAATCCATCCTGGGCTGTTTTTTAGGATTTTCTGCCCATTTAATCTTCCTTTGTTTCTATTCCCAATTGGAAACTCAAAGATGACTTTAAAAAGGATTTAATTACCTGGAATTCAAGCAATTAATGCTGGTGGAAAAGGGGGATTGATCCCTCCTCCAGCTGCTCCTGGAATGAGGTACAATTGCAATTGTACAAATCCAAAGGTATTTCCAGTCCTGATGGATTTCAGGAAAGAACATTCCCTGCTCTCAATGTCAATATTTTCCTGCTAATAAGGATGTCTTGGATTTCCAGGAAGCTGGAACAGTGTGAGTGACACTTCTTTTGCAGCAGGGAAGAATGGGAAGCAAACATTTCCCAGGAATGCTGGCCCAATCCCACTCCTGACAGGTTTTTCCTCCTTTTTTCCTCCCCTGCCTCATTTTGTTCCCAGGGAAGCAGCTCCAAGGCTGGAAGTTCTCCCTCTGGATGTCCATGGAATGAAACCCATGAAATCCATGAATCCTGGATTTCCAATGGAATCCAGGCCATCCAGCACCCCCTTCCCAAGCCATTCCAGGAATTCCAGCTGGTGGCAGAGGAGCCATTCCCAGCCCAGGGTCAGCCCGAGTCCATCTCACTAATTGGACTTTGGAGAAGATCCACAGAGGCATCGATCCAAGAAATCTGTCCTGGATGAGGCTCCACTGCAATCAGTGCAATGACACCAATTACACATGGAATGGGAACCAGGGGCCAATCTCCAGCTCCAGTCCTTCCCTGGGAACAGGTCAGTGAGGAGCCAGAGAAAATTCCTCTTCTTTTCACCTGTTCCTAGGGAGGGATTGGAGCTGAATCTGGGAGAAATCCAGGGAAAAAATGCCTCAGATGGAGAGATGGAGATGGATGGAGATAAAAGAGGAATTTTCACCCTGGATTTCTCCCAGAATCAGCTCCAATTTTCCTTAGGAACAGGTCAATGATGAGCCAGAGAAAATTTCTCTTTTTTCCCCATGTGAGGCAATTTTTTCCCTGGATTTCTCCCAGTATGAGCTCCAATCCCTCCCTAAGAACAGGTGAAAAGAAGAGGAATTTTCTCCCTGGATTTCTCCCACTATCAGCTCCAATCTTTCCTTAGGAACAGGTTAATGATGAGCCAGAGAAAATTCCTCTCTTTTCCCCATCAGACACATTTTCTCCCTGGATTTCTCTCAGCATCCAGAACCTTTGGAGCTCGCCAGGAGCAGATGAAAATCTAACCAAGGATTCCCAAACCCCAGAGTTTGTGCTGAGCACATCCAGTTTGGTGCAGTTTGGTGTCGCTCTTTGTTTTTCTGTTCCACACATGAGAAAATCAAACTGGAAAATACACGCAGGAATTCCAAGAATATGGAAATGGATAAACCATGGAAAGAAGTCACCAGCAAGAGGCTGCTGGAGAACACTTAAAGATAGAAATACTTTTGATTTCTTTTGGGTTTGGTTTTCTTCTGGGCTTTCCCTCCCAAAAAAATCAAGTTTTAGATCTATATTTTAAAAATTTCCATATTTTGCCCTTCATTTTGAATTTTTTGGGATACTGAGGCACCAAAAAATCCAACAGAGCATCGCTTTTGTCTTTTCCCCAGAAATTTCCCGTAGCACTTGTTCCAGGAGCTTTTCCAGCGGAGCCTCTCCTCCCAGCAGGTTTTGTTTGGCTTGGGATTTTTCCCCCCCCATCCTTTTGTTGACCTGGTGTCTCTCAGCAGCTGTCACAGGTAATGCCAGCCAGGAATCGCCTTTTCCAGCGCTCCGAGGGTCACCGCTCCCACCTGGAGTCTCCCGGCGCCGCTCCAGGAGCCGTTAATCATTAACCCCAAGGAAAGCACTCGCCAGCTGGCCCTGATTGGGATCGCCCCGTTAATGGTTTGTGTTCCCTCTCCTCCCCAGCTACTCCCCAGGGAGGATGAGCTCCGTGATCCTGCTGCTGCTGCTGCTGCTTCCCGCCGGGAATGCCGGTTCTGAGGAGCTGCCCAGGCGGCGCCTGGCGTGCGTCAGGTGCTGCGGGCCCTCGGAGCAGCCCGTGTCCATCTTCTCCCAAAGGTCTGCCAGGATGAGCGGCCATCCCCAATATCCCCTGCCCAAAATCCAGCCCACCATCGACATCACCATCCTCAAAGGTGGGTGAAGCTCGCTCGCCCCTCGGCCTTCTCCTTGCTGATCTTCCTCGGTGCTTCCCTACGGAAAAATTCAGCTCAAAAGTCAAGAACGAGCAAAAGGGGTGCCCAAAAGTGCCCATAATATGGTTGTGCCCAAAAGTGCCCAAAACGAGGTTAAGGGGTGACCGAAATGTGGTTGTGCCCAAAGGCGTGCAAAATAAGGTCAAGGGGTGCCCAAATATGCCCAAGCAAAGGTCAAGGGGTACCCAAAATGTGGTTGTCATGCCCAAAATTTGTCCAAAACAAGGTCAAGGGGTCCCCAAAATATAGTGGTGCCCAAACATGGCCCTAGGTTAATCCTTCTGGGAATTGGGAAGCTGCCAAAATCTGATTGATATTCCCAGATTAATTCTTCTGGGAATTGGGCAGCTGCTGATATCTGACCATGGATTAATCCCTCTGGGGATTGGGAAGTTGCTGTTATCTGATCAATATTCCTGGGTTAATCCTTCAGAGGAATTGGGAAGGTGCTGCTGATATCTGATTGATATTCCTGGGTTAATCCTTCAGAGGAATGGGAAGGTGCTGATATCTGACCATGGATTAATCCCTCTGGGGATTGGGAAGGTGTTGATATCTGATTGATATTCCCAGATTAATTCTTCTGGGAATTGGGAAGGTGCTGATATCTAACCATGGATTAATCCTTCAGGGAATTGGGAAGGTGCTGATATCTGACCATGAGTTAATCCTTTAAAGGAATGGGGGGGTGCTGATATCTGATTGATATTCTTAGATTAATCCCCCTGGGAACTGGGAGGGTGCTGATATCTGACCGATACTCCCAGGCTGGGCAAACGCCCCAGCACCTCCCCTGCTGCCTGTCCCCAGGCCATTCCCACCACCTGACCTCCCCACCCTTGTGTTCTCCCTCTTTCCCCACCCTGGGCAGGCGAGAAGGGCGAGATGGGCGAGCGAGGATTCCCCGGAGCCGCGGGGAAGGCGGGAGAGCGCGGATCCCGCGGGCTGAGCGGCCGCAAGGGCCAGAAGGGGCAGCCGGGCCCCCAGGGCCACCCCTGCAAGCAGCTCTTCGCCGCCTTCTCCGTGGGCCGCCGCAAGCCCCTGCACAGCTCCGACTACTTCCAGCTCGTCACCTTCGACACGGAGCTCGTCAACCTCTACCAGCACTTCAACATGTTCTCCGGAAAGTTCTTCTGCTACGTGCCCGGCATTTACTACTTCAGCCTCAACGTGCACACCTGGAATTTCAAGGAGACCTACGTGCACCTGATGAGGAATGAGCAGGCCGTGGCCATCCTGTACGCCCAGCCCAGCGACAGGAGCATCATGCAGAGCCAGAGCCTGATGCTGGATCTGCAGGAAGGGGAGGAGGTTTGGGTCAGGATGTTCAAGAGGGAGAGGGAAAACGCCATTTACAGCGAGGAGTCGGATCTTTACATCATCTTCAACGGGCACCTGATCAAACCTGCCCTGGAGTAGGAGCTCCTCGGCTCCAGGGTCATCCAGCAGTGTCTTCCCTCTAAAAGTGCATCTTGAATTCCATCTGGAATGGTTGCAGCCCTGGAAGAGTTGTTTCTCCACATCTATATGTCTCCAACTGCACAAGAATTCCAGAAGGTTCCCAGCTCCCTTTGTGGCCCCTCAGGAAGATCGCTGAAGAGCTGCAAAGTTAGCAGCAAAATTTTTTCTTCTTTCTGCCTCTCCCACTCCATTTGGAATATTTGGAGCCCTTGGAAGGGTGGGTTTCCACCCCTGTGTGGACAAAGGTGGCTGTTCCACCTGCACAAAAATTCCAGAAGGTTCCCTGGTCCCTGTGTAGCCCCTCAGGAACACCCCTGAAGAGTTTGCCAAGTTGGCAGCAGAATTTCCTTCCTTTGCTGTGCTTCAGATAAAGAATTATAATAATTAGGATATGATTACAGTAAAATAATTATCCTTGAGGACCAGAGT
The DNA here is from genome assembly GCF_028551555.1 of Melozone crissalis. NCBI lineage: Eukaryota > Metazoa > Chordata > Aves > Passeriformes > Passerellidae > Melozone > Melozone crissalis. Next base: position 14,698,216 of record NW_026535790.1, on the reverse strand, counting down.
GGTTATCCAGGTGCTAATTAAGGAATTTTGTTATTCCTGCAAAAATCTCAGCGAATTAGAGCCACCCCCCTCAGCAGCATCAGGTTGGCTCCTCTCAGGCAGGAATTTTGGCATTAAAATCAGTATTTTGCACAGGAATTAATCCCAAATTCCAGTTTGGTTCCATTCTGTGTCATATTCCATGGTTCCAGCAGAATGGAGGAATTAGAGCAATAACAGCAGATGGATTCAGGAAAGCTTTTCCAGGGAAACAGATCTTGGTACAATCACAGGCTCCAGAGGAAAACTTCCCAGAAGAAAATACAGCCTGGGAATGTGCTTCCCAACTGGACAAAATGCTGAGAATTTGGGATTTGCCAAGCTGGAATTTCAGGCTCTGCTCCCATCTGGACGTTCCCATTCTGGAACACCATAATTTCTGGGAAACGGAGGAGAAACTGGAAAGAAAAAGGTTTTTGTTGTGTTTTTTTTGTTCTTTTTTTTTTTTTTTTGAGCATTTGGGGTTTTTCCTCAGAAATTACCATCTTGGAGCACCATAATTTCTGGAAAATGGAGGGAAAATGGGAAATAAAAATTAGTTTTTCTTCAAGCAGTGATTTTTAGGTATTTGGGTTTTTTTCCCTAAAAAATTATGGATAGAACCATGGTGCATGCAGCAAAACCCCTTCATTTTATCCCATTCCTTCTTCTCCTTTCTCCCAGTCTCTTGTTTGCTTCCCAAACCTTTTGTACAAAGAATCCAGGGAAATTCTTGCCAAGAAAACGTTTCCATGGATCTGACCTTCCCCAGCTTTGGGAAAAGTAGCTGAAATAAAGATTTTGCTTTCAGTACCTGGGGTCGTTTCTCTCTTTTCCATAAGTTTTTCCATAAGTTTTTCCACATTTCCTAGCTAAAAGCACTACACTGACCATGGAAAAGTATCTGGGGGCAATTTTAGCTCCTTTAATCCAAAGAATTCCCAAAAGGAAGCTGTCACCAACTCCTTTTCCTCTAAATCAATCCCAAATCTTCAAGACCTCCCAATTTTCCTGAAAATAGGGACTTTTCAGCAGAAAATTCCAGATAGAAATGCATCCCTAGCCTTGAAACCTGGTGTATGCTCCTGCTTCCCTTAACCCACATCCTAAAAAGGGAACCTGGAAAATTTCCATTTTTAAAGCCACATTGGAGATCTCCACATCTTTTCCCCTCCTTTTCCCACTTCTAAACCCTTCCCTGTCCCATCCCTGGGTTAGAAAAATAACTCCAAGGCTGGCAGGATCTCTGTGGTGGAGCAGGGGCATTCCCAGCTGCTCTGGAATTCCTTATTCCTCACAGATCCAGCAGATTTCCCACAATTTTGGCTCATTCCCTTCTCCCATTTGCTGCACTGATTAAAATTGCAATTAAAAATATTTCTGATTATTGCCAGGGATGGAAAAAACCACACCCAGAACATTTTCAATCCACAGAATTCCATAGAAGTTCCTTTTTCCAGGGAAGCAGCAAAATTCTATCATTTTTATCCCTGAATAAACTCATCTCCAGGGGAGATATTTGGATTTTGGAGCTCTCATGACTCATCCCAGTGCCAGGAGCAGGGGAATCATTAAATCCACATCGATTCCAGGGGCACAACGACCTTTCCAAGCATCCAAAGGGATCCACAGAATCCAAATTATCCCTAATGGTCCAAAAACCAACGGGTTTTTGGATAATCCGGACCAATCTCAATCTGCCAAGGTTTTGGGGGAAAAACTGGAATATGTCAAAGCTGAGTGCTCTCACTGCCACATTTTAATTCACTTTTCCAGGGCTGGACATTCCTTTTGGGAAGGAAATTTCCCAAAAATCCAACTTAAACCTCCCCTGCTCTGCTCGTTGAGCTCCCTCTATCCTGGGAATGCCAAAATCCCTCATTCCCATCTCCTCCCAACCTGTTTTGGGGATAAAGAGGGAAATCATGAAATCTGCATCAATTCCAGGGGCAAAACCCAGAGGGTGCCCACAGGATCCAGATGGCCTAAAATCCACCAGGAGTCTCAGCCTGCTGAGGTTTTTTGGGAATGAATTGGAACTTCTAAAAGCTGAATGTCCAAAGAATTTCCCACTTCCACCTTTTAAAATCCCTTTTTGGGGCTGGAATCCCTAAACTCCAAATTAACCTCCTCTGCTCTGTGTGGTTCTGCTCCCTCCATCCCAGGAATGCCACAACCCCTCATTCCCATCTCCTCCCAGCCCTTTTGGGGACAAACAGCCTGTTTGGGTGTGGTTCCATCCCTCTGGATGGATTTTTTCTCGGGAATAACAACAGGCACCCGTGCCTTGGGCAAACTCTTCCCTTCCTCTCCAGGAGGAAACTTTGGATTTATAACAGGAACGGCGAGATAACATCGAGGCTGATAAGGAAACCAGGCAACAAACCAGACTAATGGATTGCCTCTGGATGAGTGGAATGGGATTTAATGGCTCCAGCAAGGATCTATCCCACCCCAAGGATTGGGAGAAAATGCAGGAGATGGGAGGGGAAAGTGGGAAAACAAACAGAGAGTGCTTCCAAGCCAGGGAGCAATCCTGGCTAAAAGCTCCAGGATGGAGACTTTGGCCTTCCACACCCTCCCTGCAGGCTGGGAATGGCAATTCCCAATCCCTGGACAGGCTGGGAATGGCAATTCCCAAACCTGGATAGGCTGGGAATGGCAATTCCCAATCCCTGCACAGTCTGGGAATGACAATTTCCAATCATTGGACAGGCTGGGAATGGCAATTCCCAATCCCTGGACAGGCTGGGAATGGCAATTCCCAAACCTGGATAGGCTGGGAATGGCAATTCCCAATCCCTGCACAGTCTGGGAATGACAATTTCCAAACATTGGACAGGCTGGGAATGGCAGTTCCCAAACCCAGAACAGACTGGGCAATTCCCAAAATCTGGACAGGCTGGGAATGGCAATTCCCAAAGTCTGGATAGGCTGGGAATGGCAATTCCTAATCCTTGGACAGGCTGGGATTGGCAATTCCCAATCCCTGCACAGACTGGGCAATTCCCAAACCTGGATAGGCTGGGAATGGCAAATTCCCAAACCCAGGACAGGCTGGGAATCTCAATTCCCAATCATTAGACAGGCTGGGAATGGCAATTCCCAATCCCTGGGCAGTCTGGGAATGGCAATTCCCAATCCTTGGACAGGCTGGGAATGACAATTCCCAAAGCCAGAACAGGCTGGGAATGGCAATTCCCAATCCCTGGGCAGTCTGGGAATCTCAATTCCCAAAGCCAGGACAGGCTGGAATCTCCATCCTTCCCTGGAATGAGAAGTGGGATTCATTTGGGTGTTTCCTGTTCTTGCTCCCTGCTCTGTCCCTGTAAATCCTGAGGATTCCTCATTCTCCTCCTGATTTTCCACAGTGGTTTTATTTTTCCTGGCAAGACGCAGAAAATCCATGTGTGATCTCTGCCCTCAGCACCTTTTCCTTGCCTAATTTTGCGAGATTTCCTGTTCTCTCCCAGGTTTTTCAGTAAAATCCCTAGGATTTGGATGGGACAGGGCCATCCTGTGGGGATAACAGGATTTGTGTCCTTGCAGGGCTGGATTTGGCCCCAGCAGAGATGTGAGAAGAGCTTCATCCCCTCAGGAATGGGCAAACAGGGAGAGGAGCTGGATCCCTGGGATGAGGAGGGATTTGCTTTCCTGTTCCCAAAGCTGTGGATGTTTCCCCTCACAGCTGCATTTGTATTCCAGCCAAAAGCTGCTGCAGAGATTTGGGCACCCAACAATCCCTGCCAGACATGGGGAATGACAGCCTAATGCTATTTCCAGGGAAAATCACATTAAAATCCAAGGAATTGGTTTTCCTCTGGATGGTTCTGGAAGCAAATCCCTCTCTGCTGGCTCCAGGCTGGAATGCTGCAATCTCAGCCTCCCCAAGGCCATTCCAGGAGTGAAATTCCACGTGCAGGAAACTGAGGACTTGCCACTGGATTTGGGGTTTTGCTGATCCAAAACCCAGCACAGAGCCTGAGTGAATTCCCAGGGGATCACATTGGAATCATCTCCCTTTTTAAGAATCCAAAACAATTCCTCCACCAGATCATTTCTCCCTGGTTTTCTCTGTTTTGATCCCTTTTAAGTCAGAATCCTGAATTTTTCCAGGATGGAAAAGACACCAGGACAGGGATGAGCTCAGTGATCACAGTGATCCTGTGATTCCAGGGATGCAGAACCCTCCATTCCCATTCCCATTTCCATTCCCTGCCTCTGTCAGCTCAGCTCCCATGTTTCCATCAGGTCACAAACCCACAGATCTGCTGTTCCCTCCCTGAAAACGTGCTGGAAAAATCCAAACACCATCGAGTGCCATGAATTAATTCCATGGAAATGCCTCTGATTCCTGTCAGGAAATAAAAGAATTCCAAATGTGGTATGGGGCCTGTCAGCCCTGTCTGGCACCCGGCATATGGGGCTGGGATCTGTGGAAAAAACGGGACAGGGATGCAAACAGGATGCTCTCATTAATTCTGGGAATGCATAATTAATTAATTACCCTGCCCAGGGGAGCTGCTGTCACCACGGCTCCCGAAGCCAGCGCTTCTCCTGCTCTGGTGAAGCAGGAATTGTGCATGAGATTTGTGCTGCCTACTCTTGAAAACAGGAATTGTGCATGGGATTTGTGCTGCCTGCCTCTTGAAAACAGGAATTGTGCAGGAATTGTGCATAGGATTTGTGCTGCCTGGTTCCTGCAGCAGGAATTGTGCATGGAATTTGTGCTCCTTGATTTTTGGAAGCAGGAACTGTGCTTGGAATTTGTCCTGCCTGTCTCTGTTGTTCCTCCTGGATGCAGGAATTGTGCCCAGGATTGCTGCCCCATCCCTGGAAGTGCCCAAAGTCAAAGCTTGGAGCATCCTAGAATAGTGGAAATTGCTCCTGCTCATGGCAGGGGTTGGAATGGGATGAGCTTTAAATCCCTCCCAATCCAGAGCATTCCACGATTCTTTGTTTTGCTAGGAAAAGCCAGGAGTGCATAAATTCATTGAGGCCTTGGAGGGATTTTTATCCTTTGTTTTTTCCACCAGATTCTCCAGAGGAACCCATGGTGGGATTCACCTCTGGAGCAGGGAGGGGAAAAGCCCCAAATCTCCCTGTGGAATATGAAATAGAGATCCTATGGAGCAGGAGAGGCTGAAATCCTGGATCTCCCATCCCAGAGGGATGCACCAGGATTACAAACACCAGATCCAGCCAGCAGAGGTGATCCATGGAAGGTGAAGGGAAAACTCTTCCCTGATAATTCCCAAGTCACTGCAATTCCAGGCCTGGGGTGTGTTTGCATCCAGGGTCAAATCCCCACACAAATTCCAGTGTTATCTCCCACACCCCAGGCCAGGATTGTTCATTCCCAGCTTTTTCCAAGGGCTGCCGCTTTTCCTGTTGGAAAAATTGATTCATCCCAGGCTGAGGGAATGGGATCCATCCAATATTTGGGATGACTCCCAACTCGAGGTCAGGAGCGGGATCCAGGGCTTAGAGGCTCAGGAGAAGGGAGGCAGCAGGGACAGCTTCACCTGCTGTGACTTTCCAGGGAATGATGGGCAGATAGGGAGGATTAAGTGTGAAAGGGAGAGGGAACACAGAAACCCCGAGCGTCGCCCATCCCATGGCAACAGCGCCGGATTTCCATGGAGTTCTCCAAACAACACCCAAAGGGGAGGGAATGAAGGACCCAGGAGCACGAGGAGCTGGGTGAGGTGAGCAGCTGAGGCATTCCAGGTGAGAGAGGGGCTGGAGCTGGATAAAATACCCTGGGAATAAAGCTGGGAATGAAATCGGCCGCTCCTGCCTGGGCTGCAGCTCCAAGGAGCAGGGACTGGAAATTGGGATTTGTGGGATTTAAGGATGCTGCTCATGGGTCAAGGCTATGCCAGGACTCTGTGGCACAGGGAATGTTTGGATTCCAGGGATAATCCCAGCCCTGGAAGCTCAGGGAACAGAGAGCTGGGAGTTTAACTGGGAGTTAAAGAGGGGAGGTGCAAAAATTCCATGTGTGCCCTGCTCTTACTCCAACATCAATCCATTGATAAATCCCAGGATAAATTCCACACTCCAGGCACTTTCCTGGGTCTTTTCTCCCTTGGGGAGCAGCCAGGACAGATCCCAAAGATCCCAAAGCCAGAGGATTCCATGGTGACCCTGCTGAAACCCAGGAGGTGCCCAGTGAAGCCCATGGATCCCAATCCCTCTGGTATGCCCACCTGAAATCTGCCCTTTGGAATTGCTGTCTCCTAATGCCACTTGTCCAAACTGAATCCATTATTTCCCCCCCTCAATTAAACCCATTTTTCATGGAATAAAAGTGGATTCCTGAAGGAAGCTGTTCCTGTATCCCAAAGGTTGCCTGGTGGATTTTTCCACACACCCTTCCTTCCCATCCTCTGGTATCCAGCAGCTGCAATTCCCTTTATTCCATGGATCTCATTGAATATTCATAGCTGGAGCCTGAACCACAAAATCCAGTTTATTTTTTATTTATTTTTTTATTTCATTTTTATTTTATCCAAATGATTTTTCCACCTCCTGAGGGTCAGGTGGGCACCGGGCAAATTTTCCGTGATCTTCCCGTGGGTGGTTTTTTCTTGGTTTTTTTTTTTTTTTCCAGCACAGCAGAGCCAACATTTGGAATCCTTGGATAAATCAAAGAAAAAGCTGAATAAGCTGGAATTTGGAAGGATTGTCTGTCAAGGTATTAAAGATGTCACTCAATCCCTGGGGCTGAGGGATTGGGGCTGGAATGTGTGGATAGAAAAAGGGATGTGGGGAGTGTCGGTGCTGTCTGGAGCTGCTGGGAAGGGCTGGCTGGGAGGACAGATTCTCCCTGGAATTTGTCATTCTTTGTGGAAGGATGACATGTTTTGATGGGATGTGTGCAGGGACGTTGGCAGCTCAGCTGGCTCCTCAAAATTCCTCTGCCAAGCTGCCAGGAGAAGCCCAGGAATGGCGTTTGGGATGCAGGGAAAAACCAGCAGAGCTCCTTCCCAAGGCATAGATCTGAGGAAAGATTTGTTAGGATGGGGAGGGAATCCCATGGAGCAAAGGCTGAGTGGCACTGGGAGAGATGATCTGCAAGAGCTGATCCCAGAAAAAATTCCTAAGGCCAGGAAAACAAAAATCTCATCCAAAGCAGCATTCCCATGGCACTGAATTCCCCAGGGAGCTGCTGCTTGGAAAGGGAATTTTCCTGGGAATTGGGGCTTTAAGAGCTTTCCTGAATTTGCTCCATAAATGTGAGGGATTGCAGCATTACCAATGGGAATGTTGGATGGACTGGCTGGAATTTCTGTTTTCTGGGAATTGGGATCCCCATCCTGATCTGGAGGAAAGAGGTGGGATTGGTCTGGGGCAGGTGGAAAACAAGGCCCAGGTTTATCCACCTCCTTTCCAGGGTCTGTTCCCTCTGGATAACACTTCCCTTGGATTTGATTCCCTTTAATTCCAAGGATTTGATCAAACTCCATGGAAGGAGAGGACAAATGCTCTTTGCTTTGCCCAAAACAGGGTTTAGCTCCTTCCCAGAAATCTGAATTTATTAAAATCTTTTCCTTTTTTTTTCCAAAGCAGATTTTCCTGCCCCAACCTTGAGCTTTCCAGTCATTTCCCTCTCCAGAGCTTCCAGGAAGGATCATTTCAGGTGGAAAACTGAGGGAATCACCACTCAGCTCATACCAAACCTACAGGAAAAGTTCATTTTATTAATTAATCAGCTAAACCTGGCTATGCTGGGATTTGGAATGTGCTGCAGGGCAGGTGGGCACTGCCTGCTACTGGGAGAAACCTGGGAGTAAATTACTCATGGTCCCAGCCAGGCTCTGTGCTTGTGTCTTGGTGAGTTCCTGCCTTTGGGAATGTGAGGGTCACATCCAACAGAACAAATGGAATGATGGAATCATTAAAGTCGGGAAAAACCTCCAGGACTGAGGCACAAACACCCCCTGGCAAGTGCACCAGTCAGGAGGGGATTGAGCTGGGTTTAATTTCTGAAAACACAATTTTGAGTCCAAACTTATGCTCAGAGGGGATTGAACTGGGTTTAGTGTCTGAAAACACAATTTTGAGTCCATACTTTTGCTCAGAGGGGATTGAGCTGGGTTTAGTGTCTGAAAACGCAGCTTTGAGTCCAGATTTACACTCAGAACCAAGGAATGGACACCAAACCTCCCCAGGAGCCCACGGCCATCAGCACTGACATCACAATAACGGGGTCACAGCACATTTCATGGGGTGGCAAGGTGGAAATGTCATGGCTGCATTGATTCCTTTCCAGAATGTTTTCCTAATCTTGGTTTTTTTATCCTTTCTGGCTGTGTTTGAAGGGTTCCTGGCTGTTCTGGCTCCCTGGGATGGGTTAATGGCAGGAAAACAAAGCAAAGGCAGCACCCAGCACAACCAGAACCCATTTCCAGAGCAGTGCTGGTGCCTTTTTTGCATGAAACTCTGAAGAAATCTCATTTTCCTTTCAGAAATCCCCTTGAAGAATTCCCAAATATCCCAGCTGAGCTGTTTGCTGCTCAGAGCAGATCCCAGCAGTACAAAGCAACCTTAAACCAAACTTAACAAGAGAATTAGAGCTGGCTTAGTGTTGTTTGCATGGCTAGAGGGGCACAAAGCCTGGAAATCATTCCCTGGAGGCCCCAAAGTGGTCCCAGACATCAGATGCATCAGGACACCACCAGAGCTTGGCACTTCCAGCTGGGAAAAGCAGGGAAGAGCCCTCTGTGTACATTTGTGGGAGCTTCTGGGGCTCCACATTTTCCTTTTGCATGAACTGAAGTCCCCAAGTCCTCCAGGGGACTTTGCAGTGCCAGGCCATGCTCCATTTGAAGTCCCCAAGTCCTCCAGGGGACTTTGCAGTGCTAGACCGTGCTCTGCTTGAAGTCCCCAAGTTCTCCAGGGGACTCTGCAGTGCCAGGCCATGCCCTCAGACCTTGCTGGTCTGCATGTGCCCGTTGAACTCCACGTTCCTCTGGGTCAGCATGGACTCCTGCAGGCGACTGCTGTTCTCCTGCCTGTGCTCCACGGGCTCTCCATCCTCCGCTCCATCGCCCTTGCAGAGGCAGAGAACCTTCTGGAAGCTCTGCTTGAAGTTGTCGGAGAGGAAGCCGTAGAGGATGGGGTTGGCGCAGCTGTTGGCGTAGCTCAGCACCACCATGAAGAAGTAGAGCCCCTCGAGGACGGGGTCGGCGGGCAGGATGAGGATCAGGTTGACGATGTTCATGGTGTAGAAGGGCAGCCAGCAGAACACGAAGACCACCACGATGATCACCACCATCCTGGTGACCTTCCGCTCCGACCGGCGGCGCCGCGTGGAGCCCACGCGGATCCCCGAGGACTTCACCTTGACCACGATCAGCAGGTAGCACAGGCAGATGACCAGCAGGGGCCCGAAGAAGCCCAGCACCGAGGTGTAGATGATGAACGCCGCCGACCAGACGTTGACCGGCTCCGGCCAGTTCATGTTGCACGTCTGGAAATCCTCCTGCACGTCCGAGAAGATGATCACGGGCAGCACCACCAAGAAGGAGAAGGTCCAGACCGTGGCGCTGATGAGCTTGGCCACCCTGGGGCGTCTCCACTTGGTGGATTTGATGGGGTGCACCACGGCCAGGTAGCGGTCCATGCTCATCACCGTCAGGCAGAAGATGCTGGTGAACTGGTTGATGCCGTCCACGGTCATCACCAGGCGGCAGAGGAAGGAGCCGAAGGGCCAGTAGGAGATGGCGTTCTGGGTGGCCAGGAAGGGCAGGCCCAGCATGAAGAGCACGTCGGCCACGGCCAGGTTGAGGATGTAGATGTTGGTGACCGTTTTCATCTTGGCGTGCCGCAGCACCACGTAGATGACCAGGGCGTTGCCGCTCAGCCCCAGGGCGCACACCAGCAGGTAGCAGATGGGGATGAGCACCTTGTGGATGTACTGGAATGGTGGCACCTCCGGCAGCGTCCCGTTCTCTGTCCCGTTGGGCAGCAGGGACGAGTTGGCCTGGCTGGGAGCGGCCTCCATGCTGAACGTGCTGGAGAAGTACAGAGGATCCATGGGTTTTTTGTTTTGTCTCTCCGTGGTTTTTTTTTTCTCTCTTAGGAGAGATTAAACTTCACGGGCATCTTGTTCCTAGAAGGAAAAATCGAAATGCGAAAAGTCAAAATTCAAAGATTAAAAAAAGAAAAAACTTTAAAAATTATAAAATAAAAAAATAAAAGTAAAACATTTAAAAAGTAAAAAAAAAAAAATTAAATATTAAAAAATTAAAAAATTTTAAAATTAAAAATTTCAAAGAATCAAAAACTCAAGGAAAAGAGAGACAGCACTTTCACAAAGTGGACTTTGACAATCACTTCCATTTTCTCTTCTATTCAGGATTTGGGGTTGGGTTATTCAGCCAGGAAGGAGGATGGGATCAATTCCCTACAAAGGAATTGCACAATGGGAGAATTCCCGTGCTCCTCCCAGGTTCTGTTTCATTTTCACAGGATTCAGGGCTGGGTGTAGCTGTGATGGATTTTTCCCTGTGAAGGTGGAGAGGATCTGGAACAGAATTTCCAGAGAAGCTGGGACTGGCCCTGGATCCCTGGAACTGTCCAAGGCTGGGTTGAATAAGACTCGGAGCACCCTGGGATAGAGGAAAGTGTTGAGGTTGGAATTGGGATCAGGGGAGGAAGCAAAACTTTCCATAATAATGGAAAATACTTGGAAAAAAATCCCTGAGTTCCAAGACAGAAAGGATTGTGTCTGAGATCTTCCCCACCAGGACAGGGTGTGTGCACAGAGAAAGGAAGGAATAAACTCCTTTTTTCCATCTCTCAAGATTATTTTTTGTATTCCTGCATCCTCTCCTCTCACCCTGAACTGCTTTTTATCCCAAAAATCCCTTTTTTCCCTGCAGGAAATCCAAGCTGCACTGGGCAGCTTCAGGACAGCTGAGCAGATTTGAAGCTGGAATAAATTTTACCAGCCATCCTGAAAAAGGTGGAGAATTCCCATCACCCCTTTCCTGCGGTGAGCTGGATCTCCAGGAATATTTTTCCACCTTTTTGTTGGAGTGGGGTTCGATTTATCAGGTGGAGAAACTTGGAAACATCATATGAAAAATGGAGATTTAAAGCACCAAAAAATGGATATTTAAAGCATCAAATCCTGGTGAAGGTGGAAGAAACACCCAGCAATTTTTGCTGCCGTCACCTGACGATCAGATTCCCACAATAATCCGGGGGTTTGGGGCTGGAATCACAAACAGCCAGCCCACAGCACTGGAAAAGCTCCTTGTCTCCAGGAGCAATGTGAAACCACCTCCATCCATGGCTGGGCTTTCTCCTGGGGTGAGAAAACCTGGGGGAGAGGAGGAGCCCCTGCAGCTCCCGGGAGGAATCTCAAATGTGCCGAGCTGCTTTGGGAATGTGCAGATGGGGAGTAGGTGTCTCACGTGGCTGGGTGGAGATGCACCGGGGGAATTGGGAGTGCAGGAGGAGCTGGGGGAGCTGCTGGAGCTCCAGGGGGATGGGGAGGATGGGGCAGGAGGAGCTGGATGTGCTGCTGGAATATTTGGGGTTCAGGTGTTGGGAGCATCCCTGCAATTCCCAGCGTCCCGCTGCAGGCAGAGCTCTTTATAAATTAAACAGGAGAGGGTCAGAGGCTGGGTAAAATACCACAGGGAAAGTGTCTAGTTCTGGCTGGAAAAGTGGATTTTTAAATCCTGATCTTCAACCTGTTTTGAAGTCCTGAGCTGCAGCAAATCTCAGGTTATTTATGGGGGAATTCTGGGAGAAGCTGAATCTAGGACGCCTCATTCTCAGCTGGAGGGGTTTGGAAATTCCCATTTTCCTGCTGTGACCCCACTGGGATCACCAAAGGGAAGCACAGGAAGGGAAAATGCATAGGATGGGGAAGACCAGATTTATAAACTCATATCCATGGAGCTGCATCCTTGGGATTGGAAAATTCTTCCCAGAGAAGCTCAGCACATCCAGGCTGGGCCCAAAAAGCCCAAATTTCCATCTGAGCCTGGGAAAAATTGGAAGGCACGGAAAGAAGCAGAGCTGGAGCTCAGCAGGGAAGGTCAGGAGGGGCAGTCATGTGCGGCTCATCCTCTAACAAATGGGAAAGGACACCTTTTCCAAAGTCCCTTTCCTACAGAGTGAAATCCTTGGATTCAGGACTGCAGGAATTGCACAATGACTTCAGTCCTGCTCCTTCCACCACCTCTGCAGATCAGGCCTTGGAAAAAGGATAATTCTTTGGATAATTCCCATTTCTTCTCCCCCTGGAGAAATCCTCCAGCCCCAAATCCCTGTTTGCAGAGGGCCTCAGGCTCTCCCAGCCATCCATGGGCATTCCAGGGGTTATTCATGAAAGGCTTAGGTGTGTTTTCCATGGAGAAGGGTGGATATTTTGGGCTTCTTTAGTGGATTTTTGGATTTTTATTTTCCAACAGAGAGGAATTTCCAGGTTCCCTCAGCAGCCAGACTTTTCCTGGAATTAGGGACACTTTATCACCTCAGCGTTTTGGGGCTCTCCCTGTAATTTTGTGGGAACATTCACCTTTCCCTCAGGATTTTTGTTCTGTGGGATGAACTGTAGAACATTCCCTGTCACACTGAGCAGATTGGGAAGGGAATCCCAGAACCCTGGAATGCTTTGGGTCGGAAGGCATCTCCAAGCTCATCCATGAGCACCTCCCATCATCCCAGATTACAATTCCAGGGATGCCCCAGAGCATTTCCTGAGGGGAAATCCATTTCCCAAGGCTCTGCTGCAAATCCTTCCAACTCTTCCCTGCTGTTCTCAGCACCAGGAAGGAATTTACTCCACCTGGACATTCCCCATTCCCAGGATTTGACGTCCCAAATTCCCCCAGATCTGCAAACCAAACCCAGATTGCCATCCCACCTTTGCTTGCCTCAGCCTTTGCCTTGCAGCCACCAGAATTTTGGGATTTTTCCTGGGAAAAAAAACCCAAAAAAACCCTCAGCTGCAAACCCATGTTTTCCTGGCTGCCTTGGAGGAGCACAGGGAATTTTCCCCCCTGTCCAGGTGACAATTTGTCCCTCACCAGCACCATTTGGCCTCAGCTCCTTTTGTCACCACGACCCTGAACCTGCACAAAGGGTGATTAAAGATGATGATTAAAGGTAATTAAGAGGCGCTGATTGATCCCTCATCGCCTTGTTTGGTGTTCTTAATTAAGGGATTAATAACAAACACGCCTCCAGGGGTTTTTCTCTCATTCAGCTTTTTATTCCACTTCGATTTCCAAGCCCCCACCCTGGGATTGTCCATAAATTCTGGGTTTTCTGCTTAAAAATGAGGAGCTGGGAACGTGGACCTGGAATAATCACTGACAGAATTCCAAGTTTTGACAGAGCACCATCCAGGAAAAAATCAGCATCCACAGCAGCTGAATATATCTCTGTCTCTGCTTCCCAAAAAAATTCAGGGAATAAATAGCAGAGGTGTTATGGTGCTAGAATTTCGCATTTGTGAAAACTCCTAAATAAACCTGGGTGAAAAAAACCCCAAGCATTAACAGAACAGCGACTGAAAAATCATCCCAACCTAAGGAAAAACAAACGTTTAAAATGGAATTAACATTTTTAATTTAAAATTAAAAATGCCCAGACAGATCAAGGCTGAAGTTTTCCCTGGGCTCAGGTCACAGCAGGAAAGCAAAAATAACTCCATGGAGAACATTGCATGAGAGTGGGGCAGGAATTGCAGGAATTAAACCTCATTTTCCAAGCTGGATTGGATCCTGCTGCCTGTTTGCCTCTGGAATCATCACTCTCTCATCCACGATAATTGCTGGGAATGGAATTACAGCACCAGCATGGCAGATTGCTGCTTCCAGCAGCAGGATAATTAGGGATAACACAGCCAGTGGGAATCCAGGCTTTTCAAACTGTCTTGGGAGGAAAAACACCCCGAGAACTCTCCAGGAATTGTCTCCTGACAGCAGAGCTCCCATCCCGTGGAGCTGGCCGCAATAAATCCCTGGGGTTTTGATAATTTCATTGTTTTCATGTTTTGGAGCTGTGTCCATCAGCTGCTGCTCCTCAGGGAGCTCCTGGGGCCTCGTTTGTGGGTTTGGGTGGATGGGGCAGGCAGGGCAAGGAGGGAGGGAGACTGTTGGGGAAGATGAAACAGGAAAGCCTCACAAATATGATTGCCTGGCAAAAGATGTTGAGAATATGGAAACTATAAGCGAGATTGAAATGAAAGCAAGGTTTGAGATCCCTCAGTTACTGAACAACTGGAAAACAATGGTGTGGCCAGCTGAAGGTGATCCCCTTTTGATGGAACAACACCCTCTGCTTGCAGGCAGGCCCAAGGCTCAGAGCAGACCCTACAGCTTGGCAGAAGGGGCCCAAAGAGGAGTTTTTAGGGTTTAAAATGTAACACAGTGTGGTAATGTAGTGATTCTTATAGGCTGTATGTAAATGCTATAGGATTTGTATCTTGTACTGGATTGGTTAGTGAGAATCAGAATATTCAGCACAGAAGAAGATTTATTGTATTGGAACGGGAACTTGGCTGTCTTAGCTCTTGCCTCTTAGCTCTTACTCTCACCTCTTGTCTCTGAGCTCTTGCCTTTTATGCTCTTACCCCTTTTACTCTCTTATGCTTTTACTCTCTCACCTTCTCATCCTCTCTCCCCCTCTTCTCTGGGGCCTGCTCTGAGCTGTGATTGGCAGCTCCCAGCAGGGCCCTGCACCCAGGCCCTTTGCAATAAACCCCAAATCCCAGCAGGGCCCTGCACCCAGGCCCTTTGCAATAAACCCCAAATCCCAGCAGGGCACTTCACCCAGGCCCTGTGCAATAAACCCAAGTTCCATGACCAGAAGAAGATTTATTGTATTGTAACGGGAACCTCACTGTCTCATCCTCTTTACCACTCTCTTTACCTCTCTTTCTCTCTCTCAGTCCTGCTCTGAGCTGTGGCAGCTCCCGGCAGGGCCCTGCACCCAGGCCCTGTGCAATAAACCCCAAATTCCACGACCTGGCTGCAGAGATCTCTCGTGTCCGTCTGTCCCCACCATCCTACCCCCCTTCAATCTTACAGGAGACCTGGCAGGGCAGCTCTGGGATAGCTCAGAAATCCCAGGAAAGCTGGGAGGGGAGCAGCAGGGAAATGCAGCATCACCCTGAGAGCTGCCTCAGCTCTGAGGGATGGAAATGTTCTGCACAATGCAACAGGGACACTTCGGTTTTCCCATTCCCACCACCTGGAGTTTAAAAAAACCCAAAGGAATCCTTTCAGATTCTCCTGAAAAGGAATTTTCTCCTTGGACAAATCTTTGATGCTTCTCAGGGGGCGTTTGTTGCCCTGAAAAAAACAAATTATGGATTTTTCTCTGCTGAAAACAAAACTTTCCCATCTGAAATTGCTCCTCTGCTTCCACTCTCTGAATTGGGACTAAACCAATCTGCTGAATTCCAAGTTCAACAACTTCTTCCGACTTTTAACCCTAAAAAGTCTTTTAAAATTGTATGTTTGGCACCACCTTGTTACCCCTCAGCCCTTCCCAGGGTTTCCCAGAGCACCTGAGAGGCTGCTCCTATTTTTATGAGCAAACAACTCATAAAACAACTCACAAACCCAAATCTTTGCTGAATCTTTTTTTCTCCCCAGACACATTTCAGTCATGCTCAGGGATTACTCACTTGGGCTGAGCTGCTCCTGCCACACCAACACTCGTGGAAAGCAAAAGCTGCTGGGCTTGGTCCCAAATTTAAACTGGGTTTGGTCCTGGATTTAAACTGGGTTTGCTCCCGGATTTAAGACGGGTTTGCTCTCAGATTTAGACTAGATTTGCTCCTGGATTTAAGGTGGGATTGCCGTTGGATTTAGGATGGGTTTGCTCCTGTATTTATGGTGTGTTTGGTCCCAGATTTAAGGTGGGTTTGCTCCTGGATTTAAGATGGGTTTGGTCCCAGATTTAAGGCTGAGTTTGCTCCTGATTTAAGCCAATCCAGGCAGAGCAAGGTGTGCAGCTCCATCTCTGCTCCCCCACGGGCAGTGGGGCTGGCGTGAATCTCCCAAACCCAGCTCCAGCTCCAGTACATCCCCAAACCCAGGAGGTTTCCCCAAAGGTTTCTGTTCCTCCCTTTCCCTCTGCAATCCAGGGACAGGCAGGGATTTCAGGGATATTCCAGGTGGGTGCAGGAGTGCTGATTCCAGTCTGAGGGAGAATGGGAACAGCCCTGGCCCTGCGATGGAAGAAGCTCAGGAACAGCAGCTCTGGGGGGGGAAATTCCAGGATTTGGGGTGTCTGGCTTTAGGATCCATCCCACCCCAGCAGTGCAGCTCCACTGCAGCCACCGAGGCTGGCCCCAGGAGCTGGGGGTCGCTCAAGCACCTCCAGACTGGTCCCAGCACCCCAGGGAGCAGCTGTGGGGTCTCACCCGGGGGTCTCCTCCTCCCCAGAGCTACAAAAGTCTCTGCTTGATCCCAAACCTCCCGAGCCTGGCTCTTTCTGAGGCCGGCTGTTCTCTCCCTGTTTTTCCATGCCAAGCTCTGGGTTCTGGGGCCGGGAACTGCAGGGATCCAGCCCAGGGACAGCCGGAGCTGCTCCCAGTCCGGCTCCATCCTGACCCTCCTGATGTCACCTTGGCCTGACCCCTCGATGTCACCTCGACCTTGACATCTCTGCTCTCTGACCCCCCTGGAGCAGCTCCCAGCTTTGCTCTCCCTGCCGTGTTTTATCCCAGGGCTCTGCTCTGTCCCTGAGCCCCACCAGGGCTCTGTCACACCCCCGGGTGACAGCGGCCCCGGGCTGTGCCCGCTGGTGCCCTTCGAGTCCCTTCCCAGCCCCAAAACCGCGCTCAGGCTGCTCCTACTTCAAATGCGGCATCATCCCCACGGCCGGGGGTCCCTCCCGGGTATTCCAAGCTGGGATTGTCACCTCACTGCCCAGAGGGTTCCTCCTTGTCATCCTCCCAGCCAGAACTGTCACCTCACTGCCCAGAGGGTCCCTCTCCGACATCCCCCAGCCAGGATGGAGTCACTCCAGCACCAAAATCCCCCTCAGAAGGGCAAATTCGGTGTTTCCACAAGCGGGACCGACGGCTCCGGTGCCTCCTTCGCTTTGCGGATCCCCCGCCTGCCCCGTGCCCATCCTCCCCGCAGCGATCCCGGCTCCCGTTCCCGCATCCCCGTTCCCGTTCCCGGCTCCCGTTCCCGCATCCCGGCTCCCGTTCCCCGTTCTCGGCTCCTGTTCTCGGCTCCCGTTCCCGTTCCCGGCTCCGGGCCGTGCTCACCTGCGGCTCCAGGGCTGCTCTCCGGGGCTGGAGCAGGAGCCGCCGCTCCCGCAGCCGCGCCGGGAGCGCTCCCCGCGCTGGCCGCTCCCCCGGGAGGAGCCACGGGGCCCGGAGGGGCCGGGGGTGCCGCAGCCCTGGGGCCGCCCCCTGCTCGCCAACTTGGGCTGGCAGCGGCTGCTGCGAGCGGGAGCGCTGCGCAGGGATGCTCTGCCCGCCGGTGCCCCTGCGAGTGTGTGTGTGCCCCCTCCCCGTGTCTGTGCCACCTGCGAGCGTGTGTGTGTGCCACCTCCACTGTGTGTGTGCCACCTTCAAGTATGTGTGCTCACTCCCCGTGTGTGTGCCACCTTTTCATATCTGTTCCCTTTCCCATTTCTGTGCCGCCTCCCCATGCCTGTGTCCCCCTCCCCACGTCTGTCCCCTTTTCCGTGCCTCTGCCCCACTCCCCCATCCCTGTTCCCCATCCTTGTTGCCCCCTCCCCATCCCTGTCCCCTTATCCTTATCCCCACTCCCCCATCCCTGTTCCCCTATCCTCATCCCTGTTCCCCTGTCTCTGTTCCCCCTTCCCATCCCTGTTCCCCCATTCCAATCCCCGTTCTCCATCCCCATTCCTGTCCCCCCCATCCGTGTCCCTCCATCCCTGTCCCCACTCCCCCATTTCTATCCCCCCATCCCCATCCCTGTCCCTCCATCCCTGTCCCCCCATCCCCATCCCCATCCCCATCCCCGTTCCCCATCCCGGGCTGTCCTTACCCGGCTCTGCCGCTCCCGCAGCCCCGGGGCTGAGCCGGCGGGGGAAGAGCCGCATCTCCCCCTGCTCCAGCTCCGAGAAATCCCCTAAAGCCTCCCGCAGGCTGGGACCGAGCCTTTCCCAAACCCCAAAGGCAGCAGCCGAGCCCGGGGGCGCGTTTGGGGACAGCGGGAGGGCTCTGGCACCTGCGGGGTTCCGGTTTCACGCCCCCGTGCCTGGGCAGAAGGAGAGCCCCAGTGCCAAGGGCGCATCTCCATCATCCCCGCAGAACGGGATCTCATGTGGGGAGGATTTCCTCCAGCTGGCTCCGAGTCAGGCCCTAAAATCGCTCCCTGGAGGGAAGATGGGGGCTGAAAATCCAGGCTGGGAGGAGAGCCCGGTGTTGGGTTCGCTCCCTCCTAAACTCTGCTGGGCAGGAAGGGGCTGAAGGATTTGGGATTTTGAGTATTTTGCGATGCAACAAGTGCGATAAAAGTGAGGCAGAGCTCTCCCCCCTCCTCCCCGCACCCTCCCTGTGCTGTCACACATTCAAACATCGCTCCCAGCATCACCTCCCCAATTTCTGGGCAGCTTGGGGGGCTCAGAGCAGCTCCGAGCTCAGCCCCTCCTCATCAGCATGCACAGAGCATCGCGCTCATAATAATGGATCTGATCTTAATCCTCTGTTGAGGCTTTTCAATTAGAGCCGGGTGCTTGAGTCAGACGTGTGAACACGGGGGAAAAAAAGCGAGGCAGAGCTGCTGCTGGCATGTCAGGCTGGAATTCAATCTGCTGATGTATTTATGGGCATGGGTTGCTAAACGCGAGCGAGACTCCAGCCTGCTCTCGCCATGACAATGGGAAGAGTCATCTGATAAAAATAGAATTTGGCATGATAAACAGGCAAGGAGAGGAGCTTCGCATCACCTGCTCGGCAAACACGCCCAGAAAATGCCCACAATTTATTGCCCAGCAATGATCCCGCCAGGAGCGGCAGCTTGAAGCCAAATGGGGTTAATTTAAAGGAATTATCTTTATTTTATTAGAATTTATTGGCAGTTTGTGCTAGGGAAAATGTTGCTGGATAAACACGGTGGTGCCTAAGTTGCCCTGAAGAAAGCAGCGCTTTTCCTGTAAATAAACACTGGGAAAAGAGGAATTTTACTGGAATCTGAGCAGGAAGACAGGCAGGATTTTCCAAAGCTCTCAAGGCTGGTTAAATTCTTTACCCACTTGAGCCAACAGCGCTCTGTTGGGGCTGAATGAAGGGAACACAAAGCCTGGGAGAGAATTCCCTGCAATCCCGATTTCAGTGCCCAATTCCCCTGGGCAGAGGGCAAAGAGCAGAGGGAAAAGAGCTCCTGGCACCCGTGGGTGGCACAGGGACCTTTGGTGGCACAGGGGACAGTGCCCTACAGGGACGGGAGAGTTTCTTTCCTTTAGAATTTGTCTGTGTCTCCCCTTTTGCTGGATGGGATATTTGACGATCCATGTGCTTGTGGCATTTTTTATGTTGACATTGCGGAGAGGAAGCAGAGCTGAGATGGAGATAAAAGCCTCAAAATGAGGGACTTGGGTTGGTTCTGCTCTTTGTGCTGTCCTGGTGGCCGTGAAGGACAATGGGATGGTGAGGTGTGTGGGACAGAGCATTCCCAGCAGGACAAGGAGTGACCCTGCCCCTCTGGGTGCTGTGTCCTGCTCTGGGCCCCAGCACAGAAGGGACGGGAGCTCCTGGAGGGATGTGAGGATGAGGAAGGGCCTGGAGCAGCTCCATGCCCAGGAGAGGGTGAGGGAGCTGGGGCTGCTCAGCCTGGAGAGGAGCCCCAGCTGAGCTGAGAGGGGCCTCAGCCCTGGGTGTCCCTGGGTGTCCCTAGGTGTCCCCATGTGTCCCCATGGATCCCTGGGTGTCCCTGCGTATCCCTGTGGGTCCCTGTGTGTCCCTGGGCATCCCTGGGTGTCCCCAGGTATCCCTGTCTGTCCCTGGGTGTCTCTGGGTGTCCCCATGGGTTCCTGGGTGTCCCCAGGTGTCTCTGTGTGTCCCTGGGTGTCCCTGTGTGTCCCCAGGCATCCCTGGATGTCCCTGTCTGCTCCTGGGTGTCCCTGGGTGTCCCCATGTGTTCCTGGGTGTCCTTGGATGTTCCTGGGTGTCCCTGTCTGTCCCTGTCTGTTCCTGGGTGTTCCTACCTGTCCCTGGATGTCCCTGGGTGTCTCTGGGTGTCCCTGTCTGTCCTGTCTGTTCCTCTGTGTCCCTATGAGTTCCTGGGTGTCCCCAAGTGTCCCTGGGTGTCCCTGTCCTGCAGGGAGGGCTCTGCTCCAGAGGAACGGGCAGGGACTGATCCCAGGAATCCCCTCTGAACTCCTCCTCAGCCCTGAGCAGATCCCACAGAGGGTGTGGAGTCTCTCTCTTGGGGATATTCCTGAATTTCAGGAGTTATTCCTGTTGCCATAGAAATAATCCCACTCTGGGATGACCCCTGTGCTCCCTCCCAACCTGGCCCAACCCAGGATTCCATGATCCGTGTCCAACCCTCTCCCAAATCCCCTTAATTTGGGTCCAAGCCTGGCTGGAACTGGACGGAAATGTTGGAATTGGGTGGAAATGTTGGAATTGAATCCTTCCTCCTGAATTTAATCCTGACTCTGATTAAGGACTGGAGTAATTAAATCAAGATCTCTTCAAACCTCAGAACAGCAGAGGGACTGAGGAGCAGAAGGTCCTTGAGTTGCTCCAAGTTTTTGGAGACGGCTCCAAAAATGGATTGGATGGATGGGAAGGATTTGACACAGAATTTTCACATCCAGCAGAGGAAAAAGGTCAAACCCAATGGAATGAGTGTGGAAATGAGGGAAAATCTGCAGAGCTTGGCCAGGCTGGGAATCAACAGATTCAGAACCATCCCAAGTGGTGAAAGAGCAGCTTTATTTTAAAAAAAATCGAGTTGGAGGCTTTGGAAGAGAGGGAAGCAGATCCTGGTTACACAGAGGGTTGGGGCTGGAGATTTGTCCGCTCCTCATTCCCACAAAATTCCCCAAAGTGCAGTAAGGCCTTGGGAAGATCCCAATCCCAGCCAGACACAGAATTTCCAGTCAATTTGAGACTCAATCCCAGTTCCTGAGGAACCCAATCCCAGCCTCTGCCTGGAATTCCCACCATGTTTTCCTCTAAGGATTTTAAAGACTGATTTTTAACTTGAGGTGAATGAGATAAAAACTCTGGATGTTGCTGGGAAAGTCATGGATCAGAGTGGGAATCATCACTTGGAGTTTCCAAAGGCAGCTGAGATTTGGGCTCTGGTGAGCCCTGAGTTATTCCTGTTGCCATAGAAATAAATGGATGTGTTTGCTGCTGCTCCCTGCTCCGGAGATATCCACAGATATCCATCACCACCTCCAGCAATGGTGCTTCATTCCCAGCTTTTCCTTCTCCCAGGAATTCCATGTGCAGCAGGAAGTTTTGTTATTTTTAGTTTTAGTTTTATTTGGTTTTATTTTCATTTTCATTTTAATTTTTATTTTTATTTTTATTTTTATTTTTATTTTTATTTTTATTTTTATTTTTATTTTTATTTTTATTTTTATTTTTATTTTATGTTCATGCTCATTTTATTTTTATCTTTTGTTATGTTTAGTTGAATTTTAGTTTTAGTTTTACTTTTATGATTATGTTTATTTTTATTTTAAATTGTATTTTTAATTTTACATTTTAAAATTATTTTTATTTTTATTTTTATTTTCGTTTCATGGGAATTTCTGCCTAGGAGGGCTGGGATGGAATTCCCAGAGGAGCTGTGGCTGCCCCATCCCTGGGAGTGGATCCTCCAGCCTCACATCAGTTAGACTCAGAGTTGAGCCTTAAATGAGTGCTCATGGCCAGGCCTAAAATTAAGATTAAATCCACTTTGGGATGCACGAGCCTCTGGATACGGATTTATCTTGTCTTCAACCCTTATCAGCTTTATTTTGCTGTTCCCTCACCTCTTTTCAGTTAAACTCAAAGTCAATCCTGAGTGCTCAAAACCAAGCCTAAAACAAGAATTAAATCCCTTTTAGGATGGATGAGCCTCTAGAAAAGGATTTCTCTTATCTGTGACCCTTATCAGTTTTATTTTCCTGTTCCTCCTGACTACATGAGTTAAATTCAAGCCTTAAACAAGAATTAAATCCACTTTGGGATGGATGAATCTCTGGGTAAGGATTTCTCTTATCTGTGACCATTTCTGAGCCTTTTCAGCTTTATTTTCCATTCCTCCAGCCTCATAAGAGTTAAGCTCAGAGTTGAGCCTTAAACAAGAATTAAATTCACTTTGGGATGGATGAGCCTCTAGAAAAGGATTTATCTTGTCTTCAACCCTTATCAGCTTTATTCTCCTGTTCCTCCACCGCTTATCAGTTAAAGTCAGGCCTTAAATGAGTGTTCAAAACCAAGCCTAAAACAAGAATTAAATCCCTTTTAGGATGGATGAGCCTCTAGAAAAGGATTTCTCTTATCTGTGACCCTTATCAGTTTTATTTTCCTGTTCCTCTCATCCACCCAAACTCCCCATCCTTGGGTTTGTGGTTTGTCGCTCTCCGTGGTGCTGCAAAACTCTGGATGCACCAAAATTCCGGTTTTTGGCCTCATTTTCCCCCCAGCTCCCACTCCTAGCAGGAATTTATTCCAGCCTGAATTCCATGTTCTCCAAAGACCAGAATTCCACAGGGAAAGCTGATCCTGGAACACAGCTGTGCCTTATTCCTGCCCCATTCCCATTAAACCCACCCTAAATCCCATTAAACTTTCCCAGTTCCAAACAAGTCTGAAACTCCTAATTGCTTCCAGTGAGTCATTCCAGGGTGGAATTGTTCCCTAAAAGTCGTGGATTTGGGGCTGTAATCAACACTGAAATGGTTTTTCACACGAGGTTTGAATAAATCCATTCAAATCCTGACAATTCCTGATACCCTTGGATTGTTCTCCCAGACAAAGCCGAAGTGAAACTCGTGAAAAATCCCATTATTTTTGGAATTTCTTCTTTCCAGCGCCTCCAAAACGTGGTGAAATTCCTGGAAATTAATTTTCTACCATGCCAGACTTTGAATAAAATTAAGGGAAGGGTCTGGAAGGGAAAGGGGCTCCCAAAATTCCCCAAAGGAAAAGGATTCCTGCTTTTCTCCCTAGGAATTCCAAGTGCTGATTTTTGGGAACCTTTGGTGAATAGTCTTGCCTTGGAAAGATAACAATGCTCAGCTCTTATCAAAATCCCTCAGAATCCAATTTATGGAAATTTTA
Organism: Melozone crissalis; assembly: GCF_028551555.1. Taxonomy (NCBI): domain Eukaryota; kingdom Metazoa; phylum Chordata; class Aves; order Passeriformes; family Passerellidae; genus Melozone; species Melozone crissalis. The sequence goes on along the minus strand of NW_026535790.1, from coordinate 14,674,941 downwards.
AAAACCCAAAAAGAATAAAAATTGTTTTATCCATAGGGGCCCAAAGCTCTTGGAATTGGAATTCTGGGAATAGAAGCCTTTTCCTAATGATCCCTCTGGAATGCACAGGGGAAAGATCTGCTGGGAGAAAGAATTCCAGGAGCAAAACCCTCTCCTGCTCCTTCCCAGGGCACAATAAAGGAGATTTTTAAATATTTTGGGAGCTCTGATAAGACTCTGCTTCCCCCATTCCTGGGAGCAGCCAATTTTCAGGAGCCATCCTTGAAATCTCTCTTGGAAATAAAAAAGATGGAATTCTCCAACCAAATCCATCCCTGAGTACTAAAAATAACATTTTAATACTTCCTTTTTACCAGAAAAATGGCGTTTTACCCCACATTTTTGAAATGGGGGGAGATTAAAAATAGCCCCAGTGCCAAGGCCCAGCACAGCCTGTGGAATCTTGTGGAATTTGTTCTGCTCCATGGAAAATTCCAGATTTTCCCCTTGTGTGGAGTTTGGGCTGAGTAGAAGAATTTTTAGGGGGAAAAAAGGGCTTTTTTTGGGGTGATGGAATAATTTCATTTGGTGGCAAAATCAGGGAATTTTCTCACCTAAAAGGGAAAGAAAAGCTGGGAAAATCCACCAAAATCCCAGGTTATTTTGGGGAGATCCATTCATTTTCCCTGGGTTCTGTTTCCCATCATCAAAGAACAGAAAACTTTGCTAAATCCCAAGAATCCCATGGAAACAAATAGAAATAACCCTGAAGTGGCTGCAGGATGGTCTGGATGGGAAAATCCAAGAGCCAAGGAAGCTTCTGGATATTTCCGATTTAAATTCCATAAAATAAAGCAAAATTAGGATTGGCTTGGAGCAAAAACTGAGAAAAAAAATCAGGAATTCTGCTCATTCCTGTCCTGATTTCCAGGAAATTGTTGATCCCAAAGCTGCAGCTCCAAGATTCTCCTGGTTCTGGAGAAACCCAGGATGGGGCAGGCAAAGCAGGCATGTGGGTGAGGAAAATTCCAGGAATAAATCCTTTGCCACCTGCTGGAAAAATCTGCTGAAGCTTGCAAACACCAAGGTATTTAAGGAAAACACCAGAAATTCCTGCCCTGACTGCGTGGGAATCCTTGGGAAAGCTGGCAGCTCCTTCCTGACGTTTGTTCTGGGGTGGGAATTTGAAAATCTGTTAAAAATCCACACCAAAATTAAATTGGTGATTTAATTCAACCTGTGATTCCTCCAGAAAATGCTGGGACGGAAAGGGAACAAGGAGGGAGGAGAAATTCCAGATATGAATGGTGAATCTCTGGCCCCAAATGAATCCTGTTGGACTGAACCCTAATTCCAAGAGGAATTTGGTTTTTTTCCAGAGGAAAACTCCTTGCAGAGCAGCAAAACCAGCTGGAATTTTATCCCAGAGAGGACTCTGGTATTGCCAAACCCTGAGATCAAAAAAGAGTTGGGAAATTGGGGATTTATGGCTCAATTTGAGACGTTTGGGAGTGGAATTGCATCATCCCAGCTTTCCTTTTGCTTTTCCTATTCCTGCAAACTCCAAACTCTTCCTGTTTCCCTGTTCCCAGTTTTATTAAAATCAGGGAAAAGTTTGATTTATGAGTGAATTGCTCCCTAAAATGATCACAGAGAATCCTTTGTGTTTAATGCAGCCTGGGATGTGGGAATGCCTCAGCTCCAATCCCACAGAGGGAAATGGGATCCCACAGGCCCTGTTCCCTGCACTTCCCAGATTTAGGATCCCATTTTCCCTCTGGCAAATCCCACCAGGAAAACACGACAGGAACACCGTGTTTACCTCCCTGCTGGATTTCTGCCGTTCCATTTTTATTCATTTCCTGGGGAACATCATCCCAAATGAGGTTTAATTTATTCCCAGCTGCTGGTGTTTATTTAATTCCCACCTTTTTCCACCTGTGGGATAGCTCCATCCCAGCAGATGTTCCCTGAAATTTGAGGATGGAGCAGGAAAAGCTGCTCAGAGGGAGGGGTTGGGGTGGGATGGGAAGGTGAGACCTGTGCTGGAAGTGGGGAAGGGAAAAGGGAAAAGGGAAAAGGGAAGGAAATATTTTATTTCCACCTGGATATTGCTATTATTCCTAAGAAATATTCACTCCTATTCCTTATTATTCCTAAAAATGTTCACTCCTATTTAATTATTAGGATGAAATCCCCCAAAATAGGCACACATGCTATAGATAGATTGCAGATGGAATAAATTGATTTTAAGATGGTTTAAAGTCTGTTTTATGGCTTTCATAAGGAAAGGAAAGGAAAGGAAAGGAAAGGAAAGGAAAGGAAAGGAAAGGAAAGGAAGGGGAAGGAGGAGAAAGGGAAAAGGGGGAAAGGGGAAAAAAGGGAAGGGAAAGGAAGGGAAGGGAAGGGAAGGGAAGGGAAGGGAAGGGAAGGGAAGGGAAGATTGCCCCATGGATGCAAATTTGGGATGAAGAGAAGTTGGAGAGCCCCATAACCTCATCCCAAAGCTGTTCATCCCTTGGGTTGTTTCCCAGCCTGGTTCCTCACTGCTTTTCCAGAATTTTTCATTATCCCAGCTCCCAGGCTCCCTCTCTCCAGAAGATCCAGCCTAAAATCATTACAATAATCTGCCAAATTGGCTCTGTTTTCCCAGGAATGAAACATTTCCACTGCAGCCAAATGGGCCCTGCCCGTTCCTGGGGAACATCCGTGTGCTCTGGTGGCACAGGCAGTTAAATGGAGCCTGGGAGATAATCTCATTTCTGCCTCCTCTGCTTTTCATTCCATTTTCCCTCCAGACCAATTATCCCCAGGAATTGAATCACAGGAATTGGCACCGCCGCTGCCTGTGGGAGAAGTGGGAAAACAAGAGGAACCACCGGAGGGAAAGGAGGGAAATGATTTGGGATGGAGGGAAAGGGGCTGGGAATTCTCCCTGAGAGCCACAACTGCTCTGGGATCCTTCTCCCAACATTTTCCTGCCCTTGGTAAGGTTGGAATGGGATCACCCCCCCACCCTCCCCAGCAGAGATGCTCCAAAAATCCAAAATTCTGGTGATTTTAAAGTCCTTTCCAACCCAAACCATTTGGATTTTATAGAAAATAAAAGGAATTCTATTTCACCAGAATTTTCCAACCTTTCCCCCTCCAACTTTCAAACAGGCTGGGAATAAATTCTCTCTTATCAGCAGAGGGTGATTAATGTTGGGATATTTGATAAATGTGTCAGGGTATTGGATAAATGTGTTGGAATTATTTGTTTAAATGCCTTGGGGTGTTTGGATTCTTTTTTCCCAGCCCATTTTTTCACTTTTTGGGGATTAAAGGCTGAGGTTTCCCACGCTCAGGTTTCCCTTTTTCCAAGTGCTGCTGGTTGGGAGGGCTGGGAGCAAAACTTTGCTGCTTGGAGTCCTGGGAAAAGTGGGATAAAGGCTGCTCCAGGGTTTTCCCTTCAGTCATAATCCTATAAAATATAATAATTCTATATTATAAATATATTTAGCAATAAAAAAAGGGAAGATTTTCGGAAGGAATTCCAGGCTGGGATGGAATTCCAGACAAGTTGTGGCTGCCTCATGCCTGGAATGTTCAAGGTTGGACAGAGTTTGGAAAAATTTGTTGGAGTTGCAATTGGATGGGTTTGAAGGTCTCTTCCAACCCCAATCATTCCAGGATTCCCTGATTTCTCCCTCAGGATCCAAAATCAGGGCTATCAAATGCAATCATGAGGAGAAATCCATGAAAAACCCCAAAGGACAACCCAAACTCTTGGATCCCAAACCCTCCTTGACATTCCCAAAGGAATGGGAGCAGCTTTTAGCAGGAAAAGCAATTCCTGGATAATCCTGAATTCAGAGAACACAAAATCCCAGGAATTCCAACCCCACACCCCATCCACGGACTCTGCAAATGGCCCTGGCCAGGGTTTTTTGTGGCAATTTTGCCTTTAAGGAGTTTTTGTTTTCCCTTTGAGCCACTGCTTTTTAAAGGTTAAAAATCCCTGTAAAACAGGAAATGATGGAATTTTGGTCTGGTCATTTTTCCCTGGTTTTGGACACTCACATATTTAACAAATGCCCAATAATGGCTGCATGGCATTTGCTGGGGATGTGGATAATTGTGGATAAAATGATGGATAACAGCTCATCCACAGGCTTTGCTTCCAGGGAAAGGCCAGAACACAGAACCAGCTCCATTCCACATCCCAGTGATGAAGTGGAAATTCAGGATTGCATCCCCAAGCTGGTTAAATTATCTTTTTATTTCTTGAAAAAAATTTAAAATTAAAAACTCTTGGATTCATCTCAGCAGGTGCCACGGATTGGGAGTGGTTTTCCCAAGGGAAAATTGTCATCAAACCTGGAAAATGTGTGGAAAATTTGGTTTTTTTATTAATAATGTCTGAGCAGCCTAAATTCCTTGCTGAATGAGTGTTCCTCAGTTTTATTGCTCTCATTTCAAGCTATAAATATTTTATTTCCACCTGGATATTTTTATTATTCCTAAGAAATATTCACTCCTATTCCTTATTATTCCTAAAAAATGTTCACTCCTATTTAATTATTAGGATGAAATCCCCCAAAATAGGCCCACATGCTATAGATAGAATGCAGATGGAACAAATATATTTTAAGCAGGAAAGGAAAAGGAAAAGAAAAGGAAAAGGAAAAGGAAAAAGGAAAGGATTTTATCCTAAGTAGAAGAAAACCGAGTGAACACAACACTTCAATGTACAATTTCTCAATTTATTCATATGAAAGCTCACAGATTTTTTTTTTTTTTTCACACTTGCCAATGGCTGAACAGAAAAAAGGAACAGTTTTTCTCCTGGGTTTTACAGGCTGGGTACAGAAATCACTGTTGATAACTCGCCACCTCCAGGTCCACAGGGTAGCGAACTCGGTAGCCCATGCACTTCTGCCTGTCAATAAAAATGCTGTTGGCTTTCACAGCAATCTCCTTCTCCAGCTTCATCCTGGTCTCCTCCAAATTCTTCAGGTTCTGCTCTGACTCCATCAGTTTTCTCTTCAGGGCCTCCAGGAATACTGTGAGTCCCTCCACTTCATTCACCAACCTGCAAGGAGTTGGGTTAAGCCATGAAAAATCAGGGGATGGTGAGCAAGAGATTGGATATGGGGTAAAGAGCAACTACAGATTCTAAAATTCATCAGGAAAAGACCTCAGAAAAGTGAAAAAAAATATTTGATTTGGGATAAAGATTAACTACGGAATCTAAAATTTATCAGGAAAAAGCCTCAGAAAAATTGCTCAAAAAGGTAAGATTTGGGATAAAGATCAATTACAGAATCAAAAATTTATCAGGAAAAAACTTCAGAGAAATCCAAGATTGGATTGGGGATAAAGATCAACTATAGAATCTCAAATTCATCAGGGAAAAACCTCAGAGAAATTGCTCAAAAAGTTAAGATTTGGTATAAAGACTACAGAACTACAGAATCAAAAATTTATGAGGAAAAAACCTCAGAAAAATCCAAGATTGGATATGGGATAAAGATAAAACAGAACAACTACAGAATTGAAAAGTAATTTCTGACTTCGAGTAAAAAAAATTAAAAGTCGTGAGGCAAAAAATTGAAAGTCGTAAGGCAAAAAACTAAAAGTTGTGAGGTAAAAAAAATTTTAAAACGGCCCCAAATCACTTTGGGATGGAACAGGAGCCTTGGAGGAGTTGATTAATGACCTAAGTTGGAGTTAATTGTGTAAATTGGGGTTGATTTACTGACCTGAACTGGGGCTCATCCCTGCAGAGCTCGACGTTGGGCCTGGAGGATCTGTCGTAGAGCCTGGTCTGAGCCACCTTCAGGAAAGCTTCCTTGTCCCTGATGGCTTTTTTCAGGTTCTCAATGTTGGCCTCCTCATCCCCAATATCCTTCAGGATCTGGAGAGAAAATCCAAGGAAAAAACATCTTCAAACAATGATGAATAGCATCCCCAAAAATATCTGTTCATGGTGAAGCGTTAAAGTTTTTACCACCAGTCTGGGGAATTAAGTACAACAAGAATAATTTTCATTTTAGATGATAATACAATTAATTTTATTTTATTTAAGATTAAATACAAAAATTAAGGTGGGTTTGACCTGTTTATTTTTAATATTACACTGAGAAGCACAGCTTTAGTTGAAATAAAACAGAAAATATTCTGCAGCTTCTCCCATGTCCCAAAACCATGGGAGAGATCCCAAACCTCTCTCATGGGATGAAAACACATCCCACATCCATGGAGTGCTTTGAATTGTAAATTTTAACTGGAAATTCAAGAAAAAAAAATCAATTTATTTTGAGGGAGAGCTGCTGATTAGCTTGGAAATACCTGGTTTTCTCAAGAAAATGGAAAAGACAGGAAACCCTGAAATTCTTCCCTTCATAACCATTGATACACGTGCAAAAAATAAAGATATCCAGTTGTCATTCCCAGATCCTAAGGAATTATTACTTTTTCCATACTTGCCAATGGCTAAAAGAGAAAAAAGGAGCTGCTCCATATTGGAAAAGGGGAAAGGCCCAAAGTCACCCCTTGTTCTTAGAAAAAATAAAAGTACTGTGGTGGTTTTGACCTCTTTATTTTTATTATTACGCTGAAAATCCCATTTTCAGTCTAAAAAGAAGCTGGAAATATTCCCTCAAAACTTCTTCCATGTGTTCTGTGGGATGACAACACATCCCCAGCCCAGGAATTGCCACCAGGGGCTAAGGAATTACTTTTTCCCCACATTTCTAATGGCCTCGGTGCAGAGATGAGGAAAATCTTTACTTCCAAAGTTTTTAAAGAAGGAGCAGGATTTCATTAAAAAAAACCCAGTAAATAACTTTTAAAGAGCACAGAATTCCACGTAATATCCAGTAAAATCCACAAAAGAAGGAACTGCTCCACATTGGAGGAGGCTGAAGCCAACTGCCAGGTTGACTTTGCTGCCATCCCAGAAAAATCTGGGAATCCTGGCTCAACCAGAGCTGCTTGATCAGCCAGTTTCAGGGTTTAATTCATGTTTAAAGTGTTTAATTCATGTTTAAAGGGATTAATTCAGGTTTAAAGGATTTAATTCAGGTTCAAAGGGTTTAATTCAGGATTAAGGTGTTTAACTGAACTCCAACCCAACAAACCCACCAAGACTACAACAAAACCCCAAAACCTCTCCCCGTATCCTAATCTGACACAAAAATACTTCACTCCTGTGTGGATTAAACCAATTTTTTTTGGTTTAATGATGCCAAAACTCCATGAAGTGCCCCTGACCTGCTTCAGGTGGTTCTCCAGGCGCAGTTTGGCATCGTCCAGCTCCCTGCAGTGGCTGTCAAAGGCCTCGCTGACCGCTGCCCGCTGCATGCGCAGGTCCTCAGACGCGTCGTGGATGATGTTGTTGATCAGGGACCGGAGCTGCACCGACGCCAATTTTTCCTGTTCTGCCCTGGAAATGTTGTCGTGGCTGAACTGGGCCCAGGACTTCGGTGTGGAGGCGCTGGAAGAACAAGGAATGGGGTAAATTGGGAATTTTGGCATTAAAAAGGGTTCTTACCCTGGGAAAGTGGGGTTGGCTTTTGGTTGGTTCGGGTCTTGCTTGTGGTGTGGATTTCTTGTGAGGAACAGGATTAATCCTTTAATGAATTAATAAAAATCCTCAAATAAATTAATATAGATTCTTGGATAAATTAATATAATATTCTAATAAATTAGTGAAAATCCTTAAATAAATTAATAAAAATCCTCCCATAAATTAATGGAAATTCTTGAATAAAATAAGAAAAATCCTTTAATAGATCAATAAAAATCCTCAAATAAAGTAATAAAAAGCCTTGAATAAATCTGTTAAAATCCTTGAATAAATTAATAAAATATTCTAATAAATCAGTTAAAATCCTTGAATAAATCAGTTAAAATCCTCAAATAAATTAATTAAAAATCTTGGATAAATCAATAAAATATTTTAATAAATCAATAAAAATCCTCGAATTAATTAATAAAAATTCTTAAATAAATTAAGGAAAACTTCTAATAAATCAATAAAAGTTCTCAAATAAATTAATAAAAAAATCCCCAAATTAATAATCTCTTTCTCCTGTGGCTTCAGAGGGAGCTAAAGCCTAAAATAAATTCAGTCCAAGTGCTCCATCTTGAGCTAAAGCTGGTCAGAACATTCCACACATTTTTTGTCCAGTTCAGTCATGGCAAGTAAACTTGGGAATAGATCCAGGATTTAAAGGATGGAAATTAAAAAAAACCAGGATCTTGACAGGCTGGAGAGGAGAAGGTTCAAGAGAGAGCTCAGAGCCTGAAGGGGTTCCAGGAGAGCTGGACTGGGGACAAGGGATGGAGGGACAGGAGACAGGGAATGGCTACACATGGAGAGATGGGATATTGGGAAGGAATTCCCTGAGAGGGTGGGGAGGGGCTGAAATAGAATTCCCAGAGAAGCTGTGGCTGTCCCATCCCTTGGAAGCACCCAAGGATGGAGTTTTGAGCAGCCTGGGATGGTGGAAGGTGTTGGGACTGGAACCGGATGAATTTCCAACCCAAATAATCCACGCAGAACATCCAGCACAACCCTTCCAACCATGGAGCTGCCATGAAGATCTTCCCCCAGCTGGGATTGGGCATTCCAGGTGTGCTGTCCCAGGAGATCCTGGGAATTACTCACTTCTCCTCGAACTTGACGGAGCTGGGGTGGAACTGGACGTCGGTGCTGTCGGTGCAGTAGCCGATGCATTTGTCGTCGATGTTGTACGTCTCCACCTTATCCGACCAGTCCAGCTCGCAGTTCTCCTTCTGGATCCGGTTGGATCTGCAAAAGTTGGGATCACAGCTCAGCTGGAAGCAAGAGAATTCCCAACCCAGCCCTCTTTGGGAAGTACAGCTCCACCTTTTGAGTTCTACAGGGAAACAAGAGCGTGAAATTCCTTGCGGGTTGGAAAATCCCAAACTCTCCCTTCCCACCTCCATCTCCTGGAAGAGGAGCCTGACTGAGATGGGATTTTGGGAAAAAAATTGGAAAAAGAAGCCTGTTTGAGATGGAATTTTGGGAAAAATTCCATTGTGAGGGTGGGGAGGCCCTGGAATAAAATTCCCAGAGAAGCTGTGGCGGCCTCTGGATCCTTGAAGTGTCCAAGGCCAGGTTGGAGCACCCTGGGATTGTGGAAGGTCCCTGTCCATGGAACTGGATAATCTTTAATGATATTCCGATTAAAATTGCTGCTTTGTTGTTAATTAGAGGCACACATCGTTCAGTTAATTATAATTATAATGATTCTAATTACAAAAGCCTGTGGGTTGTTATCAGCTGATAACAGCAGGTGTCACTCTCAGCCAAGGAATTGGGAATTCTCTTGGAAAAAAGGAATAAAATGGGACTAAACTTGGACTAAAATGGGGCTAAAACTGGGCTAAAATTATCTTAAAACAATTAAAACCCCCAAATTAACCTCATTAGGCTCCTCTCATGCTCTAATTAATATAACAGAGCAACTTTATATTAATTGGCATTTACAGCCATTTTTAAAGACCAATATTTTTTTATCAGGTAGAACAGGAGCAGATTGAAGGATTTTTTTAACTAAAATATGAAGTTTCCAGCATGATTCCTTTATATTGATGGACTTTAGGACACAATAACATCTTTCCAAAGGGTTTGTTAGAAATTCCAAGGAAATAATCCTTTGGAATGGCAAGGAACACCTGGCCTGGCACAGAAATTCCAGATTTAAAGTCCACACTGACCTCTGGTGGCAAGAAAATTCCTTTGATACCAAAAATCCCTGTAATAATACAAATATCTTCTCCAAGAAGATATCCAGAGAATATTTTTATAGCACTGGAATTTAGTGTTGGAAAACAAATCCAACACCATTGTGGAGAGCAGGAAAATCTAAATCTACCTGAAAATCCGGGTTTGCATGGAATTCCCTCAGCTCCTAAGCCTGGCCTGCCTGAGATCTGTGTCCACCTTCATCCCAGGAATTATTTGGCTGAAGAATCCTGGGAAATGCTTTACCTTATCTGGGTGGCAGCTTGGATGATGGTTCTTTTCAGAAGATCCCGGATATCCCGGATCAGATCCGCTTCCTAAAGAAAAACAGGGAGAATTCCATGGATCCAGAGCAGGAAACACCATCCTGAGGAGCAACTTGGGGATAAATCCTTACATTTCCTTATCTACTCTCACTTTGTTAGGGTAAAACTTGGAATTTTGGAGTCATCAGATCCTGAGGGAACTCAGCCCTAAACCTACGGAGGCTGAAACACCTGGAATACTTCAAAAATTTGTGGATTCCATTAAAAAGTCTGAGTCTTATCCTGTCATGGAAGGAATTTTTCCCTGGCACAGATTCCCAGAGAAGCTGTGGCTGCTCCATCCCTGGAATGTCCAAGGTCAGGCTGGAAGGGGCTTGGAGAAACCTGGGATAGTGGGAGAGGGTGGGAAGAGTGGGAAGAGGTGGGAATTTATTATTTTTAAGGTCCCATCCATCCCAAACTATTCCAGGATTCCATGACCCCATCAGATTAAATGGAATAAATTCATTCCCTGCTCAGTTTTGAGATAGGGAAAAATCAGGGAATATCCCCATGCCTGGAACCATGGACTTCATGAGCCTTAAGTCTTTTCCAACCTAAAAATTTTAACAATTCCCACATGGAAATATCCTGCACCAACTCTTCCCTGTTTATATTTTTGACTGGAAAAACCTCTTAAATATTGATTATAAATCAGAAATTACACTCGATTTCCATTCAAAATATTCCTAAACCCTATCATGCCCTCCATGTGGAACCCTAGAATATCCTGAGTTGGGAAGGATCCACAAGGAACAAGAAATTCGTGGTTCTTCCCAGGATAATCCCAAACCCCCATCAGGCTTAAACATTTCAGTCTGATCCATACTTTTCAAATATTAATTCTCTGGTTTAATGAGTAACTGATTATGAATTGACTCTGATGGGAGGCTGCAGGTGAATAATCCTTAATTAATTTATGGGACATTGGAATAGGTGTAATTCCAGGATGGAAGATGTGTTTTTTGTAACATCCAGCACAAGAATGACACTGGAATTTTACAGGAATCTCGGTGACAGGGTTGGATCATCACCTTGGCAAAACACAGGCAGAATTAATGACAGAAACTGCCAAAATTTGGTCAATTTGAGCATGGGAACAGCCAAGGAATATCCCAACATTCCTGAACTTCTGGATTGTGGAGTTTTAAAGTGTAACCTGCAGAGAGGAGGGGATTTCAAGGCGAGTAGAAAAGGAATTTATGCCAAATTAGGATTTTCGTGTTGGTGCAGGAAAACTCTGGGTTGGCTTTGTTGGGGTCTGGGCTGAGGGGGGGATCTGCTCTCCTCCAGTTACACTTCCCAAAGTGATTTAATCACTTCCCAAAGTGATTTGAACACTTTTTAAACACAGCAAGGACTAGAATAAATCCTCAGAGTGACACTGGGAATACAGGAAAGAGCAACAGACCCAGAATCGAAGGAGACACTTCCAGCAGCCACAGTTTCACCTCCTCACTGCTGCTCCCCATTTCAGCACTGTAAGAAGGGTTTAACTTCTATTTTTAGAGTCACAGTCTAATGTTTTGGTTGAAACTATACTTGCATATGGGGATACCAGACATTAGTTCAGGTTTGAGGATTAGGAGCATTATGGGGATTATATGTAGGGCTGTGAGAAGATGTTCTCGTGTGGAGTTTTGGACTGATGTAATGTGGGATGGGAGAGTGCCTGGTTGTGTCATTATGAGCATGTATAGGATGCATGAGGCAGTAAGTAGGATTGTGGCTCCTGTTAGATAATTGTGAAGGTGGATCAGTTGAAAAGTGTGATTACAATCGTTAGTTCTGCTATGAGGTTTGTTGTTTGTTAGGTTAGCTAGGAGTCATCAGGTGGCTATGAGTGGTAGAAGGGGCTGAAGGCCTCGTGTAAGTAGGAGGATTTGGCTTTGAGTTTGTTCGTAGTTGGTGTTGGTTAAGCAGAATAGTATTGAAGAGGTTAAGCCATGCCAGATTATTAGAATTATTGCCCCTATTACCACCAGAGCAGCAGCGCCGGGTCTGTCACCAAGCCCAGGCACCGCTCACCTTCATCAGCTGCTTCTCCACCTCATCGATCACCAGGTCCGGGGGCTGCCGCCGCTCCCGGCACTCCAGGTTATCGATGACAACCGAGTAGGGCACCTCGGTGGCATCGAGCGCCCGCTCCAGCCGCAGCTTCTGGGCCACCAGCAGGTTGGTCTCGGCGTCCAGCTCCATGATCTCCTTCTGCAGCTCCACCCTCCAGAACTGGAGGTCCTGCAGCCGCTGGCCCAGCGTGGCCTTGGAGTATCCCTGGGCTCGCTGCGCGCTGGCGGCCGCATGCTTCATCAGGTGCTTGGCCTCGCCGCGGCCGCGCTCCGCCTGCTCGCCCGTCGCGTACGCCTCGAAGCAGACGCCCGCGTTGCGGCGGTGCCACTCGGGCAGATGGTATTTGGCGGTGCGCAGGCCGGCCAGGGCCATGCCGCAGCAGGAGCGCGGCCTCTCGGTGGGGACCACATCGCAGGTCTTGCTGGGCAGCGGGCAGGAGGGAACGACCGGCGGGTGCGGCTCGTCGGGCTGCGCCATGGCGGAGCCTCCGCCGCTCGCCGCTCCCGCCGCTCGCGTCCTCGCCTCACCGCGGCAACCAACGACTGGGCGGGCCCGCTGCTCGATGGACAGCAGCATAGACCAATCAGAGAGATGATCCGCACATAGCGCGGCGCTGATTGGTGGGCGGGCTGTCTGTGCCCGCCCCCACGCTGCTCGTTGCCGTGGTAACGGGAAGGCGGTTGCAGTTAAATTGGGAAGGCCGCGGTGAATGAAGGCCGCGAGCTGCGGAGGGCTGAGGGGAAATGCCAGGGATTTTGGGAGGGTGAGAGCACCTCGTTCCAGGAAGGAAAGGAGCGGTTCAGATCCGGTGCTTAGCAACACCTGGAGCCTGAAATCTGGTGTTTGCTGCCACCGCCAGAGCCCAGATCCAGAAATTTCTTGGTGCCAGGGCAGCCAAAGTCCAGCAATTTGCTGGCATGGAAAGGCAAAATCTGACAATTTCCCGGCACTGCCCAGGTCTGGTAATTTGCCGGTGCCAGGACTCCAGATCCAGCAAATTGCCGGCGCCTGCACCGCCCAGGTCTGGCATTTGCCAGCACCGGCACCGCCCGGATCCGGCAATTTCCTGTGGCTGGGGCGCTTGGGGTGTCTGGCTGAGCAGCAAAGGTGACCCTAAGCCAGGAACTTTCCTTGGCTGCAGCAAAGCCTCGGCACACAACACCCTTGCCCTGTGCCAGGAGGGATTGTGCCAGCAGAGCTGACCCAAAATTCCTTCTCCCAGGCAGCTTTAGGTACGCGCAATATGGCGACGCCAGAGGCTGCTCAGCTTTCTGGAGTCCTTCACAAGAACCTTGTGCGGGAAGCAGGGTTTATGTGCCAGGGTGGGCAGTTCAGAGCCTTTTTCTCCCCCGTGGGCTGAGGGTCTGGCCCTTGCCCTTTCCAAGAGCCCAAGGATGGCCACGGTGAGGGTGGCTCGTTGCCATGGTGACAGGAAAAGGCGGGAAGGCGCCTGAGGGAGGTGTCATGGTGGCCAGGGTGGCCCTCATGGAACCATAGGAAGGACGTCAATATTAAACTTATCCAGAGGAGAGCAACATGATGAAGGGCTTGGAACACCAATGTTTAGAAGAACGGCTGAGGGAGCTGGGGTTGTTTAGCCTAGGAAAAAAGGAGGCTCAAGGGTGACAGGATTTCATCTCAGTTCCAACCCCTCTGGTTTCCCCCGGAAGATTCCAGAGAGCCCCCCTGGTTTTAGGCTGCTCAGCTGAACACATTTGTGCTCTTTGTTCTGCTTTTATTCCCAAATATTAATTGTTGAGGCCTTTGCTGTGACTCTGGTCCTGTTGGGGAAAAGGGAAAAGAAAGGAGAATAATCCCACACTCCAGGTGGATTTTAAAAGCACCTCTCCCCATTCCTGCAGAGGGGAATCACTCCCATTTTGGAAAACCGGGAATGTACAAGAAAAGCAGGATTTGGAGGGAATTATTGCTCAGATTGCAGCTTCTCCCAGCACCTCGGAGCTTTGAATGCAATTTTGGGAAGGATTATGGGTATCTCTGCTGAATTATGGATATCCCTGCTGGATTACAACAGCCCTGGGAGAATTCCAGCCTCCAATCCTGTTTGCTCCCAATCCTCCCCATGCTCTGGAGCTGATTAGCTCTTGGAATAATCCCTGGAATGCAAATAATCCCAGGTCTGTTCTGGGTTTAGGATCATTTCAGAGGATCAATGGGATCTGACAATTTCTGGGATTTACTGTACAGAGAAGTGCTGATGTAATTTATTTAACTCCTTCATGGAAAAGAGGGATGAGGAATTTCTGAGTTTTACTGTGTAGGGAAGTGCTGATGTCATTTACTTAATCCCTTCATGGAAAAGCGGGATAGAGGATTTTTTTGGGATGCTGGCAGCAGTTTGGGAAGGGTGGATGAGGGATACAAAAATCATGCCTGGGATAGCTCAAAGAAAAGGAAAAGAGCCCACCCCTCCCATCTTTCCCAGTTTTTCAGCCTAATAAAAGGATCAGGGATGGACAGATCCTCCTGGGGAGGGGAGAGGGACACAAGTGCCCCCCATTCCCGGTGTCCCCCCTATTCCCGGTGTCCCCCCATTCCCGGTGTTCCCCCATCCACTCCCGCTTTTCCCGGCACACATTCCTCCGTGTGCCTGCGGCGCTGCCGCCGTGCAGGAGCCGCTCGCCCACGCAGCTCCAATTCCCCGTCTGGAGCAGGGATAAAAACCTGGAGCGATCCCAATCCCAACATCCCCGGCTGGCTGCTCCCGGTGTGGGGGACAGGAGGAGGGGAGGGCACATCCAAGGGAATTTTGGGATTAGGGAATGTGGCTGTGCCACAGGGAGGGATTTTTATCCTGGTTGGAGGGGGATTCGAACACAGGGATTTTATTCCCAGCGTTTGGAGCAGGGGATTCTCCGGGATAAAGGGAAAAGTCGGATGTGCTGGGATTTGGGGAAGGAAGGGGGCGATTTTGAATATCCCAGGAGTTGCTGGCTCTGATCCCAGCACTGTGCCCGGAGTTTTGTGGCATTCCTTGTTTTCCACCCAGGGGAACATTCCTTATTTTCCACTCGGGGAGCATTCCTTGTTTTCCACAGAGGGAACATTCCTTGTTTTCCACTCGGGGAACATTCTTTGTTTTCCAAAGCAAATCGCTCTTTCGAGAGAGGCCACACAGAAAAGCAGGAAGGGAACGGGAGCTTCCCTATAAAATATTCACTGGCTCAGCTCCGCTGGAGCCTCCTGAGGAATTTTGGGATCTGGGATAATGAGGCTCTGCCGCTCTTCCCGCATTTCTGCCTCCTCCTGGCTCATCCCTTATTTATGTGCCCTTTCCATGACTTTTCGGGATGGCTTTTCCTGCAGGAGCTTTTGATGCCTTTGTTCCTGCTGGAGGAAGGGAAAGCACCGCTGGAAAAGTGGGAGAAGGGAATTTCCTTCACGGAATTTGTTTGGATTAATGGGATTTTATGGAGGATCCCATTGCAGCCCTGTCATGGATGGGGACACTGGGGTTCTTTCATCCCAGCCTAGAAAACATTTTTATGGGAAAGAAAGAGGAATTCTTTTTCTGCTGGGATAATCTGAAGTGCAAGAGGAGCTTTCCCATTCCAGGAGGAACCTGGAGGCTCCTGCTGCTTGGATCATTCCCATCTTTTTTTTAATCCTAAAATCCCACTTTTTTGTGGGATTGACTCTGGAATGGTCAGGCCAGGATGATCCTGGATTGCTCCTGCAATGGTTTGGATTGGGATCTTAAAGCTCATCCCATTCCAACCCCAATGCTTCCCATTATCCCCATCCTCAACCAGCCTTTCCTTGGACACTTCCAGGGATCCAGGAATTCCACACAGCTTCTCTGGGAATTCCATCCCAGACAGGATAGAATAATTCCTTCCCAATATTCCATTTATCCCTGCCCTCTGGCAGTTGGAAGCTATTCCCCTTTCTCCATCATTCCATACCCTTGGGAATATTCCCTCTCCATCTTTCCTGGACATTTCAATCATTCCCACCCAGCTGAGGGGATTTTCCTGGGGAAAAAAAAAAAAAAAAAAACCCTTAGGTGGTTTTATCCCACTTTTTTAATGCCGGAAATTCTCCATCCTTGAAATGGAAAGAGAGAAATCCAGGAGAGTGAAACACCGGGAGTTGAAACCGAGGGAAAAGCGGGAGCGGGAGATTCCAGCGGGAGTGAGGTCAGCGGGAATCCTCGGCAGGAAAACCCGCCTGGTTCCCATGGAAACGCCCAGCCAGGATTTCACACTCCACGAGTTTCAAGTCGGAATTCCTTAAAAAAAAACGGGAAAAACCCAGGGAGGGAATCCTGAGGGAACCCCTCCAGCACCTTTATTTTTCCTGCATGGAATGCGTGGATAAATAGGAATATTTGGGAGTGGAGCACAATTCCAGGGAGCTGCTCCCAGTTTAGACACTTTCAGGTGATTTTCCCAGATTCCAGAGGGTTTGAAATTATTTTGCTGTGGGATAATCGGTGGCACAAAGAGCTTGTTGGAAATGAAAGGAATTTTAGGGGATAAATGAAAGAAAATTAAGGAAAAAAGGGGAATAAGAGGAGCTTGGAGGTAAAGAATCCATAAAAATCCTGATTTTCTTCTTGGGAAAAATACAGGATTGCTGGATTTGGGAGGGAAAAGGAATTTTAAGGAGGATTTTCTATGGCAATAAGAGGTTGCCATGGGCAACAGGAATTCCTGCCCCGAGGTGGGAATTCAGGAATTCCTGAGTGGAGCAGGGATTCCCTTCCAGCAGCAAAGCCCATGGAAGAGGAAAATCAGGAATGCAGCTGGAAAATCCAATTTAAAAGAGTAAAAAAGGCAAAATTCCCAAGCTGGAGCTGTTGTGGACCCTGAAGGGTTGGAATTCCAGGAGAAAATGGGAAGGGGTTTTCTGGGATGAAGTGGGATGAGTGGGAATGGGAATTGGCAAAAATATTCCATAACTAATCCTCAAAAAGTCAAATTAATCCGGATTTTTGGGGATGATTCGGAACTCCAGTGGCATCTCTGGGCTGGGCAAATTTGGGAATTCTCTCCAAGGAGAGAATTCCAAAAGAAATCCATGGATTTAGCCATAAAACAGGAGTAATGATAAAACTGGATTGGGAATTTTGTTATTCCTTATCTCCTTTGGGATACACCAGATAGATTTATTTGAGCCAAAATATCTCAAAAATCCCCTTTAAACAGGAAATAAACCATAAATAAACAGGAATGAAGCCCATGGACAGCCCGGAATCTTGGGAAGCTGCTCCAGCTTTCCCTGGGAATCCTGCTGGAATGAAAACCCCCTTACAGGGCAATCCTGAGCCTTTGGAATCATGGAATTAGGGAATGGTTTGGGATGGAAAGCTCAGTTCCATCCCAACACCTCCCACAATTCCAGGTTTATCCAAGCCCCCTCCAGCCTGGCCTTGGACATTCCTGGGACGAGGCAGCCACAGATTCTTTGGGAATGCTGGGATTTTAGGGAAAATCATGGAAAATGTTGTTCCTGAGGAAATTTGGGATGGAAACCAGGCTGGACATTAAGAGGAGGAGAACAAAGGAGATAAAAGGAAAATTCCCGAATTGTCCTTGAAATGTGGGATGGGAAGAGCTTCCAGGCCCTGGAGGGAGCTCATTCCTGCCTTTCCCAATCCCACATTAACCCCATTATCCCGCTTTTCCCTGGCTAAAACTCCCTCTGGAGAGGCTCCTTTCAGCCTCTGGATCATTCCCAAAGATCTGTTCTTATCCAGGCTTTTAGAGCCAAAGCTGGGCTTTACAAAGCCGGGCTTTTAGAGCCAACCCCGGGCCCTTAGAGACAAGGCTGACTTTACAAAGCCAGGCCTTTAGAGACAAAGCCAAGCCTTAGAGGCTAAACCAGGCTTTTAGAGTCTAAACTGGGCTTTTAGAGGCTACGCTGGGCTTTTAGAGGCCTCCCATGAATATTTTAGGCTGGAGCAGCACAGGGATGAGGCCAGTGAGAGCTCCAGGGATGGGAGATGCTCCAGGGGGAATTTTCCGGAATCTTCCAGCTGGATTTGCTGGGATGAGCTGGGATTTTTGGGGGTGTCCTTCCCTCAGGGTCGGGAGCAGCCAGGGAAAGCTCTGGAACAGGAGAAGTTTTGTCTTCTGGAGTTGGGATCAGCTTGGATTTCATCCCAATGTGGGCTGGAGGATCCCAGTTTTCCTGGTTTTTTGTGGATTTGTGAGGGAATTCCCGGCTCTGCAGCCCCTCTGCACCAGGAATTCCTGGGGCCCTCACAGCTGGGGCTGCTTCTCCTCATGTCTATCCCAAAAAAAAAGGGAATAATTTTGGCCAAGAATGGAGCTTCCGGAGCTCTCACCTCATTTTTCAGGATCACCAAATCATTTGGGCTCATTTGACCCCTCCCGCTCCTGGTTTTTAGAGGCCAGATAAGGAATCATCCCAATTATCTGTGGAAAAGATTATTTTCCTTTTTTCTGGCTTTATTCCTTCCTTGTTGTCCCCAAAAAATGAACATCCAGGCCAGGAGGCCAAGGAATCTCCCAGATAACAAAGAGAAATTAAATTACTTTATTCCCCCCTGGCCCAAGGAGGTGAATTCCTCCCTGAACTCATCCCTGAGGATTATCAGGAATAAACTCCAACTTTTCCAAGGTTTTTAACCTGGCCCAAAGGTTCCCTGACCTCATTCTGGGCTGAACATTCCGATTGGAGAAGTGCTGAGCTTCCCAAAAAATAATCACAGCTTGGAAGTGGAATTCTGGGAATTGGAGGTGCCGACCTGAAATTTGAGAATGCAAAGTTTGGATGAGGGAAGAAACTTTGTAGGGAATATTTAGGAAGTGCAAGTGGCTTGATTCTGGTTATTCCCAATATCCAAAATTCCCTTTAAAAATTATTTTCTGGAAAACACCAGTATTGCCTTCAAATTTCCCTCTCCTGGTTTTCCCATGTTTCACAAAATCCCAGAATGGTTTGGGTGGGAAGGGGATAAAGCTGATCCCATTCCAAATCCCAGGTTGCTCCAAATCCCATCCAACCCGGCCTGGGATTTTTCCAGGGATTGGGCATCCCAACTTCTCTGGAAAACAGGGAATTCCTGCCGTGGCTCTCCCGCTGATCTTGGATATCTGCCAGGATTAATTCCATAAATTTCTACTTTTCCCTCATTTATTTCAGGGATAGGGTGATATTGAGGGCTCTTGGAAGCAGAGAATTCCAGGGATTCAGGGGCTCCTGAAGGATCCAACCGGCCCCAAAGGAAATCCATGAGCTTATTCCCTGCTCCTGCAAGAGCAGAAGGAAATCCCTGTGAGGATCAGATCCTATCCAAGGATTGTCCCATATTTGAAGGGCAGCCCCAAATCCTTCCCAGAGGGATTTTCCCGTTTTTCCCTGGAAAAGAGGCTGCCAGCAGAGGGCACACAATCGATGGAGATGGGATCCTGCTCCCAGCTCTTCCCGAACCCGTTTTCCAAGAGGACAAATGGAGGCAGGAAGCGAGGTTGAAGAGGGTCGGGAATGGGATCTGGAATCCACCAAAACTTCCAGGAGTTTGGGATGTGATTATGGATCAGAAATCCCTGGCTGCTCCTTGCCAGGGATCTGAGATCCCTCAGAACTTCCAGGAGTTTGGGATGTGATTATGGATCAGAAATCCCTGGCTGCTCCTTGCCAGGGATCTGAGATCCCTCAGAACTTCCAGGAGTTTGGGATGTGATTAAGGATCATCAATCCCTGGCAGTTCCCTCCCAGGCCGGGTGGGAATGCCATAAATCCCAATAAAACCAGAGGAGCATTAAAGGAATCAGGAGTGATCCATAAAAAAACATGGAAAGAGCCGGATGAGACTCCCAGAGCAGGAGCAAGTCCTGGCTGTTGTTCCCTGGCACTTTGGAATGGGGTTTGTCCTTCCTGGTCCATCCTCAGCCAGAACATTCCCTGCTCCATCCCAAACTTTAGCAGGGATGAAAATTCCCCTCTGGATGCACTCCCTGATCTTGGATTTGACTTTGAGGCTGGAAGGGAAAAGCCAAACAATTTCTGGGATGGAAACGGGACTGGGAGGATCCACAGATCCCAAACTCAATGATTCCTCCTAAAACATCCCGAATTTATTAATCATAGCATTTTCTTGATGGATCCCTGGCTGGATGAACTCCTCCAACACATCCAGCTCTCCATCAGCATCCCAGATAATTAATTTCAGGAATTTGCAGCAATTCCAATGATTTTGTTCCTTTGGATTTGGGATTTGGTACCATCAAGGGGAAAGGAAAAGGAAAGGAAAGGTGCAAAGCAGGGATTGCACTGGAGATTCCACACTTTTCTCCCAGCTAATCAGGACAAATCCTAAATTCCAGAGGGGAGATGTAGTTGGAAGTTGGTGGACCTCTTCTGGAGTTTCCCACTCTGGAATTCTCCCATTTGGGATAATGACTTTTAGAGGGAAACAGGAGGTGGAGTCAAATGGGAATGGGGAGCAGGAGGGGCCAGGAGGTGCCTCAACCCCATCCCAAAGGCAGGCAGTAAAATTCCCGGCTTTCCAGTGGGGTGTCAGGAGAGCAGGATGCTCCCGAGAATGCTGGATCCATCCCCAAATCCATCCTCCAATCCATCCCCAAATCCATCCCTGGAGGAAAGGAGCCCACACTTTCCTGGCATGAGGATTTATTCCCTCCCATAATTCCTGAGGATCCCACAAGGAACTGGGGGGATCAGGGCAAATCTCGCTCTGTTTATTCCAGGGTTAATTCCATCAGGTTGGAATCAAAGTTGATGTTTTTTTCACATGGACGCCTTCCACTATTCCAAGATGCACCAAGCCCCATCCTTGAACAATTCCAGGAATGTGACCGGAGCAAGGATCCTCCTCGTCATTCTGGAATTCTCTTTCCCAGAGTCAGGAATCCCAAAAGCTTGGGAAACAAAGTGGCTGAGACCCCCACATGAGCTGGAAACCCCACATCCTTCAGAATTCCCACAAACTCACCCTGGTTTCAATGGAAAACATTGGCAAAAAGGGCAAGAAACAGAGGGAATTCAACCCCAGGGAAGGAATTCAAGCAGAATTCAACTGGAAGAAGATCCTGGTGATTCCTTTTGGATTTTCCCATGTGCCTCATCCCAATCCATCATCCCATATCCCTCCTATCCCCGTGGCATTCCCACAAGCAGCCCTGCACCCAGGTTGGATCATCCTGATGAATTTTTGGGAATGCTTGGATTCCATCCTCAAGGTCTTTTCCATTCCTCTCTCTCCTGCTTGGCGGAGCTTTTCCCTTTGTATCCCACACTAAAATCGCCACACCCGGTTCATCCCAACCCGGGACCATCCCATAAAACCCTGGGATCGCCGCTACGTCCCAGCTCTTTAGGAGCCCCATTAGGCTCAGCTCTGGGTGCTTTGAAAGCCGCCTGACCTCTCTTCCCTATCAATTCCCGGTTATTAACCGGGAAGAACATCGGGAGCTGCATTTGCAAATGGGATGTGCTGCTGGATAATGAGCTCGCACTCCTGAAAAGGTTCCAGGGGACGGGAACTCATCCACTCCCAGATTTCCAACCCATCCCCGCACCCCCAGCCTGAGAGAATTCACGGAATTCCAAGGAATTCAAAGGGATAAAACTTCCAGAGCGGAGCTGAAGGGCTGGAGCCTGTGAGGACTTTCCCTGAGCTGCTCCTTGGGATCCCTGGGAGTTTCTTGGGAGTTAAACCTGGAGCAGCTGAGCTTTGAGCTTACAGCCGAGCTTAGTTACTAAACTGCTCCTACCTCCAACTTGGGCTCAGACGGGGGCAGGGGGAGCACCGGGAGGGGCGATCCACCTTTTTGGGGCTCCATCTCCCTTTTTAGGGGTGCATCCCCCCTTTTTGGGATCTCCCCCCTTTGGAGGTGCCGGAGCCCTCTCGGGATGGAGCGGAACCAAACCCGCACCTCCCGCTCCAAATCCTCTCGGCCCGCCCGGGGGTGCTTTGGGAGGGTCCCCGGCTCGCTGCCCCCACCCATGGGTGCCCTCCCGTCCCGCAGCGCCGCGCGGAGCCCGAACAAAGGCGGGGGAGGGGGCGATGCGGGGCAGCCCCGGCTCCTCCCGGCCCCCGCCCCCGCCGCCCCCGCTCTCCCCTCCCCTCGCTCTCCCTCCTCCCCCGGTAAATCCGAAGTTTCCTGTTGGGCACGGGCGAAGCTCGGCGGAGCTGCCTCCTCCTCGCTCCTTGGGATTTACCGTCGGGAGAGGCTCGGGAAGGGCCCCCGCCACCTTCTCCTCCTCCTCCTGCTCTTCCTCCTCCTCCTCTCCCCAGCCTTCCTCCATCCTCCATCCCCGCGGGCGGGCGCCGCACGCCGAGCCCCAACCCCTCCCTTTCCCCCCCCCCCCCCCCCCCCCCCCGCTGGATTTTGGGGGTGCCACCGTGCCTGGGAGGGGGCTCGGCCACCCCCGGGAGCCGCGATTGTCGCCGGTCCCATGTGAGCTGCAAGGCACGGCTATGCCCCTGGGGACACCGCGCTCCGCCCAACTGAGGTAGGACACCCCCCAAGAATCCGCCATCCCCCAAAAATCCAACGCCGGGAGGCTCCTCCGGGGGCTCCCCGAAGCGTGGGGGGCACCCCCGGCTCGCCGTGGGGGGCGGGAGCGGCCGCGCCCGGGCGGAGGCTCGACCTCCCCCCGCCCGCCTTTGTTGTGGCTGGAGCGCCGGGACCCGGCGGAGCATCCCCGGCGGCGGCGGCGGAGGCGGCCCGGCCCTGACCCGCTGCCCTCGCCCCGCAGGTGCCGCTGGCCGCGACCATGAGCGCCGGCGAGAGCCGGGAAGCGCCGCGCCCGGCCGAGGTGCGGGTGCCCATCACGGCGCTGCCAGCGCCGCGCCGCCCCGCCGAGCAGCCGCCCGAGGATGCCGGCGGCGGCTCCGGCAGCGCCTCCGGCTCCGGCAGCGGCTCCCCCGGCCGAGAGCCGCCCGCCGAGCTGGGCTCCGAGGAGGAGGAGCAGGTGCCTTACCCGGCGCTGGCACCCACCGCCTTCTTCTGCCTCAAGCAAACCACCCGCCCGCGCAGCTGGTGCCTCAGGCTGGTCTGTAACCCATATCCTTTCCCTCGGGACACCCCCGGGACACCGCGACACCCCCGGGACCCTCCCCGTGGCCGGAGCATCCCGGCGGAGCTGCGCGTCCCCGCTGCCGGCAGCGCCCGGGGATGCCACGGAGCCACCGGCGTGTCCTCGGTGTGTCCCCAGTGCCGGCTCGGAGAGGGGGACAAGGGGGATTTGTGGCAGCGGGACACGCATGGAGCGTGTCACCAGTGTCACCAGTGTCCCCCGAGCTGGGGACACGCCAAGGTCCCGCAGCGGCTCCGTGCGAGTGTCCGGGACGGGCCGGACGGAGCCGCTCGGGGGGTGCGGAGCCGCGGACCCCCGAAATTCCCAGCGGGGAAAAATATCCCTCAACTGCACTCGCGGCTCGCCGGGATGGGAATCCTCGCAATTCCAAAGGCGAGTTGGTTTTATTGGAATGCCGGGGGGCATCAGCCCCTCCGCTGTTTATATAAGAGCCGCGAGTGCACGGGAGCTTTCCCGATGGGGGAAAAATGAAGCTGGAGTTGCTTTGGGAAAGGCACATTCCCGAAAAGTCCCCTCCGCTTTTGTTCTGCTGCAACTTGCAGGCAAGGAAGGGAACAGTGAATCCCTTAAATCTCCGCCGTTCCCGGTGTCCTTTCCCGGCTTTAGGAATGTTAAATAATCATCCAGCAGCGTTTTCCTGTGGCTCGTGACATCCAGGAGATGGAATTTTCCCCGGAATGCTGGGTGCGAGCGGGAGTTGTCAGCTTGTGCCCGGAATCTTTGGGAAGTGAGCTTTTAGCACGGGCATTGTGTGGAGAATTCCTGCTTTTCCCTGCCCCTCATCCCTGCCTGCCTCTCTCCCCGTTATTTATTAATTTATTAAGCCCATTATTTATTAATAAGCTGATTATTGATCTGCCTCAGCTCCCCACACAAACCCCTGGTTTTCCGCAGCAGGAATTGCACATTTCTCCCGGGAATGCTGCCCCGGGCTGGGAGCTGCAGGAATAATCTGAGGGAAAATCCCACAGTTTTTATGGATTTGGGGCTGTTTTTGTTCTGCACAAAATGTTGACCAACTTTGGTCCTGTAGTGATTCCTCAAAACCCTCAGGGATTCATTAAGGGTTGGATTTAGTCGGGAAAAATCCCTTTCCCATTTTTTTTTCTCTGGAAAATGGAGCTCCTTGGCCCCAGCTGATTTCTTGGTTCTGCTCGTGTTGGGTGAAGTCTCTGCTTGCAGCAAATCTAGGCTTAAATTCCTCTTCCTAAAGTGCTTCTTGCTGGTTAAGCCAGGCCTAACATCACCAGTGCCATCCTGGGTGCTCGTTCCAGCATTCCTGAGAGCCTGGATGCTGGAAAAAAGGGATTTGGGGCAAGGATTTCCAGCCCTGGGGGGGGGGGAACTTGGATGTGCAAGGGTGGAAAGGAGGAATTGATGCTTAAATATTCCACAGAATGGTAATTCCATAAGAAAAATGGGATGGAGCTGGCCTTGGGGAGGGCACTGTGTTATCACAGGCAGGAGTGAGTCAGGATGGATTTATTCCCTAATCCAGGTGCTTGTGATGGAAAACTTTGGGAGTCTGTGGGAGGAAAGGTCATTTCCTTTGGGTTTGGGGGAGTCTCTGGGTTTGGCATTCCCGAAATCTCCTCTGGCAGGTGGAGAATTCCAAGGCAGGTGTTTTGGGAGAGGGTTCAGGTGTGCTCAGGCTGGGCTTGGATTTTCCTGTTGGGAATTCCCAGCAGAGCACCTGCCTTTCCCAAACTTCCCCATCCAACAGAACATCACTGGAAATGGAGATGGATTGTTAACAGCCAAGCAGGAATTCCACAGAATTCCCAGGATTTCAGTGCTGGTGTGCTCGGATGGCAGCAGGAGGGATGAGCTCCTTACTGGGATTTATTCCCATTTTTCCAGTCTCCAAAACCAAATCCTTGGATTAAATTTTTCAGGGAGAGCTGGTTGGGATTTTTGGAGCCACCTCAGAGCAGGATCTGTGTTTGGGTGTGTTGCACCAGAGGCACCTGGAAACCAGGAGCTTGGGAAAAATTCCATGGAGGGAGTGGGACACCTGGGAAGCAGCTGGATGAGGGGATTGGCTGGATCAGGGCACTGAGGGCTGGAATTCCTGGGAGATTTTCCCAGAAGGAAAAGATCCCACAGAGGGAATTTCTGGCTCTGTGGGTTTAGATTCTCTTCCTGCCCTTCCCGAAGCACAAATCCATAAACCAGGAAAAAGGGTGTTAGGTTTTTCTTAGGATTTATGGAAGGGAGGGATGGGAACTGGAAATGCTCCCAAAATCCTTGGATCTTCCTGAGGTGCTCTCCTTGGATGGGGCTTTTTGGTTGTTTTTTCCAGGGAAGTTGTCCTTGCTCCCACTGGGATTGATTTGGTGGGAAGAGGGGAAGGTCTCACTCCGTGCCCTCCAATTCCCATATCCCTCTTTTCCCTGTGTTTGCTGCTTTGGGAATTCTCCTCCTGTGAGGAATTCCAGCTCCAGGGTCCAATTTCCAGCAGCTCCTTGAGGCTGATCCCATGGGACGCTCTGGGAATGGAGCTGCACTTGGATGAGGCACCCAAAATTCCCATTCCATCCAATGAACCCCTTGGGGATCTCCCTTTCCCACCCAGATTTTCCAGGAGCTGCCGGCCACTCCAGATATTTTTGGGAATCGGAGCTATCCCAGCCCTTTGGCCCGGAGCAGGTGGGAATCTTCCCAAAAAACGTGATTTGTGTGGAGCTTAAGCAGGAAGGGGTCACAGGGAGGCTTTGGAATGGCTAAAAAAAGCTGGAGCCGGGTTCTGGAGGGGACAGGTGGGGCAGGGTCAGGTTACAGAGCCGGGAACATTCCCGGGGAACATTCCCAGCCGGAGGCATCAGTGGGAAATGGGGATGGGGCACACGGAGGAGCTGCACCTCGGGGTTGGGGCTCCACTGCCTTTGGGAATGCTGAGAACAACCTGGAAAAGTGATCCTGGCAAGGATCCTGCTCTGCCTCCCCTCTGCTTCCAGAGGTTTGGGTTCATGGCATATTCCAGTTGGGAAAAGCGCTGATTTTGGGGGGTGGGAGCATTAATTAGGAGTGTGTTAATTCAATTAATCTGAGCAGGGACACTCTGCTGTCACTTTTGCTGTACAGTGGCATTCCTGGATTTATTCCTGGATTTTCTGAGTGCAGGAATGTTTTCCCAAGCTCCAGGGTCACCTCCAATCCCAATTCCCACCCGAAAATCACAGATCACAACAAGCTAACAACCCAAACATCATTTTTGGGATACAAGCCCTGATCCAAACGGGATTTTCCCTCAAACCTGGGTGGATTTTCTCTCTCTTTCCCTGCTGTGCTTTGCATTTCCCTTTGTTTTTTTTTTTAATCCACACAAAATTAGGATCAAACTTCTTTATTTTCCTTCGGATTGGATCTCCTACGTCTGTTTATTTCTGGAGGGCCGTGGGTGGCGTTTTGTGCTGTTCCCGCGGGGATTTGGGGTTTGCCACCCCTCAGGGTTGTTCCCTGGCTTTTCCCAAGTGGATCCATGGAAACCTGGAATGTCAAATGGGGTTTCCTTGAATATTTGGGATTAGCAAGGAAGGAGTGAATCCCTAAAGGTCTTTAGGAGGGGTTGGAAGCATCTCCTGGATTTTTGGGTCATGGATGTAACCCCAGGTGGGCTCTGATGTGAGGAAAGCTTGGAATCCATCCCAGGACATCTCCAAGGGGTTTTCCCTCTGAAAAACTGGGAAAAATGGGATGGAGGGGATGGGAAGCACAGCACTGGGAATCTGCTTCCAAGCCTGGCTTTTCTAGGATCCCTTTATCCTAATCTGTGTTTTATTGCCAATGGATTCTGGAATTATCCATCTCTGAATCCCCAAATCCAGGATTTTTAACAGAAAATAGGAATTCAGTGATTCCAGGGTGCTTTTGAGGCTGGTTTTCCTTTTCTCCTGATTTATTTTAAGTTTGCCTGGGCTGGGTACTCCCTGGAAAATCCACTCCAGTGCACACTCATCCCATTGGATTTTCCTGAGGATTCCTCATAATCTCTGGGAAATATCCTCAATTTATTCCCTGTTCCAGACTAATTTCAGAGCATCTAATTCCCATTTTCCATGGCATTTATGGATGCATGGATCCATAGAAATCCCAGACTCCACTTGGCTTTGCCAGTTGCCTTCAATTCCTCCCCTCAAATTTGCTGAGAATCAACAAATCCCATTCCAATTTGGAGTTTGGTTTGGAATTTTGGGACGTGGATTGAGTCCAGGTGTGTTTCCAGAATTTCAGGATGAAAAATTCCTTGGAAATGTGGAGCAGCGTATCCCAGGAGTGGAACTGGGAATGCAGCAGATCGGAGGCTCCAGCTGATCCCTAGGGTTGGATCTGGGGCAGGGGGATCCCAGATTTTCTGTGGATGTTTCCTGATTAACCATTCAGCTTCTCTGGGGTGTTTTGCTGGTTTTTAGGGAATTTTTTAATGGAAAAATGGGATTAGATTGATTTAAACTCACCTTTCCCTTGGCTTTGTGTTTGAGGGATTGGGCTGATTCCTTGGGAGACAAATCCTGACTTTTTCAAGCTCCAAGTGGGACAATTCCATTGGAACTGGGATCACTCTTGTTTGCAGTAAATAAACTGGGAATTGGGATTTTCTCCCTGTTTTTGCATGGATTTGGGATTTGTTTCCAAATCCCTGCTGCAGTCAAGAATTCCTGCTGCCCACTCAGAGTTTTCCCTGGATTTCCCCCCTTGTTCCCAGTCTGGGATCTCCTCGGGCTGCTGGAAATTCAGGAGGAATCCCAGGGATGCCCAATCCAAAGCCATCCAGGTGTGTTTTCCTTTAATCCCTCAGAATTCCATCCCCTGGAGGGCCTGCCCAGCATTCCAAGGCTGGAATTTCTCATGCAAGGAATATTTTCTGAATATTTACACAGATGTTGGAAACTTGGATTTTGCTTTTAATTCTTGAGGCAGCAGCTGCTGCTTAGGGCAAATCCCTAAATCGTTGGGATTTTAAGGAAAAGACACTTTAGAGGGAATATTTTGCTGCCTGGGATAGGAGGGAAGTTACTCCAGGGTTATTCCATGATCCCAGCTAGGAGTTAATTCCAGAAACTTCCAATCCTTTTCCTGAAGCAGCAAGGGAAGGGAATTAGAGGGTGCTGAGCTCCCTGGAAAACCAGGAATGGTCACTCTGGAGTGGTCTGGGAAAATTTGACAAAAAGCAGCTGAAAAAGACAATTTTCCCTCTTTTTTTCCCCAGATAAAAATCCGGTCTGGGCACTGCAGCAGGAGCAGGGATTTGGCAGCGGATGAAATGCTCGGCTCTGGGATCTCATTTTCCCTCTTTCCATGGACAGATGGGAATTGTGTGAGCTCACAATGCTCCCACTATTTGGCTGGTTTTCCCTAGAATTCCAGAGGAATGGGATGGCTCTGTGTGTGTGCAGCTATTCCAGGCAGGAATTCCAGCTGGGTCTCTGCTCCCAGTCCCTTCCCTCCATCCCAGCAGGGGAGGATTTGCCCGGATATCAAAATCCTGGGAGATCTTGCTGGAAGCAGGAATTGCAGTGTAGGTTTTTGGGATATCAGCCCCATTCCCAAGGGATGGAGGATGCTGGATGGATGTGACAGACAGGGACATTTTGGGGAAGAGCATCCCCATGGGATTTGTGTGGAGCTCGTTGTACCCAAACTCTTTGATCCTCTCTGCCTGTTTGTTTGGTTTTTCCCTGCTGTCCCAGGAATTCCTGGGAGATTTGGGATCAGAACACAGGTGTTTCCATGGATTTCTGCTCCTGTCTCTGAGGATGAGGAGAGAAGGAGGAACTGACACCTCCTTCATTGGGAATGACAGGGAGGGAAGGACAGGAGACAAAGCAAAATGTGGGATTTGGTGCCACAAATGGGAATTCTTTGGGATTGGGAAAGGGGCCACCAGCTCAGGTGGGATGGGGCTATTTAATCCCAAATCCATCTCCAGCATCCCTTGGATAAAGCTGAGGGCAAACAAGGCAGGACCATCCCTGCTGAATCACTTTAGGCCGAGTTTAAGCCAAGCTTAACCTGTGTTCCTGAGAGTTGGGAATAAGGGAGTTAGGAGCAGGGAGATGTGGGAACAGAGAATTCAGGAATCAGAAATTCAGGAGATTTGGGAACAGGGGAAACTCAGGAATCAGGGATGTGGGAACGGGGAAACTCAGGAATCAGGGAGTCTCAGGAATCAGGGGACCCATCAGGGAATGCTCTTGGCGCAGCAGCGTGTCCTGATCCCAGCTCCTGCTGGATGTTCTCCAGGACTTCTACACCTTCCAATGGCTCCTGGAGCGACCCAGTTGCCAACAATTCCTGCTGCTCCAGACATCCCTGGGGTTCTGTCTGCCTGGGAATGCTGGACCAGAATCCCTAAAAAGGCTCCAGGGCCGGGCTGCCAAGAGGGATGAGCTCGATCTGGCTGTGCATCCTGTGCGTTGGTTTCTCTGGAATTCTGGGATGTGCTGCCCTGTCCAGAGGGTTGGGAAGCCAAAAGCTCCATTTTTTCACCAGGAGCCTGTCCCGAGCTCCTTTAGATTGGATATTGGGAAAAACTTGGTTTTTCCATAGAAGTTCTCAACAGTCCATAAATATTACCAAGAATGGGATTGCTCTAGGTTGGAAGAAATTCCAGTCATTTTAAAACTCCTCTGGAGCACTTCATATTCCAAGCACTTATTCCAATCCTTGAATTCTGTAGGCAAAATCCTGGGGAAGCAAGGGTTGGGCTTAGCTCTGATTTGGGAAAGGTTTTGGAATTCCAGAGGTTTAATTTGGAGGAAAAAGCTGTGGAATAGGAGGAAAATAAAGTGAGGAAAAGGCTCTTTTGCAGCACAAATTCCATGGATTGAATCCTGCCTGGAATTTTGGAGATTGAAAGAGGAATAAAAAGATGGAAGGGACAGAATTTCCCAGGAATTTTGTAATTCAGGGATCAAGCATTGCTGTCCTTCAATTCCAGTTGGGAACAAGCGATGACAATGGAGAAAAGTTCAACTGGGCTGGAAAAATGGGAATATTTTAATATTCCCTGTGCTGCCTGATCCCAGAGTGTGGAATTTCCAGGGAATTTCCCTTTAGCAGCTCCTAAGAGAGTTCTGCATCAATTCTTCCCTCAATCCAGGAATTTTGCTGTTAGAGCAGCGAATTTTCCACATTTTATCAAAAGTCCATTTCCTTCCCTGTCTTTTCCAAGTCAGATTCCCTCAATTCCTCTCCTACCTGAACTGGGATATCCACAGGACAATGGGATTTCCTGGCAGTGCTGGAAAAGCTCCAGCCAGGGGATTTTCCAGGAGTGCTTTGTGTTTCCTGGGAATGCCAGAAGGAATTCCAAACCAGAGTTTGGATCTCATCCTCCTTCATCTCCCTTTTCCCATCTTTCCTCATCCTGCTCCTCTTGGAAACCCAACCCCAGGTTCTTTTAGGATGAGGAGGGAATTCCCAGTTTGAATCCAGGGGAAAACAAATTTATCCAAGAATTGGGACCTTGGCGGGACATGAGGGGATAGAGGGGAGAGAAAGCACAGAATTTTTTGCTTCTCCTCAGTTTTCATGGCAAAATCTCATTTTTCCCTTGGGAGCAGCTCTCAGGCACAAAAAAAGGGAATTATCCCTAAAATCCTCATTTTATTTGAAATCCAGTGGGAAAAAGCAATTTGGGTACATGAGTGGGAATTTTGGTGCTGTTCCTTCATCCTTGCACATTCCTGGTGAAATTCCTGAAGGGTTTTCCACCCCGCGCCCAGGAAAAGTTGCTTTGGGTTTGGTTTGATTGGGATGGGGAGAAGGAAAGGAGGAATTAATGAGCGTGGAGCTGTTGCCATAGCAACCTGTTGCTAATGGATCTCTGGGTTTCCTCTCCACCTCCAGCAGCGTTTCCTGGGAATATCATTCCCATGGCAACGGATGGCGCTGATCCCTCCCAGGCCACCGCCTTGGAAGGGCACAAAATGCTCCTTTTTCCATCATCCTGGGAATTTTTAATGGGAAAAAAATTCCTGCTACCCCAGAGAGATTTTTGGGATGCTCTGGAGTAAAAATTCCCAACTTGATCCTGTCTTTTTTTGAGAGTTTTTCAACCAAATCCAGCCCTCACCTCCCATGTGCTCTTTGCTGTCTCCTCTTCCTTGTCCTGCCCTTGAAGTTGGAATTCTGGGAGAAAAGCCCAGGAAAAGTGGGAATTTTGTGATGTGGGATAATGAGGCATGAGGGAATCCTCTTGACCTTGGAATTTTGGGAGAAAAATCTGGGAAAAGTGGGAATTATGTGGCAGGATAATGAGGCACAGGGGGATCTGCTCATTCCTTTGAAAAATTCCCCTTCCCTTTCTGTGTTGGCTTTCTGTCACCTTTGGATGATAAAAATTCCATCGAATTCCTGCCTCCCAACCTGAGCTCTTCCCTCTTCCCAAAGAATCCAGATGGATTTGGATCCAAATGGATTTCTCTGGATGAGCAGCACTCCGAGGAGCTGCTTTTCCAAGGAAAGTTGGGTTTGTTTCTCTTTCAGTCCAGGGAAGGCCACTCGGAGTCATTATCCAAAGATTTCCTGTCCCATGGCCATCTCTGGTGGATTCCTTATTTTCCAAAGGCTTCTGCAGAATGGATGGCTTTGCTAGGGAGCCTGGAATGTTTGGATCTTCATTTAGACTGTTTAACTCAGAGGTCCTGGAGTTCAAACACTTTTCCAGCCTTTCCAGAGGCTCTGGCTTAATCCACCCTGCAATCCCAGGAGGATCAGCACTATTCCAACAGCAGGAGGATTTTTAGGGATTTACAACCCAATCTGGTGCTTCTTGCTCTTCCTTTTCCCCAAAATTATTCCTGGAATCCCCCTCCCAGCCGGTGTGGTTTCGCTGTTCTCTTCGCTATTCTGTGCCGGGTTCCTGGTGGTGCCTGGAGAGGAAAGGTTGGATTTGAGGGAGATTTATGGATTCTGGCAGCTTTTGCAAGGATGTTCCTGCATCCTTGACCTTGGAGAAGAAGCTGGGCAGCACTGCAGGTTCCCACTTGGCTCCTCGGCGTGAATTCCCAGCCTGTCAATCCCGAAAATGCTGATGTTGGGATTTGAGCGGAGCGTTAAAAATCCGGGATAATTACCTTGGAATTAGATCATTCCATGGGAGAGGTGCACAGCTGCTCCTTCCTAATCCGAGGTGCTGATTTAGGCTTTATTCCGTATTTCCTCTTGGATTGTTTAAAGGGAAAATAAATTGGCTCCATTTAAAAAAAGATGGAATTCTTGCTTTTCCAGCAAATCTAGGCCGTGATTAAATCCTTCCACGGTAAAAAAAAATCATTCCAATTATTGGAGAGGGAATTTTTTCCAACTAAAGCTTAAGTGGTCACCCTCGGCTAAATTCCACCTTTTATCAATTTAATTGGAAAACATTCATTCCATGAAATAATCTGGGAATGCTGGGAAGGAATTGCCAGTTGCCAGGACAACCCATTTCTCCCTGGCTCCCTTTTTAATCCTTATTTTTCCTCCCCCCTTTCTTTCTCCAATGTCACTTTGGATCATATCATCCTGACGGGAGATTTCATTATTTGGGAATTCAGGCAGCCTGCATTGAAAGGCTGAGGGATTTTTGGGAAGTTAATGGAATTTAGGGAGCTCTCCTTGTATCCGTGCCTGTCCTCCATGGAAGGTCACGAGGAGAAGTGGGAATTACAGGGAAAGCTGGAAAGTCAGTGGGAGCAAACAAGAGGCATCTCCTCTCTTATCCCAACACCTCATTCCAGCAGATTCCAGCTGGGAATGTCCTTGAATCCAAGCTGGATTTGTGACATGGGACACGGCGTGGGATCCACGAGGTTCTGGTCAGTGAAATTCCAGTGGTAGAATGAGGGTGGCTCAAAGTCTGCTGGATCCAGGATTTTCCTGGACAACCACTTCCCCCTCTCTCATCCTTTCTCCTCCCCACTGGAATAATCAGGATTTCAGGTTAGGATGGAGTTTTGGTTCATGAAGAAGGAAATAATCCCAGAGGAAGTCAGGGACACAGGGCTGGATGTCACCTCGAAGGGAAGAGTTGGTGGCAGGTCTGTACGCATTCCATAGGAATGGATTGGACATTGGGAAAAGGAGCCTGACAAAATCCTGACAAAGATCCAAAGCTTTTAGTGCAGCCTGGACCAGGCCAAATCCCAGAAATCCCTGGATTTGGTCATTCCAAGGAATCCTTGGCTCAGTGTCCCAAGGGTTTGACATTCTGGGATGAAAACCCAAGGACAGGATTCCTCATGCATTGCTGGAAAAAATGGGAAAAGCTCTGGAATGCACCCAGGAATGGTGCAGCAGTGATTTCCAGGGAGATAATTTTGGAGCTGGATTTGGGGGCTGTTCGCAAATTCCATAATTGTCCCACAACTCCCAGAGTGCTGCCGGCCTCGATGTTGGAATTCTGGGGGGAATCGGATGATGTGGAATTTTTGGGAATAGACACCGGACTCCAGAAAGTAGCCTGAAAAAGAAAAGCCTCAAAATAAGGTTATTCCTAAAAAATCTTGGATTACTTGGAATCCAGTGAAATCCCAGCCTCCTCTGGCACTGGAGCTGCGGAGGGGATAAATCCGTTCATTCCAGTCCCGTTCCTGATCCATTATTTATGGCCCAACATTTGCTCTGGAAAACATCTCTGTGTGCTCGCTGCCAGAACCTTTGGATCCCGGGGGATTTTCCCTGTTTAATGAGTCCCAGGGGTGGGAAGAGGGGTCAGGAGAGGGGGAGACTCTGAACGTCTCCGCTCGGGTTTTTCCTGCTCTGGGTTGCTCCAGTTTTGTCGGAATTCTCCTCCCAGCCCGCGAGATCAAAGGAAAAAGGGAAAATAAATCCACGGAGCCACTTGTTGGGATTTCCCTTTGGAGACACCTAAATTGCAGCTTTGCTTTTCCATCTGCTAATTATCCATTGTTGGGTTTTTCCATTTAATTTATTGGTTGTTCCTTTTTAATTTTTTTTCTTTTTTAAATCCCCTTTTTTCTGGGAGCACTCGGTTCTGCAGGAAGCTCATCCGTCCCATTCCCAAGGATCCCTTTAGGATCATTCCCATTTTTCTGCCCCCTCCCTTGCCCTTGTGTCTCTGGCTCCAATGGGATGATTTATTTTCCATTTGCCAAAGGATGGAATAATCCATATCCGTGTGCCTCCGGCTCTAATCCCTCTTTTTTTTTCCCCTGGGCGATTGATTCCGTGTGGGAGGGGTTTTAAAGCTTTTTTGGGTTTTTTTGGGATTTGGAATTAAAAACCAGGCTGGAAATGCAGAATGGAGTGTGAAGAATATTTGTTTAAATTTGTCCTTTCCCCTTGACTTTGCTTGAATTCCAGATAAATCCGGGAATTGCTCCCTGCCCCCATCCTTCTCCCACCATCCTCAGCCAAGGATCAAAAATCCAAATTCCTAAAAAATCAAGGGAGTCAGTGAAGCTTCCTGGCTCCATCTCCTCCATCCTGGAGAACTTCTTCCATTAACTGTGTGGATTCTGAATTTCCCTTTCCCACTAATTTCGAGGGAATGAACCCATCAGGCTCCTGGAAAATGCAGCTTTTCCACACTAAACAGAGGGGAAAAAGAGGATTTAAAGGAATTAGGGGGATATTCCCAGCATTCCTGATCCATTTGCTATTACATGGGAATCTGGCAGTGCTGTTCAATCTGTGCAGCCTCATTGATTCCCAATAAATTGTTGGGATCACTTGATCCCATTCCATGTCCCCAGTCCAATGTCACTCATCCCACACGTCAGCGCTGGCTCCAAACATCCCACGCAGCTTCCAGCCCTTCCCAGATGTGGATCTGGACTCCCAGAAGCCTTTTTTATCCAGGTATTTAATGGAAAAATCCATCAGTATTTATTTTTAATCTCAATTTCATTGTCAGAGTTTGGAATTTGGTGTTTTTCCTTTTTTTCCTGGATTTTTATGATTGGATGCTCCATCCCCCTGTGTTAAGCAGGAAAGGCTGATGTTGGGATAAGGAAAATAAAAAATCCATGAATTTGGCTTGGCACAGGGACAGTGACCACTCCAATGACACTTCCAGGGATCCAGGGGCAGCCACAGCTTCTCTGGGCATTCCATCCCATCCCCTCCCCACCCTCCCGGCTGGGAATCCCTTCCCAAATCCATTGAAACCTCCTCTCTTCCAGTTTAAAGCCATTCCCCTTTCCTGAGGAGGAGAAAGCTTTTAAAGGAAAAAGAACTCCAGGAATATTTAAATTTTTCCCTCTTTGAGCAAAATTCTTCCAAAATCTGATAAATCCTGGATAAAACCAGGTGTTTCCAGACAAACCTTGGCCTTTTCCTGTGTAAGGGAAGGAGGAGGATTGGCTCCAAGGAGAAGTTTGGGAAGAGCATGGAGATGTCAGGTCTTATCCAATGGAAGGGGAAAAATGCCCGGAACCCTTCGATGTTCCCGAGGTTTGTCAGGAAATCTTTCCTAACAACTTCACTCTGCATCTCCACCTGGAGTTCTGACGGGGTTTGGAGGGAAGGACATCGGAAAAGATGGATAACAACGGGAATTCAGCAAGGACTCCAATTTCCACAGGCAGGATGTGCCACTGGAAATGCCAGGGCTATTTATGGACCCTGGGATAGAGGGGAAACGTAGAAAACTTAGGAATTTCGGCAGCTTTATCAGGATCTGGGAGGAGGGAGAAGCTGTTAATCCTTGGGAAGGTCTGGAGGGAGCTGGGGGACACATCCAGCCCCATTCCCTGGCTGAGGAATCCCAAATCCTGCTCCTTCCTTGCCTTTTGTTCTCCCTGGGCCATCCATATATGGGGCTTTTCCCAGAGAAACCTCCCACCAGGGCTCCAATCTAAACAGTGGCAGCATCCTAGGATTTCTGCAGCTCCAAACTCCTGGAACAGCTTCCAGCTGGAATTAGGAGCCCTCGGGAATTCGGAATCCCAAGCTGTGCTTTTGTCATTGTCAAACTCCCACCTGGAATTTGCTTGGAATTCGCTGTGGTGTATTGGAAAGCTGAAAGGGGAACCCAGGAAATGCAGGAATTTTTTTAGGAATTTTTCCCATTTTTCCCTTTTTTTTTTGGCTGTACAAAGCTCCCATCTCTGGTAGTTGATCTCTCCATGGATCCATGTTTTGTGCAATCCAAAATCTGCACCTGCAGGGATCACACTCAGAATTCCTGCTGGCAGACTCAGATGGTGCATCCAGAATTCCCTCATTTTTTTGGGGTTGGATCAGAAAGGAAGAGGAATATTCCCTCTGCTCCACGAGTGTGTGAGCAGGGAAGGGCTGATCCATGAGGGGAACTGGCACAGATTCCCAGAAAAGCTGTGGTTGCCCCTGGATCCCTGGAATTGTCCAAATCCAGGCTGGAGCAGCCTGGAATAATGGGAAGTGTTGAGATTGGAACTGGATGAGCTTTAAGATCCCTTCCAATTCCAAACCAGTCTGGAATTAGTTTGGACCAATGGTAGCATCCAAAACTTCCCAGTTCAATGGGATCACCCCTGGATTGTGATGGTGGATTTGGGATAATTAGGGCAGGATTTGATCCTGGATATGTTGATGTTTATCCATGGGTATCAGCTCCTCGTGTCCTAAAGGACAGGAGGAAAAGCAGGAAGAGAAGTGGGAAAACCAAAGCTTTTCCATCCTTCCTGTCCCTGTTTTCACGGGATGGAAATATTCTGCTCCAACCATAAATCCTGATCTCCAGGGGGAATTTTTTTCCCTCTGGAAATGGAATTTTGTGCTGGCATAACCTGGCAACCCACCCACGCTGGAGGCTGAGCTATCCAATAATTATTGGATATTGGACTGGGAGCAGCTTCCTCTGCATCCCTGGGCTATTGATCCCTGGAGTATCCTGGGATTAGAAATGCAGGGAAGGAAATGGGAATTGGCATTTGAAAGGTGGCTCTGCTGGGGATAATAATGGGATCATTTCCTCTGGAGCAATGGGGAAACCAGGCTGATCCATCAGGGATGGGGATGTGGGGTTTGGGTTGGCTGGCACTGGAGAATTCATGGAATCATGGAATGGTGTGGGTGGGAAGGGGCCTTGAAGCTCATTTTGTTCCAACCCCAACACTTCCCACTATCCCAGGGTGCTCCAAGTGTCCAACCTGGCCTTGGGCAATTCCAGGGATGAGGCTGCCACAGATTTTCTGGGAATCTGGGGCCTCAACACCTTCCCAGCCAGGAATTTGTCCCAATATTCCATCTAAACTTTCCCTCTGGCACAGAAGCCCCATCCATGTCCTCTGGACATGCAGCATCCCATTGTCCAGGAGCCTTGGATCACTTCCCAAATCCTTCTGAGATCCCAGGAGTGGGCACTGAAAGGAATTCATTGCTTCAAATTGCTTCAAATTTCATCCCAGAGTTAAATTTCAGTCAAATTCCCATTCTCAGGAATTTTCTGGCTTGTTTAGAGAAGGAAAAGCATCTTAAAATCCCATGTTATTGACTCATGCTCTCCCACACATCCTGCAAATCTGGCTTTGGGAAAAGCTGGAATTTTGTGGATGGGAGGGATTTGTTTGGAGCAGGAGCTGGGAACTGCTTTGGGCTCATTCCAGGCTGGCTCTTGCCTCCCATGGGATGATGGTGCTGAGGATTTGGGGAATATTTGGGTTCAGAGGCTCTGGAAATCCCCACTCCAGGACGTGTGGAGCTGTTTGGTATTGGAGCTTCCTGCTGATCCTGGTTTTTCTTAGGGATAAAAAAAGCCAATGTCTTTTGGAATTGCTTTCAGTTGGTTTTGAACTTCTGGAAAATTTAGATTTTGGCTGTGGAGATGCTGGATTTGGATGATTTTTCCTGAAAATGGGATATTTATCCCTGAAAACAATCCCCAGTGCTGTGGGTGATGTGGGATTTCTGCTTTTCACCGCTGCTTTCCTAAGCTGTGTCCATTAAATCCCAGAAAATCTCCTGTCTCTGCTCCCCTGTGACACTTCCACCTGATTTTTCCTTTTCCTTTATCCTTCCCTCCCCTCTCCTGCCTTTCCCTGCTCCACTTTTCCCAGGAGTTCAACCCCTGGTCACAGCCAGGTCAGAGCAGGATTGAAATGAGGCCAGGCTTTGTCCCAGTTGGAAAACGAGGAATATTTTTGCTCTTGAAAAACATTCCTGATGTCACTTTGTGTTAGACATGACACCACTGCCAGCCTGTTCCTGGTGTCTCCTGGAAAATCAGGGATTTCTCCTGGAAAATCAGGGATTTCTCCTGGAAAATCAAGGATTTCTCCTGGAAAAATGAGGGATTTCTGTTTTTTCCAAGAGAAACCAGGTGCTCAGCAGGCAGGAATTTCTCCTCTTCTGCTTTTCTACATTATTTTTCCTGGGAAAAATCTCTCTTCACGGAGAAGGGATTGCTGGGAATGGGAGAGTTTAAAACATGTTTGGATTTGAGGATTTGGCCATGACCAAAATCCTGCTTTATTCCTATTGGGATTTTTGGGAATCATCTAAAATCCCATGGGATTTAAGGCTGAGGAGGGGGGGGAAAAACATGGAATGTTGGGATTGGGATGAAAGGTTGGGATCAGCCTAAACTGGGCTGCTGATCTCTGATCCCAGGGGTCCCAAATCCCCCTTTTCCATGGAGGAAAGGTTGGGAATGCAGCTCTGCCAAGGGCTGCTGCATCTTCCACAATTCCACCCCAAAATTCAGAATTCTGGCCTCTTCCAGCCTCACAACTTCTGGGATTTCCCTGGATTTGTGGTGTCCCCAGGGCATCCAAAATTCCGTGGCTGATCTCCCATCCCAGCATATCCAAAGGGGTTGGAAAACAGCAGAAAAATTCCCAAATCCAGGCCTGGATTCCCAGCAGTTCTGGAGCTGTTTTGTAGGGCAGGATCAGGACAATTCCAGCATTTCCATGATCCAGGGTTTTGTTGGGAATATTTTAGTGCTAATTAATCCCCATTCCCAGCACTTCCAGACTCTCCAGGAGCTGCTGGATCCAGGGAATTTGTCTCCAGCTGCTCAGAGCCATAAATATGGAATTTGTGTCAGCTTTATCCCTTTGGATTGGCACCCAGAGGAGGGAAAATGCCTGATCCAGCATTTCTGTCCTGGAAAAAAAACCCCAAAGCCAGCGATTTTGGATGTCAGGAAACCCTTTGGTGTCCAAGGCTGTCATTTTGATCTCAGATTTTCTTTTCTGAGTGGAGAGAAGTGAATGTGCCCTGGAAATCTGGGAAAATGCTGGGGAAAAAAATTATCACTCTCTTAGGGAAATTTTAAAAAATAATTTCTGAGAATTTTGAGAGTTGGTTTTGAGGGGTGTGAGGAGCATCCATGTCTCACTAGTGGGATGCACTGGGGCACTGTGGAATCTCTGGAAGGGGAAGAAGCAAAAAATTCCCACTTTTTCCTCCTGCACAGCTTAAAAGTGGTTAAAGGAAGGAGTTGGGGAAAATGGAGGAAAATCCAGCTGAGAGCTCTGTTCATTCCCAAGCCATAAAATTCTGGAAAACAGGGATTTATAAGGCAACACTTGGAATGATCCCACTTTGTGGGATTAATGGGAAGGTTTTTTAATTTTTAAATCCATTTTCAAGAGGAGGAACTTTCCCTTCAGCAAAAGGAAAAAAATATTCCAAACCCTCTGGCTCCTGAAGCATCCTCATTTTCCAGCCCAGCATAGTTGGCAAAGCTGCTGCTTTTCCTTCATCTCCCATTTCTCCTGGTAAAATAAGGATTAGGAGGTGACAGGTGTGAAGTGGGAAAGGCCTGGGACAAAGCTCTGGCATTGCAGCTCCTTCTCCCATTGGATTTGCCTCTTCCCAGTTGCTCCCAGCTGGAAATGTTGCTCCAAAGGGAGATTTGAATGGGAAGTGGGAATAGGATCTGGATGTTCCTGTGTTCATCCCTGAAAATTCCAGGAATCCTCATGGATTTAATGGATGAGGTTAAAGCTGGGTTTAAGCCCAGGGGTGGCTTCCACTGCAGAATTCCCTATTAATTAGTGGGAATTAAGGAGTGATCTCTGCATGGAGGCAGGAGAAGGATTTACCCACCATCAGCTGGGTCCTGCTTTTTGCCAGGAGTCAAAGGCAGGCTTGGATCAGAGAATTCCAAGAGATCTAAAAATCTCTTTTTTGGCTTGGATTCTCAAACAGGACACAGAAAATCCCGTGCTGGAGAATTCCATGGAATTCCGAGGTGCTGCAGGGAGGGAGAGTTTGGAAAAGGCACCTCCGAGGCAGGAACGGGGAGGTCTCACCCAGGGCTGGGAGGGAGATCCCTGGATAAAATCATCCAGGATTAAAGGATGGGAATTCATCCAGCCCCCAGGGAAGCCTCTCTCTCTGCTCCATAGGGAAAGCTTCTTCCTAAGCCTGGATTTGGGATGGGATGCAAATCCCAAATGCCTTGGGCTGGGAGAGGCAGCACTGGGTGGGGATGAGGATGGGGATGGGATAATGGGACGGGATGGGATGGGAAGAGATGGGGATGGGATGGGGATGGGATAGCATGGCGATGGGGATGGGGACAAGGCTTTTCTGTCACCACCTGCCCTTCCCAGCCGTTCCCAGCCCCTGGCACAGCCCGGAGTCTCTGGAACCGGCCCAGGCACAGAAACCCGAGCGGGCGCTTTAATCCTCGGCTGCGCCAGGGAAAATCTCAAGGTCACCGCGAGGCTCCGGCTGCCCCCGCCCCTGGAATCTTTCCTTTTATGTGGGAAGTGTCGGGGTGGCTCCGGGCCAGCTGCTGGTGTCCCTGTCCCCTCCTCCATCCCGGGAATCGCCGCTCCATGGGTGTCCCCAAAGGAATGTGCTGGGGGGGATGAGCAGAGACAGCCCGGGGCACTCAGATCTAGCATATAAAACTTCAAAAAGTTATATATAAATATAAATTAAAAATTAAAAATTAAATATGAAAAGATATAATTAAATATAAATAAGTCATAAGTACATAAATACGTAACTACAAAACTTAAATAAATATAAATATAAATAATAAATTAAAATATGAATATGTATTTAAATATAGCTGTAAATATAAATAAAAATAAGTATAAAAATAGAAATTTTATAAATTATATAAGACTCTATAAAATAAAAGTTTTATAAATTAGATTTTATTTTAGCTGAGTTAATAGCTAGCCTATTAAGTTCCCATAAGAAAAAGAGTCTAAGAATGAAAATTAGTTTATGTAACTAATACATACAATCTATTTCTTGTAAGAAAACCAGTTTATGCCTAAAAAAATAGAAAATCTATCCCATGAAAATTCATTTAAAAAATTATAAACTATCTAGAAGAAGTTTAATAAATAGACACTAGGTATTTACTAACCTATAAACTAAATTTTAGTAGATTGCTAATTAATTAAATTTAAAATAGTACCTTTTAATATTCCTATAAATATAAGCTAGGTAAATAAAAATTCAGCCTTTCTAAATTAAAAAACCCCAAATATCTCAACAAGATGGGAGCATCAGGTAAACCAAGATCCTTGTCTGATAACTTGGTGGGCTCCATGGAATTATTTGGAATGAGATAAGGATTGGGCTTGGAATAACCTGACCCAGTGGAAGGTGTCCCTGCCAGAGGGGATAAATATCCGTGTTCAAAGCTGGAGCTGGGCATGATCCAAACCACAGCTCCTGTTTTTCCACAGCTTGGAACACCTTGGAGAGGCTGGAGCAGGGGGAAAAAACTCCTTTTCTCCATAGCTTGGACAACCTTGGGAAGGCTGGAGCAGGGGGAAATGCTCCTGTTTTTCCAAAGCTTGGAAAACTTTGGCGAGGCTGGAGCAGGGGGAATTCTGCGTGCCGGGGTCTCCAGCAGGATCCCATCCCACGTGGAGCCATCCCGAGGTGCCAGCAGAGCGGGAATGCTCGGCAGCCAGGGCGGGGAGGGATCCCTGCTCCCAGGGGCATCCCAAACCGCCCTGCTGATCGCAGGGAAGGAGCAGGGCAGGGACAGCTGCACGGGAGGGACAGGAGCCAGGGCAGGAATGTCCCCCTGCTCCTGCTGCCAAGGCCAGCCCAGCCCAGCGGGATTCCCACCGTCCACACCCAGCGTGGGATGGGAGCAGCTGGATCCCAGCCCCCCCCCGGCTCATGGAATGCTGCTGGGTGGGAATTGCTGGGTGGGAAGGAGCAAAGCTCATCCCAGAGCGCGTTTGGAGTCACCCAGGGCCTGCTGGGGCTTCCCTGAGACCTTCTGGGGGTCTCAGTTGGGAAGGGCCAGCCTCGGAATCCAAGGAATATCAGCGTGTGTGTCCCTGTGTGGATCCTCCTGGAATGGGTTCTGTGCCAGGCTCGGAGGAGATTCCCAGAGAAATTAGGGATTCCCCATCCTGGGAGTGTCTAAGACCAGGCTAGAAGAGACTTGGAGCAGTTTGGGGTAGTGGAAGGTCCCTGCCCGTGGAATTGGAGGAGCTTTAAAGTCTCTTCCAACCCAAACCATTCTGGGATATTTTCCAAGCATTCTTTTGCTGCTGCAGATCCCGCTGTGATCCCGCTCTGCTCCCATCCGGGTGTGCCTGGACAAAGGGACATGGGACACTCTGTGTCACCAGGGCTGTCCCATGTTCCCCTGGAGAAGGAGCTGGATCCATTTGTAACTTTAAATAGGATTTGAGGAAGCAGAGGAGAGCTCCTGATGTGTGGGAAATCCATGGATGTCAAAGTGGGGGAGATTCCATTGTGCAAACTGGGAAATTCCCACTTTTGGAGCTGGGATATTCCTGCCCTTGGAGCTGGACTCATCCTGATGTGGGAATACAAGATTTTTCCAAAAGTTTCCTTTCTCATCTTCAATCCCTCCTTTTGGGATTGCTCTGGTTTGACTAGGAGAGCTCATTGCTGGTTCCTTGTCCCCATGGATATTCCTAGCTGGGAATTCCTGCTGGAATGACTCAATCCCTGCCTTAACCTCAGCCTAAAACATCCCTGATCTTCCCACCCTGCAATTCCTGGCTGGATTTCACATTTTGGGATGCACTGGAAGAGATTTTAGGGCTGAGGGGTGGAGAAGGAAATTCCAATCCTCATTTCCTTGGTGTATTCCCATTTTCCTGCATGTTCCATCCTTTCTCCCTGTCCCACTCCCTGTGAATGTTGGTGATCCATAGGGGATGTTGATGATCCATGGGAAATGTTGGTGTTGCATAGGGAATGCTGGTGATCCACAGGAAATTCTGGTGTTCCATAGGGGAATGTTGGTGTTCTATAGTGGATGATGCTGAGGCTGCTGTTGCAGTTTTCTCCCATGATCCCACCTGCATTTTTCCATGCCCTTGAGCCAGGATTTGCTGCTGAGCTTGGCTTGGGAGCCTCGTGGTGGGATGAGAACGATGGAACTCAGGTCAGGAATCCTGGGAGAGGCCCAGGGCCAGCTGTGGAGGAGATTCCCAACATGTGGCCTGGCTAAACACGGCACAGAATCCCCATGGAATGGGCCAAACTGGGAAATTCCCACTCCTGGTGGCTCCTTCTTGAGCATTTCCCACCTCTTGAGGCATCCAAGGAATACCTGGATGGGGCCCTCAGTGCTCTGGGCTGACAAGATGGGATCAGCAATCCTGGAGGGCTTTTCCAACCTCAGCAATTCCAGGATTTTATGGAGAGGGAAGCACTGCTGGAGGTATTTCTGTCCCCATGTGCTCTGGGCTTTGCAGCAATCCCATTTTTTTTCCCCTGGATTTCTGGTGATATCCAGTAGCCAGCGGGTTT
Organism: Melozone crissalis; assembly: GCF_028551555.1. Taxonomy (NCBI): domain Eukaryota; kingdom Metazoa; phylum Chordata; class Aves; order Passeriformes; family Passerellidae; genus Melozone; species Melozone crissalis. The sequence goes on along the minus strand of NW_026535790.1, from coordinate 14,631,114 downwards.
CATCCCCAGCCAATCTTCCCTGCGGATCTCACAGAATCTCTCCTTCAGCCCAAATTCCAAATAAACATTGCCATGTTTGGAAATCTCCCTGCTGGGCCCCCCCTTTCCTCCCGCAGGAACTTTGGCTGGAGGGTGACTCATCACAATCCCTTCCCAAACAGCAGAAATTCCCAACGGAGCCGCCGGGATCCGCAGGGGCCTTTGGATGCCACAAAATCCCAGCCCTTCCCACCCCTTTGGCCTCCAGATGGATTTTCTCCATTTTCCCCCCATTTTTTTGATTTTTCTGGGCACTCAGAGCTCCTTTGCCAGCAGCAGGAGCAGCAGCCTGGATGTGCCATTCCATGGGGTGATCCCAAGTTTGGGAACATCTTTTTTCCACTTCAGCTCTTTCCAAGGCACACCCAGGCTGGGTTTATCCCTCTTTCCTCCATGGAGTGGATTTTTATGGAAAAATTCTCTTTTCTTGGAATCCTACGGAGCAGGGGCTTGGGGAGGCGGCTGAGAGTAACAATTAGTGCTGGTCAGCCTGGCTTGTTAATTAATTAAGTAATTAATTAATGCACTGCAAATTACACTTTGATGAGGGATAACCTTCGAGGTGTAATTAGAGGGATGCAGTAATTAGCCAGGCTGGGGTGGAGGGGAGAATTCCCAATCCAAGTTGGGATCCAAAGCTGCCTTTGGCAATCCATAGGGACAAATCTCTGCTGCTTCTGAGATCAGATCAGAATCAGAATCAAGCAAATCCATCCCCAGAATTCCTGGATTTCCAAAACTATGAGAGATGGAGGGATGATGAACCAGCAGTGGGGAAGGCAGGGTGGATTTATGGGATTTTGGGAAGGAATTCCTGGCACAGATTCCCAGAGAAGCTGTGGCTGCCCCTGGATCCCTGGCAGTGCCCAGCGTTGTTCCATCCTTGTGGATTGGGATTTTCCTTATCTGGGAATGCTGTGATGAGTCTGGCTTGCTCCTGGTGTTCCTCTTTAAACACTTCCACAGAGTTCCAGAGGATTTGGGGGTTCCCTAAATCGTGGGATGTTATGGGATCACGGAGTCATGGAATGCTTTGGGTGGGAAGGGGCCTTGAGGCTCATCCATTCCATTCCAATGGCAGGGACACCTTCCACTGATCCAGGTGGCTCCAAGCTCTGTCCAACCTCGCCTTGGACACTTCCAGAGATCCAGGGGCAGCCACAGCTGCTCTGGGAATTCCATCCCAGCCCCTCCTCATCCTCACAGGGAATAATTCCTTCCTCAAATCCAATTTTAATGTATTTATTCCCTCCTGTCCCGACCCTGGTTAAAGTCTCTTTCCATCATCCCGCCCAGTTCCAGAGCCATGATTCTGGAATATTCCTGGGATATCTCACCAGAGCTGCCTCAGCTGGTGAGATCTCCTTGTCAGGGGCAGCCAGGAGCTGCCATCCCTTTTCCCCATTGCTATTCCTGGAAAACATGATTTTCCAAGGCTCAGGAGCTGCATTTGGGCAGTTTCTTTAAATAACCCTGATGATAAAGCGTTATCCATGGAAAGGCCATCTGTTCCCTGTGCTCCCAGAGCAGCTCCTCACGCATCCCTCCCTCCTTCCAGCATTCCCAAAGTTTCCAGCTCAGACTCTTCTCCACCTGTCCCACCCATTCCAAACTTTTTTTTCCACCTTTTTGCTGGAAAATCCAGCTCTCCTTGGAGGAAAGGTTGGGTCTTCACCTGAAGGGCAAGGAGCTGCTTCCCTTGGAATTCCTGCCTCATTCCACAGGGCTCTGGAGCAGAGGGATCAGTTCACCTCAATTATCTTCTCCCTGTGTTCCCAGACTGAGCAGGGCAGCTCCTTCCCTCATCCCTTCTTCCCTCCAGCATTCCCAAAGTTTCCACCTTGGGCTCTCCTACCTGTCCCACCCATCCAAGCCCTTCCAGGCCACTTTCCCCAGTTTTCTGTGTGCCCCAAATCCAGCTCTCCTTGGAGGAAAGGTCACTCTCTGCCCCTGAAGCGCCGGGATCTGCTTCCCTTGGAATTCCAGCCTCGTTCCACAGGGCTCACGTGGGGCTGGGCTGGAGCAGAGGGAGCGGTTAACCTTAATCAGGGCAGCCAAAGGAAAGGTTGGGAAATAATTCTGCTGGAATGTTTGGATTCGGAGAGCTGACATTAGAGCGGGTAAATGTCAGAGGGAGTTTAAACAACGGAACAACTCTTGGAGGGCCACGTTTTCCTCTGGTGGATTTCCAGAAATCCGCTTCCTTTCCACCCAGAATTTCTGAGCAGGGTTTGTGTTCCCACTTGGAATTCTGGCCATGAACCTGCTGCTCCTTTCCCAACTTTTCTTTGGATCCCAATTGTGGTTTCCCAGTTTTTCCCACCTTTCTGTGCTGGCTGGGCCCCTCTCCACTGCATTTCCCACTGATCCCACCAACCTGGATTTTCTGGAGCATTCCAGGGTCTCCGGTGCATTTTCCACTGATCCCACCCTCACCCCAGCATTCCCTCACTCCATGGCTGCTTCCTGAGTCATGTGTTATCCTGGGATAACAACCCACCATTCCAGCCATGGACACCCCTCAATTTGCTCCTTCCAACTTAGAATTTGGGGAGATCCCTCTTCCAGGATCAGGATCCATCTTCCATGAGCAGGATCCCCCCTCCAGGAGCAGGATCCATCTTCCAAGAACAGGATCCACCCTTCAGGAGCAAGATCCCTCTTTCAGGAGCAGGATCTCTTCTCCAAGACAAGGATCCATCCTCCAGGATCAGGATCTCTCCTCCAGGAGCAGGATCCCCTCTCCAGGAGCAGGATGCAGCCCCCACAAGCTGGATTCCCACTCCCAGCTCATCTTCCAGGGCTTCCCCGCTCCGTGGCTCCCATCCTCCATCCCCGCTCCTGGCAATTACTCAGCTGTTTCTCAGCTGTTCCCTGGAGCGGCGGGGATGAGAAGGCAGCAGAGATATCGCTCCCAGGTTTTTTTTCCCCTACATTTTATGGCTGGGATAAGCTGCTCCCGAGCCCTTGGAACAGCTGTGGGGCGGCAGAGCCGCATGCCGGGCGCGGCTCCCGAGGCAGCTCCAGGTGCTTCTTTATGGTCCCTGCTCCTGGTGTTCCTCAGGCTGGGGGTGCTGAGGGCCAGGCTTTTCCAAACCAGCCTTTTGGGAGCTGTGGGATCAGGGAAAGGCCGGGAGAACAGGACTGATCTCCTCAGGCTCCAATGCTGACAGATCCTCACGCGCTCCCTGGGCAGTGTTGGTTTTCCTGCTGGGTTTTCCTGAGGGTGATGGATCACCTGCTTCCCTCCCTCCCTCTCTTTCATCTCTCAGGATTTATTTGAAATCCTGTGGATTTGTTTTGATGGGAATTCCTGGTTTTCTGTGGCTCAGGGCATCCCGGCCACGCACTTGCTTCTTGCTGTTTAACAGACCCTGCAGCTCCCACAGCCCAGGTTTGGCTTTTCCTGACCAAAAGCTGGATTTCCCTTCCCTTGAGCTTTTCCAAACCCTGCCAGCTCCTCATCCTCTGGGATAAATCCCTAACTGGACTCTCTTGTTCCCCTGTTGGTTCATTTCCCCCCAGAGGCTGCTCCATGAAGAATTGCTATCCCAAATTTCCAGAGCTTGGCAAGGCTCAGGCAAAGCCTTGTGTGGTCCCATTTCATTTCCAAAACCCAATATCCCAAAGAAAATCCCTTTTCTTCCCATGCCTGCAGGCAGCTCATTCCTCACCATGCCAGGCTGGATCAGGTTTAACTGGATTGGAAAGGAGACCCCAAGAGGGAAAACCCGAGCATCCCAAGGCTCATCCCGCAGCGCTTTTTGGGATGATCCGAGGGTGCCTCGCTCCGGGATCACCCCGAGGATGCTCAGGTGCAGCTCCCACCCCCGCCGAGCCTCGCCCACATTCCCGGGCTGCCCTTTCCCATCTGGAGCTGCCAGGTCCTTGGGAAGCGCCTCGGCCGCGTTCCCTTGGCAACGGCAGGAGCCGGGAATGGCAAGGTGTGTGGGAGAAACACCAAACCGCCATCCAGCCACGGCCCCACAGGGACAGCCCCGTCCCCGAGGATTTTTCCCGGTTTTTTTCACAGCCAGGTGGGTATTTTTAGCTCTGCCACGTCCCAGGGATCAAATATCCCCCAGGATGGAGGAGCTGGCAGGGGGGGAACCCTTGGGATTGACGGTGTAAGCCAAGCCTGGCCCTGGCTGCCAAGGATGAGCTTGGATTCCCCCGGCTGCTGCTCCGGCTGAACTCGGGGTTACCTCCAGCATTCCCCATCCCCAGGAATGACTGACACAGCGGGAAAAATGCCAGAGGTTTTCCAGCAGAAGGGAGAACAAATGAACTTGGTGTGCAACCCGTGGCAGTCTGGGCTGGTGGCAGCTCCCTGCCAGCTCTGCCCTCCTTCTCCTCCTCAATTTGTTAATTTGTCTGTCTGCTCCCAGGGAAGGTTTCTTTTCCTTTTCTCAATCCAGGAAACCGGAGGGGGAAAAAAGGAGCTGGGGAAGGAATCTAGGCCATCCCATTGTGGCTCTATCTGGGGCTTAAAACCATCGAGCTGGGTTTGTTTGAAAGGGCCCATTTCTGTCTCAGGCTCGCTCGTTTGATTTTATTTGGATTTTCCTTTGTTCACTCAGCTGGAACAGGCGGGCGCAGAGGGAGGGGAAAGCAGAGGATTCCAATAATGGGGTTTTGGCAGCAAGTTGGGCATAAAACAGCTTTATTTGGGATTTTGGTCCTTTTTTGCAGCAGCAGCAGCAGCAGATGAAAGGAATTCGTGGAGGGCCAGGGGCTGGTGATCCCCAGGCTGTGTCGTGTGAGTTGTGTCCCACCCCAACAGCTGGGATTTTGCTGGGAATCCCTGTCCTTTTCTTCAGGGAATCATTGGGAATCCCTGTCCTTTTGTGCTGGGAATCATTGGGAATCCCTGGCCTTTTCTGCTGGGAATTATTGGGAATCCCTGTCCTTTTCTTTTGTGAATTATTGGGAAGCTGTTGGTGATTGATCCATGGCTCCAACCTCTGTGCATCCACCCCACTCCTGCACCCACTGCCCCCAGGGCATCCCAAATCCTGGGATGAACACAGCAGGAAGTTGAATCATAGACTAGGTTGGGTTGGAGGGGATCTGAAGGATGATCTAGATCCAGCTTGGAGTCCTGTTCCCACTGTGGGATTTGGCTCCCAGCTGGAAGCCACATGAATCTGGTTTTCCCCCAGGGAGTTTCCTTTGGGTTTTGCTTCCTGCAAATCCAGATTTTGCTGTTTTGGTGCTGTTGCCCTTCCCTGCAGTCTCAGAATCTGCTGATGGAAACCTCTTCTTTGGTCATTTTAATGATGCCAGGAGCCCAAAACCTCCCAGATCCCTGGGGTGGGATTTTGGGATGTGTGTGCTGGGGCAGTGTGGGATCAGGGAATGGTTTGGGTTGGGAGGGACCTTAAGGATCATCTCATGCCATGGGCAGGGACACTTCCCACTATCCAAATTTCCAAGTTCCAGCCCTCCCTTCTCCCTCCTTCCCTGACATCCCACCCAATTCCCCTGCTGTTCCTGGTGGGATTGGATGGGCTTTAAGGTCCCTTCCAACCCATCCCATTCTGGGATTCTGGGAATCAAATCTTTGCTGTCTGATCATCCCTAACCAGCAGCCAGGGTGGGATTGAGATAAACTGAGCTTATCCTGGGCTCAGCTTGATGGGCTTGAGCCCAAACCACTGTGCACGTGCTGGAGAGCTCGGCTGAGCCCTTGGGAGAGAGCAGGCACCGGAACGTTTTTGGGAGGAATCATCTCAAATGTCGAGCTGATCTCCAAATCCTGGTGGGAGTAAATGTCGAAATGTCGCTGGGATGGCTGAGCCTGTGCCAGCCGTGAGGGGAGCCTGGGAGAGGCTGGTGTTGGTTGGAGCAGCTCCAGCAGGCTGCAGAAGGGGGGGTGACTCCAGGATCCCATGGAGAGCAGCATTCCCGGGATGGGGACAGTGACAGAGCCAGAGCCTGGGGCTGTCCAATGGGTTCCTCCTTCCTTTGGTGTGACACCACCTTTGGAAAGCTGGGATCTTGGAACAGTAAACTCTGGGGAGCTTTGGGAGGACAACTCTGAAGGATGAGCTGCAGGCTTTGTTCACCCTTTGTTTTCCCATGGGATGAGGGGATGGATTTGGATGTCCACACAAGGTGTGGATGGGGAAATGTTGGATCCAAAGTGTAAAATTCCCTGTGAGAGGCAGGAGTTGGATTCCTTGTAGGACGAGGGGTGATTGTTTTAAACTCAGAGACAGAAGATTTGGATGGGATATTGGGGAGGAAATCCTGGCTGGGAGGGTGGGCAGGCCCTGGCACAGATTCCCAGAGCAGCTGTGGCTGCCCCTGGATCCCTGGCAGTGCCCAGGACCGGCCTGGATGAGGTTTGGAGCACCCTGGGACAGTGGAAGCTGTTGGGGTTGGAACTGCATGGGCTTTAATTTCTTCCCAACCCAAACCACCACTTTTGATGGGAATTCTCTACATGGACATCCCTTGCCTCACCCTCAGCAGGGACAGCTCTTCCCAAGTTCCAGGAGGGTGCTGGAGGAGCCTCCTCAGCTCCCTGCACTCGTGGCAGGACTCATCCCTTGGAGGAGCAGCTCGGAGCCCCAGGCAGGGCCGGGATCGGCAGCAGGAGCGGCTCCAGCTCCGTGCTCAGAGCAGATGGAAGGAGCAGCATTTCCCTCCCACGCTCCTCCCCAGGAGCCCCTTTGGAGCGATGACATTTTTCCTTTAACCCCCTGATATTTTTCCGGGATCTGAATGAGCAGCCCACACACGAGGATGGGTTTTTTCCTCCTTTCCTTTTCTTTTCTGTCTCTCCCTGCATTCAGGGAAGGGGCTGCTCTGAGTATTCCAGTCATTTGGATGACAAATTCCTCATTAATTAGAATTCCAGGAAAAGATGAGAGCTGAGGGAGGTAATTTTGGTGCTGCAGGTGTGGACATCACTTTCCCAAACCCCCCACCCTCCTCAAGTTCTCCTTTCCCAGGGAACATCCCCAAGGGATGGAGGATTCTGTTTTACCGGACTTCCCAGGGTGTAGTTTTCCATGGAAGAGGAATATCCCTGGAAGTATTTAAACTTCTGCTGCTTATCCCTCGCTCACTAAGTCCCAAAGCTCGTTAAATCCCAAGCTTTGGAGCAATGGTTTAATGTCTTAAGCCTTGACCTGAATTACCTGCTCTGTGTCCTAGGAATGCTCTGCATTGGGAAGAGTCCTCTCCTCCTCCAGCTTTCCCCTGTTCCAAACAGTTCTGCATTTGGAAGTTGGATTGCTTTAAAGTGCATTTGGGAGCAGCAATTGGACTTTTCCTGATTGGAAGGCTTTTTATTTTTTTTATTGTAAGCAGATCGGGGGGGGGTTGGAGTCAGGCTTTAAAAGCCTTATTCATCCCTAATCCCAAATAATTCCGTCTCCGTGGCTTTTAACGTGATTAAATCAGGGCAGGCTGTGACGACACCGGCAATTCCGCTTCCCAGAGAATATTGGATTGAACCCGGAGCAGAGAGAGGCTCCACCAAAGGAGGAATTTGGTGCTTGGGTTGGGCACTCCTGGGTCCAGGTGCTGTGGAATTCCAGGCTGGAAAAGCAGAGCCTTTTTCCGTGGGTTTTGCCTCATCCCTGGATCTAAAGCTGTCCATATTCCCTGCTTGTGCTGCTCTCCACATCCCAGATTTCCCAGGATGTGCAGAGCTCTTTGTGCATGGATGGGATGGAAGGTGGAGTGGGGTCACCTGGGTTGTCATGGCCATGGATTTATCCATCACCAAATGCCAAATCCTTGGAATTGCATCCCCCTTGAACTGCATCCCCCTGGAGTTTCATCCATCCATCACTCTCCTGCAGGTGCTCCCCTCTGGAAAACCCCAGGAATAATTAACCCCTGGAATAATCAGTGATCTTGTGCCAATCACTCAAACTCTTTATGTCCCAGTTCCTTTGTGCTGAGACAGCGGATAATCCAGGAAAGGAGATTTCCAGAGGGTGCTGTGGGATAAACCCATTGGCAGCTCGGAGCTGCTGAGCCTGAGGGATGTGCCAGAGCCCTGGGAATACGGCAGGGAAAGGAAATCCTTGGGAAAAATGGGATTTAACCGCAGGTCCTTGTAATAGGGCCCCCAGTAAGTCACAATTCCCAGACAAGGAAAGGCCTAAGGCAGAATTCCCCACTGGTGAGAGGAAATCCCAGGATGGGGTTTATATCTGCTGCTCCATAAATTGCTCTGATACATTCCCAGCGCTCTGCAAGTCCAAATTCCTCATGGATCTAAAAATGTGTCATTTTCCAGGTCTTTTTTTCCCCAATCCATCAAAAAACAAAATGAGAGGGGTTGAATGAGAGAGGGGGGCATATCCAAGGACTGGGATCAGGGCTCTGCATTCCCAAAGCTCCCAGGCAGTTTGGAAAGGGAGGCACCACTCCCATCCAGATGTGTCTCAGCTGCACCAGCTCCCAAAATTGAAGCCAAGGATGGATTTTTTGGACCAGGGTGTGCTCCATATTTTTCTTCTGGACCCTGGAAAGAGGGAGAGCAGGCTCAGAATTCCTCATTTCCCTCAGGCACAGCAGATTCCTGATCTGCCTGATTTACCTGTGGGGATTCAGTTTAAGTCTGGCTTTATTCTTTCAAATTATTTCTTCAGCTCTTCCCTGGCCACCCCACAGCAGCCACATCTCCTTTGGCACCAGCTTCCCCAATATCCAAATATTCCCTCTCCACCTTGGCCTCCATCCGAGATTTAACGTGCAGGGAGCACTTGTGAGGGAAAAAAAACCTCAGATTTTTCCTTGATTTCTCCTTCATTTTTAATCCTTCAAAGGGCTCTTGAGTCCTGATTCAAAGGGGCCTCGTGTTTCTGTGTTTTGGGGAAGATGCAACTTTGTCATGGCAAAACAGCTGCAAGGAGATGTGAAAACAGAATAAATATGAAAACAGAATAAATGTGGGAACAGAATAAATGGGAGAACAGAATAAATCAGGAGCTGGAGAAAGGAAGGAGTGGGATGTTTTCATCTATTCCAGCACTGTCCCCAAATGTCCCCATTTTCTGTCACTCCCAGCTCCTTTCAGATCTGCCAGACAGGGATGTGGCACTGCAGGGGATGAGGAGAGATAAGGCAGAGGGACTTGGTTAATTATTAATATTTAATATTAATATTCCCAAAGAATCAATGGGAGCTATGGAGGGCTCCCAACCTCAGAGGGCAAAGCTCAGCTTTCCTCCCCATGTTTAAAATTCTCTTAATTGATGATTTAGGCTCACCCTAAAGGCAAACTGGACTTGGGATTTACAGAGGGCTTGAGCTGCTTTTGGAGGTTCCAGGGCAAAAAATCCCTGGGGAAAAGCTCTGAGCCAAAATTCCCTTTCCATGGTGCAGCCGCTTCCTTCCACCCCCTCCTTCCCAGGTCTGGGTTAAAATCAGCTCCATCCTGATGGGGAGAACAGCCCAAGGTGATCTCCAGGGCCACCATCCAGAACAGGAGCACTTTGTCCTCCTGCTGTCCTTCCCTCTCTGCAGGCTCTGGGGTTTTCTGGAAGCACAGGCAGAGTTTGGGTTTAATTGGAACCTCCCCTGCACAATCCACGCTCGGGAGAGATGGAAAAGGGAGATCTGAGGATGCTGCTGAGCTCCAGCGAGGCGCGGGAGGTGGGAGGTGGATCCATATCTGCACCTGCCCTCGCTGGCCCTGCTCTGCTGCAAACACAATTCCATCAAATCCTCATTTCCTTCCCGCCCTGATGCTTTGATGGAGCTGCAGCAGGAATTTGTATGGGATAATGGAGATTTGGAGGGATAACAGGGATTTGGAGGCAGCTGTGTCCCCTTGGGGTTGCTGTGGAGGAGAGGGATGCTCCTCTCTCAGCATTCCCAGGAATCCCTTTGATGCCTCAGGAATTTGGGAATATTTTGGCTGTGCTGATGCCAGGGTGTGGCTCTCACTCAGCAGGGTGGGATCTGCCAGGGTGCAAAACCCCAAATGGGAACATTTGGCTCCCTCATCCATCCAGGAGCAGGGCTGGAAATGGGAAGCAGGAATTCCCACTTGGGTCACGGCTGAGCCTCAGCTGGATTAGAGAAATCCCAAAAATCCAGTGCAGGGAGGGGTTTGGAGTCTGGGCTTTTGTCTGATTTATTAACAGGGGATTTCAAAAGAACCCCAGAATGGTTTGGGTTGGGAGAGACCTTAAAAATCATCCAGTGCCACCCCTGCCAGGACAGGGACACCTTCCATTGTCCCAGGCTGCTCCAACCTGGCCTTGGACATTCCAGAGATGGAGCAGCCACAGCTCCTCCAGCCAGATTTATCCCAATATCCCATAAAATCCCATTCCAACAAACCCCAGGCACCAGGCCCAAGTGCTGCTTTGCCAAAAATCCTCATTTTGGGTTCATCCTGAGGTGCTGTCCCATTTCCTGCCCTTTTGGGTGGCCCTTGGGTCATCCAAAGGATCTAAACCAAAAACCATAAAGGACTGGAAGTATAAAGTACAAACTGGAAGGACTATAAAGCACAAAATGAAGTCAAGCCACTGTGAAATGAAGGAAAGAGAAGCAGAGAATGACAGGAAGGTGCAATCCCCACCATCCAACCCCTCTGCTGAGAGGATCCACGCTCACATTCCATCATCCAGCCTTCCCCACAGATCCAGCAGGACTCGTGGGCACTCCAGAAGCTGTGATCCCATAGCAGAACAGGGAGATAAATCAGCAGCTCCTTTGTTCCCCCATTCCCACGCCGGGCACCCCGCGTTTGTTCAACGGGAGCATCCAGGGAGCAGGAGCTGCTCGGGGTGCTCCATCACGGGCACTAATTGACTGTCACGCTGCTTTTTCCCTGCTTTTTATTCCCGTTATTCATCAGCCCCAGGGAGCAGAGGAGCTGACAGGCAGGGAGGGAGCGGCGGTGCCCGGCGGGCAGCGTGGGTGGCACCTCCCGAGCTGGCACCGAGCCACCCAGGGGACACCGAGGGACAGCACAGGGCCCACTGCAGCCTGGCCCTGCCGATGTTTTCTGAGGGGTTCTTGGGGAACAAAAGGCGAGTTCCCAAATTTAGCTCCGTGGCGATTAACGGGTTCTAATCTGCGAGGAAATGGGGTTTTCTTCCTGTGTTTTTTTTCTTTTTTTTTTTCCCTTCCAAGTTAAATTATTCCTCCGCGTGCTTTACAGCTGGAGCATCCAATGAAATTCCAGCCTTTGCCACCTTTTTCTTTCCCAATTTTCCCCCTCAAAATCCCTTTTTCCCTTCTCTGTGCAGCCCTCCCGGGAATGTTTTTGGTTTTGTTTTTTCCTTCAAATTCCGTCGATTCCTGCACATGTCTTAGAGCTGGAGCATCCATGAAATTCCAGGCTTTGCCACCTGTTTTTTCACATTTTTTCCCCCAAATCCCTCTTCCCTTCCCTGTGCAGCCCCCTTGGAAATGGTTTTCTTCCCATTTTTTTTTCTTCCTTCCAAGTTAAATTATTCTTCTTTCCAAGTTAATCTGTTCTTCCACGTGCTTTAGAGCTGGAGCATCCAATGAACTTCCAGCCTTTGCCACCTTTTTCTTTCCCATTTTTTCCCCCAAATCCCTTTTCCCCTTCCCTGTGCAGTCCCCCCAGGATGAGCTGCCCCATTATCCCACCCTGCCTGTGCTTCCAAGCGTTTCTGTGGAACTGAGCTGCTTCCCAGAGATCATCTGAGGCAAGAGAGGCCCAATTAACAGCCCATTCCAGCCCTCACCTAATTGAGAAGGGAATTGAGGGTTATTTTTACTCAGTCTGAAGACAGCAAAATGTTTTCCTCGCTGGGGAAGTTGTTTGGCACAGTCAGAGAGGGGGAATCCAGAAAATTCCAGCTGGGAAGCATCAGGGCATGGCAGGGATGGAGAGATTCAGCCATGCCAAGCTTGGTGTTACAGCTTCTGCAACATTCTGGGTGGAAAAATGGGGATTTTGGGATCTAACTCACAGCTGGAAAAAGCAGTGGCAAATTCCCATGAAGTGCTGAGGGGTTTCTGCTGCTTGCAGCTGGATCTGAGGAATTTTTTGGGGAAGAATTCTGGTTTTCCTGGTGATGATGCTGTTATTGTAGGGTTTAGGGTTTGCTTGAGGCTGGGGAATTTTCTGCTGGGTTCATGGTGGGCAGTGGGCTTGTGGATCCCATGGGTGTGGTGGGAAGCTGGAGGAGCACTGGGCAGATCAATCCAAGGCCTGGATGGGCTTGGAGAAACCTGGGAATGCTGGAAGCTGTCCCTGCCCATGCAGGGGGTGGCACTGGAGGAGTTTTTCCAACCCAAACCATCCTGGGATCCTCTGAGCTGGACACAACCAGGCTGAAGGGGACTGAAGCCCTTGAGATGTGCAGGAGATGTGCAGGTTCTGCTCTCCAAACTGGAATTTGCAATGGGAAACATGGAGAAGTCAGATCCTGCTGTTCCAACCAGGAGAGGAGGAGCCTGTGGCCATTCCCACCTCCTTCTGGGCATGGATAAGGACAGGGAATCTCCTTGGAATTGGTGTTGGATGCCTTGGAGCAGTGGGAGAGGCAGGGATTGTCCACAGGGATTGTCCTGTTCCATCCCACATCCCCAGAGACTCCTCCTGGGTCCAGAGCAAGTCTGGAATATCCATCCCAGAGTCTGTAGGGACAGCCATGACCTCCAAACCCCAGTGAGGGCAGGATCTGTGTTCATTAGGGCTGCAATTAACGCTGCTAAATGAGTTTGGGGCCCCCAGGCCTGCAGGGCCAGAGCTACCCAGGTGGGATGTGAATATCCCAGAAAATCCCAGAGGAGCCACACATGGAAAGTTCCAAAGAACCCGAAGTGTGCCAGGGCCTGCACTCCCCAATGGCCTCAATTTTGGGAGAATCCAGGCTGGGAAAAGCTCCTGGGGCAGCACCGACCCAGCACTGGGGGCTGGGAATTCCCGTGAGGAAATTCAGGCCCTGTCCCTGCCACGAGCTCCAAACCCTGGATCCCTGCAGCTCAAACCTCCCAGAATTAACCCAGAGGAATGGGATGAGCTGTTCCCTGGATTTATTAATGGCTGGAACATGGAATTATGTTGGAATTAAATCCCTGAGAGGTGTTGTCCCAGGGGAGCAGCACAAGGCCTTCCCAAGGATTGCCCTGGCCGCTCCTTCCCGGTGCCTCCTCGGATTTTTCCCAGCCTGGCTGTGCTTGGAAATGAATTTATACCTGACTAATGCTGGGATTTGTATCTGACAAAAGGAGTTTGGCACAGACAGCTCCAGAAAGTTCAGCCTGAGGTGGGAACTGCTGATTGGAGCTCGTGTTTGTGGCTGGCTGCGCTCAGCCTGGAGCTCTGGGAGTCCTGGGATTCCTGCAGCTTTGATTCCCAGCCTTGTTTTAGCTTTGCTCTGTTGCTGAGAGGGGGGAAAAGCCCTGATTTGGGTTGTTCTTCCTGCACACAGAATTCCTCAATTGCAGCTGACAGCTTGGAGTGATTCCCTCTTGGAAGGAGGAAATGGAGGTAATGAACAGTGCTCTGGCAGAAATTGAGAAATTCAGGTTCATCTTTGCTGGGCCACCAATTCCTGTCCTGCTTTGCTTCCTGGGGATTCCTCTGCTGCTCCATCACATCCTCCCCTTCTGCTGCTCCATCCTCACCTCCCATTTCCAGCCTGCTCTAAACCTGGGTGAAATCCACAGGAAAATGTTGGTTTGAGTGCTCTGCTGGATTTGGGCCAGCTCTGGTTGGGTTTACACACGTGCTTGAGCCAGGACTAAACCCTGAATGCCATCACTCAGGGCTGCAGCTCAGCATTCAAATATCCATCAGTGCTCAGAGCAAAAATCTGTTCCCTGCAGCATCCTCAGGATGCAAACATGTGGGAAAATGGGACAAATCCACAGAATTTCCATCCCAATTTAAAGCCTGGCTCATCCAGGCCTGGCAGAGACCTGTTGCTCTCCAGGGCAAGCATCCCTGAAATTTCATCACTTTGAATTTTATAAATTAAAATTATAAATTTTATAAATTAAAATGATAAATTTCATGCCATCGCTTAATTAAATTAAAATTATAATTAAAATTAATTATAATTTTAATTTAATATCATTAAAATTATTTATCAATTTAAATTAAAAATTTAATTATAATTAAAATTATAAATTTTATAAATAATTTTGTAAATGTTGTTTTGGGATTTTTTTTCCCCAGTTTCAGACACCAACCCTGCTGTGATCCCTCCCTAAGGAAACACCCCCAGCCCTGGCACTGCCCCTCTGTGCCAGCTGCAGCTCCCTGAGCCCCCTGCTAACGAGCAGGGCCTTAATTAGTGCCAGGGCCTTAATTAGCAGGAGGAGGGAGAAGTTTCTCCCAAATTCCTCCTGCATCCAACCCCACATTTCTTTGCTCACCCTGTGCTGTTTGTGGCAGCACCTGGGAGGATCCTGCAGGGAAATCCTGGTGGTTCTGATGGAACTGAGGTAGGAGAGCCTGGGAAAAGGGTGGGAAAAAGGGATTTTGTCACCTCTTTGCAGCTCCCACTCCTCGCTCCTCATGCGGCACCACAGCCTCCGTGTTTGGGTTGCAAACGCTGCAGGGGGAGTTTTATCAGGAGCTTTCTTTTATTGCTGTGTGAAAAGGAAAAAAAAGGGGAAAAAAACAGCCCAATAACTTTCCTATTAATGCCGAGCTTTGGGAGGCTTTTGTTTGGTGGCTTTGTTTACAAAACCTCTCAGAGCTGAGCTCTGGGAGAGCTTCCCTTGGAATTAGGGCTGGAATTGAGCTCGGAGCCATTCCAGGATTTTTGGGGGGAATCCCACGTGTGGGCCTGGAGTGGAGATGGATGGGGCTGGCTCAGGGAGCAGCCACTGGGCCTTGCTGGTGTTACTGGGAGCAGCTGCTGGGATGATGGATTTTAGATGGGAAAACTGAGCTTTTTTTGGGTGATTTATGGAGTGACTGAACCCGTGTGTGTGACAGTGGCTGATGGGCACAGATAGCTGGGAATTGTGGTGAAGGAAATCCCATCTCCAGCAGCATTTTTATCCCAGATTTCCCCCCCTCAGGATGAGCTCCTGTCCTGCTCAGAACCACCTGGATCAGGCCCTCAGTGGGATGTGCATCCCTCTTTTCCAGCTGTCTTTTTCTGGAGCTGCTCTCCAGCTGCAAACCTGGAATTTTGGGTTAGAAACTCCACAACTGAACCTCATGTGGCCTGGAAATCTGCTGGCTCCTTTCCCTCAGCTCCAAAGGGATGGCCAGGGCTCCTTCCTTTCTGCCAGCTGCACCTTGAGATGGTGTTTTGGATTTATTTTTGAGATGATTTTTTGGATTTATTTCTGGGGATATTCCAGCTGGAGGCTGAAGGAAGAGATAACACAGGGAGAAATGCAGGCTGGTGGGAGCTTTTCCTGGTGTGGTCACCCAGGACAGCTCTGGGGTCACAGATGGCTGCAAAAGTCACTTCCAAGGATTTTCCCTCTTCCCACTGTGGCATCCTGAGGTGGGATTCCAGTCTCTGGCTGGGTGGGAGGGAATTCCAGGGGGGTTTTGCATGAGGAGGCTGCCAGAGGCACTGAATGGGATGTTCTCCATGGGATTTGGGGATATCCAGGCAGCCACAATGCTGTGGTGGGACATTTCCAGGCTGTGGAGCAGAGGGATGGGGATCTGTCACCATGGATTTGTCCTGGTGACAAAGTTAAATCCAGGTGTGATCCATGCACAGCTGGACTGGATGATCCTGCTTGCATGCTCCATATCCTGTAACCTCCAGAGCTTTGGGATAAAACCATCGCAATCCTCATTTTCCCTAAATTAATTCCTCCTTCATCCATTTGGAACCTGCCAAAGATTCAGCCCCAGCAGGGAGCCCAGGGATTCACAGCTGCCACTGTGGATTTCTCCCCAAATTCCTGCATCCACTCCCTGTGGAGCAGCTCCTGGGAGGAGATTCAGGGCCAATTCCCTGGGTTTGGGGTAGATTGGATGTGGGATCTGTTGTTATCTCAGACATCCCTGCTGCATCTGCCTGTGCCTCATTTCCTCTGGCATTTGGGGCCGTGTTTGTCATCCTGGCAGAGCTGGGATGAAAGGGAATAAATCCAGAGGGAGGAGAAGCACAGGGAGAGGATGAAAGAGCGTTTGGGGTGAGGAGCAGGGAAAGGCATTACTCACACAGAGAATTAAAGATCAGGAGCCTGTCTGGGATCCCACAGCAGCCTGGGAATCCCCAGGATAGAAACAACATCCCTGGGATGTGTGGGAATGTGTTTATGTTGGGATTGTGCTGCTGCAGCTCAGGGATGTGTCACAGCTCCTGGGCGGATTCAGCCATCCCAAATCCAGCCTGAGAAAAGGAGGGAGAACCTGGGAATCCCTGGGAAATATTTATCCAGGAATCCAAGCAGGGACAGAGGTGGTTTTTCTGGGAAATATTTATCCAGGAATGCTGCTGCTGCTCCTGCAAATCCATCCCAGGATTTTGGCTCTTTGGGAATGGCACTGGAATTCTCCCAGCTGAATTCAAAATGAAAAAAATGCCAGGATCTGCCTTGGAAAAGGGAGCCTGGAAGGGGCAGATCATGAGGAGTTCCAGGGTTGTAAGATCATAGGAGTGTTATGGATGGAAAATTGCTAAAAATCAGAATCCTGGAATCTCCTGGGCAAGGATCCAACTCCTGGCCCTGCACAGACATCCTGAGATCCAGACATGTCCTGTGGGAGCCCAGGATGCTCAGGCAGGGAACAGAAATTCAGAAAGCTCCAAAATCCCATTTTCTTTTGTCCCTTTTCCCCTCTTTCGGCCACACTCACCCCCAGGCCCAGCCCAGAGCACCGAGGGCTCCGCTCCAGGCTTGGGGCTGTGGCTGGAAAAGCCCCACTGAGCTCTGCACATCCAGAGCCAGGGAAAAGCTGGGAAAAGAGCTCCTGGAGCACGGCAGGGCCTGGGGGTGACCCCATTCCCCAGCCCAGCTCGAGCTGTGGGAGCTGGGAGCGCCATTCCCAGGGTGAAAAGGGCATTCCCTGTCTGGAGCCGGCTTTGGGAGGGATTTGTGGCTGCAGCAGATGTTGGGGACAGAGCAGCAGGAATGTGAGGCTGCTCTGGCTCCAGCTCCAGCACGGGGCTGGGAATGCTGCCAGCCCCCCCCCTGCTGCTGCCCCTTCCCCAAATTTGGGGCCAGGCTGTGCCTGCTTTGCCTTCTCCTCAGTTATGGCTGTAAAATCCTTCCTCTGATAGGTAACCCTGGGAAGGATCATTGGGAATGGCACAGGATAAATCCATCTGGCCCTGGGGGTGTGCCAGGAGCTGGCCCTGGGGTGGCCACTGGGTGCTGTGCCCTGGACATTGCCTGGGGAGCAAAGGGGGAAAATATCCCTGGGGAGCAGAGGGAAAAATCCCTGGGAACAGAGGGGGAAAATCCCTTAGGAGCACATGGAAAAATCCTTGGGAGCAGAGGGAAAGCATCCCTGGGAGCAGAGGGAAAGCATCCCTCAGGAGCTGCTCAGGTTGGGGTTCATGCCCAGGTTAAGAGCAAAGGCCAAGAGAGAATACCAGAATTATTTAGGAAAAACTCTCTGAGATGGAATTAACTCAGCACTGCTAAGGCCGCCGATGACCCCCAAAGCCCCCAAATGTCACCCAGGCAGTGACAACCCAGTGCTTGATCCCAGGATCAAATCCAGGAGCTGCCAGAGCTTGGGGCTAAGCAGGAATGAATTTCTGCTCTAAACAAATCCCACACTCCAGGAGCAGCCCTGAGTTGGCTTTGATCAACATTTCCTGGGAATTCCACACGTCCTGTCTTGGGGAGGAACGTGGTTCTGCTAACCCTGCCTCCAAAATCCCAATTCCTGGAAAGGCTGGCATTATTATTGTCCCTTTTTTTGCTCTTTGCCATCTTTTCTAGCCACACTCATTGCCAGGGACATCTCATCCCCAGGTCAGGCTGTCCTCAGCAATTTTGGCAGCAGGTGACATTTGGCTCTGCTGTGTGCTGACCCCTGCCTCCAAAACCCCATTTTCTTGAACAATTGGCATTATTATTGTCCCTTTTATTGCCCCTAGTCACCTCTTTTAGCCACATTAATTCCCAGGGCCAGCCAGCTCGGGCTGCTGGGGACAGCAGGGTGGCAATTTGGGGACCAGGTGACACAGGACCCTGGTGCTGGGTTGTGGCTCCTCCTCTGGATCATCCCTACCCTTTGTTCATCCCCTTGCTTTGCTATTAGTAACCTGATCATCATCTTTATTACCATTATTATCATAATTATTAATTGTCATCATCATCGCTATAATCATTATCTGCACTGCTATTTTATTAGCATGTTATTATATATTACTACTATCTATTATTATAGCTTTTGGTTTTGTTTGATTTTGTTCTATTTTATAAATATTATAAATGTTAAAATAATTTACTTAGAATAAAGCATTATAATTTAGAATAAATCACAACAATAAATTATTATAATTTAAAATAATGTATAATAACTTATAAAGTATAATAATAAAGTATAATATATTAAAAGTATAATAAAAATATTACTATTTTATTATAAATTATAATAAAATAGTAATATCATATAAATTATTATACTTTATAAGAAATAATAATAAATTATTATAATTTCTATTTTATTATAAATTCCCTTTTTTCTCCCCCCTTTTTTCTCACCCTTTTTATTATCCCTTTCCCCTTCCCACATTCCCCTCCCAATCCCTCTGCTCTCGGAGGAGCAGGACATCCCTGGAACGCTCTGAACGCTCTGGAATTCCCAGGATTTCTGTTTGTATTCCGTGCATTACTCACATCTCAAACCACCCAAACTGAAACTTCCCTTGGCGGCTCCTCCTGTAAATATTTGGTTTTTCTTGGAACCAAACTGCAATTTAGGGCTTTGGGATTTTCCTCAGCCTCGGGACAGATCTATAATAACCAGGATCCTGCCAAATCCCAGGGGTTAAAATCATGGGTTAAGTCTCCAAAATCCCCTGAGTGGCTTAAAAATAATAAGATTATGGGGAAATAGTGGCATGATCTTGTTTCTGTTCAGTTCCTGGGTGTCAGGCCTGTGGCTCCAGCCTCTCTCCCACATGGAATGAGGATTGGGATTGGGAATTTCTAAATGGAGCTGCTCCCTCTGGAGCACCTGGGAATTTGGGAATTGTGTCCTTCATTCCAAGCATGGGATGAAAACCATGAATTTGTCACAGTGGTGATTCCATCCCAGATTGGTTTTGCTGTGTTTATTGCAGGAATATTTGTAGGATTTGGGAGAGGGATGGTGGAGATCCATAGCAACCAGGAGGCTGCCAAATCCCGGTGGAAAACAACAGCTTAAAATCCACTGAGTGGCTTAAAATATAATAATATGGGAAAATTAAATTCCATAAATCCCACATGAAACTGGCAGGGAGCGTCATGAGAGTTTCCCTTGGAGAGTCAGGAGCGTCAGGAATGGAACCAACATTTGGGGGCAGAGCCTGGGTTTTGTGGTGCCGCTGTTAAACTCGGGACTGAATTTCAGCCTAAGAGCTGCTGTGGGTCCCTCAGAGAAACCAGGAGCCCCTTCCCAATCTGAGAATTTGAAATCTGGGAATCTGAGCGTGGCCCGGGTGCTCTGAGCTGTGTTTTCCCTGGAATTTCTGCCGGAGGATGAAACACCGAGCGCTCCCTTTGGGATCTCTCTGCCTCCAGCGCGGATCCCCCTTGGCTCTTTCCCTTCCCAAGGATTTGGGAACTTGCCCGAGCTGCTGTTCCCATGGCAACAGCCGCGTTCCCTTTTTTTGGGGATTTTCCAGGAGGGATTTGTGCCATCCCTCACCTGCCCTGGTTCCCCCCGCTGGAAAAGCGCTCCGGGAACATCCCCGAGGATGTTCTGTGGGAATTCCCTCTCCAGGCACATCCTTGCTCTTTGTGCTGCTCCAGGACTTATTTTTTTCACCATTTCCTCACTTTTTTTTCCTTCCTCTGGGGGTTTTCCCATCCTACCAGAATTGGGATTTTCATCCCTAATCCCACCCTGCCAAGCAGCATCACCCCATCCCCACCTCATGGAATTTTTTTGGGACATCTCTATGGGACTGCTGGAGTCTGGATGGCTTTGGGAGGCTCTGGAAAAGCAGGAAATCTGGTTCAGTCTCAGTTTTTGGGGCTCCAAGGACTTTAAAAGGGGGAAAAAAATCTGCAAATATAATACAGGAAATTTATGGAACTGCAGGCACAGGAGCCGTATTTATAGGGAGTTTTACATGGATCCCACCACTCCATGGAATATTGGGAATGGAATCTGGCTGTGGTTGGGGTTTTGGGGGAGGATTTGGATTTGGCTCTGTGGGGCTGGATTATCTCTGGGCTTCCAGTCAGGAAAAAGCATCCAAACAGCTCTTAAAGGTGAGAAAAATCGTGGAAGGGAGGGAGAAATTAAACTAACATTGGAATTTCAGCGATGGAAAAATCCCATCAGGAGCTTCCCCTGCTTCATTCCCAGGATTTTATTTCATTAATTTCTCAAGCTTCCTACATTTATTTCCATTTTGGACAAGTGGGTTTCCAAGCCTGCCCTGTTGGTTCCCAGCTTTGAGGTGTTCCCAGCTCTGACTTAAATTTTATTTAATTAAAATTTTAAATTAAATTAAATTTATTTTCCATTTAAAGCCCCTCTGAAATAAGAACTTGGTTTTTGGGATCAGATTTTAGGGAGCTGCAAGGTTTGACCCCAGTGATTTTTGCCTTGTTTTTCCATCTGGCTGAATAAGAATGTGCAAAACCACTTTGAGACTGAAGCTCTGATCTGCTGCAATAAATTTTATCCTGAGCAGATAAAATCCCAGATAAAATATTCCTGAGGAATAAACATGGGAGGTTTTTTATCCAGGAATTGCTGTTATCAGAAATAATTCAATGTCTGTGCCTCTCTCTGCCTCCCCCAGGTGTGGGTTTGGAAGCACAAAGGTTTATTCACATCCAGATGTTTCCAATTATTTTCCCTAGAAACAGTTCTCTCGTTCCTGCTTAATTTGTGGAATTATTCAGTCTTTTTGTGGGATTTTTAATTGTCCTGCCAGCAGCAAACAGCAACTTTGGGCCTATTTTGCACTGATGCAAAAGCACCACTTCCTACTTAGATCAATTAATTATCGGTTAATTGAGCACTGGCGGATCCTGTAAGGAATAGGAGGGAATTTTGGAGACTGGAGACATCCAACTGGGGCCCTTTCCTTCTTTTTCATGCCCTCTGCATCCTGAATCCAAATTTTCCCATCCTTGGTCCTGTTTTGTCTTTGTCCATCAGGATGTAAAATTTGTCACTCCTTGAGGTGTGGGAATGGGGTTGGAATGGGAGAACCTGATTCCCATAAGGATGTGGATCTCAGAGTGGAATCTGTCATTCCTGGAAATTTGGGAATGGGGTTGGAATGAGAGGATCTCATTCCCATCAGGATGTGGATCTCAGAGTGGAATCTGTAATTCCTTGAGATTTGGAAATGGGGTTGGAATGGTAGAACCTGATTCCCATCGGGATGTGGATCTGAGAGTAGAATCTCTCCCTTCTGGAAATTTGGGAATGGCTTTGGAAGAGAGGATCTCATTCCCATTAGGATGTGGATCTCGGAGTTAAATTTGTCCTTCCTTGAGATGTGGGAAGGGGTTGGAATGGGAGAACCTCATTCCCATCTCAGAGTGGAATCTGTCCCTTCTGGAAATCTGGGAATGGGGTTGGAATGAGAAGACCTCATTCCCATCAGGACGTACATCTCAAAATGAAATCTGTCATTCCTTGAGATGTGGGAATGGGGTTGGAATGGGAGAACATCATTCCCATCAGGATGTGGATCTCAGACTGGAATCTCTCCCTTCTGGAGATGTGGGAATGGGGTTGGAATGGGAGAACCTCATTCCCCCAACTCCAGAGGGAATCCAGGAGAGCAGGGTTGGCACTGGGCACTGCTCTGGTGGTGCCCTTGAGTTTCTCTCTTGCTGTGGGGCGATTCCCTGCTGCAACTCAGGATTTGGAGCTGGGAATAGCCCAGGAGAAGGGTTTGGATGGGAGGAGGGTGTGGAGGTGTCCCCTGCCGAGGCTGTGCTGTCCTTAACCCGGTGCCACCTGGTTCGAGCACGTGAGCATGCTGGTGATCCTGCTCAACTGCGTCACCCTGGGCATGTTCCAGCCCTGCGAGGACGTGGAGTGCCAGTCCGAGCGCTGCACCATCCTGGAGGTGAGGATCCACGACCCCAAAATCCCTGGGGTTTGTGGGGTGCAGGGCTGGGGCGGCTGCTCTGGGAGAACTGAAATTACGGAGCAAAATTCTGTGTAGTTTATTAAGGGAAAGTTGATTAATGAAGACAAGTCCCTCTCCAGCTCTCCTGGAGCCCCTTTAGGCTCTGAGGTTTCCCTGGAGCCTTTTCCAGGTGAACATTCCCAGCTCTCCCAGCCTGGCTCCAGCCCTGTGATACCCTCATGCCTTATCAGGCGTGAACAAAAGCTGGGGGCTCTTCCCAAGGCCTGGAATGAGCCAGGAGCTGTGCCAGGGGCAGGTTTGATTTTGGTGATGGGAACATGGAATATCTCCGTGCTGGGGGCACTCAGGACTGACTGAAATCCTCTTTTCCCTCTCTCCAGGCGTTTGATGATTTCATTTTCGCCTTCTTTGCCGTGGAAATGGTCATCAAGATGGTGGCCCTGGGCATCTTTGGGCAGAAGTGTTACCTTGGAGACACCTGGAACCGCCTGGACTTCTTCATCGTCATGGCAGGGTCAGCAACCACCTCATCCCTTCATCCTGGGGCAGGGAAATCCCAGGGAACAAATCCCTGCCTGGTTCTCACAATGCCTTGGGAGGCAGAATCGCCCAAATCCGATTTTTTAAAATCCTTACCCGAAAACCACACTGGGTTTGGGGGTGGGTGGTGAATATCAGGCAGAGCTGTGGGGGTTTGGAGCAATCCTTTAATCCTAACACATCCTGAGTGTCCCAGTGGTGTTATCTCCAAAAAAATCAGCTCAGCCCCACTCCTGCCCCGTGCCAGCAGCACAATGAGGCAGGGATGGGGTGAACAAGGAAATTCAGCCCAAAAACCCCGTTAGGAAGGTTGAAATCTCAGTGGGAAAAGCTGTTTGGGAGTTCACCCAAATTCCAAACTCCTCCTGGTTTACAGCTTCCCTCCATCTCCCCCAGCTGCTGGTTTGTGCAGGATGTGTTAATAAACAGCTCCAAGGATGATCCTCCTGCTTTTGACACCACTTCCCTCACCCCCACAGGGAATAACTGAGTGGAGTAAAAGCTTGGCAAAGCTCAAACTTTTTTTTTTTTACCCAATAAATAACCAGCTTTGGAAAGCCCAGGCTCTCCTACCTGCCCAGTACATCCTGGGAAGGGATGGAAAGCTTTAATTACTGCCTGACTTCTGAATTCCTGCGTTTCTAATGACCAGCCCGGGGTTAATTAAAACATCCTTGGAATATGTTGGGGCGTTTTTCCCTTTCCATTAGTGCTGTGCCATCTCCCCTGCACTAATGGGGTTTTGTTGTGCTCCGTGTTATTTGTCTGGAATACAATTAGGAATGGTTTTAGTGCCCTGAATAAAACATGAGCTCTCCTGAGCGGAGCTTCCTTGGAACTCGGGTGCAGTTGGAGGAGGAACATCAGGGACAACAAAAAAACACCCTAATTATTAATTATTTTTACCTTAATTATGTTTTCCTATAAAACTGCTGCGGTGTTTAAGGGAGGAGTGGCAGGGGAAGAGCAGGGAAAACTCTGATCAAGGAGCTGAGGGTGTTTTTCCACGTTGGATCTGTGGGATGAGCAGAAAATCCCCAGCTCCTCAGGGCTCCCCCAAACCCAGGATTGGGACACCCCATGGAGGCAGAAGGGCTGAGCCCTCTGCTCATCCTCAGGGGCAGCTTTGGCACTGGGAATTTTGCTGTTGGAATGAGGGGGAAAGGGGCTGGTGAGGCCATTTGGGAGTTTTCCAAGGTTTTTCCCCACTTTCCATGGCTGGAATATGTTTGGGGAGGATGCAAACAGCAGGAGGCCCTGCTGGAGATGAGAAGAGGAAAAACCCCTTCCCTGGGGGTCTGATCCTAGACCTTCTCCAGATGTGAACCAGACCAGAAATATGATTTACCACCTCCCCTGGCTGATTCTGGATCATCTCCAGATGGTTTTAGTGGATTTGAGCTGTGCCTTGGATATGATTCCCACCTCTCCTGGCCAATCCTGGACCATCTCCAGATGGTTTTGGTGGATTTGAGCCATACCTGGGATATGATTTCCCATCTTCCCTGACTGATCCCAGACCATCTCCAGATGTTTCTGGTGGATTTGAGCCATACCTTGGATATGATTTCCCACCTTCCCTGGCTATCTCAGACCATCTCCAGATGGTTTTGGTGGATTTGAGCCATAGCTGGGATACTATTTCCCACTTCTCCTGCATGATCCTGGACCATCTCCAGATGGTTTTGGTGGATTTAAACTGTGGCTTGGATATGATTTCCCACCTTTCCTGGATGATCCTGGACCATCCCCAGATGTTTCTGGTGGATTTGAGCCATACCTGGGATATGATTTCCCATCTCTCCAAAGAGAAGCTGGAGCTGGGAGTACCCCTGGCGGAGGAGAAGCTGTGCTGAGGGCTGGGATTCACCTCTCACCACCACCACCCTCCAATCCAACATGTGCTCCTAAAACTGGAGCTGCTTTTAGCAGGGAACTCACCACTGGAACAACAAAGCTGCTTTTTCCAGCCAGGGGATGGATGTGCTGAAGTTACTCCGAGGTTTTTTTGTGATAAGAAGGGAACAAGTGATCAGCAGAGCTTTGTTTGCCCCGTTCTGCCTCCTCGGAGGAGCTGCTTTGCCTCAGCAGCAGCAGCTCCAAAGGGAGCAGAGGAACTACAAAATAAACACAGCTCCCGCCTCCAGCACGGATGGTGTCTGAAGTTCCTTCCAGCTCCCAGAGTCCTTTCATGTTTTCCTCGCCCCAGAAATGTTCCCTGGAACGTTTCAAGCCTTCTGGAACTGGTGAGCTCTGTGTCTGCAGCCCAGCAGCAGGGATGGTGCTCAGGAGAGCTGAAATCCAGAGGTTCCTGGTGCATCCAGCCCCTGGAGACATTCCAGGGTCCTGGGATAGGATTCGGATTTGACAGCTGAAGGTTTGCAGCTGTTGATCCCAAAGTCTCGTGTTTTTCAGGGTAGGGAATTACCTACCAAGGGACAATCCTCCCAAAATTCCCAGTTCCAGTAGATTTCTGTGGGGCATTTCCAAGGGATTCAGGATTTACAGGCAGAGTCTGATAACAGGATCCCACTCTTGGCATCCTGGTCCCTCCAGTCCCTGGAGATCTTGAAGGGTCCCAGGATAAATTTTGGAGTTGAGAGCTGAAAGTTTGGAAGTTGTTGATGGCACAAGACATCCCAAAGCCTTGTGCCTCCCATTTTCCAGTGCAGGGAGTCACCCACTGAGTGCCAATCCATCCAAAATGTTCAGGGAGAGTGGGGAAGAAGAATCAAGGAGAAAATGTTCTTTATTCTTAATAATCAAATGGAAAGCAAATGATTTGTGCATTTTTTTGTTGGTTTGGGTATTCAGGTTTGGTCGCAGGAGGAGAAAAAAGCTGAGGTGCAGCTCCTTGTCCTGGAGAGTCAGGGAATCATGGAATGGGTTGGGTTGGAAGGGACCTTAAGGATCATCTCATGGGCAGGGACACCTCCCACTGTCCCAGGCTGCTCCAAGCCCCATCCAGCCTGGCCTTGGACCCTAACCAGGGATCCAGGGACAGCCTCAGCTTCTCTGGGAATCTGTGCCAGGGCCTGCCCACCCTCACAGGCAGGAATTCCTTCCCAATATCCCATCTAAATTCCCCTCTTTCAGCGTGAACCCGTTCCTCTTTGTCCCATCACCACAATCCCTGCTGGATTTCCCTCTCCAGCTTCCTTGGAGGTTTTTGCACATCCTGGAAGGAAAATCCTGCTTTCCAAAGCAAAGGCAGTAAAGGCTGGAAGGGACCTCAAAGCTCATCCCATTCCACCCCTGCCATGAGCAGGGTTCACTCCAACCACCCCAGATTGCTCCGAACCCCATCCAGCCTGGAATTGCATCCATGGAATTGCAACCAAGCACCCCTGGGCTTGCAGGCAGCACTTCCTGAGCTTCTCATGAGCACCCCCATCCTGATTGCTGTGCTGTTTTCCCTGCAGGATGATGGAATATTCCCTGGATGGCCACAACGTCAGCCTGTCCGCCATCCGCACCGTGCGCGTCCTGCGGCCCCTGCGTGCCATCAACAGGGTCCCCAGTAAGTGACACCCCCGGGCACAGCTCTGGAAAACTTTGGGAATAACCCCCCCACACACACACCTGGGGTTCTGAGCTCAGAAAACTGGAGTGAGTCTGGGAAAACAGGAAAACTTTGGGAATAAATCCACCCCACCTCAATTTCTTGAGTCTGGGAAACTCCAGAAAACTGGAGTGAGTGTGGGAAAATTGGAAAACTTTGGGAATAACCCCCCCACACACACCTGGATTTCTGAGCTCAGTTGTGGAAAATTGGAAAACTTTGGGAATAACTCTCTCCACCACAATTTCTGAGCTCAGTCTGGGAAAACTGGAAAACCATGGCAATAGTCCCCCCACATCTGGATTTTAGAGCTCAGTCTGGGAAAACTGGAAAACTTTGGGAATAACCCCCCACACACCTGGATTTCTGAGCTCAGTCTGGGAAAACTGGAAAACTTTGAGAATAAACCCACCCCACCTCAATTTCTGAGCTCAGTCTGGGAAAACCGGAAAATCATGGGAATAGGCCCCCACACACACACTTGGCTTTCTGCTTTGTGCAGCTAACGAGAGGAAATGAATTAATTTAATTTTTAATGGCGAGTTAAAGATCGTCATTATCATAATTGGTGTTAGCAAAGGGCAGGGGAGCAGGGGATTGACCCTCAGAGATGTTTTCCAAGGTTTTCGTGACTTTTCTAGGGAAAACATCTCTCTGGTGGTGTAAAGTAAACAATGTTCCTCCAAAGGAAGGGAAAAGGTCACTTCCAAGAGGGATCTTCTTGCCCTGCTGGGTTGGTTTTCCCTCCTCAGTGATTTAAGATCTTTCCAGGACTTTATGTTCGGGATTAGCGGCTCAGGAGTTTCCCTTGCTGCTAAAACCCCAGGGAGGGTTTGCTCCATGTGAAACAAAATTGGGATCATCCTCGATAGGAAGTTCAAGTGGCTCCTAAATCCATTTTCAAGTGGCTTCAGCTGCTTGGCTTGTAAATCCAATTTTAAATCCGAGGCACCACGTTGGAATAATTCCCTGCTGGAATCAGCCAGCTGCTGAGCCGGCCTTTGCAAGGTGCTCATTCCACAGCAATTCCATCTTTTTCCACCCCAAATCTCCACCTCAATCAAAATGCAGCAGCATTGGGTGGAAATCACAGGGATCCTGGCAAAAAAAAAACCCTAAAAAACCTAAAAAAAACCCCAAATAACAAACAAACAAACAAAAAGAAAACTAAAACTAAAAAAAAAAAGGATATTTCCTGTTCTGCTGGAGTGAGCCAGCCCCAAATCCTGCCTGGATTCAGCACATCCAGGGACAGCCAAACAACCTCGCCCAGAAGGGGTTTGATTCCAGGCCCTCCAAGGAAAATGTGAGGGAACAGATGGATGTTTACACCCAGAAACCTCGGAAATTTCTCTCAGAACTCCCAATTCCACAGGGTTTGTTTTCTGGAAAACAAGGAACAAAATCAGTGAGTTGCACAGTGAGGTCCTTAGTTCAAAACAAGGCCACAAAAAAGAGAGGCCAGAAGGGGCCTGGAACCCTTTGGAGCTTTGTTTTCCTAACGAGGTTTTGTTGCCAGGGATTTGAAAAGCACAACACCAACTTTCCCTCTGGGATTTGGGGTTCTAGGGAAGTTTCTCTCTGTGATTTGGGGTTCCAGAGAGGTTTCCCTGTGGAATTTGGAGTTCAGGGAAGCTTCCTTCTGGGATTTGGGGTTCCAGGGAAGTTTCCCTTTGGAGTCTGAGTTTCCAGGGAAGTTTCCCTCTGGGATTTGCTGTTCCAGAGAAGTTTCCCTCTGGGATTTGGGGCTCTGGGGATGGGGTGGAGCAGAGGGACCACGGGCTGGGCTCAGAGCCCTCCAGGCTGAGATGAGGATCAGGCTCCCTCTGAACTCCTTCAAATCCACAGAACCCTTCAGTATTCCCATGGAACAGTGGGAATCTCAAGCTGGGATCCAGTGGGACTGAAAGATTCACACCAAGCTCCAGGGATCCAAACAACTCCAGCTTTAGGTGGAATTTTGCTCTTGAGTCCAACTTGTGTTTGTCTCCCTGATCCCTGACACCAAATGAGCCTTCCAAGGTTCTTTCACTGCAATTCCCATGGGATTTTCATATTTTTCCAACAGGCAGGTGATAGAAAACATCCCAATTTTTTATTAATATTCTGTGGGATGAAATCCAGCGGGTTCAATTCATGTTTGGAGTGGAGGTGCCTGAGGAGCAAGGTGACCTGAGCACCAGGATTGGGATTCCTGGGAATGATTCCCAGAAATATCCCCATTCCTGGAGGGCAGATCATCCAGCCTCCACTTTCCAACCCCACCCACTCAGAACATTAGGAATTTTGCTGTTTCAGACCAAAATATTCCAGAATCTGTAAAGAAAAGATGGGAGAATCCCTGGATTTTGGTGGATTTTTGTGATTACATTTTCATCCATGAAAATTCCTTGGAATTTCAGCCCACCCCAGCAGCATCCATGCCATTCCCAGCTCTGGGACTTGGGAATGGGATTTTCCATCAGATAAAATTTACATCTGGATCAGAGGAGATGAACCTGGTGTTAAATGCAGGGAAACAGGCAGAACCAGCCTGGAGAGTTATCCCTGGGATTCCTGGGCTCTTCCCTGGGATCCAGCCAGCACCATCAGCTCATGCCTTCCAGGCACAATAAATTCACCCACGAGATTCTTTCAGCTCCATGCAGTTTGTTAAGAAAAGAAAGAAGAACCCTGGCCAATAAAAACATCATTTCTATTAGAAATGATTCCTTCCAAACCACTGGAAAAATGGAATTCCTGTGATTTATTCACTTGGCAGGGGCTGGAGTCAGGGATTTTTTTTTTTAGCAGTGGTCATTAGGTTGTTTTTTTTTTAATCCATTTCACTGCTTTATTTTTATATTTATTGTTACATTTATTTTTTAGATTTATTATTATATTTTTATTTCATTTTTCTATTTATTTTAGGATTTATTTTAATATTTATGTATTTATGTATATTTATTTTTCTATTTTTTGGGGTGTTTTTTTTCAATTTTATTTTTCTGTATTTTTAAAATTTATTTTTATTTTTCTGCTGGGGGTTTTTAAACCAGGCATCTCATGGCATGGGGATGAAAATCCTGCTCCTTGTTTCAGCCCTGGTGATGCTGTTTTCCCATGGCACACTCAGCATTCCAAGGAGAGCCCGGGGTGGCTGGAGAACAGCTGGATTCAATCTCTGGGATGATGCCACTAAACAACCCCAAATACCAAAAGGAGCTGAGCAGAAAAAAAAAATGGTCTGGCATGGGGAGAGAAATTTTACCCATTTTTGGAAAAAAAAGGGAGGATATCAGTGAGAGAGGGGAAAAAAAAAAAGGAGAAAATCCCAGCGTTGTCTTTCAGTGGGGATTGATTGTCCATCTTTTCCTAAGATGGATTTGCCAGGAAAATGTGGGATTGCTCCTGAGGGGGTGACAGTGCTGGGCAGGGCCAGGAGTTGGATTTGAGCATCCTGATGTGTCCCTTCCCACTCGGTTATTCCATGATTTTGTGACAGGACACACTGGAGATAAACACCAGGAATTCCAACTCCCTTTTGGAAAAACCACCAGGGATTCCAATCCCCCTTTTGGGAATGACCACCAGGATTTCCTGCCCCCTCTTTGGAAATTAACACCAGGAATTCCAATTCCATTGTTGGGAGCAAACACCAGGAATTCCAACCCCAATGTTGGGAATAATCACCAGGAATTCCAATCCCCTTTTGGGAATAACCACCAGGAATTCCCACCACCTTTGGGAATAACCACCAGGAATTCCAACCCCATTATTGGGAATAAACACCAGGAATTCCAACCCTCCTTTGGGAAAAACCACCAGGAATTCCAACCGTCCTTTGGGAATAACCACCAAGAATTCCAACCCCATTGTCAGAAAATTCCAGGTGGAATATCTGGCATGGAAATCAGCATTTCCCTGACACCAGAGGCCTTGGATCCACCCTCTGGAAATTGCTGTCATTCCCATTTCCTGCCAAACCTTTGGCATTTCCACCTCCCTTTCCAGCCTCAGC
The DNA here is from genome assembly GCF_028551555.1 of Melozone crissalis. Classification (NCBI taxonomy): domain Eukaryota; kingdom Metazoa; phylum Chordata; class Aves; order Passeriformes; family Passerellidae; genus Melozone; species Melozone crissalis. The sequence goes on along the minus strand of NW_026535790.1, from coordinate 14,600,798 downwards.
ATTTAGGGGAAAACACCAAATCCTGATTTTCCTGCCCTGGCTGTGCATCCAAGGTGGGAACGGGGATTTGTGCCCATCCTGACGTGGTTTTCCCTCCTCCCCCAGGTATGAGGATCCTGGTCACGCTGCTGCTGGACACTCTGCCTATGTTAGGCAACGTCCTCCTCCTCTGCTTCTTCGTCTTCTTCATCTTCGGCATTGTTGGGGTCCAGCTCTGGGCAGGGCTGCTGAGGAACAGGTGCTTCCTAGACAGGAATTTTGCCATGTAAGTACAGCAAAAGCAAAAATTTTCCACTTTTCCCCCCCCCCCCTTTTTTTCTCCACATTTCTCTCCCTTTTTTCTTCCTTTTCCAGCAGGGGATTTTTCTGTCCCCTGCTGGAAAAAATCCCAGCGCTCAGCAGGGTCCTTTTTGCCTGGGGAAAAAATCCCATTTGTCAGCAATTTCCTGAGGGTTTTGTGCATTCCTGCTGCACCTGAAGGACGAGGATGGGAGAGGGCTGGATTAGCTCTGCCTGAGATCCCTCCCTGTGTGACTCTGGGAGGATGCAGAACAAACTCCCAGCTCTCCAAACAGTTCAGGTCACCCAGCACACCCCAACCCCTGGCAGGGGATGGAGATTTGGAGATGCAGCTGAAACCCAGAGATAAATCCTTGTCAGGGATTTAAGATAAGAAACTGGATGTGAGAAGCATTCAAATCATTTGGACACAGCTCAGAGTGTGGGACAGGCACCAGGATGGGCAGGACCTGAATCATTAAGGCTGAAAACACCTCCAGGGTCATCAAACCCCACCTGACAGAGGAAAATTTTCATGTGGGATTTTCCAGGCTGGGCACTTGTGTGGAGCAGCCCCTCTGATAATAAACCTTCATTGCCCTGCTGAGCCTCACCTGGGACCTGCCCAAGGCCCAGCTGATCAATTTAAGCCCAGCCCAGGCTCTTAGGCCTGGTTTGGGCTGTGCTGCTGGTGTTTGTCTTTGCTCCTGTGCCCTCTGGATAAATCCTGGACCCTGCTGCCAGCCCTGGGCTCTTCCAGCTGGGTTCAGAGTGGGATTGAGGAGGTTCTGCTGGAGCTGGGATGGGTTTGGGGCATCCCTTGCTGCTCCCTGAGCTGGGGCTGTGGTGCCCCTGCCCCTTCCCAGGGTTGAGGACTCACCTGCATGAAAACCAAGCACAGCCAGCATAGAAAAGAGGGATTTTCCTGGAAAAAAATCCTTCCAAAGGCTCCTGACAGAGATGTCAGCAGCTCAGAGGTGAGGAAATGCCCCAGCCCAGCTCTTAGGGCAGCTCTAACTCGGCGACAGGAGATGGAGCCTGTAATTACATCGCTGGGTAATCACCGGCTGCCTGCGCTCGGATTGACTGCGAGACAGGCAGGGATCATCCCTCAGGTCCTGCTCCTGCCTCTCACTGTCACTCCCGGGGCTCCCTCAGCCTCTCCTGTCCTCTGCACCAGCTCTGGTGACTTTTATTCATCCCAGCAGGGTGGAAAACCCTTAACCTGCCATGGGTGTGATTCCACTCGCCATACCCCAAACCCTCTCCTGCACCCCCAGCCTCAATTTCCCGCTCCCCAAACCCCTCCAGGCTCAGCTGGACCCCGGAGCTGCCATCCCCAAGCCCAAATCGAGCAGTTCCAGCCCTGCTTGGGTGGCCCCGTTGCTGTAATTAACTGCAGCGAGCCCCTCGCAGCTCTCTCCGAGTCAGGTTTTGAAACGCTCGCTGATTTTCTGGTGATTTTCTGCGAAGTGGAGCTTTCAAGATGAACCACAGGGGAAGCGTTCTCTAAGCGCAGACATTAAGCAGCAGTTATGTAATGGCCATTAGCAGCATCAAAGGCCTCGCTGGATTTTCTTATCGGGGCTTGCTCCTTGTCAGGAGAGGTTTTGGGATGAGCTGTGTTTGATGGGGTTTGGCTGGGATCACCTCCTTCCCCCTGAGATGGGTTCGGCCACCCCCCAGCTGTTGAGCTCTGGTTTATTGTGCTGCATTTTAAAGGAATTTGGGGAAATGGGGGGTGTCCATAGGGCAGGAAAATTCCAGTTTGTAGCTCAGTGTCAGTGGGAGAAATGTGGGGTTTGCTGGTATTATTAATTTTCTGGTATTATTAATTTTGCGTTGATTTCAAATTAATGCAAAATGTTCCAGTCCCTGCATTTCCAGCTATCCCTATTTCTTGGAGCTCAGTGTGGAAGTTTTAGGGTCGCAGGATTTTCTCATCAGGGCTTGCTCCTTGTCAGGGAAGGTTTTGGGATGAGCTGTGTTTGATGGGGTTTGTCTGGGATTGCCTCTTTCCCTTTGGGATGGGTTTTGCCACCCCCCAGCTGTTGGGCTCTGGTTTATTGTGATGGAAGGTGCTGCATTCCAAAGGAATTTGGGGAAATGGGGGTGCCAATGGGGCAGGAATATTCCAGCTTCCAGCTCAGTGTCAGCAGGACAAATGTGGGGTTTTCTGATACCTTCGCTCCAAGTACTGCTGCTGGATTGGGCTTTTTCCATTAATTTCAAATTTAGAGAAACCCAGCAATGTTCCAGTCCCTGCATTTCCAGCTATCCCTATTTCTTGGAGCTCGGTGGGGAAGTTTTAGGGACTTCAGATGGAATTATTCCCATTTTTTTAAAATAATTTCTGACTCATTCTCTCAACCCAGGCGTCAGGGCACGGTTCCCCCCTGCAGTGGCTGTTAACACACCAGCAGCAAATTGTAAAGGAGAAAAGGGCATGGAATGACCTGGAAAACACTTCAGGGCTCCATCCTCTTGCTGTTGGGCAGATGATGGAATCCTGGAATGGGTTGGCTTGGAAAGGACCTTAAAGATTCTCATTCACCCCTGACCATGATCAGGGACACCCTCCCCTACCCCAGGCTGCTCCAGCCCAGCCTCAAACACATCCAGGGGTGGGAAATCCACAATTCCTCAGGGCACAGAGGTTTCCCAGCCCTTCAGGGGCCTGGGAGGGGCTGGGGCTGAGATCCTGCCTCTGATTTCCTCTGCAGCCCTGGAGACAGGGAAAACCTGAATTATTGGAGGGTCTCCCCTTGGTGCTGCTGCCAAACCCTCCCAGCCGAAACCAAACCTGCTTTAAACACAAGATCTGGACAAAATCCAGGGGCCAGCAAGGCAGGGTGCTAACCCCAAATTTTCTGGATGAAAGGAGGTGTAAGTGAGCTCCCAAAGAGCTGCTTCAAATCCAGCTTTGCCCTGCTGTGTTCTGCCCTGCAGCTTCCTGAGCCTTCAGCTCTTCCAGAGGCATCAGATGGAAGGAGTGACTTTGATTTTTGCCATCATTCTTCTTTCCCCATGGAAACCTTTTCTTTTCAATCCCCCTTGAAAGTTGGCAGCTCTGAGTAAAGCAACTATTTTTATGTCGAGCGCATTGTGAGAGAAAATTTGGGGACTTTTTGGAGGTGCACTGGGAATTTCTGCTTTTCTCTCTCTGTCTTTCAGAGCTGTGCTGCTACAGGGCTGGAATGAGGTTATTTAAGGATTTTTACTGGGGGTTCTCAAGGAATTGCTGGGTTGTTGCAGGAGTGGGTTGGAAGTGGGGTTCTGTTTGTTGAGAATCTCTCCCTCCACACCCAAAATGATCCTACAAAAGCATGGGATTGCATGGACCAGCAGCCCCAGGAGGGGCTGTGAGCGATGCCAGGAGATCCTGGCACTGGGAGCTGCAGGAGAAATCCCCCAAGGATCCTTTGGTGGCAAGGAGGAAGGTTTGGTGTGCTGGGTGGGGAGGACAAGCAGAGCCAGCAGCTCCTGGTGACATCTCCAGGATGGTTTTCTCCCCCTCGGGCTCCTTCCCACCCTCCTGAACTGCTCCCGGTGGAAATAAGGGAACTGGGTCAGGCCCAGCCCCTCTCCTGGGGCTGCCCCTGTGTGCTGGGATGCAGAGCAACATTTCCAGGCTGGAGCCTTTCAAGGAACTCAGTGGCTCAGAAGCAGGAGAGGGGAGGGAGCTGCGGAGGGTTTTGTGTTTCTCTGCTGCCTCAGGACACTTGTGGGAGCTTTCAGCCTTCAGCTCCTCAAGCAGGCTGAGGAATCTGTCTGGAAGGTGTTTTAATTGCTGCTGGTGGCATTGCTGAGCAGGGAGAGCAGGGAATTCACCCTGAGTGCTGAGCTCCTGCACCTTCTCCCTCTGCTCCCCCAGCTGGAGCAGGCTGTGCTCTGCTGTGTTCCTGTGGTTGGGATGGATGGGCTGGGAAATCTTCCCCTGGGAGAGGCTGGAGCAGAGGATAATCCAGGAGGAGTGGGAGGAAAATGGATTTTCCTGCCCCTCTGTTGTCCTTCCTGCACATGCAGAGGGACAGAGAAAGGGAAATCCAGATGTGCAGGGAGCAGGTGTGGGAAAAGCTGGGAAATCCTCTCTGGTGGGATAACAGATCCATCCTGGGGCTTGGCTCCTCCTGTCTTTCCCCCAGAGCTCTCTGATTAGTGGGTTCATTAGCATTAATGAGTGATTTGTCTCTACCTGTTGGCAAGGAACAGGGAAGGCAGGAAGAAGTGGAAGGTCCTGGCAGAACTCATCCATTTATTTGGGGGGATATTGGGGATTCCCTCATTCTGCAGCATTTTTGTTTCTCATTCTTGCTCTCCTTCCTTCTTTCCCCTTTTTGATTTTGCCAGGAAATAAAAAAAGGGGAGAACGGTTTTAAGAAAGGTCTGAAATTTGCAGTGTTTGCTGCCAGTTGGGGTCCATTCTCCCCTCACTGGTGGTGCTGGAGCTTCCCACAGGAGAAGTTCCCAGTGGGAAAGACAAAGACAGGGAATAGGGGAAGGCTGGGCACAAAGTGCCCTTCAGGTGACTGATTTTGTCATAGGGACAACTCTTAATTGAGAAATTATTTTGAAGACAGCTGCAAAAGCGAGGAGAGCAGAGGAGAGGGAGGATAAAACCCTTCAGAACTGAGCCAGGCTGCACCCAGCCCTCCCAGCAGAGCTGGGCTTTGTTCTCCTGCTCGGATTTTCCTCCCCCAGCCACCAAACTGCTCCAGATTCGTGCCCAGATCTTCTCTGTGCAGCTCCTGAGACCCCAGCCCGGGGTCTTCATCCCAAAACTTCCCAAGTGGAGACTCCTGGGATGCAAGAGCCTCTCCAGCTGTGGGTGCCTCATTCCAGTGGCATGGGGACTGATCCTGTAGTTTTAGGAGTTAAAGTCACTTCTCAGGCGTCTCCTCTCTGCTTCTTCTCCCAAATTCTCCAGCTCTTCCCAATTTTCCTGCATCTTGGTGTGTTTTAATCCTCTGTTTAATCCTCCCTGTGTGTGGCACTGCTGGGTGGTGTCTGATGTTCTCCCAAACGCGGCTGCTGCAGCTCCTGGCCCGTTCTCCAGCCTGTTTCATATGGAAATTTCCTCCTGGGGAAGCAGCTGGTGGGAGGGCAAGGAAAAGGCTCGGGGAGGAAAAACATCTTGCAGGTTTTTGTTGGATCCCAAGCCCAGAAACAGCGCAGGTGATGTCACAGTTTAGTCTGGAGCTGCGGGGTGTGCGAGGAGGGGCTGCTGAGCACAAAGAATTCCCAATTCCCAGGACGTGCTCCTCTTCCCTCTCCCATTCCTGAAGCTGCTGAGCCCTCCACACCCACCTCGGGTAATTGGATTGTGGAACAGACCCAAATTCCCCCGGGAAGTGGCTGAGGGCTGATTTCCCTCAGCTCTGCCCTGCAGCAATTGTTCTCTCCTTAAAGTGCAGCCGCAGAGCAATTCCTGCTTGGCTCCAGGGTTTTGGGGAGCAATTCCAAGCAATTGTCTGGAATAACACTTGTTAAAGCCAAATCTCTTCACCAGATAGGGACGTTCAGAGAGAGATAAAAATAGAGCTGTCCTGGCTGGAAGAATTACCTGGTTATCTTCTGCCCACATCTTTTATAATGTGTGTGCTGCCTCTCCCTTATCTCGGGGTGATTATGGAGCAGCTGAGATCTTTGGAGCTGGGAAAACACTGGAGAAAGTTGGCTCTGGAGCAATGCAGCCCTGAGTGCTGCAGGCTCTCACCAGCACTGAGCACACGGCCCAGAAAGTGCCAGATCTGGGACACAACTTGGGGAAAAGCAGCTCCTGCCCTGCTGCAGGTCCAGGCTGGGACAGAGCCATCGGCTCTATCCAAGCCGGTTCCATCAGAAATGCACCAAGCACGTGGTTTTCCCATTAATTTGGGCTCTTCCTTTCTTTATGGAGGTACAGAGGGAGTGGGAGATGGCTTCTGGCTGGGTCTCTCCTTGTGGGAGCTCAGATTCCTCCTGAGGGATGCATTTATTGGGAAGCTGCTCTGCCACCCAAGTAAGCATCTTCAAATCCTTACAGAGAGCCCAAAAGCTCCCTGAATTTTGGGGGAGAACCTGATCTGCTGGGATTTTCTCTCCATCCTCTCTCATTTCGTGCTTCTTCCTGCTTTGTTTGCTTGGGGAAACTCGGACTGGTCTTTGCTGGGAGATCAGCGGGGTCTGATCAAATCAGAAGGATTTGATTTTAGGGCTGGGATTCTGACAGGAACTTTTTGAAGGGTGAAGGGATAGCAACCAGCACCTTTTCCTGCTGCTAAAATCAGGGATGAACAGTCAGTGATGGAGAGAGATGGGGACACTTACTTGGTGATCAGAATCCCATTTTATTGTGGGATACAAAGCTTATATACTATTTACGAGACACTAGTAATGTGTACTACAATGATTAGGTTAAAATCACATCCACAAAGTTATGGATATAACAACATCTCTTGCTTGCAGAGTTTAATGGGATTTTATTTTTCCTGTAAACCTTTTTGATTGTGAGAGGAATGGTGGATTTGTCTTTACAAACCAGCTGTGGGTCTGCTGGTAGATAAAACTAGCACTAGGAGATAAAAGAAACAATGGGAAGGATTCCACTGATTGATAAATAGAAAAATATATTTGCTTTTGCAAATAAACTTTAGGTTTGTTGATAAACTAAATTAGACATTGAAAGATGAAAGAAACAATGGGGAAGAAAAACCCCTAAATTACGTAAGAATTAAAAATTTAAAAAAAAAAAAAAGGAGGGTTGTACATTAGAGGGAAATCTTTGGTGTCAGGTGTATTGGGGAGTCTGACCTCTCAAGTACCTCAGAAATGGGGAAAGAAAGAAGGGAAATTGGGATAAAAAGGAGGCTACGTCCTCCAAAAATCCCGTAGACCCCAGGGGAATGCCCCATGGCCTCTCCTTTTATTCGAATAAAATAAAAGGACTCCTGTCTCCTTTTTGGACATAAACCTCTGGTGTTTGTGGATTAATTTTCCTGACAATTGAACCTTCTTGCAATCCAGGTCTAATTTTCAAAGCTCCCTTTGCTTTTGCCAAGGCACCCTGTTATCAAACCTTTGATGTCCACCAGGTCCCAAATCCATCATCTCTCTTGTGTCCCCCAACATCCCAACATCTCCCCCTCTCCTTTCCACCAAAAACACTTTTAATGGCCTTAATAATTAATCATGAACCATTTTTTTTTTACCCTCATCCTTTCCCTTCTTTTCCACCTCACCCAGGACATACAACCTGACCTTCCTGCACCCCTACTACCGGCCGGACGAGGCGGAGGAGAACCCCTTCATCTGCTCCTCGCACCGGGAGAACGGCATGCAGAGGTGCTCCAACATCCCCAGCAGGAAGGAGTCCAAGGTGGAGTGCACCCTGAGCATGGAGTCCTACAGCCCCAGCCTGGCCAGCCCCGAGCCCAGCAGGAACTCCTGCATCAACTGGAACCAGTACTACAACATCTGCATGGCCGGGGACGTCAACCCCCACAATGGGGCCATCAATTTTGATAATATTGGATATGCCTGGATTGCTATTTTTCAGGTAGGGTTCTCCCAAAAATGGGATTTTTTTCATGGTTTTGTTGGGTTTTTTTGTTGATTTCCTGTTTTTTCCTTGTTTTGGGTTTGTCGTTTTTTGCTCTTGGGAAGGTTTTGCATTTTGGTGAATGCAGCGAAGTTGGAAGGAATTTGCTCAGCCCTGAGTGAAACTGGAAATCAAGAAATAGGGAATGAATGAATCAGGCAATAAATGGTGCAGGAGAGCATGTGGAGAGAAGAAACTTTTCTTTTTAAATCATTCGAAAAGAGGGAAAATAAATAACTTCTGGAGGCAGAAAAACTCATGGCAAGTTCCACCTCTGTAAATCAGATAAATCCCAGGGATTTTTGGGAGCAGGGTCTTCGTTGCTGGAGCGTCAGGAAACTGAAAGTGCTGTTGAGGTTTTTAAGCAAGATTTAATTTCATGCTAAAATGAAGGAAGCTGGCATGGCTTAGGCTTGGTTTTAAATCCCAGGGTGAGCCTAGTGAGCATAGAATGCTGGAAAGGGGAACAATCAGTTCTGGCCAAAATTCCTGAGAGGAAATTCTGCCCCCAGGGAATTTCAGTCTCTTTTGAGGCACTTGAGAAAATAGAAAGTGCTTCTCACTGGGACTGGGGGAGATTTTACAGGTGATAAAACTCTTCATAAGGGAAGGATTTTCCACGGATTTTCATGTCCAGAGGCTGTGGTTTCCCAGGGCTGCCCAGCTGGAAGATCCCAGTGTTCTTTCCCATTTTTAATGGGCACTTCCTGGTGTTGCAGCATTTCTTTGGCTCTGGCTGGGTGCCCTGGTTGATTCAGTCCCCCTGAAGTGGAGGTGACATCTGTTCCTAGAGCAGAATTCTCCTTTCAGCTTCATTAATGAGGAATAATTACTCATCCACAGCTCTGTGTTTCATTTATGGATTTCCTCCCAGTTCCATGTTATCCATGAAGTTCATCACTTCCAGCTTTCACCTGGGGGCTGCAAAGTGGGGAATGTTGGCTCTGAGCACCTTCCCTGCTCCTCAGGAGCTGCCCTTGGGTCCCAGTGCTGGTGCCAGAGGCTCAGAACCAAACCCAGAGGGGTTCGGGCAGATCTGAATCCCAATTTTCCCATTGGGAAAATGCTTTGGGATTAGTGAGGAAGAGAGGAGCTGCTGGCTGCCAGTGAGTGCTGGGCAAAGGGCAGAGGGAATTCTCCTTTTCCTGCTCTTTGGTGGATCTGGAAGGTGTTCCCAAGAGATCCCACCTGGTTCCTTTTCATGAGAAAGGACACTGAGGAGGAGCAGGAGCTTCCTCAGAGGGGTCCTGCTGCCTTTTCCCTTCCTGAGCCATTTCCCAGGCTGCAAATCTTCATTCCATTTGATTTCCTCATCCTTAAAAGGCCCAGTTGAATTTCAGGAGGGGCCCCCAGCCCCAGGAGAGGTTTCAGCTGGTTCCTTTGGGCAGCACAGTGTCTGGCAGAGGGGGATCTCCTGTCCTCAGATGGTTTTGGCAGCTGCCAGGAGGTCGATGATTTGTTTTATCTCTGCTCAGGCCATCCAAAGGCTCCAGAGGACTTCCAGCCAAAAACTCTTCTCATGTGTTTATTCCTGCTGGAAGTCAGGGCTCATTTTTAGGATCTGGGGATGATTTAATTCCAGGTAAAGAGGCAGCAAAGGTGCTGGCTCAACCTGGATGTGGGAAATCATCAGTGCAGGAGGTGAGGTGCTGAATCCAAACAATTGCTGGAAGCAGGGAAGGTTCAGCACATAAATCCATGGGATTGTGCTGGGTAGCACAATGGACAGCTGGAGCTGGACAGCACCAGGCCAGCAGTGGGATGAGGGCTCTGAGGAAGCGGTGCAGAAAGCCAAGCTGATGGATTCAGGAACTCTGAGCTTCCCTGGAGATCGGAGTTGAGTTACTGGGGTGAGACAGGGCTGGCTGTGCTGAGCCATTATTCTGCAGGATAATGAGCCCAACCCCTGGCACCGTGCAGGGGTTCTGAGATGGGGTGACAGCCCTGAGGGCTGGCAGATCTCCAGTGGGAATTGTGGCCAGCTCAGGTGGCTGCTGGACAGAGATCCCTCAGGATTTATCCCAAACGAGCTGGGAATCTTGGGGTATTCAGCTGGGAAAGAGGGGCCTGGGGGGACCTTCCAGGACCTGGAAAGGGTCTGGAGTGCCAGGACAAGGGGGAACAGCTTCCCCTGGCACAGGGCAGGGATGGATGGGGTCAGGGGAAGGAAAGGGAGGGTGGTGAGGCCCTGGCAGAGGTGGTCTCTGTGACTGTGTTCACAGGGGTCCCAGGATGAGGGAAGAGATGAGGATCTGACTCCATGTTTCAGAAGGCTGATTTATTATTTTATGATCTATCTATTACATTAAAACTATACTAAAAGAATAGAAGAAAATGTTTCATCAGAAGGCTAGCTAAGAATAGAAAGGAAAGAATGATAACAAAGGTTTGTGTCTCCGCTCTCTGTCCGAGCCAGCTGGGCTGTGATGATATTAATTATAAACATCTAAGATGGGCCAATCAGAGATCCACCTGTTGCATTCCACAGCAGATAACCATTGTTTACATTTTGTTCTTGAGGTTTCTCAGCTTCTCAGGAGGAAAAAATCCTAAGGAAAGGAATTTTTATGAAAGTTGTATGCAACAGGCCTCATCCCTGGGAGTGTCCAGGGCCAGGCTGGGATGGTGGGAGGGGTCCCTGCCCACAGCACAGATGGGACTGGATGGGATTTCAGGTCCCTTCCAACCCAACCCATTCCAGGATTCCATGATCTGGTGTGGTTTAGGAGCTGTCAGAAGGGAGGGGGATGAAATGAGCCCCCAGGAGGAACTTTCCAAGTGCAGGAAGTGCCCAGGACTTTCCCAGGGCAGTTTGATACTGTTCAGACCACAAATAAACCAAACCAAAAGCAGAAAAAAAGCAGAAAAGTCTGAAGATTTCCACTCCAGAACATCCAGCAAAGCTGTCCCAAGGATAGGTGAGCACTTTTAGCCACCAGAACTAAGATTTTAAAAGATTTCTTTCAGAGGGAGTGGCCCTGAACTTCCCAGAGCCAGGACAGGTGACAGCAGGAAAAGAGGGAAACGTGTTGTCCACCTCCCAAGGAGGAGTCAGAGACAGGAGAACCTGGTGCAAATAGAAAAATTAAAAATAATCAAGGGAATGGCTGCATCCCTGAGTGCTGTAAAGGATGATAATTCCTTATGTAATCCTGAAAGTGATTCATGTTTTGCTTCCCCTCATTTGTTGTGCAAGAGGCTAATTCGTGTCTGTATTCGTTACAAAGGCACGTTCTGTGGCAAATTAGGTGAACTAATTAGCTTATTACAGACTAAATGAAAGGAGATGGAACCTAAATTAACTGTGAGGTTTGGCATGATATGAAGATCCCTTTATTGCACATGAATTCCAGCCCCAACAATCGGAGCAGTAATTACAGGTATTGTTGTCACGCAGCAGATGATGAATTACCCACCTCAACAAAGTCCAATTTAATTGGAATTACTGACAGTCCCAGTGGAGCAACCAAAACCTTCCCACCTCCCTGACCTGCAGCCTCAGGGTGGCCAGGCCTGAGTGCAGAAATCCTGATAAAATAAAAAGGGATTGGGGAGCTGAAAGTTTGGCAAGAAGAGATATTTCGGCTGCTTTGCAAAGCAGAGAAACTTTGAGTGGATAATTTCACATAGGATTTGTAGGAAAGCAAGGCCTCTACTCACACTTCACTCCAGGGGTGATGCTTCTGGCAAAAGTTGAAGGAAAAAGCAATCCCAGGCAGATCCAAGAGGAATGGTTTTCCCATTGGCTGCAGCACTGTCCAAAGGTGATGTTAATGCCTCGCTCTGCCCCCTCTGTTCCCCCACTCCCAGCAGATTTTGGGAAAGAACCAAAAAAGCTGGAATGGGAGGAAAAGGTCTGAGGTTTCCAGCAGTGCCCAAAGTCATTTTGGGGCTGTGTTTTCAGGAGCTGTCACACTGGGTGCCCATGTTTTCAGTGTTCATTGACCAGAGAAATTTGGGATTCAGGAATTTTTTTCCTCCAATGGCTCAGCCTTTAAATTGGAGAGTGTGTCAGCAACACTTCTCTGTGCTGAATTTGGCAAGAAAAAGAGTTTGGAGCTTTTCATTCCCGCTGCTTGGAGATGATGCTTTGTCACTCAACTCGAATCTGTTTTGGATCACCGAAAATATTTCCCTGGAAATGACGGGGTTTGAGCTCTGTTGCTGTTGCTTTTTTTAATTTGGTCAGCCAAATAAACAGCACTTGCTGCATTTGAAGAGCTCTCAGGCTGAATACCCCAGCTAAAAATATCCAGCCCTTTTCAAGCAGCTTGGAGCATGCTTCCAAGAGGGATTTGTTGCCTTTGGAAAATCTTTGTTTTGAAGGCTGGGAGGAGTTGTGTCGTGTAGGACAGGGCAGAGAGGCCACCCTGATGCCAGGAGTGGTTCCATGACCCGTGGGGGTGCTGGATGGAATTAAAACCTCCTGGAGATGGAGTTTGGGCTTCCAAACCTCTGGAGTTTGGGAGAGTTTCATCCAACCTCAATCATGGATTCTTGCGTTTGGAGTAGGAAGAGGGGTCCTGCAGCAGGACCTGAGCTAGAGTCCAGTCAGGAGAGCAAAAAGCTGCTGGTTGTGAGGAACATCAACAATTGATCCAAGGGAGATGTGCCAGGGAGGGTTAGGTTGGATTTCAGGGAAAGGTTCTTGCCCCAGAGGGTGATGGGGCACTGGAACAACTCCCCAGGGAATGGGCTCAGCCCTGAGGCTGCCAGAGCTCCAGGAGGGTTTGGACACCATTCCAGGGATGCCCAGGGTGGGGTTGTTGGGATGTCAGGGTTGAACTCTGCTCCTTCCAGCCCAGGACATTCCATAAATCCATAATTCTCACAGGGAAATCTCACTTTGCTTCAGTTGCCCCAAATCTGCTCTGTGACCTTTCCCCTGAGCCAAAGGTGCAGCTCCTTCACCCTCATTTCCCGGCTTCGTGCTCCCAGATATGGTTTGGACTCAGTAAATCAGTAAAATCCCCTCAGCTGGAAGGAAAGATCTCAGCCTCCCTTTCCCCTTTCCCTCATGGCAAACCCTTCCTGTCCCAGCTGGGCTCTGCAGAAATCTGGGGTTTGTGGGGCCCCCAGGGCTCAGGTGAGCAGTTAAACCCTTCCCTTTGCCAGGGATCCTTCTCACAATCCATGAGGACAGGGATCATCATCAAACTCAGGAATATGGGCTGGGGGGATTTGTGGGAGCAGCAGCTGAGGGAAACCAGGGAGGTTTTGCTGTCAGATGAGGGCCTTGCAACAATAATTTGCCTTCCTTTGGAGCCAAACTGAGATTTGGGCTGGTTTTGATCCCAGGGCTACCATTCCATGAGGGTTTGTGTGACAAACAACAGCATCAATGACATGTCTGGCTTCACCCCACACCTCAATTCCCACTTTGCTTCTCAAAATCCACCAAGAGCTTCCAGCACTGCCCAGGCCTCGCATTTATGGGACCAGATTTGACAGGTCAGGAGCCCAAGGCAGGGAAAGAAGCACAATTTCCTTTTTTCCCATCACTTAGGGCCACTTTTCAGAGCAGATTCCTGCTCTGCAAGGCTCAATTTATAAAGAAATGACAAGGCCTCGAAGTGAAAGGAAAAGCATCTGTTCAAAGGATGTTTCTCAATGTAATAAACCTGTTTTTCTGGCCACAGAGGTTCCTTAACAAGATGTTTCGGGAGGAAATAATTAAAATGGTGACGTTGGCTTCAAAAATAGGGATTTGATTATCTGCCAAGCTCGCTCTGCCTGTGCAATATTCCCTGGAATATTCACTGGGCAGTGCTTGGGAGCCAAATCCATGTTGCCCAAGAGGGTGAAATTCAGATAAGAGGCTTTCAGAAATGGAAGCTAAAGGCCTTATAAAACTTTCTGAAGCCATCAGGGTAATTAATAACTCTCACAATTTATAGCACTGGATCCCATCTTGATAAGTTTGATGAAAATAAAATATCAGAAAGCCTCATAGCAGGGCCAGGGGAATGAGGAGATAAAAACTAAATGACCCCAAACACTCATGGCCATCCTCAGAGTTGCTGTTGGGTTCAGGATAATTGATTTGGATGCGGATAATTCCCATTTTTTTGTCCCCCAAAGGACTCAATTTAGGCCAAAGAAAAAGCGGCTGAGCGCAAATTAGAGGTGTCAGTCAAGATGAAGTCTTCAAATGTGGCTTTCTCTGGGTTTCCAGAGCATCTCCAGCCTCAGCCAGGCACTGAGCTCAGCCAGCAGCTGCAACCCTGGAATCGGAAGGAATTTCTGGTTGCCAGAGCTGCATTTTATCAGGATTTTAATAAGGGAGCGATGCTGATTTTGGGTGCCTGCTCAGAGAGGCTGTCACTCCAAATGAAGTTTGTTCAGGTAATCAGAGCAGGGAAATCTTGCCACGAGACAGCTCCAGGCTGGAGTTTTGTGTGCCCTGTGCTGGGTTCTGATCATCATCCCATCATCAGGCTCGCTCCACAGGGCACCTTTCCAACCTTCCCTCGACTGATCCGAGGAGCTGGAGGTGGGTTTGGAGCTGCAGCTCTGGCCCCAGCCCTTGGTGCTTTCCAGCAGCCAGAAATTCAGCCCTGGACTCGTGGAACTTGGAGTCTGAGCGAGGTTTTCTCCCCCTGGATGATTCTTTTTGCTCTTTGTTATCTGACACTGGAGCAAAAAAAAAAGCCAAACAAACCCGTCCTGCTCTCTTGGAGTTGGCTGCAGCCAAGAATTTGCAAAGATTTTGGCAGAGCTCAAAGGAAAGAGGGTTTATGATGAAAACTTCTCGACACAATAAAAGAAAATCGTTCAGTGCAAGCTCTGAAGTGACCCCAGAAAAAGCAGTGTAAACCTGCTGCCTCCCTGGGAGCACTGAGGAGGTCTGAGTTAATTGCCAGCATCTTTAATCTCCATTTCCCTCGTGATTTTCACTCTGGAGTTTTAGATTGACTCTGATTAGCTTGCCTAGAAGATCTGATTCTGTCCCCAATTACTCTCCTATAAATCAGACGAGCATCTTTATTACAGCTGATGAAATTACTGTGGCATGAGCAGAGCAGGGGGATCAGAATCAGCAAAGACCTAAAAAAATTAAATCTGATTGGGTTTTGTCCACACTCATCCTGCTCCTGTGAGTCAGGTGCTTGGGGAGTGTTCAAGCCAAGCATCACTGAAATCAAAACCTGTCTGTCTGTTCCCCTGAGGGAGTTTTCTTTTAAATTTTTGCAGTGAGGGGAGAGAGAATTGGGCAAAACTGAGAGATTTACTGGTATTAATGGGAGAGAAATGATTTATCCCAACCCTGGGGAAGGGGTAAAGAACTGGAGGAGCAGGGAAGGACCTGAGCATCACCCAGGAGCTGAGTGGGGTGAGAGGACAGCCCTGTTCTCCTGGCAAGGCAGAAATCTTTTCCCAGGTACCTCTTGTGCCCCAGGTGAGGAGCAGGAGCAGCGCCTCCAGCACCACCCTGCCAATCATCCTAATTGAATCTCCCAGCTCTGGCCCTGCAGCTGCTGATTTTCCTGTGCCTCGCACATCTTTCCCATCAGAGCAGAATTAGGAGCGAGTTCTCACCCTCTTATCTGGCTGATAAATAATTGTGGGTTGTGTTGGTGGGAGCCTTTGAACTGGAGCCTTTGGAGAGGCCCCGTGTGAACAAGCAGGGCTTGAGCAGCCTTTAATTGCTGAGCAGGGATTGCCCAGATTGGGAAGCACCAGGAGGGTGCTCCAGGGCTTTGGGAGACGTCCCTGGAGGGCTTGCAAGGGCAGTGAAGTGGATTAATCAGAGTGGGGATGGAGAGAGGAGAAAGTCCTTTCTCCTCGGTGGAATAAGCAAAGCAGTGCTGGAAAATCCTCCCCGAGCTGCTGGTTCTGAGTCCATGGAATCCCACAGGGCTTTGGGCTGGGGAGAAACCCATCCAGTTTGGACAGGGACCCCTTCCACCCTCCCAGGCTGCTCCAGGCCCATCCAAGCTGGTCTGGAACACTTCCAGGCATGGGAGTGTGGGAACAAAGCAGAAAATTCTGCAGGTGCCCCAGTTTGGCTTCCAAAACCAGTTAAAGGATTTAGCTGGGGGTTTATAAATCAGCTCCTGGTGCTCTGGTTCCCATTTCCAGCAGGGCCTTGCTGGGGATGTGCATTTTTCCTTGGATCAGGGAAAGATGACCTCGGGAAGTCCTTGAAACCCAGCAGGGATGAGGCTGGAAGGAGCCCAGCCCTTGCAGGTGCCTGTGCACGTGTTGTCCTGCATTTTCCCAGAGCTTTGGGATTAAAAACCCTGCTGGATGTCTGGGAGCCTCCTCTTTTCCAGGAGATGTTAAAAAAATTAGATTTGCTCCTGGATCCTGGCAGCCCAGGAATGAACCCCCCAACGTGCCAAACACCAGGACAAGCCCCAGAGGTCTCCTTGTCCCTCCTGCATCTCCCCCTGCTTCACAAATGAGCACTAAATAACACAAATTCTAATTACACCTGGAATATTCAGAGAGCTGGTGAGCATTTTCACCCTCCAGAGGAGGAACAGGGGGTGTTGATTGATTCCTGTGGGAAATGCTGCCTCTCATGCAACAAAAATATCACTGCAAGGGTTGGTGGGCCCTCAGTGCTGGCTCAGAAGCCCTCAGGTGACTCCTTTTTATTTCTCTGTGTTTAATGGGTTTAATCCATTGGATTTGAGGATTTCCAGCTAAATCCAAATCCAATGTAGAGGTACATCCCGTATTTTTGGGGTCCTTGGGTTTTTCATCCCTCAGTGGGAATGGCTGGAGAACCTTCTGAGCATCCAGAGGAAAAGGAGAAAGGGAATAATTCCTGGGAAAGGGGCAGAGATTTGGTGTCACCTCCTGACATGATCCCTCTGTTCTCCCTGACCCTACAAGGGCTGTGGGAGGCTCAGCTGTGCACAGAGCCCTCACAGACACAGCACCTGCCCCAAAAGGACTTTGTTCTCTGGAAATGTACTCAGGGAGAGGCAGGAAAGGGCAGGAGGGGTTTGATTGCTGGGCTGTTCCTCATGGATGAACAACCAGGGAGTTTAACCCCTTCCCACCCTGTGGGAATAACAGCACCAGGAGGAAAATGGGGATAAAAACCTGCCCTGGGTTGATCCTGGGGTTAATGATGGGCAAAGAATGCTCTGGGGTTTTGTTAAAGCTGTTTGTGGCAGGACAAGGAGCAGTGGATTTAAACTGGCAGAGGGCAGGGTTGGATGGGATTTTGGGGGAGAAATTCTTCCCTGTGAGGCTGGGGAGAGGCTGGAATTAAATTCCGAGAGGAGCTGTGGCTGCTAGAAATGTCCAGGCCAGGCTGGATGAGGTTTGGAGCAGCCTGGGACAGTGGGAGGTGTCCATGGCAGGGGTGGGATGGATGGATGGATGGATGAGCTCTGAGGTCCTTTCCAACCTGAACTCTCTGTAATTCTGGGAAGCCAAGCATTACTGAGTGCTGTAATTCTCACAGCATTCTCATTCTATAATTCTCATAGCAGCAGTGCATCCCTCTGAGCTCTCACATTCCTAAAAACAAAATATCACCCACTGGAGTTGCTGGGGGTTGTCTCCAGGAGCTGCCAGTCCATCTCCACAAGGTTCTGGTTTTCCAAAAGGCACTACCTTCTCCAGGAAGTGAAAAAGTGAAATATTGAAGGCAGGAGGGGAAGGTACCACAAAGATTTCAGGCAGGACATGGGATGGAGGTGTTTAAAAGCGATTTTATGACTGGCCAGTCCTTCCTGCTGGCTGATCAGTGAGGGTGGGATGTGGAGGAGCAGCTGGTGGATGTGAGGAGGAGCAGCAGAGGTGGGAGCAGTTTGTGGAAGCAGCCAAGGTGTCAGACCTGATCCCCACGAGCCTTTAACAGCCCTGACACAGGGGAACAGCTGCAGAGACAAATTTCACAAATTATCTCCTCCTTGGCAGATGAGCTTGGTTGGTTTTAGCTGTGCTGCCTCCTCACTCGGTGGGGGTGAACCTCCACAAGAAGAAGGTCAGAAAATTGCTGGGAAAACATCAGCATTTTGAATTGAGGGTGAGAAATCCCAAAGAGGCAGCAGCCCTGAGCTGCTCTGTGGGTTCTGATGGTTGTGTGAATGTGTGGTTGTGTCCTGAAGATCCTTATCCAGGAGTTTCCTTCTGTTCCTCTAGCAAAAAAACCCAGGGAATTCATGGATTCATGCCTGAGTTCCCTGCAAGGTTTTTGCATTGTTTCAGGGTTTATGGATCAGCTTTTGGGGACACACCAGGCAGAAAATCCCTTACACCCCATCTCCTCCACCCCTTCTCTTCCCTCAGCAATTCCTTCCCTGCAAATGTGGTTTAAATCAGGGATAATGCCACTGAAATTGTGGGGTTTAAATCAGGGATGGTGCCACTGAAATTTGGGGTTCCCCAAGTCACCCCAGGCTCAGGTGGGATGGTGATGGGGGATGTCCCTGGGACTGGGTTCAGACAGGAGCTCGTGTTCTGATGGAAATTGCAGTTCCAGGGTGGAATTTCAGCTCTAGTAGCAAGCCAGCACTGGAAGTTTGGGGTATTTTATCTAAATAAAAAGTGTAAATTACGTGGCAGAGCTCGCTTTGCTGTGCACACAGCCTGGGTGGTGTTAATTAAACCCTCAGCTGCTTTTTTTAGTGGAAGGAAGGCTGAGAAAACGAGCCTTAAATCAAGTCTACATTTAATTAAAGCCTCTCTTCCATTCAGATGCTCTCCCACTATGATAGTGGTGGTGCACTTGGAATGCTGAGCCAGGAGGAATCAACAAGGAAATTGGGTTTGCAGACACAAAATCAAGTTAAAAATGTGGGAATTTTCTGGGTTACATTACAAAACCAGCAGCTTGAGGTAAAACTCCAGATCTCTGCAGGGAAAGGAGGTTTTGTTTTTGGGATTTTAATCCTTCCTTGGAATTTCTTTGCCTCAGAACCAGTGTTTCAGGTGGTTCATTTGAATGCTTCATGGTTTCGATTGTACCAGATTCCTGTAGGAATCTCAGGCCAGCCCTTTGTCCCCATTCCTTCTCTCTCAAACAAACTTGGGATGGATCCCAAGAGTTTCTGTGGAGGGATGGGTAGCTGGCCCTATGGGAAAATTGATATTTAACAACTTTTGGGGTGACTTTTGTCCTCACACTCTTTTTCTCTGTCTCCCTGCAGGTGATAACCCTGGAAGGATGGGTGGACATCATGTATTACGTGATGGATGCACACTCTTTTTACAATTTTATATATTTTATATTGCTTATCATAGTAAGTATGACTTGGCAGATTCTCCTATTCCTTGTCTTTGGGGGGGGGGGGGGAGGTTGTTCCCTGATTTTTTCCACAGAGAAGAACCAGGCAGGATTCAGGACTTTCCCTCCCTCTTGCCTTTCCACTCTTGGTCTTGTCACCTGGACGTGTCTGTGCCCAAAAATCCAGGTTTTTCCTCCTCAGTGTGCCAGAGGGAGCCTCATTTCTTTGGAGAGCCCTCAAACCTTTGAATTTCACCTGGAACCCTTTAAATGATAATAATTCTCATAGCAGCAGTGCACCTCTCTGAGCTCTCACATTCCTAAAAACAAAATGTCACCCACTGGAGATGCTGGGGGTTGTCTCCAGGAGCTGCGAGTCAATCTCCACAAGGTTCTGGTTTTGCAAAGCTGCCAGTCCATCTCCATAAAGTTCTGGTTTCCCAAAGGGCACAACCTGCTCCAGGAAGTGTAAAATTGAAATATTGAAGACAGGAGTGGAAGGTACCACAAAGATTTCAGGCAGGACATGGGATGGAGGTGTTTAAAAGTGATTTTGTGACTGGCCAGTCCTTCCAGGTGACCCTGTCTCTGTCAGGGTGGGTTTGGAGGCCTTGGGAAGTCCAGCCAGTTCCCAGCAGGAGTAGAAACCTGAACGAGAGCAGGGTGAGAGTGCCCTGGAGCAGTCAGGGGTTCCTGAGCTGGAGCAATGGGCCATGAGCAGAGAGTCATGCTCCACTCCACTGAGCTGTTTCTCTCCAAGTGGATCCATGTGGAAAAGGCAGAAGGTGACTCCTGCCCAAGTCACCTGGGGCTGGGAAAGGCATCTCTGCTGCTTCTGTGGCAGCATCCAGGCTGATACTGCACTCTGGAGAGCAGCACCACAAACCATCTCCACACAGCTCCCCTGAGCGTTCACCAGACAATTCCAGGTTCAATCCATCCCTGCCCTGAGGTCACTCCCTTTTCACCCCTCAGGGCACCAATTCTCTGTTGGACATTTCCCTCTGGCTGATTTAGGAACCAGAGTGGTGAGAAATACTTTGTGGGCTCCACAGCTGAGGGGAGGATGCAGCTTTAGGTCACATTCTTGTCCTTGGGACTTGATTTTGAGAACTTGGTGTCCCCCAAGAACAGATCAGCTCACCCAGAGACTGAATCAGCCCTTCTGGAGCACTGTGTGTCCTGGAGATGCTTTTCTGGGTCAGGGAGCCACAGGAGCACAAGATCACAGATCCTTGGGCCCTGACTGTACCCCCAAAATGATTTCACCCCACTCTTTTGGGGTGTGAAATGATTGAAGAAGAGAAGAGGATGTTTCAAACCAGCACCAACTGGACTTGAAATCATCTTTCCCTGCTGGTTGGCCAAATTTCAGGAAAAAGTTTTTCACTGTAAGTGACTGGGCCCTGGAATGGTCTGCCCAGGGAGGGGCTGGAGTCACCATCCTGGATGTGTTTAACAAGACCAGGAGGGGAAAATGTGGCACTCAGGGCCATGGTTTGGTTGATAAGGAGGTGTTGGGTCATAGGCTGGACTCGATGATCCCAAAGGTCTTTTCCAAGACCTTTGAGAATTCCAAGACCTTAGTGAATGCCCAAAGCAACGTTGTGCTGGGCACTGTGTGTGTTTCCTACACCTGCATTAGCAAATGTCACTGCTTGGAGGAGAGGAGAGTGGAGCTAAAATCATTGATCGTGCTTCAGAGCAGTTTAGCAGCTCAGGCACACGTTGGCAGCACATTTGGTGAGCAGCCCCTGGGATTTGGCACGTTTGGAAATCCCAGGATTGCTGAGAGCCACATGTGGCACTGAGGAGCTTCCCTCGCTCCATGCCACCCCTGCTTCTGGGGACTCTAGCTGGTCACAGTGACCCCAAGATACATCAGAAAGTCTCTTTTCCCAGCCTGGCAGTCAAAGAAGGAGTCAGAACTCTTCAGTTCTTGGTCTCAGGGCTGTTTATTGTTTCTTATCTATAAAATTCTTTCTCCTGTCCAGCCAAGGTCTACTCAGCAGGACAGACAGAGGCCCTCTGGCCACCCCCGGGGGGTTGTTATATTTTTATACTAAAATCTACATATACAATATTTACAATTACTTCCCAATACCTATCACTTTTGTTAGACAGTGATCTTCTACCCTAAACCAATCCCAAAGTGCCAACATCACAGCAGAAGATGGAGACCAAGAAGAAGAAGGAGAAAGGCTGGACACGCCCAGATTCCTCCATCTTGCCCCCTGAACCCCCATTCTAAAAACCCCAAAAAATTTATTTTTCCACCTCATGATAACTAATTATTATTCTACTTATACTTTTGTGGCTTGCAGATCCTCCTTTAAGGTTGGTAACTTTTTCCATGGGTCATAATCAAAGTCACAGGTGCCTTGCTCTGTGCCAGGGTCTCTGAGCCCCCTGGCAGGGTCCTGGCAATCCAGGACAGCCTGAATTCCGGCACCTGCTGACTCCTTGCCCTGTTCTCCCCCCAGGTTGGCTCCTTCTTCATGATCAACCTGTGCCTGGTGGTGATTGCCACCCAATTCTCAGAGACCAAGCAGCGGGAGAACCAGCTGATGCAGGAGCAGCGTGCGCGCTACCTGTCCAACGACAGCACCATCGCCAGCTTCTCAGAGCCGGGCAGCTGCTACGAGGAGCTGCTCAAGTACATCTGCCACATCTTCAGGAAGGTGAAGAGAAGGACCATCCGCCTCTACAACAACTGGCAGAGCAAACGCCGGAAAAAAGTCAACCCCAACAGCAGTGGTGGCGGCGGGCAGAGCCAGCGGAGCAGGAGGAGAATCACCTCCATCCACCACCTGATCCACCACCACCACCATCACCACCACCACCACTACCACATCAGCAACGGGAGCCCGCGGGGACCTCGTGCCAACCCCGAGCTCTGCGAGCTGGAGCTGCAGGTGATGAAGCCGGGCCGGCAGCTGATGCTGCCGCCGCCCGCCTCGCCCAGGCCGCAGGGCCCCGCCGGCGCCGTGCACAGCATCTACCACGCCGACTGCCACGTGGAGGGGCCTCCCGGGGGCTGCAGGGCCGCCAGCAGCCCCGTGGGCACCAAACTGGCCGGGCTGGGCAGCCAAGGCAGCATGAACTATCCCACCATCCTGCCCTCGCCCGGCGGCAGGGCCGGCTTGGCGGCCTTGCCCAAAGGGAAGAGGAACGGGAATTCTCCGGCGGCCGTGGGGAACAGCCCCGGGAGTCTGGGCCTGGATTCGTACGGGAAGCTGCAGCAGCTGGTGGGAGAGCATGGTAAGGGCAACAGAGCTGGGGTTTGTTTGGGAGAAGGGCAAATGGCTCCAGAGTTGAGGTTTTAGTGTGTGGTGCTGAGGGTTGGGATGGTTGGGAGTGTGCTGTGGGACAGGTAAATCCTTGGATTTGCCGTCATGGATGGTGGAGGCCTCTTTGCTGTGGTTACAACATCAGGGTTTGAGCTCTCATGGAGCTTGAGGCCTGTGGAGGCCTCTTTGCTGTGGTTACAACATCAGGGTTTGAGCTCTCGTGTGCTTTGTGGTATCCTGGAGGTGCTCCCACTCTTCCCACCCAATCCCAGAGCTCTGCAGCCCGGGGGATTACAGCTCCAGTGGATGCTGGAGCTCCAGCCAAGAACCCCCAGGGGTTCTTGAAAAGGATGAGCAGGTGGAATCTGCAGGAGAAGCATAAGATAAAGCAAACTGAGACGTTTAAAACAGGCAGGCACTGAAAGAACTCGAACCAGACACGTCCAGTTCTGCTCTGCTGGGCCCTGGAGCCTCTGAATCTCTTTTTGGCAAGGAGGAGCAGCAGTCTCAGTGCTCAGAGGACGTGTGGAGGGCAGGACAGGAGCAGAGCTGCGCACCTCAGACTTTCCCTGTGTGCAGAAGAAACGTGGAACTGAGTTTTGCTGCGGATTTGGGGCTCCATTCAGTCTGGGGAGGATTTTGGGGAGCAGTTCAGTGCCTCTGTCCCATCCTCTCTGCACAGATGCAGCCACCCCAGCACAGCCAGGGAGGTTTTATCTCCCCTCACATATAAATCACCCACTGGAGCAGTGATTACATGCAACACTTGGATTTCTATTTTATGAAATGTTTTTCCAGTCCTCGTGGCTGGAGCTAAAAGCTGCAAAATACTCTTAAGCCCTCCAACAGTGAAAAGTCACAAAGATCCAGCTTCTATTTTTTAATCTCTTTAAGCCAAACTCGTCATTTGGTTTTTTCAATGCCTGTGTTTTCCAAAACTGTTTATTTGCGTCTGCATGGACACAAATATTTACCCTGGTGATGGATGTGCTGAAAAAATACCAAGCCTGGCTTTGAGGGGGGTCACAGGGAAGCTTGCTTGACAGAGGGTTCGGGAGGCTTGCCTTTGTTAATTTTGTTGTTTTTAAGGACCACACAAAAGGGTAAAAGTGGATTGTTTATAGAAACTGCCTCGGGCAGACGCTTCCGAACGCTCGAGAGCTTGGCACGGGGGGCAAGGTTATTGCCAACAGTTCTGTTGTTCAGCAAGGACTTTTTATAAATCACTGCTTCATCCTTAGCTGTGCCAATTAGTGAAGGTTTTTAGGAGAATGCGTTTTTACCTTGAGATAAAAACCCAGGCTCTGCAGAAGGCTGGAATTGGGAAAGAAAGGAGCAGGAGAGCTGTTGAAGTCAGAGTTTGGATCCTCCTGCTTGCTGCTGGGGTCCTTTTTAGGAGAAGAAAGGCCCAAATCTCAGTCCCAACTGTGACATCCCCGAGCCAACTCAGTGATTTAGGAGATTTTCCCGCAGCCTGGGGTGGTTCTTTGAAAGCTGGGATTAGATTGAGTTGTCATTAATAATGCAATTACAGTGTCCTCTTTCCACAGAGGGATTTCAGCCCAGAGGATGCCAAAATGCTTTAAACAAATCTCCTGGAATTGTTTTGTCTCTTCCAGAAGTGTGCTCACAGCTGGGAAGGGCTGGAAGGTGGGGAGAGGCTGCTCATCCATCCCCTGAGGGAAACAGGCTGGGAAGGGATTGGGGCAGACCTGGAGACCCTGTGAGTGCCCATGGATCTTCCCTTCCATGGATCTGCCTCTTTCCAGGCCCTTCTTCCCACTCAGCCACTCCTGCAGGGCTGGGTCAGGGTCAGTTCTGCACCAGGAGTGATGGATGTGACTTCCAGGGGTGCTGGATGTGACTTCCAAGCTTTGGGATGATCTTTAAGTGCCAGGGTGGAACTCTCCCAGGCACAGCCCTCAATTCCCACTTCTCCATCCCTAAAAATCAGCAAAGGAGCCGCGAGCAAGAATCCAAAGCTCTCCCAGCCCTCCCTCAGCCTTTTTTGGGGAAACAAAGAGCCTTTAATTCTCTCTCTTTTTTCCCAAGCCAACAAGCAGAGCGTGTTCAGTGCAAGGCTAGTGCAGGGAGAGCACAGAAGTGCTAATTGAGAGCTTTAAGGAGCATTAACAGCCCGGGCTCTCCCAGCCCCAGCTGGAGGCCAGGTTGGTGTCTGCTGGGAAGGATGCAGTGGTGGGAGAGAGCATTCTCCTGCCTCTTTTGTTGTGGATTTGAAGAGCTCCGAGTACAGCCTGTTCCCCGTGTTCCCGTGCCCTGCAACGCTGGAGGTTATTTTAGCAGGCAGCCAAGGAGACTCTGGTATTTTGAAGACATCTGTGGCGCCAGGGCTTTTCATATCGTTTTTAACACTTTGATAGCATTAAAAGCCATCTGGCAAACCCCCTCCCTGTGCTGCTCCTGGGGCTGGGCTGAGCCTTCCCCCCCTTGGCTCAGTCCTGAGCAGGAGCACCGTGAAAGGGGCAAAACATTCCCGATCCTGGCTGTGGTCGTGACGCAATGCCCAGGAGCCAGGCACGTCCTCCAAGGCCCTTCTGAAGGCCACTGATACCCATGTGACATTCAGGCAAGGAAAATGTGTTTTGACTCTTGTCACATCCTGGTTTTCCAGCGAAGGGATGCGTTGGCTTGGTTCGGAGCCGGGGCTGAAATCAGCATTCCTGCTGGGTGAGCTCCAAGCTCCAGGGCTCAGAGCCAGGAGCAGCCACTGCTTCAAAACTCATCCAAGTGGTCACCATCCCACCTCCACATGGATATGGCACTTATGGATGTGGTTTAATGGACTTAGAGGTGAACTTAGAGGTCTTTTTCATGGTTCTGTGAGAGGGGAAAATTGTCCCTTTGCCTCATGTCCCTGAATATCAAGGAATTGATGCTTAAACGGAATTCTGTGGGAAGCATCCTGTGCTCATGCCATTAATATCTGGTTGCTAAATATAAGGAGACTGAGAATGAAGTTCCTAAATGTGAGGAAACTTAAGGACTGGATTCCTAAATATGAGGAAATAAAATGTGGGTGCTGTTCCACCCAAATCATCCCAGTTACTCTTGTCCCTGTCCTTCCATTCCCTGGCTCCAGGACAGCCAGCATTTCTCCTCACACCACAAAAAACATGTGTTTGATTTTAAATCCCCCTGAAGGCTCAGCCCTGTGCCTCAGGCAGCGAATCCACCTGAGCTTTATTAAAGGCTGAAGGAGACGGAGGGGACTCGGTGACTCTCCAAGCTGTGATCCCAGCAGCCACCTTTGGTCCCTTCTCCCTCTCCCTCCTCATTAGGAGCTAAATGGCAGTGGTGGCTAAATTGGGTGGAACAGCTTGATAGCGCTCAGAGATCGTTAATGATGGGAGCTGCCCAGGGATAATCAGGAATAATGGAAAGGGAGAGATGGCACTGTCACTCTTCCCTCAGCCCAGGACACAAAATGAGGGCCACGCTCCATGGAGAGCCCATGGAGGAGGTAGAGGGTGGGAAAAGAGGGGAAGAGGGGAAAATGAGACAACCACCAGAGCTGCCTGGGAGGATAGAGGGATGGAAGGCTTTTTTAGGGTCTGTGAGGAGCAGCTGTGGTGGCTCAGCCTGGAAAAAAGGAGGCTTGGGGAGACCTTCTGGCTCTGCACAGCTCCCTGACAGGAGGGGACAGCCAGAGGGGTCGGGCTGTGCTGCCAGGGAACAACAGGACAAGGGGGAATGACCTCACGTTGGCATGTGGTGGCTCATGGTGGCTCCCAGTGTGTACTGGCTCTTGGTGCATGGTGGCTTTTGGTGCTCAATGTCTCATGACATAAGGTGGCTCTTGGTTGCCCATGGTGGCTTTTGGTGCACGATGGCTCTCAGTGGTGTCTTGCAGTGGCTCATGGCCCACAGTGACTCTCGGTGTCTGGTGGCTCTCAGTGGCTCACAGCATGCGGTGGCTCTCAGTGCATGGTGGCTTTCAGTGGTGTCTCTCAATGACTCTTGGTGCATGGTGACTCTTGGTGGCCCATGGTGACTCTCAATGTCTGGTGGCTTCTGGCGGTGTCTCATGGTGGCTCTCAGCCATGTCTCACAGTGCATGATGGCTCTCAGCAGTGTCAGCTCTTGGTGCATGGTGGCTCTCAGCATCTCTCAGTGTGTGGTGGCTCTCAGTGGTGATTCTCAGTGTCTGGTGGCTTTCAGCAGTGTCTCATAGTGGTTCTTGGTGCATGGTGGCTCTCAGTGGTGTCTCGGTGTCTCGCAGTGGCTCTCAGTGGTGCCTTACAGTGGCTCTCGGTGCATGGGGACTCAGTGGTGGCTCTTGGTGCATGGTGGTTCTCAGTGGTGTCTCTGGTGGCTCTTAGCAGTGTCTCGTGGTAGCTCTTGGTGCATGGTGGCTCTCAGTAGTGACTCTCAGTGTCTGGTGGCTCTCAGTGGTGTCTCTCGATGTCTCTCGATGTCTCACGGTGCCCTTGCCCCGCAGGTCTCTGCCGGACGCCCAGCCGGCTGTCGGGGCTGAGCGCGGCCGGGGCCCTGCCCAGCGCTGGTGGCCCCGGGCTGAGCTGCGAGCTGCAGGACTGTCCCTTCTGTGCCAGCCTCCTGGACGACCCCGAATTCGCCCTCAGCGACTCCGACAGCAACGGCGACTCCGACAGCAACGGCGTCTACGAGTTCACGCAGGACCTGCGCCACGGCGACCACCGCGACCAGCTCCAGCAGCAGCGCGGCAGGAGGAGGAGGAAGAAGAAGAAGGCCAAGGAGAGGAACAAGGTGGTGAAGCTCTGGAAGGCATTCGGCACCAAACTCAAGAGGATCGTGGAGAGCAAGTACTTCAACCGCGGGATCATGATCGCCATCCTCATCA
Organism: Melozone crissalis; assembly: GCF_028551555.1. Lineage (NCBI taxonomy): Eukaryota > Metazoa > Chordata > Aves > Passeriformes > Passerellidae > Melozone > Melozone crissalis. The sequence goes on along the minus strand of NW_026535790.1, from coordinate 14,573,619 downwards.
ACACCCTCAGCATGGGCATCGAGTACCACGAGCAGGTGAGTGACCCCTCAGGGTTTGGGGTTTGGAGTTTGGGTGCTCCTGCAGGATGGCTTGGGGTGGCTCTAAAGCAATGTCAGGAGGAACAATGATTTTCGTGGTTGGAAACGGGGCTGAAGATGATCCCGTGAGGAGCAGGAGAAGCCTTTGGGGTGTTGGACACTTGGAAGTGCTGCTGGGGTGTGCAGAGCTGAAATGTGTGTGGTGGATGTGTCTGCTCAGAGCATGGCTGCTCATTGGCTGGGAATTATTCATACAAGTAGGAATTTTTGTGGTGGAAATACCTTTGGTCTGATGGTTGTGCTGGAGATAACCCAGGCAGAAATTTCTTCTTTGATCTGGAGCTTCAAATAAGACTTAAACTATCAGGCAATACTAAAAGCAACAAAGAGAAAGAAATTAGGGTGTCCCTGAAGGCTCCAAACCCTTTAATTTGCTCTCACAGGGTGTGAGTAGGACTTTATTGAAGTGTTTAGAGGAATGGTGCCGTTCTTCCCACTGCTGGGATGGCAGGAAGCAGAGCTGGAGCTGAGGACAGCTTGGGACTGGAGGGGCTGTGCCATGGGACAGGGAACTGAGACAGGAGGGCATCTCCACTTGGTCACCCTGGCAAAGTTCTGTTCTTCTGGGCTTTTCTTGCTTGGAAAAATTGGGGATTTTCCACTGTTTTGTCGAGGCGTGCTTGGGAATTTCTCATGTCACCTGAACTCTACGTCAGGTGCAGGAAACGCATCCCAACGAGGCCAGGTCTCTTTTTCTGGGATCAAAGGCATCCAGTGCTTCCCCAAAACCTTCCCTGCAGGGTCACGACCAGGTCAGGGTTATTTTTAAAGCTGCTCCTCCTCTCTTCCATGGCCTGTCTATTTGGGAATGAGGAGGAAAGGCAGAGCAGCATAATCCACCCAAAGGCAGGACACGAGAGAGGCTCTGCAGCTCCTTCTCCATCATTTCCCAGGATTAAGCGCTGCTCAGGACCATGACAAAAAACCCTCTGGAGTGCTGCTACTTCATTTTCTCTCCACTCCTGTGCTTTAACCACCCCTATTTTAGGCTAAGACTTATTTTCTTTCCAAAACAAAAAAAAAAAACAGGACTCAGCTAAAACAACCTCAACCGTGCAACGACAAATCAGAATTACAGCAAAGTGTCCAAATCCAGCAGAGATTGAGCTGTCCCTGTCAGCTCCCTGTTGAATCCTGTTTCGTTGTTCCACAAGAAGTTCTAAAATTGGGAAATACACCTTGTCAGTGGCTTCTGAATAGGCCATTCATCCCTCATTTCTGCATGGATACTCTTTTGTCAGGCGGATACAGCTTTGTCAGCCCTTGGATTTTGCCGTGATGGGAGCTTGGGGAAAACCTGAGGCAGGCAGCAGGAGAAAATCCAGGATCACATGGAGTGTGTCCCCAATCAGTCCCATAAAAGCGAACTGGGATAATTACAGCCTTGCTGCTAACAAAGGAGAGCTGTAGCTGGCTGGCTTTTATTGGATTTTACCTTGTAAAATCTTGGCTTTAGGGCATCTCAAAGCCAATGGCAATAAAGATTCCGAAGCTTTTTTGGCTGCGGAGTGGCAGATTGCTGCCAGCTCTGCTCACAGGCACTGCCCAATAAAAAGGGAGGAAAATGGAAGTGAAACCTGGAAAAGTTCTCCCACGTGCCTGGGACACTGGGATAATGAGGCGTGGAGTGTCAGAGCCCAGCTTGGTGACACCTCACCTCCCAGCAGTGTCCCAGGGGCTGAGGGACTGCCCAAATCCAACAGGAAACTGCTCTGGATTTTGGCACAAAACTCTGTGGCTTCTGTGGGCAAAGTGGGAGGGATTTGAGAGCCCCCCTTGTGTGAGAATTGGCTGCAAGGCTCAAAGTGGGGCTGGTTGGTGTGGAGAGCAGGAGGAGGTGTCTGGGCAAAGTGCCCCAGAGGCAGAGCTGGGTGTTGGGGTGGAGGGAGGGGGAATGGCTCCTTTGGGGCCGTGAGCCTGACAGGAACAGCAGTGGGATCACAGCTTGCTGGGTGCTGCCCAGCGTCTGCCCCCAGAGTGTTCCAGGTGGGAAGTTCTGAGGCTCTCCAGGCTGTAACCAGGTCTGGGTGGTGTCGTTGTTGTCTTCTCCATCCTGCCAAATGCAGAGGCCATTCTCCAAGTTAAAAGGATTTAGGAGCTGCTCTGTGGCTCTCCTCTCTTTTCCTTGCTGTTCCATGTTACTCCAAGAGCAGTTTTTAGGGAATCAAGGGGAGCCTGTGCTCTGCTGGTGGCAGCATGGAAAGGGCTCTGCTGGACACAACCACAGAATCCTGGAATGGTTGGGATTTTAAAGTTCATCCACTTTGCCATGGGCAGGGACACCTTCCACTGTCCCAGGCTGCTCCCTATCCAACTTGGCCTTGGACACGTCCAGGGATGGGACATCCACAGCTTCTCTAGGAAACCTGTCCCACCAACATTTCCCACCATTTCAGAGCTGTTCAGAGTGAAACAGCTTCAGCAGCTTCTCTGCTCTTGACTTTCATCACTTTTTTTAGGCCATTGTCTGGTTGGATCAAACTGCAAACAAACCAGAGCAGCAGCCCCAGGGAAACCCATCCCAGACCTCAGTGTCCATAGGGAAATGCCCAATCCCTTTTATACAATTTATTCTTGGATTTTTTCCTTTTTTCCCCCCAAACTTTTCCACAGTCCCCAGTGCCTTTGCAGGTAGAGGGACACAGAAAATCGATTTTTATTGAGCCAAAGCCTCAGTGCTGTGTGTGTGGGGAGGGTGAGGGGAGATGGAACAGAGCAGGCTGGTCCTGCTGTTCCTCCTCTCATCCTGGGACGCAGCAGAGCTCTGCAGAGAAGTCTCACGGAGCCCTCTTGAGGCAGTAGAGCATCATTGTCCAGCTCTGCTGGATGAAGGAATCCTGGCTGGAAGGTGCCAGGCTGGAGGCAAAACCCACCCAGCTCCTAGGACTTCTTTGATTTTGGAATCACAGAACATCCTGAGTCAGGAGGGACCCACAGGGACCATCCAGCCCTGCACAGACACCCCCAAATACCACCCTGGGCATCCCTGGAGTGATGTCCAAACCCTCCTGGAGCTCTGGCAGCCTCAGGGCTGTGCCCTTTCCCTGGGGAGCCTGGGCAGTGCCCAGCAACCTTTCCCTAAAATCCAACCTGACCCTCCTGTGGGACAACCCCATCCCATTTCCTGGATCCTGTCAGAGGGAGCAGAGTCAGGAGGAGCTGGCTGCCACAGCCTCGGGTGCTGCCTCCAGACAAACAGAGCCCTGGGCTCACCCAAGGCCCCTCAGGACCTCAGTCTGTGTTTTTATGGGAATGTGAGATTCCCACCAGTCTGCTCACCTGGCTGCTCCTGGCTAAATGGCACCACCCCCTTTAGAGCACAGAGCTTGGGTGAGTCATGGAGCCATGGAATGGTTTGGGTTGGAAGGGACTTGAAACATCATCGTCATCTCATTCCTCCTCATCATGGCAGGGACACCTTCCACCATCCCAGGGTGCTCCAAACCTCATCCAGCCTGGCCTTGGGCACTGCCAGGGATCCAGGGGCAGCCACAGCTGCTCTAGGAATCTGTGCCAGGACCTAACACCTATTCCAAAGCATTGTTCCAAATCCTCCAGGGGATCCTGTCCCGTGACAGCTCCTGGGGAAGGTGAGGAGACACCAGAAGTGCTGTGCAGAGCTTTTCTCAGGGCAGCACAGCCCACTGGGGGCAGGAGATCAGGGCAGCTGCTGATGGGAAGTGTTTCCTTGGCATTCTAGGCATTGGGATCAGTCAGATTCTGCCCAGGACATCCTCAGGGTTCAGAGCCAGCTCCACCTGGGACATGGCTGGGAACTCAGAGTTCCAGGGTGCTGTTCATTAGCAGCAGCACAGCTTGGATTTCAAAGGTTAATTGCCTGCTGTACAGTCCTCCCTGGGTTTTTTTTCTCCCCTCCAGTGCTGTGTTTATTTACTTGGTTTTTATTTATTTATTAATTCATTAATCCATCCATCCCCAGCACAAGGAGCGCTCCCACGGATGAGGAGAGCCAAGTACAAAGAGCGAGGCAATCCTTGCATTAATCTTCCAGGCCATTTCAGAACATTGGATGAGTTTTGTTCTGCATTCATTGCAGCTGACAGCTCTCCAGAGGATCTGAGAATGTGCCATGGCACTGCAGCACTGAGCAGGGAGCAGGGCACTCCAAAGGCACCACCTTGGGCTGGTGGGCTGGATCCTGGCACAGGGACCCCATCCCAGGATGTTCTTAAGTGGAAAACTGATTCCTTTTTGCCCCAGAGGCAGCATCTCTGAGTGCTCTGAGGAAATAATTGCTGCTCCTTCAGCCTGCCTTGATTCCCAGCTCTGGGATTATCCAGGAGAAGGACAGAGCCCCTCATTTGCTGGTGTGGTCCCTGCAGAGGGAAATGACCCATGAGCCCCCCACTCAGCTTCCCAGAAGAATTCACTGAAGGAGCTGTTGGTGCTTGTAATGACTCCACATAAAAAGCTCCATTTACATCAAATGGCACTAGAAACGTTATTTTATATTCTCTCCTCAGCAGAGAAGTACAAATTAGTATTTGTTCCAAGCTATTGCTGTTCAAAGAGCTTTTAATTGCTTTTCTGATCCCTCATCCATGGCATGTTTCGTTGGGAGCAGCTGCCTTTGGAGCAGGAGCTGACCTTGAGGTGCACCCAGTGGTCCGTGGCTTGTCAGAGTGAGAGGAGTGTTGGTTTTGAGTAGAACATTTCATTATTGTGGAGTAAAAGTCATTCTGTGTGATTGAAGGCAGCGCTCGCTTCAGCAGTGACGTCCTGCTTTAGCGTTTGTCAATTTTGGCTTGAAAAATTGGTTTGGCATGGAAAGCTCAGCACTTACTCAGAAAGCAGAGCAGGATTTTTCAGCAGTGTTTGAAGCAAATTGCTGAAATTCCTTTTGAGTTGCGAGTCAATAAAATACTACCCTGAGCTGAGGTTCACGCTTTCAGCTGGCAAAACTTCTTCTCTCTTCCAGATTTTCACAGGATCCAATTTTCAGGACTCACACACTGGCAGGATTTGAGGAAAAGTGATTCCCCCAGCCCAGGCTGGGATGTGAAAATTCAGCCCAGTGTGTGTGTGGCTGTGGTAGGAATGGTGTGAGACTCAGGAGTGCTTTGGGTTTTTTGATTGTTAAAAAGGAATTCTAGGATTTTGTTTTATTTTGTCTGATAGTATAAGTATTTATATGGGTACTGGTTGGTTTAAATGAAAACAAAGCTTTTTTAGCAGCATCTTTAATATTTGTATATTATTTTGTATATTAATACAGGTTGAGGCAATTTTATTGCTTGATTTTTTGGTTTATGGTAAGGTAAATAAACCCCCTTGCCAGCGTCATTTGGGATGTGCCAGCTGCACTCTGAGCTCTCCCTTCCCTGCTCCCTCTCAAGGTCCCAGCAGTGAGAGGACTCCCCAAGCCTTGATTGGACCACTGGAGAACACATCAGTGATGGAAATTCAGCTTTTTCCACAACCTGAATTCTGTCCCCACCTCAGGGAAGTGCTTTTCCTGAGGAACTTTGGGCAGAAAGGGATGTTTTCCATCTTTTGTGCCCCAAGATGTTTTTATTGCACATCCAGGCCCTCCTGCTGTCAGGTCAGCACCAGGTTGGGGATCGGAGCCAGCAGCAGCTCCCACATGGAGATTTCCACCTGGAAATGTCATTCCCACCTCAGAGGGAATCAGGGATCAAGGCAGGGCAGCAGGAGGTGCTGGCAGGGAAAATCCAGGTGTCCTGGCTCGCTGCTGGATCATGGTCATGGATAAACCACGGCCTTCCACACAGAGCCTCCTCTCTCCCCCTTTTCTCCAATTTAAGGGCTCCTCCCCTGCTCTGTTTTCCTTCTCTTGGGATATTTTTTTTTACTATATAAGGGAAAGAGATCCCAGAGATCCTTCCCTTCCTGGGCCTTGGAGCAGACAGGAGCAGCACCTCAGCAGGGCAGGGCTGAGGTCATAGCTCACCCCAGGGCAGAGCCAGAGCAGGGGGGGCTTTGCTTGCTCTGCATGTGCTCATCAGCCACGGGAATATCCCAAAATTCCCTGTGGAGCTGCAGGAACGTTTCCCAGTGCTTGCTTCCCCTCACTTGTGCCATCAGTTGTTCTCTCTGGTGAGGGCTTGGGATAGAAGGTGACAGTGACAGGCAGATGACAGTGACAGGCAGGTGACAGTGACAGCTTTCCTTGCTGCTCTCAGTCCCACAGGACTCCCAAATGTTGTTTTTTTCCCATCTGGATCCATCCCCAGTGCCCTGGTCCCACACAGCCCCACTGCAGAGCCCCGGGGTGACACTGGGGCCGGCAGCTGCAGCCAGGATTGTTTGAGTTTCAGCTGGCAGGTAAAATAAACCCAGCAGCATCCAGCCCCCAGCAGGAGAGCAGAGTGCTCCTGGCAGCTGCATTCCATCAGGAATGTGTGGAAATCCCAGCCAGCCCCTGGTGCTGGGACAGAGGATCTGAAGAGCTCCAGGCCAGGCAGGGTTGGCACTGTTTGGCCACTTTGTGCAAGGGGACATGGAGTGGCTTCCACACCTCAGAGGGGCTTTTGTGGTGTCTGTTCCTTCCGCTGCCAGCCAGATCCCTGCTTTCCATCTGGGACTGGCTTTGGGAGAGGAGGGTGAGGGTGGCTTTGAGCAAATCTGTGTCCCACAGGTGACAAAGGACGAGTTCCAGGCACAGCTCCGGTGCCAGCTGTGATCAGGGACCCAGAGATGTCACAGTGCCCCAGCCAGGTCCCTCCAGCAGCTCCCATCCCCACAGGAGCCTCCAGGAAAAGCAGGGAGAGCAGAGAGGGGATTGTGAAGGGCTGAGAGAGGAAAGCTTTGGCAGCTGGGGAAGCAAGGAGAGGCTTGGGTTGACACAGGAGGGATGGAACTGCTGGAACACCATCAGCTGAGGATGTTTCTGCATCCATCTTGTGTTTCCTGGGGGTTTTTTGTTCCCTGCGACCAGGATTGCAATGTGCTCTGTGCCAGGCAGATGTGTCAGGTGGGATTTGAGGAAATATTTCCTCCTTGGAAGGGTGGTTAAACACTGGAAGGTGGGGTCACCATCCCTGAAAATGCTGAAAACATCAGTGGATGTGGCATTTCATGGTGTGGGTTAGTGGTGTGTTGATGACCTTGAAATTCTTCTCCCATTTTAGTGACTTTGAGTTATTGCAAGGAATGATAAAATTGGGAATGAGAACAGAGCCTTGCACCTCTAAAGCAGAAACTGAGAAAATCCTTGTGAAGGCATGGAAGGAGCAGCCAGGTGTGGATTAAAGATGCTCAGGGTGGCAATGCAGCCTCTCCCCCTGGGCACCTGAGCAGCTCCATCCCCACTTCTGCCAACCCAGCTGTGGATTCTCCTCAGCTTTTCACCAGGGAGATCTCCCAGAATTATGAATGAAGTGAAAATGTCACCTTGCAAGCTCCTGCTGGGGTTTGTGCTCCAGGGTGGGGATGCTTTTTTAGGAGTGGGGTGGAAAGCTGATGTGAGAGGAGCGAGACTCTTGGAAATGAGGGAGCTTTGGCATCCCTGCTCACATTCTTCTTCCAGCTCTATTTTTGTTTGCACTGTCTGGTTTACAGCCCTAAAGACAGCCTGACTCCCAATTTGGGAAAAACACAGAGCGCAGCCCTCGGAGCATCAGTGGCAAAGCTTTTTTAGAGCAGGGAGGATGGGCCAGGAGACCACTCGCCCAGGAGTTTTCTCCCTGTCTACATTAACAGCTCCTCTCTCCCTGTCCTTGTCCTCTCCTTGTCCCACCCAGATCTGAAAGTTGTGACTGTAGTAAAACAGAGAAAACAACACCCAAAAAAAGGGATAAAAAAAAGGAGTTAATTTTATATACTCCAGAGGGAATTGGCTTTGCTGCAGACAGATGGATCCTGTAATTCCCTGTCTCTCGACATGACTATACATGGATTGGTTCTTTCCTTGGGGCTGGGGTGGGATGGGAGGCCAGGGGGTGCTGGCAGCTCCCAGAGCTGCACCTGGGGCAGAGCTGGGATCAGGGGCACCAGTCCCTCCCTCTCTGCTCCCCAGGCAGGAATTTCCCAGCTCTGAGCTGCCTCAAACCCAATCAATAAACGGGAATAAATGAAACCACCGGGGAGAGAACAGGATATGGGAGAGAAATCAGCATTTTCCTTTCATTCCTGAAGGGTTCAGGGGCAAAACATCCACCCTGAGGGCATCGTTTTTCCGGGTCGCTGCTGCTGGGAGGACAAAGAGTTGAAAGTCGTTTGTGGAGATGATTTTGGGCCAGAGAGGCAGAGAACAGCGTGGGTTGCTGGGCAATTATCTCCTGCCAGTGACCTGTGTGTGCTGCAGAGCCCTCCCTGGTGCTGGGAGCTGCCAGGAGCACAGGTCAGCAGCTGGGGTGGCTCTGGAGCAGCTCCTGATGTGCTGCTGGTGCTGCTGCCAGGTGCCAGTGCTGGGTGTGCCAGGGGGCTGAGCTGCACGGGGGGCACAGCCAGAAATCCCAGAAATCCCAGTTTGTGCCTCTGGGAGCATCAGAGCCAGGGGTGATGCAGGGAACTGTGACCGTGTTCACAGGGGTCTGAGGACGAGGGAAGAGATGAGGATCTGACTCCATGTTTCAGAAGGCTTGATTTATTATTTTATGATATATATTACATTAAAACTATACTAAAAGAATAGATTCTATTTTTTTATTCTGAGAAGATTCTTCTCCTCAGAAGGCTGGCTAAGAATAGAATAGCAAAGAATGAAGACAAAGGTTTATGGCTCAGACTCCCTGTCTGAGCCAGCCAACTGTGATTGGCCATTAATTAGAAACACGTAACATGGGCTAATCACAGATGCACCTGTTGCATTCCACAGCAGCAGATAATCAATGTTTACATTTTGTTCCTGAGGCCTCTCAGCTTCTCAGGAGGAAAAATCCTAAGGAAAGGATTTTCCATAAAAGATGCCTGTGACAGGGAACAACTCAGAACCCCCAAAAACATTTCTGAAGGATACCTAAAGGCTGTTCCCATTTCTCTGCTTGGGCTGTGTCCCCCCCTTTCCAGGCTGGAACAATGGGATTTACATCCCTGCCAGGCTCCCAGCACACACAGACACTCCAGAGCAGCAGGAATCACTCCCTGGCTGCAGGGTTTGATGGTTGGGGGATGTTCCTCAGCCCATTCCCTCCCCAGAACAGCTTTTCCCTGCTCCTGAGGTTGAGCTGAACCTGGAGAGGGTGATGGACAGGCAGGCTCAGGCTCCAGACAGGTAATGAGGGAAGGAAACCATGCAGTGCATGTTTCCCACCCGACTTGCACAAGTCCTTTGGTGTTTCAGAAATGATTTTAAAGCTGTGGATTTCCTCCCACTCCTTCTTTTTTTTTTTTTCCCTCCTTCTTGCTCGTCAGGGTGTAACAGCAGAGGGTTTCATCCATATTTGATTTTTTAACTCTGACAGGAAACCTGAGTGCTGGATTTATGGCTGCAGCTGTCACTCCTCTGCAAACAGGCAGGGAAATGAAGGTTAACAAGTTTGGGCTCAGGGGAAAGCTTGTAAAACAGCCCTGCAGAAGACTTTGTGTCATCACAGCCGCCTGAAGAGCAGATCCTTGCTGAGGTTCTCCAGCCCAGGGTTATTTATCATCATCTGCACTGAATATTTTTCTAATTGTAGCTCTTAGCTGGAAACTCTCGAAACCCCAAATTGAATTCTTTCCCCTTGTTTGATAGGGAGGGGAAATGCAGCCCGGGGAGCCTGGGGGATTGGTTTGATGGTTAAAAAAATCCGAGTGGCACGGGGCAGGCTTGCAGCAGCCATATGCTCAAATCCCAGGGGTGAGCACTCACCAGGAGGCACAGGATGCTCCAGAACATTTCTGGTGTGTTCTCCAGATGTCCCCATTCCTGTGGCTGAGGGCAGGGATGCTCAGCCTGTCCCCCAGGCCGCCCAGTGTCCCCTGCCACGCTGGCACTGTCCCTTTGTGTGGCTGAAGTGTGAAGTCCTGGCTGGGAGATTTTAAGGGAGGTTTGCTGAAAGGAGACAAAATAACTCCTGACTTTTGTTTAAACGAGGAATTTGGCCTGGAAAGTATCAAATCTACTGGGGAATGGTGTGCTTGGAGTAGAAGGACTTGTTAGAACATGTGGCTGTGTGTCTTTAGGGTCACTGCACTCTGCTTTGTGCTCTGTGTGGCTCCAGGGAGTTTTGTCAACAGGATGTGAAATTTTGGCCATGTCCATGTACTTTTCTGTGCCACAGCCTGGAGAGGAGGAGGCTGAGGGGAAACTCCTCTGGATCTGCAGCTCCTGGGACCAGGGAACAGCTGGAGCTGTGCCAGAAAGGGTCAGGTTGGATTTTAGAAAAAGGTTCTTCTCCAGAGGGTGCTGGCACTGCCCAGGCTGCCCAGGGAATGGGCACAGCCCTGAGGCTGCCGCAGCTCCAGGAGGGATTGACACCACTCCAGGGATGCCCAGGGTGGGATTGTTGGGGGTTCTGTGCAGGGCTGGATGATCCCCATGGGTCCTTTCTAACCAGGACATCCCATAATTCCATAATTCTGTGTTGGGAGCCAAACTGGAGCCTGTTCCCTGCAGCTCAGGGGCAGCAGGGCCCCAATTCCTTCCTCACTCCTCTCTCCCAGCCTTTGGTGCTCCCCCAAACTTCTGCCCTGCACCCCAAGGTGCTTTTGGGGTTTCTGCACCCCAAAGGTGCCTTTGGGGTTTATTTAGCATCTCCATGGAAACCACTTTGGGGCTGTGGAGTGCAGGGCTTGGATTTGAAAAGGAACTCAAGGGATGCTTCAGTGTGGTCAGGTTTTTGGGGAAGGAATGGTCCAATCAGAAAAGTTGGGACAGGAAGCACTGGGAGCTCTCAAAGGCAGAGCTGCAACAATTTCCTGCCATGTGAGCTCGGGATGAGGCTTTGATGCTGACACAAACTTTATCTGGAGATGGTTTGGAGGGAGACAGACTCAGCTCTGGCTCTCCCACAGAAATCTGCATGAACTCCTCACCTGGGAGGAAGCTGCAAAGCTCCTTTTTGATGTGCCAGCCCCTGCTGCACCTTGTTAACACATCTGTCTCTCAGCGTGCCCTCTCTTAAAGCCTTTAAACGCTGATGGATTAATTTGGTTTTGATGTCTGGGCTAATGAAGTGCTGGGTCTCCTCTGTTTCATTTTCTAGCTGGGTGGATTGAGGCTCAGGAGCAGCCAGGACTGGAGCTGGGGCTTCTTTGGAGCTGACTGAGGGACAGGTTAATTCAGGGCTGGCTCAGGATGCTTCCCTGGCTCTGCACAACCACCTGAGGCAACTCCTGGCTGGGGCTGAGCTCCAATAAAAGCCACCATTAGGCAGGCAAGGAGGAAATTCCGTGCTGTGCTCAGCTGTGCAGAGGTCAGGGTGCTTCAGCAGCACCAGCAGCCCGTGGTCACCAAGGCAATGCCAGCTCATTGCCATGGAAACTCTCGCCACCTCCTCCAGCCTGGCTTGCAGCAAATTATTGCTGGAGATCCGCTGTGGATGCCACAAATAAAATCATCTGGCAGCTTTCAGCATGGCCTGCCTGCTCTGGGAGCCCACCAGGAGGATTTCCAGCAGGAAAGGAGTTTTTGGGAGCTCGGGGTTTGCACAGGGTTGGTTGGTGGTGGAGCTTTAGGAGTTTATGAAAGCCACCAGGCAGGAGCTGCAATCTGAATTCTCTCACTCCCACTCTCAAATTCAACCTGGTGTTGCCTGTTCCATGCCTGCCTGGAGGATTTGGATTGGTTTGGCTTTTTCCTGGGGGCAGGAGGTGGATCCAGGCCCTGGAGCAGCCGTGGGGTCTGGGCTGAGCAGGGATTTGGAGCAGCTCTGGTTCTGGGTCTGCTCCTTCCTGCTTCACTTCTGCCACTCAGAGCCACGGCAGGACTGGGAAAAAAACACTTGATTGGGGCATGGAAGAGAGAAAGTTGCAAAAGAAATAATCCCAGAATGGTTTGGGTTGAAGGAGCCTTGAAAAGGATCTTGTTCCATGGGCAGGGACCTCCCACCACCCCAGGCTGCTCCAGGAATTGTCCAGCCCAGCCTTGGACGCTGCCAGGGATGGGGAATCCACTGAAATCCTGCTTTGTTTGTTTGTCAGAGCCGTCCCTGCTGCCATCTCCTCCCAGCTGGATGTGGTACATGCAGGGGGTTGAATCCAGTGAAATCCTGGTTTATTTATTTGTCAGAGCTGTCCCTGCTGCCATCTCCTCCCAGCTGGATGTGGGACGTGCAGGGGCTGGCAGAGCCTGGCAGGGTGATTGCAGAGGTGTTGTTATTGCTGCTGTAATTAGTGGTGGGTAATTAGTGCTCCTTAACAGCCCCCTTTGCCCCGCTCACCAGGGCTGAACTAATGACCCCCAGAACCAAACTCACCCACTCCTGCCTGGGGAGAGCCTCAGGTGTTCACCAAGCCCACAGTAATAGTGAACTGCAATAATTTTAATTAGTGCTGCTGTTATTAGGGCTAATCCAGCTGAATTTCATTATTTTAGCAGTGATTTGATGTCATTATATCAAATTAGAACCACTGATTTTTTATTTTTTCCTGTATCATTTCGTTCCCATAACAATAAAACCACACTGAAAATCAGGGCAGGCTTGGGGGTGAGGCATCATTCCTACAAAAGGAATCAGAAATATCCCATGGAAAGTCAAAAATCCCATGGAAAGTCAAAAATCCAGTGGAAAGTCACCTCCTCAGTTTGGAGTCCTGTTTTCCAGGCATTTTTTTTCTTTTCCCAATGTTAGGAATAAATATGGCAAGAGAAGAGCAGTGCAAAGTCAGCACAGTGATTTCTGTGAGTATTGGTGGTGGTTTCATAGAATTTCATTTCATTGGAGGTTTCTTTTTGTCAGGAAGGTGAAAATGTGGGAGCTCTGGGCCATCTCTAGACTCTGAAATTCTGCCAGGTGCAAACCCTGGGCCTGGATAAAATTATGGGATACAAACAGAGGATGAGGAGCAAGACTCACTGAGCTGTCCTGCTGCTTTTTGCTCCCACTTGGAAATTCCAGGATTTCACTCAGGGCAGGTCCAGGTGATCCCAGTGTGCTGAAGGGCAGCTCTGCCTTGGAATTCCTTCCTGACTTCTGCTGTCCTTGGAATTCCTCCCTGACTTCTGGTATCCTTGGAATTCCTCCCTGACCTCTGGAGTCCTTCCCTGCCTCAGCAGAACAAACTCCTCTCATCTCAGGGAGCAGGAAGGATGTTGGTGCTTGCTTTTTTTTATTTCTTGATATGTTATTTATTTTAATTTTTTTTAATCTTTATTTTATTTTATTTATATTTTTATGTTGTTATTTTCTAATGTTTATTTTTAAATTCTTCAGGCACAAGTGGTCTGCAGCTTCTCCTGAGGGCTCTGCTCCCTGCTGGAGCTGTGCCAGGGGAGGTTTAGGTTGGATTTTAGGGAAAAGTTCTTCCCTGGAGGGTGTCTGGAACAGCTCCCCAGGGAATGGCACAGCCCCAGAGCATGGGGACAGCACTCCCGGGGATGCACAGGGTGGGATTTTTGCAGGGAAGGATCTGGATTCTGATCCTGGGGTGTCCCTCCCAGCTCAGGGCATGCCATGATTCCAGAATTCCCGAGGTAAAATGGAGCAGGAGCTTCAGGAGAACCCCTGGTTCCCAGTGCCAGCTGCACGTGCTGGAGGCTGCTGGCAAACACAGCCCCTGCTTTTGTACCTTTTTGTCTTTCTGCTTTCCCTTTCTGATCCCGGTGGATGGGCTTTAATTGCTGCTTTAGTCTGGTGCTGGTGGCTGAAAGGAGAGATCAATAATTCACAGGGAGCTCCAAGGTTCCCATCTGCCTGCCTTGGCTCAGGGCTGCAGCACCCTGGGCTCTCACTGCTTTGTGCTTTCCCAGACAAAAAGCAGCTCAGGATGATTGCTGGGGTTGTTGTGGGTTTGCTGCAGGGGAGGAAAGGTGGATTTCCCCTGGATTTGTTCTCCTGGCTCTGTGTTTGGTGTGAGCAGGGAGGAGCTGCTGCCTGGGTTCCAGATGTGGGTTTGCAGATGATCAGTTCTATGCTGTTAAACCTTGGGATCTTCAGCAGTTTGGGATCATTTCTCTATCTGGGAAGCTGTATCAAACTTGGGGCAGTCCAGCCTGGGGAGATAAAAGGGCTGGAGGTTCCTCCAGCTGTGCTGTCCCCACTGGATGTCCCTGAACTTCATCCGCCTGTGGAAAACGTGAGTTACCCCCTCTAGGAATGACCTGGATCCTGAGATCCCAAGGGATCTTTTTGATGCAGTGCCACAAAAATCACAATAAATAGAGCTCAACTCAGCGGGTCCATGCCCAGGCTCTAGGGCAGGATCAGGTGTTGCCATGTCAGGGTGCTCAGAGGTTTCCTGGCATTGAGAAGGTGAACAGCCCTGGTTAATTGGGATCGGCTGGAATTGGGATTGTTCGGCCTGGAGAAGGATTTGGGGTCAGTGAATTGTGGTCTTTCAGTGCCTGAAGGGAATCTGCAAGAAAGGTGGAGAGAGATCTTCTACAAGGGCCTGGAGTCCAGGACAGGGGGAATGACTCCAAACTGACTATGGGCAGGGACAGATGGGATATTGGGAAGGAATTCCTCCCTGTGAGGGTGGGGAGCTGTGTGAATTCCCAGAGAAGCTGTGGATCCCTGGAAGTGTCCAAGGCCAGGTTGGACAGGGCTTGGAGCACCCTGGGATGGTGGAAGGTGTCTCTGCCATAGCAGGGGTGACAATGGATGGGCTTTGAGGTTCCTTCAACCCAAACCATTCTGGGATTCAGTTCCCCAAAGGGAAACCCCTAAAGAACTCCCTGTGCCCAAACAAGACACACCCTCAGCTTTTCTCCTGCTGTCCTCCAACATTTCCATTTCCTCCTCCTATTCCAAGACCCTTGAACCTTTTAAAACCTCTCCCAACCTTCTCCCATCTCCTCACATCCCACTTGGGCACTCAGAGGTCGGCTCCAGCGGCTGGCTCGTGTTTTTTTCGAGAATTACCCTCTCCTTGAACTCATTTCATTTCCCCCTCCAGCTTCTCCAGCTCCTCTCCTGGGCTGCACAGATGACTAAGCCAAGGGTTTGTTTTTTTTTTGAAACACAGACTAAACACATGCCCACCTTCCCTTCCTCCCCAGCACAGCCCCTGCTGCGCTCCCCTGACGCGTTTCATCTCCCGATGCCCGCGCATCACCAAAGTACATTTTTCAAAGGGACTCTCCATAAAGCTCTATTAGCAGGGGATGAGTAATGGCTTGACAAACCAGATTTAAGTGGCCCCTTCTGAATCATCTTGGCAGTAATAGGGGGAGTGTGTCCATTTTTTGATTAAATATTTCCAGTGCCATTAACTCGGCCGGAGTAAACAACTTCTATTGGGTTTGCCTGCTAATGACAACCCAAAGGTCTTTGATCCCGGGGTTGCAGAGAGCCAGGAGCTGGATAAAGATCATGGAATCGTTGCTAAAGTGTCATCAAAGAGTTGGGAAATGGTTCTTTGCTCTCTCTGTGTGCGTGTCCTGCCACCTTCAGTGCGTGTGGTGCCACCTGTGATGCTCTCAGGCAGTGGTGGGGAGTGGCTGGAGGATTTTCCCAAGAAAAATCCATAATTGACCTTAATTTCTTGTGCAGATTCCTTCAGGCTGGGTCTTTGTTGTTCCTTTTTACCTGCAAGGGGCTGTAGCAAATTCCATGGGTTTTGTGTGTATCCCAGTCTTAAATATTCCAGCTCTTCATATCCCAGGACTCAGTTCACACCTAAAATGAAAAGGTAGAGCCTCGTTTTTCTTTCAAATTAATGAGATTTGAGATATCTTCAGCCTAAATATAAAGGTGTATTTATTAATATATGTTTTAAAGGACCATAAATCAGTAGGAATGCTGCATTATATTTTAAAAATTAATTCTTTGTGGTTAACCAGCCAAACAAAGCTGATTTCAGGCATTGTGCTGATGATTTTGGGGTCATTAATTACTGACTTCAGCACCGAGCATGGTCAAAAACAGCTTTGCAGTGGGCAGGAACCGTGTGGATAAAATTCTTTGTGTGAATGTAATTTTTTTTATGGTGAGGGAGAAGCCAAATTTCTTGGATGAGAGTCAGGCCAGGCCCTGCTCTGAGCTGTCCTGGCCAGCAGATCCACTGGTGCTGCTCAGCATATGGATGGGAATGATTCAGGCTGGATGAATTCCCTGGATTTGGGCCAGAGGCTTTTAAAGGAGCCAAGGCCATGCAGGGTGGGATGGCAGCAGGGAGAAACCTGCTCCTATTTCCAGGGAAAAGGCTCCAGTGACAGGTTCTGGGATGTTGGGAAGGGGCCAGAGCATCTCCTGGGATGCTCCTGAGGGTGATCCCTGCACCCAGCACAGCAGACAATTCCCATTTTCCCTCTTTTTCCTGACAGTGGCACCAGTGTGCAGAGTCCAGTTCTCCCAGCTGCTCCTGGGGCTTTGCTGGAGCCATTCCCTGCTTATTTGGAGAGCTGGCTCCTTTCTGCTGTGACTTCTCATTTAATAACTGAACCTGAGCACTGCTGGCCTGCTTTGGGGCATTGTTTTACAGGGTTTGGGTGGGTTTTTCTCATTTTAGGGCTTATTTTTGAGCCATCTGTCAGTCCAAGTGATCCTCCACCCAGATATAACCCAGCTGATTGCCCTGCTTTCCCAAACTGTTCTGCTGATAACATTTCAGATTGCCCTGGTCCCGTCCTCCAGAGGCTGGAGCAGGCAGCACTTGATCTAATCCTGCTTGGCATTTATGTCACTGGAAATGAAATTGCATTTTGCTGAATGAAACTGAGAAATGGGAAAGTAATACTGCAAATATGTTCTGCCACGTGGGATCTCCTGCCGGGGAAGCTTCGGAGGGAAGCTGATTATCCCAGAGAACAAACTCTGCTCTGTCCGTGGCTCTTCTTGCAGGACAGGGAAATGTGGCATCCAGGGATTCTTCTGCAGAGAAAACACTCCCAGCCTGGAGACAGAGAGCCCTGGGACGGGTTGGGTTGGGAAAAGCCTTAAAGCTCATCCAGTGCCACCTTCCAGCATCCCAGGTTCCTCCAAGCCCTGTCCAGCCTGGCCTTGGACACTCCCAGCTTCTCTGGGAATCTGTTCCAGGGCCTCACAGGGAACAATTCCCTCCCAATATCCCAACCTGAACCGGAGGGACTGGCACAAAAATCTTGGGGGGTGCCTGAATTTGGAATCCGGTCACTGAACTCTGCTGGGTTTGGGCTTTGGTGCTTCCTCCACCCCCCAGTGTCCCTTTGGCAGCTCCAGGAGGGAGCAGAGTTTTGCGTGTGGGAATGGAATCATTAACCATGGAGCAGAGAGTTAAAAGGAACTCTGCAGAGCATTAGGAGATCAAGCAGGTCAATTGAAAGGAGGAAAAATTACCATCAGTTATCTTCAATTAAATTGTTATCGCTCCACATGAAGGATCCCATTTAGAGGGAGGCATAAAACCTGAGAGTGGAGGTGACTGAGGGAATAAATTCCCCATTTTTCATTCCAAACCCAGAGAGGGAACATCCATCAGCAGGCACAAGGAGGAGATCTCTTTTTCCTTCTGTTTCCAGCCTACTTTGAAGCAGAGCCCATTTGGAATCTCTCAGTGACACTTTTTTATTTTTTTTTTTCAGTGGAAAGCACAAACTCCTTAAAGCCACGACTTTTAGGAGAGGCTTTAATAACAGAGAACCCCTTCTTGAGTAGGACTTGTGCTTCTGAGAGGTTGTGGTTGTGTCTGGCTGTTAAATTTGGGGCAGTGGCACCCCAAAATAGCAAAATATCTCAGTTTCCAGGGCTGGGATATCCTGGTTCAAGTCCCTGATCCCTTTCCAAGGCCAAAGAGCAGAAATAACTTTGAACTGTGCTCATGAGCCTGGGAAAACACCACCCAAACCCTTTTTTTTTTTTTTTTAGGAAGTTTTATCACATAAAAGAAGGCAATTCCTGTGGTCTAGATGGACTAAACCAGTTTGAAGTTGATTTTCAGACATGAAGAGTCCAATCTTGTAGTAAATAAACTTCGTCCAAATGGTTTGCACAGGAGATATTTTCAGATGCAGGAGTTGAAAAGCCACTTGTGTTATTCCTGGGGTTGATTTTGATTTTTTAAAGGCAGGGAAAGCAGAGGAGGAAGCAGCCAGGTCTGCAATTGCTCGGGGGGTTCTGCTTGTTTGCTTTGCTGGCTTGTTTACTTACCTCAGAAATATCAGAATTGCTCAGTTTGATCTTTGACAAGCAAAGAAGGAGAGAAAAATAAAGGTCAAAACGGAGCCTTCATCTTCTCTGGGGTGTCACTTACATCCCCTGACAGCTCTGCTTCCTCTGCCTCCTGGAACTCCCTGGAAAAGGAGATTTTAGCCCAGGCTGCTCCAGAGGCAGGGGAATGACACAGCTGGAAATAAAACCCAGCAGAGTGAGGAGAGCAGGGCAGCCTGTTCCTGCTGTAACTGAGCACTGGGCGATGTCACACATCCCTTCTCCCCTCTTTTTTCTCCTGGGGATGCTCAGATTCCTCCTTGGGAGGTTGGGGAACAGATTCCCAGAGAAGCTGTGGATCCCTGGAAGTGCCCCAGGCCAGGCTGGACAGGGCTTGGAGCACTCTGGGATGGTGGAAAGTGCCCCTAGGTGGGACTGGATGTTCCGTAAAGCCCCTGGGTTCCTTCTCCTCTCTCTGCATCCTCTGTGGGTTTTAATTCCCTGACATGGGGCTGCAGACTGAGAGCAGGGCAGCCTGTCCCTGCTGTGTGTAACTGAGCACTGGGAGATGTCACACATCCCTCCTCCCCTCTTTCTTCTCCTGGGGATGCTCAGATTGCTCCTTGTGAGGGTGAGGAAGCCTGGCACAGATTCCCAGAGAAGCTGTGGATCCCTGGCACAGATTCCCAGAGAAGCTGTGGATCCCTGGAAGTGTCCCAGGCCAGGTTGGGGCACCCTGGGATGATGGAAAGTGCCCCTAGATGGGACTGGATGCTCCATAAAGTCCCTGGGCTCCTTCTCCCTTCTCTGCATTCTTTGTGGGTTTTAGTTTTCTGACATGGGGCTGCAGACAGGTGAACTCTGTGGCAGTGGAAAACCTGGTAATTGGAGAATTATAATTGCCCAAAAAATGAGGTGAGGGGAGGAAGCAGGAGTGCCCCGGAGCCAGGCAGGGATTGACAGATCATTATTGTGCCTGGTCAGAGCCTCTGTGGGCTGAATGCAACATCTAAAGCAGAAAAGCCAACATAAACAAGTGCTGCAAGTCCCATTGACAGCTTTAGGCTCGGGACTAAGAGAAAAAACAACCCAAGTGCAAAGGATGTTTATGAGACTCAATGTTCTGGGTTTGTTTATTGCTCCTCGGGGCTCTGCCACTCTCAGATCTCCCAGCTCAGGAAAAGTTGAGCTGCTTTGGAGGGGGATTTCTGAAGGAAAACAACATTCTTAACTCTGGAAACTTCCCTGGTCATTCAGCAGGGAGGAGGTGGTGTGGAAGAGACCTTCTGTCCTCTGTGAGGGATGCAGGTGTGATTATTTCTGGGTTTCAGAGCAGAAAGGTGTGCAGTTGTCCTGCTGAGACCGAGCCTAAATTATGTAAAATAGCAGCTGGTGGATGCAGCAATCAAAGGAGATGAGGGAGAAGGTGGGCGAGGGGAAAAGGAGGCACAAAGAGATCCCAGTCCTTGGAGAACTGCAGGAATTCAGGTGCACAAAGACAATCTGAGGCTGCAAATTCCACCCTTCATTGTCTGCTTGGAGGAGCCATCGATAATTGGACCGTGATGGGTTTCTCTTTTTTCTCTTTTATTGCATTCCGTGGTTCCTGGAAGGCTCTGGGGTCCTTGCTAAAACCACAAGTGGCAGATTCTCAGCTCCCGAGGTTTTCAGACCAAAACTATTTAGGAAAGGATTTTTTTTTTTTTTTTTGGTCTGTTTATCTGAACTTGGAATGAACTGTTTGAGGTTTGTCCCTAATAAAAGCATAGTTTGGAATCGCTGGAATATTCTGCAGCATAAAAATGGCCTTGAAAATGGGCAGAGAGGGGGTGTGTTTTGCCTGCAGTCAGGGTTTGCTTTTATTTAAACTCAAGGATGCTGAAACCTCCCAAACTGATCCCACACAGTTCCTGCCCTTCCCTCGAATAGTGGGAAGTTTAACCCTGAAGCTCAAGGATGATTTAAATCTGAAATTGTAAACTTTAGACTGAAATCTGAACTTTTTTGAGTGTTCCCTGGGATCTGCCAGTGGGACTTGGGGTTAAACCATTCTGTGCTGATTCTTGGTGACAGTTTCCAGCATGACCATTCCCATTCCAGCCTGGGGGATCCCCATACCAGCATTGCCAATTTTCTCCCATATTCTGGGGATTCCTGAGCATTCTGGATCCTCCTGCAAGTCCACATGGTCACCTTTTGGCCCTGGAATCCTGGACTGATGTAAAGGTCAATAATTGCAGCAGCAGAAGATGTGGAGATCCCCAAAGCTGCTCAAGGGGGTCATGCCAACCCTCTTTGTGTTTGGAAAAGGAATTTTTTCCTAGTGCAGCTTGGAGCCCAATGGAGAGCAGGTATTTACCCTGCCAGAATTGAGGCTTCTAAAAAAATGGACAAAAAGCAAAAACCTCCACTTTAGACCAACTCTCCTGGAAGTGCCTCATTTTGCTGCCAAGCTTTGTTACACATCCCAACCCGAGCTGCATCTCATGACAGAACCACTGCTGGAGCCAAAAGCCGAAGTTTCCAGCTCTGAGCAGGTCACAACGAGACACTGCAGCAATTTGAAAGTGTTGTTGCAATTTCGTTTTCGCTCAGCCAGAAAGTTGGACGAAAATAATCCTCGCCATGAAAAGCTTTGGTTTCAACAAATCAACGATTTATTTCACCCTGAGAAAAGGACTCCTGGAAAAATTCCTGCTCTGGGACTGCCTTTAATCCGGACAAAATCAACAGTGGCTCCTAGTGGCTGACTGCAGGGGAATGGCCAAATCCATCTTGAGTGTCCCTTCCTTGACCCTCCTCGTGGATCCGTGCTCGTCAGCGAGCGGGAAATTTGCGCTGCGAGCAATAAACCATTTCAGAAGGCATAAAAATATCCCCGTTTCCCCGGCTCCCGTTGGTGTCAGGGGAAGATAATTACACTGGAAGGCTGGAGCAGTGGATGTTTGGCTCATCTGCTCCTCAGCATCCTCTCCAACAATCCCCAAACTCCCAGCAGCGCTTGGCCGCCGTTCAGGGCCATCCGTCCTTGTCGGTGCCCGGCGGGTCCTGCCCGGTGTCCCGGCAGGATCCCGCTCCAACATCCCTGCTCACAGCTGGCCCTGTCATCACATTAGCGCTGCCTGCCTCCAAACACCATCCCAAAAGGATAATGAAGATCCCTGAGGTGAGGTTTTGCAGTGTCAGCCGTCTGTCAACCTTTCCCAGGCGTCCTGCCGCGCTCCAATCTGCTGGATCAGCTCCTGGGCGCAGCTGCTGACGTTCCAGGCCACCTCCTCGTCCTCTCCTGTCCCCGTCCCTCGTGGCCTCTCTCCCCTCCCTGACAGATCGCTGCAGATTTTCTCCCACACTTCAATAGGAGGCAAAAGTCACGGAGCTGGAGACAAAGCAAAAAGGGGCACAAATCGTTAAAGGAAATTGGGAAATGCATTCAGGATTGGCAGTGCTCCACAGGAGGATCTTGGGTTTGCCTAAGGAAACTTGGGATTTTAGAGAGTAACAATCCACAAATTCCTTTTATTTACCTTATGGTGTTTAGGTTGTTCAGCTTTTCAGACTCTGACTTTTTTGGTGATGACTCCGAGATTGTCTTATCATGCTGCACTCGATGATCTGTGAGGTATTTTCCAACTTTGGCCATTCTGTGCTTCTCTGTCCACATCATTCCAGGATTGGGGATTTGAAGCGACCACCAGAAAGCCCAATTTTCATGATAAAATTGTAACTCTTGGCAGCAGCAAGGGGGATTTGGAGAACCCCACACTACATTTGCCTTCAGTGCATGAGGCTGCTGCTCCATGGGAGAGGACGAGGTTCTGGAAATGGCAGTGGGCAGGTTTTCCATGTTTCCCAGGAAAAAGTGCTGGGGAACAGCAGGGAAAACAGAACAACCCCAGCAAGCTGTCAAGAATGGTAGTGGCTTCTTCTCCCAGATAATCAACAACAGGATGAGAGGAAATGGCCTCAGGCTGTGCCAGGGGAGGCTCAGGTTGGACATCAGGAGGAATTTCTTTATGGAAAGGGTGGTCAGGCATTGGAACTGCCCCAGCCTGGTCAGGAACTGGAACTGGAGGTGGCACTCGGTGCTTTGGGCTGGGGACAAGGTGGGCTGGAACTGGATGGTCCTGGAGGTCTCTTCCCACCTCAGAGATCCTGGGATTCTGTGTGATTCCTTGCTGACAGTTGTCATTCATTTCCCAGCCTCAGCCTGCCACCCACACCCTGCTCCAGGAGCTGTGCCTGCAGGGACACCAGACCTTAATGAGTTCTTTTGCTCCTTGTCAAGAATTCCCTCTCCAGCCCTGCCTGGGGGGACCCTGAACGTGCCAGGTCCTGACAGAGAGCTCGGGGACGCTGCCAGCACCGTGTGGCTTGGAGCAGGACAGCCTGGGAGCCTGCAGGGCTGTTTTGGGATCAGTCTCTGTGGAGAGCTGGTCAAATTCCATCCCAGAGCAGCCCTGAGCCTCTAATAAGGTTGGGGTTTTTTTGCCTCTCCCCAGGTGTGAGTTGGAAACCGAGTGGAAATACTAATTTTGTGTAGTGGCTTTGGTTTGCTAATTTTATATTTTTAAATTTTTTATTTAATTTTTAATTTTTTAATTCCAAATCATGACACCCCAGGTAGTTTTGGCATTGTGAGGGAAAGGAATAGGATGGATGAGCTCTGCCTGATGTGAGAGAACCGGGCCCTGCAAATTTCCCAGTCCTTCCCTTCCTGGTATCCCATGGCAATCCGAGTTTATGGATTAGAACCTGGAGCTCTGAGTGCTCTTCCCCTGGATAAATGGTTGAGCAGCAGACAGACGATTGCAGGGAGTAATTTAGCAGTGAATGATGGCTCATTAGCAGCCCACGGGCTGGAGGGGATGTGTGGGCTCTTCCCAAATCCCAGTTAACTCTTTCACCCTCTCCTTCCACTGCCAGGGGTTGGGTTTGCTGAGTGTGGATGTGTTACAGAGCCTCGAGTAGTGCAACAGCATCCCCCCAAACCTGCCGATTTTTACCCCCCTAACGAGGGATGGGGAATAAAGGAAATTATTATCAGCCCAGGAGATGAGTCAGATATGAAAATCACACTTTTTCCCAGACAATGTTATTACTCTGAGGAAAAGGAAATGAAAAAGACTCATTTTGTCTCACAAAGGAGCAGGCCTGGAACTCGAAATGCTCATTGCAGAGCCAGGTGCTGCTGGAAGGAGCAGCTCCAGGGAGGGAGCAGATCAATCCCACCTTTTCCCATTGTTTAGGGAGCCTGGGTGCTGGGCAGGCTTTGCTGCACTTCCCTGGAAAGGAATGGAATGTGTGGAAGCCCGAGGGAATGTGGTGCTGGGATAGAAGAGGGGCATGGAAAAATCTTGGGTTTCAGCTTCATTAAAGTCTTGTGCACCCAGAGAAACTCAGAGATCCTGAATGCACTCCTGGCACTCAGGGCCACACTGCTGGCACTTAAAATCTGCTGGGTTCAGGAAACACAATTTGGGGGTTTGGGGGGCAATTCCCAAAGGGAGATAAGTACTCAAAAAACATAAAACTATTGATCCCACTGACTTCCAGTGTATTTTTTCTCCTAATGCTCTTAGGAGATGTCTGGAAGCAAAATGCTTTGTTTTAATGAATAGAGCTATGATATCCAATATTCCAATATCCAATATTCCTATATAGCAGTGTCCATAAAATTCTGCTGGAGTCAGTGCAGTAAAAGCAGAGTGATCCATGTGAATCCAGGCAGATTCCAGCCTGGATAATTCTAGCTTGGAACAGTGAACAAACCCTCTCCTTTGCTTAGCTTGAATTATTTTGCGTTGGGCACAATTGTTCTCCAGCTTCTCCAGAGCTGGGCTGGGATCCTGTGATCCCAGTAAAACTCACAGGGAACTCCAGGAGGTTCCCTCAGACATTTCTTTTTCCTCCATGGCTTTCCAGAAGGAGCACAAATCCCAGCAGGAGGAACATTTCCCATTTTCTCTGACCACTTTGCTTTTGTGCCCGCAGCCAGATGAGCTGACCAACGCCCTGGAGATCAGCAACATCGTCTTCACCAGCATGTTTGCCTTGGAGATGCTCCTGAAGCTCCTGGCCTTTGGCATCTTTGGCTACATCAAGAACCCCTACAACATCTTTGATGGGATCATCGTGGTCATCAGGTGCTTCCCCCACTGTGGTTTTTCTGCTGGGGAGTGGGGTGGGGGTCAGGGATGGCAAGGGAAATTCAGGTTGGGTGTTAGGAAAAGGTTTTTTACTGAAAGAATGGTTTGGCATTGGAACTGTGTGTCCAGGGAGGCGGTGGGGTCACCATCCCTGGATGTCTTTAAAAAAGGATTGGATGCCATGGTTTGGTTGGTGAGGAGGCGTTAGGGCTGAGTTGGACTTGATGATCTTCAAATTCTCTTCCAACCTGGTGATTCTGTGATTCCATGTGTCAATCCAGGGTTGGGGTGTGCTGTAATTGTTGGGTTCATCCAGGGTTGGGGTGTGCTGTAATTGTGATGGACTTTTGGATTCCTGTCCTTAGGAGGGCTGTCCAAAGTAAATCAACCTGGCAGATGGAGAGGAAAATCTATTTATGCCACACATCTGGCACTGGGGTGGATTTTCCACTCAAGTGCAGCGTGGCTGGTCCTGGGAAAGGGGTCCTGGGAGTGTCCCTACCCCAGCAGTGCTCTCCTCTCCCAAATGACCCCAGCTGGGCTGGAATTGGGCAAGCAGGAGGGGAAGGGAGGGCCCTGCTCTGCTGTGCTCCCCAGGAACACTGTCCCAGTGCTGGGATCACCCCTCAATCAGTAATTTGGGGCAAAGAATTCCAGGGACACAGAGATGTAAAGCAGGAGAGTGCCCTTGGCACAATCCTTTGATGCAGACAAGGTTCAAGGTTCTGAACAAAGGTCATTCTGTGGTCTGATCAAACTAACCCCCCCAAAAATCCCTCTGGATGTTCTGAAGGAAGATAAATAACTCAAGAGACATAAGAACTATTGATCCTATTGACTTGAAGTGGTTTTTTGTTTCCCTAATTCTCTTAAGAGATGCTGGATTTTGTTTTAATGAATAGAGCTGTGCTGATACTCCTATATCATAGGAATGGATATTCCTGGGATTAAATTGTGATCCACATTATTGTAGTGGTGCAGACATGGAGAACCTCAGGGAAAAAAAAGGGAATTAAGGAGAAATTTTGGGGAATTGACCCCAAAACCAGCTGTAAAGCAGATGAGCCGTGCCACCAGAGGTGCAACCACGCCGCTGGGAGTGAAGCTGCTTCCCAAGGAGCAGGAAAAGTGGGGATTCCTGGGGGGATCAGCTGGCAGGGAGCAGAACTGCTGGTGCTAGCAGTGTCCCCATGTCCCCACAGTGTCTGGGAGATCATTGGGCAGTCGGACGGGGGCCTGTCCGTGCTCAGGACGTTCCGGCTGCTCCGCGTGCTGAAGCTCGTGCGCTTCATGCCCGCCCTGCGCCGCCAGCTCGTGGTGCTCATGAAGACCATGGACAACGTGGCCACCTTCTGCATGCTGCTCATGCTCTTCATCTTCATCTTCAGGTATTTCTTGGTGTTTCAGGTGTTTCAGCTCTTCCTGAGGCGTTGTTCTGCTTCGGGGATGGGGACACATCACTGGTGTGGGGGGGATGCCTTGGGAAGGCTGGGCTAGAACAGAGGATGGAAGAATTAAAGAATAGAACAGAGGCTGGACAGAGTTAAAGAATAAAGTAGGGAT
This sequence comes from Melozone crissalis, assembly GCF_028551555.1. Lineage (NCBI taxonomy): Eukaryota > Metazoa > Chordata > Aves > Passeriformes > Passerellidae > Melozone > Melozone crissalis. Next base: position 14,547,678 of record NW_026535790.1, on the reverse strand, counting down.
TTATTAAAAGGCCTCAATGGATCCACCTTGGGCCTGGCCAGGGCTACACCCAAGATGAACCAAAATGGTCCCAAAATGCACGACCGCTCACGGGGTCTCTCACTTTTATAAGTTCTGCTCCATTTGCACATTGGAGTTAATTGTCCAATTACAGCTTTAGGTTATGCAGTCCTGTCCTTGTTTTTCTCTCCTCAGCCCACGTTGTTTGTGCTCTTGGGCCTGAGATTTGGATCATATGTCCTTGGTCCCCAGCTAGAGAAGGAATTGTTTTGTCTCCCTGCTCTGTGAAGAGAGCTCACCATCCCATAATGTGAAGCTTAGAACTGCACACTAAAACAGCACAGAATCTGAAAAATATAAAAGTCAAAACCTGAGGCATCAGGGGGAATGCTCACAGTGGGATAATTTCCCCTTTCTGGCTCATTTTTCATGGAATGCCATCATTCCGGAGGTGAATGAAGGACACAAACAGGCAATCACTGCCCCTCAGAGGCTCCTGAGCTGTGCCTGTCACTGACTGGACCATACCAGTGTTAGATTTGGGATGGAAGTCATGCAGATTCCAAGATTTCTGTCTGTTTGACCCTCTAATGCCCCTCAGAATCATTTGCTTGGAAGCCAGGGAGCTGGCAGCATGGTTTGTCATTTTTCCAGACAAAGCAGAATCCTGGGTTTTCCTTCAGTGCAGACAACTGGAATGAAATGTGAGGCAGGCGAACCGAATTGCGGGGTCAAAAAAAAACCACTGGGAGTGGAAAAATATCCATAAAGCCCCTGCAATCCTCCCTGCAACCACATTTCACCCAGGTGTTTCTTCCATCTGCCTCTTTCCCCACTGCAGCATCCTTGGCATGCATCTTTTTGGGTGCAAGTTCAGCCTAAAAACTGACACGGGAGACACGGTTCCAGACAGGAAGAATTTTGATTCCTTGCTTTGGGCCATTGTGACTGTGTTCCAGGTAAGCTCTGTGTCCTCAGGGATGTTTTAAGGGGGAACACGAGGAATTTTTATTCCAGGAAACTCTTCCAGGAGGTGTCAAATTTGGAGTGAAGAGTTATTAGGGTAGAGATGGGTTTAAAAGCCCTGATGGAAAAGAAATCTACTCAAAATCAGCACTGTCCATATCTCTTATCAGTAAAAGGATTCACTCTTATTTTCCTTTTTGCTGCCCATCCTGCTCCTACTCTGCAGATCTCTGTCTCCTTCACTGCCTTTTGCAAACAATTCTGTGTGACTGGGGATGACAGATCCTCTCCAAAATCAGAGCTGGAGGTGCTGGGGAAGCCTTGATATAAAAAGTTGTGTTTCCTCTGCAGCCTGGTTTGTGCCTGAAATTCCTGGCAGTTCCACAACAGAGGAATCGTGGTTAATGCTGTTTCAAGGATATTTTAAATATAAAAATTAGACTTTCGTGTTTCAAAGCTCAGGCTTTAGAATCTGAGTGCAACAAGTGTAAATAAAGTTTCTAAAGGCAGAGTAGCATCACTCAAGGTGGAAACCAGGCCAGAGCCTTCCCTGTGGATATAAATTCTCACAAAGGAACAAGGACAAATCAGCCCCAGCCTCAGAGCTTCCCATTTTTCCCTTCCCAACACATGAATTGCTGCATTTCTCCTCCCAATCCCCTGGGAAATGCAGCTGGCACGGAGCACAGAGGCTCAGTCCTGTGTCCCAGGAAGGTTATTGAGCAGCATGACTCAGTGCAGCACTCCTGTCCCCAAAGCCACCTTGGTTCAGGGGGTTTGAGGCCGTTTCCATTGCAAGAATTAATGTGGAACATGAGCCTGTCATCCATTTCTCTAAGATTTTTGAAGCTAGAGAGTGAAAATCCCTGAGGAAGATCCCTCAGAGCCAAGCTTTGCAGTGATGGGGATTTTTTTTTTCTCAATGTTTTTACCTGAAGGAAACAACTTCCCTGAGGTTCTGGAGCCACCCAATGTCATTTATCTCATTAAATATCCTGTCCCTTACCCTTTCCTTCAGCTCCAGCTGCCTTCTAAAGAGCAGCCTGAAAGGAGACAAGATCTGAGGCCTCAGGTCTGTTGTCTTCTGATGGTTATCAAAGGAGGCAACACCTCCAGGAAATAATGGGATTAGGACAGTGCATCCTTCACCTGGGGATATCTTGGATCTAAAGTGTCCTCTGTGGGCAGGGCAGTGCCTGCAGGGAGGGCAGGCTTGGCCAGCAGAGGTGCAAAGATCTAAATAAAGGCAAATTTCTACAACGTGATCCAACCTCACGTGCAGAGAGCTGAACAAAGGCAATTCCTGCTGCCTCATCTCAGGAGAGCTGCCGGTGGAAAGGTCAGGAGGAGAGGGAGAATGGCGGGATTGAGTGCACAGAGGAGCTGAGGGTTCCCCTTTCCCTGCAGATCCTCACGCAGGAGGACTGGAACGTGGTGCTCTACAACGGGATGGCCTCCACCTCCTCCTGGGCCGCCCTCTACTTCGTGGCCCTGATGACCTTTGGCAATTATGTGCTCTTCAACCTCCTGGTGGCCATCCTGGTGGAAGGATTCCAGGCAGAGGTGAGACATCCAGGCTGAGGGAGGGGGAGAGACCTGACACACACGTGTGGGGATGATCCATGGCAGGGAAAACATCCACCCATGCAGGCAGCCCTACATTTAAATTTAAGGGCTGCAGATGATCTGTGTGAACACCTGAAGCTCTTCTGGATCAATCTTTGCAGCTCTAAATTTTAATTTAAGGGGTGCAGATGATCTGTGCTGAGCACCTGAAGCTCTCCTGGATCAATCTTTGTGGCCCTAAATTTGAATTTAAGGGGTGTAGATGAGCTGGGCTGGGCATTTGAAGCGCTTCTAGATCAATCTTTGCAGCCCTAAATTTAAATTTAAGGGGTGCAGATGATCTGTGTTGGGCACCTGAAGCTCTTCTGAATCAATCTTCGCAGTTAAAGCCCACTGGATGTGGACTGAGAATTGGGGGACCAGGACTCTGATCTCCTACACAGTCTCTGTGTGATTTAGAAGAAATAATTTAGCATTAATTTTACTCACCAAATCTCCCATATACCCCATGGTTTGTGTTCCTGTGTGGTGGGACTCAGGCTTTGAATACGTTCAGAAGTTTTACTAAAGTCCCAACAGATTAAATCAGCTGGCTTCCCTTGATGAGGGCTGGTTGCCTGGTTCTGAAGGGAGCTCAGGGCTCTGAGCAGGACTTTCCCCTCATGGGGTTGTGCTGTCCATGGCTCTATCCTGTGATTCCATGTGTTCCACAAGCTCCAGCCCTGAGGACCAGGCAGGATGTGCCCTGTCCTTTCCTTGGGACTCTGTCCCTTCTGGAATATTTAAAGCCAGGGGCACAGCTGCTCAAAAGCCATTCCCAGGTTCCTGACATTGAATTCTCAGATCTTTAGGACGTTGCTTTAAGGTGGAAGGAAGTTTTCTCCTTTAGGGATCTTTGCAGGGAGCAGCTCCTGTTCCTCCCCTGCCCTGTGGGAGGTTGAAGCCGGTGCTGATGTGAAGCCAGAGCTCTCTGAGTGCCTGATTGCTCCTCCAGACAAGCTGTGGTTTCCCTGCCCAGCCCTAATGGCTCCTTTCAGAGCTGTTTCAGACCATGATTTAAATGTGTGCAAGCTCTGCTTTTCCCAGCCTGGATCATTCACCCCAAGGGCCAGCAACCACAGGCATGGCATTTGCAGGGCACATTTTGCTCTCCACTCCCATTTATTATCAATCCTGACATCAGGCCTGTGGGCTTGTCACTTGTCTCAGGGAGAGGCATTACACAAAACCCTTCTCAGCTGCCAGGGCTCCACTTCAGCCTTGCACTGGGAAATCATAAAATCCTGGAATGCTTTGGCTTGGAAGGGACTTTAAAGTTCTGGTTCCAGGCCCCTGCCACAGCTAGGGAGCCTTCCACCAAACCAGGCTGCTCTGGTTGCAAACCAAAGAAAAATTATTGTGGAGCTGGGTTTGTTTTTGTCATTCCTGGCTCTGCTGCTACGCTGGGAATTCTTGGTGTGACCTCTTTGACTTTGCCTCTGACAGGGGCTGTTCTGAGCAGTCACAGGAGGCACTGAGGGGAATTTCTCCTCCATTTGCTCAGGTGTTTCTTTTATTTATCTGGAGAGGGACTCCTGGGACAGCTGAGAGCTGCTCTCGACTCAGAACCATCAGCAGGGCTTCAGCAAGGGCACTGTAATTGTCCTGTGAAGCACAGCACATGCTCTCAGCCTCATCCCAGCTCCTGATCTGCCTCTGGAGCAAGTCTGCCAGGAGTTTTCTTAGAAGAGAACAGACTTAAATGGCCACAAACCCATTTTTAGTACATTTGTGTTTAGTACAAGTAGCCAGACTTCAAGCAGGGCCATAATTGCATATTTGTGTTTACACGGTTCCCATGTCATTTTGAAATCCCCCCCAGACCTGCTCTGGGAGAGCAGGCAAACCTTCCAAAATTGTGTAGATCTTTCATCCACTCTGCGCTGGTGTTTCTACTGTGAAACAAAGATGAATCAGGGAGCTCGAGCCGTTCAGTCATCCTGGCTGCAGCTCTTGGCAATAAATCACAGCAAAGTGAAGCTCATTGCCACTTCAGCACCGTGCCTCTGGAAACTGGGGGGGTTTGTCCAGGCACCAGGCAAGGAACTGAGCTGCTTTCTCTGGGATCAGCCCTTCCATGCAGCCCTTTGCTGTCAGTTTGCACAGGTTTCTGCAGTGCTGAGCAATCCAGACAGATTCCTGCTGGCATTCTGCTGGAATCCCTCCCTGAGCAAAGAGAGCCTGAGGATGGCTCCTGTGTCCCAGGCTGATCATTTCTGGTGGCACATCTGTCCAAAACGAGCCAGACTCCCAGGAGGAAAGGCAGGGTGAGGGTGGCTGTTCCCTGTCCTGAGCTGCTGCAGGGCTGCCAGGCACACTGGCCCCATGCCCTCTGCCTCACGTTGCCAAGAGATTTCCCAAAACAATCCCAGCCAGCACAGAGGGAGCAAATCAGGCTCTCCAGGTCTAAGTCAATTTGAAAGTGTTGTCAAACAGAGAACTAAATCCCTCTGACACCCTTTGACATCAAACCCTAAGTGCTTTCAGCAGGGATCACAGAGAGAGCAAACACAGAGCCCCACCGTGCCAGGTTTCTCAGTCATTCCTGCAATTCCAGCTGCTCTGGGATGTTTTCCCCTGGGATTTGCTGTCCCTGGAGCAGTGTAGGAAGCACAGAGACACGGCAGGGACATGGTGACAACCACAGCATGGTCCTTTCTGTCCAAATGAGTGAAAACAAGGGAGAGGGACTTGCCTGGGATCATTCCCAGGGTGGTCTCAGAGGGAATTTGGCGCAAACCACCCACGGGGAGCAGAGGCAGCTCAGAGCTGCTGAGGAATCCTAATGACTTGGGTCTCTTAATTACCCTCCTCCTCTCTGCAGGGGGATGCCAACAGGTCAGACACAGATGAGGACAAGACATCTGCCAACTTCGAGGACGAGTTTGAGAAGCTGAAAGATCTCAGAGCAACAGGTGGGGCTTTGTGTCTGCATTTTCCTGGGAATCTGGGAGCTGCAGCTCTGCTTCCACAATGGAAGAATCCAGCTAATTTAGCAATTAATCTGACTGCAAAGACACCAGAGCAGCTCTGCAAAGTGTAGGGGAGGCTAAATGAGCACTGATATTTCCTTTAGACAGATGTTTTTCTAATTTAAACGTTCCCCAAGAATTTTTAGCCATGTCTCCTCCCTCCTCCTGCACCATTAGCACAGAGTGCTTTGCTGACAGCAATGTTCTCACCCCACTTCTCGGCAGCTTTTCCAATCAATCAAGATCTCATCTGTTCCTTTTGGTTTCCCACACAAAATGCATTTGGGTGAGGTTTGATGGATGGAAAATGTTGCTGCTCATTTGTGTTCCAGGAGGGGTCTGGCAGTCGGTTTGAGGGGAGGCCCACACTGCTCTGCTGTACCAAAAACATGGAATTGGAGGTGACAGCCTTCGCTTTGCAGCCAGAGGGGTGACAAAAAGGGATCACACATTTTAACAGTGAATGATGGCAAACAGGAGCCTCTTCAGTTCCTGCTTCCTTTGATTCCCAGCTTGGGCTCTGTGAGGATCCCTCCAAATGCTCCTAAACCAGGATTTGTGTCAGCCACGGTGATCCTGGCTGTGGGGAGCAGATGGAATTCAGCTGAGGAAGGGGCAGAGCCACTTGTTGGGGACACAGAGGTCCCTTCCAAGCCAAGCCATTCCATAATTCCACGGCTCCTTTGGAGGACACTGAATTCCCAAAAGCCCCTTAAGAGGTTGTGACATTCACCCAATGCCTTTCAACACCTTAGGGGGATCTCACTGCCCACAGCTCCCCCTGGCAGAGTTCCTGGAGGTCCCCAGGAGCAGCGTCCCCTCACGTGGTGTCCTCTGGTATTGTATTTGCAGGATGCCCTGTGGCAGCAAGGAATGATGAATCTGACTCCATCTTCTCAGAAGGCTAATTTATTATATTAAGATACTATATTATATTGAAGATATATAATAAATATAAAAATATTATATTAAACTGTACTAGAGAATACAGAAAGAATACAGACAGAAGGCTAAAAAGATAATAATGAAAACTCGTGACTCTTTCCAGAGCCCTGACACAGCTTGACCTTGATTGGCCATTGAGTCAAAACAATTCACATAAAACCAATGTGAAACAATTGGTTTCATGTGAAACAACCACAGAAACAACCACCTATTGGTAAACAACGTCCAAACATATTCCAAAGCAGCAAAACACAGAAGAAGCAAATCAGATAATTATTGTTTTCCTTTTTCTCTGAGACTTCTCAGCTTCCCAGCAGCAAAACCCTGGGCGAAGGGAATTTTTCAGAGGACATGACTGTGCCACCCTGTCCCTTTCCCTGCAGAGATGAAGATGTACTCGCTGGCTGTCACCCCCAACGGGCACCTGGAGGGCAGGGGGGCCATGCCCCCGCCCATCATCCTGCGCACGGCCGCCACCCCAATGCCCACCCCAAAGTGCTCCCCACACCTGGACTCCCTGCACGCCCTCGGCGACTCGAGGAGAGGCAGCAACGCCTCGCTGGACCCCACGGGCTACGACCAGAAATCCTTGGTAAGTCCTTGATCCTAGTCCTTGGTCCTAATCCTTGGTCCTAGTACTTGGTCCCAGTCCTTGGTCCCAGTCCTGGGTTCTTGTGGTCAACAAATGACACAGGGTGCTGTAGGGTCTTGGTTTCCAGGTGGTGGTGGGATGTTCTGGGGTGGAAGGGACCCACAAGGATCGAGGGAATGGCCCTGGCAGGGGTTGATCCCATAAGTTTGGTGTTGTCAGCACCGGCTGAGCTCAGCTTGGCATCATGTGGGATATTGGGGACAGGCTCTGCTGGAAAATGAAAAGGAGGGTGGTGGAGATGAGTAAAAAAGGCAGGGGGAGAACAGAGCTGGGGCAGGGCAGGGACAGCAGAACAGCCAGGGACAGTGAGTCCATGGAAAGGAAAAGCAGGGATGTACCAGGATCCAGGGTTTTCCTGCCTCCCTGGAAGCCCTTGCCAATCTCACTGGCCAGCCATAACCTGAATGAGTCCAGCTACTCCCAGCCCCTCAGAGGAGGAGCAGGAATCTTTTTCAGCCACACCAGACATTTGGAATGTCTTGGAGAAGCTGTCAGGTGTTCTGTAAGGATGAGACCTGCAGCCCCCCTGGTGTTTTGGGGCTGTATCTTGAATTTACACCATGTCAGGGAAATGAAGCATTTTCCCTTGAGCTCTGGTGACAGTCCCACAGCCCTGTTGGAGGGGAAATCAGGGGAACAAGGGATGAGGGGTTTGGAATGAGGAGATGGGATGAGATGATCTCCAAGGTCCCTTCCAAACTAATTCCATGATTCCTTTGGAAGGCTCTGAGTTCCCACAGAGGCTGTGACATTCACCCAGTGCCAGGATCTGGCTGAGCTGCTGCTCTGGCAGCCGTGCCTGCAGCAGGGGGGTGGGAGGGCAGCTCTGGGTGGGCACACAGGGAGCAGAGGCAGCAGGCAGAGTGGATTTCTGCTGCTGTTTATCCATCCCACTCCTCTGCTCCAGAGCTGCGAGATCATGTTCAAATCAAGGCAGCAGACCGTGAAGGCACCTCACGCCCCGGCACAGCCACCATCCCCCTTGCTAAGCTGCTTAGTCAACCTAATGCCTTTGAAAAGCAAACAGAGCTGACTGCTGTTTGCCTTGGGCTTTCATGGCACTGCAAGCTGCTGGACAAGGATGTTCATCCTTCCAATCCTTTCTCAGTGCCACCAGCCAGAGGGAGGGGAAGCAGGCAGGGCTGCACTGAGGAGGAGGAGGAGGAGGAAGGCAGTTTGCCTTGGTTTGTGCTGGGAGGAGGGTGTGGAAGGAAAAGGAGTTTTCCTCCTGGCTTTTCTGCACTGACCTTAAGCTCTCTCATCCTGGGAATTGCCTGTACCTGCCCAAGAGTGCAGACAGGCACTGAAATTTGTGGAGGAGGAACATTCACTCCACTTTCTCTCATGGCAAATGGGAGAAAAGTAATGGAAACAGGGGCACAATTCCCACCAGGCATTTGGGTGACTCATGTTCCCTTTGGAAGGCAGGGAAGTTGTGAGCTGAAACTACCAGAACATGAGCAAAGTTCAGCAAAATGCCACTTATTGATGTCTTTGGGTTCATTTTTATGAGGAGTTGGTGTTGCCAGGGAGTCACCAGGATGGAGGGTTGGAGGCTGTGCTCCAGGTGTGGTCCAGGTTCAGTGTGGCCCTAGCTGGGTGCTCCCATCTCAAGGATGGAACTGGAGTGGTGCTGTGTTGGTTTTGCACCAGGGAAGTGATGTTTTAACAGAAGCTGCAAACAGTTTCTTTTGTGTTTGACAAAAAACCAGTTAGTAATTAGGTTTGAGAATTAACAACCTGTTAAATACTGAGAAAGTCAACAGTCCTTTATGAACACACATGTAAAACCATATATATGTTGGAAGCTTACCTCTTTTTCTTTTGCTTTGGAAGCAGGTAAACCCACCACATTAATTAGTACATTAACTAAAACGCCTCAAATCAACAACTTAAACCACTAGGCGGGAAGGGGAGGCCATGACTTTCACCAATCTGGGCAAAACTCCCCAATCCTTTGGGGGCAAACAACCACTCCCTCCCTCCCTGTGGGAATCTATAAAATCAGAGGGTTTTGGGAAAGCTGCAAAAGGCAGGCCTCAGAGACAGCAGAACTGTGATTAGAGCTAAGCAGCAGCCATGAGATTTGTCAGCAGAGAAATTATATAAGAAGTAGAAAAGTAAAGACAAATAGAACAATGGTCTGTGTATTAACACTTGTCTAGAATAACTCCCTAAGCTACAGAAAAGTTTATCTAGTGAGATATTAGGGAGTTCTAAGCTTAATAATGGAGCTCTGTGCATTGTGTTTTAATACTTGTAAGCAGGTATTGGATTTGAAATAAGCAAGCATTGTTTAACCAAAGGTACGTGTGCTTATAGTGGTTGGATGGAACTACTGTCAATGTGCTTTTGCTTTGTGTGGTTGGTCAAAAAACTTTTAAAGTAAGTTGTAACATTAAGCTCTGTGTCTGCTGCCTGGGATGTGAGCTGCTGGCATCTTCCCATTGTCATAACCATGTAATGAGACTGATGCTGGAAAATAAAACAGCTCAAGGCACATTCCACAGCAGTCCCATCCCACTGGTGATTCGTACATAGCCCCCAGGCAGCCATAAATGGTGCCCTCTCCGACGCCTGCCTTTCGCAGCTTTCCCAAAACCCTCCGATTTCACGGATTCCCACACCTCCCTTCCCTCCCAGTCCAGCCTCCGCAGCTCCCCGTGCGCCAACTGGGCCACCAGCAGCACCTGGGGCAGCCGCCGCTCCAGCTGGAACAGCCTGGGCCGGGCGCCGAGCCTCAAGAAGAAGAACCAGTCTGGAGAGCGGGAATCGCTGCTCTCCGGAGAGGGCAAGGGCAGCACGGACGACGACTCGGACGACGCCAAGTCTGGCTCGCCCAGCCGGCTCTCGCCACCGCGCCGGGCCGAGTCCCTGGATCGCCGCGGCTCCCAGGAGCTGCTGCCCGAGCTGCTGAGGGTGCCCTCCGTGCGCCAGCTCGGGCCCGGCCCCGCCGCCCTGCTGCCCGCCGAGTTCCGCGACTGCAACGGCAAGATGGGCGCCGAGCTCTTCCTCAGGGTGGACGGGCACAAGGAGGACGCGCTGGACTACGAGGATGACGGGGAGGATGTGAGTGCTGAGGAAGAGGGGGGCTCGTGGTTTTACAGTGGGTTTTCCGTTCCTAAAAGGATGGATGGAAATCCGACGTGGAAACGTGTTATCCCCACCTGAGGGATGGGCCTTTTCTTCCTGAAAGACCCCTTTTTTAAGAGATTTTTTTAGGCCAGATGGATGGAAATCCGACATGGAAATGTGTTATCCCCACCTGAGGGATGGGCCTTTGCTTCCTGAAAGGTCCCTTTTTAAAGAGATCTTTTTAGGCCTGTGTTGTATTTGCAGGGAAATGCCCCAATGAAGGCAGGAATGATGAATCTGACTCCATGTTCTCAGAAGGCTAATTTATTACTTTATGATACTACATTATATTCAAGAATGCTATACTATGCTAAAGAATACAGAAAGGTTACTTACTAAATGCTAAAAAGATCAAAATGAAAACTTGTGACTCTTTCCAAAGTCTTGACACAGCTTGGCTCTGATTGGCCAAAGAGTCAAAACAACTCACACCAGAATCCAATTAAACAACCGCCTGTGGGTAAACAACCTCCAAGCACATTCCAAAGCAGCAAAACACAGGGGAAGCAAATGAGATAAGAATTGTTTTCCTTTTCTCTGAGGCTTCTTAGCTTCCCAGGAGAAAAATTCTGGGTGAAGGAATTGTTTCAGAAAATGTGAATGCCACAGGCCTGTGACAATTCCATGAGATAAAACTTCCTTTTTTTTCCCAAAAATGCCTCATATTTGGGCCAACTGGGATTGTCCTTCTCCAAAATGAGCTGCTGACACAACAGGCTTTACTCACAGGAGCTCTTTGGTGTCATGAAAGCTTGGAAGCCTAAAAAGAGATGTTTTCCACTTAACTTTTTGGTTGCTTGAGGGCTTTTTGGGTTTGGCACAACTCTGTACATCCAAAATGACTGTTTCCCAGAAGTCTTGCTTTATCCTGTCCATCTCTTCCCTTTTTCCACCTCTTTCCTCCTTATTTTCTTGGACAAATGTGATAATGGCCACCACACTTCTGTCCCAAAAGCTGTGACCGCCTACAGACACAATAAAAAGCCATTAACTGCCCCCTTCTTCCACAAAACCACCGTGAAAGTTGAAGAGGCAGGAAAATAAAAGAGGAAGAAAAGGTGTTCCTTCTTTTTTACCCAGAGTTATTGCTACCGGATCCGCAAGGCCCTGGAGCCCTACAAACCCCAGTGGTGCAAGACTCACGAGAACTGGTCCCTCTACTTGTTCTCCCCACAGAACAGGTAAGAAATTCCAGGGAAATTCCAGCACAGCAGGGGTTTGAGGTAATGGAATATTGCCTTCCTAGCCAGTCTCCCCTTGGGAAAAATCCTTCAGAGCTTTAGGATCCAGTTCCTGATTTTGAGGTGAAGTTTTCAGTTCAGTGTGGGCAGAACTGTGTGGTTCATCCCGTTGCTGTCAGTGGTTTAGCCAGCATTAGTAATAATTAATAATTAATGATAATCATGGCTGAAGCCTGTGGAGATGCTGCCTCACCACTTGGGCTGGTGCTGGTTTTTGGGGAGGAGCCTATTTCTGACCCAAACTTCTGAAGGATCTGTTTTTCCCACCTCTCTCCAGGTTCCGAGTGACGTGCCAGAAGGTCATTGCCCACAAAATGTTTGACCATGTGGTTCTGGTCTTCATCTTCCTCAACTGCATCACCATAGCTCTGGAGAGACCAGACATCGACCCCCTGAGCACGGTGAGAGGCATTTCCTTCCTCCATCTCCCATCCAGATCTTCATCTCCTCAGGACCAGAGCCTGCAAGATAAATGTTGGGTTTCTGACTCGTGTCTCTTTGTTGCTCTGTGTTTTCCAGGAAAGGATATTCCTCAGTGTCTCTAATTACATCTTCACTGCCATCTTCGTGGTTGAAATGATGGTTAAGGTAATTAGAGCTTCATCCCATGGCCCAGAGCAAGTCCTGGCAAAGACCAGACCATGGCAGAGTTATGATCTGGGTGAAGATTTCAACGTCTCCCTTCTCCTGACTGCAGGTGGTAGCTCTTGGCTTTTTCTCTGGGGAGAACACGTACCTGCAGAGCAGCTGGAACGTCCTGGATGGAGTGCTGGTCTTTGTGTCCATCATTGACATCATTGTGTCCATGGCATCAGCAGGAGGAGCCAAAATCCTGGGAGTCCTTCGTGTGCTGAGGCTTCTGCGGACCCTGAGACCTCTCCGGTATGGGCTGATAAATCAGAGAGTTTGGGAAATGCACAAGGTCTTGCTTAATAACACAAAACACTGAAATACAACATGGGTAGAAACATCTTTGGGGATCTCTAAACTCGGTGAGGAATTGTTTGAAAACAGTGAAATGAGTTCAGATTCTTCTTCTCCAGCTCAGACTCATGTGGCTGGAGTTTGGAGTGAGAGGTGTGGTCAGAATCCAGAGTGAGAGCACTCAGAGCCTCCTCCACACTGCAGCTTTGTCAGCCCTTCCCAAATCCTTGTTGCACTGCACAACCTCACAGGCACTCCCCAGCAAAGAGGGATTTGCAGCTGAACAGGTGCTGATGAGGATTTGATAAGCTCCAGCATCCTTCTGAGGATTTGATAGGCTCCAGCATCCTTCCCTGCTCTCCTGACCCTGCCAAACATCCCTTCAAAGCAGCTCCTCCCTCAGCCAGGCACAGGAGGGCAGAGCTTCCAGAGTTTGAGAACAGGAGTAAAGATAATCTGTGTTTTGGTTATGATTACACAATAAAGAGGGATAATGCTTGGGGGGGATTTGGATCAGCTCCTGTTCTGGTTTTGTCCTGCTTGGCAATAAACAGGAGCCTTTTTTTTTCTGAAATTTCAGGGGAATGAGACAGTCACCTCCAAAAATCTGGAAACTTTTCTGGGACAAAGCTGTGCTTGTGAGTGATAGGAAGAGGGAATCTTTTAGACCACAAGAACAACAGCTCTTTGTGCTCTGTGTCCCCTTAGTGAGCAGGAAATCAGTGTTTCTGGCTCCTTGCTGTTCTGCTGGTGGCACCAGGGTCCCTTGGCAGTGCTGGCTCCCCAGGACACCCTGGACAAGTCACCACGTGTGACCCACAGAAGTGGGAACAGAATTCAGGGCACGGGCAGTTCATGAGGAAAGGGGAGGGGGGAAAGGGGGAATTGGTCTTTGAGAATAACTAGGCCAGATCCTATGAATAGAAAGGAATTCATCACCTCTCACCACGGCCTCACTGAGCACAGGATGGCTCCAGGGACCATTCCTAACACTTTGGAGGTGCAGTTCACTCTCCACATGATTTCTCTCAAACAAGACCCTGTGGAAATGCTGCAGCACAAAACGCTTTTCTGTGGGCTTGGCAGGCACAAGGCATCACTACCCACGTGAGCTGCAGCTCCCTGCAAGGACTCACCCTTTACAAGCCCATCCTAAAAACAACTTTGATGTTTTTCAGGCAAAACTCCCACCTGGCCCTTCCTAGGAAAGCTTGGCTTGGGCTGGTTCCACTGCCATCTTCCCAGGGAGGGCAGTGCATGCCCCAGGCTCTCCTCCAGGGAAACAACACCCCAAACCTGCCTCAGAGCACACCAGGAATCTGCTTCCCAACAGGACTGACCCTTTGGCTGTGGAGCTGCTGATCACAGGCTCCTGTTAGCTAAGAGCCAGCTCAGGAACTAATTAGGGAACAAATTGGAATTACTTTGTTTGGAAAGTTGTCATGGCCACTGCTGCAGGAGGAGCACCAGACGTGCTCTCCAGGCCCACTGGGAAGATGTTCACGCGTTGGGAGAGGAAGGAGGGTCCTGCCTGTGTCCCTGGGCTGGGATCAGAGCCCTTGGAGGGATCTGGAGTGAGGTACAAACCTCCCACAGCGGGAGCTCTGTGATGCCCTGCCCAAAGGGAGTCTCCCCTCCTCACTCTGCCCAGCTGTCACTATTTTAATTCCCTCTGATGTGATTGGGAATGTTCTGGTTGTCTGAAGAATTCCCTGCCTGCAGGTAGAGGAGGTTTGGGCCAGCCCCAGAGAGCAGAGGAGAAGCAGCTGGGTGATAACAGGACATACATAAAAATTAAAATTTAATTTTCTTGTGGTTTTTTTCCAGAGTCATCAGCAGAGCCCCAGGTCTGAAGCTGGTGGTGGAAACCTTAATCTCCTCCTTGAGGCCTATTGGGAATATTGTTCTCATCTGCTGTGCTTTCTTCATTATCTTTGGGATTTTAGGGGTCCAGGTAAAGTATTTCCCTCCCCTGTAAGTGACTGCTGCTTTTCTCACAGGCTGGGGTTGAGGTGGAAATGATGAGCTGAAATTCCTCCAAAGGAAGATTTCAGTTTGGGGAGAAGAGCCAGGCTTTAGGAGAAATGATCCAGGGTGGGGTTGGCAGCTGCTCCCAGCAAGGATCTCAGGATTAGGAGAGCAGACAGACCTCCCTGCTGAACTCTACTGCAGGAATGAAAGATAAATCACAGAACAGACTTTTCAAAGCTGCTTCTTTTTTGTTATTTTCTTTTTTTTTTTAATTTGTGTTCTCAAATGCAGCTTTTTAAAGGCAAGTTCTACTACTGTGATGGCCCTGATGTCAAAAACATCACCACGAAGGCTGACTGCACCAACGCTCACTACAAATGGGTCCGGAGGAAGTACAACTTTGACAATTTGGGGCAGGTAAAGTCCTCCCTGTAGGGGTTTTCTGTGCCAGCTTTCATGGATGGACACCTGAAATGTGTGGCTTCAGGAGGGTGTGGAGCCTCCATCATAGGAAGTTTCCAAAATTGATTTGCAATCATCTATCAGTGGGTTCATATTTGCACTCGGTGATCTTTGAGGGCTTTTCCATCCTTGGTCATTCTATGACTTTATCTGGAAATCTCTGTCTTTTACCCTAAATGTGTAAAAATGGATCAGATCAACCCCTTGATCTCTTGCTATGGTTGTACAATTCCTTGGTTTTAGGAGAGTTGTCCTAAAGCCACTGCTTTGGGATGCAATCCCTCTTATTCTCTAGATTTCTTGGTGTTCTCTTTGCAAATGAAGAAAATTAAGTGCTCTACGTGGCTGAAAAGCAGGCCAGGCCATAGGAGGAGTTGGGAGCTCCTTCTCTGGGGACTGCAAGGCAGGACCAACCCCTTCTGTCCATTTTGCAGGCCCTGATGTCCCTGTTTGTCCTCTCCTCCAAGGACGGCTGGGTGAACATCATGTACGACGGGCTGGATGCCGTGGGCATTGACCAACAGGTACCTGTCCTGCAGAGCCCACCTGTGCTCCTCTCTCCAGCCTCAGGCCTGGGCACTCCAGGGTTTTTGAAATCCCAGGAAGCAGCAGAGCTGTAGAACCTCCTTGAGGCCCTTTTGCTCATTGAGCTGCCAGTTTTCCATTTTTTGGAGTTGCTTTTCCATGGCTGCTTCCCATGTAGGACAAGCTCTGGCATGTCCTACATCAGGGGATGTAGAATGAATTAGAATGAGGGTGCTTGAGGATGGGAAACCACCAGAAATGTTGTGGAAAAGGCATTCAGTTTGTGAGTTTTGTGGCATTTTCCGTGGGAAATCGAGTCTTGCATGAGTAGAACCCACCCAGAGCCACAGTAACACTTTGGACTTCATTTCCCCCACTTCTGAAGATCTGGTAACAACTGAGAAACATTAAGCAGGAGCCCACATCTGAAAAAATTAAAAATCTGGAGCCTATCTTTAGCTGAAACAATCTTGCTGGTGGGATGATGCTCACCACTGAGATTTAACTGAAGCTGTGTGAAATAAATACCAAAATAATCAAATCCTGTAAGGCACTTTTGGGTGGGTTTCGCACCAAACTGTAAAATTTTAGTCAGTGAGAAGGTGAATGAGAGGAGAATCCTTGGGGAAAACCCTCCTCCCAGTGCTCCCCACCTCCCCACACAACTTACTGCTCCAAAAAAACTGACTCAACCCACCCGCTCTGTGCCGCTTCTCCCTCGTCTTTCCCTCCCCTCCCAGCCCATCCAGAACCACAACCCTTGGATGCTGCTCTACTTCATCTCCTTCCTGCTCATCGTCAGCTTCTTCGTGCTCAACATGTTCGTGGGGGTGGTGGTGGAGAACTTCCACAAGTGCCGGCAGCACCAGGAGGCGGAGGAGGCGCGGCGCCGGGAGGAGAAGCGGCTGCGGCGCCTGGAGAAAAAGCGCAGGAGTAAGGAGATGTACCTGTCTGGTCGGTAGAGTGCCTTACAAACCAAAATCTTTCTGAGCCCTGCCTGCTCCCAAAGCAAGATTTCATTTTGGTTGTGGGTTTTTTGTGGTTTTTGTTCGGGTTCACAAGGTTGTGTTGTTTCAGTACCTCTTTGGCGGTGCCTTAAGGCTCGGGCTGGTGACGCCTTGGGATTGTCCTGGTGGGAAATGTCACCTTTTCACCTGGCTGGGGGGGAAATGCTCCTCCAGCAGAGTCCTCTCTGCAAGGCCATGCTGTCCCAAGCACTGAGGGACAGGGGTGAACAGTTTCCCTGCTCCCCCCGTGCCTGGAGGCCACTCCAAGGCTCCCCCATGCCTTAACGCGCCGCCTGCATCCGAGGATGGTGGTGGGCTTTGATTTGGGGGTTCATTTCTCAGCTGAAGCAGTGCTGATGCTGTTTGGGAGTCCTGGAGCATGGCCCCGCATGCCACAGACACTGCATGGGGGCATGGACAGAGCCTGGGGACAGCAGGGAGCCCCAGGGTGGGGCTGCAGGCAGAATTCCTCTTGGGACCGTGTCCATGACAGGAGATGCTCGTCCCATTCCAGGCTGGAACTCAGTCCTGGGACTCATTTTGTCCTTGGAACACTGGCCGGGGGCAGGGCCATTAGCCAAGAAAGGCCTTTAGCCAAGAAAGGCCTTTAGCCAAGAAAGGCCTTTAGCCAAAATTTCCTTCTCAGTGGATCTCATAGGGACCATCAAACCCCAGACCCACCTGAGCCTGTGCTCCTTTCCTGCCCCAAACCTGCCCATTCCCACCTCCCCTGGGAGGGTATTCCCAGGAAATCTGTCAGGAAAGCAGCCCCAGCTTTCCCAGAAGTTCCAGTGAGCAGGGAGAGCCTGCCAGGCATTTTTGAGGAGTGAGCAAACCTGGCTTGGCCACTGAGATCAAAGCTGAGCTTAGTCAGAGGTAAGGCTGAGCTTTCCTGGCCCTGTCTGCTTGCAGCAGTGCTGTGACTCTGCCTGGCCGTGTCATCTCCTGGAAGGAGCAAATATTGTGACAAATTGCTTGTGTCCCACACATCAAGGCATGGATATCCATTTCCAGCTGGAAAAGCAGCCCAGCTCCAAGGACACGGCACAGGCTGTGCTGGGAGAAATCCCATCCCATTCCATTCCCTGCATCCCTCCAGGCTTTGAGCAGGAGCTGTGTCCCTCACTGCCCCTCTGCTGCTCCCCTGGTGCTCCTTGGTGGAGCCAGGGGACACCTCAGCACTAAATGGTGGCACTGCTGTCCCTACAGGACCTCAATGACACCACAGGGAGGGCCAAGCTCTTTTGATTTTAGCCAGTTGTGAGTTCAGCGCCTGGCTCAAAATGAAATCCAGCTCAGACACTGAGTCTCCCCAGAGATTTCCAAGGGTTCAAATGCAATTTCCTGCCCCTTTTCCCATTTTGCTGTGGGAGTGTGAGGGTGGAAATACTGAAGGCAGCATTTCCAGCACAGGGAGGAGAATCAGATTTAGGGTCCCAGGGATCCTCCTTGTGCAGCTTCTACCCCAATGTCCTGACCTGAAAGACATTCAGATAAACTCAAGGTTTATATGAAATTTTTAAAAAAAAGCAATTTTAAGCATCCTTTGAGAGAGCAGGGGCACAGGTATGGAGGCACAGCTCAGTTCTTGATTAGGAAATAAATCTTATTAAAGCCTGGCTGTGACTGTACAGCTCAGACACAGAAAGAGCCAGTCCCTGTCAAAGTGATGGACACTGTGACATTGTCCCTCTTTATCCACCACCTCCAAGGAGCTATTTCAGCCCAGCCATTGCACAGATGAGCCTTGTAACATTTCATGGAGAGCACACAGGGAGGAGGACAGATTTCTGGAAGGGGATCAAGTCAATAGAGCAGCTGAGAAGTGAAACATTTGGCCATGTGCTGGGCTTCCAGAAGGTTCCCTGAAAACGTCTGGCTCTACCTGCAAGGACAGCTTGGCATCCAAGCTGGAGCTGTTAACAAGGTGAACCCAAATACCTGCTGCCCTTTTGGGAAATCGCTGTTTCCATTTCTAGGGATGTATTTTTGTTTCAGTTGGGAGGGGTTTGAACCTCCTGGGTGGTTTAGGTGACTAATGGATTTGATGATAAAACCGTGGCAGACTCAGAAAGATGCGAGCTGTGGCTGTGGGCAGTGTGTGTGTGCTCGTGGAGCTGGGGGATCTGCATGGTGGCAGCAGCTGGCAGCTTCCTCTGCTTCCATGTGTCCCTTCCACTGCTTCCATGTGTCCCAGCACTCCGTGTCACCCCTGTGGAGCAGCCTGGTCCCCCCAGGGAGAGGAGGGAGGAATGTGGGGAGGCTGGCAGAGATCCCTGCTTTCACCTCAGTCAGCATTCCCAGCGTTGGGCAGAGCAGGAGAGGAGGAGGAAAATCCAGCCTAGGCCACCAATGCACCCTGTGGGCTTGCTGTCTGCCTGGCACCTTGTCTGTGTGTCCTGTCCCCTGTCTGTGGTGTCCCCTGGGGATGGAGGGCTGGGGGATCTGTCCCTTCCTGCACACACAGAAATGCACCACGGAGCTGTGGCAGGCTGGGAATGGGTTAAACCTCAGCTGGGTGATCCTGGGTTCCAGTTCCAGGTTGGATCCAGGATTTGGGGCTTGTCAGAGGGATTGTTCTGTGGAAAAAACTCTGGGAATGGGATAAACCTCAGCTGGGTGATCTGGGTGCCAGTTCCAGGCTGGATCCAGGATTTGGTGTCTGGAAATACAGCAGAGGAATTTTTTCATAGAGAGCACAGCCCTGTGTTAATGGGTTAAACCTCAGCTGGGTGATCTGGGTGCCAGTCCCAGGCTCGATCCAGGGTTTGGGGCTTGGCAGAGGGATTGTTCTTTGGAAAATACAGCCTTGGAATGGGTTAAACCTCAGCTGAGTGGTCCTGGGCACCAATCCCAGGCTGGATGCAGGATTTAGGACCTGGCAGAGGGATTTCTCCATGGAGGACTCAGCCCTGCAGCAGGACCCAGCTCTTTCTCAGGTGGGATGGGGAGTCACCACCTGCTTTGGGGTGGTGACTCCCCATTTCAGGGGAATGGTCCCTCTGAGCCCAATTCTGTGCTGTCACCACCTCAGATCTTTCCAAAACATTTCTCCTTTCCCATCTGAGGAAGGAGGGCCACTGTGCTGCAAGGATTGGCAGCAGGTTCATTCTGCTCAAGGAGAGCAGAGGGCAGGGGGTGAGGACGCTGAGAAATGCATTTGATGTGGTTTTAAAAGCTCAGTGAACTTTTTTATGTGCAGAGAAGAAAAATCAAGATAAACCAGAATATTTTTCCTGCCGCTGTCCCTGCTCCATCCATTCCATCCAAGGGTAATTTAACAACCCTGCTGCTCTCAGCCTTTTAATGAGCTTCTCAGAAGACACAGACCCAGAGCAGCCTCCCCAGATTGAAGGTTTTCATTAAAAACACGTGGAGCAGCTTGATCTGCTCTGCCTGTGGGATCCAAACCCAGCTGTCAGCTCAGCTCTGACCTTCAGGGGCTGCAGGAGGGTCTGGGTGACATCGGGGGCTGACAGCAGAGCAGGAAAAGCTGGGAAAGCTGGAAATCCCAGCTCTAGCTGCCTCTCAGTGGTGTCCCTTCAGGAAGACCCCAAAAAATGAGAATTCAGAAATACTTTTTCCTGATTTCAGCTCTGTGAGAGGAGAGTGGCCACAAATCGGTTCCTCTGAGGTTTTTCCTACCAGAGCTGGGAATTGTGGAAGGATGAGGGAAATTTTAAGCCCCAGCCAGAGGTGCCTTTCAAAGCAAAAGAAATTTTAAGAAATTCAAAGAAATTTTAAGAAATTCAAAGAAATTCAAAGAAATTTTAAGCCCCAGCAGATGTGCCTTTCAAAGCAAAAGAAATTTTAAGAAATTCAAAGAAATTTTAAGAAATTCAAAGAAATTTTAAGCCCCATCAGAGGTGCCTTTCAAACCAGTGGCTGCAAACCTTTCTCTAGAGGGTGGCACATGGTGATATTTGAATTTAAACACCCTCTCAGTGCCATAACCCTCTGTGTATCCAGCAGAATCATTTGAGCTGGAACTGAAATTTTGGGTGCTGCATCCCTGAGTGTTCAGGGTTTCCAAGCAGGGAATTCTCAACCCCTGCTATTTGTTTTTCCAGGCAGCTGCAGGTACAGAGCTGCTCTGTTCCAGGCATGAATAACCCCATTAGGGCTTTCTAATGTTTCATGCAGAGCATTGTAGTGGAGGAGCTGGGGCTGGGAATTGTAATACCAACTAAAAATGCTTTTAAGCCAGGGGAGGACGGGGCTTCATTAATTTCCATGTCAGCAGAAGCACAAGCAAAGTTGAAATACTCTGCAGAGAGGTGAGATTCAAGTATTAGCCAGCATCTAAAAGCAGGGGGAGGAAAGGCTGGGATTTTCCTTTTTTCATCTGTTTGATGGTTGCTTTTTTTCCCCCTCCTCGCACTTCCACCAGTTCAAACCAGCAGCTGAAGGGAAACTTGGCTGTGTTTGATGGAGGGAGAGCATTTAGAGAGTGCCAGGACAAGGGGAATGCATGCCCACTGCCAGGGGGTTATGGGATTTGGGGAATTAATTCCTCCCTGGGAGGGGGGGAAGGGGCTGGGATGGAATTCCCAGAGAAGCTGGGGCTGCCCCTGCATCCCTGGAAGTGTCCAAGGCCAGGTTGGGATGGTGGAAGGTGTCCCTGCCATGGCAGGGGTGGAATGGGATGGGCTTTAAGGTCCCTTTCAACCCAAACCATCCTGGAATTCTATGAGAACCCCAATGTGTCCAGGCAGGATGAGGCTTGGAGCAGCCTGGGACAGTGGAAGGTGTCCCTGCCATGGCAGGGGTGGCACTGGAGGGGCTTTGAGGCTTTTCCCTGGGCACATCCCTGGGCACATTCCTGCTCTCTCTGTGCTCATCCCTGGGCACATCCCTGTTCTCTCTGGGCACATCCCAACTCCTTGGGCACATCCTGGCTCCCTCCAGGCATATCCCAGCTCCCTCTGGGCACATCCCTGTGCTCATCCCTGGACACATCCCTGGGCACATTCTTGCTTTCTCTGGGCACATCCCTGGGCACATTCCTGCTCTCCCTCTAGGCACATCTCTGGGCTTGTCCCTGTGCTCATCCCTGTGCTCATCTCTGGGCACATCCCAGCTCCCTCCAGGCACATCCCTCCAGGCACATAACTGCTCTCCCTGGGCACATCCTTGGACACATCCCTGGGCACATCTCAGCTCTCTGGGCACATATCCCAGCTCTCTCCAGGCACATCCCTGGGCACATTCCTGCTCTCTCTGGGCCCATCCCAGCTCCCTCTGCCCGCCTGGCACGGGCAGCATCTCCTGGAGTGGACATTGCATGGGGTCCCCCCTGCTGCATGTGGTTATTGTCACCTCTGTCACCTCCCTGCCACCTCTCCTTGGATGTTTCTCCCTGCTGGAGTCCCTCCCCTGTGCCTTGCTCTGCCTGTGGGCTGTGTGCATCCCAGAGGAGCCAGGCTGCACCTGCACTCCCTGGGGTTAAACCTGTCCTGGGTTTTCCCTGCAGGAATTTGGGCAGGGCTGAGAGAGACCTGTGGGACCCCTCTGTGCTGTGGCACAGAGCCACCTCTGGGTCTGCTGCTTCCCCCTTGGGTTTCCTCTCCAGCCCATGGACAGAAGGATCTCTGATTTTAGGAGTTTAGGAAGTTTTCAGCTCAGTGCCTGGCAGTGGAAAATGTCTTCTTGTGATTCTCCTTCTGTAGTTAGTTGATAAAACAGAACAAACACCTGATTTTTTGCTGAATGGTGAATAAATCAGGCATTTGGGCAGGTGAGGGGTGGTGAAAACCACCTGCAACCTCTTTTCCTTATGTGCTGCCAGCCCATCCCTGCTCATCTCCTGGAACCCATTAATCAACCATTCCTCATTAATAAATAGTCCCTTAATATAATATTTAACTATTAAGGGTATTCTCAGACCTCCCAATGAGTTTTCTGCACTCCCAAGAAGACATTTCCCTGAAAATAATTTAAAAAAAATAAGGACAAGGATGTTGTAATCCTGAAAACACATGAAAGCACATTGTACAGGCTGAAATAAATATTATACTGCAATGCTTTTATTATTATTTTTCAGGCAGGCTGAGCTCAGTAGCACAGATAGCCCCAGCAGTCCAAGATGACTCGTAGGATTAAGGCACATGAAAGCAACAGAAAAAAAAAAGTAATCAAAAACAACTCTGGTTGCTTTCATCTTGTTTTTCCACACCCCTTAGCAGAGCAAAAAAAAAGCCTTGGTGACCCTGGTCAGAAGGAAATGTTTTTCAAATGCCTCCACTGTACTTTTAACTACCAGCAAAAAAAAATGTAGTTGAAAGAGAGCTACAGATTCTGTTTCCCTTTATCCAATTAATTTCAAGGGTTTGGATGCTGATCTGGCATCAGTTGCACCAAAAAAAAAAACAAAAAACCTCCCACATTTCAAGAGTCCTTCCATCTGAAAGGTATTAGCAGGATGAGAGGAGTGGAGATGGATTTCAGGAGGGCACTGAGTGCTTCTGAACTGATTTCCCTCCTTATTTCAAGGTGAAGCAACTTTTTCTGAGCTCTGCAAGCATTAAAAGCTGAATTTGCTGATATATTTGTAAAATCCCCTCTCTGTGAGGAACCATCCTGCTCTGCCTTGGTGTGACCTCAGTGTCTCTCCACTTGTGAAATCCACAGTAATGCCGCCTTGGCCTTGTGTAAACCCAGAATATTTACATTGCTGCAGTTTGAAAGGAATTGGAGTGCCCACAGCCATCCCTGTGGTCACACTTTCACTGGAGAGAGGCAGTAAATGCAGTCCTGGGGTCCAAACACTCTTGTTGGAACACTCCCAGCAATTTGGTCACAGGCAGAAATTTCCACATTTGAAGAAAAGAAAAAGGAGGAATCCCAGCCAGAGGCAGAGATATAAAATTCATGTGAATGCTTTTGGATGCAGCCATGCCCTGAGCCCTAGATATATTGTTTAATTACCTATTTTAAATACAAATGTATATTTCTTTTTCCAGAGGAGCTTGTGCTGGTTGTCCTGGCAGAGCCAAGCGCTTTGTGGCTGTGTCCTGTGTGCTCCCATCCCTCAGGAATGCTCTGCTGCTTTTCCTTAAACCTTCTGGAGCTCGGGGCATGTTCTCCTCCCAGCTGGGATGTTCCTGGCACTGCAGGACTGGGAGAGATGAGTGCTGCCCCAGCTTTGCTGGGTTTGGAGCTTTTCCTTTGGCTTTGGGTCCTGTGTCCATCCTGCTCCTCCTCTGCTGCCCATTCTGGAGGGGACTGAGGGACAGAGGGAAGGACCTGGCTGGCACCAGAGCCTGCTCATCCCAAAAACCCCGCTGGGCTGTGGTGAGAGGCAGGATCACTCAGGGATCACTCAGGGATCACTCATAAATTATACAGGGATCACTCAGGGATCGCTCAGGGATCACACAGGAATATTTCAGGAATCACTCAGGAATTACACAAGAATCAGGAATCTAGGGATCACAGAGGAGTATTTCAGAAATCACTCAAGAATCTCAGGAATTACACAAGAATCAATCTGGGATCACTCAAGAATTACACAGGGATCACACAGGAATCACTCAGGAATCTCAGGAATTACACAGGAATCAATCAGAGATCACTCAGGGATCACACAGGAATGGTTCTGGGATCATTCAGGGATATCACAGAAATCACTCATAAATCTCTTAGGAATCACACAGAGACTCTCCAGGGTCACACAAGGATAACACAGAAATCATTCAGGAATTACTCAGAAATTACACAGGGATCACTCAGGGATCACTCAGGAATCACTCAGAGATCCCACAGGAATCACACAGGAATCATTCAGGGATCACTCAGGGACTATTCAGGGATCACTCAGGAATTACATAGGAATCAATCAGGGATCAAAGGGATCCCACAGGAATCCCTCAGGAATCACTCAGCAATCACACAGGGATCACTCAGGAATCACACAAGGATCACTCAGGGATCACTCAGGAATTACACAGGAATCCCTCAGGAATCCCTCAGGCCTCACTCAGGGATCACACAGGAATCACTCAGCGATCACTCAGGGATCACTCAGCCACTCCCCACGTTTTGTCACCTTTGTTCCCCACCTGTGCCCAGCTGGGAGGTGACCTCCAGCCCCCGTGCTGGTGGCCCTCAGCCCTGCAGCCCCCTTGGCTCATGGCTGTCCCCTGTGTCCCCACAGAGGCCCAGCGCAGGCCCTACTACGCCGACTACTCGCCGGCCAGGAGGTACATCCACAGCCTGTGCACCAGCCACTACCTGGACCTCTTCATCACCTTCATCATCGGCGTCAACGTCATCACCATGTCCATGGAGCACTACAACCAGCCCAAGGTAGGAGCTGCCCCCAGAAGAGTTGCCTTGAGAGGAAGTTGGCCATGGGGACACTCTTAGTGATGTTTTAGGGTTTGTATTTTATTATTTTAATGTATTTGTAATGCTGCAGTTCTTTAGTGTAGAACTCTAAACCCCATGTGCAGTGTGAGCTGCTGCTTTCCCATTTTGGGCAGACACAACAATTCCTCTCCAGGCCTGGCAATCAAGGACACCTCACTGGCTCAGGGCCCAGAAATGTAAACAAAAGTGCAAACTTGAGGAAAATTACTTCATTACCTGAAGCTGTAATTGGCAGATTAACCCCCAATATGCAAATGGCCCAAACTTATAAAAGTGTGAAAAGCCCTGACCCGTGGTCCAATTTTGGGTGTAGCCTTTGTCTGCCCTAAATGTACCTGAAGGGCCTTCAATAAATAGAAACACTTTTTATCCCCTAATTTTGTCTAGCCTCTGTTTTTAGGTAGCCCCAAAAAGGCACCCCCAGTTTTTGGGGAGCCTCAGCATGCTGATCCAGCTCTGCCTCAGGCAAAACCTCCATTTCCCTGCCTTGCGTAAAAAAAACCCAGCTAATGGAGAGTGAATTAAGCTTTTACCAGGAAAAGGCCAATCTAAATATTTCCTGCCCTGATCCCAAACCTGACTGAGCCTCACACTGGAAAACAGTCCAGAGTTTTAGAACATTCCATTAACAGATATAAACTCAGAGTTACAGCATGCAGAGTGTTTCTTTTCCTCAATGGATTCTGAATAAACCAAATTTAAAAGTACAATCCTTATTTTTTTAATGTATTATAAAATCATTCTCCCCTCAGAACACCTTTGACAGAAATCTTAGGGGCTGATAGATAAATTTATATCAATTTATACATTTTCCATCTATAAATTTTCCATTTCATTATCATTTATGAAGCTCTGGCTCAGCATTTACTTTTCCAGCATTCCATGGTAACCTGCAAATGCCTCCTGGATGCTGAGCCAGAGGGTAATGTGTGTGTGTGTGTGTGTGTGTTTTACACCAGGGTAATTCCATGGAAATGTTGTTTATCCAGGTTAGGTTTTATTTACTCTTGGTTTACGTTCACTTAACACAGAGTTGTAAATCCAAATGCAAACGGTCACAAACGATGGCAGAAGTCAGGCTCGGGCTTTGGATGGAACAGGGAATTGTGCTGTGTTTTTTAAGCTGCCATTTTATTTGAGGTACTGGTACAAAAATAGGGATTGTTGCCAACACCTCAGAAACTTCCAGCTCCCATTTCCAAAAATCAGGGCATGGCCATGCCCTGGTGACCTCACTGTGTGTGGGGTCAGCAAAGCCAGGCATCACACAGAGGGCACAAAAAGAGCTTTCCTGTGCCCTGGGGTTTCCTGCAGCCTCCTCTGTCCCATTTATTTCCATTTTTGTCCAGTTTGATGCTCACAATTCCCATTTTTAATTGAAAATTCAGAATCCTGCTCTACACTAAACTAAACCCCCCAATCCCTCCCCACCCCAAGAGCTGCTCCCCCTCTCCCAGCTTGTCTATTTTAAGACTCCCCACAAGATTCCTTTGCTATTGTTGGCCCCCAGCTCCAATGAAATCCATTATAAACACTCATCATGCCCGAGTATAAACACTGTGGATTCCTGACTTCCGAGGGCGGCTCCGGGGACAGCGGCAGCGCTGCACCAAATATGGACACGCTTTGCCCAGCTCTGGAGATGCCCCATTTTTCAGCAAGGAAAGGTTCCATCCATCTCTCCAAGGTTTATTTATTTTCCTCAGCTTTTTAAGCAAAGCCTTTGTCCCCAGGGCTGGGATCAAGAAATGATCCATCAAGGCTTTTCTTCTCCCCACTTCAGACCAAGGAATCTTCAGGAGATGGGGAAGGGGGGAATTTTTTTCCTGTCTGGCCCAGACTGAACAATTTGTGCACTGAGCTTGAACCTGACATTTTTAGCAGAACTAATCTCGGTGCTTTGGAGGGTTTTGTTTGACTCAGGGGCTAAGCCTTTATTTGAGTTCTGCTGGGTGATTTAGTGAGCTCCACGAGCCTTTATGACTTAATTCCTGAAATTTCTGAGCTACTCTCACCCTGGTCATTGCCAATCCCTCCATGGGGTCTGGGAAGGGATAACTGGGCTGACCTAACTGGGATCTGTCTTTCCAGTCCCTGGATGAAGCCCTCAAGTACTGCAACTACGTGTTCACCATCGTCTTTGTGTTCGAGGCACTGCTCAAGCTGGTGGCCTTTGGTTTCCGGAGGTTTTTTAAGGACAGGTGAGAGCATTTTGGACCCCTGTGGATTTGGGATTCAGGGCTGGACTGACCCAGTTTCAGAGCCAGATTCTGTGGTGACACAAGAAGAGCCCAGGGCTGGCTCTCAGTGGGTGCAAACTTTGCAAACTTTGTAATGTAAGAACTGAAAATCCTGAGAACTGCTGGCGGTGCTTTGCAGGAGGAATTCAGGAAATCTCCCCAAATTCCAGATCCATCTTTTCCCCCAGGATTTCCCTTTCCACCAGGCCTGACCAGCTCAGCCTAGAGGTCAGAAACCCTTCCCAGTCAGCTCCCATATTTTGTGGCTCAAGGATGTCTGTACCAGCTGCTCTGAGCTGGTTTTGTATCACCTAAAAATCACAGGCCCATTTGAGAATGAGAAGATGTGAGGGAAATAAATTTGTAGAAAATTTTTAAAACTTAATAGAAAGTTTATATAGTATATATTTGTATATAAACTTTGAGATAAAAAAAATATTGATTTAGAAATATTGTAGAATAAGGTAGATATTGTTGAGAGAAAAATATAAATAAAAATAAGTTTTAAAGGATGGTTTTATATTAAAAAAAACCAAACTAAATACTTTGGAACTATAAAACATATATTGTATTAAAACTCAAGAGGAGTAATTTTAGATAATTAACTTAATCCGACAAAGATGCATTGGGATTTGCTGGTGCCTGTCATTAACATAAAATATGTATAATTTGAATTTTGTTTGTCCTGCATGTCTGTGTAGGTGGAACCAGCTGGACTTGGCCATAGTCCTGCTGTCCATTGTGGGCATCACTCTGGAGGAGATCGAGATGAACGCTGCCCTTCCCATCAACCCCACCATCATCCGCATCATGAGGGTGCTCAGGATAGCCAGAGGTGGGTCCTGCTCTGGGGGTCTCCAGGAAATCCTTTGGATGTTTGTCCTTCCCGCCCTGCTGGTTCATTTCCAGTGGGAAACATGGAATGGCAGCTGGAGGTTCCATGGGGTTTCCATCTGGGGCTGGGTTCTGATTCCAGCCTGGGATCACTGAGCTCTTATCCAGGTCCAGGGCAGGGTGGGGAGTGATGGCAATTAGGGCTTGGGAAGATGCTCCTCACTGGTGAGGTGCCTCCCATTTTCCTGCCTGGGCACGTTGGGGTTCTCATAGGTTTTTGTCCATTTTCATAGAATTCCAGGATGGTTTGGGTTGGAAGGAACCTTAAAGCCCATCCCATCCCACCCCTGCCATGGCAGGGACACCTTCCACCATCCCAACCTGGCCTTGGACACTTCCAGGGATGCAGAGGCAGCCCCAGCTTCTCTGGGAATTCCATCCCAGCCCCTTTCCACCCTCCCAGAGGAATTCCTTCCCAAAATCCCAGAACCCCCGCCCTGGCAGTGGGAATGCATTCCCCTTGGGACTGACAGGGGGATGTTCAGCCTGCTGGGATCAGGGAGATCCTGGTTTTCAGCAGAGAACTCCCCACATGTCCAAACAGCATTAAGGGAGATTTAAACCCTCCCTGCAAGACCTAAACTTCAATTTCCCTCCTGGATTTTGCCTGCAATTCTCCCCAGCCCTGCTGAGCAGGATTTGCTCCTCATTTCAGTGCTGAAACTGCTGAAAATGGCCACGGGCATGAGAGCTCTGCTGGACACGGTGGTGCAAGCCCTGCCCCAGGTAAGCCCCCAAAATTCCTGCATCCCTTTGGGGACAGAAGTGCCTTTGGGGCCTGGGGACACCTCTGGGTTTGGTGGCCTCCAGAAGACACCTGGGGAGGGTCTCAGCTTTCTCCAGGCCATGGGAGTGGAGTTTTGTATGGCTCATCCTGGAGTGTGTTTCATGGGAGAAGCAAAATGATGGGAAAGGAGTTCCCAGAGAGCAAATTCCTGTAGGCAGAGTTTGTACAAACCCCAGATCTCACTGGCAAGTTTGGGAAACACCGGGAGGGACAGACAAGGATCTTGGAGAAAGCACTGGGAGCTCTCAGCTCAGGAGTTTAATTTGGGAGGCAGGAACAGCCACAGTTATTGACAGAGGTGCTGCAGCCTTGGAAAGGCAAACTGGGGAGATGCTTCTGAGGGTTTAAATCTTGATTTGGGGTCACCAATCACCAAATTCTCCTGAGCTGCAAGAGAAACAAGAACACTTCCAGACTCAGGGAATTTGATAGGATCCTGCCAGGTTCACTTCCTGGGATCCCTTTTTTATGGCTCTGAGAAAAGGAAAGAAAGAAGCTTTTTGCTTGCTTTCAGTCCTCCATCAGAATTCCAAGGTGTTTGGGTTTTTTATTTTTAATGTTATCCTTTTTAAGGTGTGTTCTGCTCGTTTGTGGGTGTGCTGGTGTGAGCTCTGATTGTTCAGTGTTGAAGTTAACTCAGATTAACCCTGCCCATCCCAATTCCCTGGAGCAGCCAAGGGCAGACCCCACGTGGGTGGGAGTCTCCTCCAGAGAATGAGTGAGAGAACCAGCAGAAAACATGGAATTACCCAAAACCACCCCTGGGACTCAGTTCCTAAGTGCAAAGCAGCCCACAATCTATTCCAAGAGAGCTGGAAAATGGGGGATTTCTTTCCCTTGCAAAGACCCCTTTGCTTTGATCTTCATCATTGCCATGAACACATTTCTAATCCCAGCATTTGCCCTTTGGCATCCAGATTCCCTTAAGGATTTGGGCTGAGGCTGAAGCAGGGATTTCCCAACCTGACCCCTGGGCTGGCATTTGAAGAAATCCTTGGATTTGTGCCTGGTTTTCAGTTTACAAAGCATTGTCACCACAGCCCATATTGTCTCTCCCTCCTTGTTTTCTGTCCCCACCCCCCCAAACAATAGGGGGGCTCCTGGCCAGGGGTTTGGGTTCCTTGGGGTGTTCCTGCAGTTTGCATTCCCAGCAGGGTCTCTTGTCAAGGGAAAACCCCTGGGATGTTCCAAGCAGATCTCGTGCAGATAGAAAAATGCCACTTGGGTCTCCAGTGAATCTCAGAAAATGAGAAGGGAATTTTCAGAAGAGCTCTCTGACAACCATCGCTCTTCATAAAGCTGCAGCTTTCATTTCCGAGGCAGGGCATGAGTTCCTACCCTAATTAAATTAGCATCCTAAAACCACAGCTGGAAAATCCTCGTAGAATGTGGTTTCTAAGTGACAAAAAAGAGCTAATTTAATGTTTATTCATTCAGGTTTGGGGGGAAATTCTTTGTCTGGTGTGTGGAGAATGCCCATTTATGGGCTGACGATGACAAGGAGCTGTCACTGCATTTCTGGGGGGTGATTTTCATCAGCTTGGGATTTAGTTTTTATTCAGCAATTTAAATAACACTTGGAGAACCAATTATCCCCAAATTTGGGGGAATGCAGCATTTTGATCCAGGACTGTCACAGGATTAATCTCCTCTTTTGGGATTTCAGGCTGAGCTTGAGCTGCTCTTTTCAAAGTGTCCCTGCCCTGCTCCTTGTGTGGTGACCTCTGCATGGCAGGCCAAAAACCTTCTCCTCCACCTGATCTGTGGGGAAAAATGAGATTGAAAAGAGAAAAAAAAATGAGGAGAGGCCACAGAAAGAATGGTCAGGGAATGATCTCAGATTCTCTGCCCACCTTCTCCATCTCCTCCCAATCCCTGGTTGTAATTTTAAGGATTCAGTGTTAGGGAATCAGCCATCCCCTGTTGATGGAATACATTTATGTTTACTCTTCTTACTAAAAAAAAAAATTGGTGAGTTTAGTCTGAATTAGCAAGGTTTGGTTTTTCACTGGATGTAATTTTGCTTTTTTCTTGTAGCACTGCTCCTTTTTGGAGCAATGGTAGATAAAATAATCTCCTGCAGTCTGGAGAACAGGAGTGCAGTGAACTCTTTTAATCTCTTGGTGTGGAGCAGCTTTTCAAGACCTGCTTCAAGTGTTTTCCTCTTCTTTCTGAGCTCCTGCTCGTTAAGGCTCCATAATGAATTGCACCACTCATCCATCACTGATCATTTCCTTGCTCCTAAGTCTGGTGGCTGCTGGGTTTGGAAGCAAGGGCTGCTCTCTAAAGCTCCTGTTTGATGGTTTTTCTTTAGTCCTTTTCCCATTCCCAGCTTTCCAAAGTCCCTTTTTGGATCAGATTTGGGATATTTTCCAAAGTCCTTTCCTGCATCAGATCTGGGTTCAAATGCTCCTGGTGGAAGCGAATCCCCCAGCAGTCACTGCTGAGCTGCCTCAGCTCTTCCTGGTGGGGAGCACAACTGGAGTCCAGCCCAATCCCACCCTCCAACAGAAATAAGATGTGGAACTTCCCTGTCAGAAGTTCTGGGTTGTTTTCCTTTCTCTGGTCTCACTTGATTCATGGATGGAACATTAATTCCCTGCACAAGAGACTCCTCTGTCTTCAACAGCTTGAGACTGCCCCCACAGGGACTCCTTTTCCTTTTCCTTTTCCTTTTCCTTTTCCTTTTCCTTTTCCTTTTCCTTTTCCTTTTCCTCTTCCTCTTCCTCTTCCTCTTCCTCTTCCTTTCCCTCTTCCTCTTCCTCTTCCTTTTCCTTTTCCTTTTCCTCTCCCTTTTCCTTTCTCTTTTCCTCTTCTTTCTCCTTCTCCTTCTCCTTCTCCTTCTCCTTCTCCTTTTCCTTCTCCTTCTTTCCCTTCCCCATTCCCTCTTCCCTCTCCTCTTTGTGGAAATCCAGATAACACCTTTTACACATAATAACTCCCACATTACCCCAAATTCTTTGGGATTTCATCAATGCCATAAGTTTCCAGGCTGATTTTTCAGGCACCAAAAACAGTCAGGCTGCTTAGAGCAAAACCCAACACCCTCTTGTGTTGCCTCAACCTCAAAAGTTTGTTTATCCCTTTTATTTTAATTCCCTGTAATTATTTGCTCATTTGCCTCCCCAGCAGTGTGCGTGGGGTGCTTGTGCTTGTGCCTGCTCGTTTCTAATGGTTCCCAAAGCATCAGTGGTCCAGCAGACAGGAGCAGCAAAAGCTGTTCCAGAAGGCAGCAGAGGCAGATGAAATAACCCAGCCCAGCCATCCCCATCCCTGTTTTATCTTTATTATTCCCTGGAGGATTGTAATAATGTTAGGGAAATTGCAGAGCCAGTTTAGGCTTTATAGCAATTACAGCCTGCACTGGGTGATTGGACTATTCCCATTTCTTTAATATAAAAAATCCCTTCTTTCATCAGCAAGAGCTGTGTTAATTTTATAATGACAGATATCACACTGATAAACTTTCTGATTAAATTAAGCACAGTGCAAATAACCAAAAGATCTGTGGCTGTGCCACCTCAGAGAAGAAAACTCTCCCAAAGTCAGAGTTCACCAAAATGCACCTCAGAGATCAGGAATCCCTGGGCCTGACTGCCTGGATCACCTCCCAGCTCCTTGGTTTTAGGGATAAAATCCTGCTGCTGGTGCAGAGAACTCACTTTGTCTCAGTTAGGAGCTGCAAACAAAGAGATTAAAGTGGCAGCAGAGATAAATGGGAGCAGGTGGCAGCAGGTCAGGTCACTCTGCCCTTCGTGTTCTCTGCCTGAATCACCAAAAATCTGCTCCAGGAGAGGTTTTTGAGGCTGGGATTCTGTGCTGGGATGAGATCCAGCACGGAGGGCTGTGATGCTGGTGGTGTGAAGAACTTTTGAGCTGTTTTCATGTCACTTGTCACACCCTTCAGCCACCCTGGGGGCTTGGAACACCTCCAGCAGCACCTGGAGCTGCCAGTGCTGGTGTTTGGGATCAGGATCTTCCTGTGGGACACAGAAAGCTGAAATCTGGGAAGATCTGGTTGAGAAGGGCCTGTAAAGGAAAAGGCTCAGGGAGTTCTCCTCTCCCTTGAGCACTGCAAGCCCTCCATGCCTGTGAAACCTTTGGGAACAGCTCCTCTCCTGCCTTGCTGCTGTCTCAGAGTCCCAGGAAGGGAAAGGAAAGGGAAAGGGAAAGGGAAAGGGAAAGGGAAAGGCCCCAAACCCAATGCAGAGCCCAGGTCCCAAAGCAGCCCTGCCCCACAAACTGCCCTGGGGTGGCCACATTCCAGAGAGCAGGGTGATGGAGAAGCTGCTGCTTCCCCCAAGGGCATTTCTGCTCCTTCCCCCACACAAAGACCTCCCTGGGCCCCCTGAAGCAGAACTCAGAGAGGGACCAGGCTACTGGTCCCAGGGGAAATCTGATTTTCCTCTGGACCCCCATCCCTGCTGTGCTTGTGTTGAAAATGTGATGGAGTGATTTCATTCATGACCTCGACTTGCCTGACCCTTGTTCTGCTTTCTCCTTGTGTAGGTAGGGAACCTTGGCCTACTTTTTATGCTCCTGTTTTTTATCTATGCTGCCCTGGGAGTGGAATTGTTTGGCAAGCTGGGTGAGTAATGGGCCCCAGGCCGCTGGCTCCATCCGGTTGGTGTTTATTTGCTATCTGCCTGCTTCCTTTTCTCCCTCTCCCTCTCATTCCTGGGCCTTCCTTAGCTTCACACTGATGTTCTGGAAGATGGAAGTTTTCTCTTGATCTCAGGGTCACAGCTGACACACGAGGATGTAACACAGAACCTTTCTGACACACACACACACATTCAGAGCTCTGGCCAACGCCAGCCTTGGCTGGAGAGGAACTCTTTGCCTTTTAAATATCATTGCCCAGCATGGATTTGTTCAAGTTTGCTACTGGAGACAGAACACGAGCCTGCAGAGCTGGATGGGGGTCAGGTTCCTGCTGGAGAGATGCCACCATAAACATGTCCCTGCTCACAGCTTCCCCACAGCCCATCAGTTCTCTGCTCTTGGCTGCCACTGCCCCTGCAGCTCCCAGGGCTCCTCTGTCCCCTGCTCTCAGCATCACCTTCCCCTCTCTCCATCAACCAGGAGGCATCCAGGGCTTCCTGCTTGTCTAGCATTAATTAATCCTCCAGTCTGAGGATACTGCAGCTGCTCAGGAATGTGCCCATCACTAAAATCAGAGCAAACCCCAGCCTTGCCCAGCCTGGAAAATGCTGTTGGAGGGAGCTGTGTCTGCATCCTCAACATTTCCATCCCAATTAGAGCTCCAGGAGCACCAGAAGGCCCTTCCTGAGCAGAGTTTATGGCTGTCATTAATCCCCTTTATGAGCCCAGCCCTCTGCTCAGATTACAAGTGCCTGAGAGCAGAATAATTCTTTCAACCAAAACCAAATTATTTTTCAGTCTCTCACAAATTCCGGGGAAGGAAAGAGTTCTGCACCCACCCTGAGTGAGACAGTGTGGGTTTATATTCCACCCCTGGAGTTATGGGTGTATTTGTTCAGTCACAGGGGTGAAAAATTTTTCTTTTGGTGTTTCCACCCACACCTGGGCAATGCCAGCCCAGGGAACCCCACTGGGGCAAGACTCTGCTTCCTAGCCCAATTTAATGGGAATATTCCTTCCTTTTTCCTGATCAGTCCATGCCAGCCACAAGAACCATCAGCCCTCTCTCCCTCAGGACTGGTCATTTGTGGGTTTTTCTTGGAACTTTTTTGTTTTTCCTTCCAATTTACCTCAGAATAATTACCTAAGACTGAAATGCCCAACCAAGAGCCATTGCTGCCTGTCCTAATGGATATTTAACGAGGCTGTGTTTTATGGGAAGATGGATATTTCATATGTTCAATTTGCATTCATTAGGCTATTAATTCTCAGGGGGAAAATGTCAAATTGCTCCACTTTATCTCAGTGAAAATATCCCTCGTGGTGGATGTAAAAAATCATCAAGGCAAGGGCGCAATCAACAGGAAAACAGACAAAGGAGGCTGTAGAGCAGGAGTAAAGAAAATCACAGAAATCAGAAGGAATGGTTTGGGTTGAAAAGGACTTTAAAGCCCATCCAGTGCCACCCCTTGCCATGGGCAGGGATGCCTTCCACTACCCCCGCTTGCTCCAAACCATGTCCAATTTAAATAGATAAAAGGACTCTGAAATCACCTGTAAATTGGGGTGTGTGTTTGGGAGCTGTCCCGCATCGCAATAAACTTTCTAACTTCAAACTGTTAGAGAGTTTTTGTCCCTCACAGTTGGATATCCATACTAGATCAATATCCATATTTTTAATAAATCAGTGGCCTTGAATGTTTCCAGGGATGAGAATCCCACCACCACCATTTCCACACCTCCTGCTGTCCTGTCCCAAGGTTCTCCAGCTGAAAACACCTTTCCCCCTGTGCCCCCTGTTCCTCCTGAGCAGGATGTCACCACCCCCTGGTGCCATAAACCCATGGGACGTGGCTCTGGGGGCTGCTGTGGGTACTCCAGCATGGCTTGGCTGATGTGCTGCTCCTTCCCTGCCCCACAGATTGCAGTGAGGAGAACCCCTGTGAGGGCCTGAGCCGCCACGCCACCTTCACCAACTTCGGCATGGCCTTCCTCACCCTCTTCAGGGTGTCCACGGGGGACAACTGGAACGGCATCATGAAGGTGTGTGCAGTCTCCGGGGGCTTCCTCCTCTCTGGAGGGCTGTGGGTACAGAGTTCAAACGGATTTGGGCAACTCTTGGGTGCAAACAAAAATGTTTCCTCTTAAAATATCAAAATGGGACTTCCTAATAGAAAAGCCAGGTGTGTTTTCAAGATTTGTCCTGAAGTTTGTTCCTGGATGTGATATTGAAGGAAAATGATGCCAGGTTTTTGACTGGGAGGAGTAACCATGTGCTCTGGGTGCTGTGCCTTTGGGATGTGCCATAGAATCACAGGATCAGGGAATGGTTTGGGTTGGAAGAGACCTTAAAGCTCATTCAGTGCCACCCCTGCCATGGGCAGGGACACCTTCCACTACCCCAGAGCTCCATGCTCTGTCCCACCTGACCTGGAACACTCCAGGAGACGAGAAATCCAAAATTTGTGGGCACCCCATTCCCCTCTTTGTGGGGGCTGTAATCCATGACCACCTTATTTCCTCTTACCTGTTTCAGTTGTGCCCACTTTGTGTTCTTTTGGTGTTTTGAGACATAAACTTTAAGAAATTTAGGGATTTTAGAGGAGCTAAGATTTTAGTTAGAGATAAGCTTTATTGGAGTTAATTAAATGGGTAGGCCTTGATGAAGTTAAGAGTTAGTAGTTAACTAATAATTGACTGCTTGTCAACACAATGTTTGGTTAGCTGGGTTTAAAATGAAGAATATAGAAACTGATAAATAGCTTTTAGGAACATAAGACAATTGTAGCCTCCTCTGTTCTGAAACCAACTGAAGATGGGGAATGGGAGTTCTACCAAGGGTTCATTTGTCATATTTGCATTGAAAAGGTAGAAAGTTCAGAACGAGAAGACTTCATTTATTTCCTCATTTTGGGACCCCTCCCCATGAAAGGGACCACCAATCCAGTTCAAGGGGCAAACTGTGCATGCTTAATAGCTTTTGAACTAATTACCATGCTTAATAGCTTTTGAAGTAATTACTATACAAAGCGAGGAATGAGATGTACCAAAGTCATGAATATGCATTTGTATTTTGGGTATTCAATACTTTATAGATAAAAGGGCTCTGTAATCACCTGTAAATTGGGGTGTGTATTTTGGAGCTATCCCACAATAAACAAACACTTTCTAACTTTAAATATTTAGAGAGTTTTTGGATATCGGTACTAGATCAATATCCATACTGGGAATGGGATGTACCAAAGTTCTGAATATGCATTTGTATTATGGGTATTCAATACTTGTATAGATAAAAGGATTCTGCAATCACCTGTAAATTAATACTTCAATAGATAAAAGGGCTCTGTAATCACCTGTAAATTGTAGTGTGTATTTGGGAGCTATCCCGCATCGCAATAAACTTTCTAACTTTAAACTGTTAGGGAGTTTTTGTCCCTCACAGTTGGATATGGGTACTAGATCAATATCCATATTTTAATAAATCACTTTCTGGCCCTGGAAAGCCCTCTAATGTCTGCCTGTCCCCTGGTGCAGGACACGCTGCGGGAGTGCACGCGGGAGGACAAGCACTGCCTCAGCTACCTGCCCGTCATCTCCCCCGTCTACTTCGTCACCTTCGTCCTCATCGCCCAGTTCGTGCTGGTCAACGTGGTGGTGGCAGTGCTGATGAAGCACCTGGAGGAGAGCAACAAGGAGGCCAAGGAGGACGCTGAGATGGATGCTGAGATCGAGCTGGAGATGTCCAGAGGAACCGGCGGGAGCAGGAGCGGGGCCGTGGCCGGGGAGAGCCGAGCGCTGCACGGGAACCTGGAGCACCCCAAGGAGAAGCACCAAGGCCTGGTGAGAGCTGGGCTGGGGAGGGGATGGATCCCACCAGCCTGACCAGCAGATCCCACACAGAGCCAGTGAGGGAGATAAGGAGCTGTCCCAGCCCCTACCCCAGGGATGTCACCACCACCCCATGTCCTGAGGCAGCTCCCAGGGCTCCTGGATGTGGAAGGTGCTAGAAACATTATCCTGGCCATTATTCCAGAGGAGAGTTCAAAGTCCATCTCTCCATTCTCAAGTTCTAGATTTTAAGTTCAGAGCCATAAAAGCCACAGGTCCCTGTCCTGCTGTCCCAGCCCATCCTTGTCATTTTTCAGGGCAGCAGGGCCAATGAGCAATCCCAAAAATCCTGGGAGCGCTGGCATTGGGAGCCCTGGCACCTCCAGCATGGGATGGGATAAATTCCCTTCACGGGTTCTGTTTAATCCCACTTTGGGATTTCCAGAGGATCCTCCAGCAATTCAGTGCTGCAGGTCCCCATGGCTCTGCTTAGGACATGGAGAACTTGGGAATTATCAGAGCCCCTCAGCAAGGAGCTGCAGGTCCCTGGGTTTTTGGAGGTTCCTGGGTTGATTTTTGGAGGTCCCTGTGTTGATTTTTGGAGGTCCCTGGGTGGATTTTTGGAGGTTCCTGGGTTGATTTTTGGAGGTCCCTGTGTTGATTTTTGGAGGTCCCTGGGTGGATTTTTGGAGGTTCCTGGGTTGATTTTTGGAGGTTCCTGGGTTGATTTTTGGGACACTGCCTGCTCTCTGATCCCTGCCAGTCTTCCAGGAAAAGAATCAGAAGTGCAGGGGGGAGGGAGGGTGTGAGATAATTGTCTCACCCCATGTCAGCAGCCTGTGATTAAGAGTGAACATGGAACTGCTTTGTCACCACAATCACAAATAAATCTACCGCGAAATCAGTGGGGGCTTGGAGATTAAATTACATTAAATTAGATTTTTGTGAAATCCATCAGGCTCCATCAGGGCGAGGAGAAAGATTTGGTTCCACAGGGATGGGGAATTGGCTGTTTGAATGTTGCTCCTGACAAACATTCCTGCAGGGAACTGCACAGGTTGCTTTTCTAATTGAGGGAGGAGAGGGCACCTCCCTTCACACAGGCTGGGAGTGCAAACTGTTCATTCTCCTTGGGCTTTCCTCATCCTCCAACACTTCCCAAGCACATCAGAGCCTCCTTCTAACCCTGCGGGTGATGAGGGGAAGCAGTGTCCCCTTCATCCTTCCAGCATGTCCTGCCACCACCCCACAAAAGCCCAGGCCACCAGGCTGAGGTGGCTGATGTCCCACCCATCGTGGTGCTGTGCTCTGGGGCTGTGTCAGAGCTGTCCCCATCCTGTCCCTTCACAACCACAACCTTGCCAGCTGGGAAATCCCACAGCAATCAGCCCTGTGTGGGATAGGAGTGAAATCCTCTTTTTTAGCCTTTAAAATGTGCATTTGGTGTGACTTCAAGTGTTAAACCCAGAGCTGCAGGCAGAGTTTGTGGAGAAAACAGTGTCAGGTTTGATTTTATTGTTGTTATTGCAAGAACATGTTTGTGATACTGAGGAAACTGAGGCAGGGAGGGATCAACACCTCAGGCTTCCAGCAATCCCCAGAGCTGGGGATTCAGGGAATGCTCCAAGGAAATTCCCAACAATCCAGAAGGGCTTCAACCCCCTCTGCTCCCAGTCCCCCCCCCATGCCCAGATCCCATCCTGATTTCCAGGGCATGGGATCAGGCTCTGGAGTGCAGCAGGTGTTTCCCAGCAAGGAAGAGGAGCAGCAGTGATGCCTCCAAACCATCCTCACAGTCCAAAGCAGCTCTCCAACAAATTTCCCATCCATGATTCATATTTCAAGCCCTTATTTCATTTGAAATTTACCCACGTCCCTAATTCAGTCAGCTCTCAACAGCTGAACCTTTAAAAATTGAAGTGGCTGATGTCAAGAAGGGCTTTCTGTTCATTCGTTCCAGCCACAGCCAAGCTGAGCTTTAGGAGCCAAATTCCAAGATCCTCCTGTTCAGGTGCTGAGACCTTTTGTTCTCCTTGTGGCTCAGGGTGAGCAGGAGCCCCTGGCTGTCCCCCAGCCCAGGTGAGGCCGTGCTGGTGGGGCTGATGAGCTGGGATGGCCAAGGACCAGCTGGCACTGGCTGCTGAGGCTTTCATCCATCAGCTGAGAGCCCTGGTGGCTCCTGGGCACAGCCACAGCTGGCACAGCTGGATGCCAACAATCTGTAAATACCTGCTGGTCCCTCCTTCCCAGCCAAGCTCCACAGGGTAAAAGCATGGAGTAATTCATCTTGGGGTGTGCCCCTTCAGGGAGCTGAGGGAAGATATTTCCAAGCCAAAAATACAAGTTAAAAACCAGATTTAACCAGATCCTTGGTGAGCTCCAAACCTGAGGGATCTCAGGGACAGGTTTTGCTGGCAGAGCAAAGCAAAATACATTTAATTTAAGACATGCAGCTGGGAAAATGTTTTCAATCAGTCACTGGGAGGCTGATGTGAAGGGAGAACCAGAGGGATTCACTGTGTTTGAGATAAAAGGGGAAAATGGGAGGGGAATGTGTCCAGCCAGGAAAAGGGAAGAGATGAAAATCTCGACTCCATGTTTCAGAAGGCTGATTTATTACTTGACAATATATATTATATTAAAAGAAAATTATATAGTAAAACTATACTAAAAGAATAGAAGAAGGATTTCATCAGAAGGCTTGAAAGGAATAGAAAGGAATGATAATAAAATCCTGTGGCTGACCAGAGAGTCCGAGCCAGCTGACTGTGATTGGCCATTAATTAAAAACAACCACATGAGACCAATCACAGATGCACCTGTTGCATTCCACAGCAGCAGATAATCATTATTTACATATCATTTCTGAGGCCCCTCAGCTTCTCAGGAGAAAAATCCTAATGAAAGGATTTTTTATAAAATACAGTCATCCTTATCTCCTCACAGACTTCTCCCAGGACAACACCTGGGAAAGCTGTGCCTCTCTCTGTGGCCAGGGAGCTGCTGCTGCCACAGGGGTGATGTCCCCTCTCTCTCCTGTTGCTCTGCAGGGCAGTGCGGGCTCGCTGAGGGCCCAGGACTCCCAGAACCTGCTGACAGTGAGGAAGATCTCGGTGTCCCGGATGCATTCCCTGCCCAACGACAGCTACATGTTCCGGCCCGTGGCCCCAGCCACGGCCCCCCTGCCCCTGCACGAGGTGGAGATGGAAACCTACCCCTGCAAAGCCCAAAGAGGTACCACCCTCACGGATTCCTCTGCTCTGGGGCAAAGGTTTGGGTTCCTCACCACGAGAAGGATGTGGAAGGGCTGGAGTATGGCCAGGGAAGGGGATGCAGCTTGGAGGGCTCAGAGTGGAGAAGCTCAGGGGGAAACTACTCATTCTCCACAAATCCCTGACAGGATGGGGCAGGGTTGGGCTCTGCTCTCAGGGAACAGGGTCAGGATGAGAGGAAACAGCCCCAAGTTCTGCCAGGGGAGGTTTGGATTGGATATCAGGGAAAATTTCTTTGTTGGAAGGTGTTCAAGCATCAGAACGGGCTCCCAGGGCAGTGGTGGGGCCATCATCCCTGGGAGTGTTCACAAAACCTGTGGATTTGGCACGTGGGGACTTGATTTAGCGCTGGCCTTGGCAGTGCTGGATTAATGCTTGGGATCCATGGTCTTTTCCCATCTTTACAACTCCATGGTTACACCCACAGGGGGTTCAGTGGGGAGCAACCAAGCCAAGCATGGCCTGAGCAGGGCTGGCTCCCGTGTGGTTCCACAGCACCACAATGCTGCCTTCCCCACATCCTGCAAAATTCCACATTCCCCACATCCTGCAAAATTCCACTTTTCCATCACCTCCCCAGAGGCAAGCTCAGGTGTCTGGGGAGGAACAAAGCTCCCAGGCACAGGTACAGGATTTTAGCTGAGGGAAGGGAGCTGTGCATTCCCTCTGATCAACAACATCCCCAGGAATAAAAGCCAGAGTTGGGATTGCTTCCAGCGCAATTCCTCATGTTTCAGGCAGGCTGCAGCCTCAGGGCAGTGCCTTTCAGCAGCACACCTGGAGTTCAGAGCTGCAGGAGATTCTTTGGCAGCAGAAAGATCAGAAACCACTCTGTGGTTCTTCCTGAGCTCAGCCTTGTAATGAATGTCATGGAGACCCCAAAATCCAGGAATTACAGAGCCTTTGAGGGGGCATTCATCCTCTGCATCCCAGCACATTTCCCTGAAAATGCATTTCTGTCTCTTCTCTCGAGCTGCTTTGAAGGGAAAATTGTTGGAATTCTGGATGCTGAGAATTTTAGATTTTTATGTTGACAGATTTTGATTGTTAAGAGAGTATTGTATTTAATTTGAAGTTGTGGAGAAAGTTTTTAAAATTAAATGATAGAATTGAGATTATGAGTGTGTAGTTTGATTAGAAGTGTATCATATTATGTAGTGGAAAATATAGAGCTTAAGGTTTTAAAATATACTGATATATGTAAAGTAAAATAGAGGTTTTAGGATGGAGGTTGGGCTTTTTTCAATTTTTTTAATGGGTTTGGGTAGTATTCTATAATTGGATAGAAAACTTTGTATTGTGGGATATGAGGGATTAGTTATTGGGTTAAAAGTAAAAATACAACAGAAAATCAATCTGAAACACAACTCTGCCTCCCTAAAAGCACACGTGCTCCTGGAGGGGCTCCCTAGAACTTTTCCCAGCCTGGTTCCCTTTGATCCAGAGTGGTTTGAAATGCCAGAACTGCCCAGTGGGTTTGCACACCCTGATTTCCTTGGGAGAAGGAACTCTGTGTTTGTTCAGACTCTCTGGGAGCCAGGTCATGTTCTCTGCTCTGTGTTTATTATTATTTCACCTGCAAATTCCTGGTGAAGGAAAGAAAACAGAGGTTGAGTTTCACAGGCAGCCTCCTGGGGCTGCTTTTCATCCCTGGAGTGGCTGTAAAGGAGGATTTATATCCATATAAAACTGCTGGGGCGTTGGCAGGGGTGGGTAGAGCCCACCAAGGATTCTCTGATGTTTTCTAAATTCCTCAATTTCTCTCCAAGAGCACTGGAGGGATGGATATGATGGTTATGATGGATATGACTTTTTTATCTGGTGGTAAAACCAGCAGCACCCCGAGCTGTGCTGCTCCTGAGCTGCCCAAACTCTGCTTCAAGTCACAGATCCAGAAATTATATCCAAATCAAACTGAGCCCATGGAGACTCCCATGAGTGTTTTCATGGGCTTCAGGATGTCTGATCTTCTCCACTGACCCCACAGTGAAAATCTTGTGGGATGAGCAGATCTCAGGACATTTTGGTTTTAGATGCAGTTTGCTGATTTCCTAGAAAAACAAGAGAAAAAACATCCAGCTCCAGAGATCCTCAGTGCTCCTGAGCATCCAGTTTGGAGGGGGTTTGGGTTTCCTATGTGAGAGCTCGATGGAAAGTGTCCAACAGGAGGAAATTCCAGCTGAGGACAGGGAGTAGAGCATTGGGTCTGGACTTTATGACCATGTTTGTGACAGACTTTATGCCAGAGTTTTTCTGCATCATAAAAAGCACTTGATAAAGCCTGGAATAGCACATGAACAGCACAGGCTCAGCCTGAAACTGTGGGTCTGAGAGAGCCCAAAAAAAAATTTGGGGAGAAGCAGGGTGGGGGTGGGAATTCCTTCTGTGTGTTCTAGAGAAAAGCTCCAGAAGAAAAATTATTAAACACTCACTTTTCTTTGTCCCCACCAACAAATCTGTCTGTGAAATGCAACTGTGATGTGTCTGGATGGGTTTTGTCAGGGGTTCAAGTTCCCTGACCCCCGGGTGAGATCTCTTGGAGTGATGGATAAGGGTGTTTGTAACACGGAGCTGGGCAGCACTGCAGGAACAGACGCTGGGTTTCAAACTAATGAGGACAATAAATCCTGCAGCCAGAAACCAGAGAAGATCTTTCAAACAACTCCCAAGTGCAGTAAAGCAGCACCACGGATGGGCTGGGGAGGAGGGATGGCCTTCAGACCCAGCCTGGGAGGCTTTGGGAAGAGAGAGATTCCAGCCTGTCCATGGCTCAGGCTGTCAGAGCACTTGGAGCAGCTCCTGGTGGGACCACACTGAGCTCAGCTGAGCCTTGGGGACAGCCCCTGGTGCTGGGCTGGGTGGCAGAACTGCCCTGGGCCTGCAGAAGTTGTAGAATAACTTAAGAGTTAGAAGGTACCCACAAGGATCAGAGCCCTGCACAGACACCCCAACGTCTATGAGCTCCCTGCCATCCCTGCTGAGCTTCAAAGCAGCAGACAGCACAAGGGGCAAGGTTTTTAATCCAAGATTTATGCTGAGATTTGGCATTTCACCCAGGCCCAACAGGTTTTCCCTTCTCCCTGCTGTGTTCACTCCCCTCTTGAAGCTTCTGCCCCAAGCCTTGAGAGCCCCCGTGCCCAGCAGTGACTGCTCCTCTGTCCTGCCCTAGGGTCCATCAGCTCCACGCGTTCGCAGCCCGTGGGGGGCAGCTCCTCGCTGAGGGTGCCCGCGGAGGACGGGCGGCACCGCTGGAAGGGGCTGGTCCCCCATGGCAGCCCCCGCTCCCCTGCTCTCAGCAAGCTGCTCTGCAGACAGGTGAGGGGCCACCAGCACACAGAGGTAACTCCTGTCTTGTCACCTGGTTCCTTCCCTTCTTCCCCAGCCCTCTCTCATGTTTCTGTGCTTGGAGCTAAAGTGAAATTCCTGTTTCAGAACAAAACGTGCCGTAAATTTTAATATATTCCCAGCAAATGTGGGAAGGCCCTTTTTTCCCTGCTTCCCTCCTTTTTTCCATCTTCATGGCGGTGCTGTTCTGGGAAATAAGAGCTAAAGTGTGGGGAGAAGGTGCCCAGTCTCCATTTGGGAGAGGCCTCCACCATGATGGGTTGTGCTGGCTCAGGATTTGGGGCTGGAACAAGACCAAGGCCCAGCAGATGCCAGCCCTGAACATGAAGGCTCCTAAAGTTTATCCTGTTGTACAGGAGGGTCTGACAGGACTGGCACAATGGGGCAGGGATGGGGTGGGCTGTGTTAGACTCACAAACCCTTTGCCTCGTGCCATGGGCTCCCCATCCCTGTGAGTGTCCAAGGCCAGCTCGGATCAGGCTTGGAGCAACCTGGGCTGGTGGAAGGTGCCCATGGCAGGGTGTGGAAGGAGATGAGCTTTAAGACCTCTTCCAACACAGTGTGGTTCTATAA
The DNA here is from genome assembly GCF_028551555.1 of Melozone crissalis. NCBI lineage: Eukaryota > Metazoa > Chordata > Aves > Passeriformes > Passerellidae > Melozone > Melozone crissalis. The sequence continues at coordinate 14,503,359 of NW_026535790.1, read as the reverse complement.
TTCTGTGTCCATCACTGGAGGTGCTGCTGCCCAGCACATCCCCAGGCTCTCACCCCATTTCCCTTCTCTCCCCTTCCAGGAGGCCGTTCGGACAGACTCGGTAGACGGACAGACTCCAGAGCACAAAGACAGCCAGCAAGCAGAGCCTGGAGAGCCCCAACCATCAGCACAGCAGCCTCAGAGCACCCTCACCGCCAGCCCTCTCCATTCCCCGCTCCCAGCCACCCCTCCACGCTCTCCCCCATCCTCCCCACACCGGGCCCTGGGCCCCCTGGCACGGAAGCACACGTGTGGCCAGCACGGCGTTCCCAGCCGGCCACCCAGCCCCAGCAGCGCCCCCGGCCCCGAGGGCTGCCAGGCCGAGCCCTCAGACCTGGCTGACGAGGAGGTTCGGCACATCAACAGCTCGGCCAAAGACTGGGCGGAGGAGCACTCGGACCCCGGCAGCCGCTCCACCTCGCCCTTCACGTCCCCGGCCCCGTCCCCCGTGCCCCTCAAGAACTGCAGCACAAGCAGCCTCTCCCGCAGGGAGAAGGACTTGAAGAAGTTCTACAGCACCGACACCAAGGGCTTCCTCAGCAAGCCCAGCTGGGCCGACGAGCAGCGGCGGCATTCCATCGAGATCTGCCCCTCCGGCGGCGCCCCCGAGCCCGCCGAGGACAAGCAGCGACCTCCCGGCCACGTCCAGCCGGAGGCCGACTACATCCACGGAGCCCGGAGGAAGAAGAAGATGAGCCCGCCCTGCATTTCTATAGATCCTCCCATGGAGGACGAGGGAGCGGCGGCCCCGCGCACCAAACCCTCCGAGAACACCCTGCTGCGGAGGAGAACCCCGTCCTGCGAGTTCCCGGCCTACCGAGAATCCCTGGAGCTCCCGGAGAGCCGAGGGGGGGAACACCTCAGCATCCCCAACTTCTCCTTCGAGCAGCTGGACGGCGGCGGCTCCTTGAGCAGCCTCTCGGAGCTGCGGGACAGCGGGCAGCCCACGCCGGCCTCCCTGGACTCGCGGCCGGACGCTGAGCCGAGGAAACAGGAGCACTTAAAAACTCAGCGGGGCAACAACGGCAAAGAGGGGGGCAAAGAGCTGCTGGGCACTGCCAAGAGCCCCCCGCGCAAGCAGGACTTGGGCCCCGTGACTGTTGCCACAGAAGAAGGCACGGATGAGCCAGTATAGCTGCTGGGATGGGGGACAGGGGGGGGTCTCAAGGGCTTGTCACCAATGTGGGGGTTCCAAAGCGAGGGGACCCAGCGGTCAGGGGTGGCCGTCACCGGGGCCGTCCCCTCGCTGCGGGCACTCGTTGGGAGGAGCTGTGGAAGTTTGCAAAAAAACCACACAAACACACACACACACACACACGTGAAAAAATGAAAAAGAAACCAAACGAGCGTCTGGACGAAATTGGGGATGGGGGTTTTGGGGGATTTGGCGAGAGGTTTTTGGGGTTTCTTTTCTAAGGGGAAGGTGGATTGATGTAGGGGTGGCTTCATTCCTCCCACCCTCTCTGTGGCCTCGATCACATTGATTCGGGTCTGAGGTGGTGGTGGGATTCTCTTGGGGTTTTGTTGTTTTGTTTGGTTTGTTTTTTGGTTTTTTTTTATTTTTATTTTATTTTTATTTTAAAGAGGCTCAACTTTTCCTGAGGCACCTTTTTGAGCTGTCACGTTACGCTGGAGTGCCTGGGAGCTGGACATTGTCTGTATATCAGTAGATCTATAAATAAAAATTCTGTATTTGTGAGCTACAAAATGAGGAAACAAACAAACAAACAAAAAACCTGGAAAAAAAAATAGACCCACAAAAACTCTCTCTTCATAATGCACATATTTTTATAGAGAAACAGAGATGCTGTTTTTTGCATTACATGGGTGGTGTTTCCTTGGGTTTTCTGTGGAATTAATTATTCCAGCCATTCATTTTCCAAATGTTTCTCCTCTTTCCTCGCTTCCCTGCCCTCCACCATCACCCCACCAGCTTCTTCTCACAGCTGATGCTTCTGACGTCTCGCTCATTTTCTTTTGTACTTTAGAGGTTGTCCTAATTACAGACAAAAAAACCAAATCACTACTGAATTGTAGCCAGTGCAATAATAAGTTATTCATTCTTCTTGTCTGTCCAACTGTCCTGTTGCTTTTTTCCCCCCTTTTTTTAACTGAAATTCAGGTTAAACGTTGCAATAATCTGAACTAACGTGCACAAAGACAGTTTCTTGTGTTACAAAGAGAAAAAACTAATGAAAAAAAGGAAAAATAACTACATTTACAGAGAGATTAAAAAAAACCTGAACAAATAAATAGTAAATTATTTAAGAAATGTATTTTGTTTACTGCAGTTCTAAGTAAATTATTGATACAGTGTGTAAAGGTGTAAAGAGCTGTCGTAGGTGATGTTCTTTGTGAGCATTTAAGGTGACGATTTGTCCTCCTTGTGACAGAACAACTCCAACCCCTCGGGGCAGTTTGCCCTCCCTGTCCCTCCCTCCCCATCCCTGGACACGTTCCCCTCCCAAGGCCCTTCCAGAAGCCTCTAGAGGAATCCAGGTCACCTTTTAACACCATTTTGGGGGGGTTTTTTTGCAGCTTTGTTTTGTTTTTACCCTCCTTCCCCACCCCTCCTGCAGGCCCTGTGTCCATGGCCCAGCTTGGCCACGGGAAATTGGAGCAGGGAGGAGCCCGTGGACACCCAGGGGGGAACAAACCCATGCAGTCCCTTCCGTTTGGTTCCTTCCGTGCCGCCTCATATTTATGCCTTCACATTTATCTTCTGTTATCGATGCATCCATTACTCCAAAGGAAATGTATCTTGTTTCACATCTATTAAACTGTATAAACTGGAAGCGTGGCCTCCCTTTGTGCCGCAGCGGGGGGAGCCCAGCTGTCCCTCCCGCTCCCAGAGCTCGGCATCTCCTGAAAATTCCTTCCTCAACCTCTCTGAGCTGCAGCCCCCCAGGTGGGAACCATCCCTGCAGGAGCTGGAGGCTTCTCCCACCTCCCCCTGAGCTCAGAGAATCCCTCACCTCTCCTCCATATGTTGATCCGGCTGCTTCCGAGGAGCACCTGCGCCACTGTAATTAAGAGTCATTTAGAATTATTGTAAATAATGATTCTGTCTCGGTGGGATAGCGAGGAATTCCAGAAAAGAGCCACGAAATCCATGATTAACAGTGCTTTGGGGAGGATGGCAAGCTGCTTTTGCTGCAGTTTAAGGAGGGGAGGTGAATCCCTCTGCTCCAGGCTGAGTCCTGCCTGGAGGGGTGGGGGATGCTCCAGGGCGTCCCTCAGCATCAGGGGACACTCAGGGTGTCATTTACTGCTGGGATTATTTAGCTTTGCTGGAAAAGGCCTGAATTCCCTTCAGGGGGCAAATCCTCTTGCCACGGGGTTGGTGGCTGATGGTGGTGATGGAGAGGGGTGGAACAACTTGGAAGGGCTTGAGGCCATGGCAGTGTCAAGAATAAGTTGGGATATTTGCTCCTGGTTCTCTCTCAGCCTGCCACCCTTCCCAAAGCCCTTCCCAAACCCCTCAAAGCTCATCAGGACGCAAACCAACCCCATGAGCCTGCAGGAACACCCTGGCAGTGTGGGGAGAATCAAGCTCAGACTGAATTTCCCAAGAGCAGAGAGTGACCGTGGATTGCTCTCTGATGTCTCTTTTGAAGACACTCACCTGGACTTGCAGGTGCAAAACCCCCCCAGCTGCATCCCCAAACCTGGCCATGGCCAGAGAAACTATTTAACATCAGCAGCGTTAATTTTGTTGATTAAATCTCTGCAGCATTAAGCAATTTCCCCCCGGACCGACTGCAAGCCTCGCTTAAGATCGGAAGTGAAAAGCACGGGCTAAATGCAAGTCATGATTATTTAATTGGATCGATTTCTATTTTGCATTTTTAATGGCCATTCAGTCCTGTCCATTAATCAGCCAGACTCTGCCCCAGCACTCTCCATCCCAGCAAAGCCACAGCCCGCAGGGATGGGGGCTGTGTCCATCTGGGCTGGCCCAGAGCCACCTCAGCACCCCTGGAGGAGCAGGAACCAAGCAGGGATTAAAAACCACCATGCTGAGGGAGGAAACCATCACAGGGGCTCTGCTGCAAGGGTAAATCTCAGATGGCATCGATCTGAAATTCTCTTTGTCACGCTGGGGAGGGAAAAAAGCTTTAAAAAATCCCAAGCACCAAATCTGACGCCATCCTGGGTGCAATTAGCCCCAACCTTAATCTGTCAGAGCTGTGAGATCATACAGGTTGCATGAATGCTAATAAGCATTTGATATTTGTACAAGCTTTCTGGGGATGAATAATTCAATTGACTTCATCCATTAAATTTCCCCTATTAAGTTTTCAAACCATGGCTGGGTTTTAATGGCTGGGGCCACCTCATCCTCCAGACGAGGGGGCTTAATTAGGAATTTTAGCACACCCTGACAGAGCCACAGGAGCTGAAATCTCTGTGGCTCTTTGGGTTTTGAGCAGCTCATGTCTCTCTGCTGGAGCCCCGCTGAGCCCCTGGAATAACTCCAGCTCACACCAGGTGAGTGCTCCATCCTCTCCCAGCATTATGGTGCTGTCACAGAATGTTTTAGCCCTTTCTTTCCATGGGGTCAGCTTCTCTCTGGAGGTTGGGAAGGTGCTGAGGGGCTGTTTGGGATGGGGGATGTGCAGTGGCACTGATGCATTCCCTGGATTTTGGCACCACTCCATGATTCTGTGGGTCCCTTCCAACTCAGGATATTCTACAATTCCACAATTCCCTGGAATTCACTGATGCAGAGATGTCATCAGGAGTGTCCCACACCCTGCCAGGACCCTTCACCTGTGTCCCTCACTTGTAGCTCAGCGTTGGCTTGGTTTTTTCCAACTGTGGATGTTGGGCTATCCAGTGAAAAATAAATCTGCTCACAATGAGAGGGAGAAAATGCCAAGGACCCTCATTAAGTCACACCACAGGGAAGATCCAGATTAATGATTTAAATATTTGATTGAAGTCCCCTGGAGCAGCTTCTTCTGATTCTGCTTTGCCCCACGTGGAGGCACAAGCTGCCGAGGGCCCGTGGCCACATCTGCAGGGTCTGTTGGATGCATGGCAAACAGAGTTCCCACCTGAGTTATTCCCTAAAAATGCAGCCACCACTGGACACAAGCAGGAGGGCTCCATGCCTGGCAGGAGAAGGAGCTTGTTTACCCTGCCCTCTTCTCCTGCTTTTATTCCTTATGTCCCTATCAAATCCAGCTGTCCCTCTGGGCACCATCTCCCCGGGTCTGCCTCACCCTCTCCCCTCCTTGCCTCTGTGTCAATTTATTCTGACTGACTCATTAATTCATTTTGCTCGTTAACTAAAAGAAATCTCACCAATGATAACGAGTTCTAATACAAATTAATTCTTCAGGGAAGACCAGGCACTTCACAGCTCCTTGGCAGCGACAGCATCCGTGCCCAGCAGGGCCCCTGGCATGGGGCTGGCGGCCACATGGACACAGGGATCATCCCTGGAAGTGTCCAAGGGCAGGCTGGACAGCAAGCTGGGACAGTGGAAGGTGTCCCTGCCCATGGCAGGGGGTGGAATTGGATGAGCTTTAAGGTCCTTTCCAAGATAAACCATTCTGGGATTCAGCCACGGAACACAAAACCCACCCAGCCTCACCCAGGTGCATTCCCACCACCAGGTAAGTGTATTCAGCAGGAATTACAGCAGGAATGTCCCCCTGGGTGTGCTGCTGTGAGATCCCACTCAGCCCTTGTTGGATTTGAGCAGCAGGAGCAAAAGGCAGGGAAGACAAAGGGCAGGGGAGCTTCCTGCAGCCTCCTGGCAGGCAGGGATGAGTCAACGCTGTGCAAACAACTCTAAAAATACAAAAGCTTTATAGCAGATTAATGACACCATCAAATGTATTTCACTGGCCATTTACCAGGTGTTGATCATAAATATTTGGGATTCAAAATAAACATCTGTGCTGTGCTACCGTGGTGTTGTTTGTGTCCCTGCCACCCTCCCTGGATCAGCCCTGGGGCTTGAGCAGGTAGTGGAGACAAAGGAGCTGCTCCTGCTCCCTCCCTGCAGCTCAGGGTGTCCTTGCACTCTGTTCTCCAGGGATCTGCTGCTCCTGCAGGGGATGAGCCCAGAGCTGGGCTGATGGGCAGGAGATACAGCCCACAGGTATCCCCTGCTGGCACTGCAGCCCCTGCCTGCCCTCCCCAGGGCTCATCCAGAGGTGATTCCAGGGGAACCCCAGGGAAAGGGCTCCGCACAACTCTCCAGCCTCCCTGGGAGCCCCTGGACCCAGAGCCAGGCAGCCTGGGCAGGTCACAGTGCCTGGGCTGGATTCAGAAGCTCCCAGTGACAGAGCTCTCAGCAGTTTTGGACTTTTTTTTTCCATTTTTCCAGCCCTTGGCTCTTGCTGGGAATGAAGCAAACATAATTCCCTCAGCTGTTCCACTCTGTGCCCCCAGCACAGAGGTCAGTGCTGCAGGGACACTGGAAATGGCTCTCCAGGAGCTGGGATCCAACCTGGAAGAGATGACAAGTCAGTGATCAACAGGAGCCTGTCCTTCCTCCTTTTTTACAGGAATCCTCCCTCCAAACACCCCAGGGAGGATTCCTGTAAAAATCACAGTCCTGGAGAAGAGGAGAATGTTTTAAACAGCCTGGAGAAACAGCAGCATTGCTAAATAACACCCATGGGGTCACCACCATCCACAAACCTTCGTCATGCTTGGAAATCAAACTCTCTGATGGAGCATTAATTAAGTTTTCCAGCAGGATAAAACCACTTCCTTGCTTGGGATTTCACTCTGCTCACAAAGATTAAAAATACAGCTAATTAAAACAAGGCTGGCATGCAAAGAAGGGAGGAATAAAAAGTCCTGCTATGGCTGGGAGGGGACAGAGTCCTTCCAGATGCAGGTACAGATGACTCATGGCTTCCGAATAACCCCCCTGCCGTCTCTCTGCCATGGGGAAGGTCTCCTATTGCTGGGAGAACTCCTCCAGCAGCTGTATATCACCTGCCAGGCAACAAAAATGTCCTGAAATTGGCTCCAAGGTAGCTGGTAGCCAAGTGCAGTGTTAATTAAACAGCCTCACTAGCTGCTCCAGACAGCTGCTCCAGAACTGCTCTACTTCCCCCCCACCCCGGATCATTTTCAGTTCAAATGAATTCTTTTCCCTGAAGCATTTCTGAAGGGCTGTGGAGAAAGGATAACATGTCAGGCATTCCCTCCCATCCCTCCTGTTTCCCTGTCCCATTCTTTTCTCAGCCAAATTTGTTTGGCCTGAAAAACTGAGTTGAAATAGGCACTGACAGAGAACACATCTACTGAAATGTGGAAGGGCTCCCTCCACTCCTCCCACACTTCCCCAGAGGGTCTGGCAGCAACGAACCACCCCAAAAATTCCTCAGGGAGAGGGGAAGGTGGCCTGGGAGGCAGAAAGGAGGAGAAGGACGAACCACAGCCAGGCTGGGCAGCCTCCATGGCACTGACATGGTGTGTGGGCAGCAAATTCCCTTTTAGGAATGATGAGCCAGCACGATGTCACCAGTCCAGAACTGTCACAGCACTGGGCCAGAACTGTCACAGCACCAGGCCAGCAGGAGAAGGAGCTTGTTTACCCTCCCCTCTTCTCCTTGCTTTTATTCCTTATGTCCCCGTCAAATCCAGCTGTCCCTCTGGGCACCATTTCCCTGGGCCTGCCTCGCCCTCTCACCTCCCTGCCTCTGTGTCAATTTATTCTGACTGGCTCATTAATTCATTTTGCTTGTTAACCAAAAGAAACCTCACCAATGAACCAATGATAACGAGTTCTAATACAAATTAATTCTTCAAGGCCAGCACCATGTCACCAGTCCAGAACTGTCACTGGGGCCACCATCAGAACTAGTCACCCTCAGCAGATCTCAGCGGGTGCAGCTCTTAGAAAGCCCCAGCACATCCATCCTTATTTACACACCAAACTCCCCATTTCCTTTTTTAATTAGAGCAGGATAATTAACGCAGCACCGTGCTGTTCCCTCCTTTTCCCGCCCCCATCCACACCAGCGGTGTGAGGGCGTTTCTCCCGCTCGCCATGATCAACACCCGCCCTGCTGAGGGCACCGCGGGCCCCTCTCCTCAGCGCTGGGGCTGAGCCTCCAGAGAGCACAAAATCCACCATTTCCCTCCTTCTCCCTGCCAACACCTCCCGCTCTGGCCCTTGCCCGGCAGCATCATCTAGTGGCCATGGCCTCCACACATGCAATTGTAGTATCGGTAATATCCCGAGCTGGATCATCCCAGCCCGTCCTGGGATCCCGCCCGGCTCCAAACATCCCAAACCCCCGCCCTGGGCATCCCTCAGAGCGCTGTCCCTGAAGTCCGGCAGCTTTGGGGCCGTGCCCATCCCCTGGCCAGGCCGAATCCTCGGTTGGGGTTGCTTCAGGCTGATTTTAAATTATTATAATGATAAATAAAGTTCTGGACACGTGGCGGTGAGAGGATAACGGGGCAGCGCCGGGCGGGCTCAGCGGCTGAGGGGAGCGGGTAGGATCCGCACGGGGACAGCTGTGCCGGGGATGCTGGGGGTTCCAGAGGTGGGGTGGCCACGTTTTGGGGCGATTTTGGGGTGATTTGGGGACGATTTTGCGGATCGGGAGTTCCGCGAAGAGAAGCGAAGCGCGGCGCCGGGGAAGTTTGGCCGCTGCGCCGCCCCGTCCGTCGCCACGGCAACCGGCGCGCCCGCCATGGCGGCGCCCAGCGTGTTCCTGCTGGCCGTGAGCGGCGAGATCGAGAGCGGGGAGGTGCGGGAGAGCCGGGGACACCGCGGGACACACACCGGGACAGCGCGGAGGGAGGGGGGGATCGCCCTGGCCTGGTCTCGGTGCTGCGGCCGCCCGCGCGGGATGAGAATCTGACTCCCCTGATCCTGGCCGGCCTCAGCCCCAAACCCAACCCATCCTCACCCTACCCAACCCTGCACCCCAAACCCAACCCACCCTCATCCCACCCAACCCTGCACACCCTCAGCACCCCCATAACCCTGCCTGGCTTCATCCCACTTAACCCATCCCTGTCTTAGACCCTCCCAAACCCAGCCCAGCCTCATTCCCCAAGCCCATCCCAGTCTCAGCCCCCAATCCCATCCCGTCTGTCCCAGTCTCCCACATCTGCCCTCAGCACCCTGACTCGGGCAGATCCTCACCCCCAGAAATTCCCAGTGAATTCCCAGTAATCCCTCCCTCTCTCTCTCCCCCCCGCAGTTCCCGGGATTCGATGACCTCTACTGCAAGTTCTCCTTTGTCTACGGCCAGGACTGGGTCCCCACGGCGGTACCGCCCCTGTCCCCACCGCGTGTCCCGCTGTCCCCACCCCCGGGCTCGGCCCCAGGCTCACCCCCTGCTCCTTGCAGGGCCTGGAGGAGGGAATCTCGCAGATCACCTCCAAGAGCAGCGTCTCGCCCACCACGCTGGTCTGGAACTTCCCCATCGACATCACCTTCAAGAGCACCAACCCCTTTGGCTGTGAGTGCTGGGGGGGGGTCTGGCCCTGGTGCCAAAGCCCCCCCTCACCCCCATTTCCTTGCAGGGCCCCAGATTGTGCTCAGTGTCTACGGGCCTGACTTCTTTGGCCACGATGTGGTCAGGGGTTATGGAGCTGTGCATGTGCCCTTCGTGCCAGGCAGGTGAGTGCCAGCCTGACCTGCAGGGCTCAGACACATTCCTGAAACAAAAAAATTCCCAAAAACCTCCTCACCGTGCCCTGTCAGTTCACAGAGATTTTCTGGCAGAATTCTTTCATCACTAAATAAGTTTTCGTAATCCTGTAAAGCCCAAACTGGCCTGGAAAAAGGCCAGATATGAAGGTCAGTTCCTCACACAATAAATTCTCATTTATTGGAGGATGGGATAGAGGAAAATCTGTTGTTCCTGTGCAAACAAAGCCTTTCTGTGTGAAGGGAAAGTTCCTGGTTTGTCAGGAATTCTGTGCCTTCATAAATATAAAAATCCTGGGTTTTATTCATTCCTGAGGTTCTGGGCTCTCCTCTTTGTTTCAGGCACAAAAGAACCATTGCCATGTTTGTCCCAGAGTCCACCTCGAGGCTGCAGCAGCTCACCAGGTAACAATTAATGACTTTCATTCATTAAGGAATTCATTTCTCTCCTCTTCTCAGCCACAAAGGCATTTGCAGCCACTCAGTGGTGCAGAGGTGTCACTGCTCTGTGCCATAACCAGCTTTGTGTTCTGTGGGTAAAAATCACATTTTCTGGTCTCTGGGTCTTCTGAAAAGCTTTAATAAACATATTAACAACAATTAATATAATATAATATAATATAATATAATATAATATAATATAACATAATAATATTTCTGTTATCTACTATATTACAAATAATATAAATATTATATATTCTATTATTTATATTATACAATAATATATAATATAACAGACATATTAATTACCTGCTAACTGCACTAAATTACTGCCTGAATCTTCTTGGGGCTGTTCTGGAAGGACAGCCACAGGAAGAGCAAACCCATTAAAAAACAATTCCCAATCCAATTTTTTTTTAAGAAATTCAAGAAGAATTTTTCAACAATATCTTTGCCACAGAAAGATCCTTCTAGCCCAGAAAAAAAAAATGGATTTAACAAAATCTGTATGAAACCAGTTGCATTGTTTTCCTTAAGGCAAAACTTACCTTTGATTGAATTAAATCAATAAAGAGAATCAGGTTTCAAAACCCTCCTGGCAATCTCACTGACATCCATCTCATAGCCTGGATCAATCTCAGCCACCCAATTCATTATTTTGTAGTTTGCATTCATTATTTTGCATTTTGTATTCAATGATTTTATTTTGCATTCATAATTTTGTATTTTGCATTCAATTTGTATTTTAAATTAATTATTGTGAACTCCATAATTTGTATTTTGAATTCATTAATTTGTATTTTGAATTCAATAATTTTGTATTTTGTATTCAATGATTTGTTTTCTGTGTTCATTATTTTGTATTTTGAATTCATTAATTTGAATTTTGTATTCATTAATTTGAATTTTATATTCAATATTTTTTGTTTTGTATTCATTCATTTGTGTTTTGCATTCATTAATTTGTATTTTTCTCCAAGCTGGTTCACAGGGAGGCGCCCGGAATTCACCGACCCCAAGGTGGTGGCGCAGGGAGAGGGAAGGGAAGGTGAGTCCTGGCAGCTCCTGCCTGCTGCCAAAGAGCTCCACGTGAATCCCTTTCATTAATCTTTAATTAATCTTTAATTAATCCCATCCCCTCCCCTGTGTGCAGTGACCAGGGTGCGCTCCCAGGGCTTTGTCACCATTTCCTTCAACGTGATCACCAAGGACCTGCACAAGCTGGGCTACGACGTGGGCCAGGGCCAGAGCACCGGGCCCCAGGGGCTGCAGGGCCTCTGAACCCCCCCAGAGCCCCCCAAACCCCAGGGGCTGCAGGGCCTCTGAGCCCCCAAACCCCAGGGGCTGCAGGGCCTCTGAGCCCCCAAACCCCAGGGGCTGCAGGGCCTCTAAGACCCCCAAAGCCCTGGGGCAGCACAGGGGCTGCAAGGGCTCTGAACCACCCAGAGCCTCAGGGGCTGCAGGGCTTCTGAACCCCCCCAAATCCCCTGGACCCCAGCGGCTGCAGGACCTCTGAACCCCCCAGGGGCTGCAGGGCTTCTGAGCCCCCCAAACCCCAGGGGCTACAGGGCCTGTGAGACCCCCAAACCTCCAGGGGCTGCAGGGCCTCTGAGCCCCCCAACTCCCCTGGACCCCAGGGGCTGCACAGCCTCTGAGCCCCCCAGAGGGGCTACATGACTCCTGAGCCCCCCAAATCCACAGGGCCTGCACAGCTTCTGAGCCCCCCAAACCCCAGGAGCTGCACGGCCTCTGAGCCCCCCAAATCTCCTGGGCCCCAGGGGCTTCATGGCCTCTGAGCCCCCCAAATCCCCTACACGGCCTCTGAGCCCCCCAAAGCCCCTGCACAGCCTCTGAGCCCCCCAAAGCCCCTGCACAGCCTCTGAGCCCCTCAAAGCCCCTGCACAACCTCTGAGCCCCCCCAAAGCCCCTGCACAGCCTCTGAGCCCCCCCAAAGCCCCTGCACAGCCTCTGAGCCCCCCCAAAGCCCCTGCACAGCCTCTGAGCCCCCCAAAGCCCCTGCACAGCCTCTGAGCCCCCCCAAAGCCCCTGCACAGCCTCTGAGCCCCCCAAAGCCCCTGCACAGCCTCTGAGCCCCCCCAAAGCCCCTGCACAGCCTCTGAGCCCCCCAAAGCCCATCTGAAGGAAAGGAGGAGCTGCTCCAACTCAGTCACTCCAAAAAACACCAGCCTGGGAGGATCTGGGGTAACAACCAAGCCTGATCCTCCCAGCAAGGCTGAAGTGTTGTAGGAATTGATGTCATTGTCATTCAGTGTTTTATTGATGATTATTGTATTTTATTCAGTGATTTTAGGGGTCAGGCTGTCTCAGAGTAAGTCCTGTAACAAAATATTTTTATAGCAGCCTTTTGTACACCTTTTTATAGAATTAATGACAGAAAGTTTAGAGCTGTAGCAGTTTCCCTGCAGTTAAAACTTTGCAAACCCAGTTTCTCTTTTAGTGATTGTTTTTTTTTTTTGCAAATGAGGAATTGAAATTATTGCACCTTGCAAAAATGATCTTGTGAAATGCATCCCCCTCTAAGCTTATTTAGGCTGAATAAATAAACTCTGTTGTATCACTGGATTCATTTGTTTTTCTGCTGATAAAGGGGTTTCTTTGTTTGTGTCAGGATGTTTTTAAGCCCTAAATCATCTGAGCTCTGCTAAACTTAAAGGTAGAAGAGAAAAAGGAGTGTTTCAATGCAGTGACTAATTGCTGAGTCATTTTCCTGTTTAATTTTGGGCATGTAACCTCTTGTGTTTGACTGCAAATCCCAGGAGAACAACACCATCTCCCTAAAAGGGAACTACCAAGACCTCCAAGTGTAGAAATCCCAGGAAAAACACCCAGGGATGAACCACAAATCCTCCAGGCCACAGCTCAACAAAACACCCAGGCAGAGATTGTTCTGATCCACAGTGGGATGGAATAAATTTAATTTCTGAGACCATAAGGTAGCCACTAGAACATTGCTAGGAGCAGCACACCTTTTATATGACATAGAAATACTTTTCCAAACGTTTTTAGGGATAATTTTTCATTATCCTTGAAATGTTGACTTGTTTTTGTTGACTCCACACTTCAGTGGAGTTGTTTTGGCCATTTGTAATCTCTGAACTGAGTCACGTTGGAATCCAAATCCAGAAGCATTTCCTGTTGGCTCAGAGGAGACCTGAGGAATTTTGTTTCCTTTTCAGCAGTTTGGGAAGCAGGATAAATATCAGAGTTTGAAAGGCTTGGGAGGCAAACACTGAACCTCCTGCTGCTGCCTAAGAGCCATTTCCCCTGGAGCACAGTTCCTGCCCACATTCCAACTGCAGCAAAGCTGCACAGGAGCCCGACACAGCCCAAACCTGGGCTGTATTCACAGCCAGCTCCTCATCCCAGTGCTCCAGAGCCCTGAATTCCTCCTGTTCCAAAGGAACTCGTGGGTGTTTCACCCCAGTGGGACCAGCCAGACCTGACAGCTGAGGGGAAGTTAAAAACAATGAAAAGCAAAAATCCTAAACTCCATGACAGGATTAAAGAACCTTGAGGTGTTTAAGCTGCTCTCTAAGCAGATCCCACACTCTTACCTGCATTATTAGGATTTTTGCCTGTTTTCTCTGGGTTTAGCTGAATTTTGGGGTGGTTTGGTGCTCCTCGGTGGCTTGAGCACATCTAAGAGCTTCACTTACCTTCCTCAAGGGCTGGGCAAGTTTCCTGTGTTTCCCTCAGGGCATCACCCAGGGACTGATGTTTGCAGTTTCCCAAGCTCAATGCCATTGATTTCCCTCAGAAACTTTTCCCAGAAATAGCCCTGCTGCTGCTTTCATCATTTCCTAGTTGAAATCTTTGCACCTGGGGACAACCTGTGAATGAAGATGGACACGACACCGTGAGCAAGGACCAGTGACAAGGAAGGGATTTAGGATCCCTAATGGTACATGGAAGTTAAACCCTGGAAGCAGCAGTGATTTAAGAACAGCCAAATCCCAGTAAAACCCAGCAGCAGAGGCTCACCCAGCTGGAACACCGTGCTCCTTTCCTGGTTAATCATTCTCCCTTCTCTTCAAACCTGCTCTGAAACTCCCAACCCCACAACAGCAGCACGAGGCTCTCAGCTGGAGCTCTGCTTCCTTCCCCTGAAATCTCTCCCAGATGCTGAAATTGGTCATTATCCTCTGAATTCCAGATGGGCAGGGAAAAAAAAAGGTAAAAATCTTCCTGGAGAGCGAGTCCTGGCACAGGAGGGGCTGCAAGGCCATCACAAACCAGGAGCTTGGGGGATGTTTGGGGTCTCTGCAGCTCTCCTGGCCTGGAGAGGCTTTGGGTTCACTCCATGGGACTTTTCCTGCTGTTCCCCAGGGAGGGAGGCAGCCAAGGACAGGGACTGAACAGCAGCTGGGGGATCAAACCCTCCAGGAAAAGGAGAATCATTCGGGCAATCCTTAGGAATTGGTATTTACCGCGTTCCTCCCGAACAGCAGCAGCAGCTCCTGCCCTCTCGTGGCTGCTCCCAACCCTCAGGAAAGCGCTGAAGTGATTAATAACGATTAACTCCGATGCTCAATGAAGAATTCCGAGTTTTTCCCGTTCCTCCATGGAAGTGGCTCCGTGCTGGCTGCCCTGGCAGTGCCCCTTGTCCCCAGAGCAGGGAGCAAACACCTCCGGGGCTGAGCCAGGGATCTGAGCATCCACAGAGGCTGCCAGGCTGCCTCACACCAGCAGCTCTGGGGCAGCGGGGAGAGATCTCCATCTGAAAATGAGATGGATTCAAGCTGACAGCAGCTTCTCCCCAGCAGCAGTGTCGGGCTGGGAGAAGGAGATCTGTGAGATGCTCCAAAGGAAAAAAAAAATAGGGAAAAAAATCAAACTCTCAAGCACAGAGCAGAAATGAAGAAAAGAAGAAAATTGGGGATTTAGCTCCAATTTTTGACAGGTTTGTAGTGTTTTCTCCCATTTGTGCCACTGGAGATTTGGGGGGATAAAGACCCTGGACCCGTGCTGGACACAGATCTGGGGGTCACAGGACAGGACAGCTGTGGGGGGAGCAGTGGCACAGCCAGGCTGGCACCACAGCGTGGGACATTCCCCATCCTGGGGTCACCCAGACCTGGGGAACAGCAGGAACCCCAACCTGGGCCTGTCCCCTGGGCTGGCAGCAGCTGGATGGGCTGGAGAACCCACCCAGGACATCTCCAGGGTGTCCCTCAGACCTGAGCCCCCTAGCTCCAGTTTGGGGTGTTTTCCAGGCCTTTTTTGGGATGTTTTCCATCTGAGCAGCCACCAGCTCCAGTTTGGGATGTTTTCCAGGCCAGTCCTTCAGGCCTGCACAACCCTCAGCAGAACTGGGCAAAGGCCACCCCAATCCCACCCTGTCCCCACCCAACATCACCCTCAGGCTGCAGAGGGGATCTCTGAGGGCCTTTTCCATCAGCTGAGTCCTCTGGGAGGCAAACGTGAGGGAGCAAAACCCCCAAATTCTGAGACACATGAGGAGCCACCTCCACCTTTGGAAGCAAAAACTCCCAAACGTGCAGCTCCCACCCAACTCCAGTGCAGCCCCGGTGGGTTTGGGAGCACAGGACAGCACAAATCCCACAGAACCCATCCCTGGGGCATGGAAAGCAGGGCTGGGCCCCCGGGAGGGAACAACAGGAGCTTCATTCCCAGCAGGATCTGAGGGATCCAGCCTCGTCCTTCAGAGGGAAGAGCAGCAGACACATGGAACTGCTGAAGGTGTCTATTTTTGGCTCCCTATTCAGGCCAGGATATTTAAGTACCCAAATTCACCTCAGAGAATATCATGACTCCATTTAGTGCCAGACTTGCTGATGAAGATATTAAAAAAGCAGAAAAAAACCTCCTCCACCATCACCCAACACAACCCCAGGCAGCCCACGGACTCCAGGGCTGCTCCAGCACAGCAGAGCTGACTCCTGGAGCTTGGAAAATCCATGGATTTCGTTCCATGGCCACAAAAAACCCTTTAGGAAGAAGGCAGAGCTGATTTTCACAGGTTCTAGGGGAAGAAGGACATGAAGGTGTCTGATGATTTTCCATGGCAGGCATTACTGAAGGTGGTTCAGCTGCTGTGGAGAATTCCAGGAGGGTTGGGGATGGATGGGTGGGACTGGGAGGAGGGTTTGGGAGTTTTGAACATGAGGGGTTCATAAATCCCACTGGTTCCCTGAAATTCCCACTGGTGCCCTGAAATGCAGCCTGCAGGGTGTTGCAGAGTGCCAAAGCCAGAGCACGAGATGGGCCCAGCCCTTCCCCACAGCTCCATGAAGAGCAGCAGAAGGGGCAGAGCTGCACCCTCAGCCCAGCACAAAGAGGCAACACAAACCTCAGCAAAATCTTAAAGCAGTGTGGGCGAGGGGAAGCCAAAAGATAAATCCTTATCTTCCTCTGCAGAGCAGGCAAATCCTCCTCGCTCCTCTGGAGAGGAAGAGGAAGAGGAAATGTGGGATGGGGGAGCAGCTCTGCAAGGTCAGCAGAAAGCTCAACCACAGGCACAGCTCTGCTCACCACGGGCTGGGGCAGCTCAGGCTCCGCGGGCTCACACTGCCAGCAGAATTCACCAGAACACATTAGAAGCCACCAGAATTTACCAGAACCCAACAGAATTCACCAGAACCCACCAGAACCCAGTTCCTCCAGACAAGATCAGAGTCCCCACAGCTTCCAGCCTGAGCCATTCCCACATCTTCCACACAGTGAGCAGATTCAGCTGAAATTGTGCAATTCCAAGAGGCTGGAGTAGAATCAGAGTCCCAGAATGGTTTGGACCTTAAAGCCCTTGCTTTTCCAACCCCAACTCCTTCCACATTCCCAGGTTGCTCCAGGCCCTGCCCAGCCTGGCCCAGGACACTCCCAGGGCAGCCCCGGCTCCTCCAGGGACACTGGAACATCCCTGGGGCAGCAGCTTCCCCCAGCAGAAACCAAAGCAGAGACTTTCTCCCCAGAGCTGCCTTTCCCACAGTCACATCTCCAGCATTAATTAGTGACCATTGATTAGTGATCAGCCTGATTGGCTGCAAACGAACCTGGAGGGGCTCTGGAGAGGCAGCTCCTGCTGCTGCCTGCTAATGAAGTGCCCTTCAATTAACACAGCCGGGATTAGAGCCTGGATCTCCTCCAGGCTGGAAGCAGCCTCTGATCCACGCACAGAGCCCAGGCTGAGCTGCAGAAGTGGGAAGTGAGGAGTCCCCAGGCGCTGTCCCAGCTCCCCAGCCCTCCTTCCACAGGCACCTTCCCCACATTCCTGCCTGCACACAAATCCAGAGCCTCCAGCGAGGCACTGCTGCCTCCACGGGGCTGTTCTGGGTTGAAAGAAGGAATTCAGTCACCTGCAACACAACAAATCTCCATTTTTATTGAATCAGTAAGGTCTCAGCTGAGCCTGATTTCAGTGAGCCACAGAAACCCCTCCTCTCTCCTGTCCCGGGAAAAGTCCTGGATGCATCCAAGGAATCCACAGCACCCTCAGTGCTCCTGCCACAAACCTTCCATCAGCTCACCCCAAACCCATCCCCTTCCTGCAAACCTCCACCAAGCAGGGCCTGGGTGGGAATGGGAGAACAAACATCACGGAGAAGCTTGGAAAAAGCAACACAGCTGGAATAGAAGCAATACAATTTTAATTCTGACCAGTCACCTCCAAACCCCTCGTCTTTCCACTGTTCCGATGGCATCGTTTAAATATCACATCTGTGACATTGCTGGGGGGGGAGAAAAAAAAAATGACACAAAGATACAGACATTATGATACAATAGTACAAATGATAAATTATTTATACAGTAAATAATGGCAATAGTCAGCACAAATCCAGAAAAAGCAGCTGGCTCCCGGGGTTATGAGCAGTTTGGGAAATATTGGAACACTTGGAGAGGAAGAGTTGGGTGAGATTCTGGTGGGAAAAGGAAATCTCCTCTTTCTCCCCACCTGTGCAATGGTCAGGCACAGAGCACACCTCCAAAGGGGCACAAGGGGAACAAGAGCTGTCTTGGCTACGGGACTTCCCAAAAACTGAAAACACCACAACCCACCAGGGCTTCCCTTCCCTGCCCCCTCCACAGAGCTGAGTTTCTCTAGAGCATAAAACTGAATAAATAACTGAGCTTATTTAGGGGGAAATTATGCCGAGGAGTGTGCGGTAATTTATTTTTTTTAACAAGATATTTAACACTTTTCTCTTTGGTCAATTTGACCAGTAAGGCTATTTTGGGCTACTAACATTTTAAAAATCAAAAAAGAAAAAAAAAGCATTTTGAATATTTGCAAAGTGAGAAAAAGAAGAAGAAGAGGGGGAAAATGAAGAAATGGGGCAGAGGGGACACACAAACACCCTCCAGAAATGTGGGAGGGAGGATTATCCTGGAGAGCAGGAAAATCATCACAAAGTGAGCTGGACCATTGAGAGCATCCCCAGCCAGGACAGTGACCCCCCTGTGTCACATTTCCCAAAGCAGCTCCTTCTCCTGCTAAACTCAGCTCCTGCCACAGCCCTGGGCCAGGCTGGGATCTGGCCTTGGAAAATCTCAGCCTAAAGATTTCCAGCACCAGAATTTGGGCTGTGGCTCCTCAGGGAGCCTCCTTGGGGTTTGTTGTGCCATAAATGTCTTTATTTCATATAAAAGGGATAAAGTTCTGGGGGCAGTGACAACGATTTGCCATTCAACAGCTTCATTAAGCCAGGGCTCCCTCCCAGAGCAAATTTACAGCGACAGCTCCAACTGCAGATTATTGCAGCACTTTAAATATTTCTTATCA
Source organism: Melozone crissalis (assembly GCF_028551555.1). Taxonomy (NCBI): domain Eukaryota; kingdom Metazoa; phylum Chordata; class Aves; order Passeriformes; family Passerellidae; genus Melozone; species Melozone crissalis. The sequence goes on along the minus strand of NW_026535790.1, from coordinate 14,484,478 downwards.
ACTTCATCTTGCCTCTAAAAAGTTCCCCAGGACGTGGCCAGAACTCTTGGCTGGACAGACAATGCCCCATCCCACTGCAGTTCAGGGGACAAAGGGACAAACCCTGAGTGCCCTCAATTCCAGAGCTGGTCAAATCCAACTGGGAAAACAACCCAGGAGGAATCTTGGATCAGCTGGAAAAAAGCAGTTTCCCCCCATCTGCAGGAATCACACCCTTCCTGCTCTACACTTCTCAATAGCCTCAACAACAACAGAAAAAAATCTTTTGCTTTGCTCTGAAAGGCAACATGGATGGGGTTTTGTTTTGTTTTTAAAGACGGGCTGGGTGTGGACAGCAATCCTCTTCCCTCCTCTATAAAAACAAGGATTGGGAATGCTCCTTGGCAATTCCAGAGGATCCCACAGGATCATCCACACACTGAGCATTCCACACACTGCCAGAGCTCCCCTGACCTGCACAGCTCCAGGCTGGGGCTGTGTCCCTAAATCTGAGCATCCTTCAGCCTCCCCTTCCCACCAGGAGGTGAATCCCAGCCCTTCCATGGGATCCTCTCTTTCCATGGAATCCTCTCTTTCCATGGAATCCTCTCCTTCCATGGGATCCCCTCCTTCCATGGGATCCATTCCCTCTCCAGCCCCACAGGGAATTGTTCCACCTCAACACAACTCTAGGAAATTCTCTTTTCCCCCTCTTAAACTAAGGAAAGGCCACCAAGTCTGTTCAGAGGTGCTCTGCAGGCAGGAAAATTCCCTTTCCATGGGTTTTTGGGAGAGGCTGGAGCTCCAGCAGAACCCCTGAGCGTGGTGAGGAGTCCAGACATGAAAATTCATCTAAAAGGGGTAACTCAGCTCCCAAGGGAGGCTGCCCATGGAAGCAGTCATCCAACAGAGTGCACCTTCCAACACGAAAAATCAGGGCATAAAACCAAACAAGTTCTGTTTGTACATCAGGATTTTAAACAGCTCAAGTTTTACAAGGAAAATAAAATCAAACAGCCTCTCCTGGGATCTTCATCAAGGCTAAAAGTCTGTCCAGTCTGGGGATTGGGAAATGGGAACAAATCAAGGGAAAGGCGACTTTAGTGTTTTTTCTTTTTAATGTAGTCTTAAATCATGTTATGCTCAAATTCAATTCATCTAAAAATAATTAGTCACGAGGATTTGTTTTTTGATTTGCATTATGAATACTTCATTTAAAAGTAAATATTTTAGTGTTAATCTTCCCTTTTAAACTCTCTTTACAGAAACAAAGAGCGAAAACCATAAATAAGAGGGCATTAAAACCATAAAAATGACATTTGCCAATATCTTAATTTTTCAGCCAGACTTGATAAATCTATCAAAACCAGACAGTTAAATAAGAACCACATTATAAAAATTAGCAAAAAAAGGACTATTAGGTAACTCTGCAAACTCAAAATATGAAACTGTACTAAACAAAATATGTGCAAAAGTATACAAGAGTAACTGCATATAGCAAGGTTAAGCCTGAATTAGTTTTAAAGCTTGCCCCGGTGAAACTGAATTCAAAGTTGTCCCACTGTGTCTCCTTTTTTTGTTTTTTTTTTTGCTTTTCTTTGTTTTTTCCATTTTTTTTTCTTTCAACTCACATTGTAAGTCAAATAAAAACAAAATACACATGAAAAAACTTCCAAACGAAGCTGGTACTGGACAAGCACAGAGCAGGACACTCACTCAGCACGAGTGCAGCCACTCACAGAGAGTTCCAGGAGTCCTTAGAGTAGTGTAGGAATTCAACACTGCACACGACAGCACAACTCGAGCATGGTCTTGGGTGTTTTGTCTGGGGTTTTGTGTTATTTTCCTTTCGAGACAAGCTTGCTGTTGTCAGTCACACCTCAGAGATACCAAAGCAGTGCGAGTTTGCAATGTTTAATGCATAAAAACCAAGCCCCCCTGGGCCCTCCGGGTCGGTCTCTTCTAAGAGTAAGGACTATGGGTGAACCAACAGTCTAGAACTGTGTGTAGTTATGTGCAAAACATTCACTAGCACTCGGAATCTCAGGTCTATCTTATGGGCAGAGGAAGTGACAGATGCAGGGCAAGAGTAACTTCAGGAATCCAGCACATGATCTGACATCTACAAAACAGCCAAGGGAGTTTTCCGGTGGCAGGTTCTCTCTCTCTCCCTAGAAAGTGTGTTTGAAATGATTAACAAAGTAACAAAAATGGGCAGAATCTAACTTTGGTGAAAAGTCTGAACATTTCACATGATGCTCAACAAGCCAAAGTAAGGTACCATCTGTAGCAAAGACTAGATTTAGATTAACTGGTAAGTAGAGACAACTCTTCAAAGATCATAACTGTAAACTGCAAATCTACTTCCAAGTCTCTCACACACCATTCAGTCCACACAGGCCACGTTCGTTTCGCTGGAAAGACTTCAGCCTGGAAACACTAAGAAAAGAAAAGTTCCTTTAATTGGGTCTTTATAGGAGGAAAGGGTTAGTTGTATTTGCAGCCTGGGAGGCTGCTGGCGGCATTCCTGTACTGTGCAGAGCTTGGGGCATTGATCCTGCAATGCTCAGCCCCTGGCCCATGCGCATGGTGCCCATGGCCGGCAGCGGGGCCATGCCCACGGGCACGGGGGCCATGGAAGACAGAGGTATTGGCTCCATGCTCAGAGGGGGCACGGTGCTGAACGAGGGGCTGCTGCCCATCACGGGGCTCGCTCGCATCTGGTTCAGCGTCAGAGGCTGAGGCTGGTTCACCTGGAAGGGGTTGATTGGAGTCGCTGCCGTGGCGGCGCCTGCGGGGAGAGAAGGGACAGTGAGGCACTGCCATCGATCAGCACCAGGGGCTGCAGTCATCTCTGCTGGCAAAGAACACTCCCTGTGTGCATCCCCATGCCTGAAACGCCCTCAGGAGCATCTGATCACCAGTGTGCTCCCTGGAAGCAGCCAGTGCCTCCAGCACCCCTTCACTGACCCACAGCTCCCACCTCCAACAGCCCTGACTGGAGTTCCAAATTTGGTTTCCTGCAAAAGCCCTAACCACGACATCCACATCACTGCTTTAATGTTTTATATGCTCCTTTACTGCAGAGAGTGAGTTCACATCAGATATTGGGAAGAAATCCTTCCCTGTGAGGGTGGGAGGCCCTGGCACAGATTCCCAGAACAGCTGTGGCTGCCCTGGATCCCTGGCAGTGCCCAAGGCCAGGCTGGACAGGGCTTGGAGCACCCTGGGACAGTGAAAGGTGTCCCTGCCATGGCAGGGGTGGTTTTTAAGGTCCCTTCCAAACCATCCTGTGGTTCTGTGATTTGTGTGCTTGCTCCAAGCTCCCAGCAGCCACCTCCATTTTTGTGTTTCTGGCACCGAGCTGGGACAAGAATTCCCAAAGTAAACAACTTGTTTCCGAATTGCAGCGGTGCTCGAAAAAGCAGAGCACAACTTTCCCAGCCTCTGAGGTTCCCTGGATTGCTGCCAGCCTTGCAAATTCCTTTTAGTGTACAAGCCCAGGATTATTTGGATGGCCCAGTGACCCCTCACAAACTTTTTGTAGTACCCGGGAAGGGCAGATACACAGATTTCCTCTCTCTGCCTGCTCGCTGCCAAGGCTGCTCAGAATCACTGCTTTTTTTCCTACTCAGGGATTTTAATAAATTGACTTTTTCTTCCATTGGAAGAGTGATGAAAATAAATACTGAAAGAGCATTTCCTAAGTTTCACCCTAAGAACAACACAGGAAAACATCAGTGCAAATTCAGCTTTTAAAAAACACACCTGCCACATGTTTGGTGTCACCATTTCAGTCTGCTCCAAGCAAGGGCTCACTTCTAACAGGCCCAGCTTGCAGGAGAAGCGCAACAGCCAATTTTTCTTCCAAAATACACTGAGAATGTGTTCTCAGATCAAAACTGGCTCACTGTGGCAGCCTAACACAGACTAACCAGCAGCTCACCGAATTACTCAGTGAGTGATTCAGTCAGAGATCTCCTGCGCCTGCTGCAGCTCCAGGAAAAGGGCAATTCCAACCTTCTTCCACAGCAAACTCCTACCTGTTACCTTCCCAAGGCAATCTTACCTGTTTTGACAAAATCCAGCTGAAGTTCAGCTGTTTTTAACAACCCCAAACTTTCTAACACAGATAATTCTGAATGAGGGGAACTGCTGGAATGAAATTCAGCTGCAGACCAAGAGCAGAGACTTTGTATTTTCAGGGACTGTCACTGTGCTGCGTGAGCCCAGGATGCCTCCTTGAGACATTCCTGCTCTTGCTCATGATCTGTTGGCTGAAGTATCCAACAAAACCAAGCCCAAACCACCCATCTTTAACCCCACCAGCACCGAGCTGGGCAGAATTCCCCTGCAGGAAGGGAAAGCTCAAACACAAACATGAAGGAGTGTGCAGAAACCAACCTGGTGCCAAGAATGGGTTCAGAGAAGTAACAGGTTGTGGTGGCTTGGACACCAGGGAGTCCAGGTTGACCAGGGCAGCGTTGGGGCCCAGGAAGGACTCCGGGGTTTTCCGGGCCGTGCTCTGCTTGCCTGATGTCCCACTCGAGTGCTGGGACTCAAAGAGATCAGGACTCGTGGTGCCACTGTGCTGAGAGGGCAGAGTGGAACCTGATTCAGCTGCAACAACACAAAGGGACAAACAGAGCTCCTGGTTAGTGCCCAGAGCCAGGCAGAGAGCAGGCTGCAGGGTGAGAGAGCAGAGATGCTTTATGCTAAATTAGTGTTAGTCAGGGCTCAGTGCTTCAGGCTGTTACACCCTCTCAGCATGCAAGCAGGTCAATGTCCTTTAGCAGAGCATGAAGAAGCTACAGTCAGAGTTGCAGTGCTCTACTGCTGGAATTCCCACAGCTCTGCTGCTCCAGGTGGGACTCACAGGCTCCAAGGAACACACACTCCAAAGCCTTGGCCCTACACCACTGCTGTGCCCTTCCTAGCTGGATTCCCCCAGGGTTTTCTCCTCAAAAAGCCCAGCTGTGCTTCAGGCAGAACCATCCTGAGAGCAATGGTACCACAGCACTGACAGGGTCTGGCAGTGTTGATTTACTGATCATTGACCACAATAAAAAATAGAGTATTCATAGAAGGTATTTTGTTATTTTCCTACTGGAATTTACACATTTGAGAGATTCAGTCAGCATGGTTCTGGTTGAGTCTCTGAGCATAAGCCCTGCTCCAAGCATGTTGGACACTGGAAATTAGGAAGTCCAACAAATTTCTGGGTCAATGCAGCAGAAGGTCACACAGTGCAATTCCATGGAGTACAAAAGGCCCATTCCCCACGAGTTCATGCACAGGCCAAAATGGGAACAAGGAGCTTTTACTGCTGCATCATCACTTCCTTTGTGAAAACTGATTTTTTTGTTCAATAAAATTTAAGAACAGAGACATTTGTTGCCATGACTGTCACCCAACCTGTCCACATGCTAAGAACTTGATTCGTACCTGGCTTTTTGGAAGTTCGAAGTGTGTCAAATTCAGAAAAATCATCTTTAACTGTACCATTCAAATTACTGAAGAGGTCAAAAGATGTACTTCCTGTTCAAAACAACAAGACAGCCCTGTCATTAACACATCTTTGGTCTCATCACACAGCTGATCCTCCTGGAAGCAATTCCTGACCCATTCCTGTTATTACCAAGAAGCCACCACAGGCTCCAGGGCAGCAGCTGGGAGTGCTCCTACTCTGAGCTGGGAGAAGGAGAATGTCACAGGACTGTCCTTTCTGACAGCATGGAACAACTACATCAGAGCAGTTTGCTTTTGGATCAGTGCAGGGCACACCTGAGCATGCTGGGGTTTGGTTGGTTGAGTGTCTGCATTAGAGACAAGCAGATCTTGCTGTGGAAGGAGAGAACAGAAATGGATTTACAGCTTCTACTATCAAGTGTTAATCAGCCCTCAAGGAAAACACCACCAGTGATTATTTAATTTCTGTTTCCCAAGTGGAAAGGAGGAGGAATGCAGAGCAGAGGGTGGGCAGATGGCAAAGCCCCGTTAGCTGAAGCACCAGCACTCACCCAGAGCTTGCAATCAATGAAACATCACCACTTCCAAACGTGGACACACTCTTACCTCAGATTGGAGGCACAGGAACAACACCTAAGTGATCAGCAATCACACTCCTGAACAGCTTTAAGGTTTGTGTGGGTATTTTTAATTAGCTGAAATGTTTTCTTAGTTTATTTTTAACCTTCAGGACATTTCAAGCAAGAAGAGCACAAGATGACAAACCCCAAGAGAAGGTGAAAATTGAACATAAAAACAACATTTATCAAGAACAAAGAGCTACCATAGCTAGAGGCTCATTTCAGTTTTTGCCCTCTGCCCAGGGAAAAGCTGCTTAGAGAAGTTTTTGCAGCACACAGATTCCTCTGTCTGTTGCATTCTGGGATGAATGATGAGCAGAAAATGCATTTTGGATGCTTTTAGCCACGGTGCCAATATGAAAATGCCAGGTATTAACACTCATCAAGGTTGTATTAGTTACAGAGCATGGAAAGACAATTACAGCAGCACCTTCTGCATCTTTAGCAGGGCTCAGGGAGGGTTTCACACCCTCAGTCTGAAAGAACAAACCTTAATTTGCACCTCTAAAAGTCTCCTCGAGCTGCTCAACCTGTCAATCTACATCTGCAGAGTTATTTATCATGAGGAAAGGTGAAATCAGTGTATCATTCATTGCCAAAAATTAAGTCCTTGTCTAATTAAAGATAAAACCCAAGAGCAGCAGCAGTCCCAAGTGCTCAGCAGGCAGCCACAAATACCATGAGGAGACGTAGAAGGGACAGAGAAGGAAGCAGCACCTCAAATTCAGAGCTGCAAGTCTGAAATAATCACACTGAAATTTCTTTTTCCTGCTGGTTATTACAAGTCCCTTTTATTTTGAAGACCAATTCTGCCAATTGTCCAACTTCTTTGAACCACACAATGCAAGAAAACCACTTGGACTTCTCCTCATTACTCAAATGAGATGGATATGGGATGAGAACATTGCTCACCAGAAGTAGAGAGAGGTTTGTTTGCAGGTGCTGATCCCCAGGGATCCACAGAAGATTTTGCTGCAGTAGAAGATGGCTGAGCAGGAGCCCAAGGGTCCACATTTTTGGCCAGAGGCTGAGCTGTGGATCCTGCTGGTGCTGCCCAAGGGTCAACAGAAGCAGCTGGTTTGGCACCTGCAAGAAGGATCAGCAGGAGAGAAGTGAGGGCAGCTTCCCTTTGGAAAGCTTTCCTTGGACACTGACCCCTCCATGAGCCTTTCCTTGGATTCTGACCCATCCCAAAGCCTTTCCTTGGTGACTGACCCTTCCCAGGAGCCTTTCCTTGGTGACTGACCCATCCCAAAGCCTTTCCTTGGTGACTGACCCTTCCCAGGAGCCTTTCCTTGGTGACTGACCCATCCCAAAGCCTTTCCTTAGTGACTGAGCCCTCCCAGGAGCCTTTCCTTGGATTCTGACCCTTCCCAGAAGCCTTTCCTTGGACACTGACCCCTCCATGAGCCTTTCCTTGGATTCTGACCCATCCCAAAGCCTTTCCTTAGTGATTGACCCCTCCCAGGAGCCTTTCCTTGGATTCTGACCCTTCCCAGGAGCCTTTCCTTGGGGACTGACCCCTCCCAAACCCTTTCCTGGTGACTGACCCCTCCAGGAGCCTTTCCTTGATGACTGATCCCTCCCAGGAGCCTTTCCTTGGACACTGACCCCTTCCAGGAGCCTTTCCTTGGACACTGACCCCTCCCAGGAGCCTTTCCTTGGACACTGACCCCTCCCAGGAGCCTTTCCTTGGACACTGACCCCTCCCAGGAGCCTTTCCTCCTCCCAGTTACCACTGAGTATTAATGGGAGCAGCTCAGCACCAGCCACTCCCAGCATTTGTCACACTCTGACCAACAACAGCACCAGGAAATTCTGGGCAAGGCAGAGGAATAAACAATTCCCCTCCCTGGATCCAATACCTGCAGTTCCAACCAGGAAATAAACTTGCCTTTGTTGGTGACATTGCCACCACAAGTGACAGTCCCTGGCTGGAGGTGACCTAAATCACAGGGTCTATTTATGAGCTCAGGGGAAAGTGAGTTTATAAAAAGCCCAAAGGTAAAAGGTGTGACATACACAACATTAACCCTTGGACAAAGGAAGCTGTAAGATTCAGAGGGAATGTTTTCCAAGCCTTTTAACCCCACTGCTATTTTATAAAGGTATAATCAGCTCCCCTGAGCCTGCTGTGCTTTTTTATTCCCATTTCTAAGCACTCCTGACACACATCTAAGCTGCCCACTGATGTCCCTTTATTATTTTTAACCCAATGTCTGTTATGCTCAGGGTTCTCATTTCTACTGGAAGATGCTGACAACTCTTCATTCCTACAAATTCAATCACCAAAGGTTTGATTCCCACATGAGGATTTTATAACCCAAGAGAGCAGGAGAGAATCACCCACATGCAACAACTCTGACCTTCAATGTCCTGCAGCTTTCAAATTACAACTGAAAATTATTTTAGCTTTTAAAAATCCATTCAACCCCCCCTGGCATCTCAATATTCCTGTAAATCAGGAATGCTGCACAAATTCCAGCTGGAATTTTGGGTTTTGTTTCATCAGCAGCCACGTGGTCACTACAGCTCCAGAGCAGGAAATGCCAAAAGTCTCTAAGGAAGCCCCATAATTCCCACCCCAGTACTCCCATCTCCTTTATCTGTCCCCAGTGCTGAGTTAGGAGCAGTGCCACACTAATGACAGCATTTCCCATCACCAGCAGCTTCCCAAAATGTCCTTTCTTCCCTAAAAGGAGCACTCAGAATGAGAGCACTCAGGAAAATCCCTTCCTGGAGCTTCCCTCAGCTCCACTGAACACCACAGCACTGGCAGGATTTGGGAAATGCAGATTCATGAGTCATTTTTTACCAGCAAATTCATGACCTGGCATCCTTGAGACTATTCCTGGGAGAATCCAGCAGGCTGCAAGCAGGGATTGTGCTGTGGTGAAAGAAAGCTGGGAAGCACTGAGGAGATGCTACAGCTGGAACTGGTACAAGGAAAATCCTGTCACAGGGTGACACATCAGGCTGCACATTTGAGGAAAGTGGATTTTGGTTGCTTTTAGCCATGGAAAAATAAACTGAATGGCCTCAAGGCCCAAAATCTGAGCTTTTTCTCAGTTCCTATCATCAAAATAAACCAGGTGACACTTGGAATGATGACCTGGCAGTTGGCCCAGGAGCTTTGTAGGTGCCTTTAATGCCATCATGAGCAAGAGAAAAATCCCCAAACAAGGCAGTTCATCATTAAATTTCCAATTTTTCATCAGGAATCTGATGGTGGTGTGTGGATTGCAAATCCCTCTGAAGCATTTGTTGTAGCATCACCAGCCCAAAGCAGAACTGACAGAACAAAGCTGTCAGTCTTCATGGAAAAGCTTCATCAAGATTTGCACAGAAACTCCCTGCCCTTTAAAACAAAAATTCCAACCAAAAAATAGATCCAGCTCCAGTTCCAAGTGTTACACTTTCTTTCAAAGGAGAAACTCCTTGGACAGGCTGTGGCTGACCCAGACACCAGCCCACCACACAGGCAGCAACACACACAGAAAAAACAAAATACCACACAGAAATTTGGTTTAATTGCTCTTTAAAATGTGAAACACTGCACCTTTCCCTTCAGGAATATTCCATGGATTTAGCATTGAAATCCTATGGAACACTAAGTATTTTAAATGGCAACTTGAATTTTTTTGTCTGCTATAAAAATCTTCGTTTAAGTAATTTAATCCTTTTGGTTCTGACCATACACAAACACATTACAATTCTCTAGGAGCAGCTAAGGACATGATAATTCAGACTGATGGCTTTCCTAAACTTGCCTAAATATCAGGTTAAATTCTGGGAACAGTCTAAACCCATGGCACTAACACAACCAGCAGCAAGACACGAGCTGGACAAGTTGGTTTTGTAAAGACAACAGAAGTGCCACTCTTTTCTTCCTTAGGATTCAAACTGCACACACAAAAACCCAACTGCTTAAAAAAGAAAACCAACTGCCATTGGTGCCTGCTTGGAAATGAGGAATTCAGTGAAATGAATAAAAATGGACTCACACACGAGTACCACACTGAGGAACTTTGAAACGCAAGGTTAAGAAGCAAAACCTCTGAGATCCCAGCGTTCCTGGCAGTTTGCTCTTACCAAATGATTGCCAGGGGTCGGAGGCAGGGGCTGCAGCTGTGGATCCTCCCCAGGGATCTGTCTGGTTGGCAGCAGCAGCAGCAGCAGCAGCAGGAGGGCCCCAGGGCTCGCTCTTGGCCGGGGCCGGTGCCGAGGAGGGCAGGGCATCCATCAGGTCCAGCAGGGTGGTGTGCTGAGGGCAGGAAGAAGCTGAGCTTTACTCAAGAGCCTTGCCAGGCTGGAGTACAAACCCACGAGAGTGAAGAAGCAATTATTATTATTATTATTATTAGCATTATTATTATTTTTCCTTTTACACGCCTGCATTGACTAGCTCCAAATTTAACCCACATGGAAGAAGCTTTAAGCTACACAACAAAGCAAACCCAGAAGCACAAAAGAGCTCAGTATTAAGCTAAGTTTGTGTTACTGTATTTCAGCTTTTTGGCAGCATAACAGGGAATTTCTTAGGCCAAGGCACTACCTCCTTCTTTTTGGGAATTTTAATTGTGTCTCTGCGACTCTCCTCCAGAGCCATCTGTAATCTCAGATCGTCCCCGCGTCTGAGGCGCTCCTCCTGCAAAGGAAACCAACACTGGTGACACCGAGCACGAGCTGCTCTGAGCTGCTGCTGCTCCCTGCAGGGCTCCAGCCCTGCCCCTCTGCTCCACAGGCTGCATTTCCACTCAGCACACACCAGGAACAGGAGCTCTCCTGGGGTTTGTGCCTCGGGAGCACCCCGACCCTGCTGTGGTCATGGCTGGTTGGGATTTACCCCAGTGTTGTTCCATTCTTTCCAAAATTCTGTTAGAAACACCACAGAACTTCAGGTGAACAAGCCATTTTTAAATTTACCCTGGTGTTGTTTTATTCCTTCCAAAATTCTGTTAGAAACACCACAGAACTTCAGGTGAACAAGCCATTTTTAAATTTACCCTGGTGTTGTTTTATTCCTTCCAAAATTCTGTTAGAAACACCACAGAACTTCAGGTGAACAAGCCATTTTTAAATTTATCCTGGTGTTGTTTTATTCCTTCCAAAATTCTGTTAGAAACACCACAGAACTTTAAGTGAACAAGCCATTTTTAAATTGGTTTTTATGATGGTTTTTCAGCATTCAGATCACCACTGAGGGTTCCAGAGAACTAAACTGAAATTTCCCTTGCTTTTGTTCACTTCCTTCCATGCTGGTGCAAGAAGGAATTGAGGGAATTGAGTCTTGCCAAGTCCAGGTGTAATGTGAAGGTTTAAACATCTATAACTACAATGTTTATGCCACATTTGACTCCTTTAAATATCTCTGCTTGCATCATGTCTCTCAGAAGTTGACTAATCCCCCAGTCATTTCTGAAGCTACTTCAAGTGCTTAGTTCTGATTTATATTTTAGTTCCCTTTATTGCTCAATAATGACAAAGTTTACTGGGTGACAGTTTCCCCTTCCAAGCACTCTTGCTTAACACACAGCTGTAAACGAAATTGTTACAGGAATCCTCTAAAATATTACAGGGCTCAGCATAGCTGACTTGAATTTTCACTCAGAGCTGAGATTTGACTTTGTTATGTATTAAAATGCAGTAATTTTATCCAAATTTACTCCAAATGCAGAATGAAGCTAAGAATTAGCACAGTAACATAACTCAGGTGATAGATCAGGAGTCAATTTCTTTAAAACAATTTTTTAATATATTCTGGTACTTTGTGTCAGGTCACCCTCCTGTTCCAGAAACTCCCACCAAACGAACAGACTGTTCCAAATTCCACTGGAATTAGAATTCACTGACATTAATGAAGATTTCAGGACCAGTCATGCTTTCAGCTCTTCCTAACTGAAAACATCTTCAGTAAGTGATGATTAACATCCTCCCACACAAAGGCTTCTCTCAAAGTGACTGTCATCTTCCACTAGTCTCAACAGCTCGGAGGCTGAAGTTACTTTAAAAAGAGATTTTAAGAATAATAATAATAAAAAAGAAACCAACCCACACACAGAATTCTACCTGGAGCAAAGCCAAGCTGCCAGAAATAAATGAAATGGAAAGGGAAGGGGAAAGGGAAGGGGAGGAAAGGGAAGGGAAGGGAAGGGAAGGGAAGGGAAGGGAAGGGAAGGGAAGGGAAGGAAAGGAAAGGAAAGGAAAGGAAAGGAAAGGAAAGGAAAGGAAAGGAAAGGAAAGGAAAGGAAAGGAAAGGAAAGGAGGAAACGGGGAAACGGAAACGGGGAAACGGAAACGGGGAAAAGGAAAGGGGGAAAAGGAAAGGGAAAGGATAAAATAAAAACAAAATAAGATAAAAATAAGAAAAAGTAAAGCAAAATTAAATAAAAATAAAATAAAAATAAAACAAGATTAAACAAAATAAAATAAATAAAAAATAAAAATAAAACAAAAAATAAGATAAAATAATAAATAAAATTAAAATAAAAAAAATAAAATAAAATAAAATGAAAGTTTTAAAAATAAAATAAAATTAAAATCAGATAAAATCAAATCCAACCAAGCAAACCAGGTTGCACAGTGAGCTCTCCAAGCACGGACACTTTGGAAAACCTACAGGGGCACCGACCTGCTCCGCCACCTCCCGGCTCATGGCCAGCGCCAGCTGCAGCTGCAGCTCCTCCTCGCCGCTCGTCTGCGGCCGCGCCTGCTCCAGCTCCGAGGACACCCGCGGGGATGTCGCTGTGGGGACACAAAGCCAAAACCCGGCACGGTCAGCACAGCAAACTGCAGAGATGGGGGACACAGGATCCTGCAGGAGATGGGGCTCAGCACATTCAGCACAGCAAACTGCAGGAGATGGGGGACACAGGATCCTGCAGAGATGGGGCTCAGCACATTCAGCACAGCAAACTGCAGAGATGGGGGACACAGGATCCTGCAGAGATGGGGCTCAGCACATTCAGCACAGCAAACTGCAGAGATGGGGGACACAGGATCCTGCAGAGATGGGGCTCAGCACATTCAGCACAGCAAACTGCAGAGATGGGGGACACAGGATCCTGCAGGAGATGGGGGCACAGATTCAGCCCAGCAAACTGCAGAGATGGGGCACAGATTCAGCACAGGACCCTGCAGGAGATGAGGGACAGCAAACTGCAGAGATGGGGCACTGATTCAGCCCAGCAAACTGCAGAGATGGGGCACAAATTCAGCCCAGCAAACTGCAGAGATGGGGCACAGATTCAACCCAGCATCCTGCAGAGATGGGGGACAGGACCCTGCAGGACATGGGGGCACAGGAGATGGGGCACACCACATTCAGCACAGCACCCTGCAGGAGATGGGGCTCAGCACATTCAGCCCAGCACCCTGCAGGAGATGTGGGCACAGCATATTCAGCCCAGCACCCTGCAGGAGATGTGGGCACAGCATATTCAGCCCAGCACCCTGCAGGAGATGTGGGCACAGCATATTCAGCCCAGCACCCTGCAGGAGATGTGGGCACAGACTCAGCCCAGCACCCTTCAGGAGATGTGGGCACAGATTCAGCCCAGCACCCTTCAGGAGATGTGGGCACAGACTCAGCCCAGCACCCTTCAGGAGATGTGGGCACAGACTCAGCCCAGCACCTGCAGGAGATGCTGGCAGCCTCAGCTCCTGCACCCCATGTTTGCTGTCAAAGCCCCCCCCAGTTTGCAGAGCTGAATCTTCTGCCAAGAGTGAGGATGATAATTTACCTCTTCATAGCAGTTCAGCTGCTTTAAGGGAAAAATATTCCCTAAATATTCCTTGGAAAATCCAAGTTTTTTTATAAGAAGTACCCCCCAGCTCATGCTGGAGTGTATCAGAGCTCCCGATTTAAAAATTCATTGTTGAAGGAAACATTTGTGAGGATTTCTTCCATCTTGCAGTGTCAGTAAGGATCTGCTGGGAGTGGGCCAATATCAGGGTAAAACTGGATACCACCCACTTTTCTGTAAAATAATACAGTCTTAATGGGAAGATAAAGAACTATTCTTAACTGCTGAGCAGGCTTGGGGATAAACAAACCGGCTATTCAGACTCCAAATTTACACAAATACAGGATCATTCTCTGCTAAAGAAGAGTTTGGGGACTGGGTTGGGGGTGTTGGTTGGTTTCTGAGGTTGTTTGGGGTTTTATGGGGTATCTCCTCCCCTCCTCTTCAATGAACAGTCAACCTTGAGAGCTAAAAGATGCAATTTCTCAACACACAAACCATCTTTTAGTGCTGTTTTCACTCCAGGAGCAATGTGAAATTCCCATCCCACACCACTAGCAGGTTTAGCACTAAACAGTAATTGAACAATTTTGCGCTCACTCTCTCTCAGACAATTCCTTAGCATCCAAACCATTCACACAGAAATTCTACCTCACTTTGGCAAGGCAGTTTGTATTTAGTGGCTGGACTGATGATTAGTTTGGCAAAACATATATTGACATTTAATACATTTAATTGAATGTTTCAAACCAGTGTGTCAAGCTTCAAGAAATCAAGTTTCTTCCGACCAGGTCAGCTGGGCATGTGGAAATGAGATTGCCAAATTTGCTTTGAAAAGCACATTTCCATCACTACTTTAATCCTCCCAACATTTCCCAGTCATGTCTCTCTCTGCTGAAGTTTCAGGCCACAATGACACCACAAAACAAGGGGAACTTTCCCATCCAGCAGGCCAGAAGGAAGAGGACTCTCCATAAACAAGGAATGACCTTTCCTCCTTCCCACCCCACCCCGAGGTGCCCTCCCACCCCATCTGCTTCTAAAGACATAAACTAATTTATCACCCACAATGATTCTTCCACCCTGTGCTGATCCTGAGGCTCTCAAACCAACCTTACTTCAATTATGATGCTACTCATAGCTCAATTCTATTACTCTTTCACACTTTCTCATATAAAATAATTAAATTTAGCCTGGCTGATGAGTACTTACTGCTCCAACAGTCACTGCCAGGCTCTCCAATATATTACATTAAAAATATGATGATTAAAGCATGTGATAATTCCCAGCCACTCACCTAATACAGGTGATAAATTAGCACTAATTCTAATCATTCTAATCCAAAATGGATGATTTTAAACCAGGATGGAGGTGGAAACACTTCCCTTTGGAGCCCAGAGAATGTTTTCTATTTATCTTTGCCAGAAGAAGATGGAGCAGTTTATGGTTGTTAAAAACCTCAGAGAGAGAAAAACTATTTCAGATAAAGGGGCAAGAATTCATGGTATGAAGTGGCCATGAATGGGTCTGAGATGCAGATGGAGAGGAGCAGTTTTGCAGCAGGGATTAGAGGAGGAAAGAGTCCTAATAAAAACAGAGCCTGGGACACACGGGACAGCAGCAGAGTCACCTGAGAACAGATGGCACCTGGAGCAGGAGCAGGGAGGAACCTTCTGCTCTGCTGGGCTTTGAACTGCGGGGGGGAAATGGCATTTCCTGCATTTCCTGCATCCCAGCACTCCACAACAACCAAGAGCCTGATGGCTGAGTGGCACTAAAATTAAAAAAGGGTTTGATTCCATTGCTCTTCCTCCCATTTCCACACAAAGGATTGCTGACCTCAGTGCCCTTTTCCTGCCTGGAAAAGCTGTAAAATCAGGGATTCTACCTCACTCCAAGCCTTTCCCTGGCCCTGCACTCCCAGCCAGGCAGGGAAGGGTTGGCTTGGCTCCATGAGCTCCCAAAACCAGCAGTTCTGGGATCCCCACATGGACACCAGGGGCTCACTCACACACACAGGTCATTCCTTCCCACTTTTAGCCTTTCCAGCAATCCATTCTCCTTGCTTTCACTAACTCTGAAAGGTATTTCCAGTTCCTTTTCACTTAAAATAAAAAGGGAAAATGTCCATTTGAAGTTCTTCCTTGGGCCTCAATAAAAAAAACAAACTACAGGAATGTTGCTGTTTTCCATGTAAGTGTTATAAAACCATCCACATTAAAGAGCTGCCAGCACTTTTCTTTTTTTCTTTTTGAAAAGGATTAAGGGGAATTCAAAACACCATTCTTGGGAGTAACCTGACAAGTTTTAGCTAAGATTCCTATATTCCATGTGGGCCTCATTCTGCTGTAAGGTCAGAATGCCCAGGATGCAGCAGAAAGGTGACAGCCTCAGGAGCAGGATGGTGGCACACGAAGCATCCCCCATCCCCAGCACATGACAGCTAACTCACATGTTCATGTAAGATGAGACTCAACAGATCAATTCTGATCTGCTAAACCCTAAACCCCCAAAATTTGGGGATCCCAGTCCCTCCAGGAGCACATTTGTGGGATGTGTTCCTGCAGGGAGCACAGGGCTGGCTGCTCAAGGAAATCATCTGGAGGCTGAGTTAATCACTAAAGCAGGATTCTGCTGCACCATCTGTGCCTGGCCAGGCTGGGCCAGCTCCCAGACACAGCTATTGATAATTTCCTATATTTTGGCTCTATTAAAAGGCCCCTGTAGCTGGTTATAGATCTGGCTGAGTTAAAGTGAAATACAGGACACAGAGAGCAGAGCCTGCATTAATAATAAAAATTAGACTGTATTTTCATTCAGGATCCTGTGCTTGGGCTTTGGGGCTGGTTTTGTAATTTCTGGGGTTTTTCTTTGGTATCAGGCTTTCTAATTTGCAGGTGGAATTCTGAAGATCAGAACTCATCTCTCAGAATGAAAAGCTGCTTCCTCAAAGGTGGGCAAAACCAAAAGTGACTTCAAAAATTGAAATAATATCAAGGTAAGGACTCAGAAACCAGCAGCAATTCACTTGGGAAGCAGGCAGAGATCCCATCTGTCAGTCTGCCAGTGAACAAGCACTCAAATCAAATGGGATAATTTAAAAAAGGCAAATGATGGAAAGGCAAGTACAAGCTGTTTAATCTGGAAGGAATTGTGTAATCCACCTTTCCCCTGGGACTGAAGGAATCTTTCAGGTACAAGAAGAGAGTTGATAACACTGATGATTGTGACAAGGTGGAGCTGCTGAGCTCTCCTGCAGGATTCTGGCTGCACTGAGAGCTGCTGAAATTCATTTAACACCCAACAAATCCTTCAGGTTTGTTTTGCTGGGAGTATTTTCCTCTCAGGTGATGCCAGCCCGTGTGAATGGACACAGTTGGATAATTCAGTGTCACTACAAAGTCTGGATGCTCCAGTGGCACCTCCCACCTTCACTCTCAGCACCAGAAAAATAAATGTATGATGAGAGGATTTAATCAAGCTGTCAAATGACATCTGACAGGAGTCTGCCACATTCCTTCAACACCTCAAACTGCAGCAATTCTCCACGCTGCTCAGCCAGATTCATTGCTGGGTGATATTCCCTATATTCCCTGGCTAAGATGGAAGGGCAGGGATGTGTTCCAACCTGCAGAGATGCAGAACAGATTATTAAAGAAATAATTATTAAATAAAAAGCAAACTTTTTAAAAACAGGAGTGTTCTGAATGGAACAGGCTGCCCAGAGAAGCTGTGGCTGCCACATCCCTGCAATGTTCAAGGCTGGAGCAACCTGGGATAGTGGAAAGTGTCCCATAGCAGGGGATGAGCTTCAAGGTCCCTTCCAACCCAAACCATTCTGCATTTCATAAATTTCCTATTGTGTCAAAGCCAAACCAGCAATTCCTCTGAATTATTTTCTACTCCAAGCAAAAGGGGAGACAAAACAGAAACAGATGAGTGAACACAAACTTGCTGAGGCTTCACAAAACTGGTTTTAAACAACGAGTCAACTTAACGTGAATAATCACTGCAAATATTAAACTCATTAATTTAGCTGCAGAAAATTGCTCCCAGAATTTTGCCAGGTTCAGGTTAAAGACTTGGCATTTCCCAAAATCCATAAAAGCCCTTCCCAGTGCATCTTTCAGCATCTCCTCTCTCCAGCAGGCTGTGAGCACAGCGAGATGAGCTGAGCCCACCACAGGCAATGCTGCTGAAATCAGGTGACACCCAGCTGTGTCACTGAAATTGGAGTTTGTGTCACTAAAATTGGGGTTTATGTCACTGAAATTGGGGGTTGTCACTGAAATCAGGGTTTGTCACTGAAATGAGAATTTGTGACACTGAAATCAGGCTTTGTGTCACTGAAATCAGGGCTTGTCACTGAAATCGGGGTTTGTGACACTGAAAATGGGGTTTGTGACACTGAAATTGGGGTTTGTGACACTGAAAATGGGGTTTGTCCCTGAAATCAGGCTTTGTGTCACTGAAATCAGGGTTTGTCCCTGAAACTGGGGTTTGTGACACTGAAACTGGGGTTTGTGACACTGAAAATGGGGTTTGTCCCTGAAATCAGAGTTTGCGTCATTCAAATCAGGGTTTGTGACACTGAAATTGGGGTTTGTGACACTGAAAATGGGGTTTGTCCCTGAAATCAGGGTTTGTCACTGAAATCAGGGTCTGTGTCACTGAAATTGGGGCATCCATCCCTCCCATCCCATGGACCCCATCCCATCCCATCTTCCCATCCCCTCCTGGAGCACAGGAGAAAGGGAGGGATGTGAGCACACCCCAAAACAACACCTGCACACCCCAGCTTGGGCACAACAGGATTGATCTCTTAAAAAGCATGGCCTCAGTAGACTTGGTTTTAGAACACCACCAGCAGCACCCCAGCTCAGGCTTAAGAGGTCTAAATTAAGAACATCCTACTTTTCCCTGTGCAGCCATAAATCCAGAATCCTATTTAAGTGGTCACTGGCAACTGGAGATGAAACAAGGCCACGAACAAGAGGCTGAAGTTTTTGAAACTGGGTGACAAATGTCAGGTAAAAACCCAATTATTCAGACCCAGAGGCAGATTAGGAGTGAGGACTATTGCTCCAAAAGATTTTTAATATCTATCTTTTAGTATCTATCTATCCTTTATATCCCTTCCTCTCCCCAGTAAGTCTGGTTTCAGCTCTACACAAGAATATTTCCTTAAGGTGAAATAAAACCTGATTTAATGCAACTCTACAGAATTGGCACATTTTCCAAAATAAATAAAAATTATACATTTTGTCATGGAATATTTAGCAGCTCCTAATCTGAGCATTAACTGTCCCTGGTTTAAAGATGGAAGATAAAACCAATTGCTCCCAGTATGTCAGAAATTGCTGACAAATGGAGGTTGGGAGGAGCTTTATTTCTGCTTTTTCTTTTGAGTATCTCTCATGGCTTCCATTTTCAGGTTATGAGACTGGGTAGAAAAAAAACTTTTCCAATTCACATGCCATAATGTGCTCCTGGAATTATCCAAGCACAGAGATCTTCAGGGCCAACAAAGTCATTAAGGCAAAGCTTTGGGGGAAAGGATTTTATTAAAAACCATCAAGTTGCACCATTTCATTCTGCACAGTTTCTAAAGGATTTTGAAAATATTCACAAGAAAACAGGGAAAAATCCCCTTATTTGCCTGCAGCAGTGAGGGATGATTGGATATCAGTCAAGAGATCCTTTTCCATCTTGAATTCTCTCTCACTACACAGGGTATCAATACTGCTTTTATTTTGTTACAAAGGATGAATCTGGGACACAAAAAACAGCAATTCTTAAAGAAAACCCCTTGTGGGCAACATCCAGCAAAAATCCAATTGTCCCCATGCAAACCTGCCCAGGTTGGGAAGCTGGAGGGGGAGTTTGAGCAGAGTTCAGAGCTGGCTGGGCAGAGCGGCTGATTCAACATTCCCAACAAACTGACCCAAAAAGGCTTCACTGATTTAACCAAAACTGCATTTTAGTCCCTGAAAGAGGGGACAGAGCTCCCTCACATCCACCCCAGCATCCACTGGGAGTTCCTGAAGCTGTCCTGCAGGAACCACCAAGCTCTCAGCTCTTGCTTCTGCAAGAAAGCACTAAAAATGAGATTTTATAACCCAAAAATATTCTTCAAGCAAGGGGAATGAATTCTGCAACCCCCACCCATGGTGTCTAGAAGGAGCAAGAGTAAAATGTGCTAAAACCTCTCCTGGGGTGGTGCTGCCAAAAGGGCTCTGCCACTCTCCCAAACTTCATTTCCATTTGCCTGCTAAGCAGGGCTGGGCATTCAGCAAAGGGGATGGCTGGACATTCTGAAGAGGCAAATCTCTTGCTGCAGATAGCAAATTAAAAAGTCTCTGATCTCTTCTTCAAAGGCTCAGAGGAATGAAAGAGAATTTTGCCAGGATATACAGAGCAACAGCATCTCAGGGATGTTCTGAGGGGAGTATTTCCCAGGAGTGAAGCAGAACTTCATTCCTTTTACAGATTTTTTTCTGAATCCAGATTTTCAGCACAAAAGAAGGCATTAATAATAAAAATATATATAATTTAAATATTTATTTCTTTCTAAAATTTATTTTTAATTTTTATTTATATTTAATATATATTTATTTAAATTTAAATATAATTACTAAAAAAAAAAAAGAACACACGATGGATACAATCTCTTTCACTTTAAATAATGAAAAGCATCTCTTCCATCAAATTTAGCAGGCTCAGGAATAACCCTACATTTATGTAACAGATTAAATGTCTGGATTTTAATGAAACTCCTTCCTTGTTTGCTAGGATAAAGCTCTCCCCAGTTCCCCAATATCAGAGGGAATTAGCACAGCTGTTCTGGAAGGTGCTGGTTTGCTCTGCTCCACTCAATTAAACCAGAAAAAACACATTTAAAACTCTAAAACAACCTGAGAGCCACCTGCACTTCTGCTGATCCACAGTGAAAAAAAAAAGTCCAGGAGAGCTGGAACTGAAGGGGGGGGGGGGGAGAAAAACCCCTGAGATTTCTAAAGCTTCTTAGGGGGTGAGGAAGAAAAAAGCTTAAGGAATCTTTACCTCCACAGCAATCCCGCCACAGGACACACACAGGGAGCAGGAAATCCACCCTTGGAGGGGTGAGGAACAGCCAAACTCCTGCTCCCATCCAGATTCCTACAGCAGCCCGGGAACAATTGAGGAACACGTCCTGCATTGCTCAGCCCTGCTGGAGAATCCTCTGGAGCCTCTGGGAGCATTCAGGACTCCAAACAATAGTTCCAGGCTTTAATTAAAGCTGGGACTGGTGGAGCAGTAATTCTGTGAAAGCCAAGGTGTGCTCAGCGAAACTCAGGCACTTATTTCAGCCCAATATCAATATTTCAAGCTATTTCTTAATTAAGAATTTTTGCTGTAGTCAACAATAATCTATAGATTTGAAAAGGAAAAATGTTGTTATTGTTGAGGTAACAATATACGAGTTTTTCTTTAAAAATCCACAGTGCTCAAGCATGGTTATTATAGAAAAACTATATAGATATAAAAAATTATTATTACAGAAAAATTAAGATGTTTGTTATTCTACTGCTAATTAAAAGCCAAGATCAAAGATTCTCATAGCTGGAAACCTTCACTCACATTTCTTGTACCTTCACTCACATTTCTTGTACCTTCACTCACATTTCTTGTACCTTCTATCTTAAAAAAATTTCCTTTTGGAAATTATGTTTTCTGCCTGTCTCCAGAGCTTTAAACAGAGATTTTCTCCATCCTGGCTTGATTTTCTGCTATCTCCTCCTGCAAATGTCAACAGGGCTGACCCCACTCATGGATTTATGATTAAAGAAGCACTTTGGGACACAGGACATGACAAACTTCAGATTCCTAAAGCTGGTGCTCAATGGTTGCTGCCCCCTGGCTCAGTCACAGCCCTCCACACACTCTGAACATTCATTTTAAAGGAAAGATTTCCCTTCAGAATTAGACCACAACCACTGACATTGCAGCCAAAGCAGCTTTCATCAGATCATTACTTACATTAAGGAGGATTTAGTGCCAGATCAGGCCTCCTCCTGACATGGCAGGGAGTCCCACCAAGCACTGGTGGAAAGAATTTGCTCTTCCCACATCACTGGATTCATTTTTTAAGAATGAAGTATAGTATTTAGTATTTAGGACAAACACTCACACACCCCAAATACTGGATATTTAAATATTTAAATACAGATTTAAAGCATTCCTCCTCCAAGAACTGCTGAGTAAGCAATGAAGGAAATTTAAACAGCAAAGTACAACAGGAGCAACATAAAGCAGCAAAATGATTCAGGAAATACTTCGTATTTCTTATTTAGTCTTAGTCCAAGACCAGGCTGGACAGGGTTTGGAGCAACCTGGGATACTGGGAAGTTCCCTGAGCGTGGCAGGGGGGTGGAATGAGCTCAACTTCAAATTCCCTTCCAACCCAAACCATCCTATGATTCCATCCTGCCCAAAAAGAACACATCTCAAGCCCTCCTTTTAAAACCAGAAGCAAACAGAAAATGCCCTTCACACCCTCCCCATCACAGCAAACACTGGACCAGGTTCACATGAGCAGCCTGGCACTGCTACCTTTGGAACTGACAGTAAACAAGGGCTTTTCAAATCGATTCCCATCACTGCACACGGCCCGTCCAAAGCAAACATTTACCCAGGCATCTGCAGAGACATCAACAGCACAGAGCAGATCCAGAGGGACCCCAGACCCCCTGGCAGGCAGCATTTCACCCTCCCACAGGCACCGCTCACTCACTCCTCCCACCCCCAGGAGCAGCCCTCCAAAGAAAGGGATTTGGATGAGTTTGCTGTACTTACAGCCATGGTAGGACGCTGGGGAGCCTCCAGACTTCCCATACTCCTGCTCTGAGTAGCTGGTGGACAGGTTGGGCTGGCTGGAGCCTCGGCCAAAGGTGATCTGGTTGCTGCCCACCCCAGTGGCCACCTGAGCCATCCTTTCTTTGGTCTTCAGGGCTTGGGCCCTCTCTGTCTTGAGGCGCTCGTCGTCCTTCAGAAGGGACACCAGCTGCTTGGACTTCTCCCTCACGTTGATGCCCTGGTCCTTCCCATCTCGATCGATGTACTGGAAATCTTTCAACGTCTGGATAGCAAAAATATTCTCTTTACACTGCTGGGCCACCCTCTCAGAGCCAGTTTTAATCAGGTAATCTAAGAGAGTCAGGGCCTTGTAGACGTGTCGCCAGTTCTTGCCGTGGTCATTGAGGCGTTTCCAGATCATGCTCATAATTTCAGAGAAGGCCACAACATTGTAGGTCAGATCTGCTATTTCAGTCATCAAGGAACTGGAAGGACCCCAGGGGTCATTTGAGGTCGCTTCCCGAACTTTTATTTCGGCCTCTGAGTAATTGTTCACAATGTTCTTCATCTGCCGTCGGATAGACGAAGTCGTCATTTTTATTTCCCTTTTTCCCAAGACAGATCCCACAACACAAACAGCAAAGGGCTAAATTTGCTCTCCCAGGAACGTTTCTGAACAGCAAAGGCTCCGGAGCAGTGGCGTGCTTGTGACACGTTCCACTACAATCATTTCCTCTCCTCAAGAGAATGACACGAGAAAATGAAAATCATGACCTGAGCGAGGAAAGAAAACAGAGCAGGTTAGTTGGCTCTGATTGTTCTGCACAGCCAGCAAGCCACACACACTCGGGAGAAATTTTCCTAGATTCATTTTTTCCTCCTCAAATTTTTTCTGATTTTGAAAACAGCTTGTTCTCCTCACGAGCCACATTAAACACTGAAGATTAAAAACCTGAAGTGCTGAGCAAAACAAAAGCATGAAGACAATCACGCTGATACAAAGGGAAAATCTGAAAAGCAAACCAGAAACAAAGTCCAACCTGGAGATTTATTTTCCTACCTAGAACTTTAAATTACAGAGCTGAGGTGAAACCACGTGAGGAATTCCATGTTCAGCAGGAATCTGCACCCAGACAGGACAAGCAAATTTCCAAAAACTCAACCAAGCCATTTCTGAAACCCTGGATATTTTAAAGCCCTCTCAGTCTCAGGACAGAGATCCTGTGGCCCAACACACTCCAACTCAAGGTGACCTTTCATGATAAGTATATTAGAAGGAATTTTTTTGTTCCCAAATGCATTTGCTTTGTTCATTTGACAACACTCAGCAGATTCACACTTTCTGCTCTGTGTCTTTCACACAGCACTGAAGAATTTTTAATTCTACGAGAATGGAATTGTAAAGGCAAAATGACTGGCAAGAAAAGGCAAGGACAAGCTGTGGAGCTGGAAAGCTGGGTCAGTTCTGGAGTTAAGGTCACTGTTTCAAGTAAACAGAGGCCTATTAAGCTGTGGAATAAATTACTGGAGCAAACTGGCAGATTGGCCATTCCATGAACACAGAGCAGCCCTGGGAGCACAAACACTGAGCAGGGACTCTGAACTGAGCTGGCCACGTCCAGAGATGCCCATCCAGATGTCCTTTAATGTTCCTCCAAACACCCCAAGAACCAACCAGAGACACTGGAGACAAGGAGAGCACAGATTTCAAACCTGACATTGTTATAATTCTCCAAATTGCTGCAGTGCCATTTCCATGCACACATTAAACTCCCATTTCTTGGGATACACACAGTTCTTCTCCCTGTGCATTCATTTCACCTGCCACTGTATCCCTCAGCAGGTCTCCATCTTTCATCATTCCTTTCAATTCAAGATTACATTCAAATTTCACTAATTTGCTTCAATTTAGCCACCTTATTATTCCAGGCCAATCTGCTGAAGGGAATATTTGCAAGAGCACTGATCTCTGGCAGGACACTTGGCTGGGAGAGCCAATCCTGTGAGAACCAAGATTTACTCCTAACCCCATTTCCTGTCCTTTAACCCACTGCAAATTTATGAACAACATTCCTGCCTTAGGAAAGTTTTCTTTCTTTCAAGGCCAGGGATGAGAGGCCTCCCCAAAATCATTTTACAGGTACACTGCAGGAGCAAGTGCCTCCTCACCTGTGTGTATCTCCTCAATCATAGACAAGTTTCTTACTTTACAACTTCACAGGCTTCTGGAAAAATCATTTTAATACCTCACATGTAAAAATCCCTGAAGAGTTAACCACCCTCACAACACAACTGCTTCCCTTTTCTCTCTCTCAAATCAAATCCAGCCATTTTTACACAACAGCACAGGAAAATACTCCAAGTTTCTTAAGCTTTGCAAGTAAGAACAACCCAACCCTGGATCACTTCTGGAGCTGATTAAATGCAACTCAAAGCTATCAAGGTCTAAAAAACAGAGCAAAGAGCCTTCATTCCCTCCCATTACAGACCACTAGGAAAGCAGCACTTGGTTTTAGAGAATAAACCAAAGGAAGAACTCCTTTGGAAGCTTTTCTGAGTCTGGAGCAGCACTTTGGAAAACAATCCCAGAGCAAACACAGGAGGGAACACACTGGGTAAAGAGAAACCAGCAATTCACACACTTCCAGGAAATTCAATATTTCACTTGTTGTTCTGTAATAGACTCAAAACCCATCAATCCATCAACACTGAGGGATTCTTCTCTTTCATATCTTCAGTCCTGAAAACCAAGGACTTCCATGAGAGAAATATTAAGGGTTGTTTTTTTCCTTTTCTTGATGGACATGTTTTCATCTTACTCTGCTCATAGCCCATAACAACCAACTTATTCTAAACCTCATGGTAACACCCAGGGGATGGGTGGCAGGATGGGAAGGTGATGGAGCTGCTGCTCCCTCACCAGTGCAGCTGCACCAACGTCCAGGGTCCTGCCCTGGCTCTGGGACTGACCCAAGAGCTCTGGTTTTGTCCCTGCTTTACCCACTCTGCTCCCTCACCACACAATGGAAGCTTTCTCCTGGATTGTTCCAAATCTTGCAGCACCACAACAACTTCTTTTATCATTAAACAGATCAAAAAGCCAAACGCCCCAACTGCATAAAAGAGGGAGAGTTTCTAACACATTCTAACAAATTCTTACACACAAAGTTTAGATTTCTTTTTTTTCAGTGAATTAACTTCTCACAACAAACCACAAGGAAGCACAATGCGCTTGCAACTTCAGCAAAAATGTGAGTTTGCATTTTTAACAGCCGAGTTGCAAAGAAAGCAGAAAGTGAGACCAGTTGATTAAAGCTGTTCCTGGTTAGCAGGAAAAAGGCTTGAGCAGATTTCTGTGAAAATTAAACAGTTCAGTCTTGGGGAGCCTTCCTCATTTTTGCTCTTGGTCCTTACAAGCCATTTTCTCTGAATTTGAGGTATCTGATATCTCCAAATGGCAAAGCAAAGAGATGTGCAGACAAGAGGGTGAAGCTTACCTGTGTTAGCAGGAGGGAACACTAACCTGGAGGGAAACACCTCGTGCCCTTCTCCCTAATCCAGCAGCTCCATCACACAAATAATGAATTCTCCTGGTGCTCTCCTACACACAATGTGCAGACAGATGGAATTCTTGCCTCTCATCCTCATCTCTCTCACAAGAGATGAAGCTCAGTGCATGAAATCTGCATGAGGCAACATCTTTAACTTGCTGAGACTAACACAGAACCAAGGCCAAGCCACAAAGTCCTTCATGAACTCAGTTCAAAGCAAACAGCCCCACAAATCCACCTATAGACAGGCTTTCAGCAGAATCCATTCACACCTCTGGAATGCAAAACTCCAACCAGGATTTGTCTGCACTGATAAAATGCCCTTTGTATCAGCCTGAAGGTAAATATCTGCACAGCCCAACTAAGCATGCACAGGAAATGTATGAAAAGCTTTTAATATCAAGCGTGGAAATTAACACTGAACATCAGGAGTTCAGCAGACATTTGCATAAAATTTTAATTAACAGTATTACAGACAACATATATCCTTAGATTAGACATTTACTGTAAGTCACATGCATCAGAAGGGAGGTTTGGAAAATAGCTATTAATTCAGTCAGTCTGTGATCTGTGTCTGCAGAACATCAATCTGCATAAAAACAGCCCAGCCCTGCTGCCTCCCCTCTCAGGGGAACACACTGAGATCTGCTCTCCCTCCACCAGGCTGCCATGGCAGGGGCAGGAGATGCTCAGGGACCTGAATCCAGGATCAATCAGGGAATTCCTGCCCATCTGCAGAGGAGCAGGCTCAGAGAAGCGGCTGCCAGGTGCTGAGTGAGGAATCTGACAGACAGACACCAACACCACACCTGCACACACAACCCCAACCCCAACAAGAAGTCAGCTCCTATTTATGGCAAAGGAAAAGGGTTCCCATTGCCTGACACTAAATTCACATCCTGCTTTTTCTGGGATAGCTCATTGTGTGTCTAAATCCAAACCCACTGTGTTTTAGGAAGTCTCATTTCCCACAACCAGCTCAGAAATCAGAAAAAACTCAAGCACAAACCTTCATATAAAAATCAGGAATATAATGCAGAAAAAAGCCATTTTTTCTCATACTAAACCCACATTGCTAGACAGATTCTCCAACTTTATTAATTCTCTGATTTTTTTCTTTCTTCATAAATTATTCTCAGAGAACAACTGGCTGACCAGAGGGTACCATTCCCCTGCCTGGGATAGAATATTCAACTGCAATCCCAAAACCAAACAGGAAAAGGGGCAACTGTGCATCGTGGCCACTGAGAGAAGACACTTGGCACTGCCCAGAAAAGCCAACAAGCAGAACACTTATTAGCTCTCTCTTGCTGTTCTGCAGCAGAGAAAACAGCAATTCATGGGAATAAAACAGCAAAATGAAGAGCCTGAAATTCCCATCAATGCCCTTCCTCAAGCTTCAAAATTATTTAGGAAACGAGTTACAAATACAGATTGGCAAAGGGTTTGGAGAACAGGGTTAACTCCAGATGAAAGGTTTCAGCTCCATTTTTCACAGCTTAAATGCTTGTCTTCAGTGTAATTTCTGAGGAGAGGAAATGGTTCAAAATTCAAAGTTTTGGAAGCCTTCCACTCCCTTTTACAAATGAGAGAACAAGGTTAGCTTTCACAGACAGCAGGTGGCCAAATTATTTCTTTATTTAAAGAGTTAATGCTGAAAGATAATTCTCCTTCAAATTTATGCATATTCATGAGTGCCAAGGTTTGATTCTGCACTGGTTTTCCAGTCCTGTCTCAGCCTCACTGAGGGAAAGCAGCTCCAGCTTGAGCAGACTTTTAGCTCTAAAAGACATTTACAGACACAAATCTGGTTCTGTTTTCCCCACAGCACCTTTTGTTACTCCTGGTCTCCTGAAACTCCCAGGATTTGAGCTCCATGGGGAGCTCATTTCTCAGAGTGGATGGGAAGGGGGGTGAGGAGCAAATCTCTGACCTGCCTCACACAGCAGCACCACCTGGGCATGTCCTTTTGGGACCTGCCAACCACAGCTGCTGGGGCTTTGTCACCCCAGCTCCCCTGGCCTTTGTGGGGCTTTGTCACCCCAGCTCCCCTGGCCTTTGTGGGGCTTTGTCCTCTGAGATCCCCTGGTCCTTGTGGGGTTTTGTCCCACCAGCTCCCCTGGCCTTTGTGAGGCTTTGTCACCCCAGCTCCATTGGCACTTGTGGGGTTTTGTCCCCCCCAGCTCCACCAGCCTTTTTGGGGTTTTGTCACCCCCAGCTCCACTGGTCTTTGTGGGGTTTTGTCCCCCCCAGCTCCCCTGGTCTTTGTGGGGCTTTGTCACCCCCAATTCCACCAGCCCTCTTGGGGCTTTGTCCCCCCAGCTCCCCTGGCCCTTGTGGGGCTTTGTCCCCCCAGCTCTCCTGCCCTTTTTGGGGTTTTGTCACCCCCAGCTCCCCTGTCCTTTGTGGGGTTTTGTCACCCCCAGCTCCCCTATCCTTTGTGGGGTTTTGTTACCCCCAGCTCCCCTATCCTTTGTGGGGCTTTGTCCCCCCAGCTCCCCTATTCTTTGTGGGGCTTTGTCCCCCCAGCTCCCTGGCCCTTGCAGCTGGAATCCTGGCCAGCAGGGCAGTAAATGTGCCCTGAAGGGCTGGGACAGGGGACAGCTCTGCCAGACCTGCAGATCAGCACCACGACCCAAATCCGACCTGCACCAGGAGCTAATTTTAGGATTACAAGCTTTGACAACAGCTCTTTAAAAATAACACATTCCTCCTTCTCCAGCCAGGTCAGGTGTCACCCACAGTGCCACCTGCATGTTTGTAGGCTTGATGTGCTTTTTTTGTATTTGTTCACTTATTAATTTTTAAAGAATATTTAATTTTTTTGTTTAAGAGGTCATTGATCAATCTAAATTGGCTGATTGGTTTTCTATGATAAGAAAAGACTAAAAGACTTTGGAGAGTATTAAGATTAAATTTAAGATTAGTATTTAAGATAAATACTTTAAAGAAATAGAACAATGAAAGATGGAGCCACAAGAGGTAGTTTTAGATTACTGGCTTTAAGGCATTTAGAGCATGGGTGGCTAAAGCTGATAGACCAAGAAACTCTTATGTTGTAATTAAAATACAATATAATGTATTGTAATTAGGAAATAGTTAACGTCTGATTGTGGTGATGTCAATTATGACATCTGTATTGTCTCACCCTTCATATGAGAATGAAAATGGAGTAAAAGTTTTTAAAACACCTCTCAGTGACCCCATCTCTGGGTCAGGAAAAGGGCACTGTCTGACATGGGCACATCTCAGTTCATGCTCCATGCAGCAGGTGTGCAGTGAATACCAGAATATTGCAGAATTACACACCAGGGTGAAGTCAGGCCATTACACACTGAAGCAGAAATGCCAAATGCAAATTAATCCAACAGGGCAGTGAAAATCCCTCCCCAAACTCCCCAAAGGAATTTGTTCTCTGGGGATTACCTGCTTCAAGGAAAGCATTTCATCTCTTTTCTCACAAATTGAGCAGAAAAAAAGAGACCACCCAATATGTGCCTTGACAACCTGAAATAAATTCAGCTTACCCAATATACCTGAATTGTATTTTCAACTCAATTAAGGGCAGCAGGAGCTTCTCTCCTTTCACATTTTCCTTTTGGAAGGAAAGAGGATACCCAATACTCTTGCCAGAGGATGTGCCTCAGAATCTATTACTAATTAGAAAAGTCCAGCCTTGTCACTTAGGCTGTTATGGGGTGACAGGCACCTGCTGAAATCAGCCTGAACTCAGGAAGAACTGCAAAAAATACAAATGTCAGCTTCCTTCTTTAATCCCCAGTGTCTTCCTACAGAACTGCAATATT
Source organism: Melozone crissalis (assembly GCF_028551555.1). Classification (NCBI taxonomy): domain Eukaryota; kingdom Metazoa; phylum Chordata; class Aves; order Passeriformes; family Passerellidae; genus Melozone; species Melozone crissalis. The sequence continues at coordinate 14,454,473 of NW_026535790.1, read as the reverse complement.
TAAAATTCGTGTTCGCCTAAATGTGTGCTCATGTATCAGACTCTGTATTTTGGGAAGATACCTGCTACTTAAAATTACCTGATGATTTCATTGACTAAATTGATTTTGCACTTTTATTAACATGAAGCAAACGTCACCAAGTGCAGTTTCTCCCATCCTCCTACACACACCAGACATGAAACCACATTAATGCACTCAGTAGGCCAGAGGGAAATGCTCACCATGACAAAGATTAGGGGGGAAAAACACTTTAACTCTCCATGTTACTACTGGTAGAAGCTGAAGCATTAATACTTTCGTTTTATGACATGGATTTCTAAGGAAAGGGATTGTTCAAGAAGTACAAGATGCCAAGAAATACCTGTCCATACATCCAAACACTATTTTTTCCATTTTAATTAAGTGTGCTTCCTGCCAGCACAAACTACAAGCCTGCAAAGAAAACAGATTGATTTAATATCCTACTTACATTCATCAATGTCCATTCACGGCATAAAATTTCAAGTGCCTTCCCTCACAGCCACCAGATTTTGCACAATCATCTTGAAAAGTCACCACAATGTCTTAATTCAGCTATCAGAGCAAACATCAGATTGCTGTGAACCTCAGAAATTCAGGTCCATGAGCTGTCTGCTCATGAGTTAAGGTGAAAATCCTTCCCTGGGAGGGTGGGGAGGCTCCTGGATCCCTGGAAGTGTTCCAGGCCAGGCTGGATGGGGCCTGGAGCAGCCTGGGACAGGGGAAGGTGTCCCTGCCATGGCAGAGGTGGCACTGGATGGGCTTTAAGGTCCCTTCCAACCCAAATCATTGTGGAATTCTGTGAATAAATTGCTGTAAAATTGCAAAGTAGGAAACTCATCCCAAAATCCTCCCTGCAGGAAGGTTCTGGCCCAAGGCCAGGGTTCCAGAGCAGGATCTGCTGCTCAGAGGAGCAGTGAGGATGGCATTCCCCAGCTCCTGCCCCTCCACCCTGCCCCACAGCAGGGACAGCCCCAGGGCCTGACCCCACACACAGGGCAGGCAGGGCTGGGGCTATCACACACCACAACACCCAACCCATTAATGCCAAGGGCACTCCAATTACTCCAAAGAACACCCCAAACACGGGGAGCACCAGGCATTTCACCAGCAGCCTCCAGTTACAGCTCACAGGGCCAAGCTGCTCCTGGGGAGCTCAAACTGGAGCTGGAGTTGATGGTGCAGCTTTGGGACCTGGTGAATGTGCAAGGACTGCAGGCTGGAGTCCTGGGAAATCTCCTTTTCCTGCCTAAGGACAAAGCAATTCCACACTCCAGGAGGAAATCTGGTTTCTCACTCTCCAAATTAATAAATTTCACAAAATCTTAGCCCTGCCCTTTTCCCACCCCGATTTCAGCTCTGTCCTGCAACACCAAATGTTCAGCTTTCCTCTGACTCCTCCATATCTCTCTCTTATCTTTTCATACTGCACACACCACGGGTTCCAAAATCCCTCCCAAGCCAACCCACCTCTCTCCCTCTTCCTCTCAGACCTGTCTAACGTGTCCAGCACCTCCCCCTGGCAGAGCAATTCCAGAGCAGAGGTCCCAGCTGTGCCACCAGCAGCCTGGACCTACACTGCATTCTGGCTCCCAGGAAACAGAACTCAAGAATAATGAATAATATAAAAATAATTCTCTTTGGTCAACTTCTGTGGTGCCCCAGTTCCTGATTCTGAGCTGTACTTTTAAGTTCAGCTTTGATGGAAGTGAATCACTTAAAGATTTTTTTTTAAAATATGAGCACATTTGACATAAGGATCTTGCCTCATTTTTCTGCTTCAAACTTTCCAATTCCTTTCCCAAAACAAGAGTCATCCTTGTTGTAATAAATAAAATATTTGTTATTATCGTGTTATGATTTTGTTGATTTTTGTGGAATTAAGAAAAAAAAATCTGGTATGAAAATGCCAGTGAATCCCACATTCTCCTATGCAGATATACAGGAATTTTCAGCTGTCAGCATAACAATTCCTCAAGTTTTCTGAATCCATCCTCCAGCAGTAAAATTCTACCTACTCTTTTATCTATTCTGGATATTTAGACGGAAAATGATTTGAGTGGGAGGCAGCTTGTTCGTTTCAAAGAGGATGACAAAGACTTGTTACTCAAAAGCATCTGTGCCTGTTCCTTCATTAAAGGTCATTTTCTTCCAGTCAGCTCTGCTGAGAACATCTCCTACCCCTCAGCTCTGATACCCTGCAAGGAGCAGCTGGACCATGGCCTTGGGACTCCAGATATCTCCTAAGGAACCCACATGGAAAAGGCAATACCCACCTCTGTTTCCAAAGCAGTGATTGTGGCTTGGGATATGTTGAATAAAATGCAAGAAATCCCTGGTGTAGCTCTGCTCCTCCCTGTCCCTCCCAGAGCCGCCTGGTGATTCTTGTTCTGACCATTGTTTTCATGCAAGTCATTAAAAACATTCCCATTTAAAGCAGAACACAAAAGTGGCTTAAAAACTCACCCACTCCATTTTCTCATTATTTTTTTTTTTTTTCAAGAGCTTTCCACCTAGTCCAAATGCACAGAAGAGATTCTGGCCCATTAACATCCATCAGGGAGCAGTAATGAATTCATCAATATTGCTCCAATCCGTGGGCACTGTGCTGAATCATTTGGTAACTACATCTGCAGCAGGAAGGGCTCACCCAACCCTCCCCTCCCTGAAGGAGGAAAAATGAATTTATTGAGATCTCCCTCAGCTCTGGTGTCCCTCTGCATGGGGCTGCTGGTGCCTCTCCACACCAGGATTCCCAGAGCATCAAATCCTCCATGTCCTCCCTTGCCAAGCCACCTTGCAAGGAGCTTTCAGGGCTCTTTCCTTCTAGAAATGATCCAAAGATTTGGTTTTTTCCCTGCTTTTTAATGTACAGTGCAAATATGTTAAGCCTTAAATCGAGTATTTAGTTTGCAAAGAAAAAAAACCCAACAAAATCCCCTCCACACCACGCTGAACTGTGATTTTGTTTTTGTGTCAAGAAGTTTTCCTAACAGTGAAAGTTTTAAGCAGAAGAAAAGCTAAAAAGCTCCCAAAATCAGCCACTCTTAAAAGAAAATAATTATCAAGTAACATGGAAGTTCAGCTGCCAAAAGAAAGCCCATACCTGTGGCTGGAGCACAACAGTATTAAGTTACTGCTCTCACAACAAAGGAAAAGGAATTTATTCTTGAAAAAAAAAAAATCAGCCTTAATGACATAAACAAAATTATCCTTAAATACAGATTGGGAAGGACCCTGCCTGCATTGCCCTGCCCAGGGATGCCAAGGCTGGTGGGCTCTGCACTTTTCCTTCTCTCCAAGTCCCCTCCTTGTGTTTACACTCCCAGCTCTAATGGTGTCTCTAATTAACCCCAGAATAATTAGGGTTTGTTAAGGTAGCCCTTCCAGAGCAAGCACAGCCAACTGAGGTCTCAGCACTCTGCTGCCTTAACCCAGAACATACACTCACACATGTGGCTGCACATCCTCAACTCCCACGGCTTCATTCAATTAATACTATTAAATCTTTAATGCTTGCCTTCAAAGGCTCTTCTTTAATTTTTAATAGCTCTCATAGGTGAGCACCAATGTTTTAAGTCTTTCTGCTATATTTTAAATAAACTCCTCTCTTCTCGCCACTTTGATGTTTGCCTTTCTGACAAACCTCTGCTCTGTGAAGCTGCTGTGACTCTGTTTTGTGTGCAAGGATGACATTACAAGCTCCAAACGCTATGTTAATCACCGAGCTGGAATCTGGGATTTTTTTAATTCCTCTCACCTGCCCTCTGGGCTGGGAGTTGGCACCAGAACAGCTTTCATCCAAACAATGAAACCCAGGAGGAGAGAACAGGCAGCTGGAGGGAGGGGGCTCTGATTTGCATCTGTTTAGCATGGAAGAGGCAGGCGGGGCTAAATTCTCTTGTACTCGGCTTTCCCGTGCAGGGACAGAATGCCAAAGTCACCGTATTTTATTTAAATAGTTAAAATAGGAGTTTTGACAAAAGACTGGCCAAGCTGGATGGAAGAATCAGCCTTGTGGCATCTAAAGGCACATCCATTTCACACATTAAGGGGCACTGAATGTGTTTTTAATTCTCCCCTTCCCTCACTCCAAATTACCTTGAGACCCCTCCCCACCTTGTGCTGCCCCGTTTCTAAATTTTGAATTTGTGAGACAAGAGTTAAAGCTTTGACAGAACATTTCAGGCCTTTCTGTAAAGCATAAACTACAACAAAAACAAAAAACAAAACAAAGAAAAAAAATCAGCACAGACTTTCCTCCTCCTTTAAATTTTCTTCTAAAATAAAACTAAAAATCAGCATTTCCAGGGACAGGAAAAGGCACTATAGTATTATATACACTATCCAAGCTGACACAAAAAAGAAGAGATAAGAAGAAGCCTTGTGGCATCTAAAGGCACATCCATTTCACACATTAAGGGGCACTGAATGTGTTTTTAATTCTCCCCTTATCTCACTCCAAATTACCTTGAGACCCTCTCCCCACCTTGCCCTGTCCCGTTTCTAAATTTTGAATTTGTGAGACAAGAGTTAAAGCTTTGACAGAACATTTCAGGCCTTTCTGTAAAGCATAAACTACAACAAAAACGAAAAAGAAAAAAAAAAAACAAACCAGCACAGACTTTCCTCCTCCTTTAAAGTTTATTTTTCTTCTAAATAAGAAAAAGAAAACCCTTCTTAAAATAAAACTAAAAATCAGCATTTCCAGGGACAGGAAAAGGCACTATAGCATTATATACACTATCCAAGCTGACACAAAAAAGCAGAGATTAAAAGCCTGGCTGGAAGCCAAAGCATCCAGACACAATTTTGCACAGAGCATAGAGAACAAAAGTGTCCCTGCATCCAGGATGTTGGAGCGTTTCCTGCACTCACACCTGAAAGCAAACAGCACCAAAAACCAGGGATCCCCCCAGACCAACAGGTCCCTCACCCTCAGAGTGAAGATGCGCTCACACTCTGCTTGATCCAGAGCATCCCCTGCAGAACAACCCCCTCATAAAGCAAATTAAAACCAGAATAATAAAGACAAGCTACAAAACTCTCCTGCCGCTCCTCACTCCTCACCATTTCAGCAGAGCACTCCCCAAAATTCCCAATCTCCAGCATAAAACACGTCCTGACTTTTAAAGCCATGTAAATACTCCTGGAATTAAATATACACAGGCACTATTGGTTGGCAGACAGACACCAAAATGGCAATTGCAGCACTCAGTGTGTTTAAAGCAGCAGGCCAGGCAAAAGCAGATTATTCACTAGGTAGTCAAACGTAAAAAAGAGCCAGACATTTCAGTCTGGCTCACAAAGGGGTCAGCGATTTGTAAATTTTAAACACAACACTTAAGCAGTTTTGCAGACTAAAAACTCCTTTGATGATTTACCTCAGTGCTCCTCTGCAATAAACCAGTTTAAAAGTGATTTTGCTGTACTGGAGCTTTTATACTTCAGCTTCTCTACAAGAATTCTGAAAGCCAAGTCAAAGCAATTATAAACATTCCTGTATTTTACTTCCTTATTAAAGCTTCCCAAGAGAACCAGTAAACATATAAACATAAATATATTTCACAGGAATCACCCAAGTACCAATAAAATCTTCAGAAAGCAGCAGCTTTGCTGAAAAAGTATGAAATACCACAATCATAGCCTGGTGCAAGGACAGTCATGCTGTTCTTCTGAGCAGCAGACAGAAATTTCTGCCTTAAAAATATGCACAAATTGAAAATATTCTCCATAATTACAGTATTAAATATTGATTTCTGATCTGCATTTGCATACTCCTAAGAAAAGCAGTCTGTGTCACCTATGCTGTTTATCTGAAAACATTCCAACAGAGGCACTGTCTTGACTTTCTGAGAAACTCTTCTAAATTGGTAGACAAAGTTTAACTTCATGAACTCTGCTCAACAACAGCAGCAAAATATAGTAACACTTCTCAAAGGTAATAAGCATTCCATCCTTCAAAAAAAAAAAATCACTGCAAGCAGCAGAACACTGCAAGAAGCAATCAAACCCCTGCAATAAGGCAGGATGGGCTCAGAAGGCAAATATTTCATTAGATAATACAACAGAGGGGAGTTTGTGCTTTCCAGTGGTCATTAGAGAAAGAGTTTTCATCAAATAATTAAATACCTGGGCAGGGGCATTTTAAAGATGCATCAGATCTTCCCTGGATGTGAACATTGAGGGTAATCAGGAACCTCTAACCAGACATTACCAGTCACAATCCAGCAATGGCACAAAATGGGAGGGTGTTCCTCCGATTAATTAAGTGAATAATTAAAAATATTCAAGTTGTGTTTTTCAGCTAACAACTGCAGTGCTTTCCTTTACGTGCAGCACGTGGCAGAGCACACTGTGCTTGACCATCCCCACCAGAGAACAGGCATGTTAGAACAGCTCTGCAGATAAGGATTAATTAATGATCTTCAATTCTGGCTAATTTCATAGGTTAGAGCAAACATCTCTGCCTTACTGCTGTTGTCACAAGCCTCATCCCTGTCCAAACAGAGCTGAAAGTCAGTAGGAAAGCAGCTTCAGCAGCAATTGGGTCAACAGATTTGGCTGAAGAAATCCTCATCACTAAAAAGAAAGAAAGAAATAAAAATCAGAATGACAAAACTGATGTATGAGGTGATGCTTGGGGTCTGCTCATCCCCACGAGGAACCTCCTGGAACAGAATTCCCACCTCGAGGGAAATGAGTCTGAGGGATTCCTTGTGCTGCCATCCCAGGGGAGAAGTTACCTTTAAAAAGACTTTGTTTGGTCTCTCCCTGAGGAATATCAGAACTGTCTGTATCAGTGCTTTCAGTGGGGTTTGTCCCACAAAGGTTTTACTCGTGAACTGCACAGCTCTTGCACCAGTGAGCAATTTACTCACGCGATTACTCCCAGTGGACTCAGAGGAACTGTGTGAGAAAGAAGGAGCTTTGCCAACCTAAAGGTTGCACAATCAGGGGGAAAAAAAACTTCAACCAAACCAGGGAGGGGGATAAATTGCAACTGACAAAAACTACAATCAAGAAATAGCTGGTGACAGATTGTTATTTAAGTACAAGGAAGTGATTTAAACAGGAGCAGTAGTAATAAGATTATACGATTCTCTATTAAGATTCTTAAAATGTCTTTGTTCTAGCAAAGCTCTGAGAAGACCATTGCCCTTGCAAAGGTTCAGAAACTACTAAATTGATGTTAAGTCTAGAAATTAATATGATTTGGGAGAATAAAGATAAAAATGTAAAAGAACATCCCAGCCATCATTGGTATTTTTCCCTAGCAGGGGTACCAGGTCTGTTGTAACATTTCTTGGTGGCAAAACTCAAACCCATCCAACAGAAGTAGGGAGCTGGCTCTGCCTGGGTTTCTGCTTTTAAATAATGAAAACTCCCAGGTGGATTGTAGAAGCCATCACATTATGTAAGTGACATCTCCAGAAGGGCAGGGGAGTCTCTATGAGGTTATACAGGAGAGAGATTAAACCAGTGTCTGGTTGCTGAATTTCAGCCATGACCCCCAGACTCCACCATGAATTTTAGGAATTTGTTCTAAAACTCCAGCTCTCAAAATTGGCCATAACTCCTGCAATACTGAAAAGCAAACAAGGCAAGGGAGTCTTCAGATTTCTGTCTGGTAGGGTGAACATAAAACATCTCTAACTAAGGTGTCTGGCATGGTTTTAAACTCATAAGCAGCTTTGAACTTTCAAAACAATAATTTATTACTTAATTTGTATGAGTATTGTTCAGTGAGTGCTGCATTCTGAAAAACAAAAAAGCCTCAAAGAGCCAGGAGAAACAGCACAGAGGCCTTCTCCTGCCTGGGCCACCCTCCAAACTCTCCTGGACCTCACGACCATTTAGGATTTATTGTATGGTGACATGAGAGGCTCGGGCACTGCAAACAACGTGGTAAAACAGCTCTGGGAGGAGAGGCAGGAGCGGGGGGGAAGGAAAAGAAGGAGAAGGAACAGGGTGGAAGGAAAAGAAGGAGCAGGGTGGAAGGAAAAGAAGGAGCAGGGTGGAAGGAAAAGAAGGAGAAAGCAGGGTGGAAGGAATGGGAAGGAAAAGGGTGGAAGAAAAGGTAGGAACAGGGTGAAAGAAAAGACAGGAGAAGGAGCAGAGTAGAAGGAAAAGAAGCAACAGGAGCAGGGTGGAAGGAAAAGCAGAAGGGGCAGGGTGGAAGAAAAGGAAGGAACAAGAATAGGGTGGAAGGAAAGGCAGAAGAAGGAGCAGAGTGGAAGGAAAGGCAGGAGCAGAGTGGAAGAAAAGGAAGGAATAGGGTGGGAAAAAAGGTAGGAACAGAGTGAGAGGAAAGGCAGGAGCAGGAACAAGGTGGAAGGAAAGGCAGGAGAAGGAGCAGAGTGGAAGGAAAGGAAATAACAGGAGCAAGGTGGAAGGAAAGGCAGGAGCAGGGTAGAAGGAAAGGAAGGAACAAGAACAGGGTGGAAGGAAACTGCAGAGATCTCACACACAAATTTCAGCTAATTACTCCAGACAGCTCAGGGAGCTCCACTCCTGACGGTGGAAGGAAAACTGTGCCTTGAAAACAATTTGTATGGATCACAACAACAAAACAAGAGTGTGTTTGAGACTCCTTCAAACCTCCCCAGCCACCTCCAGCACAGAACACAGATAAGGGAGCCTGCAAGGTGGAGCTGCAGCCAGGCCTGGGCTGGGACTGGTTTCACCCAGAGGCAGCTGCACTCCCACTGCCAGCGGGGACCTGTCCGAGCCTGAGCTCCTACCCCACCTGCACAGGGCTGCATTTGGCAAGCCAAGGCACAGGAGGCGTGAACAGCCCAGGCCTGGCCTTGAACACAAGCTCCAGGCACCGGTTAGAGGCATTTATGTTAACAGCCCTGGGTGACAGGAAACACAGAGACACACTATTAACAATTAATGTAACACAGGGTATTGGCTCTGAGATCAATTCAAGTTCAATTTTTGTAACAATACCAGAAAAATGAGCTGAAAATTATCTGCACAGAGGAAAAGCATCTTGCTAGCATAACTCAAAGTTGTGTTTCCATATAGAAAGGAACAATGGTGAATTACAAACTGAATTCTGCAGACATCCTCAGTGCCAGTGCAATGAACAAACACAAAGCACTTCTATACTGATTTTCTAATTAGTATCATCATTCATACAAGCTTCACTATTAGATATTTACATAGAACCCAATCTTGGTAACTTAAGCTACTCTCCTTAAACTCTGCCTACAACCACTGGTAACCTACAGAAAACACCACAGAACCTTCTGACCCAACTACTTCATCTTTATCAATGGACTGGAGCAGCACCATAAAATGAAGCAAACCCCAAATTTGGAAACCAGAGACAAAACTGTTATTTGTGAAATGATAAATAAAGAAGATCAATTTTCCTGTAGCTTTCTACCTGCTGCACCTCTCACTGAGAGGCTCAGCCCAACAGCCACTGAGTTCTAGATCCATCCTGAAGCCCAGAGTCTCTGAACTCACTCACATTCAACCATTCTGAATTCTCCATTCTGAATTCAACCATTCTGAATTCTCTCCCCACGCAGAACAGGAAAGCAGTCCTGTACCAACCAGCTGAAGTGATTAACTCGGGCTTTTCAGGGTCTGTATTGAGCACAGCCCAGTCTGTACCAAACCTACAGCACACCAACGCTAGCAGACCCACAATCAGCCCCGGCAGGTTTGATTCCAGAGCACAGCAATCCGTGTTGTTCTCCTCCATGGAGTCTCCTGCCTCCTTAATGAGCAGCCGGGCTACTGAAACACACAAAAACCTGCTGTTCTTTGAAGCACTTAAGCCAGCAGGATGCTGGTACGTTTCGATATTTTCCCTGCACAGATCAGAGCGAGGCAAAGTGGGAAAAGAACATTACAGGCGTTCCTACAAAGCAGGCACATTTCATTTTCTATTAGCAACATCCCAAGGGACACTTTAGCACTCTGCAAATATGGCCCTGCAAGACTGGGAAGTTGCTTCCTGAGTACCAGTCATTAAAGAAAGGTATTAGAGTAACTTATATTCCTGTACACCAAGCAAAAGCCAGAGTCATTTCCCCATCCCACGTAGGAGACCTAAGAAAAGCAAGATCAGGAACATCGTAACTACTCTTTAATGTATTTCCCCTAAACTGATTATCATTTAATGATTGTTCTCTCTCTCTCTAAAGGAAAAAAAAAAAAAACAACAACCACAGAAACAAAACCCGATTTCTGTATCAAGAGAGACTATCAGCATTTTTATGAAGTAACAAATTAGGCCTTTGGCATTTCCCAGCAGTGATCCAAGATTTGAGGCTTCTTAAAAGCTCCAAGTTTTAAAGCAATCAAATGGCTGACAGCTGGAACAAAACTAGCATGATTAACCAGTTATGTAAATAATGATGTGGTCAGTGCAAGATGAATTCATTTCTGCTGCCTGCATTACACTGGACATCAGATGTTTGTGAACCCTTCATTAAATGTGACTGTAGAATAATGCAAGTGAAAACCAACATGAACATCACCAGCCAGGCTATGTGACAGTCAGGGTTCTCTCCTCTGGTCCTTCCACACCCATCAGGTAACTCATAAACAGCACTTTTATAACCCAAATATTACCCATATTACCACTGCTTAGCTTCTACTTAATAAACACGTCTGCTTTTTCTCAGGAGACAAGCCCATGGAGAGAGAATATTTATTTACAAGGGCTTGGAGTGACAGGCCAAGGGGGAACAGCTTCCCACTCCCAGAGAGCAGCACTGGATGGGATATTGGGCAGGAATTCCTCCCTGGGAAGGTGGGGAGGCCCTGGCACAGGTCCCCAGAGAAGCTGCGGCCACCCCTGGATCCCTGGAGGCGCCCAAGGCCAGGCTGGATCATTTTTGGAAAACCCTGGGATAGTGGAAGGTGTCCCTGCCATAGCAGGGTGGGACTGGATGAGCTCTGAGGTCCAACCCAACCCATTCTGGGATTCAAAGATCCTGGGAGTGCTGCCTTGCATTTCTCAAAGGCTGATAACAATTTCCATTCCTCAGCAGATGTAAAAGTCAAGCTGCTGTGTCAGAGAGCTGTTGTGACACAGGTGAAATGTTGCAGAGTAACTTCATGGAATAGAGGAAGTTACCACCAGCACCCCCAAGTCAAACTTCCTCAAATGGAACCCACAGTCGATTTGGCCTTATCAGAATCTGCCTTCAGGAATGCACACTCATGGGTCATTTCTGCTTGATAATTTTTGATAACATGGTTAAATATTTAATATGGGGAAGTTTATCTCTGAAATTCTGTCAAGCTAGTTTACCATTACTTGGAGTCCATAAAGGAAAATTTATCAAAAGTTTTGATTCCTCCCAATAAAACTCTACACTTGAGTTTGTTCAAAAATAACACATCTGAGAACCAGCCAAGACAAACATATTTAGAAGTAACTCCTAAACAGGCTGCATTTTGCTAAAGATACCATTACAATATATTTCTGATTTTTAAAAAATCATTCATCCCACATTTCACACCCCAACGATATAATTTCCTATGACCTTGTGTCTCACAAAACACAGCAACACACTGGAATTATGCAAGAGTTCTGTGTTACCATAAAACAAGCATTTCAGTGGAGAGAATAATAAAACTTAATCTCGTGGCCTGATTTGCATTTTGAACTCCTCAAGTCAGACTCTACAGCCCATAACATCTGCAACAGCTTCACAATCCTAACAAGTCTTTTAGGCCTCCTGTTGAAAATGGATGAGCTTGTAGATAATTCAGGTTATTTTCTTAATAGATGAGAACAAGAAATATGTCCAATTTAAAATCTCACTTGGCTTTTCACATCAGTATACCGTACTTGAGAAGGGGGAGGGGGAAGCATTACACACCCATAAAACTGAGACCAAACGCTACCAGTCTTAAAGCCTTAGAGCTTTAAATCTTAACATGAATATTTTAACATTTACATTAAAGCCTTACGGCTTTAAAATAGGGGACTTCCATTGCGGGCAGCCTGTGATAATTACTGTTTCAATACATTTCACAGCAATAATGTAATACAGCTCGCTGGCTACCCAACCCTAATCTCTAGCATCACAGGTACTGCAGATAAAAATTTTTTTAAAAAATATATATAAGTATGTATCAATGTAAATATATATAGGGAGAGAGAGAGAATATTACAGAATCACAGAATTATCAGGGTTGAAAGGGACCTCTGGAGATCATCTAGTCCAAGCCCCCTATATAAAACAGACCCTTAAAAATCATTAAAAGCATTAACACACATCTCCCAAACAACGATATCACTGAAAATACAACAAAACATCCCCGGCCCCGCCACGATGGAGGTGAACAACGCCGGGGCGGGGGTCGGACCGGGCGGAGCGGAGCTCCCCCCGCCCCAGCGCCGCCGCCGCCGGGAGCCCCCCGAGCCCGCAGGCCCCGCCATCCCCCGCAGCCCCGGGAGGCCCATCGGGAGCCAGGCCCGAAGCCGGGGCCGCGGGGGCCCGGCCCGGCCCCGCCGCCACCCGCCCAGCCACCCACCGGCGACAACAAAGGCGACCGCGGCCCCGCGCCCTCCCCGCGGGGACCCCCGGGGGCCCTTCCCGCGCCCACCCCGCGCCCCGCGGGGAAAGGGGGAAAGGCGGCGCTGCGGGGGCCGCCCGCCCGTTCCCCCCGTCCCGTCCCGCGGCCCGCGGGAGCCGCGCTGACCTGCGGGCGCGGGGCGGGCGCGGTGTCCCGGTGTCCCGGTGCCCGGCGGCCGCGGGCTGCGCTTGACACCCACACGCACCATCCAACATGGCGGCGGCGGCCGCGGGGAGGCGGCGGAGGAGGCGGAACCGGCGGCCGCGCGCGGCCCCGAGGCGCGGCCGCGCTGAGGGCGGGGGGGACGCGGCGCTGCCCGTCCCCTCCTTCCCTCCCTTTTCCCCTCCTTCCCTCCCTCTTCCCTTCCTTCCTCCCTCCCTCCTGGCGCGGCTCCTCGCAGCCGGACCCGGCGCCAGTGCGGAGCGAGGCAGGATCGGCCCCCGGGCACGGGCGACGTTGCACGGGAGAGCGCCTGGGGAAACTCCTCAGGGGTCCCCCAAAAAACCTGTGTGAAATAATAAAAAGCAGCTCTATCATTACAAAATAACTACATTTATGGGTCAGGGAACGCTTTAGGGAGGGTGCGGGGCTGGGTTTGATGGAAGGAGGGCGCTTGGGGATCCCCTTCAGTGCTTACAGAGCCGAGGAAGAAGTGGGTTCAGGGCTAGAGATCCCCCAAAATCCAGGGGACAAAAATTAGAAATTAATTAATATCAGTACAAAATAACCACATTTATGGATCATGGTACACTTTAAAGCAGGTCTGGGGCTGGTTTTGATGGAAGGAGAAGGCTTGGGGAACATACTCCAACCCAACATTCACAGCGCCCAGGAGAAACACATTTCAGGACAGGGCTGCCCCCCAAAAATCGAGGTCCAGTGTGGGCTGTCAGCCCCCAAAGGAGAATCATAGAATGAATTAGTTTGGAAAAGACCTGAGATGATCAAGTCCCAACTTGTGGCCAAACACCCCCTTGTCAACTAGACCATGGCACTGAGTGCCACATCCAGCCTTTCCTTAAACACCTCCAGGGCCAATGACTCCTCCACATCCTCGGCCAGCCCACTCCAATATTTATTCACTCTTTCTATGAGAAAATCCCTCCCAGTGTCCCACCTGAACCTCCCTGGCACAGCTCCCATTGCCTCACACAGCACAGATACTCCCACCGCAGATGCCAATATAAAATAACCACATTTATGGCTAAGGGGACACTTTATGGACACATTTTTGGATCAGGGTCACCCCACTGGGTGATGAAGGGGAGCCCAGCAGGGACACAGAGGCAGGAACGTGGCAGGAGGGTCTGGGTGGGTCAGAGCACACGTCCTTCCCCTCAGGATAATGACTAAACCTGTGTCCGGCACACGGCTGGAGGAGGGCTCTGCTCCCATTGTAGTCCTCCCTGAATATATTTGTTCCCATCTTAAAACCAGGAGACAATTCAAGGAAACGGGACACGGCTGCTCGGGAGACAGTCGGGATTGGTGTGGGCCAAGGGAGAAGCTGGAGAGCAGAGCTCTGCTTGGAGCTGCTGCTGGTTCTTTAAAACCCCAATTCCTGAGGAATCGTGCCTTACAAAAGCATAGGAAAACAGAAATGTGGAGCAAAATCCAGTTTATGAGTCACTGCTTTTAAGTGAAAGGAGGGTCAGGCTGAGTGCTGCAAACTTCATCAAATCCCACAGTGGTTTGGGAAGGGACCTTAAAAATCATCTCATTCCAAACCTGACAGGGACAGGGACACCTCCCACTGTCCCAGGCTGCTCCAAAATGCATCCAGCCTGGCCTTAGAAACTTCCATGGATGGAGCATCCACCACTTACAGCCCAGCCTTCCTCCCATGGAGCCACTATGAAATCTGCCACAGATTTGAGGTTTAAATACAGAAGAACGGGGACTGCAGTGAAACGCCGGGTGAGCTGCATTAAAAGCAACTTGTTTAGAAATGCTGCACATTCCAATGCCTTGAACACCATCTGGGAGCTGGGAAGCTCCGAATCTTCTGCAGCAAGCTGTGATTCTGGCTTAGCTGTTAACCTTGAGCTAGGCAGGATTAAATTCTGGGTGAAAAAAATAAGGGATCAGCACACATCTGATGGTATCAGCAGGAGCTGAAAGAATACTCCCCCCTTTTCTTCTTTGCAAGAAAACAGCAATGATGGAAACCCAATGTTTCTGTGCACGTTCATTAATCCTAATGATCAGGTGCTGACAGCTCTAAAGGAGGAGAAGAAAGCTCTTGGTTAAAATAAAATGGGAAGAACAGGATTGTTCCTGCTGCCTTCTTTCCTGCCTGTGCTCCTTCCAGATCTCGGCAGACAGCTCTCCAGAGCAGGAGCAGCTTCCTCTCCATTCCCAGCTCCATCCCAGGTGTCTGTCTACATCATTAAGTGTGCAAATCAGCAAACCCAGCAAAAACCTCCTGCAGCTGGCACACTTCCACCAAAAAAACACTTCTCTATCAACCAGATCAAGCCCCTTAGTGCGAGTAAAACAAACCAGCCATGTAAAATCACTTATTTTTTGATTATTTTATCAGTGCTAATGCCTTAAAGTGCAGTGTTCCTGCTGCCCTAGGCAGTACATGAGTGGTAGAGCTGCACCAGCAGAGCTCTGCCCAAGCTGCACAGGGATGTTCCCTCCTGGCGGCCCCTGAGCAGACTCACGGCAGTGGATTTATGGCTCTTGTTTCCTATTAGCAACAGGAGGTCACTGCATTTGTCCTGATTTCAAAGGCAGGAGCTGGTGCACAACACTTCCCACTGCAGCCCTGCCCCATCCCTCTCTGGAGCAGGCTGGACCTGGATCTTGACCCGAGCCATCTCTGATCCTTCCCAGCCCACAACATTTCAGCTGCGTTGGTAGAACAGAGTCCAAGGCCACAATCTGCAGTCTGAGATGGGCACCAGGAGCTGTGGCACCACCCTGATAACCAGCAGAGCAATGCACATGGAGAAGGCAGCTCACAGACTCCCAGGATATCCTTGGGATATGGAAGGAACTCATAGGGAGCATCAAACCCAACTCATGGTCCTGCACAGGACAACACCAAGGATAGGGACACCTTTCACTAGACCAGGCTGCCCAGAGAAACTGTGGCTGCCACATCCCTGGAAGTGTCCAATGCCAGGTTAGGCAGGGCTTGGAGCAACCTGGCATAGTGGAAGGTGTCCCTGCCATGGCAGGGGTGGAACTGGAGGGTTTTTGAGATCCTTTCCAACCCAAACTGTTCTGTGATTCTGTGAATCCCACTGTGTCCCTGAGAGCGTTGTCCAAACACTCCTGGAGCTCTGGCAGTCTTGATGCCATGACCATTCCCTGGGGAACCTGCCCAGTGCCCCAGCACTCTCTGGCTGAAAACCCTTTTCCTGAAAACCTAAACTTTCCTGGCACAGCTTCACGTCGTGCCCTTGGGTCCTGTCACTGGTCACCAGAGACGAGCTGGTGGCAGTGGCCCCAGTGAGTGGGAGTAGGCAAGGAGCAGGAGGATAAGGAGCAGGAGGATAAGGAATAGGATGTCAGGAATGCAGGAGGCTCTCCCAGAGACGATGAGGAAGGCACATCCTCCCCCAGCTGCCCTCCCAGCTAACCTAGGGAAGAGCAGCTGCCAGGGAGCCTCAGGAGGGCCTGTTCCACAGCCATAATGGGAATATCGCCCACGTGGGGCTGAGCACAGCACTAATTAGCTAATGAGTTTGCTCCAAATGTCTGGCCACGGTGTGAGGGACAACAGGAGCAGCACTTGAAAAGCCCCAAACACTGACAAGTGCATTTGTCCCTTGCCGCTGACCCCAGCCCCGCATTAACAAATAGGTCAGAACCAACGGTGCTTTGCAGTGATCTAATCCTCCTGCCATATGTCAGCTGCCCGAAAAAACACTGCCCAGAGAACGCCCCAAAGCTCTGCAGAAATCCCAAGGAAAACTCGATAAATATATCCCTGCCGTTTGAAATTTGATTTCCTCACTCTATTGTTCCTCATTTCCTGAGAGCTGGCTTGGTGGATCACATTTTCTGCTTCTGTCTCCAGTGCTTGTAAGCAAACAAGACTGAATCTCATTATCCTGATGCATGGCCCTGGCTGCCTGCAATCCGATCTCTAAATCACAGTCATTTTGCTCCATTACTGATTTTCCTTCCCACTCCTAACCTGCAGGTCTTCAGAGGAATCAATGCAGAAATAGAGACGAGCATCATCTAATGAAGGTGTGTTTAACGTTCAGATCTTCAGCCTGGATTAAACAGCCAAGTGAGGAACTGCCTGCTTGGGCACCTCCACTCCAGTGGCAGCTGGAGCTTCCCAGCCTTCCCGAGAAGCCACATGCTTCCACATGGGGTGAATGGGGACTTCAGTCCCTGAGAGCCCAATTTGGGAAATCTGCTAATTAAATAGTCTGGGCAAACACAATCATCATTGTCCTCAGAGCCAAAGCAGCGAGATGTTTCTCAACAAGCACAGACCCTCCCCGGAATTTTCTGAGCTGTCTGCGTGTTGCTGACAGTTATAGAGAATATATTGAGATTATACAACTTGATGTTCACCCCGGGTTATTCTCTCCTGGATTCATGAATATTTCATTGAAATATGCAAAGTCTGAGTTACAGTCTTGTCTGCTTCAATTAGACACAGGGATCCACGGGGTCTGCAGCCCTTCCACACTTGCAGGGTTTGTCTACAAAGCGAGGAGAACCAAAATAAGAGTTTAGCTCCCATCATATTTAGCCTGGCTTTTTCAAACATCTTTAAATAAGGGAGAGAAGCAGAAGGATGGGAGAGTAGAGCCCAGTGAGCCTGTGCCTGAGTTCAGCTGGAAGCAACCCAAGCTAATCAGAACAGAGCCAGCAGGAGGGGGCTCGTTCCCTTCGTGATGCAGACAAACTTGTAGAACTGTTTCCAATGCAAATATTCCTTTTGACAAGTTCAAAATTAATGCACCTCTAATATGGGTATTCAAACCAGACCTTTTCTGAACACGTTGGCAGATTCATGAAAAGAGAAGGGAGAATGCAAGCCCAGCACATTCTGATTTTCTCAAAATGAATGTGCTCTGACAGTGCAAGAGGCAGTGACGTTTGAATGTGCTTAGTTCTAGTAATTACCAAGTGTTGTGTTTCTTTAGAAGCTGGAGCTGTTCTCATCTGTGGGCACCTTCCCTCATTCCTTTCTCCTTACTGCTCAGGAGGTGCAGTTTCTCCCATGCCTCAGCAAGAAGCCAAGGCCTACTGTGCTGCTTACATTAAATCCCACTGAAGCCTGGGGGTGAAATTCCACAAGTTTTAATTGACCTAAGTCAGGGTGTTGTGGTTCCTGCCCTTCCTCCACCACCCCTCCCTGCCACCAGCACCAGCTTATACCACCTGTGGTGAAGATTAATCACTTTTTTGGGGGGAGTGCTGCTTCCCAGCCAGTTCAGCTCCCTGAACCAGCTCACCAGAGGCTCAGATCAGCACCCACATCAGCACAAAAGAGAGGACAGGGCCATGCAAGGCCGCACCGAGTGCTGAGGAGGTATTTTTCTGGGTTTATAGGACACAAGGAACACATTTGACCTGAAGAGCCTGGATCTGCTGCTTGTTTCCAGGCTGGGAGCACTCACCCATTAGGACCATCTGCACAGTTTGGAGTGGCAGACTCAGGCCCAGCAAAGTCAGGCTCATTTATTGTTACCATCTGGCTCCCCAAAGCAAGAAACCAAGGCAGAGCCTGTAAGCATTCCCTTTTGCTTGGTACAGTTTGTTCTACCCCTCTTGACTTCTTCCTTGTCACAACAAGAGCACTTCCTGCCAGGATGGAGCTGACAGGACAACATCTCCCGTCAGGATTCCTGCTCCTCATTCCTGCAGCCACCCAAAGAATGTCACCCGGAGAGGCAGCCCCTCCCTTTTGCCCCAGGCCCATCCTCACACTGATAGAGAGAGGCTCCATAATCACTCCCAACCTGCAGGATGACCTGTGCAGTTGCACAAGGATCTCACCTCACGTGGCCAAGGTTTATCCTCACTCCTCCCAGCTGTTTCTAACCTTGAGGGAAAACGCCCTGTGGGCTTGGCTCTGAGGAACTGTCAGGAATTTTGCTCCTGGCTCTGCAGAATCCTCTGGGATTTGGGTCTCCTCTCTCCTGCTGGAGCCGGGATTTTGGCTGGAAAGGGTGGCAAAAGACTTTGTACACTGGTAGAGGAGGGGGGGAAATGATGTGTACCAACCAAGCACCCAGCCTGTGGCCACTGCTGAGGACATGGTCCAGCACAGAGTTTCATTTTTAAGCACAAAACCCCAGACAGCACCACAGGAATCAGATGCAGCAAATCATCCACCCTTTACCTGGGGTGAGTCAGGGGTGCCAACACTGAAATCAGCATTATCACACCACAGTGGGGTGCTCACAGAGATTTGGGGCATCGTGGGGACAACTGGAGCTTCCTTCATGAGAGCTCTGCTCCCAGAGCATCCAATGCCTGCAAAGCCACCTCAGCTCCAACCCTGCACAGCTACAGCCAGTTTGGGTCAAATTTCAGAGCCTTGCTCTCAGACACAAAGATGTGACCCCCAAAGCAGAGCAAGTACTGGAAGCTGCAGGTATTTTGTGTCCTTTAAACAGAGAGGCTGGAACAGTGCTGCCACATCCCTGGATTACAGCTGGGTGCCCATCATTGACAAGCTGGTAGCTTTTCCCCTTGACAGAGGAAAACTGAGAGCTGTTTGGTTTGTGTTTGCACAGCATCCAGCCAGCCCCTTAATTGGTTGGCCCAATTTCTGGGTTTCTGATTCCCACTTCTGCAAGTAACTTCCTCCATTCCCAGGCTCACAGAGCCAGTTGAAACTTTCATATCTGCATGCACGGTTGTGACTCCAAACTTGTCCCTGCTGCCCCATCTCATACTCAACAGGGCTTCCCAGGAACTTTCACTCTGTAAAAAACCCTAAACAATGCTGCAGAGCTGTAAATACATGGTCTGTGTGTGATAAACAAGCAGATTAAAAAAATTCACCAGCTGGGCTGGAAAGGATTCATGACAAGCCATCAGGACTCCACAAAGCAAACAAACTGCACAGCACTGCAGGCAAGAATTCCTCCAGAAATCCAGTGTTCAATCCTAACACAACCCAGCCAAGCTGCCCCATGGATCAGCCCTGCTCTGAGCTCCTCAAAAACCTGGTGGAAGGAAAAATGTTCCTCTTCAACAGCAGCAAGCCTCAGGAGCCATTTGAGCACCTCAGCCAGTCAAGCAGGTTATAATTGGCTGTAATTAATACTCCTACGAGCTTCCACATTCTTCTGGACTGAGATGGAGAAATACAGGATTGCTCCCTGACCCTGTGAACACCAGAGGAAGTCAGAGGGGTCTGTTGCCTTCTGATTTTTAGAAATCAGCCATCTCTGAGAGGAAAAGGTGAGAGGCAAGCACCAGCGCTGCTGGGAACTGGCTGTGCACGGCCCCATCTTTTCTGGGACACAAACCACAATAACCTCAACCAAAAATAACTGCAGAGCAAGTTGCTACAGACAGCAAGTTTCCTCTGTCCCTCAAGATGCTTCCACGTCACTCAGAGCATTTTGGGAGGGGCATGGGGTGCAAACCATGCACAACCATGACATTTTAGCAGTACTGAAAGTGGCCTTTGGTGAAATATCAGCTGAATAATCCAATGCAGGAGGGTGAAAATAAAGAAGCCCAAAATGCCTGATGTCATGAAAAGCCCTCGTGTGTCACCAGCAGGCTGGAAGAAGGGTTTGTGGCACCTGCACAGCTCAGCTGAGAAGTTCTCTGCGCTCAGCAGGATCTCCAGCACTTGGGGAGGAAGGGCTGGGCTGGGCAGGCCATTTCCTCCAAGATGCCACCAGCTGACCCTTGAATGAAAACTGACAGGCAGTTCCACACTGTGCTCTGCTCTTCATTACAGCTCCAGAGCGTGTCTGCATCAGCTTTTCCAGCCTGTACTTGAGGGAGGAACGTGAGACTCCCGTGTTTTCCCTGCAGGCAGGGCAGGACCTCTTGTTTTGCTGGGAGATCAGAGCCTGGGGGAAGGCAGGGAGCTGGAGATGCTGTCACTCAAGGGAGCCTCTTTCAAGATGCATCTTGCAGCCACAGCTCCAGTTTGGGAGGTGCCCAGAATTGCTGAATCCAAGGAGAAGAGCGCAGCGTGGAATTCTGTCTGCTCACTCACTTATTCCTCTTATCAGAGGATCACAGACTGGTTTGGGTAGGAAGGGACCTCAAAGATCATCCAGTTCCAAACCCTCACCCACGGCCAGGGACACCTCCCACTGTCCCAGGGTGCTCCAAGCCCCATGCAGCCTGGCCTTGGACACCTCCAGGGATCCAGGGGCAGCCACAGCTGCTCTGGGCAACCTGTGCCAGGGCTTCACCACCCTCACAGGGAAGAGTTTCTTCCTAATACCTAATCTAAGCCTGCCCTCCTTCACTTTAAGGCCATTCCCCCAGATCTTATCACTACACACCCTTGTGAAAAGTCCCTCTCCAGTTATATCCTGAAACATTTGCTACAAACACTGCCAGCACTCAGATTTTGGACTGGACACCTGGTTTTGAGCAGGACGGATGTTCTTATCTTCCCACACATTGGCTCCCGTCTCCAGCCCTTCATGTTTACCATCGTTCAGAGCAGAGGCCAAGAGCAGCACCCACGTGCTGTTTGCCTCACTCTCCTGGGTTTCTCCCAAAATCTCCATCCCTGGGAAGCTCCTTTCCTTTCCCCAGCCTCTCCATGGACTGGCATCCCAAGCCTAAAGCCTCCCCTGAGCCTTGCAGACACTTGGCACATTCCCTAAGCCTTCTGCACCCAGAGGTGCTCAGGGAGATTTAAACATATGCTAAACTGATTTACTGATCTGTGTCTGCCCTGGGGAGCCAAGAACAGCACAGCTGCAAACCACTGGAGGCTGCATTCCTGATCCCAGCTGAGGGAGCAGCAAGCAGGCATCAGGCTGGGATAGGGAATTTGTGCTAATCTGGTTTCCAGAGAGAGAAGACACAGGAGAGCTGATTTTGAGGGTCTCCCACGAGTGATTCCAGTCCTTGTGCACAGTCCAGACTGTTCCTGTTGCTCCAGAGGTTCCCTGAGCTCCTCCACACTGTCCCCTCCACTTGGAGCTGGAGCTCGCCCACAACCAAACTCTTGTCCCTGTTGCTCATCTGAGCCCTCCCAGGGCATCCTGTGCCCCGTGGCAATGCCAGAGGCTGAATTATGCTGAGTTGGGTCACACAGGGATCACTGATCCAGCTCCTGGCCCTGCACAGACACCCCAACAATCCCACCCTGTGCCTGGGGCAGTTCAAACCCTCCTGGAGCTGTGGCAGCCTTGGGGCTGTGCCCATTCTCTGGGGAGGAACCTTTTCCTAATATCTAACCTAACCCTCCCTGACATGAAATGGCACTGGAATCCCAGTTTGTGCAGCACAGCAGGACATCACCATGTGGCATTAATGTGACAAAAGGACACAACACATCGCAGGGTCCCGCTGCCACCTCATCAGCAGCTCCACGAGCTGCCCAGCCTGTGGTGACCACCAGCCCCTCCCAAGCAAAGCCCAAAAACCAGCAGCAAAACCCAGAGTTCCTCTTTCAGCCTGGGAGAGGAAGAGAAGGGAGGAAGGAGGAAGGAAGATGACAAATCTGCATTTCAGATGCTGAGAGGAACACGGTGCAGAAACAGATATTTTACAGCATTTTGCCAAATGCTTTGCCTGCTACTGCAAGTGCATCTTGTGCCAAGCACACCTACATGGGGAGGGTTTCTATTACCTGTGCTAATGTTGGTGCCTTACATCATGAGCCCTGTCACAGCAATGCTGTTCCTTTGCCATCAGCTTCACAGGGAGGGGGCTCAGGCCCCGTTTTCCTGGGGATCTCAAACTCTTCCATTGAAGCAAATGCTGTTTCCAGCTCTACAGGAATGCTTCAAGAGAAAGCAGAGCCTTGGCTTTCTATTTAAGATGCAGAATTGCCTCCTAGGAGTGCTGCATTTGCTAAGAGAGCAGAAAGCAAGAGCACACATCTTGGAGCAGCCCCCTGGGCAGTGTTCCTTCAACACGGGCCACATCCTGCTCTCATTTACACACAGGCTTCAGTGAAATTACCCTGGATTGCCACAGCTGATGTGTCAGAAATCACAGCCCAACACAGCCCCTGGGAGGAATTCATCAGTTTTATTGTGGCTTCCTAAAAAACCTGCACTCAGTTTTTCCTCTTGCCTTGCACAGGTGAAAATCACCACTGAGGAAACCCTGAGAGGGCTCTGCCAGCAGAGCTGCAGCTTTATTCAGCTCGCTTTTCCAAAGGGAGCAGCAGGGTGTGGGCTGGGACGAGCAAAGCCACGTGTGTGGATGCTCCCATGGATCCTTTGGGGCTGATTTCAGCCCCAGCTGATGACAGGCTGGGCAGAGTTTTCACAGCTACCTAATTACTAAAACATTTCCTGCAGATCCTCAGCTGAGGAGAGGAGACAGGTCAGAGCAATGAGGGACAGCTCAACCCTGGGTGACATCTCAGAGAATCCACACAGACCTTCAGAAAACAAAAAAATAAATAAAGGCAGCGCTGGACAGCGTGGCAAGAGGAATAAATCAGAGTGACAGCAGGGCTGGGGACTCTGGGGGACTCCGAGTGCATCCCCAGCAGAAAGGGCAGCGTGGAGCATCCGGGGAATGCACAGCTGCACCTGCATCCGTCCTGCCGCACACAGAGGCCCTCAGTGCTCCCTGTTCCCTCCGCTTCCTCCCTCTTGTGCTGCCATCCATGCCCTGAATAGGCGGCTTCAGGAGCAGCACAGTGCCCGGATTCTCTGCGCATCCGGGATGTGGCACCGCGCTCATCACCGGCCAGCAGGGACCTTCCTCCTCCTCCTCCTCCCTCCGTGTCCCCACGGCTGGCACCACCTGCGCTGGCACTGCCCAAATTCCTGCCGAATTCCTCTCCCACACCATGCCCCAGCCTCAGGTCACCCACAGCCCTGGAGGTGTCACCATGGCCCTGGAGGTGCCACCAGGGCATGTCCCCATCCCCAGCAGCCCTGCAGGGAGGGGACACCGGCCCGAATGTCCCCCCAGAGCAGCAGGGTGGGTACGGAGCCGAAGGAGGAACCAGGGCCGTTCTTGCCACACTCCCAGAGGAAGGCATGACGTGAGCTGTGCCTTAATTGGTTATTAATAACTCCTTTGTTAGCCAGCCAGCCCTAAGGAGGAACCGAAATGTGACTGCCCCGGTGGCGAGCTCAGTCACCGGCAGCCAGCGATCATTCACAATTCCTCCCCACATTTATTTTGTGGTGTTTTTCCCGGGAGCCGCAGCCCCCCGGGTGAGTCACGGCGGTGACAGCAGGGTGACAGCACGGTCCCCTCGCCTACGCGCACCGCACAGCCTTCTGCGGTGGGATTTTCTTTTTGATTCCTAGAAAAATAACAGATGCTCCCCGTTGAGGGGGAGATTCTTGGAACCCGTTCAGGCTGAGCCTGGATGTGACCAAACTCCCGGTTCCCTTCAGCGGGAGAGCGGAGATCCCCTGGCCAAGGGTGGTTCCTCCTCCAGCCCATGCCGAGGGCCAGGAGCCTCCCCCCAGGGCAAACACGGACAGCAAACAGCCTCCACACCCCAATCCCGGCCTCCTGCCCGCTGGAGCTTCCTTTTAACTGGAAGCTTTGGAGCTCCCACTTCAAGGGACCCTTTTCATTGTGTCCCGTGCGATTCAAAGCGGTGCTGGGACCCTCTGCACCTCCCTGCTGCACAGAGAGGTTTCCAGTTTCAGCTGCCTCAGAATGGATTCTGAGGACTCACAAGGGCATTCCCAGCTCCCATCCATGCTGCAGCACCAGCACATCTGGTGATGTGAAATTTTAGTATGGGGACCTGGGCTTCTCCATAGCCCAGCATCAAGGATGGAGACTGGAGGCCAGACACATTGCTCATCCTGGGAGTGACCATCAGACATTTCCACAGCAGGATTCAGCAGGAAACATTCCTCCCACAGCTTAGAGCAGAGCCTGGCCTGCATGAGGGCACCAGCAGGTGCCTGATTTACCCCAGGTGTGTCAGTGACCACAGCAAGGCCCCAGGGCAGAGCCAGGGACCAGGACACCACAGCCATGGGGCACACGAGAGCTGCTGCCAGCTGGACACCCAGGACCTGCCCCAGGTGGATCTGGACAGCTCCAGCCTCTCCTGGTGACCCCAGGGAAGACACCGCCCCCACTCAGAGGGACAGCTCACCTTTTCCTCTTGGTGCATCCCAGGGAACAGCAGGATCTCAGGAGCAGCTCCAAGACACAGCCACAAGAGAGAATCCTCCCTTCTCCTCAGTCCAAACCCAAGCAGTGCCCTCCAGGGCCTTTTATAGAGCCCAGGGAGGCAAATAACCTCCAGCTGATGATTAAGCCCTTAATGGTTCACACCTCTGTAAACGCTCCCAGCCTGAGCCCCCAGCCCAGCCCAGGCACTGACAGTGACCTCATCCAGCAGCCCAAATCCCAGTCCTGGGAACCCCCAGCAAGCCCCCACTGTTTGTTCCCCTGTCTGGGCTCTCCCTCCTCACCAAAACAGGGTTTGGCCAATCCCAGCCACCATCCAGGGCTGTGTCCCTCCTGGAGAGGCTGTCTGGGATGACCCCGTCAGTGATCCTTAAAGGTTTGGGGTTGAATTCCACACCCGAGGCTTCATGACTTCCAATCCTTTTCCAGATCCATTTTTGGGGCTAAAAGCAGAAAGTGAGGTCCCACCACCAGCCCCCTGCCCTCAGGCTTCTCCCATGAGAGCACAGTCCCACTTCCCAACCCACCTCCATCACAGGCAAGCGGCCCTGCTCTGATTTACCAGCTCAAAAACCCCAATTCCAGCCCCAGCCACCCCTGCTGACCCTGAGATGCAGCTCCATGTCTGGAGACCACCAGCACCTCAAGGAGCCTTTCCTGGCCACGCTGGACCCAGTGTGGCAAATTGTCCCTGTGTCTGCTCCTCCTGGAGGTGTTTTCCTACAGATCCTGTGGGATAATATGAGGTCCAGAGGGGTCTGATCCCCTCTGGGTGTAAATGGTGCCACAAGTTCCTCTGTGTGGGCTGAGAAGTTGGGTCACACACAAAATCCAGTGATCAGGAGTCACCAATGTGGCCTTTGCTCTAGGGGGAAAGTGCTGACACTGAGATCCTGCCTGGGGGCCCTGCTGTGGCATTTTCCAGCCCAGGATGTCACTTCCTCTCTGTGCAGGGCCTCAGTGGGGCTCGAGAGACATCCAGGTCCCCACTGGAAGGGCTGATTCCATCCCTGGGCACACAGGCAGCTGCAGCTTTGTCCTACAGGATTTATCCACGTGCCCATCCCAGGCACCAGCCTGAATCCTGCTGTGCTGCACTCCCAACCCCTGAGCGTGCTGTGTCCTGGGGCAGCATCCATCCCTCTCCCTGCCCTGGATCTGCAGTGAGCAGCTCCCTTGCCCAGCCCTGAACCCTCCAGGCCCAGCCCAAAGCCCCCCAGGCTTGGGACACCCCCTCCCCTCCATGGGCAGAGCAGGGGTCACTGAGGCAGCAGCCAGAGAGGAGCTGGGGAGCCCAGAGTGGTGTCCATGACAAAGCTCCCCAGGCCGCAGAGGAAGGGGAAGAGGCTCCCCTCCCTCCTCTTCCTCCCTCCCGCGAGGGGATTTTGCAGCCAGGTAAACACAGGATGTTGATGAAACAGGGCTGGGCAGATTGGGCAAGATGGGAGTCAGCAGGAGCTCCAGGCAGCTCCCAGCGCCTGGAATGGCAATGCAGCCTGGAAAGGGCAATGCCAGAGCCCCTGGCGCCTTCCTGTGCCCATTCCAGAGCCCCTGGCACCTTCCTGTGCCTGTCCCCAGGGTCACAGAGCTCCCCTGCTCACAGGGAGAGGCGGCATGGGCTGGTGGCCAAACCTGGGGCAGGATGGGATCCCTCAGGTGATCCTTGGGATCTCCTCACAGGCTGAGCTGAGCTCAGTACCGAACCCTAAAGTTCAAGCTTTGACACCCAACGCACAGCAACCGTGTGGCACCTCCTGTGTCCCTCTGGGCACTGGGGACATGCAGGACACAGGGATGAAGGGACACATCCCCTAGGATTCCACACAAAATCTTGGGATGGGCACCCGGGCAGCAGCTGAACACGGCAGCGTTTGGCTCCCGACACAGAAAAGGGGCCACAGCCCAGCCCAGCCTGTCCTGGGCTGCAGGTGCCACAGACAGAGATGTCACAGGGGCTGCCGCCTCCCCAGGGCCGGAGTGGCGGGGCAGGTGGCGCTGTCCCCGTGTCCCCGTGTCCCCCGTGTCCCTCGGGGCGCTGCTGCCATCTGCCGGCAGGATCCCGGTCCTGAGCCCGGCCTGGGGACCCTCTGTGGCCCCGCTGTCCTGTGCCCCCTCCCAGGCGCTGCGGGACCACAGTGGCTCCAGCCCGGACATCCCAAGGTGTCCCCAAAGCCTCCCTGCTGCCCCAGGAATCCGAACCTCAAAACTGCTCCCGGTGTCCCCCCTGATTGTCACCCCATAAGCCACTCCTGGGCTGCATCTTTCTCCCACACCGACCCCATCCCAGACACCCTCCCTGCCCTTTTGCTCTCCATGTGGGATGGGATGGAGTGGCCTCTGCATCATCCATCGGGGCTGTGGAGCAGGGACAGGATCAGGCACAGGACTGGGGGGACAGCAGCTCTGCTTTCCCCAGGGAACATCCAGCTCCATCCCCCCCAGGACTGCTGGATAAAGCTCACCCCGAGATGATTTCCTGCTGCATTCCCATCCCCTGGGTCTCTCTGGGATTTGGGATTTGCTGAGTCCCCTCCTCCCTGGGACAGCCGAGCACATTGGGATCCTCTTCCCACGGCCTCCCTGGCCCTCCTGGCCTTTGCAGCACCCCTGGGAGCAGCAGCACATCCCGGGATAACCACGGGGACTGTGCCTCGCTGGGTGTGGGGACACCCGGTGACATCTTGCACATCCCTCTCTGCATCCCAGGGCACTGGGAGCGGCCTCAGTGAGGTGCTAGAGGGCGTTTGCTTTTCGGATCCATCAGGAGCTGGGAATGAGGTTTGGGAGAGGCAAATCCCCGAGCCCGTGTCCCCACAGTAGCCCTACAAGCTCATCCCACCGCGGGCAGATGGAGCAGAGCTGGAAAATGCCCAAACCCACGGGCAGGACTGCGCTGCAGCTGTCCCTGGTTTGATTCTCGCAGCAAAGCCAGGCAGTGTCTGGCGGGTTTTCCATGCGCTCCCTGCCCCTGCCCACACACAGGAAGGCTGAACAGCTCCGATCATTCCCGCTGGGAATGCTCCCCGGCGTGTGAGCCCGGCAGGCTCCGTGCCTGACGCCCACGGGAGCAGCAGGAAGTTTTAGTGCTCAGTTTTAGCCTAAAAGGGAGTTTTATCCCCTGAGCCCTGCACAGAAAAATTGGGAAAAATTAACCCGCTCAAGGGGCCAAATATCAGCCCAAAGAGCCAATATCAGTTGTGATGAAAGCTCGCTGCTCAGAGGGATCACTGTAAATTCCAGAGAAACCAGGTGTGTGCATCCACCCACCTCCAGCATTCTCTTGCTTCTGGAACAACATTCCCACCAAGCCCCTCAAGCAGAGATTCCCCCACCAGCACTGCCCATGCTCTCCAAACACCCTCCCCAAAATCCTCACCCCGTGCCCAGCCCATCACCACCCCCTTTCCATCCCCTTTCCACCCAAACCCACTGCCCACCACTCACCGCGGGGGAAACGCCAAATCCTCCTGCCATCCCCATGGCTCCCCTGGCGCTCGGCTGGGCTGGCACGGCTCCCCCGCCTCCGCCGCACATCTGGGCAGCTGTGGGGCGGCGGGGCCCGCCCGGTGCCCCGGCGGCAGCGCTGACATCAGCGCGGTTTCCTGCCCGTGCTGCCGCGCCGTGCGCGCAGCCCCGAACCCCCGGGACCCTCCTGCAGACCCCCCTGCCATGGAGTCCGTGGCCCTGTACAGCTTCCAGGCCACGGAGCAGGACGAGCTGCCCTTCCAGAAAGGGGACACCCTGAAGGTACCAGCCGGGGGGGTTGGGTGATGTTGTTTTGTGGGACGGATGTCACCCGGGCCATGGTGTCACTGGGCCCATGGTGACACCGGTGCTTTGTTTGTCGCTGACTTTAACGCTTCTGGGGCTTTCTGTGGGATATAAGGAGCCAGCCTCGAGGATCTGGGGGTGTGGAGTACCATTCCCTGTTTGCCTGTGCCACCAGGCACAACTTCAGAGAAGGACACCCCAGCTGGGACATGGCATGTGGCCTCTGTGGCTGTCAGTGCCACCAGCTGTGCTCAGTGGCAGCCCCTGGGGCTGGGACACATTTTCCCTGTCCGGGGGGGCACTGGAGGTCACAGAGATCCAGCATCGTGCCCAAACACCCACCCAGGCACTGGCATTGGGGGTGGGCCTTTAGATGCCACCTGGGAATCCCAAAAAGCTCCAGGGGGCAGAAGAAAAGCTCAGAACATCCCTGGGAGCAGCATCTCTGCCATGGGAGAGAGGGCCGCTCTCCCTGCCCATGTGCTCATCCCTCTCGGGCTCCTCCCGGACCCCCGGCACCCTGTAGCCCCCCGAGGAGGGTGGGGGCACATCCCAGCTGGAACCAGAGCCCCAAACCCTCCGTGCCATCCCTGCCTCCCGCCGTGTTTCCCCGTGCCCTGACCGGGGTTTCGGATCCTGTTTTCACAGCTGTGCCGGCCCCGGGCCCTGCGGGGGAGGCTGGAAAATGTTGTTGTCACACGGAAGCGGTGTCAGCACCCACTGCCACCTCCCGGGGACACCAGGGCCTGGCTCCCGTCCTGGGACAGATCCCACCCTCTTCCCTGGGCAGGGGTTTGGGAACACACCAGGCACCTTCCAGCTCTGTGAAACCAGAGCCCCCAGAGTGTGCCAGCGCTGCCAGAGCCCCCTTTGCCCCAGGGATGGTTGGGGGGTGCTGTGGGGTCTGGGGCAGCAATGGGGTCCCACCCAGCCCCTCTGCCAGGGGAATGACGCCTCCCTGCTCCTCTTCCCCCCTCAGATCCTCAACATGGAGGATGACCAGAACTGGTTCAAGGCGGAGCTGTTCGGCCGCGAGGGCTTTGTCCCCAAAAACTACATCAAGGTCAAGCCACACCCGTGAGTACCATCCCAGCAGGCAGGCAACAATCCCAATTCCCAATTTACAACAAGCCAGGGTAGTCCCACACTTGGGGAAATCCCACACATGGGGAAACTGAGTCACAGAGATGGGGGGGTCAATCGCCAGTGCCACCACAGCCCGAGGGGACAGGAGGCAGCAGCACACCCACGTACCCCCAAAAATCCAGCCCTCACACACTGGATAAATGATAATTGGGGAACAACAAAGCGTTATGGGATTATCACTGCATTAAACACAATCCTATTAGCACCTTATTAAAGCCCAGCCTAATCCATCGCTGATTGAAGCTGTGTTTGATACATCCTTAGCCCCTGGTAAATCACATTTCGATGGCAGAGCGAGCGCGTGGGCTCGGGGCAGCCCGGGGCTCATCCCACTGCTTCTGCAGCTCGGGATAACAACGGGCATGGATGAGACACAGCCTCTCCTGCAGCACCTGGAGCGCTGGCTCTGTGCTGAGCTCCCTGGCTGATCATTCACCGGGCAGCTCTTACAGCAGCAGGGAATCTTCCCAGCCCAGGGACATGAAATACCCTGAAATATATACCCTGAAATAACCACCCTGAAATGCCCTGAAATACTCTGAGATAAATACCCTGAGATAAATACCCTGAGATAAATACTCTGAGATAAATACTCTGAAATACCCTGAGATAAATACCCTGAAATACTCTGAGATAAATACCCTGAAATACCCTGAAATACATACCCTGAAATACCCTGACTAAATAACCTGAAATATCCTGAAATACCCTGATATACCCTGAATAAATACCCTGAAATACCCTGAAAAAAATATCCTGAAAGAAATATCCTGAAATACCCTGAGATAAATACCCTGAAATACCCTGAAATAAATACCCTGAAATAACCACCCTGAAATGCCCTGAAATACTCTGAAATAAACACCCTGAAATAAATACCCTGAAATATCCTGGAATACCCTGAGATAAATACCCTGAAATAAATACCCTGAAATACCCTGAAATACAGGTTGGGGCACGGGGACTCTGCTCCTGCACTCCTCTGGCGGTGCAGCAGGAGGGGTCGGTTTATCCTGGCACCGAGCGGGATTTCTGGTGGGATTTCTGCTCCCACCAGGAGGGGCCAAGGGGCGCCAAGGGCAGGAGGGAGGGGACAGGCAGCACAGCGGGCCCGGGTGACAGCGCAGGTGACAGGATGCGGTGGCGGCTGTCGGTGACGCGGAGGGGGCAGCGCGCCCGCAGCACCCTGCGGTGCCCCCCAAAATTCCGGGATGAAGCAGGAGGGGGAGAGAAGGGAGGAAGTGCCGGGGGAGGGTCGCAGCCCCCCGAGGAGCCCGGTGCAGACCCCTCGCCCGGAATCCCGGTGCCAAGCGGGGCTGGGGGGTCCCGGGGTGCCCGGGGGTGCCCGTGTGGCTCAGCCCGGTGCCCCTCGCAGGTGGTACGCGGGCAGGATCTCCCGGCACCTGGCAGAGGAGCGGCTCCTCCAGCGCAACCACCTGGGAGCCTTCCTGATCCGCGACAGCGAGAGCGCCCCGGGCGAGTTCTCCCTCTCCGTCAGGTAAAAAACGCCCTTGGGACAAGCGGCAGGAGGGGAGGGGTCCCTGCAGCTCTGGGGACACCCTGGTGTGTGCTGGGGAAGGGCTGAGCACCCTGCCCTGTGCTGGCCACCTCGGAGGGGCTGCGGAGCCCTCAACACATCAGCCCGGCCTCGCACGGGACCTTCCCCTCCTTCCTCTCCTCCACAGCTCCGCCTCCATCCCCGCTGCTTCCTGCTCCCTGCACCGCTGCCCTCGCAGGGACACCCTAAACACAGCAACCTCAGGGATGGAAGGTTCAGCACCCCAATAATGAAAGGCTCAGCATCCCCAGGGATGAAGGGCTCAGCATCCCCAGGGATGGAAGGCTCAGCATCCCCAGGGATGGAAGGTTAAGCATCCCTAGGGGTGGAAAGTTCAGCATCCCAGGGATGAAGGGCTCAGCATCCCCAAGGATGGAAGGTTCAGGACCCCAGGGATGGAAGGCTCAGCATCCCAGGGATGAAGAGTTCAGCATCCCCAGGGATCGAAGGCTCAGCATCCCAGGGATGAAGAGCTCAGCATCCCCAAGGATGGAAGGCTCAGCATCCCCAGAGATGAAGGGCTCAGCATCCCAGGGATGAAGAGCTCAGCATCCCCAGGGATGGAAGGCTCAGCATCCCAGGGATGAAGAGCTCAGCATCCCCAGGGATGAAGAGCTCAGCATCCCCAGGGATAGAGGGCTCAGCATCCCCAGGGATGGAAGGTTCAGCATCCCAGGGATGAAGGGCTCAGCATCCCAGGGATGAAGAGCTCAGCATCCCCAGGGATAGAGGGCTCAGCATCCCCAGGGATGGAAGGTTCAGCATCCCAGGGATGAAGGGCTCAGCATCCCAGGGATGAAGAGCTCAGCATCCCCAGGGATGAAGGGCTCAGCATCCCCAGGGATGGAGGGCTCAGCACCGGCTGTACAACGGGCAGAGCCTGTCCCCGGGGATGTCACCCCTGCCCTGCCCCGGCCTGGAAAGCAGGGCCGGCCCCAGCCCAGCCAGGCACTTTCTCACCCTTTTAATCCCTAATTGAACGTTTCGGGCGGTTTTTGTCCCTAATGAAAGGGAGCCGGGCTCTCTCTGCCGCGTCACCGCAGCGCAGCCGGGTCCCGCCCCTGCCCGGGGCCACCCAACCTGTCACCCCAGGCACGCCCTGCGAGGTGACAGCCGGGGACATCCTGCCTGCCTGCCTGCCCGTCCTCCTGCAGCACAGCAGCACAATCCCAGCCTCTGCAGCCTCCTGGCTTGTGCCCAGACCTGCAGCTCTCACCACACCTGCCCCAGATGTGGCCCTGGACAGAGCCACCTGCCCTCCACGTGGCTGGCACCCCTGAGTCCCCACTGTGCCAGGGCTGGGCACGGAGATTTGGCTGCCTGTGGGGTGAGCTGCAGCAGGGCTCAGCTGTGGGTCCTCATTGCAGGGCCAGGAGTGACCCCAGTGCCACCATCACCCCCATCATGGCAGGAGGGGTGCAATGAGACCCATGGGCTCACCCCAACCTTGCCAGCACCCCCAGGCTTTACCCAGCTCAGGGGATGCTGCCAGGATGTCCCCAGGGTGATTTCCTTCCTTCCATCCATCCATCCATCCATCCATCCATCCATCCATCCATCCATCTATCCATCCATCCATCCATCCATCCATCCTCCTTCTGCAGTTACGGGAAGCAGGTCCAGCACTTCAAGGTGCTCAGGGAGAGGAATGGCAAATATTTCCTCTGGGAGGAAAAGTTCAACTCCCTCAACGAGCTGGTGGAATTCTACAGGATGACCACGATCGCCAAGGAGCAGCAGATTTTCCTGTGGGACGAGGACCAGACCCAGGAGGTACCACCATGGGTGGGGCTGAGGGTCCCAAACCCCTGTGTGAGCCCCTCGAGGCTCAGTGTCCCTGCAAAGGGACAGGGACATCCCTGGATGGCACCTTTGGCTCAGGGGGTGAGGAGCAGGAGAGGGGGCAGCAGCCTGGGACAGGCAGTGCTGCAGGGAGGAAAAGCTCCTGGAGCAGCTCAGAGGGGCAGGGCAGGGCAGGGCAGGGCACACATCCCTGTCCCTTGTGCCAGGGGTGATGCCCAGGGCAGGTGGCAGAGCCAGGACAGAGCACAGCCAAACTCCAGCAAAGCCAAACCCTGGAACAGTGGTTGTGGAGGTGGCAAAATGGACTTTGGGAGCTGGGATGGGGAAGGCTCCAGCACCTGGAAGGAGCTGGGAAGGAGAGGGTGCCAGCTGCCTCCCTGGGCACCCATCTTGAGAGATGGGGAGAGTCCACTCCACTCTGCCCTTTCCTTGCTTCTGTCTCTCCAAAGCAGGGATCCCAAGGCTCCTCCTCATCCCGTGGTGGCACAGCCTCCCCACCAGGACCCGGGCAGTGCCACCCAATGCCAGGGGCTGTGAGATGGGGACCCCTCTCCTCCCACCAACCCCAGCCCTCGGCTGCCCTGCAGGTGAGGAGACCCCGATTTGTGCAAGCCCAGTTTGACTTCTCAGCCCAGGAGGGCTCCCAGCTGCCCTTCCTGCGTGGGGACATCATCGAGGTCCTGGGCTGCCCCGACCCCAACTGGTGGCAGGGGAAGGTCTACGGCCGTGTCGGGCTCTTCCCACGGAGCCACGTCCACCCCATCCACAAGTGACCTTCAGGTGACAATTGAGTGACCATCAGGTGACCATTGAGTGACCATCCACGAGTGACCTTCTGGTGACCATCCATGAGTAACCTTCAGGTTACCATCCACAAGTGACCATCCACAAGTGACCTTCAGGTGACCATCCAGTGACCATCCACAGGTGACCTTCAGGTGACCTTCAAGTGATCATCCACAAGTGACCATCCACAGGTGACCTTTGAGTGACCATCTACAAGTAACCATCTATGAGTGACCTTCAGGTGACCATCTGCAAGTGACCATCCACAAGTGACCTTCAAGTGACCATCCATAAGCGATCATCACAAGTGACCTTTGAGTGACCATCCACAAGTGACCATCCACAGGTGACCTTTGAGTGACCATCTACAAGTCCATAAGTGACCTTCAGATGACCATCCATGAGTGACCCTCACCACGCCACCGCTGACCGGGCAGGACCCGGCCCCGTTGTCCCCCCTCACCAGAGCTGCCCTCACAGCCTGAGTGTCCCTTTGTCCCCAGGATGGTGCCTGGTCCATGATGGGATGGGGCTGGCAGTGCTGCTCCCCAGGCAGGGAGCGTGGAGTGTTCAACCACGGCCATAAAACCTTTTCCAGAGGCACAACCCAGTGGGGTGACAGCCACAGAGGGAGTGAGCCCAAAACCCCAAACCCTAAAACCTCTCCAAACCCTGTGAGCAAAGCCCCAGCTGCAGGGAGGGCTCAGGCAGCCAGGACACAGCCAGGATCCACAGCTCCACGGAGGAATTCCAGGACTCAGGGTACCAGGAAAGGCTGGTCCTGGGGGATTCCATCCTGTGGGGTGCTGTTCATAGCTGCAAATTTATATTTTTTATATTATTTTTTTTTATTTAGGGCCAGTAAAATGTGTTTGGGTATTGTCCCTGAGAGTGGCTGCTCCTTTTCCAGCTCCTTTCCATCCTCCTTCCATGAACGGACGATGGTCCCATCCCTCCATTCACACAGGTTCTGCTTCACTGCAGTTTTATTTCCCCCTTTTCCCCACCCCAATGCCTGTCTCAAAACCCTCCCAGGGATTTTCTGCCCCCACAAATGCCCCCCACACCCCTGGGATGCACTCAGGGAATGCGGTGCTCAGAACAGCCAACTGCTGCACCAGTGGATTTAAACATCACATCCCAAACAGATAAAAAATAGCCCCCAAATCCTCATTATTCCCCTCTCCAAGCACCTTTCCCCCACCCCAGGGGCTGTCAGGGTAGAGCAGGCATAAGAGGAAATACTGACACACATCAGGACAATGGCACTGATGCCACAGATACGGGCCCAGAACGGGGCTCCTGTGGTGTCCCCGAGGGTCACAGCCAGGGTCCCTTGGGTGGCTGTGGGTGTCCAGGCTGAACCTGGCACAGAAACACGGTGAGTGCAGGGGACAGGTGACCCTGGGGACAGACACCTCCTGCAGCTCGAACCCTGCTCTGGGAACTTGGAGCTCTTTCCCCCCTACAGCCAAAGCCTTTCCTCAGGCTGGAACGAGATGATGTTTAAGGAACCTTCCAGCCCAAACCCTGATCCCAGGATGGGCACAGGGACAGATGGGACCCCCTGACAACTCCTCAGAACCCGACCCACGCTGAGGAAAAGCTCAAACGTGCAGCTCACACGGCTTTTTTCCCGTGCCAAGCACATTTCCTTGGCTCTGTCCCTGCAATCCGCAGCGTCCCGCTCGCACTCATCGCCCGCCCCTGCCCGGGATCCACCGCAGCAGCGACTCCCGCCCCGGGCGGGCAAAGCCCTTCGCAAACATTCATTATCCATCCTGGGGAAAGCTCTCCTGCCTTGCCACACCCTTGTCACCGCCAGCCACTGCCAGGGAGGGGCTCAGCCGCCTCTGAGACCAGCGCCCCTCTTCGCAAATGGGACAATGCGGGACCCCCATTGCCCGCGATGGCCGCCCGTCCCCTTCCCACCCTCTGGGCATGGAAATGCCGAGAACCAGCGGCTCCTGGAGCCGCTCCTGGTCCGGCCAGGGCTCCGCAGAGCGCAGCCAAAGCCCTGACCCAGATTCGCTCCCTGTTATTGTCTGCCGGGCCGGTGGCACCGTGCCGGGCATTCCGCAGCGCTGAGTGCGGCTCCGCGGGCACCCCCGGGGCCAACGGGGCTGTGCTGCCCTCTGTCACTGCCCTCTGCCCCCTGCCACTGTCCCCTGTCCTCTGTCACCGCCCGTGACCGCGACCCGGCCCCACCGAGCGCCCCGTCCGCATTTCCAGCGCTTTCATCCATAAAATAATCCAGGGTTTTGTGTTCCTTGCATAAGCCGGGCTGATGGAGGCGCTCTGCAGGCTCGACCGGCCCCGCGGGTCTCCCAAAGGCCCGGTCAGTGCCGCCTGCCCATGGGGAGCAGCTCCTGCAGGTGCCCGTGGAGGAGAGGAGGATGCTGATGATGATGCTGGTGAAGGGGGAGGTCAGGGAGCGCTGCCTTCATCACCGCCATCATCAGAGCCCGCAGCCCTGCGGGACAGAGGGAGAGGCTGAACGGGAGGGATGGGACGGGATAACCCGGGATGGTGCCCACCCCTCTGCAGCCACACGCTGGGATCGCCCCCGGGGTGAGGATGGAGTTTGGGAACATTCAGCTGCACCTCGGGGGCTCACATCGCCTGACCTCACTGCTGAGCGACCCTCGGAGGGGCTGCACCGGCTGTGCCATGTACAGACCCAGGTCCCCCCAAACACAGACCCTCCCACACCATCTGTGGGGTTCCATGAACACAGACCCTCCCACACCATCCGTGGGGTTCCATGAACACAGACCCTCCCACACCATCCCTGGGGTTCCATGAACACAGACCCTCCCACACCATCCCTGGGGTTCCATGAACACAGACCCTCCCACACCATCCCTGGGGTTTCCCAAACATCCAAACCCTGGCAGCAGCCCCGGGGTGCAGCAATCCCGGTGGGAACGGGGTCACCCCCTGGCACCCACCTACCCCTGGGCATCAGCTCCACCACCAGCCTGGGGTTGGTGATGCTGGAGTAGCCCCACACTCACAAGTGCACTCCTCGGGGTCCACACAGGGCACAGAGTCTGGGGACAGAGCAAAGTGACATGTTGAGACCCCTACAGGGTGAGGACCAGCCCTGCACCCCTTCACTCCCTCGTGCCCCCTTTCCCTTTGCCATGGCACCGTGTCCAGACCTTGACAGGACACTGGGTGGAGGAGCAAGGAGCATCTCCCACCTCAGAGATAAAAATCCACCTCTGCCTCTCCCCACTCCCACCCTCAGCTCCAGCACTGCAGCACCCATCCCACCCCTCACCCTCTGCTGCCCATCCCCGTTGCAGGCTGGATCCATTCCCAGTTAAACCCAGTTAAACCCAGTGACAGCTGCCCCGGGGGGATCCCCTGAGCTCCACCAGGACCCGGGGCTGTGGCCAGAGGCAGCAGAGCCCCGGGGCAGGCACTGCCCATCCCCACCCACGGGGCTCCTGCACCGTTGTGCCAATTTCCTGGGCATGGGCAGCACCAGCAGCTCCTGGGATTTGCGTGGCAGAGCTCCAGGACCATCAACACCCAATTATTTCTATGTCTCAACGAGCGCTGAACCCTTTTCTTTTTTTTTTTTTCTTCTTTTTAATTGTTACGCTCATAAAATATTGAAATGAATGGAAATTAATGTCAGGCATAAATATGGATGGGCTGGCTGGCTGCACCCGCCCAGGCAGGAGCACGGGGACCAGCACGGGTGATCCTGCACAGGGCTGGCAGCTCTGGCCTGCTCCTCCTGCCTGGTGACCTGCACAGCCCAGAGCCTCCCAGCTTGTCCCCAACACCACTGCTGACACCTTGGGACTGTCCACAAAGCAGCGTGGGGCATGCTGGCAGCACGACTCGGTTGTGGGCAGACCACGGGCCGTGCTCAGCACATCCCAAGGATGCCAAAAAGCCCAGGCTGGACTCAGCCCTGAGGCTCCAGTGACTCCTTCCTGCAGCAGCCCTGAGCAAAGCTGCCCTCAGCGCTCCGTGCCTCGGTTTCCCCTCTCTAAAACACCACCTTGTGCACGGCTCCATGCAAATCCTTGGTGGCTGCAGGGTAGAAAACGTTCCAAAGGGCAAGGCAGTGTCTGGATGCTGTATTCCAGCTGAAATGCCTGCCCCAGGCCTCAGCTCTACCAGGGAACACTTGGTGGAGAGTGGGAAGCAGAGGCCCCCGAGCTAGGAGCACAGCTCAGTGTCAAACCCCTCTGCCTCACTTTTGGGCTCTCTGCTAAAAATGGGAGATGAGTTAGGACCCTGTAATTAATGTTCCATCTGCAGGAAGGGGCCTGTCTGCAGCGGGCGCTGCCTGTCCAGCTGGATCCACCTGACAACACTCAGAATGATGAGGACCAACCTGCTCAGCCACAGCAGCCCAAGCCTGCAAACAGGGGCTGCACCCAATTCAGGCCTAAATTCACCATGTGGGATGAGGAAACCCTCAGGATGGGGAGATGGGGGAGCCAGGTGAGGATCAGGTGGCGATGCTGCAGGTGTGGGGCTCTGCCACCCCAATCCGCCCCCAGCAGCAGAGCCAGCACACAGCACAGCACGGCTGGGATGCAGCATTTACCCCACATGCAATAAATCATTAATGCACACACCCCATGAAGGAGTCTATAAATCTCCTGGCACAATAAAAACACCCGGAGCGAGCGGCTGAGGCGGCCAAAACCACAGCACGCTCCTGCCACGCCACACACCCACAGCCCAGCACCATCTGGGCCATCTCCCATCACACCCTGAGAGCTCCTGGCTGCTGCCTCCGTGCTCACCTCCGTCCCATTTGCTGTCCCCATCACAGCCAGCAGCGCTGGGGTTTCTCCTGAAACACCCAGGTTTGGTTCCAGCCTCTGCTGCAGCAGTCGCTGGTCAGGGCACGGCCTGGGGGTGCCATCCCACCCCTGAGAAATCCCTGCAGGGTCAGCCACGAAGCCACCAGCTTCGGAACACCTCCTGAGCTGGCATTCTTTGGGAGCTGGACACCTGGATCTTCCCCAGGCTGATGTGACACTTGGGGACATGGTGTACTGCTGGAGCTGGCAGCTCTGGGTTGCACTCTGTGATCCTTTCCAACCTCAGTGATTCCATGATCCCAACAAACTGCTGCCACATTTCCATGTCCCCCAGCCCTGCTGCCACCTCCTGCACGCTCAGGCCAGGGCTGGGCACAAGCCCACGCAGGATTTGTCACCGTGGGACCAGCAGGGCCTCTGTGCCTGCAGAGAGGAGCACTTTGATGGCCCAGCACCCGGCCAGACAGGCGGCTCTGCCCCGGGAGCCTGACTCAGGCAGGGCCCTCATTTACCCAGCTCTGGATGCAGATGAGCCACACCAACGCCAGGGACAGACACACAGCCCATGGCACTTCCCTTGTTTGCACTGGCGCAAGAATCTGACCCCGATTCCTGAAATTCGTCTTCAGCTCAGCTCCCAAGAGAAAAGCTCAAGAGAGCTTCCACTTTTCTGGGCTTGTGAACACCAACTGGTGAATCCAGGGTGGGGTTTTTGTCCATCTCACAGTTATTAATGAAATCTGTCAGATCTGGTGACGTTACTGTGACCACGCTGCAAACCCTGTAGAAGAAGGGACAGGACAGGACATGATAGGACAGGACAGAACAGAATAGAATAAATGATTTCATTTAGAAGAGCCCTACAACAATCATCTGGTCCCACTGCCTGGCCAATTGAGGGCTGACCAAAAAAATTAATGGCATTGTCCAAATGCCTCTTAAACACTGACAGGTTTGAGGCCTTGACCACCTCTCTAAGAAACCTGTTCCAGGATTGGAACACCCTCTCCACAAAGAAATGCTTCCTAACATCCAGTCTAAACCTGCCCCAGTGCAGCTTTGAAGGGTTCTGGCAGCTCCCATTCAGTGCTACCCAGCCGGGCTCCGAGCTCCTGCTCCAGCACGGGAGGGGTTAACCATAGGACAGAGCTCTTTTCCTGGAAAATATTGACTTACCAGCCGGCACATCGGGAGAGGGGGGAATCTCAGAGAATAAAATAAAATAAAATATAAAAATATAAAAATATAAAAATATAAAATAAAAATAAAAATTAAAAATAATATATAATAAAATAGAAAAATAAAATAAAACTAAAAATAAAAAATAAAATAAAATAAAATAAAATAAAATAAAATAAAATAACCCTCTGGAGCCGCCCAGGGCCCTCCCGCACCCTCCGGGGGGCTCCGCGCTCGGCTCCGCGGGCGCCTCAGCCGAAAGAGTTAATCGGGCTGGGCAGGGAATGTGTGAAGGCAGCATGTGACCGCAGGTGGGGCAGGGCGGAGGGATGAATCACTCTTTTCCTTTTCCTCTTTTCACTTCTTGCTGTTACCTGTCCGGGCCCGGCAGTGCCGCTCCTGCCGGGATGCGCGGGAGGCTCGGGCACAGCGCTGCCTTCCCCCGCTGGAACCGCAGCCCGGCACCGCTCCTCGGCCCGGACTCCCTGCTCCGCGCTGCCCTGCTCTAAGCCGCTTTTCTCTCTTTGTTTCTTTCCCAGATTTTTGGTTTTTTATTTCACCCGGTGTTAGCGTTGTCTCGGGAGAGCGGAGGATGAGGAGGGAGCGGCCGCGGGGGTGAAGGCGCTTGCTGGTGCTGTAGGAACACCTGGGGCTGTCTGCCCCGCCACGCAGCCCCTGCTGGGGGCAGCTCCGCGTTTTGCCTGCCCGGAGCCCGCGGGAAGGCAGAACCCAAAGCCTCCTCCCCGGCAGGAAGAGCTCCGGCGTGGCAGAGCCGCTGGAAAAGGGAGCGGTGCCTTCCCCGAGCCGGGCAGGGTGAAGCAAACTGTGTATTTAAAGACTGGAGAATAATTAATTCCTATTTATTGCCGGCGTCCGGCGCTCCTGGGCAGAGGGGACCGGTGAGGGGTCACCATGGCTTTCTCCCAGGTGCAGTGCTTGGACGACAGCCACGTCAACTGGAGGTCCAGCGAGTCCAAGCCCGAGTTCTTCTACAGCGAGGAGCAGCGCCTGGCCCTGGAGGCGCTGGCCTCCCGCGGCCCCGACGCCTTCTATGAAGTCCTGAAGAGGGAGAACATCAGGGATTTCCTGTCCGAGCTGGAGCTGAAGAAGATCCTGGACACGCTGGAGACCTACGACCCCGGCTCCGAGTACATCCCGCGGCACGGCAGCGGCGGCGGGGACAGCGAGGGCGACGGGAACAGCCAAGGGGACGAGCAGGACGTGGCGCCGTCCCTGGAGTACTGGCCGCAGCGCTCGGACCGCTCCATCCCGCAGCTGGACCTGGGCTGGCCTGACACCATCGCCTACCGCGGCGTCACCAGGGCCACCGTGTACATGCAGCCGCCCATCGAGGGCCAGGCGCACATCAAGGAGGTGGTGAGGAAGATGATCCACCAGGCTCAGAAGGTGAGTGAGGTGCGCCGGGGACGGGGCAGGGTTGGCCCCAGGGTGCTCCGGTCCCTGTCCTGCGGGAGCTCTGCCCGAGCAGAGGGAGCGGGGCCGAGCATGCAGGTTTTCCTTTGTAACCAATATAATCACGATCTATAGCTTCAGACCCCTATATCACAAAATTTTTCACCTACCTACTATTCTTCCTAATCGCAACACTCATCCCGATCATCGCCAACATCTTGTTTGTCCTATTCATTGGTGAGAAGGAGTCAGAATCATATCCTTGCTGTAATATTTGGGGATTGGGTTTTGCTGAGGATGCTGCTAGCCAGGTTCAGCACAGCCCTTCCCAATATCCACACAGCAGCTCTGCTCATCCCAGGGTCCCTGCAGGGCTGCTGGGGAGAAAAATGAGTTGAGCCCATGGTCCCAGGCACTCCACAATCATTATTCCCAGTGTGACAGCAGTGACAGCATCCAGGAACCTGGGATTGTGTCCTGGTTTCAGGCCCTGGACCCACCAGCTGTCCAGAACTGACCCTGAGATCATGGCTGGCCTCAGTCCCTGTGTCCACCACCCGTCCAGTCCACGGCCCTGGGGTAAGGTAACCAAAGCTCCTGATGCAGCTCTGCCCCACACAAGGGCCAAGTTTGGCCTGAATGGCTGTGGGGCTCCAGGCTGGCTCGTCCTGGTGCTCAGAGGATGAGGATGAGCTGGTGAGGGCAGGGACAAGGCTGGGCAGATGCTGAAGGGATTTGGGTTCAGACTTGTCCTCCCTGTGGCGCCAAGGCGAGGAGCAGGGAGTGGGGGTGCATGAGCCATCCATCAGCCAGGGAAGGAGGAGATGCTGGCCTGGGCTGAAGGTCAGGGGTGGGAAGGTGCTGCTGGTGTTTCCCAGTGACCCAGTGCCAGGAGGGGTTGGTACCTGCTGGTTCCTTGGTGCTTTGAAGCTCCTCGAGTTCTGTGCATGCAGGATCATGGAGGAAGGAGCTTCCCAACATCCTCAGCAGGGAAACAGGGAGAGCCTGGCAGGGTCTCTGTGGAGCAGAGGGGACAGCCTGGGATGCACCAGGTCCTCCAGAGACAGCGCTGGGGTTTGCAGGTCCTGCTAGGAGAGAGGGAAACCTGTGACATGCAGCCAGCAGAGCCTCTTCAGACCAGCTCAGGCAGGAAAATGAATCTCTCAAAACATCCAAGGATCTCAGGAATGGCTGTTGGGGGTGTCAGGGCTGCCCTGCTGTGGGCAGGAGCCATCTCTGGCCACTGTCACCCCACACAACTCGAGGTGATTTGTCCTCACCTGTGACATTTTCCCTGCCAAAGCGCTTTGCAGCGAGGGCAAAGGGAAGGGACGGCTCCCATGCCGTGGGATGGAGGCTGGGAGCACAATCCCACAACAAACAATGTCTCATCCTCGGGTCTTTCCGACTGGGGCTGGCAGCTCCTGCCTGCCTTTGCCTGCTCACCGCTTCCCAGCTGCCCTCCTGAGTCATCCCACACCCCGCTCCTGCTCCCAGAGCTGAGTCAGGCCCATCCCCACTCCCCTGGAGCCTCTCCAGGACCCGGGGACGTGGCCAGGGCTGATGCTGCTGTGCTCATCACGGCACTGATGGCCCTGAGCAGGGCTGGGCTCTGCCTCCCGCTCCAGACGGGCTCTGATTGTGGGATGAGACATGGTGACACCACTGGTGACATGCAGGAGCCTGCCTGGAGCTTAGGGTGCCTCAGGAGTCAGAGATGGGTGAGTGTTTCATGCTGCAGGGTCTGGGGGTGCAGGAGTCACAGGAGTGGGGTTCTTCCATGGTCTCCCATCCCGTATTTGAGCACAGAGCTCCTTGCAGCTGAACCTGCTGTCACACAGCACAGCCCAGGTGACAACCTGTGGGTGCTCCTGAGGGTGGGGGACACTGGCCCAGACCACCCTGCAGGTTTCTGCCAGGGCTCAAGGCCTTCACAGCAGCTCAGAGGTGAAAGGGTTTGGCTGAGGGACAAAGGGACCGTCCTGCTGCCACCGTCAGGTGTCACACTCACTGTCCCTGTGCTCTGTCCTCCCTGGGAGATCCCTGCCCAATGCTCTCCACCACGTGCACAGGAGCACAGGCTTGGCAGAGGTTCAGGCTCCCTGCCAGAGGATGACCCTTGTTCCAGACGCTCTCTCTGCCCCAGTGCCGTCCCAAACCCTGTTATGTCACTTCTGTCCCATGGCCGGGAGCGCAAAGTCCTCTGGGGCCGGCCCAGCAGAGTTCAGAGCCCCTGGGAGCAGTGCTGGGGCTGGGAGCTCACACAGGCTCTCAGGGTGAGGAGTCCCAGGGATGTGAGGCTGCTCTGAGGGTAGAGGAGCCCTGGTGCCTCCCCCAAACTCTGCCTCAAACCCAGAGAGGGAGATGCAAGTGATCCCCTCCTCTTGCTGGGAGTGAATGGGAGAAGGAGAGGCAGGATCCTGTGGCCAGGTCCCTGAAAATCCTGAAAATGCCATCTTTGTGGGCAGCAAGCAGAGCTGGGGAGGGATTCACCCCAGAGACATTCACCAGGCTGAGCTGTGGCTGTCTCCTCCTTGCTGTGGATCCCTCGGGCTGCAGAGCTCTCAGGTTGGACATCAGGAACAATTCCTGCATGGAAAGGGTGGCCAGGCACGGGAAGGGGCTGCCCAGAGAGGTTTGGAGTCCCCATCCTGGAGGTGTCCAAGGAATTTGTGGATGTGGCACTCAGTGCTCAGGGCTGGTGACAAGCGGTGATGGGTCCAAGGCTGGAGTTGACAATCCTGAATGTCTCTTCCAACCTTAATGCTTCTATGCTGGAAAGAAGGAAAATCCTCCTCCTCCTCTCCTCTTGGCTGTCTCAGACCAGAAACCAGAGCATGCAAACATTGACCTTGGCCCAGAGCCAGGGGAGACAGCAGTGACTCTGACCTCCTGTCTTCACTTGAGGCTCCAGGTTGGGATTGTGGTGATGTAATTACCCTGAGCAACTTCCAGAGAAGGTTGGGAGGCCCTATTAATTACTGTTTACAAAACCTTCTGCTGTTCCTGGATGAAAGGGTCGACAGGGGAGAGCAATTATTAATGTTACTTGTCCCACCTCTCCTGCATCCCAACACTCTTCCTCTAATTGTGCCTTGGTGCCTGCCTAATTTATTGAATGCCCACGTGGTGCACCCCAAAAGTCATTATCTGATGATTCATAGTGAGACAATAA
The DNA here is from genome assembly GCF_028551555.1 of Melozone crissalis. Classification (NCBI taxonomy): domain Eukaryota; kingdom Metazoa; phylum Chordata; class Aves; order Passeriformes; family Passerellidae; genus Melozone; species Melozone crissalis. The sequence goes on along the minus strand of NW_026535790.1, from coordinate 14,410,003 downwards.
AGAGCTGCAACTTCCTCTACAAAACATGATCCTGCAGTTTGGGTGCTCATCAAAGCTGTTCCAAAAAATCCCAACAGCATTTGCCCGGTGTCCAGGGGGACACATGGGGATTGCTCCTCGGGGATTGGGGAGCCAGCTCCTCGGGGATGTGGGACCCAGCTCCTCGGGGATGTGGGACCCAGCTCCTCGGGGATTGGGGAGCCAGCTCCTCGGGGATGTGGGACCCAGCTCCTCGGGGATTGGGGAGCCAGCTCCTCGGGGATTGGGGACCCAGCTCCTTGGGGATTGGGGACCCAGCTCCTCGGGGATTTGGGAGCCAGCTCCTCGGGGATTGGGGACCCAGCTCCTTGGGGATTGGGGACCCAGCTCCTCGGGGATTTGGGAGCCAGCTCCTCGGGGATTGGGGACCCAGCTCCTCGGGGATTTGGGAGCCAGCTCCTCGGGGATGTGGGACCCAGCTCCTCAGGGATGTGGGAGCCAGCTCCTCGGGGATGTGGGACCCAGCTCCTCGGGGATGTGGGACCCAGCTCCTCGGGGATTGGGGACCCAGCTCCTCGGGGATTTGGGAGCCAGCTCCTCGGGGATTGGGGAGCCAGCTCCTCGGGGATGTGGGACCCAGCTCCTCGGGGATTTGGGAGCCAGCTCCTGCACAGCTGCTGCACCCCATGGATTCTGGCAGCTCCTGGGACCCTGGCAGGGAAAGCTTCACCTTCATGAGCACTGGGAGCCTCCAGCTGCAGATTTGGGGCTGATTCCTTCTGCACCCTCCAGGAGAATGGCAAAGGGATGGCAAAGCTTCCTGGGATGAACAGCAGCAGAAGAGCTTCAGGAAAGGGAATGTCCAGCACCAAGCAGTGCCCTGACAGGGGTGACAGGGGACAGGTTGGCTCCTCACAGGCACATGGCACAGCTTGCTGCAGGCAGTGCCATTCCCCAGGCTGGGGAGCAAAGAGCAGGCAGGATTGCACTGTTCCAGAGCAGACAGGCTCCACTCTTTGCAGGTTACTCCTGAACCAGGGTTTGGCATCCCACGGCTCAAACCCAGCAGCAGGTTTCACCCAGGAAGGTTCAGATCCCAGCAGCAGAATTGATCCAGAGAGGTACAGATCCCAGCAGCAGAATTCACGCAGGCAGGGACAGATCCCAGCAGCAGAATTCACCTAGGCAGGGACAGATCCCAGCAGCAGAATTCACCCAGGCAAGGACAGATCCCAGCAATAGATGTCACCCAGGCAGGGACAGATTCCCCCATGAGGAGCTGCCAGTGCAGTCCTCACTCTCCCGCCCGCCCCGTGCCAGGGCAGTTTTGGCACACTGGAGTGACATCCCTGTGACAAACCAGGGCCAAACCTGTCCTGCAGGCAGGACACTGCAGGGAGGGAGGCAGGAGCTGAGCAGTGTCAGGAGGCACCAGCTGGGCAGGAGGAATTGGGTTAAAATGTGGGCAGGTGGCTCAGAGCTGGGCACCCTCCCCATGCCCGAGCTGGGCACCCTGGGCACTGCCTGCAGTGTGTGAGCAGGGCTGGGCACGGGGCACAGTGCCCTGCCCACAGCCCTGAAAAACTCCCTCACACCCTTGAGCAGCCAGCCAAGGCCTCAGCACTGCTGGGACCACAGTGGGGAATGTTCTGTACCCTCAAAATGAAGCTCAGCGCTGCCCTCATGCCCATTTCACAAGTGCTCAACTTTTCACAAGTGCAGGGTGAATTCTGCTGCTGGGATCTGTCCTTGCCTGGGTGAATTTTTTGGGAAAACATAGAGGAGAAGTGGCATGGGCATGGAGAATCAGGGTCAGAAGCAAATCATCTGCCACCAAACCCAACCCACACTGTCCCACCAAGCTGTCCCTTGCCCAGGGCTCATGGAACACAGCTCAGCTCCTCCCCAGTTTCTTGCTGAACACGGCAAATCCAAGCCCAGAGCTCCCAGAGCAGCTTTGGACCAATCCCACTTTGCATCCATGCAAATCTAGCAGTTGGTTCCTGCCTCAGTTTCAGGACAACAAGGATGAGCAAAGCACACGAGTGGGTGCACAGGGCAGTGAGGGTTCAGCTTTTTACAAAGCCTGCTCTGGGCTGAGGAAAAATGGGGAAAATGAGTTAAAATCGAGTGGCAAAGCCATAAAATGCCCCCTCACCTGGCTCCATGGGACCTCCCAAAACGCTGCTGTGTGTCAGGGCTGGGGACAGCAGGGTGGCAGCAGAGACAGCAGGGCTGGGGCTCCTCACACAGCCCTGCTCTTCCCCCCATGGCCTGCAGAAAAGGAAGGGAAGAGCCAGCAGTGTCACAACAATCCTCTGCTTAATTAAAGCTCTCCACGTCCTGTGGCACAGAGCTAATTAAAAGGCAGCTCAGGGTGCTTTGAGAGCTCTGGGCTGGAGGTGTCTGAGTGTGCAAGCACCCAGCACCATCCCAGCCCCTTCCTGAGGGAGGGAGGAGCAGCCTGGGGTGTCCCTGCTGTCCCCCTGGCTCAGCCATGGCCAGCAGGGAAGGACAAATGGCCAAGAGCACCCACCTGCCCCAGCCCAGGCACCTTCCAGGGGCACGGGAGGAATTCCAGCCATGGGACAATGACAAACCAGCTCCCTGATGCCTTTCCCCTGGGATGGGGGGAGGCAGAAATCCCTGTGGAGCTGCCCTGGGGTTGCCTCCAGCCCTTCTGCCTGCCCCATGAGCTGCTGCTCACTGCCACAGGGGATGGCATTGCCAGGAAATCAACAGCCAAGGGCACAGGCAGACATCCCAGTGACATTCCCAGCACAGGCAGACATGCCAGTGACATCCCCAGTGACATTCCCAGTGACACTCCCAGCACAGACATCCCAGTGACATCCCCAGCACAGACAGACATTCCAGTGACATTCCCAGTGACATTCCCAGCACAGGCAGACATCCCAGTGACATTCCCAGCACAGACATCCCAGTGACATTCCAGATCCATTTTCCTGCCAGCCCCAGCTGCAGCTGGCACAGCAGCAAACACCCTGGCTCCAAAGGCAGCTCCAGCCTGTGGGTGTCAGTGTCACTGCCATGTGACAAGCACAGCTGTCACTGCTCAGGGTGCTGGCACTGCTGTCCTGGCTCTGCTCCTTGCACACAGCCTGGCAGGAAGGAGGGATGCTGTGCAGGAGGAGCGGCACCCCAGGCTGGGCAGTGGGACCAGGACAGATGGACACAACACTCAGTGGCTGGGCTTGATGGTCCTGCAGGTCTTTGTCAAGTTTAACATTTCTGTGCATCAAAGGTCTCCCCTTCTGATGCTCCCTGCAATGCTGACAGCAGAGGGACACCAAACTTCTCAGCCACAAACTGGACTCTGCATTTTGTGAAGCCTTTAAAGGCAGGAAAGTTAGATTCACCCTCAGGAGCTGGTTTTTCATCAGTAGATTATGCTCTGGATCAACACTGAAATGGTCAGGGCTGGAAAAGAACACCCAAAGAGCATCAATTCCAACAATTAACTCAGCACTGCCAGGGCCACCATTAACCATGTCCCCAGATGCCACATTGACCTCTCTTGGAGATCAGACTTTGAACAGTGACAGCAGAGGAGTGGGAGGGGTTACATCCTCAGACTGGGGGCAATGCTGGGCTCCCCCAGCCCAAATTCCAGCCCAAATCCCAAATTCCAGCCTCCTACAGGGAGCACTTTGTTTTGCCTCTCACAAAACAAGCTCTGGCTGTACCTTGGGTCATCCTTGGCCACCCAGCCTCATGTCTGCTGTCCCTCTGCAGGTCATTGCTGTGGTCATGGACATGTTCACTGACGTGGACATCTTCAAGGACCTCCTGGACGCTGGATTCAAGAGGAAGGTGGGAGTGTACATCATCCTGGACGAGACCAACGTGAAGCACTTCCTCCAGATGTGTGAGAGAGCCCACATGCACGCTGGACACCTGAAGGTAGGGATAACCTGGAGCTGGGGAACCTCCTACAAATGCCAAGATAATCAGAATTATCAGCTCTGCCCCTTCCTGTCTTAGTGAATCACAACACACAGTTATGGGGAGTTTAGTCCATTTTTGCTGTAGCCAAAGCTGGAGGTGATGCCCAAATTGAGGAGCAGCATGGAGGGCTGGGTGAGAGGATGGGATGTGGGTTTGCACCCAGCAAAGCTGGAGCAGAAAGCCCAGGGAGCTGCTGGTACCCACCCAGTGCTGGGACAGAGGAGAGGGTGAGGGTGCAGCCCTGCAGGGTGGGCACAGCAAAGCCCAGGGCAAACCTGTGAGCTCAGCCCCTCCTGAGGGACAGGGAGCAGCAGATGCTGCGCCAGGGCTGGGTCTGTGCTGTCCCCAGCTCCTGCCCCGCGGGCAGGACCAGCAGCAGCCACCACAAGTCAGAGGCTGGAATTAAAAACCCGATTTTCCCCTTTTCCCGAGCCTCCACCCCAGCAGGGGCTGGGAGCAGAGCAGGGAGGCTCCCACGCTGCCCCAGGCCCTGGCAGCTGCCAAGGGTGCCCTCAGTGCCCTCACCGTGCTGGGCAGTGCCCACTGGAGGGACTGATCTGCCAAGGGTGCCCTCAATGCTGTCACCGTGCTGGGCAGTGCCACAGGGGATGCCAGCCCCAGGAAATCAAAGCCATGGGCGCAGGCAAACAAACCAGTGACATTCCCAGCACAGACAGACATCCCAGTGACATTCCCAGTGACATTCCCAGCACAGACAGACATCCCAGTGACATTCCCAGCACAGACATCCCAGTGACATTCCCAGCACATGCAGACATTCCAGTGACATTCCAGTGACATCCCCAGCACAGACAGACATCCCAGTGACATTCCAGACCCATTTTCCTGCCAGCCCCAGCTGTGGCTGGCACAGCAGCAAACACCCTGGCTCCAAAGGCAGGATCCATGGATGCACATGGAATCGCTCCTGTGCAAAATCCCATGGAAAAGCAGGAAAGGCAAAGCACCAGGGGGATGGCTGCCAGTGCAGGGGTTGGTTGGATGGGGATTGGAGGAACCTGGTCTAGTTTAAGGTGTCAGAGGGTTGGAATGAGATTTAAGGCCCCCTAAATCTCATTCCAAGTGAAATTCTGGGATTCCCCTTCCACATCCCTGTGTGAGCAGAGGGTGCAGAGAAAATCCCCTGTCCCAGAGCAGAGGCAGAGGAAGGGGCAGAGGAGAGGACAGGGGTTATTCCAGCCTCAGCAGCAGCAGCAGCCAGAGCAGGGACCCTCACACCAGCCACAGGACAGTCCCAGGCTGTGCCCCCATCACCAACAAGGGATGCAAACCCTCCAGAGCAGCCCCACAGCCCCACTGGGGGCTCACAGACCCCACTCCTGGCCCAGCCTGGCCTGTTCCTTGGCACAGCAGCGATGTTGCTGCTCCTGACGTCAGCGTGCCCGCTGCCAAATGCCCTCCAGGAGCGCCCGTGCCCGGGCAAGCTCCCCAGATTTGCTTAGGGTGGGTGAGGACCAGCCCTGGCTGAGCAGGAACACGCAGGAGCCGCGACAGCCTCACACCTGACTGGCACCAGGAGGGGAAAATGGGGCTCAGGGACCCCCAAAACCTCCCACCCTCCCCAGTGCTTGCTGCCAACAATTACAGCAAACACAGCCCAGCTTTTCCTGAGTCCAAACTGCCTGGGGAGCCTGGGATCCCACAGCTGCTGCTGCTCCAGGACCAGAAAAGCCAGCGCTGACGCACTCTGGTGTTTTCCTGCTTTAGCAGCCCCGGTGGTGGCAGGACTGGAAAAGCAGGAGAGCACCTGCAGAGCTGGGCAAATGTCTGGAAGTTGGGATTTGCCACATATTGCAGGCAGCTGGCTGGCACGGGGTGCAGGAGGAGGGGAGGGAAAGTAGGGCAGAGTCCGGGAGCTGCTTCTCAAGGCTGGAGATGTTAACGAACGTCCCCTCGTTATCTCGGTGGCAATTAGCAACCGGCTTGAGCAAGGGCTGGGTGATTCAGCCCTGCCAGGCAGGGATTAGAGGAGCAGATTTCACTCAACAGCATTGATAGGAGGAGGAAAAGGGATCAGCACCGGGAGAGTTGGTGCCTGGAAAACACCCGGAGCTGCTCTTTGGTTTGGGCAAAGGGGCAGCTCCAGGTGGGAGATGGGCACAGGGTGAAGCTTTGGGTCTCACTGCTCTCTCAGCAGCCCCATGTGTAGGGAAAATAAGGGACAGAAATGACAATTGCCATCCCAGCCCTCTCAGTGCAGCACATTGGCAGAAATGAGGATGCTCAGCACCGGTTTCGCCCCAGCCACAGCAGGCAAAAAGCATTTTCTTAGCATTTTTGTTAAGAAAAACACGAAATTCACAAAAAATTCCCCCCCAAACCTTCTCTGTTCAGTGAGTGGAACTTCCCTGGAAATACAGACAGGAAAGCTGTGGCTTGCACATCATCTGCACTGAGTTTTCCTGCCAGGGATGGGGAATCAGGGACTAAAGGTGCACCTGGGCTTGGGACTGTGCCTGGTCATGGTCTGCAGGGACAGAGGAGAGCCCAGGGAAGCAGATGAGAAAGGCTGGAGGAGGCGAAGACAAAAATTTTCGATGCTTTTCTTTAAAAAACAAAACAAAACAGACAATGAAACAGCCATGAAGGGCATGACCCAGCGATGACACAGAGCCTTTTGCAACAGCCTTACCACCATCCCAGCAGGAACAGGAGGAATGCAGGCGCTTTCTCAAGAAAATATTTTCTCCCCACCCAAAGGGAGCCCCTTTGCCGTGGGAGATGCTATCTGCTCTGCTGAGGAATGTGCCAGGGCCCTCCATGGAGGGGCCAGAGACAGGAGCCAGCCTGGGGATAAAAAAAGAGCAAAAACATTTTCACAGAGCCAGGGCTGCCCCTGCATCACTGGGGAGGACACCCAGCTCCACTCCAGGTTTCATTTCCCCAGGGTGAAAAGATGTTTCCCCACTGCCTGATCTCCCACCAGCCCCTAAAACCAGGAGTAGATGCCCAAATTTAGGAGCACAGCAAAGGGCGAGCGTGGGGAAGGACAAAACCCCACATGGGCTGGTCTGGGGTCCCCACCTTCCCCTGAAATCCCCTGCAGATCTGCTGCTGGCAGCAGGTGAGCAGCCTCCTCTCCCATGGTGGCATTTGCATAGATTGCAGCAGCAGCAGCACACAGCCCTCGCCCACGGACACCGAGTTCAAGAGATGGCAAACACAGCCTGGCAGCACATGGGCAAGGCAGGAAACTCCCCAAGCCCAGCCCATGGTGGCCTTGGGCGAGTTATTTCATCTCCCCATGGCTGTGGCCTCCTCTGAGCTGGGAATGAAGAACATTCCCCCTGCTCAGAGGGGCTGTGGAGCATCCACAGGGGCTGTGGATGGTGGGTGGTGCTGTCCTTGCAGGGGTGGGTTGTGATGGTGTTCATAGGGGTTCCTGGATGAGGGAAGAGATGAGGATCTGACTCCATGTTTCAGAAGGCTTGAATTATTATTTTATGATATATATTACATTGAAACTATACTAAAAGAATAGAAGAAAGGATTTCATCAGAAGGCTAGCTAAGAATAGAATAGGAAGGAATGATAACAAAGGTTTGTGCCTCAGCTCTCTGTCCGAGCCAGCTGGGCTGTGATTGGCCATTAATTAGAAACATCCACAGGAGACCAATCACAGCTCCACCTGTTGCATTCCACAGCAGCAGGTAATCAATGTTCACATTTTGTTCCTGAGGCCTCTCAGCTTCTCAGGAGGAAAAATCCTAAGGAAAGGATTTTCCATAAAAGTTATCTGTGACACTGGGTGGTGGTGTCCTTCAAAGGGTGGGTGGTGCTGTCCTTGGAGGGTGGGTGAGGGTCTCACAGCAGCTTTTTCCCCCTGCCCACCCCTGTGCCTCTGCCCTGCAGAACCTGCGCGTCCGCAGCACCGGCGGCACCGAGTTCTTCACCCGCTCGGCCACCAAGTTCAAGGGGGCTTTGGCCCAGAAGTTCATGTTCGTGGACGGGGATCGAGCCATGTGTGGCTCCTACAGGTACAGCAGTGACATCTCCTGCCCACCCCACTGTGGTGCTGGTCAAAGATCAGTGTGAATCCCTGTGGTCCAAGGCTGCAGGAGCCCAAGCCAGATTTGCTCTCCTCATCCTAAACTGGGAGGAGATTTTCCATTTGGAGTGGGCCCTAAGGGGTTCCCACTACTCCCTACACCACCAGGTCTAGGCCATCCACCCTTCTTGGAGGTCGTGGGACACACCAAGTGCTTCTGTGCTGAGGAGCCCAAGAAAGGACCAGAGCACCAAACTACAGCAGGTCCCAACTCTCACACCAAGCTCAGCTTTCCAGTCAATTTCCTACACAAAGTATTTTTCAGTTTGTTCAAAGGAAAACTTACTTAGGTAGAAACCGACCAGCCCTGGTCAGGTTTCAGGTCTAAAAGACAAGTTTTATAAACATGGAGCTGGAACACTTCCTCTTTTCTGGCCATAACAAATAACACATCCACTTACACATATGCACTTACGCGTCCCTTCTCTAACCCAAACTGAGACAGGAAAAGCAGCCAATACCAAGGCACAAAACTGACCCTCCGCAAATTCCTTTTGTTTTTACTTCAAGTCCACTGTGCTCAGGGACTCCAACCCTTCACTCTAATTTGGGGTGGGAGCTATTTTGTCAATCCCATCATTATGTTCACAGTGAGATCATGTCCCTGCTGGCACCATCAGTCCCATCACCTTATTTACCAGCTGAGAGTCCCCGATGTGTTTTTGTTCCAGCTTCACCTGGTCTGCAGCGAGGACAGACCGGAACGTCATCACAGTCCTGTCGGGCCAGGTGGTGGAGGCCTTTGACAAGCAGTTCCAGGAGCTCTACCTCATGTCCAAGGGGGTGAGCCTCAAGTCCATCTCCATGGGTGAAGAGCCGGAGCCCGAGCCGGTGACGCTGCCCTCCGTGGTGCCCGTGACCCCCGCCAACGCCGTGGTGAAGAAGCTGATCAACCCCAAATACGCCCTGGTGAAGGCCAAGAGCGCCGACCAGATCAGCAAAACCTCCTCTGAGAACCAGGACAAGAACCAGAAGAGTGACAACAACAAAGGCAAAGCCCCTCCCGAGGGCCAGGCGGGCGAGCGGCACGGGGACGTGGCTGAGCTCGCCCCGCTCATCCACCCCGGCCTCCTGAACCTGGAGAAAGCCAACATGTTCGACTACCTGCCCACCTGGGTGGAGCCTGACCCCGAGCCTGGCAGCGAGGTCCTGGGCTACATCAACATCATCGACCCCAAGGTGAAGAATGTGAAGCTGTCGCAGATGAACCGCATCAAGGTCTGCGACGTGTCCCAGGCCAGCGCCCAGCACCGGCAGATGCTGAAGAACAGGGAGATGGAGGCCAGGAAGAACTCGGAGCAGGAGCTGCCTCTGCTGTCCCCCAGCCACAGACAGATCCCACAGCCCCCCATGGAAGCTCCTGCAGCCCCCACAACCACCCCCATCGAGGGTGTCAGCTGGACAATGAGGCAAGTGGGGACATTTGCTGCTTCACCTCTGGGCCCCCATTTGAAGCCACAGGAGGAGGCACTGGAGGATGTGAAGCCTCCAGTTCCAAAGCCAAGGACCGTCCCTGTCAGTGTCATCATGACCAAAGTCACTACAGGCTGTGACAGCAGCAGTGCCCTGCAGGGTGACACGCAGGCAGCCCTGGCTGAGCACACGGCTGTGAAGCAGGGGAGGGAGGACAAACCCAGCCGGGCTGCCAGGGAGAGCGGCCGTGCCCAGCCAGAGCGGCCAGCAGCAGCTCCACAGGAGGGCAAAGGGCCTCCCTGCGCCCACAACGGGCTGGGAGAGGAGGAGGAGGAGGAGGAAGAGGAGTTCATCACCCTCAGTGACCAGGAGAGCTACTCTAGCAGCTCTGCTGACCACAGCTACCGGCGCTCCAACGCCTCCTCCATCTCGGACGAGTACTTCGAGGTCAGGGACCGCTACGGGCCCCTGCGCAGAACCAACTCGGACGTCACCCACAACGGGGACATCCTGCCCATGCAGAGGAAGTTCAGCGACCCCCACATCAGCCGGGGCACTTTCATCAGCCCCCTGGGCAGCCTCCCCTCCCTCAAGCACCTGGACATGACCAAGAGGAGGAGCACGGCCGTGGAGATCAGGCCCATGCTGCCCCGCGCCCTCCTGGATGGAAACAGCTCCTACCCCAGCAGTGCTGCCCAGGTAGGACTTCCTGCTATAAACCTTTTGTTTCTCCACCCTACAAAGGTTTGCAGACCTGGAGGTGATCCAGTCAGCTCAAGTGAGTTGTGATGTCACCCTGAGTTTTGCTGTCATCCCAGCCTTTGGTGCTGTCCTAGATGCTGAGATCAGATTCCCATAAAGGAGAATAACACCCTGCACGTGGCCATGGTCACCCGAGAGGTGACAAAGATGCAGTGGCTATGCCACAGCTGTTGGTGTCCAGCAGTGGGGATGGCTGTTGAAGGGGAGGGTTTTGGTAATTAAAGATTAACCCACAGCACAGGGCTGGGGCTGGAGCTCCAGGCACAGCTGGGCAGATGTGCTGGGGCTCTGAGCTCCATCCACAGCCCACAGGCCCAGCTGGGGACAGACTGTGCATGCAGGCGTGTCCTTCTCAGGCTTGTTTTCCATGCCTTGCCAGGGTGATTAGCATCAAAGGGAAAGCGCTCGGACACGTAATTAGCAGCAGAGAAACAGGGACAGCAACCTCTGAGGGCGAGTGCCACCGTCAGCAGCTTTGTGGCCGAGCCACCAGTGACGCCAGGCCCTGTCACCACACAGGGCCAGCTCCCTGCTGCAATCCCCTGGGGAGCAGGCCAGAGCTGCCAGGAGGTCACAGCAGCATCCCCACCACATCACTGTCCCACCCAGGGGTGGTGACACTGCCATCCCCCGATTTCCACCCCAGCTCTGCAACCTCCTGCACCTCTGCCAAGCATTCCAGCTTCTCACGGCTCCCCACCCGCTGTTTTTGGGGCATTCAAACCTCCAGGGCCAAACCAGCAGCTGAAAGCACTGAAACTGCCTGAGGTTACCCCAGCTGAGCATCTAATCTGTATTTACAGGGAATTAAATGTACCATCCCAGAGTCCACTGGCTTCTCCCTTCCCAGGCAGCGACAGGGAGCTCAGAGCTTTAATCCTCGCACATCAAATACCCCTGAGCCCTGCAGGGCAAGGAGCTCCGAGCTCTTTGATGCTCTGTGACCCAGGTCCCAGGTGCCACCTCGCTGGGGACGGCTGGGCACGCTGCTGTTCCTGCAGCAACTTGTTCTGGCCCTTTGATGAGAGGCAGATAATTAGCACAGCAGCAGGGTTAGGAAAGCCAGCACGCAGTGGAGAGGTGCAGGGAAGAGTTTGTCCCATGTGTAAGAAGAATAAATTGAAGTAACCCTGTTGAAAACTCAAATTTGACAGAAATCACTACCAATTCTCCCAAATATTTTTTTTTCCTGCGGTTCACATTTCTTAGGTGCTGGCCCATTGCCCAGCATAGCCCAAAACACAGGTGGAGGCTCACTCAGGACAAACACCACGTTTTCCATGTCATGGAAACCAAATTCTCTCTGGAAATCACCTTCCCTAAATACACAACCCCGTTCACAGCTGGATGCACAGCAGCCTCGAGGAGGAGGAGGAGGAGGAGGAGGGACACCTGTGTCCTGCCCTGACCCTCTCCCACCTGCAGAGCCCCCAGGCCTGGGCAGAGCAGAATTTCCCTACAAGCTCCCATCAGTGACAGGGAAAATCCTCCCCCAGCAGCTCCACAGCCACATGGGGCCCTTACCTGGGCACAGACCCTGCTGACCATCGCTGGCAGATAATGAGAAACAGGGGCAGCATCTTCAGCTCTGGCCAGGATGGAGCCTTGGTGTGGCTCAGGTTTTTAGCAGAGAGTGAACACTTGACAATGAGCTGTGGAGAGCTCAGCAGCACCAACATCTACTCCACATCAGCCTCCTCCTTGCCAAACTGCGTCCCAAATGCTGGAGCCACTGGGCATGGGGCCCAAATGCAGTGTGGAAGTTCACCCAGCCCATAGTGGGGTTTCTCTCCAGCCCAGTAACGGGTTGGGGTTACACCATAGCACCAAAAAAAGCCCAGTGCAACCACAGCAGCACATCCTGCAGCCAGGAACCACCATGCCCCACCACCATCCCACCCCTCCTGCCCCTTCTAGCCAATCTCCTCCCCAGAGAGTGCCCACAGTGACATGGAAACCGAGTCCAGCCTCCTCCTTCTCCCACAGCTCCACTCAAACCATCACACCTCAAAGCTCTGGCCAAGCCATGTCCATCCACAACCCAGCCAGCCCTCCTGAACAGGCAGCAGCTGCAGGAATTGCTGATTTCACAGAGCTCACAGTCTCTCCAAAGGCTTCCAGAGGCGTGCTCAGCACCCAGCAGGATTCAGGCTCTCCTGGGCAAGCACTGCCTCATTCTGCTGCTGGGCAGGGTGCAGGTTCCTGGGGTGGGATGCTTGGTTTAAGCCATGGTTTACGCCATGCTTTAACTCCTTCCCAAGAGCCAGAGCATGGCAGGAGCCACCACCCAGCTCAGGCACATGATGAGCTCAGAGGGAGAAAAGCTAAATCACCCTTAATCCTTCTCACCTGAAGCCATCTCAGACCCTAGCACTGATTTTAAGCACCTCATTAAATCAATCTGGGACTACCTAAGCTAAACTGCTTTAACTCAGCCCTCCTGGTCAAAGCAGGAGGAGTCAGCTCCAGGACCAGGGAGGCCTTTGGGACTGCCTGAAGCTGAGCAGCAGCACAGCGAGGGTCATTGCAGAGGCAGGGCAGGTTGGCACAGCCAGCTCCTCCTGCCACCTGCACCTTGGCTCATCAGATCTCACCAGCTCTCACCTGCCCTGGTACCTGTGCACAGGTGCAATCACACCTCCAGATCATGGCACAGGCACACCCAAAGGGGAGATAAACATCTCTGGTGGCCACAGCCATGTGTGACAGCCTTACCCAGTCCAGAATTGGGGTTAATGGTGCCAAACGTGTGTCTCAACCCAGCTGAGAGAGTCACCCCCACAGAGGTGTTGCAGCTCACTGCTGTCTCCTCTCCCAGCCTTCCATCCATCCTTTCATCTGCTCCTGGCTGTCACCTGATGCCACAGCCTGGCTCTGGGTGACTGAGTGCTCTCGGGGCTGGCATGATTCACGTGGGTGTTCAGTGTTGAGGTGCCTTGTCCTGCATTTCCAGGCAGGAGGGACTTGGCTTGGAGCAGCCTCCAGACTGCCAGGGCTGCTTGGGGAGTGTCAGTGTTTGGTACCAGAGCCAGGAGGACTCAGTGTTTGGTACAAGAGCAGGGCTGCTGGGGAGTGTCAGTGTTTGGTACCAGATGAGCAGCCTGGGTTCATATTTGAGGCTGTTCCTGTAGGAGCATTGGGGGTAGAATGGTGGGGATGGATGGAGAGCAGAGATCTCTGCAGCCAGGTTGTGCAATTTGGGGTTTATTGCACAGGGCCTGGGTGCAGGGCCCTGCTGGGAGCTGCAGCCACAGCTCAGAGCAGGACTGAGAGAAGAGAGGGGCAGAGAGGATGAGAGGGTAAGAGAGTAAAAGGGTGAGAGAGTAAAAGCGTAAATAGTGCGAGGTTCCTGTTACAATACAATAAATCTTCTTCTGTGTTCAATATTCTAATTCTCTCTAACCAATCTAGTACAAGATACAAATCCTATAGCATTTCCATACAGCCTGTAAGAATCATTACATTACCATACTGTGCTACATTTTAAACCCTAAAAACTCCTCTTTGGACCCCTTCTGCTGAGCTAGCAGGGTCTGCTCTGACCCTTGGAGCTGTCTGCAAGCAGAGGGTGTTGAGATTACCTTCAGTCTGGCCACACCATTGTTTTCCAGTTGTTCAGTAACTGAGGTATCTCAAAGCTTGCTTTCATTTCAATCTCACTCATAGTTTCCATATTATCAAAATCTTTTGCCAGACAATCATATTTATAAGGCTTTCCTGTTTCATCTTCCCCAACAGTTCCGAGCTGCCACTGAATTTGGGAAGGGACAGAGGGATTTTCACCTGGCACAGGTGAAGAGGTGTCCTTGCAGAGGGCAGCACCCTTCCTGCAGCCAGAGCTCACTGTGTTTTTGCTCTCTCCCCCACAGGGCACCCACTTCTACCACTACCGGCCCCGGAGGGCAGCGGGCAGGGAGCTGGGCAAGGAGCTCTCCTGCTCCCCAACGACACAGGAGAAACCCCTCAGGGCCTCCAAGCACGCAGGGGAGGGGGCAGAACCCAAAAAGACCAATGCAGGCAGCCAGCCCTACTGGCAGAGCAAAGCCCTGAGCCCCAGCAAGGCCGCGGCAGCCACGGGCAGAGCTCAGCGCCTCAGCTCCCTGCCCCAAGAGAGCCCGAGGGCACCCGAGGAGATGAGGACACCCCTGGGCATCCCGCTCTCCAAGCTCTCCCAGTCCAAGCACCTCAAGAACAGGGTTGCAGGGGCCCAGGGGGCTTGTGTGGACTCCAAGAAGGCGCCCCCCGAGCCCACGGGGCAGAAGGAGCAGTAGGGGCTGGTGAGGGTGGCCCTGCAGAGCTGCTGGAGCCCAGGCAGCGCCGCCTTCCTTGGGGCAGGGGTTTGGTTTGTTTGTCTTGTTTACATTTACCAGCGCCACGTGGCCACCATGGACAGCCCAAAGTCATCCCTGGCCAGGGCAGAGCTCCAGAGATGGGGCTTGGAAGGGGTGCATGGCATCCTCCCTGGCAGGTGGCAGCAGTGTTGGGGACAATCTTGGATGGCACAGCCTTTAAAGAGGTCTCTTCCAGGCTGGGGTGACCTCCAGCCTCGCTGAAAACTGGAAAGCATCACTGGTACCTGTTCAAAGCAGGAAAGCATCACTGGCAAAAGCCAGCCAGCTCCTCATCCCAGAATGCTGCTGGAAAAGGAGGGATCATCCATGACCGTGTTTTCTTCTGGTTATTTAAGAGACTCTTCTGTTACCATTTTGCACAGCAGGTCCCACTGCAGTCTGCTCTCCCTGTGGAGGGTGACCCATGTCCTGGGACAAAGACTCTTCAAGGGACTCACCTCTTTTAAACTTGTACTGTAAAAAAGCAACCTGTTCATTAAAGCTCCCTGGTCCCAGGGCAAGAGAGCCTTGCCTAAGACTATTAAAATGCAAGATTAGGTGGCCTTGGACTCAATAAACTGCAGCTCAAGGTGCCTTGGCACTAATGTCCAGCCAAATATTTTCTACCCCTCCTGAAGCATTTCCCCAGGACCCCCATGTGCTCCCATCCCCAAACCTCCAGCAACCAGTAAAAGAAAAATAAGAATAGAAAAAAAAAAGAAAGAAAAAAAAGAAAAATAAGAAAAATTAGAATAGAAGCCCCTTTCCACTGCAATTTTCCTGGGAAATGGGAGCCAGGCTCTGAGCCTGAGCCCTGACAAGGAATATGTGCCATGAACAAGCCCTCACAAGCGAGCCCCTGAGCCCTTGGCAGCTGCCCCGTGCTCCTCCTCAGTGCTGCCAGCCAGCCTTGGGCTGTGCCCTGGCTCCCCACTGCCTGCCTGCTCCTGGGGGGCACGGGCTGAGCCCTCCCTGCAGCTCCCCCAGCACCTCCAGCAGGAGGAATTTGGAGCCAGAGGCATCACGTTTTATGGGGAGGCACCCACCCTGCTCCCACCCAGGCAGCAGCCTGGGGAGATGGGCAGGGAGGGGCACTGGCACCCCCAAAGTGCAGCTGCTGGGGCTTGGCAGAGCAGAGGAGGCTCCAGAGGCCTCACAGAGGGAAGAGACAAAACCCAGGAGCATCCCTTGGTGCATTCCCCACAGCTGGAGCTGCTAGCTCACCCCAGATCCCATCCATCCCTGCAGGGCAGCCCCTCTGCTCTGTGCCCTCAGAGCAGCAGGATGAGCTGTGTGGGAGTGTTGGGGGTAGGATGGTGGGGATGGATGGAGAGCAGAGATCTCTGCAGCCAGGTCAGGAACTTGGGGTTTATTGCAAAGGGCCAAGTGCAGGGCCCTGCTGGGAGCTGCAGCCACAGCTCAGAGCAGGACTGAGAGAAGAGAGGGGGAAAGAGGGTGAGAGGGTGAGAGAGTAAAAGCATTAAGAGAGTGAGGTTCCAGTTCCAATACAATAAATCTTGTTCTGTGTTGAATATTCTGATTCTCACTAACCAATCTAGTACAAGATACAAATCCTATAGCATTCCCATACTGCCTATAAGAATCATTACATTACCAGACTGTGTTACATTTTAAACCCTACAAACTCCTCTTTGGGCCCCTTCTGCCAAGCTGTAGGCTCTGCTCTGACCCTTGGAGCTGTCTGCAAGCAGAGGGTGTTGTTCCATCAAAAGGGGATTACCTTCAGCTGGCCATGCCATTGTTTTCCAGTTGTTCAGTAACTGAGGTATCTCAAAGCTTGCTTTCATTTCAATCTCACTTATAGTTTCTATATTCTCAAAATCTTTTGCCAGACAATCATATTTATAAGGCTTTCCTGTTTCATCTTCCCCAACAAGGTGGGAATGTGCTCCCTCCCACAGGACCCTCCCCACCAGTGCTGCTGTCCTTAGACCAAAAATCCCTCAGACATCATGCACTAGCATCACCAGCCAGTCCAGCTTGAGCAAATCCCAATTTCCAAGCCTTCCTCCTCTTCCTCCACTGTCCCCGTGTGCCTGGGAACAGCCCTCCCCTCTCCATGGCCACCCCACAGTCCTGTCCTCATCCCCCTGACCTGAAGTTTTTGGGGAGTTCACAAAGGGCCATCATCCCCTTACTCCCCTCAATCCATCCCCTGTGTCTCACAGGCAGTCAGCACTGGCAGCTCCTCCTGCTCTTGCACAAGCAGCCAGGCCTGGCCCTGCTCCAGGGCTTGGTTTATCCAGGCCCGGCTCCTCCCGGGCCCTGCCTGGGCGTTGGGCACCCACAAAGGCTCTGCAGAGGCTCAGAGCCAGTGCTGGGAGCAGAGATCTGTGCCTGGGGCTGCAGACCTGCTCCCGTCCCAAAGGTGTTCCCCAGCAAGGCACAGCAGCCAAGGAGTGAGGGCAGGGAAAGCCCTGAGGGCAGCAGGAGGGGGATGGCAGAGGCTGGGATGCAGCACAGGGGCTCTGCAGGGGTTAAATTCCTGTTAAATCCCTGTGGGGAATGGCAGAGGCCGGGATGCTGCACGGGGGATTGCTGGGGTTAAATCCCATCCCTGGGGAATGGCAGAGGGGGTGGGATGGGCCCAGTCTGTGCCATCTGTGATTTCAGAGCAAGACAGAGCCACCACCAAGGTCTGTGCTCAGCAAACTGACAGAGGGCAGGATTGGATGGGATACAGGGCAGGAATTGTTCCCTCTGAGGCCCTGGCACAGATTTCCAGAGAAGCTGTGGCTGCCTCTGGATCCCTGGAAGCATCCAAAGCCAGGCTGGATGTTCTTGGAGCAGCCTGGGACAGTGGAAGGTGTTCCTGCCATGGCAGGGGGTGGAACAAGATGAGTTTTAAGGTCCCAATTCATTCTGAATGTCCTTTATTAGCTGAGCCTGTCGGGAGCTGGAGCAAACCAAGCACCCTTGGGGCACCTCCAGGTCCTGAGGCCTCTGAGGCCTGTGCAACCAGCAGCTTCTCCTGGCTGCCCCGGATCCTCCCCTCTGCCAGGCACCCTCACTCCCTGCAAACACCGAGCAGGCCGCAAAGCCAAAACAAACCCGGCTCTGCAGCTCCCCCGGGGCATTTTCCAGGCTTTGCCTGCCTGCCCTCCTCCTCTGGCTCCCCTGCACAGCTGCACCTGGCAGGGACAACCCTCAGAGAGCCCCAAAGGACAGCTCCAGACAATTCCCAACATCCAGGCACTGCGGCCACCGCTGGGGTCTGCCCAACAGGCCAAGCCCTGCTGCGCCTGGAGCAGTTCTGTGCTGGTTAAATGCCACTGTCCCTTCTCCAGAAAGCCTCTGTCCTTCCATCTGACTGGTGTAAATGTGCCTTGCTGCATCCAGGGCTCTGCTTTGGCACAGGGCTGGGGCTGCTGCCCCTCCACAGCTCTGGGCCAGAGCCTTCCCCACCTACCTGCCTGCCTGCCCCAGGAGATGCTGGAAATCATCTCTAGAAATCCCCTGTGTAGTTAAACAGCTGCCTTTGAAGCTGGGAGCTGCCTTTGTGCTTCCTGCTCCTCCTCAGGGCCAGGAGCCCCATGGCAGAGCCAGGCTGATGAAAGCTCCCGGGCTCCCAAGGATGCTCTGAGGCAGAAAAGGGGGAGACACAGCAGTGCTGGGGGCTCAGAAAGGGCTGAACCCTCACTCCAGCCCTGCACCAGTGCCTTGTTCCCCTACCAGGCACATCCTGGGCTCTGGGATCCTCTCTGGAGACCCCACCAAAACTCCTGAAGCTAAACTGGGAATTCTGCTTTGCTGTCAAACCGAAATGGTTTGGGTTAAAAGGGACCTTCAGGAGCATCACATTCACCCCCTGCTATGGCAGGGACGCCTTCCACCATCCCAGGGTGCTCCAAGCCCTGTCCAGCCTGGCCTTGGACACTGCCAGGGATCCAGGGGCAGCCACAGCTTCTCTGGGATTCTGTGCCAGGGCCTGCCCACCCTCACAGGGAGGGATTTTTTTTTTCTTTTAATCCAGTCTAAATCTCTCCTGTTTTATTTACAACCATTCCCCCTTGTCATATCACTATCTGCCCATATAAAAGGTCGGTCTCCCTATTTTTTATAAACCATTTAAATACCAAAAAGGCATGTTCAGGTCCCCATGGAGCCTTTTCTGAACATCCTCAGGACAATCCTGAGCCCCAGGGGTGGCAGTGTCACAGACCACCCTCCCCAGGCACAGGCAGCAGAGGCACAGGCAGCTCCCAGCCTTGTGGAAATGAGAAATAAAGCTCTGAGACCCAGAGCTGGGACACCTCCTTCAGCCAAAGCTGTGACACCAAGGGAGAACAGGACCTGGCACAGTGACAGTGGCACTGCCACCACCACATCTCCACCCAGAGCTGAGCTCAGCCATCCCCAGCTCCCAGCTGGGGCATCTTCACACAAACCTTGTTTGGGGAAGGAGTGAGGCCAGCAGGGGCAGGAAGAGGCAAGCAGAGCTGCTCACACCCTGGCCCCGAGCTCAGACGGGTTCCCACAGCCAGGGAGCTGCTCTGATTTGACATCTCCCCACACACCCCCAGCAGCAGG
The DNA here is from genome assembly GCF_028551555.1 of Melozone crissalis. NCBI lineage: Eukaryota > Metazoa > Chordata > Aves > Passeriformes > Passerellidae > Melozone > Melozone crissalis. The sequence goes on along the minus strand of NW_026535790.1, from coordinate 14,390,929 downwards.
GCTGTCCTGCCCCGTCATGTGGGAGCATCTCTGGGGATTAGGAGGGTGCTGGGCAGGTTGTTTCCCGTGTCAGCCCTCCTTGCCCAGCTCTGCCCTGTGTGATGGGGTTCACAGGGGTCTGAGGATGGGGGAAGAGATGAGGATCTGACTCCATGTTTCAGAAGGCTGATTTATTATTTTGTGATATATATTATATTAAAACTATACTAAAATAATAGAAGAAAGGGTTTCATCAGGAAGCTAGCTAAGAAAGAATGATAACAAAGGTTTGTGTCTCGGCTCTCTGTCCAAGCCAGCCGACTGTGATTGGCCATTAATCAGAAGCAACCAACATGGGCCAATCACGGATCCACCTGCTGCATTCCACAGCAGCAGATAACCATTGTTTACATTTTGTTTCTGAGGCCTCCCAGCTTCTCAGGAGGAAAAATCCTAAGGAAAGGATTTTCCATAAAAGATGTCTGTGACACTGCCCTCCTCCTGCTCTGCTCCAGCACATTCCCCACGAGGTGAGGATCAGCAGCTGATGGAGAGGGGCCCTGCAGGATCATGCAGGGCAAGAGCAGAGGGCTGAGCTGCCCAGGAGGGCTCCACCAGCCCAAAACCCAGGAGGGGAGCACAGATCCAGCTTCAGCACAGCACAAAAGCCCTTCCCCAGCACCTGAGCCCACAGTGTTAGACACAAGATCAGTTAAATCAAACCAGCCACAAGAGCACTTACACCATGAGGATCCTAATTCAGGGCCTCTTCCATGGCATCTGGAGCAGGCTTTTCACCACAGCCATGCCAGGCATTCCCAAGGGAGGCACTGCCTGTCCTCAGCTGCACTTGGTGTGTCTGGGAGAGTCCCTGTCAGCACCAGGAAGGAATTCAGCCCTGCAATGACCTCCTGAAGAGGAACCAACCCATGGGCAGCCACGCCATGACCTCCACCTGTGGCTCCTCAAATATTTCCCCACTGCAAATGCAATCAAAGCACAGCTGGATACCCCTGAGCAGCAGAGCACAGCTGAAGCCCTCACCCAGCACAAGCTTCAGTGACAAGGCAGAAAATCCCCAACCAAGGGCTCCCAGCCTCCTCCAGTCTCAGCTTTGCCAGCACGGTGCCAGCGAAGCGTCCTTGGTGCCTTCCAGAGCCCCTCACATCCCTCAGGGGGATCCATCACTTGCCACGTCAGCACCAACCAGGAATTTTTAACTCCCCTCCCTGATTTTCTCCCCCTTTTCCAGCAGCCCTTCCCCAGAGCCCCAGCTGGAAGGTTCAGCCCTGGACAGGAGATTTCAACATCGCTTCTCCTGGATTTCTCAATGCTTAATCATTTTTGCAGTCGTCTGCAGATGAGTCGGAGCCTCTGCTATGAGGAAGAAGAGGAATCTCCTCCTCCCTTCCTGCTAATCCTGCAAGGGTGGGAAAAAAATAAAAGCGCATGTGACCAAGGCATTAATAAGACATCCCAAATACAAAAACAAGCTAATTAAAGCCAGGCATGACCTATTCATAAAATAAGTTCCTTTCAACCTCAAGAGGAGAGGAGAAGCCTTTGAAGTCAGGCTTCATAATCCAGAGAGATCCCTGCCTCCACCAGTGACCTCACCTGGAAACTTGTTCTTGCTCAAGTGTCACTAAAGCCTTCCCAATAAAAGCTGGCTTTGGAGACAGCTTGGGATGAACAATTGGTGCAGCAGAAGCTCGGCAGAACGAGTTCCCCAGGGTACAGAGGAGTCTCCAGGGGCTCTTTGCCAAGGCTAGGATGCCTCTGAAACTCCTCACAGGTTCCCAGCTGGTGGGAAACCATCTCCCAGCAGGGTTTTGGGCTGCCCTGCTGCACCCTGACTGGAAATGTGGAAGGTTGGGGTGCGGCAAAAGGAGATTTCCAGAAGAGGAGGGTCTGACATCCCCTCTGCCAGAGAGAAGAGCTGAGGGAGCAGCGCTGCTGCAGTGCCTCATCTTGGGAGAACGTGGAGCAAAAACCCCACCTGTAAACACAGCATCTGCAGGGAGAGGAGGCAGGAAGAGCCCAGAGAACCCTGGGCTTGAGGCAGCCCCAGCAGGGACCAAAGAAACCCCTGGGGACACAGCCCTGCCTAATTGCCCCAAGTTTCACCCTTCCCTCCCACGCTCGTGGCCACCCCAGGGATGGGGACATCAGGATGGGGACATGGGGCCAGTTTGGGAACGCCCCTGGTGTCTGCAGACACTGATCCCAGCCCACTGCTGGAAACAGCCATTGTCTGCAGGATTTGCTGTGGATGCAGCCAGATGCCAAGATAATCCCCTCATTAGCCTGGTTCCTCTTCTGCTGCATCCTGCCTGACTCAGAGATCACAGAAAGCTCAGCAGACCAAAGAAAGGGCAGCGGTGGCTGAGGGAAGGCTCGGGAAGGGCAGGTTGGGAGTGTCCGTGGAGCTCCAAACACGAGGCTGGGTGGAGAAGGGCCCAGAGAGCTGCAGAGGCTCCTGCTGGAGCAGGCACTGCACAGGGGTCACCTGCCCGTTCCTCTGGGGCCAGGCAGGAGGTGACACCACAGCACCTCCAGAGCCAAGAAGGAGCTGGGAGAAGGAGATCCATCCCTTGGATGGCAAAGCCTTGGAGAGGCTGCAAAACAATGGACCAGGCATGTCCCCATGGCTTGGCAGGACATCAGTTGGTGAGAGAAAAGGGACTGGGAATGCCTGGGGAGAGGCTGAAACCTCAAGTACCAGTGATCTCTTCCTTCAAATTCAGACCAGCAAGAACAAACCATCCCGGCACAAATCCTCCATCCCAGCTCCCTTTCCTTTCAGATGCCAGCAGGGATCTGTGAGAGCCCCACAGATGACAGAGCCAGGCAGCACAGACACACACGAGCTCCAGCACGGCCCCTGAGCTCCTCCTGGGTCTCTGCTGGGAGATGTCACACACAGGGGAGTGACTTTGAACAGTTTACTGGATGCCAGGACAACCAGAGATTAATCCAAGTGTCACTGCCCAAACTTGCAAGCTGAACTTGTGCTCCAAAAGATGATTTCAGGAATAGTGCTGTGGGATTTTTTTTATAATGACTGGGATATAAAGAATATTAGTTATATGGAAGGATGCTCTCCAGCAGGACAGAGCATGGGTCTGTGGGGGAAATACAGGGCTCAGCTGCAGCACCAGAGCCACCAGTGGCACCTCTGGGAGCCCTGAGGTTGTGGAAAGGGCTGCTGTGTCCCTGTAAGGTGCCTGTTAAACCCGGAGCCTCGTGCAGGGTCAGAGAGCAGCTCAGGAGGGCAGGCAGCGCTCTCCTGGCGCTGGGGATTCCCTGCAGCAGCAATGGGCTCTGCCCCAGGAGGATCCAGCCTCTCCCTTTGCATGGAGCACTGAAGGATGTGCACTGACAGCCCTGTTTGGGGCTGCTCCATCCCCCAGAGCCCTCGGGGGGACAGCCAGAGGATCTCCCCACTGTCACAGACATCTTTGCATGAAAAATCCTTTCCTTAGGATTTTTCCTCCTGAGAAGCTGGGAGGCCTCAGGAACAAAATGTAAACAATGGTTATCTGCTGCTGTGGGATGCAACAGGTGCATCTGTGATTGGTCTTATAGAGTTATTTCTAATTAATGGCCAATCACAGTCAGCTGGCTCAGACAGAGAGCCAAGACACAAACTTTTGTTATCATTCCTTTCTATTCTTAGCTTAGCCAGCCTTCTGATAAATCCTTTCTTCTATTCTTTTAGTATCGTTTCAATGTAATATATATCATAAAATAATAAATCAGCCTTCTGAAACATGGAGTCAGATCCTCATCTCTTCCCTCAGCATAAGACCCCTGTGAACACGGTCACCCCCAGAGCTCAGCCCAGGGGCTGGGGCTGCAGGAACACCGTGCAAGGAGCAATGGCACATGCAGGGACACTGGGTGAACACAGGGACAGACACGGAGCACCTCCTGCCTCAGCCTCTGCTCTGCAAAAGCTCTTTTCTTGCTGTTAGCCACCTGCAAAAGCACATTTCTTTCAGCCCCAGCAGAGCCCAGGTCAGATCCACCTGTTCCATCAGAGCAGGGCTGCTCCCTGAGGCAGGTTTTCTTTCTCTGCAGCTTTTCTGAGCTCTTTGCTCTTGATCTCTGTCTCGCTGTCTGCAGCCCCCCGGGGCTGTCTGTGCCAGGCTCTCTCCTGCTTGCCCTAGACCTGGTATCACAGGCTCTGGAGCTGTTTTACCTCGGATAAACTCTTCCCGTGGTTACCAGAGGCTGCACACAGGGAGCTGTGAATGAGGTTAAAACGAGGGGAAAACATCCCTGTGGAAAAGTGCCTGATTTCCAGGCACTCTACAGGCTTGAATATCCTGGAGCTGCTGCAAGGCTTCCTTTCCTCAGAAAACCCGCGAGCCCCAAAGGAATGAATTTATTCCCAGTTCAGTCCCTGGCTGTCCCAGTCCCTTTGGGAATGCTGGAAAGCATCACTGCCAGAGACTGGAGACAAACCCAGGCAATGCAGCCCAACCTCTGAGCAAAATTCACCCACAGCCTCTGCTACCAGGCAGGTTTGGAAACCCTGACACATCCATCAGGACCCCTGGAAAGGACCGGCACTGCTGGATCCATCTTTGAACTCATGGGATGGCACAGACAGCATCTGCACACAAATTCCCTCTTTTTGTCCCACTTCTTCCTGGAGCATCCTATCCTGCAGTAGTCGCTCTCCCCCATTCTGGCCATACAAGGTCTAAACCCAAAAATAACCTTCTGCTGGCTGGAAATAAGTCCTGGATTGGTCACAGAGTTGAAGGTGGGGCTGAAATCTCACAGAGATTTTGGTGAAGATGGAGGGCAGGAGCACCAGGCTGGAGAGGTACACCCAGATCCCGCTGGAGGTGCTCAGGAATTGTGACAATCTGCCAGGGAGGGAGAGCCATCACTGCCCTGTGCAGGCCCCATCCTGCTGGGATGGTCCTGGCAGGGCAGGGGGACAGCAGGAATTCCCAGAGCACAACTCAGGAGTCCCCCAGGATTCCTGGGAGTGGGGACCTGTCCGAGGCCACAGTCCCCACAACAGGGCAGCTGTACATAGCCCAGGTGAGATGTAGACAGGCACAAACATCCAGGCCAATGCCAGAACAGCATAAATTGCCTGCCAGGAAGGAGGAAAGAGACAGAGAAAATCATGGATACTGCTGCAGCTCAATGCTGACTGCAGTCCTAGACCTGTCTCTGCTCCTGATCCAGCCCTGGTTCACCCTCAAGGACACATTTACACCCACAAATGGCTTCAGATAGCCTTGATGCCCTTTTGAGTATGGGGACATTGTGGAGACTCCCTGGCACCTCTGCCAGCAGGAACCTGCTGCCCTCAGCCCTTCAGCTCCTGACGGGACATTTCCCACCAACTCCTTGAGCGCCACAAAACCAAATGTTTGGGGTTTGTTGTTTGGTTGGTTTTTTTGGGTTTTTTTTTTTCCTCTCCGGGACCCAAGGACTTTGGGGGAAGCAGGGAATGGGTGACCTATTCAGCCATGTCCCTGTTAGGAACCTGCAGGGGCTGGATTAGCAGCTCGGCTCCAAAATCTCCTTTTCCCCGAGCACCTGGAGGGAGCTGAGCAGACTCCAACCTCACCGTAGGACACTGGAGAAAAGCTGAGTTAGCAGGGCTGTGTTAATTACCCCCTGCGCGGCTCCTCCCAAAGCTTTCGAGACTGTGAAATGGCCCATCTGCTGCGACAGAGCTCTCATTGTCTTAATCACACGACACACTGGTGACATTCCGCCCGGAGCCGGCGACAGCGACCGAGCCCTCGCTGCTGGCCAGGAGCGAGGCACCGAGCAGAGGAGGAGCTCAGGAGCTCCCAGTGCCCTGCCAGCCGAACCAGCTTTGGTGCTTCCCCAGGGGATAACTCAGGAAAAGGAGGTGGAAAAAATAAGGTTGGAACTGGAGCAACAGGGCACAAACGTCCCCGTGGTTACTAAAAGTAAAGTGTGGCCAAAGAGCCCCCGTGTGGGGTGAGGGATGTGTGTGTGTGTTTAGCAAGAAAATCCTTTAGTACATAAAGATTAAGGTAGCTGAGTGTGATGGTCCCACAGCCCAGCTCACCTGGACATCCCTGCTGAGTTTGGGATTGACTTTCTTGTCTCCAGGAGGATGAGGAGCCACACGTGGCTGTGTTTGCCACAAACCCTGTGCAAAGAAAGGAAACAACAGCCAGGTTGTCAAGATCAGACAGAAATGAGAGGGAAGAAACCAAACCTGGGACAGCCAGAGTTTGTTGGAGTCACCAGGGGCATGCAGGAATGGAGGAGATGGATGTTTGGCCCCATGGATCCCTCCCCAAGCTCAGAGCAGCCTGTGGGAAAACCCAACAAACTCCAGCATCCTCTGTGCAATGAGAAGGGAAATGCAGCTCCAAGGACATCAATTCTGGCAGGAGGAGGTGGGCAGGGTGGGGGAAATCGTGGGCAAACAGTGGAGAAAGCAGGGGGGGATTCAGTGGGGCTGCTGTCCTGTGCCCAGGGTGTCACAGAGGGCCACACGTCTGTCTGTACTCACTGGCCACCAGGCCATGTCACTCCCAGCCACTGTTGGTGCTCCTGTTCACCCTGCAGGAAGACTGGGAGGAGGAAAGATCAGCACACAGCACCCTTTCCCTAAAAGCCAGACAAGCCACCAGGACCCAAGTCTCCCAGACAAGAAGCCAAGAGACAGGAGACTCCATAATTAATGGGAGCTCTGCAACTCCAGCTTAATTACAGCAAACGGTGGCTGCACCCCAGGAACCTGGAGCCATGAATAGCAAAGGAAGCACCTGGAGAGGGGGAAGCAGGGAGGATGTTCCTGTCCCAGTGCCATCCCCAGCAGACAGGTTGGCTAATAGGACACAGCTCTGGCTAGGATTTTTCTGCAAGGCAGAATAAATGCAGTTGGAGAGTCTTTATCTGAGGCTGCTGTAGCTGATCCTTGTTGCTGTTATCAGGCTTCTTATCAGGGCACTCAGATCAACACCCTGTCATAGAGCAGGGGCAGAGCTGCTCACACCCAGCAGACAGAGGCTGGGGGAGAGATGGTTAATTGGTTAATTCTGCGGTTAACTCCACCTTGCTCCCAGGTTATAGGAGCCTTTCCATAGGGGGTGAAAGGGGCAGGGGATTTACACAAAACAGTCACAGAACCCCAGAATGGTTTGGACTGGAAGGGACCTTAAAACTCATCTTGTTCCAAACCCTTTCCACTGTCCCAGGTTGCTCCAAGCTCCATCAAACCTGGCTTTGGACACTCTCCAGGATCCAGGGGTAGTCACAGATTCTCTGGGCACCCTGTGCCAGGGCCTGCCCACCTTCACAGGGAGGAATTTCTTCCCTATATCCCATCTAACCCTGCCCTCTGTAGTGAGAAGCCATTTTCCCTTGTCCTGTCACTCCAAGCTCTTGTCCAAAGTTCCTCTCCAGCTCCCCTGGAGCCCTTTTAGGCACTGGAAGGGGCTCTAGGACACCCCAGACCTCTCTCTTTTCCCAGCCTGGCTCCACACAGCACAACACACAGAATACACAAGTGAAAACTACAAGAAAATAATAGAAGCTTTCAAATGGCAGAAAATATTCCAGCCCTGGAAAGAAAACTTATTCAAACAAGAAAGCAGAAAGGAACAAAAGGCTCTTACCCATATTCCCATATAAACTTTTAAGGAAAAATAAAGCACTACAACAACAAGGTCAGAATGCTGAACTGCTGTGAGGGGGTAACAGATCCAGCAGTGGAATTTAACTCCTTCATTCCTCTGCCTCCTTCATCCTCAGCCTCACAGGGTGACTGGATCAGTAACTCATTAGCAGCCCAAGGGCATTTCTCATTAACAGCCCAGCAGCAGGAATTGTGCTTCCCAAGGTGCCTGGGTGGGCAGGCTGGCCCACCCTCTCCACTCCACCTGATTTCAGTGTCTCACAGATGGGCAGGGTTGAAAAATGTCTGAGTGATGCCTCATGTGCTTCCCTCCCTTTCCACCACTCTAACAACGGCCAAAGGACAGCAGCCCAGCCTTATGGGTGCAGTTTGTTCCCAAATTCCTGAACTCTCATCGATATCATAATTGTATAACTGCATGAAACCAGGCAAAGTTGGGGGTTTCTGTGTTTTAAAGCAAAGATCAAACAGGAGCTGGGTGAATGCCTGAGGTGCAGCCTGGCATGGCAAGGGCTGACCAGGAGAGATCCCCACAGAAGAGATCACAGAATTATGGAATCATTTGGCCTGCAAAAGTCCTCTAAGATCATTAAGCCCAAGCATTATTCCACATCTACACTGCTTTTAAATCCCTGCTCTGGGCAGTCTGTGCCAATGCTTGACAACCCTTCCCATGAGATTTTTCCTAACATCCAACCTAACCTCTCCTGGTGCAACTTGAGATTGTTTGCTCTTGGTAACTGGGAGAAAAGACCAACCCTCACCTGCATCCTCCTGTCAGGGAGCTGTGGAGAGAGGAAGGCAGCAATTCCTCTGAAGGAACAGAGGAGACAGCATGAGACAGGCACAGGAAACCACCTCAGAATCCCTTGTTTTGGGGTACTTAGCCATCAGTTTGCAGCACCGGACACTTTTCTGAATTGCTCCCAAGACTTCTACAAGGTCTCACTAATAAAATAAACAGGGTGCAGTCAATGTGCCCATCACTGAGCCAGGTCAGCATTCCTGCTCTCTTTGAAGGAGCCGCAGCAGCTCTGCACAGCCCCGAGAGGAACCGACCTTCCCCCTCAGTGCTCAGCTGGAATTTGACCTGCATTAACACATCCAAAGTACCCACACGTGTCAATAAATCAGCCTGCTGTTTCCATTAGCATTAAGGAAAGCACCTGGTTTTATCCTTTCAAGGCAATGAAGCCTCCAAAGTCCTTGGAAGTTTGTCTCCAACATAGAAACGGTGTCAACAAAGGTTAATTTTCACTTGTGAACACGCCAAAAGCTTTACACTCATTTGTAGGACATGATGGAAAGATGAAACCAAACAGCCTCGAAATGCTCATCAATTCCACCACTGTTTTCTCTGTAACAGGTGAGGAACTGGGAGTCTGTGGGGCTGGGAGCTGCTGCCTGGCAGCCAGCCGGCCATTCCACCCACACCTGCCCAAGGAGGGCTGGGAAAACAAACCTGGACAAGTTCAGCTCTGCTCTCTGGCGTAGATTTTAGCTCATCCACGCAGTCAGGGCAGGCAAGAAACCTCAAAAAAAACCCCCAAGTTTTTACCTGTGATGAGCTGGTTTGGATTTACCAGCTGGAACCCACACCCCCCACAATATTCCCAAGTCCAAGAGGCACAGAATGGTTTGGGGTGGGATCACCTCATTCCAAAACCTTGCCATGGCAGGGACATCTTCCCCTATCCCAGGTGGCTCCAAACCCCATCCAAACTGGCCTTGGACACTTCCAGAGATCCAGGGGCAGCCACAGCTGCTCTGGGATTCTGTGCCATGGTCTGAGCAAGTCCCTGTTGCTCCCTGACCATATTTAAGGACAGTTTAGAAGACAAAGGGGCAGCACATGAGCATTTTTAGAAAGCTCACACAAAACAAGTTTTTATTCTTTGTCGCAGAAAATAAATACAGGTGCATATTCCATATGCTTTTCTATAAAAGCACTCCTACAAAATCACTGGACTGCATACAACAGTACGACCTTTTTGGCTTTTAAAATGCAAATATTATACAGTCACTTCATTGTATTATCATTTAAAGCACTTGTAGCAAGCAGCTTTGGAAAAGGAATGCTTAATTTAGAAGCCAAATTCTTGCCTCAAGTGTTTTGTGGGATTTTTCCATCGTGTATAGTGCAACTACCCTAAAAGCAACTAGAACAGTTTTTCTGTAAAACGTTTATTCCCACCAACCCCCCAATTTCAAAAAAAACCCTGCAAAGGAAAAAAAAAATGTCTCAAAAACTGTTCTACCTTGATACTTAAACCAAGAGAAAACAAGAAGTGGCTCAATGGAATATTAAGGTAAGCACAACGCTTCACAGCTCGTTCTCTGTTCGCTTCCAGTTTGGCCCGGGTGTTTATTTAGAGGAATGAGCTTTAATCATCCACTCCTATATTCCTGAAAAGGTAGGACATGGACTCCCCGTTGTGGATCCTGCGAATGGCTTCTGACAGGATCATGCTGATATCCACAGTCTTGATTTTAGGGCACTGGAGTTTTTGTATTTCATGTGGAATCGTGTTTGTAACAACCACCTACAGGAAGAAGAAATGGTCAGGAAGATGTAGCTCTGTTGTTTTCCACCTTTTATACTGGAAGGGTGAAAGGGAGTTTTACAGATCCCACAAAACCGCCCTGGCCGACAAAACAACATTTTACATTACTGTCAGGGTTACAGTGTCAGGAAGGGCCATGTGTTGCCATATGTTCCATGTATCCATGGATACTAATGGCACTGTCCCTCCTTCATTCATTCATTCCTTCATTCTGCCACACAGATCCAGAGGAGGTACAGAAATATCCCACCCACTGAAGAGAAGGTGTGCTGACTCTGACAGTCCAGCATCTCACCCCTTCCCACATTTCCCACTGCTAGAGTTTAAAGACATGTGCATGCCAATATTCCAGCACACAATTCCATAGTGAGAAAGCCTGAAGCTGGAACCTCCCATTTAATCCTTAATGCCAGTATATGCAAATAATCAATTCAGGAGAAAATGGCTTTGAAAAGTCCCAAATCCCTGCTCAGAGCTCACACCCCACAGTTACCTCATCGATGGCAGACTCCTCGATCAGCCGGGGAGCATCAGAGGACAGCAGGCCATGGGTGGCCATGACAAAGATCTTGTAGGCCCCTCTCTCCTTGAGGGTCTCAGCTGCAGCCAGGAAGGTGTCAACGTCATCTATGATGTCATCCTGCCAAAATCCCAGAGTCACTGAGGGTTCACCACATCAGACAGATCAGCACAGCTTTAACAAGTGTAACAAACCCCAAACTATCAGAAAATTGTTCTTTTCCTTGATAAACCCAGAGGTTACACTCTGCTTTAGAGAAAAGTGCATCAAGGAATCACAGAATGGCCTGGGTTGGAAGGGATCTTAAAGATATCTCATTCCAAGCCCTGCCATGGGCAGGGACACCTCCCCTTAGAGCTGGTGGCTCTGAGTTCCACACAGCCAGGCCTTGAGTGCTTCCAGGGATGGGGCAGCCACAGCTGCCCTCACAGGGAAAAATTTCTCCCTTATATCCAATCTACCCTACTCTCCTGTAAGTCTGAGGCCATTCCCCCTTGTCCTGTCACTGCAGGCCCTTATAAATAATCTCTCTCCATCTTTCTTGCAGGCCTTCCTCAGGACAGCCACAATTAGGTGATCCCAAATCCTTCTCTTTTCCAGGCTGAACAATCCCATTCTCTCAGCCTCTCCTCATACAGAGCTGCTCCATCCCTCTGATCATCTTGGTGGCCTCCTCCAGACCTGTTCCAACAGTGCACATCCATCACCTCAGCTTCAGTGGCATTTCCAAACCCAGCAGTAGAACAGGGGGGTTCTCCCCTCCTCCTGTGGGGTGCATGCAGCACCTGAACCCCTCCAGGTAAGCTCTGAACAGAATTCCACCTGCTCTGCTCATGGACACAAGGTCCCAGTGCTGCTCCCAGAGTGGATCCTTCAGAGCTCCCAGGCAGCTTTGTGAGGGTGCTCAATGCTGCCCCATCCTATCAAAGTCCACCAGCAGCCAAAGTTCAGTGGCTGACACAGAACAGCTGCTTGATTTCTGCAGCTTTGGCATGTTTGATGTAATTGATGAGAACTGATGGCACCTCACTTACCACAATGATAGCTATTCTTCCTCCTACATCTCCAACAACTGTGATGGGTGGCTTTTCCTTGGGAATCAGCACTGATTAATGGCAGATGTTTTCAGAGGGGGAGAAAAGAGAAAGAAAAGAGGAAGTTTATATAATTTATTTGAACTGTGGAATTGTCTGATGGGTCACCACTATTGAGGCATGAAGCAGCAACTACCTCAACATAATTACTGAATAAAAACCAGCAGGTTTCTAATACATAAATATTTTAAAAGCTTAATTAATATATTAACCATATTCATTTATATCTGAATTCTTTACCAATTCAATTAATTCTTAATTTTGGCACAGAAACAGAGTGGCTTGCAGACACAAGCAGTTCAGACACCCACACTGGGTTTATGCCCTGCAGTTCTGGTGGTGCGGCTGTAGGTCACATCCACACTCAAGCAAGAAGGAATCTGTAGTATTTGTAGGGAATCCCCAAAAAGGGGGAGAGAAATCATGTATTTGATTTTATTTTATTAGAAGGATAATTAATTATTTTATTATACTATTTTATTCCCTATTATATTACATTGTATCTAAACTGAATCTGCTAAGCACTTAACTTTGCACACAACTGCATAGAACTTGTGACTGTCAGCCAAGAGTCCCAACACACACACACTCTTGGTCCTGATAGGCCAAGGAATAAAACACCCTTACTTTGGTAAACAATTTCTATATTGCATTCTACTTTTGCACAAACACAGGCACAGCAAATGATAAGAATTATTTTTTCTTTCGCTGAAGTTCAGAGAATATGAAACCCAGAAATATTCTTGGGAAGAACTGTGCCTTGCTTTTCCCTGTGAGGAGAAATGTGGCGACAGAAATCATCTTCTCCCCACTAAGAAAGATGAGGTTATTTTTCCCTCTGTGAAGAACCACTCCTTTTAGCCAATCCATCTGTGCCAAACCCAATCCCTAAACCCACAAAAGCAGCAGGTAACACCTTCCCCCCACACTTACTTACTGGGGATCTCCAGGCTGGGGTGGATGGCAGCCACGTACTTGGCTGTGGGAGGGGAGTGCCGCCCGTCCACCATGTCAGACTCGGCATCCTGGGCTTCCCCGTGGATCACCGCGATCCCCAACCGCAGGCGCTCGGCAAAGGACTGGGCCCTGCAGGGAAAGGGTTAAAAACCAGGGAAAGGGTTAAAACACCAGGAAAAGGTCACATTTCAAATAACCCACCTGTCTACAACCCTAAACTTTCCATTTTATTGCTCATGTTTCAGAGGGAAGTCAAGCTATCCTAACATTTTAAGAGAATTCAGAGAGAAATCGGCTGCCCCTCAGGATCTTTTTTTATCGAGTTTGTTAAAGTCAGAGTAACCTTCAAAGTGCCCATATGGGCCTAAAGCAACAGGATGGATGCTGCAAGTCACAAAATGCTGACTGCTCCCTTCTGCTTGCCCAAGAGCCAAAATAACACTTCCCAGGCTCCAGGGATCCCATGCTTCAGCAGGACACAGTTAACAGCAGCCAAGAACAGCCTTGATGTCTGGATTGTCTGCATTTAATAGGAAAAAAATACTCCTATAAAAAGAGAAAACAAGTGTTCACCTATTTATTTATTAGTAAATAAAGACAACATCCCTGACCTGCTGACACATAACCTGAGATACCCTATGGAAAAGGGGATCCAGATGATCACTCTGCCTGACAAACCACACTTGGGAGTTGAACAGCTTGGATTTTTTAATTAGCTGACATGAAGTTCCTTCACACTGCAGTATTTCTTCAACTAAGATTAGAAATTTCTGGAAAGAAGTGTAAGGTCAGTTGGGGGAGTGGGAAAAGCAGAGAGTCAGCAAAATAGGAATTTGCATCCCAAATATTGGAAGCAGCAAATACCAATGAGCACATCCATCCCACCTCACCCTGCACACCCGAGGGTTTGGGATCCTGCCTAAGCACCTATCCAAGTCTCCTCTGGTCCAAGCAAGCCCAGCACATCCAGAGTGATTCACTCTGCTCTAACATCAGCACCTCAGTGCCTGAATCACCTCTTCTGTCCTTAAGCCTTACTTCACTACCCAAACAATACAAAGTCCAGACAGTAATTTGCCCATCGTGATACTCAGTTAATTAAAAATTAAGAATCTTCCACCCTGTGGTTATCATACAGTTGCAATATTTTTGCAAGTAGTTAATTATAGGTAATTATTATTGCAAACAATAAGAGTTATGATTTAGCAGGAATAACCATATCAATAAAACTGTATTAATTACCTTAAAATGCAGTATTAAACTGAATCAAGTTCAAAGTGACAGCCAAATGATTTATTAATTTCCCAGTGAGCTCAGAAACCACAGAGACATTCTGAACTTCAACACACAAGGGTTCTTTTTCACAAGCAGGGATTCATCAGAAGTATTTTCCTAGATTGTTTTCAGCCTGGATTAGGCTGAAACATCCAATTATCCCTCTCCCAATACAATGTAACTCTTCACATACTGTCCTTAAATACTCATAGGAGCATGTGAAGAAGCTAAACAATACACTTCAGGGATCCTCTCCTCCACAAATCACTGCATGATGTGCAACTCATCTATTTGCTGGCATTGACAATTAGTGGATAATCAAGCATTAAAATGCTGCAACTCTTGCCTCCACCCAAGAGGCAACACTGACAGTGTGGAAAAGAAATGGAAAAGAAACAAATGTAAAATTACCTGGCCAAAACAAAAGAAATCATAAAGTACTGCTGGAGAAAAAGATGACAAAAGGTGGTTTGTTACAGAAAATAAGGAAAACACAGAGTATCAGAATTCATTGGCATGGAAGTCCAAATAACTTTTCAACAAAGTCTGGTTTGTCACCACAGCCTCTCTTAAACCATCATCCAGCTCTTACAGCACCTGCTGACAGCTCTGTAATTCCAGAGGTTAGGAACAGTCAACTATAAAGCTTCATGGATTAAGAACAGTCACTCAACCACCAGAGACTTCACAATCACAATCATGTCAAACAGCAAACCCAGACTGACCTTCTGTGTTTAGGATCTGATGTTCTTAGTTATGTCCACATTGAGAAACTCATCTGGATTAATGGCATTACACTTCCAGCCACTTTTCCTCATTTACAGATTTATAATGTAAATGCACACAAATATAACATAATTAAAAACCTTCTTAATCATAAGCACTGCATTGATTTATCACATCCTTTTGTATGGTTTTGTTTTTACTCTCCTTAGATTTATTATGATTACAGCAATGATGTAAAATCTACACAGCTGACAGAGGAGAATTGGGAGGGGTTTGAAGGCTGCATCTTCTAATTATTGAGTATTTGTCCTTCACTTGATCCTAAGAACAAAACCCAACAAAGATTTGCTGCTCTGAGAAAAGAGAGCAGATCTTACCCACCTCTTGGCAGATGCAGGAGATTTGGCCACAATTACAGCATTCCTGTAGTCTGGTATCTGCAGTGAATAACACACAGCAATGTCCACTTCATATCTTTAGACAAATTTAAACTCAGTAAGAATCAGAGAACTTTATTTTGCCAGAATTTTAAGCATTGAACATTTTACCTAAGAAAGCAACCTCAAGAATCCATGGTGCATGATCAGGGTTGACAGCTCAGTAAAAACATGTACAGAAAATTCAGATATTAACTTCAAACTGTACCTTTTATAAACCCCATTTTATAGTAAAGATAACAGAAAAATAACTGCTTTAGGACATCAGGGTTACACCCACAAGTGTTAAAACAGGAAACCATCAAAATTAAAGTTTCCTGTTCAACCTAAATTGTCTTTCATCACTAAAGCCCAGCATTTTACAGCTTCCTATTGTCTTATAGAGTCTTATAGAGTACCCCAAGAAAAGTCACACTTCTCCATCACATCACATCACATCACATCACATCACATCACATCACATCACATCACACTGACTCTTTCTCTGGACCATCAGAAGGGATAAAACTTCCACAGTCACTGCACTGATCCTGGAGGCTCAGTCTCAGTGCTACAAACTCTGCCACCCTGGTTAGCACCAGGGGATGCTGCTGAAATGCTGACAGCACAAACCAGCACGTCTGGGTTTGCCCCTGATGTCTGACACCTGCTCCAGTCAGGCCTCACAAGCACAGAGTTTTCTGCCCCTGCCCCAGCTCATGCTGGTTTTTCACTCCAGACTCCTGATCCCCATTTAACCAGCATTTTAGTCCCCATCTCTCAAAAGTTTCTTATCCTCATCTCCATTTTCCCTGCAAACAGTGACTCCACATCAGATTCATTGGTTTGTAACTTCCCAAGCATTCCACCATCCACACTTCCAGTTCTTTCCAACATCAACTCCAACTGCAGTCCCTCTGGTATCCCACTTTACCCCACTCCTTGCAAACTCAGCCTCTTCCTTCACTCTGCTGCCCTGGGATGATCCATCTCTATGGAGAGCAGCTAAAAGAGAACTTGTCTGTCCTTCTAGCCAAACACCACAGTCCTGAGCCAAGCAAAGTCCCACAGAGCAGGTCCAGTCCTCAGCATCCCAGTGTAAGGGATGGAAGACTTCATCCCTTAGGGGTGGAATTCACAGATTTGTGGGGATGACACCCTGTCATGCAGCTCACCACCTTTTCAGATATCAAATACCCATTCCAGAGCACTGAAATGCTTGGGGTTTCTGCCAACACAGGCAAAGTAAGTTCTTCCACAATCTGACCCACAATATACAAACTGCACTGGCTGATTATTTCCAAAAGCTCCACCTGAAGTAGGCATGGGAAAGAAAAAGTAAGTTCTGAATTTGGGCAAGGGTTCAACCAACAGAAAATAAGAAATTTTCTGAGGGTGTCAGGCAACATTAATAATCCACAATGTTGGTAACTCCACCTATAAAGTGGGAATTCAGCATGTTCTGTCCTTGACAAACACTGAGTTATACAAGAGGCTGCAAAGATTAACATGATGGAAGGTATGGACAAGGCAGGGCCTGTCACTCGACATAATAAAGGCTTTGATCTACTTCAGACACCATTGCCTCATTTTTCCTCTGCCAAATGAACAAATTTGTTCTCAGCTCTTCAAAAATGAAGTCAGAAATGTCATCCCAAAGACTCTGAGGTGTCAACATGTCCATGTAACAAAGGGCTGTGTCACTCTGGGATTAACACCTGCTAAAAGCAAAGAGAAGCCACAGAGTATCCAACATGTGCCAAGCACACCAAACTAAACACCCAACTATTTTATATCACAGGAATTTCACTGATTGCACTGCCTTAATGCCACAACAGCAAGGGATTCTCTTCACATCTAGGCATAAATTTCCAACAGGGAACAACTACAAGCCCTCATTCTCCCAACTTTCAGTGAGATGTTTTTTAACTGACTTTCATCCTTATCAAGCTGGACTCCATTTCATGCTCTTCATCATGATTTCCACAGCTTTGGAAGCTCTGGCATTCCCAGTGCAGGATATGCAGCAAGTTGTGGCCACCAGGAACTGGAGATGAATACTAAACTCCCCCTGAGCAGCAAAGGATCAAAGTTTTAAGCACAGATAAAAGATCTGGCTGGTGAAGGTACTTGCCAGTACAGACCCTGTGTGATCAGATCCACTCAGTTCACTCTGGTTTTAGAAAATCCCCTCATGGATGAGCAGAGGGATGAAGAACTGAAAGTATCTTTTAAAACTTCTCTACAAATGGTCATTTGTTAGATTGCACAGCAGTGTCAGACTCAAAGCTGCAACAATTCTGTGTAAACCACTGAAAGCTCAGGAATCAAAAGGTGCTTCAAGACCAAATCAGGACCATGATCTTGTTATTGACCATAAACCACAGTTTCAAGCAACACATAAAGGCAAAACTTGACTTGTGTCTGAGTGTTTTGTTTTCCACTTTTGTTCTTTTTTTTTTTTTTAAAGTCAGGAAGTGCTTACAGTGTGCAATACTTCTTTCCTGGAACACCAGATGAATGACTGTGGCAAAGCCTGGAGTTTTGTTCTGCCATCCTCTTTGACTGTATTACCAAATGAAATTATAATGAGGAATTCAAACAGATTTTAATACTGTCATAACAAAATCATGTTGGTTTGGGTTTCTTTAAGGGGGTGGGGTGGGGTGTGTTTTGTTTTTGAAATTGAGCCATTCCTAGCTTTATAAAAAGAAATAGCTTGGATTCAAAAGCAAGAGTGAGCTAAACCCTTTCTCTCACCAGGAAGAAAGCATTTGCTTTATTCCAAATTACCATTAGTCAGAGGCTTAACGTGCATCTTATACCTACAATTATCATTTGCACATTTTGTACAGGCCAATCTACCAGGAGCACTTCTCAAAACCTTATAAAAATAAGATGGAGGCACAGAACATCCCAAGTTAAGCTCCTCAAGTCAAGACATGCAGTCTGAACTAACAGTGAGTGAGATTTCCACCCACCAGCCTGACTTTCAGAGCACTATCAATAGACTCTCTCATAGTTTACAACTTCCAAATGTTTCTTATTTTGTGATTTAAATTTATGCCCACACAAGCAGCCCTTCCTATAAATGTCAAGGAAACTGGAAATAGGAAAGGAAGAGGACATTGAGAGCAAGAAAATGCGAATTTTTTCAAGTGTTAGGGGAATATATCTAAGAGAAAAACCAGCATTGCTGCATGAGTAAGAAAACATCAGCTCTTCAAGAAAGCAAAAGTTAAATGTGGGGAAGAGAAGAACCAAGTTTCCAACATCACTCCCTGCCCCAAGTGACAATTCTCCCCTGAAAATTCAGTTTGAAGAGTTAATCTTTTCAGAGGGATTTGTTTCACATGCCCTGAGACATGACAAAAAGGAATTAAAAACCCAACTGTAATAACAGGCCTTCCTCACCTCTTCTTGGATGTACTGGAGTAAAAATGGAGATGCTCTCAAGTTATCAACTGGAATATTGAAGAAACCCTGAATTTCCTTCTGATGTAGATCCATGGTAATAAGATGAGTTAGTCCTTTAAAATAAAATAGCAAGACAAACAGAGAAGCACATTAAGAAAAGTAAGAGAGAACACTTTGTTTTTCTAATTTTCACTGCAGTTTGGCCGGAAAATTTCTAAGCTGCACGAGAACACTGAGTGAAAATACATAATAAATTAATTTTAGTTCCTCTTAAGCACACTGGCATTAACATGTTTTGAGGCTTCCAGAGTGACTTTTTTAAAAGAACCTCAGAACCCTGCACATAACTGGCTCTGCAGTGCCACACTGAGGCAGGCAGGATCCTTCTCCACTGGACAAAATGGAAGCATTGATTTGTCCAGTGTCACACAGCAAGACCCTGGCATGCTCATTAATTCTGAATCCTGAAAAATGGGCCAAGCCCCTAATCAAAAACCACTTCTCCCAAAATAACAGCCCAGATCCCACAGTTTGTTAGAACTGCCTGCTTCTTCCCAGGGATGGGAGTGAAAGGAAAGAAGCAGAAAATGTGTTGAAGGCTGTGAAAATGAATAATCTCATTCTCCCACATGGTCTCAGATGTAAAGGACAAAGTGCATTCATCCAACAAGTAAAAAACAAGACAGAAATGACAAGGCACAACTGTTCCAGACTGCAGGAAAGGCAAAGGATGGTATTGTGAGAGGTGACAGCACAGCCCAAAGCAGCTCAGCACAGCAGACTCATTCTGCCAGCTCAGTACAATTTGATGTAAAACGGTTCTATCACATTTGGGGTTTTTATGAACTCACAATTTGGGAACATTTCTAATTACATTCTCCTTTTTACGTAGGTTTTAAACACATGAAAAGCTTGGCAGTTATTTTTAAACAGACTCCAGACTTGTGTACAGATCTCCCTAAAGCTGGAAGCTGACAGCAGGAGCCCCCCCTTGCTCTGATTTAAGGACAGCCACATTCTTACCAGCTTTGCACATCATCGAGGCCAGCAACTTGGAGACAATGGAGCCCCTTTTCCTCATCTTGCACTGTTTGCTGTAGGGGAAGTAAGGAACCACTCCAATAATGCTTTTGGCACAGGAGGTTTTACATGCATACACCATGATCAGGAGCTCCATGATCGTGGTATTCACATCCCTGCAACGAAAAACATCTGCTCCTGGAGCTGCTGCACAAAAATCCTGAATCCACCACAGTATTCACACCCAGCACACATGGAGAGGGCATATTTTTATAGAACTGGTCATCAGCTAAGATCTGCATTTCTGCTGCCATTAAAAAAAAAAGTCTTAACATTTGTAAAGTTCTTTTCACATAAAATTAAAGAATTTCTGAATCACAGGACACATTGCCCAGGAAACATTCCTCCTACATCTTAACTTTGTGATGGTGCTAGAGACAGGGAGCTGAGAAGAGAAAAATTTAAATGAGATTGACATAAGCAAAAGAATATTTATGAAAGGAATGCAGAGACCAAGGAGAAGGCTTTATTGCTATAGTCACTAAAAATTAAAATTGTAGAAGCTACCTTATGCCAAAGCTGCCTTTGTGTACATATAAAAACCCAACAAAACCAATACCCCAAACTCCCCACAAGCCTCTATCTAGTTAATATAAGCTTATTACACTGCATCACAAACACAAAAGGTGATTAAAAATGAAAACAGAAGCATTGCTATGGACAGCCCAGATCAAATGCCAGCACAGGGTCTTTAAAAAGTTACTCACTTTGAAACTGTCTGGATGATAAACACATCCTTCCCTCTCACAGACTCCTGAATCTGCACTCGTGTTTCTGCCAAGAAGAGAAATATGAAATATTTGCAAGAGCAAAACTCTTTTTAGAGTCTAAGAAAGGGTGTAGTACATTGAAATCAGTGTCAGGGGCATTTCCAGTTTTGCTCATTAAATGCTCACCTCTGTTTGCCTCTTGATAAACCTGAACCTTCCCCATCTCCACTCCCAGGCGCCTGCAGGAATAGAAATAAGGCAGAAGTCAGTAAGGGGAGAGGAAGGGCAAATCAAATGTAAATCCCACATAATGCAAGAGTTACTGAAAAGGCTGCATTCCATGGAAAGAAAATCCCAAACCATAAACCCAGCAATTACAGTGAACACTTCTCTAAAAAGCACCTACAATTCCCCAAAGCTGCACTGCAGACTATGCTAAACTTATTTTCCAAACTCAGAACAAGCAGAAGGAAAAAATGTTGCTGTAAAAATGTAACATTTTGTAATTTTTAATATATTTCTTACCCTATATACATATACACACATACACATGTGGCAATATACATGTGCACAATACTTAAAAATACTGCTTTTACATCACTCATCTATAGAAATAAGTCAATGCAGAGTGAAGAGGAAAGAGTAGCAAGCACTATTTTATGGATATCTGCTGTATTTATTCCTTGTCAGCATCAGCTACACCCCATCACTACAAAGAGATCAGGGTATGCTCTGCACTCAGGCCCAAATGCTTTCTACACATAACCTGAGTTCCTCTGCACTCCCCTTTCTCTCCTAGCACACCCAACTTTGGGTAAATAAGCCTCTGGAAGAAATCCATCTTGTCTAATATTCCCAGTAATGTTATGCATCCTAATTAGCACAGTAAAAATGTACTTAAGTCCTAAAAGTTCTGCTACAGATTTGCACGGATTTAAGCTAAAGAAATGCTCCCATCCAAAATACACAGAGAGCAGGAGGGATGGAGCTGTCCTGCCTAAAAACATCCCACTACAAGGAGAGAAAACTTCTGCCATGATGATTTATCACTATGCAAACATGAATTATCCCACGAGTTTGCTATGAAATGCTGCAGCCAGTCAGAGCCTGCCACGGCACAATTCAAACACAAATTACTCTCTCTGTTATTGAGCTGTTGAAATATCCTCTCCTATAGAGCAAACTCCATATTCTTGCAAATCATGGCAGTTTTCCCATGTAACCTTCCTTAAACAGGGAAAGAAAAGTGTCCAGTAAAACAAATCCCATCAGAATAACCACAAGATGGGAAGATTCCCTGCAGCCTTTACTTACTCAGCAATCCTCCTGGACAGTTCCATGCACGAGGAGTTGGAATTAGCTGAGAACAGCACCAGCCCACCCTTGGTGATATTCATGATGGCCCCAATTTCAGTTGATGGCACACAAAACATCAACCCTAAGTTGTTTTGCCGCTTCTAAAAGACTGCAAAAGATAAAAAGTCATTTAAATCCATGTTAAAAAAACAAAACAAAACAAGACAGACATTTGCTCTGTTTAGAAAGGGTAATCTCCCAGAACCCTGGATATTCCAGCATCATTAAAATCTGTTATCTCCACTTTAAAAGCTCCTCCAAGAAAACGTTCTAGCACCAAGTTTTTTTTCCTTTTTAACTGTTTTCCTCAGGCTATCATCCAGTAACACTGATACTTTTTTTCCATCACCTTGTCCAGTTCATTTTCCAGAACTGAGCAACGTTTATTGACTTTTCCAAAATCACAAAGACAGGCAGGGGTAGAATTGAGCTAAAAAGAGCTCCTGGGCCCAGGCTGGAAGAGTCTATTGCCAAAGCTGAATCTCTTCCCAGTACTTCTGCAGTTATAAACTTACAAATAAGGATGAAATGTAAGGAAGAATTCAATAGAGCTGGCAGCTGTAAATAATGACCTCTTGCACAGCAAATCCACTTGCTGAAGCAGCTGTTGTCATTCTTTGAAAGCAATATTTCTCCTGTGAAAACAGGAGAAAAATATCAGGAGGAAATCAGTATAATTTGGTTTTTGTTTCAAATAAAGACGCAAACCACTAATCTCACCAAGGACTTGATGGGATTCCATGTTTTTATTATTCTTTGTAAATCACATTTTCATGGTTACTTCTACTATAAAATTTTAGTCGAATAAAAGGGAAAAAAAAAGATCCCATTGACCAGCAGCCCTGGATAGATGGAAGCAGCATTCAACTTAAAATCCTGCTGCATAAATAATCCAATCCTTCATCATCCATGTCAGCATTATTTAGGAGACTGGAAATATGAAATACGAGTGGCATAATTTAAACCAAAATAAACAGAAGTTACAGCTAAATCTGTAACTTCTTTCCTGGTAAACATCTCCCTGCTGAGAAATAGAATTATCTAATAGTCACACCTAATTGGTTAGAAAAAGCTGATGATGTATCAACTATTAAGCACTCCAAAACAACAACAAAGAGTTTTGTATTTACAGGAACAGCTGGCGGAGTCTGTAACGAAACTCCTTCACACCTCCTTTACAACCAGTCTGGCTCAGTTTAACTCTGTCACAGGAACCCGATTCACTCTTGTGAAGAGCCAAAGTCAAGTCAGGAACTTCCTAACAACAAATCTGCTGGTGCCAAGGCTGAGCTGTGCTCAGCTGCCATGAATGAAAACCTGCCTGTCACCAGAACTGTGCACAGACCGACAGCTTCAGCCCCAGCATGTCTGAATGTTCCACTGCACTAAAACCAGAGGGACTCCCAAAGCAAGACCTGTATCCCTCTCAAATTAAATACCTAAAAAAACCCCCATTTCTTAGCTAGTGTTTCTCTGCTCTGCTGCTCATTCACTCTCTGCAACTCCCAGCTGTCAACTAATGGCCATCACCCATCAAATATTCATGATGGCGTTCAAGATCCATCTCAGCTCCACCAGAGCAAAGAACCTGAAATGCTTTTAGGTCTAACAGCACCTGAGAGCATCCTGCTTGTGTGCCTGGATGGGAACAGAGTGGAGGCAGCTTTCTGTGTTACTAAAAGCATTCACAGAGTGTTCAGAAGGTGTATTTTCATCCAGTTGCGTGTCTTTGTTCCATAGATTAGGGAAATCGGGAGCTGAGTAAAAGATCTGAAAAGATGAGTTGCTGGTTCCCAACTATTGCTGAGGGTGCACTTTACACCACAATATACTGATGTATTTACAAGCAATAGTGAACATTGCTCTTCATTTTATTATAGGTCAAGGACTTTCTTGTGGATGTACTTCAGCAGCTACAAGTGGGCTATGGTGTGTGTGGGCAGGGAAGTTGCATTTTAAGGGTAATATGGATATATCAACCTTCAACCAGGTGTTGGGATGAAAGCAAGCTCACAAAACTTTATTAGATGTGCAAAGGCATGACTCCACAGGGGTACATGGGACAATAACCTCAGGTGTGAGGTGGGCCAACCTTCCAAGGTTGAACACAAGCACAGAACAGGCTGCAGCACAAACACCTGCCTTTCCTTTTGGGCTGCACACGATTACACAGACACATCATGATGAGCACAACAATCGCTGGGCACACACGGCTTTATGCCTCCATCAACTGAGCATGTCCACACAGAAAGCAACAGAGGCAGGAATAACTGGATGGGATAAGGAATGGAGCCCATGGGATGGAGGGAATCTGCACCCTCTCCCCAATCTCCCCACAGGGAATTTTCCCGTCCCTCCACACTCACCGATCCCCGTGGGCTGAGACCCTTCCAGCCACCCTTCCCTGCGGTCCTTCGGGTGCTCCAGGTGGGTCACACAGGCCCCGTGTCCCTCATGGAACCCATCCCTCCGCCCCCAGAGCGGCCCGGGCACGCCGCAGCCCCAGCCGCTGCCCCTCACCTGTGGCACCTGCGGGCAGCCCGAGCACCCCCGAGAAGGGGCAGCCCAGGAGAGGGGCTCCATCCCCTGAGGGAAGGGCGACCTAGCCCATTCCTCAGGCGTCGGAACCCCCTGTGGGGAAGGGGGATGTCCTGCCCTCACACAGCCGGCTGAACTGGGCTGAGCGGGCGGGAGCGCCCCTCGCTGAATGCCTTACCTGCCGGCTCCGGCCCCCCGGCCCCGGGAGAAGGCGGCCCGGCCGGAGGGGAAGGAGGGGGAGAGGCAGAGGCGGCGGCGGAGCTCAGCCCCTCCGGTGCTCCGCGGGCAAGATGGCGGCGGGGCGTGAGGGAGGGAACGCGGGCGGGCGGGGCGGGCCCGAGGCGACGCCCCCCCCCCCCCCTTCCCCCGCCGCGCTGAGGGGAGCGGGCGCCATCTTCCCCCTCAGCCCCCGTGCTCCTGGGCACCGGGACGGGTTACAGAATCTCAGAGTTCTTGGCTTTTAGACTCGTCAGTGTTGGAAAAGATCTTAAGGATCATCCAGTCCGGCCGTCAGCGCAGCAGTGCCACGAAACCGCATCACCCACCGCCAGATGCGGGTGGCTCTTCCAACACCTCCAGGTGTGGTGACTCCACCATCTCCCTGGGTACCGGTGCCAATGCCTGGCCACAATTACAGCGAAAAGAATTTTTCTGATATCTAATCTGAATCTCCCACGTGTCAGCTTCCAAGACCAACCCCCCTTCTCACTACAACATCATTTCAGGGCGTTGAAGACAATGATAAGGGCCCTGAGCATCCTCAGAGTAAACAAACCCAGCTCAGCCATCCCTTATAAAATACATTTTCCAGACCCATCATGAGCCTTTTTGACCTTTGCAACAAAAAGAGAAGTACAGATCTGAATCCCCAGCTGGGATGATGGGGACCAACATCACAATTCAGCTGCACCCCCACCAAAAATTACCCCCGGTGCAAAATCCATGTGGAATAATGCAATGATATCCACGGGGTGCTATAATTTTGGAGCTCCCACATCTGCATCCCCACCAGAGAGGGATGGGAGGGCAGCTCCATCCCCACCGGACACCGAGCTACCATCTGGCCTTTGCCATGAGCAGTGTTTATGGAAAAAGAGGCATTTCTGCAAAGGAAATTAAGAACAGAAACTATCAGTGGCCTCTCAGTTCCTTGTCAAAAGCGCACATGATTTATCCAGACTCCTCTCAGGACTCTCCTTGCCACATGCATCAGTTGAACTGCACAAAGATTCTTTTGACATCTGAAATGAGGCTCTTATTTCAGTCACCCTGCTTAAAAAGAAAAAAAGCTTTATCCCAAGACACCCATGACAAAACTGCTTTGAGGAAGTTGCAGTCATCCCACACAGACACACATCCCTCCTTTAAATACAAAACCCAAACACCATGTTTTTTCCCCAGACTGCGCAGTTAGAACCTGTTTTAAATTACACTTCTCAGTACGCCCAAGTTGAGCAGCATTTTGTGGATCAGAATTCTAGCATTTAGCATAAAACTACAAAGGTACTTTCCACTGCAGCTTTTCTCACAAAAAGCAATTAAATTTGCTTATTCCTGGACTGCAGGGTGCACTGGAGCAAGGCTGATCATCCCAGCAGATATTTCTGCCCACGCTGGCCTTAACATAAAAAGAGGAGGAAAAGCCACAGGCAAGCTCACTAAACATGACTGCAAAGGGACAACATTAAATTCATAGTTTGAAACAATGTTTCTGCCACTACAAGCTGTGTTTTCCACTTTAAATATTCACAGGCCAGTGTTTTCCCCAGATTTCACATTTGTTTCTTGCTTCATGCATTCCAAGACTTGGTAGTTCCCTTTTTTGATTGTTTTTTTCAGCAGAGCTGGAGCTGGGGAAGGAGAAGCCATTTAATGTGGAGTTGTGGAACAGATGTTGAGCACTTCACTGGCAGGCTCACAAAGCCAGGACATCTGTTAGAAATATGTGAGCAGAGAGGCCATCAAGCCTCTCAGATGCTGCAGTGATCCTCTGCCTTTCCTACATCCTCTCCCAAATTACACCGAGGTGTAAGGGAATAGTCCCATCCCTCGCCACCCCCATCACTCCCAGCCCATGTTTTTCTGCTTCCAGGCTGGTGCCTCCACACAGTCGATTCAGGATCACTGACCCAAGCAGGTTCTTTTTTTGTTTCAGGGTTTTCAGGACAAAAAGGAAGGGGGGTGAGCTTTTTGTTGGCCTCTTCACAGAGCAGCAGAGATTTCTCTCAGCATCATTCTCCCTGGCAGGATCCCGCTACAGGCTGGTGTGGCACAGCAGTTTAATGCAGAACAACCAGAAACAACACATGGTAAAGCACTGAACCATCATGCAATTAGCAGCCTTCCCCAGAAGCATTTTTCAGTACCCCAGGGCACTCAGAATTTGCTGACTGTTTGATTTGTGCTGCCCCAAATTCCTGACATTGCTTAAGCAAACCACAGGATCAGGAACTCAGTGATCCTGTCTTCTGATCCTTTTTTTATAAGGCTACTGCCTTTGTTTTCTTGGAGAAAAAAAGATAATTTCTTTGCCACCTCTGTCTTCCTGATCAGAGGAGCACCAATTTAAATCTCAGCTCCCAAGGGAGAGGGATTTGTTAATTTGACAATACTCTATTCAAACACTAAGAGTTCAACAAACACTTGCTCCAAGATGAGCACATGGATTTTGTTTCATTTGCAATGATTCAATTAGCAGTCATCCAAGGAATTCTGAAAATTTGCTGGGTGTGAGCACACTGGCTCACAGAGTTTTGTTGTTCTTGATCCAGATGTGACCCTGGCAAGCAGAGATGTGCAAAAAAAACTCCCCCACACCACACCTGGTCCAGCCAAGGTGAAGGGCACTGCTCATCCTGCTCTGGGCTGACTGACAGCCTGCATCCATCACCTGAGAGAAGATAAATGCTGCTGTCACCCCAGCTCCTGAGCTCCATCCATCACTGCTCAACCAGGCTGGCTTTTGTTTGTTTGGAGTTGTTTCTGTTAAAAAAAAAAAAAAAAGTAGGATATTAAAGCTCACCTATCCAACCAGCTGGCAGCGAGAACTATCAGACACAGTGCACCAGAGAAACACTCTGATATCATCCTGACAGAGCCCTGTGGATAGGTTTGGTCTCTCCCAACTAATAAAGGCATCCCAAAAACATCCTCTACCCTACACAGCCCCTGTGAGCCTGCAGGGAGGCTCTGCAGCACACAGACACCTCCACACTGAGCACAGACCAAAAGCCATCACCTCCCTGCTCCCCTGCCTCAGCTTTATTGCCTGGGGGACAACTGTGTCCAATTTCCAGAAGATTCTGCCTTGGATACGACCCAGCTAGGGAGGCAGAACTCAAACCAACTATAAATGCATTTTGGAATTGATGGAAGGAGGTGTAATTTTATCATATCTTGAGAGTGATCTGGAAATAGCATTCCCCATGTCTGGCAAGCAAAGTGCTTTAATAAAGGTCCTGGAGCAGGGAACACATCTTCTCTGTGTCAGGGGCTGTGGCAGTAGGCAGCACTCATTGCTTTATCAAATATTACTGCTTGGCTGTTTGTGGGAAACAGGCACAGCCTCATTTGTCACAGTCCTGTTCCCCCCGAGTCACAAAGCTCTGACTGAAGGATCCCTTCAGGGTTTTTTTTCCTGTTTCTGACTGTGCTCCCAGTTCCAGATCAGTCTGTAATGTTTAACAGGTCTGCCACAGCAGCCCAGCACAGACACGGGGTTATCTCCAACAAGGGGAGGAGAGGTTGTGGGAACACCTGGAGTGTGACAGCTCCTGCACAGACAGACAGCTCGAGCTGGATATCAGGGTGAGGGTTTGGACAAACACTGCACCACAATGGTGGTGGTTCCTCTTGTTTGGTTCTCACATTCCCTCTGCTTTGCTGTGTGTGGGCAGCTCTGTCCTGCAAAGTCTGTGTAAGATCCTGTTCAAGCCGATCACCTGGTGTTTATGGGTGTGGCTTGCCCTTTGATTGGCCTTTAGGCAAAATTGGTTGCACTGCCCGGTGAAATCATGTCATTTTAGGGAATTTGAGCAGCTACACAGTCCATGACAAACACTAATTAGCGCTCTGTTCCTTTGTCCTACCGACTGGGTCCCAGCATGGTTTGCCATTTGCCTCACTAAGCTGCAGCTCCTGTCCAGAGAGCACACAGGCACTGTGCCCTGTGCAGGCATTCAGCGAGCACAGCAAGGGCTTCACTTGGTCACTGCAGCACAACTTTGCAGATTAAAGCAGAATTCAGTGTATGAGAGCAGATCCTATGCTTTGCATGCACAACTGTGAGGTACATAGAAGGGTTTGGTACCAGCCTTGGCCCATACACTAAAAAGGAGCTGGAAGAGGTGTAGGGAAGCAGCAAAGTGTATTCTGTGTCCTCCCCAGTTAGGTTCTGACCAGGACCAACAAGAGCAGATTAATGCTTGTACTGGGAGTGGGACCCTCACCCTGCTGCTACACCAAAAAAAATGCAGAGCCTTACTCAGGACTCTTCAGCCTACCCTACTTACTGACTCTATTACCAACATCTCCTTCACACAGAAGCTTTCTGCCAGAACCTCTCCTCTAATTCACTGTACTATTTCCTGCCTGATTTCAGCAAGCTCTGGAAGAGGTTCTGCTCTCAGATCTCTGTGCACTACCTTTGACCTTATCAAACAAGTCAATCCCCCAGGGTCAAGATTGGGACACTTAAAAGTTTTACTCACCAGGAAAGTCTCACCAGAGGAGAGGCGTGGGAACTGTGTGGCTCCCCAGAGGCTTTTATTGTCTCATTAAGCTCTTCTTAATGAGAATTTCCTCACCTGCTGCAGTGTCCCTCCCATTCATTTGCATTCACTATCCTGCTGATAGTACTCAAGGCTGTCAGCTCCCACTCCTTCCTTTTTCCTCATAACTATTCTGAGCCCGTTTTTTATCTCCCTGATCTCATCCAGGTCCCAGGGAGAAAATACTTTCTCCTCTTTTGTTACTGCTTGCCACATCCTCCTTGGCTGGTTTCCTCCCTGCCATCTCTGCAGCTTCTCCTGGCTCCAGAGCCACCTGCAATAGTCTCTCCTCCAAGGCAAGGCAGCAACAGCTGCTCGTGGTGAGACCCCTGACTTAAATGCTCACTAAAAACTTGCTTGTTCTCTCAGCTAAGGCTCCCCATGCGCAGCCTGGGATCACAAACACCTCAATGCCTGCCCCCCGAACACCGCGGTAGCTCTGCCCATCCCAGCCAGTGTTTGTAGGGCGGGGCTGTCGGATCTGCCCCTCTGCAGGACCAATGAGGCCGCGGGTTCAGCACCTTTCTCAATGACTGCAAACACTGGGGGGTTCAGGCTGTTCCCCCCCTCCCATGGCATCTGAAAGAGCCTTGACAGCAGAGCTGCGTCAGAGGGGGCACAGCTGCCAAAGCAGCCGTTCAGCCTCCTCTGATTGCTGTTGGAAAGTGTTTCCCCATTTTTTTCATTCAAGCTTTTCTAGATAAGCATATGGCAAATGGAAATATCAGAGAGAATGAGCTGCCTCCTAGTTGGGAATGAGGGACTGACAATTATCCCTGTGATAATGAGGTAGTCTGAACATGAAGGAACTCGATACAATGGGAGATTTATCATGGAAGCAGTCCCTTGGCAGCCTGGCCTGCCTTGCTGTCAGCATGGTTTCCCATTGCACAAGGGCAGGGATCGGACCCAGGGTGATAAATCCATCTCTATCCCAAGCTCATCCTGCTCCGTTACCTATGGCTTTTCCATGGTAATTCCTTAGATCACCCAGACACTGCTTCACTTAAACCATGTTGTCCCATGGGACTCTGTACCCACCTTGGATCTCCAAATGACCCAGAAAACTTTCTGCTTTCCTTCCTACCACAAACCAGGTCAACATTT
This sequence comes from Melozone crissalis, assembly GCF_028551555.1. Lineage (NCBI taxonomy): Eukaryota > Metazoa > Chordata > Aves > Passeriformes > Passerellidae > Melozone > Melozone crissalis. The sequence goes on along the minus strand of NW_026535790.1, from coordinate 14,360,767 downwards.
CAAATCCTGACCTTCAAGGCTGCCAGGGTAGAGGAGAGAGGCAAGCCAGGAGTCCGAGGCCTTGGTCCAACCCTCACGGAGACTCTTGTCACAAGGAATTATGTGGACTCTGCAAACAGATAAAGAAAACCAGAGAGAGCAAACCTGGGTCTGCAAAACCTTGACATGGCAATCGATGCTGTAGTTTACCATCAGGAGCAAGTAAATAGCCCCAGAGTTACGTGCTGCATGGCAAACATTGCGGTTTTATCTGCATGACAGGCAGCAATTTGTGACAAAGGTTAAATCTCTCTGCTCACTCAAGTTTGACGTATGATGGTCATGTTACATTCCCCGTTCTCAGCGGGTTTTGCATGAATGTGCCTGTGTGCCTTCAGGATCGTGACCTTCATTCAATACTGCATGGCCCAGCAGACCCATAATTAATCCCCAACATGTTCAGCTGACAGCTCTCATTCATAACATCATCCATGCAGAATGGTGAGGTACGTGTGAATTCCTACAATCCCTGGGAGTCAGAGATTTTCCAGCCACCGGAGCAGGGAGGCTCCAAGGCAGGTTTCTGACAGGATGAACAGGACAATTGGTAGGTTGGACTAATCTACAGGTAAATTGGGTAGGGCAGGAGAGGGAGGTGTGATACAGTCACTGCTCACTGAGGATGGGCTAGGAATGACAACACCTCAGTGCTGGCATTCCTGTTACGTGACCAACATTTTCTACTCATAAAAATCTAAGAGGTCCAGAGGCTTATGAAGCCTGTAAGAAAGTCCCCACCTTCTTCACCCTGGACAGTTTGCAAACATGAAGCTTGGCCAGATTCAGCTCAGCCACTTGTTTTTCTCCCAGTCACTGGTTTTCAAATGTACCCAAAGGTCTGAAACCCAAATAAACCATAACCATTTTCTGGCAATCAGATCCATGTGCCCCAGGCAAATCCTCACACCCAGGTCATGTCCTGTCTGCCTCACTCATAGGGCTGCTGCTAATACCAGTGGTTTGTTTCCAAATTCTAGATATTTGATCTTTTTATCTGCTTGTTCTTTTACCAAAGATGAACCTGCTCAGTCAGGTTGGATCAAGTGTTTATCCCACAGGCAACACAACAGGGTGGGTATGTTTTACACAAGTTTATTGGGGGACAATATTCATTCACCAACAGCACAAAATATCAGATCTCTGCTATTTAAGGGCTGGGAGCATGTCAAACACAAACAGAGATTAGCATTGCTCAGAAATACATCAAATCTGAGTAACAGCAGCACAACCACTGATTTGTCCTGTCTGAGGAGAGAAAAGAGTGTCTTAGTCACTATTCCATTCTCTACAAAAATACATACAGCCATTGTGTTTAACCCTATTTCTATAAAGGCTCCATACACAAGAGTCAAAAGGCACATGGAGAAACATACTGCTACTTTGACCCACCTTGCTGCAGCTCCAGAGAGCTCTTCCATCCCCATTGTGTGTTCAATCACAGCATATTTGAGACATCTCCAAAACACAAAATCCCACCACACTAGTATGCGCAGCCCCTTGCAGTCCCCAGTCCCACGATTTGAGCTCTGAAATGAGGGAAAATGCAGAGAAAAGAACGGCCCCTTCCACAGCAGCTCCTGCTCAGACCCTCGGCACCTCCACTTCCGAAGCAGACCTGGACTTGCGCCGGCCGGTCAGGCTGCCCAGGACCGACTCCTCGCTGAGGGCCCCCTCGAAGGCGGACAGGATGGACTGGCGGAACTTCTCCTTGAAATCCGGCCCCACGAAGACGTACAGGATGGGGTTGATGCAGCTGTTGAAGAAAGCAAGGCTGGAAACCAAGGGGATCCCTATGTAAAGGGCCAGTTTCATCTCATGGCTGGAAGAGCTGTTGGATATTTCCAGCAAGGAGAAGACGTGATATGGGAAATAACAGAGGAAAAACGAGACTGTGACAGCAATGATGATTCTGTAGGGCTTTGCAGAGTTGGCCAGCTGCCTTCTTTTCAGCTTGACAGCCACGACGCTGTAGCAGATGAGAATCACCATGAAGGGGATGAGGAACCCACATAAGAACCGCGTGACGATCATCGCCTTGTGCCGCATCCTCCACAGCCTGCGCGTCGCCTCCGACGTGTAATCATCAGACAGAGCAAAATTATTGTAACAGCTGGTGACGTTCCTGGAGCTGACCAGGGTGTCCCGAAAGACGAGGTACGGGGAGCTGAGCAGCACAGCCAGGCCCCACGTCCCCAGCGCAATCCTGGCCGCCAGCTCCGGGCTCCTGCGGTTGTGAGACCAGACGGGGAACGCCACAGAAACGCAGCGGTCCATGCTGATCACCGTCAGGAGGAAGACGCTGGCAAACATGTTGAGGAAGGCCATGGTGCTGTTCAGCTTGCACAGCAGCTTCCCAAAGGGCCAGTGGAAGCCCAGGGCGGTGTAGGCGATGCTGAGGGGCAGGAAGAAGGTAAAGATGAAGTCAGCTATGGCCAGGTTGAGGAACCAGATGGAATTCACCGTCTTCTTCATCTTGAAGCCTGCAATCCAAATGACGAGGCCGTTGCCTGACACCCCCAGCAAACAGGCGATGCTGTACACCACCATGGAGAGGATGTGCATGGCCCTCTGCAGCCCAGAGTAGTAGTCATGGTCAGTGGCAGTGTCAGGCTGCTCCGTGGGGCAGCTGGCAGAGAAGGGAAAAGGGGAAGAAAAGGTGCTGTCCATCACTAGCAAGCCAAGACCTGGAATCACAACAAAACTGTTATCTGCTGCTCAAGAGAGGTGAAAATCTTTGTGAGCAACTGTACACAAAATGTGTATGAAAAGCTAGATTAGATTAATTAGTGTATAATTAATATAAAGTCCTTCTCTACAGCACATGCAGCTTCACAGAAACCAACCCCAATTTTGCTGTTGATGTCAACCTGTCAGAACAACACCCTCATCACCAGCCCACAGCAGCAATTCAGCATGGACCAGCAGCAAAACCATTGAAACCCAGATCCCCCCATTGTGACCAATCCTCTTTGGATGACCAGTAACAAATTATGACACCAAAAACTACCTAGACTGGCAACAATGATATTAACAGACTTATTCTTCCAGGGAGATGCAGAACAACACCTGAGCTATATCCAAGCGTAACCACAGACCCTTTACCCACCCACCACCCTCTGGTGAGCCCACCCTCCTCCTCCTCTCTCTCCTGTTCATCCTGGCACTTGCCTTGGCAGACCTGGCAAGACTCACTGTGCTGTTCTTGGCTGCTCTGCCCACTGAGGGTAGTCTCACCCTCCTGCCTGGCTCCCCTTGTGCTGCTCCTCTCCGGGGTGACTCACACTGCCTCGCCCCATTTTCCCATGGCTTGGGATCACGCGGAATTTAGTAGGATCACTTATTCCCTAATTTTCTTCCTCAATTTATGGTGTGTTGATTTAACCCCTGAAGCCCCAGGGGGTGCAGGTTCCTCGGGGCTGGTTGGCCAAGCCCACCCACTAACTCGGATGTGATGAATGAAGAAAACACAAAACAGCGCCGCTCTCCTGCCTGAACCATTCACCCCCTGGCTGCTCCCCTTCCTGAGCACCCCGAAATCCCTCTGGGTACCCGTGAGGGGTACAGGGCCAGCTCCACTCCCCACAACAGCAGCAACGTGCCCAGCCTGTGCCAGGGCCTGGAGACACGGCCTTGGCAGGGGGGTGCCTGGAAATGTCCCTGCCCGCTGCACGGTGTTGGGGTGTCCCATCCTTCGGCTCGTGGGGGAAGTGGCGGGACACCGGGAACACCGCAGGGTTGGCGGAGAAGCACCGGGGGGTGCACGGCAGGCAGGGCCGGAGCTGCGGGTGACAGGAGTGACAGCAGAGGGGTGACAGCACAAGAGGGGTGACAGCAGAGGAAGGGTGACGACACAGGGGTGACAGCCGCGGGCCCCCCGCCCCTCCCGGCCCAAGGTCACCCGCGCCCCGGGCGCCACGTGCGGGCTGCGCCGCCGGCCCCGCCCCTGCGCTGGCCAATGGGAGGCGGGGAGGGGGCAGAGCGCGGCGCTGATTGGCCGCGGCGCGGAGGGGGCGGGGCCCGGCCGGGCTATGGTAGCGCGCGGGCTTTGGCGCGGTAGCGGAATCGGGAGCGGGTAAGGACCGGGACCGGGACCCAATCTGGGTGTGCGGGTGGGCAGAGCAGGGCCGGGGCACGGCATCCCGCTGAGGGGCACAGCGCCGGTCCCCGCCACGCGGGGCAGGGCAGAGGGGCGCGCCACCAGGCTCTCGGGATGTGGGAGGTGATGGAGTCCGGCTACAGGGGGTGCAGATCTAGGTAGAGACAGAGCTTCGGGGATGGGGCTCCCCAGGTGAGGTACCAGGTGTGCGGGAGGTCTCATCCTGCCTGGGAATGGCAGCTCTGTCCCTCTGTGCAGTGAGTGCTGCAGCACCCTGGGCTGGGGACCATGCAGGACCTGCGTCCTGCTCAGAGCCACAGCACTGCCCCTCGCAGCCTTTGCTCAGCCCAGCCTCTCCGGCCGTGAGGATTCCCACCCTGCCAGTGAGCCTGGGCTCGGGCCAGAGCATGGCTGAGCATCCCTGCCCAGCAAGGGCGGCGTGAATGGACTTTGGCAGCTTGGCACAAGGAAACCACGTGGGATTGCTTAATAACCTGCTCACGGACCTTCACCCGTCCTTGGGGGTTAATGAGTAAAAAGATGGATTGTTTTATGCCAAGGCAGCAGCTAGGCTGTTATTCCTTCCCCAAAAGCAGCATCAACCGGGCCAGAGGGCTCCTGCCAGGCCTGGGCATCACCCATGCCACGGAGCCCAGCAGAGGCAGAGCTGCTGCCTCTCAGGGCCTCTCAGCTCCACAGGATGCTTCAGTCAGGGTTTGGGGCAGGACTCTGACCTGCTGGGGTTTTGCCCAAGGGAAAGCAGCCAAGAGGTTCAAGCGTGCTGGGCATCACAGCATGTTAAACTGAGATCTGTGGGTACAAGCACTTCACTGCCCTTGAAATTAAACATCAGGCACTGCCGAGCTGGGCAGGGGGAGCTCAGGGAGGGGTGGTGATGGGAGAGCATCAGACATTATCAAAGCACAGGAATTAGCAACCTGATCTTAAATCAGCAGGGGAAGCCTGAGGGTTGTGTGTGTTTTCCTCACCCATCAGCCTGTGGCTGTTCTCAGGGAATACACGGGATGGCAGCAGGCAGCACTCAGGGAGATGTGGAGGCACCCAGCCCTGCTGCCATCCCACAGGCTCCCTGCTCCCCTGGCAGGTGACTCAGAGCCAGCAGCAGCACCATGGCGAGCTCAGCACAGGGCCTGCCCAGCGCCGAGCTCTGGGCCTCCCATAACAAGATGGTGATGGAGCCGCTGGACACCAACGACCCCGAGGTGAGAGCCCCTTCCTGGCTCCTGCCCAGCTGCCTCATTGTCCCCCAGCCAGCCATGGGGATGCTGACCTGGTCAAGCCAAGGACATGGCAGGGTCCAAGGCTGAGCTGCTGGAGCCCATCCATCCTCTGTGCCCTCTGTGGCTGGTAGGGATCAGCTGCACCAAGAAGGGATCACATCTCTGTTCTCCAGCACCTTTCCAAGCCCCTGTTCCTGTGGTGGAACATCCACATCTCCATGCAGAGATGGCTGAGGCCATTTCTCTCCTTTCCCAAAGGTGCACAGCATCATCAAGAAGGAGAAGCAGCGGCAGAGGTTGGGGCTGGAGTTAATTGCATCGGAGAACTTTGCAAGCCGAGCAGTCCTGGAGGCCCTGGGATCCTGCATGAACAACAAATACTCTGAGGGTTACCCAGGACAGAGGTATGGGGCTGGGGCTAAGGCCCACCAACCCAAACCCTGGCAGGGTAGGAGAGGAACCAGAGAGGGAAGCAGGGTCCTTGTGCTGGCAGCCAGGCTCTTCCAGGACAGGCTCTGACCTTCTCAGCCTCTGTCCTTGGCCACACATGGGACAGTCCCAGCAGGGTCACATCTGCTGTGGCTGCACAAAAGGGGCACCACCCCAGTGTGTCCCCAGCCTGGTGACAGGGCCTGTTCTGAGTCCTGAGTTTGGTTTTATCCTTGTCCTGCACTGCAGGTACTATGGCGGGACAGAGTTTGTGGATGAGCTGGAGAGGCTGTGCCAGAAGCGAGCCCTGCAGGCTTACCGGCTCGACCCCCAGAAGTGGGGAGTCAATGTCCAGCCCTACTCAGGTATTGGGGTGCTCAGGAAAGCCAGGGCAGGCCCCTGTGTGCCCCAGCATTCATACCCAACCCGCTGTGCTCTCTCTGCAGGGTCACCTGCAAACTTTGCAGTGTACACGGCCCTGGTGGAGCCCCACGGCAGGATCATGGGGCTGGACCTGCCTGATGGTGGCCACCTCACCCACGGCTTCATGACAGACAAGAAGAAGATCTCTGCCACCTCTGTCTTCTTTGAGTCCATGCCCTACAAGGTAGGGAGCTGCTCCAGCCAGAGCCAGGATGCACCTATCATAAGTATTGGTGCCTCAAAGTGAAAAGTGCCAGGCCTCCCTCCTGCAGGACAGCACTGCAGCTGATCTTCACCACAGTGAGGTGGCTGAAGCCTCCTCTTCCTCTCCCAGGTCAACCCCAAGACCGGTTACATCGACTATGACAAGCTGGAGGAGAACGCCCGGCTCTTCCACCCCAAGCTGATCATAGCAGGTAAGGGTCACACCTGTACCAACCTCCCTGGTGGCACGGCTGGGGTGGCTCCCTGAAGCCCATGGATGCTGCAGTACCAGGAGGAAACCTCCAACACAACCACCCCGCAAGGAGCTTGTGTACTGTGCTTGTGTACAGCCTGCTGGGCTGGCTGCACTGCAGGCCTGCTCCTGGGGCTGAGCCAGGGTCCTGCACATCTGCTCCCGTCCCCTCCTGTCCCCCGCTCACCGCTGTCCCCGCAGGTGTCAGCTGCTACTCGCGGAACCTGGACTACGCCCGCATGCGGAAGATCGCGGATGACAACGGGGCGTTCCTGATGGCAGACATGGCGCACATCAGCGGGCTGGTGGCTGCCGGCGTGGTGCCCTCGCCCTTCGAGCACTGCGACATCGTCTCCACCACCACCCACAAGACGCTGCGGGGCTGCAGGGCCGGAATGATCTTCTACCGCAAAGGTGCCCGGGGTGCCGGGAGAAACGCTCCTTCCTGCTCTAACTGGGAAGGAGGGAGGGCAGAAAGATCCCAGGAGTGCCTGGGGAGCTTCCCTGGGCTAACCCTGGCTCAGATTTGAAGAGGAACAACCGCTGTGCCTGCTGTGAGCAGCCAGGGGGTGAAAGCAGCTCGTGGGAAAAGGGTGGCTGCGCTGCCTTGTCACCATGTCCTCCCTGTCTCACAGGCACCCGCAGCGTGGACCCCAAGACAGGCAAGGAGACCCTCTACAACCTGGAGAGCCTCATCAACCAGGCAGTGTTCCCAGGGCTGCAGGGAGGCCCACACAACCACGCCATTGCAGGTATGCAGCCAGGCTGGCTGCCAGCTCCAGCATGGCAGAGGGAGCTGGCAAAGGGCTCCTGGCAGGGCTCTGACCCCCAGCAGCAGCACAGGAGGCTCCAGCTGCCCTACAGAGCTCACAGACTGGGGACACTGTGGCAAAAGGCAGCTGGCGATCCAGCATTGCCCAAGGAGTGACCAAGCCCATCCTGTCCTGTGTTTTGGCTCATGGCTCATGCCATGTTAGGGCAAAGGAAGGATCAGTCCATTCATTCATTCAGCTTCCATATGGCTTCTGCTGGCAGTGCCATTGCTGATGGGAGCCCCCCAAATCTGACCCTGGCCTGCCTCTATCCACAGGGATTGCTGTGGCACTGCATCAGGCCATGACACCCGAGTTCAAGGCTTACCAGCAGCAGGTGGTGGCCAACTGCAAGGCACTCTCATCAGCACTGATGGAGATGGGCTACGACATCGTCACAGGTGAGGACACGTCTTGGCAGTGGGATGGGGCTGACCCTGGGCAGCTCTTCAAGGACACCATGGCAGGGCTCTGTTGGCACAATTCCTCACTCCCTGTTAGATCTCAAGTCTTCTTTTGCTGAAGCACTTCCCCAGTCCCACCAAAGCCCTCTCTTTGCAGGGGGCTCTGACAACCACCTGATCCTGGTGGACCTGCGCAGCAAAGGCACAGATGGCGGCCGGGCCGAGCGGGTGCTGGAGCTCTGCTCTATTGCCTGCAACAAGAACACGTGCCCTGGTGAGGGATCCCACAAGCTCTGCCAGCCCCTGCTCAGCCCCAGGAGCCAGGCTGGATGCCCACAGGTGGTTTCAGTGCCAGGTTGGGTCACGGGTGCCTCGTTGTGCTGCAGGTGATGTCAGTGCCCTGCGGCCCAGCGGGCTCCGATTCGGGACCCCGGCGCTGACCTCGCGCGGCTTCCGGCAGGACGATTTCCGCAAGGTGGCCCAGTACATCCACAAAGGTGAGCTGGGGGTGGGGAGCCTCAGCTCCAGCTCCAGCCTGGATCAGGGCAGCTCCCCTGCATGAGGAGGCACCAGCTGGCAAGGGAGAACACCCAGCAATGAGGAATAACCATCCTACCTCCACATCTGGATGTGAGGGAGGGCATCTGGCCACAGCTGGGACCAGCCAAACTCTCCCCGCTGTAGGCAGTGGGCTGAAAGCCTGTCCCTCTGGCAGTTCTCTCCCCGTTATCCTCAGGAGTTCCAAGTTGTGTCCCTGGGCAGCAAGTCCCTGAGATGGGAAGGAGGGAGGGAGCAGGGCCGTGTCCCAGGGGGCAGCAGGGCCATGTCCCGGGGGGCAGCAGGGCCATGTCCCGGGGGGCAGCAGGGCCGTGTCCCGGGGGGCAGCAGGGCTCCGTCCCAGGGGGCAGCAGGGCTCCGTCCCAGGGGGCAGCAGGGCTGGGAGAGCCCTGGGCTGCAGCAGCTGTGAGGGCTGACTAAAACATCTCCATCCTGGCAGGGATCGAGCTGGCTCTGCGTGTGCAGAAGGACATGAGCCCCAAGGCCACGCTGAAGGAATTTAAGGACAAATTGGAGGACCCAAAATACCGTGGGGAGCTGAAGGCACTGAAGGAAGAGGTGGAAGCCTTTGCAGCCACGTTCCCGCTGCCAGGGCTGCCTGTCCTGTAAGGGGACACAGCCATGCCCACTCCTGGAGCCACAGGAATACCCAGGATCATGGCACACCCCCAATCCCCAGCCTGACACCAACACCCCAGTGCCTTCTCCCAGCCCTTCCCTGTGGAGCTGCAGCAGCAGCTCCTCCTTTGTCTCTTACTCCCCTTTCCCCTCCCATGTGGGGCACAGGGACCCCATGAGTACAACCCCTGTGGGGACACCAGCCCTGCACCACAGTGTCACCGAGCACCAGGTCACCCTCACTCACCCCATGGTGCCATCCAGCTCCTGCTGGCTGTGGAGCAGCAGATGAGATGTAGGCTGGTCTGTCCACATTCCCTGAACACCCTGCCCATGGCAGTGTGAGGGACAGGGGCTCCAGCTGCACAGGAACCTCACAGCCACTAAAGTCCCCCTGGTTTCAGCCTCGAGGATTCCCCTTCATCCTGTGTGCCTTGCCACCTCACAGGCTACGACAGGGCCAAGCCTTGTCCTGAACATCCCTCCTGGGATCACCATCCCATCCTAACCAGGTCCTCCAATATTTTCTCAGAGCCCTTGGCACAAAGCTTAGGTTGAACCATTTTTTAATAAGCACGGTAAAATTAAGAATTGAACCACAACAAATGACAAGAATTATAAGCTTTAAAAAATACGACCAATTTTTTTTTTTTTTTTTTTTTTTTGTATTTCAAAAATATCTGAACCCAAATAAATATTTTTTTTTAAAAGTACATTTCTCAGACTAGTCATTTGGTGTTAACATCAGTTAAACTCTTGTGCAGTGACACTTACAGCACGACACTAAGACATGCTTGGGTTTCTCCCGGTCACACTCGCCCTAACTACTGACGCAAGCATTCGGCACGCACAGGCACACACACGGAACTCAACATGCAGGAATAGGATACAGTGCTTTGAAAATAAGATGAGAATTCATCACAGCCTCCTGGCAGCCTTGAGAGGCAGCTGCAAGCCCAGCCCCATCCCCGTGGCAGCAGCCGTGCTGCCGGCAGGACCGGGTACCCTGCTGCTGCCTTCCAGTGAAATCCGTCCCAGGGAGCAGGGGCTGGGCGTTTGTGACCCCTCCAATGCTGGGGTGCAGTTGGGTGCTCTGACATTGTGCTCTGGGGCAGGGGTTCTCCTGCAGCCTGGGCAGCTCCCTGAATTCCCTCAGACCCTGTTACAGGAGCCTCCTCACTGTGCTGCTGCAAGCCCTGGGTCCTGCCCAACTCCTGCAATCTGCAGGGTGGGCTGGCCCCCACCACCAGACCAGGGGCTCAGGACCCTCACACTCAATAAAACCCAAAGAACTGGCCTGGGGGCACAGAGCCATCAGCTCCCACCCTGGAGTACCTCTCCCACCCTCCCACCACGGTGAATATTGCTAGAGTATAGGCAGCTCTGTGGAGCTGCTCAGAAGTGATTGCTATCAGATGAGAGGAAATCTGAGCACTGTTCTCTGAGAAATGAAACCTTTGTAGGGTTAAGATCACCTACAGCTATGGCTGAGCCTCCCGGGCTGGGAGCTGGAAGCAGGGGGGTTAGTGGGGAGCAGAGCAGGGGCTGGCAGCTGGGGAGAGCAGGAGTGGGGAACGGGAGCCCTCCCTCCTGGCCAGGAGAGGCTTCAGCTCTGATGAATTCTGATCAGTGAACACCTCCCCTCCCTGGCAGCCGGGGGAGCCAGCGGGGCCGTGCAGGAGGGAGTGGGGACATGCTGGGTGGCAGCACTCACAGAAGCAGGGGACACGGCCATGCAGGGCACCGCTGGCTCTGGCAGCTGAACGGCTGGTGAGGGTGGCACTGCCACTGCCAGGACCCCCCTGCTCCTCGGGGAAGGATGGCTCAGGCAAGACATAACACACACGTCATGGCAGGAGCTGTCAGTGCAAAGGCTGTGGTTTGTTGTTAGTCTGTGAATATCAGAAACTGGTGAGGTGCCACACCAGAGATGGGGGAAGTCCTAAAGTGCCAATACAGGATCTGCACTGTACAGCAGAACAGAGACAGAGAAATTACAGAGGAAAGAGGAACTCAGCTCCCAGACACCAGCTGCCCTCAGAATCCCTCCAGTTTCTGCCACCACAAGCAGAGAGGGCTCCAAACGCCCAGAGGTGCCACAATCTGGTGTCCACTCCCCTTTTCCAGTCCAAGTTCAGAGGTTACACTGCTGAGAGGAGCACAAGCACTCCAGGGCGTGTTTCTCCACAGCTCCCAGTTGCAGATAATGCCAGAGCTCCTGTTGGGAATCAGAGATGTTCCAGCCCCTGGGGCATCCTCCCCAGTCAGAGCTGCTTGGTGGCAGAGAGGTGAAGCAGGTCAGACAGGTGGCAGTGCAAGTATTGCTCAACACAGCCTTGAGTATCAGATACTACAGGTTGGACAGAGGGAGTAAGAAGTGAGTTATTTCTCAATTTATGAGCACAGCTGAACACCACAGGTCGAAACCACTGTGACTAAAATGAGCCACCACGAATCATCGCTCCCACTCCGTGCTGGAGGAAGACGTGTGAGTGAGTCAGCAGGAAAAAAGTCTGTCTGTCTGTCCTTCCCTCCCTCCCACCTCAAACCCAAACAGCACTGGGTGGTTTCCCAGCAGGAAACAAGCTCCTGGTTTGAGCCCTGCTCCAGAGCAGGCTGCTGGGAGCTTTCATCTGCCTGGTGTCACCTGCATTACTCATCTCCCTCCTCCCCCAGGGAATGTCACCTCAGCCTTAGTGTGGAAGTTTGGGTGTGCATGAATCAATCCGGGGCACCTTGAGGCACCTCAGGAAGCAGAAAATTGGATGGACACAGAGCCTTTCACCAGCAGACTCAGCTCACATGAGACAGGAGGGCACAGGCAGGACAGGAAAAGGCTTTGAACACACTGTAAAGGTGAGAAGCTCACCTTCAGCAAAGGCCACACCACCCTGCTTCCAGCCACAACCTCAAAACACCATCACAACAACCCCTGACCCTGGAGATCCCTCTGGACAGAACCATGAGGCCAACTTGACTGAGCCACCACAAACAGCAACAACCTTAAAAACACCTTTCTGCCCTGTTGGTTTGTACCCCAGAGAGCCTTTCCAGGGGAGAGGAGGAGGTGGCACAATCCTGAGGCACTGATGCTGGTGCAAAATGACAGCCTCCCCCAGGAGCCTCCCTGCCTCCAGACAGGGCTTTGGAGCAGTGCAGGTCTCACAGCAAGTCTCAGTGGGGTCTAAGCCACGCTGGGGAACCCCAGGCTGTACACAGAAACCTCCCAAGCTCAGAAGGAATATCACATTCACCTCCAAAGCTGCCTCACATTATCACCATAAACAGAAGTTTAAAAAAAACCCAACAAACTTAAGAACAGATCAGCTCTTGTATGATGTCAGCTGCTCTCACCCCGTAATCAGCATTAAAAAGAATTAAAACCAAGATTAGTTTTCCTAGAAAGACTTTTCTTACTTGGGAGTACCGTGGGAGCTGCTGCTGCCCATGGCACTGGGCAGAGCAGCCCAGGATCACCCATGAGACTCCAGAGGGAAGTGCTGTGCTTGGGCACAAAGCTTGGGGCACTGACAGGAACCACCTGCGAGTGCCACCATGTTGGTGGTACCTCCTTTATGGCACAGAAGCTTTGAAAGGAAAAGTTCTCAGTACCCAGGCTCAGGGAGCAGCAGTTGTGCCCCATCCAGAGCCACCCAGGAGCCCTGGGAGAGGTAGTCAGGACATGACAATGGCTCAGCCAGGAGCAGCAGGCAGCAATGCCAGCTCTGTTTCACCACAAGGCACAAACGCCAACTCCCCAACAAAATAAAATTAAGTAAAATAAAATAAACTATTATGGATAAAACACAGAATCCAGTACATTCATCCCCGATCTCTCCTGAGCACTTGCACCTCACCAGCCTGTGCTAACAGCCTGCTGTCTCACAGCGTGGCTCCAGCTGAATCACATCATTCCTCCACCACAAAAAGCACCTAAAAACAGGGCCCTCACCCTCCTTCAGTTCCCTCCTGCCTTTAAACCTTTAAAAAGCCACCCCCGACCTCACACGCTCTGAGCATTCCCAGTGTCCCTAAGGATGCACAGTCCCCCTACAGCCTGAGGATGATCCCAAGGCTCCCTGCAGCCTGAGGAGGATGCCCAGGCTCCCTGCGGCCTGAGGAGGATGCCCAGGCTCCCTGCGGCCTGAGGAGGATGCCCAGGCTCCCTCCAGCCTGAGGAGGATGCCCAGGCTCCCTGCACACCCAGCAGATGGGCTGTGACAAATGAACAAGGCACAGTGCTCTACATTCGCAGCGGCCGGCGCCTCGGGGCTCACCAGCCTTAGGGACCGCTTCCACCTTCCTGATTTTAACCACGCTGGGAAAGCCTTTCTGGAGAGAAGCACGTGTGCCTCCACTGTGCCCCCACTCACCCAGGGATGACCTATCCTGGGAAGTGCCCAGAAACACAGTGCAGGAAGGGACAGCACCCACTGTGGCTGTGCACAGGCCTGTGAGCTGCTGCCCTGCCAGGGGGCTCTGAGCTTCACTCCCATGACAGTCACTGGTGGATACAAAACTTCACATGGCCTTTATACCTCTGGTCACAGCCCTGGCTCCATGGAAGGGCCTGACAGTGCTCAGGGCTCTGGCAGAAGCATGCAGGACACTGTGCTATGTGGGGGGCTGCACACTGGTCAGTACTGATCCCCGAGATCACCTCCCCTCATGCCATAACCCCCGGGATGCTGCCGTGATCCACTTTAACAGTGCCCCTTCTAACATGTACAGAGTGCCTGATGGTTTATGTGATGGAACACCTATGCTTTTGGCTACAGGGAACACCCAGAAATCCAGAAATCCACTCCCACAGCCCCAGATTTCTGTGGAGCAGACACCAACACCTGGGCCCCTTCCCCACGTGTGAGAGCTGCTGCAGACAGCAATGCCAAGCACGGATGAGCTCTGTCAGACCCTGCACGCGGGCACAGGGCCTGTGCAAGGCTAGATTTTGTACAAAAAGCTGGGCACATAGTCAAATCTGAGCAGGGGGTTCCCCCCCCGCCCCGGTTCCTGAATGTAGTGCAGCTTCAGCAGCTCGGCCAAGTACTGCACGATTTTGACATCCTCGTTGGCAAGGCCCAGCTGAAGCTTTAGGAAGTTCATCCTGCGACTCACGACGGATTCCTCCGGTTCCCTTTCGCTGATGGGGAGGTGCAAATGGTGGCAGAAGGTGAAGAGGAAGGCTTTGGAGCACAGCTGGGTGAGGATGCTCTGCACGTGCATGTAGTAGGTGCTGCCCCGCTTGATCTGGGTGCGGTGGTCGGCCAGCCTGGCCACCACGCTGCCCTTGTACAGGGGGCACCGCAGGGTCTTGCTGTCGGCGTCCAGGATGCTCAGGTAGCGGCTGTAGCGGCTCAGGGCGTGCAGCACGTTCACCCCGCCAGGGGACACTGCCCTGCAACGGCAGCACACAGGTCAGGGCTGCGGGGCAGCCACAAGGAAGCAGCACGGGGTGTCCGTGCCCTGTGCAAGAGCTCTGGGGGTGAATAAAGCCTAAAGGGGGACAAACTGGCTCTAAAGAAACCTCCATTCCCTGGATTTCCACATGCCCTGATCTGTACTGTGCATGCTGCAGCATAAACCACCACACTTCTGGTCAGCTCCCTCTCTCAGTGACATGCAGAGGGACTCACAGGACATCTCTGGTGAGCAGACACATTTTACAGCAGCTCAAAGCCTCCCAATGTGACTCAGAAACCCAAAGCATCCCCCCTTCCCAAGAGTTCCCCCCAGATCCCCTTGGAATGGAGTGTTCTGAGGTGGTCGAAGCCCTGAGTGGAGCAGAACCTTCTGAATTTCCTAAAAGACAGAACCACTCTTAACCCACAACATTTCCTGGCTGAGCCTATTTGTCACTCAGGTGCAAACCCACAGCTCACAAGGATGCAATTACCCACCAAGCTTAACCTAATGGTATTGAAATGCAAATGAGCAGCCTACGCACACCCTTCAGCTCCTCCATGCTTTGTGCTGACAGCTGCTGGGCTGAGATACAGCTCCCAGCCTCTAACTGGGAGCCCTAACTGGTGTAGGGGCTGCCCCAGTGCCCAGGCAGCACCTGGCCATAGGAGACACTGGATCCTCACTGGAATAAATAGTTCAGCCTCTGAATTCCTCCCCAGAGCCCTCCTACAAATGGTTTGTGGAGAGCAGCCACATTAAACTGAGCACTTAATTAACATTCCACGGAGGAGAGCTGAAATGACTGACACATGTTACAGGCAGCTCTTAAATAAAGATTTCTGTTTATAAAAATGGCATCTAACCACAAACATTGAGCAACGAGTAAACACTTGGGGTTTTTAAAAACCTCCCTGACAGACAGAGAGCTTGTGAGCAGCTGCTGGCAGAGCTGTCATCCTGCCTCACAAGCACAGAAATGAGAGCAAACTCACAGTTTTGGATAATTTTCCCCAGCAATACAATACTCTGCAGCTCAGCAAGCAGGTTTCTGTGTTTTAATTTTCCTGCTGTTTACAAACACTCCTGCAGGAGCTGTTCCAGCCTGGCTCTGAGCACTGTCTGCCACTCTGACTCATGTTTTCCACGCTGGTGACAGCAATGGCCATTCCCTGCCATACCTGCACCCAAAGCACAGAACACATCCTGGAACACAGCAAAAAATCCTTTTCATCAACAAGGGCAGGGCCCTTGAGTTGAGCAAACATTCTGTGCTAGTATGAGCTAATAAGTGAAGCCACAGTCCAGGACTGGGTGTTGGGAAGGGGCACTTGTTTTTGGGACAGCTCTCACCCTAAGCAGAGGTTTCCTACAATCCCAACACTGCTCCTGCACAGCTCCAGGGACCTTTCTTCCTCACCAGCACAGCCTGAGGTGCTGCACTCCAATTCTGACCTACAAACCTCATCACCTGTTCAATAGGCTCCAGAAGGTAAAGAAGGCTCCTCCCCTCCAGCACAGCACCATCTACCCTAAAATTCCAGCTAGAAATGTGAGAAGAGTTCCAGCAGGAGATGGCAAAGCAGAGCACACAAGGAACTCCAGGAACTTAGAGCAGATCATCCAGGAACCCAGCAGGACTCAGATGTTTGTTCTCTGCTTTGCCAGGCAAAAACCTCCTGGCCAAATAACTCACCTGAGGCAGGCAGGCAGCAAGTGCCCAGCAGATGTTTTAAAGATTAACTCTCAAGTGAGGCTGGATACAGGGATAAACCTGCTCCTTTTCCTACCAGCAGAAATTCGTGGCAGCTACATTGATAATTAAGAAACCTCCCCTTCACACTCATTGCCCTCTGAGTTGAAGCTCTTACCACACACCTCAACCCTACTAAAGCAATCAGACCCTTCCATTTACCTCTGCAGTCCAATCAACTTCCACTTCTGGAAATCCACCAGGTGCAGAGCGGAGGTGACCCAGTGCTTCACGGGCTTGGCGTACCCACCGCAGCTGGGCACGAAGATGGAGAGCGCCGTCACCAGCCTCTTGACCATGGCCTCGTCCTCTCCCAGCACCACCAGGGTCCTGCCGCTGAGCAGGGAGTAGATGGCGGGGTGGGCAAAGGGGTACTGGCGGATGAAGCGCAGCGCGTTCTGCCCGGCCCTCTTCCTGTGCCTGTCCGCGGCCGCCGCGCACGCCGGCTGCGCCGGGGACGGGGTCCTGTCGGAGCACGTGGAGGCGGCGCTGCTGATGAGGCTGGTGGAGTCCGAGCACTCGTCCAGGCTGCTCTTACTCACCTCCCTGCTGCCCGTCAGGCGGCGCGAGTCGGGCTCGTAGGGCAGGAGCCCCGCCGGGAGGGCCTGGTGGGAGGGGAAGCCCCCGCGCAGCCCCTGCTCGGCCGGGCCCCGGTAGGGCTGCGGCGGGATCCGCACCACGCCGTCCTCCTCGCACGGCCTCTGCCGCAGCTGCTCGGCCAGCGGCTCCAGGAAACTGGGGCTCTCCTTCCCGATGCAGCAGGCAGCATCCACCTGCACTAAGCTCTCCTGCTTGGAGATGTCGTCCTGCCCGTCGTGCGCGCCCGGGTTGGCTCTGGGGGTGAAGCGAAGGCCTCCCTCGTCATCATCCGCGTAGGGCTCCTCGTTAATGGCACTTGGGTAGCTGGCTTTGAAGTCCTCTGGGATGAGGGCCTCGGAGGGACACGTGCTGAGCACCTCGATGCTGTCCTCGCTGACCGTGCGCCGGCTGCCCACCTTGCTGCGGCCGGCCTGGGGGCTGGCCATGGCGGGCAGGCTGGCCTGGCTCTCTGATTTGGTCAGCCCAGAGCCCGACTTCTCTGTCCCCAGCACCTCAATGCTCTCCCCGCTGCTGATGCTGCCTTTGATATCTGCATCCAGATAGTCCAGGTTCTCCTGCTGCTCAGACATCACGGACTCAGACATCTTGGGTTCTTCAGAGTCCTCCATCTCCTGCTCCATCTTGATGGGCACACACTCCACGCTGGATTTGTAGGAGCCCAGGCTGATGACCACTTTGGGAGCAAGGGACTCTTCCAAACACTTTTCATCCATGGCATCTTGGCCGAGCCCCTGGCAGCCTCTGTACTGTTTTTCAGGAGGTTTTTCATCCAGGAAAGACACATCCTCAAAGAGGAAGTTGGTGACGCTCTGCTGCTTGAGGAGAGCCCGGCTGATCTGCTCTGTCAGGAGGTAACAAACATCCCCTCGAAAAGTCCTCTCGATATGGTGCAACTGGTCAAGGGTTTGGGTGAAAAAATAAACATCACAGAGCTCCTCCAGCGTCTTCAGCTTCTTGTCAAAGCACTTGGCAGACTTGGCTTTGATGAGTTTGGGGGTGTAGGATGGCACGTGGGTGTAAAGGTGAGTCTCACCAGGCTCAGAGGCAGTCGGGTCCTGATCATGGCTGCCCGCATCCGCCCGGTCCAGGGCACACTCTGGCTCGTAGGCGTGGAATTCAGAGTCCTTCAGCTTCCTGTAGGGATACGACCGGATTTGTCTCAGCAGGTCTTGGTGCTCTATGATCGACTTTTCCACGCTGGCCAGCTCGTTGGCCTTCTCAATGGCCTGGGTTGTGTAGTACCCCTTGTCGTTGGCTTTCTTCTGCTGCTCAGTCTCGTTGTGCAGGACGGTCCTGGTGTAGTCAAGATCTTTCAGTTTCTTTTCCAGCTCGTTGGCAAAAGCTTTCCGGTTCCCCGTCTTCAGGCATTCGGAGGCTTTGGAGAACTCGGTGGAAAGTTCCTGAAACTGCTGCATGATTTTGTGCTCGTCAGCAGAAATGTAGGCCATGCAGAAGGGCCTCACAAAGCCCCTGGCTTCCAGGTCATACAGGGTCAAGTGGTGCACGTAGGCAAAGGCCCCTTCCTTGGAGTCCCCCAACACCACCTTGGAATCCTCCACAAAGTTCAGCTTCGGGTAGGCAGAGCCGGGAGGGTGCCCCACGAAGGATGCCTGGTAATCCACAGACATGATCCGCAGGGAAAAATAATTGAGATCGAAGGTGCCCGATACTTTGGCGTCATCGGGGATGGTCAGGAGGGGCTGGGGCCCCACTTGCTCCGAGAACTCGGAGATGAGGATGAAGTCCCGGGTGAACTTGGAGCCGGCGACCTTGGCCCAGGGGTTGGCACCCTGGCCGGAGAAGGGGAACAGCGGCACCGAGTACTCCTCGGGCAGGGGCGGCTCGCGGTACAGATCATCCTCCAGCTCCTCCTCCCTGGTGAAGGCCACCACGTCAGGGGCGCTGATCATATTTCCCGCAGGACGGGACCGACATGGAGGAGAGACGCGCCCCCGGTCCCCCCGCCACCGCCGGGCCCCGCGGGAGGCGCCGGCGCAGCCCCGGCCCGGCCCCGCCGCTGCCGCAGCCCCGTGTCCCCCTCACGCCGCCGCCATGGCCGGAGCCGCCGCCTCCTCACGGACCCGCAGCCATCTTGGAGTCACATGACGCGCGGCCTCTGACCCCGCCGGCAGGAAGCGACGCCACCGCCTCCTCTTCCTCCTCTTCCTCCTCTTCCTCAGCTGGAGTTGTTTATATTTACCGTCTTCGCCCTTTGTCGTTACCGACCGTGAGACGCGCCCAGCGGCGGCGGGAAAGGGTGAAAACCGAGGCGGAGCGGCTGCGGGAGGGGCGCCGCTGAGCATCTCGGGAGTTGTAGTTCCGTGGCGCCGCCGCGGCTGCGCTTTACGGCAGGACGTGACGGTGAGGGAGAGCGACAGCGGAGCGCGGGAGGTCTAGGAGGTGAGGGGGGAACGGGGAAGAAAAGGGCGAAGGAAAGAGAAAGGGAAGGGGAAGGGAAAGGGACAACCCGAGGGGGAATCGAGGGTGGCGAGGGGACTGCGCTGCCCCGGGTAAGGGACAGCCCAAGGAGGGGATCGGGGGTGATGAGGGGACTGCGCTGGCCCGGGTAAGGGACAGCCGAGAGGGAGCAGGGATGATGAGGGGACTGCGCTGCCCCGGGTAAGGGACAGCCCGAGGAGGATCAGGATGATGAGGGGACTGTGCTGCCCCCGGTAAGGGAGAGCCCAAGGGGGGATCGGGGGTGATGAGGGGACTGCGCTACCGTGGATAAGAGACAGGACCAAGGGATGGGCTGCGGGACCCCTGACAGCTGTGGCTGCAGGGGAGGCTGCCCTTGGTGACACCTTCGCCATCCCCGAGGGGCTGCCCCGAGCCTCCCGGTGACCCCGGCCATCTCTCCATCCCAGCAGCACCGGCCCGGGACGCGCAGCAGCAGCAGCAGCAGCAGCAGCAGCAGCAGCAGCAGCAGCAGCATGCCCTGGCCTCACCCCCTGTGATGAACGTGTCCGTGCGGCTGCTCCGCAGGGCCAGCATGCTGCCCCAGCCCTGGCGCTGCTTCTCGCGGGCCGCGGAGGAGGTGGCGCTGCAGAGGATCCGCAAGGTGCTGTGCGTGGCCGAGAAGAACGATGCTGCCCGGGGCATCGCCGAGCTGCTCTCCAACAGGAGGATGCGGCGGGTAGGAACGGCCCGGCCACACCGTGCTGCCCCCTGGGGCACGGAAACACGGGTGGGGCGGGTTTGTGTTGTGTATGGCAGCTCCAGCACTCTCAGCAGAGCTTGGCATGGCCGTTTCACATCAGCACATGGCACACTTGGTACTGGTTTTGTCCCTGGACACACGAGGGTACAAGAATGTTCTGTGGACAAACATCACTTGCCCAAATGTATTTGGGAGTCTCAGGTCCTTGTGGGTTAAGCAGAGTGGGAATTCAGCTCCCTCTGCCTTCCCATGGTGAGAGCTCCCTGGGTCCCTCCTGACAAGGGCTTCAGAAACTGACACCATCCATTGGCATGCAGTTCCCTGTCTAAAAGCAGCACTTCTGCAGCATCAGCAGTGTCAGGGCTTTACTGGAGGTCACCAAATAAAGCAAAAACAGGCTGTGGTTTGGAGAACAAAAATTCAATTATTTCTACTCTCTGCTGCTGTGGTAACAGTTTGCATAATCACTTCCTGTATCCAAACTAAGGAATTTCCAAACTAAGGTGCTACTAGACCAGAATCAGGGAGTCACTGAGGTTGAAAAAGACCTCTGAAATTATTGAATCCAACCCATGATCCCCACCTTGGCACCCAGACCAGAGTACTGAGTGCCACATCCAGCTGTTCCTTGAACACCTCCAGGGGTGGTGACTCCACCACTTCCCTGGGCACTTGCAATGCTTGGTGACCCTTTCCATGAAGAAATTCTTCCTGATGTCCAGCCTAAACCTTCCCTGGGACAGCCTGAAGTTGTTCCCTCTCACCTTGTCACCTGGGAAAAGTGGCTCCAACCTCCTTTATTTGAATAAAAGGTGTTATTGAGAACCTGGGTGCTGACAGTCCCAATCAATACATCATCCTACCTCTGTAAAAAAAGCAGCAAATACACAATCTAGAAACTTCCATGAGTCCCAGTTAGGTGAGGACACTGCTTGTCACTTGGAACAAGATAGGAGTTTCTAAAAACTGGCCAGCCCCATTAAATAAATCAGTTCCTCACTATTCATGGGGAGATAACCCTGGCACCACCTTCAGGAATGGTTCAAAATCCTCTTACCTTGGGAATCACCATTTCATTGTCTCCATAAATGATACAGGAGATTTCCATCCCAGTGTGGACAAAGCGGGGCAGGATGGATTTGTTTCCTGTTAAAAATTTTAATTAAAAAATTAAGAATTTGTGTTCTGTGAAAATCCAGAAACTCAAGAATTCTCCTTTTCCTTCCAGCGAGAAGGGTTTTCCAAGTTCAACAAAATCTATGAATATGATTACCAGATGTTTGGCCAGGTAAGAGTTTTCTCTCCATCTGCTGCTGGATTAATGAAGTACAAATACTAATTAATAAAAGCCATTTCTCAGGAGTTAAAAAACACAGGGATGTTCTGCCTAAAGATGAGAAAAAGTCAGATGTTGTTTCCTTTGCTCCACCACCTGTTTTGTTGCTCTAAATCTTTTAACTTTCTGGTTTTATGTCAGTCAAAAATACGTTGCTGTTTCGAATTGGGAGCTTCCTACAAAAATTGAGGATAAGGCCATGGATGGAGCTTGTTATGATGGTTGCTCCATCCCTGGAAGTGTTCCAGGCCAGGTTGGATGGGGCTTGGAGCAGGCTGGGACAGTGGAAGGTGTCCCTGCCATGGCAGGGGGTGACACTGGATGAGCTTTAAGGTCCCTCCCAACCCAAACTATTCTGGGATTAACAGAAGAAAGGTGTCACTAATCATTTAAACTGAGAACCAAAGGGGGATTTTGGGGCTGTGGGTAGTTTTTGATGAGTGATGGGCACTAATTTCCTCTCTGTGTCTCTTGCAGAACGTTACCATGGTGATGACATCCGTGTCAGGACATTTACTGGCTCATGATTTTATCATGCCATTTCGCAAATGGTTGGTACCTCGTGGCCCTGGCAGGGAGGGGAAGGGCTCTGTCACCTCCTGGCCCTCACAGGAAAGACCTGTCACCTCCTGGCCCTCACAGGAGGGGCTCTGTCACCTCCTGGCCCTCACAGGAAAGACCTGTCACCTCCTGTTCTCATCCCTGACACTGCAAGCTCAAAGACAAAGGGGCAGGGAGGGACTCTGACTCAGAGCAGGGTGATGAGTTCCAAATTTTATAGAAAATAGCCAAAATGTTGTTTCAAATTCCTGTCTTCAGAGTGCTAAAACCCCCTGAAGACATAATACTGGTTAAAATACATCAAGGCAGGCACAGGGAATTAAACTGACTCCAAAATGGGATGGTTTTGTGTTCTTTGTTCAGCTAGGAGCTGTTCTGGGAAGCAAGGTGCTTTCTTTGTCTTACCTCCTTTTGTACTCTGGGCTTCAGATAGGAGGTGCTGCTTGTTGACTTCCAGATTTGCTGTTTTCTCTGGCTGGTTTTTCATTCTGTTGCTTTTAAATGTTACTCAGCATTTCATTTCTGTTGTCTGAAACAAGGCCTGTAAAAAAATACACTAATTGCAGTACTCAGAGAGCACCAGGTAGTGTCTCACAAAGGTTCTTTTAGTTTATGTGATGCACACACACATTTCTCCTCTGTTTTCCAGGCATAGCTGCAACCCTTTAGCTCTTTTTGACGCTGAAATTGAGAAGTATTGCCCTGAAAATTACCTGGATATCAAGGTACATCATGGTTAAGACTTTGAAACTGAGCTCTGGGGTTGGCTCAACAAATCTTGTCCCAGACAGAAGGATGATCTTACCTTTGTCCTTAACATCCACATTTCTGCAGTTTAGGAGATTCCTCCTACATTTCCTAGGACTGTATATGCTGTTCATTTGTGGCACTGAAACTCTTGTTCATGTACAAGTAGTGCAGTGAAGGAACAGCTAAAAATAGAAATGTTTTTTTCCAACAAGGTGGAATTGATGATTGTGTCTCAGTTCTACAGAAAAAGACATTTTTAGAAAACAGATTGTGGCACAACGTGCTCCAAGCCAAACTTTTTAACAGAATTAGATGTAAATAAATGACTCAATTCTTTTAAAAGCTGCCTGATCTCCCGAGACACACAATTACAAAATGTTATTGCAACAACCCATCTCCATGGATACACATTGCATTTGGTGTTCAGTGAGTCATTCTGAAATGAAATGACAGAGCAAGTGGCCTGGAATGTTCTCCCTGTGTTGTTTTTCTCCTCTCAGAGAACCCTTGAACGAGAAATCCAGCAGTGCCAAGCCCTGGTGATCTGGACTGACTGCGACCGAGAAGGAGAGAACATTGGCTTTGAGATCATCCACGTGTGCAGAGCTGGTGTGTAGAGCATCTCCATCACTCTGATTAAATTAATGGTTTAACAACTCCTTCAGCAGAGGCAAATTCTCAATTTTATTGTGTCCAGGTTAAATGCTGGCTAATTCTAAAAATGTGGATGTGATGGACCAGAAAAGCAACCAGCTGTTGGAATGCTGTAGAATCAGTTGACAGCACGCTCTCTTAAGCACTATGACTCAGAGCAGGGTGATGAGTTCCAAATTTTATAGAAAATAGCCAAAATATTGTTTCAAATTCCTGTCTTCAGAGTGCTAAAACCCCCTGAAGACGTAACACTGGTTAAAATACATCAAGGCAGACCCAGGGAATTAAACTGACTCCAAAATGGTTTTGTGTTCTTTGTAGCTGTTTGGTAGATGGTTTTGTGTTCTTTGTAAGTGTTTATCAGCTGCTCCTTTCTGCTGGTGATGGAGTCCCTGTGCTTTCTCTGTGTGTGTGTGTGCAGTAAAGCCAAACCTGCAGGTGTTCCGAGCACGGTTCTCTGAGATCACCCCTCACGCTGTCAGGGCCGCCTGTGAGAACCTCACCCAGCCTGACCAGAGAACCAGTGACGCCGTGGACGTCAGGCAGGAGCTGGACCTCAGGATAGGCACGTAAACATCTCTTACTGGAACCTCAGCTCAAGGCAGAAATGCCCTCTGTAGTCTCCTGAAACTGATTTTTAGATCAGATATGACTAAAAGACATCCCATGTTTTACTGGAAGTGTGCTCTTTGAATCAGAGCATCATCAACTCCCAAGAGCGAATCCAACCTGTGACTGATCCCCTTCTGTAAAGCAGAGTCCTGAATGCCACATCCAGTAATTTCTTGAACATCTCCAGGGATGGTGACTCCACCACCTCCCTAGACAGTCCATTCCAATGTTTAAAAGCTACTTCTGTGAAAAAATTCCTCCTGAAAATAGGAAATTTCTCCTTGAAGCAAATATTAAACTTATAGCTCATGCAGCACTGACAAGCTTCTTCAACTGAGTATTATAAAATTAATGCTCAGAATATTAAAAAGGTCTGAAGTACTGTGATTATCACTCAGCATTGTTGTATTCAGTTGTGGTGCCCATTTTGTTCCCTCAGGTGCTGCCTTCACCAGATTCCAGACGCTGAGGCTGCGGAAGATCTTCCCTGACATTTTAGCAGATCAGCTGATCAGCTATGGCAGCTGCCAGTTCCCCACACTGGGATTTGTAGTTGAACGCTTTAAAGCCATCCAGGCTTTTGTTCCTGAAGCCTTCTACAAAATTAAAGGTATGTTTGGAGAAACACTCCTGGGCTCCATCTTCAAGAGTTTGATGTGGATAAAAAGGAAAAACATTGGAGCAACTGACACAAAAATGCTCCAGAGATTATTTCCTCTTCCTCTGCCATGAGCACTGAGCAGAGCTGGAAGGTTTCCAAGCTCCTTTGTGGTATTTCCATTTTGTGGCTCCTGCATCAGCCAGCTCTGTTGTCCCTCACAGTGACCCACGACCATGAGGACGGCAGCGTGGTCTTCAACTGGAAGAGGAACCGGCTCTTCAATCACACGGCGTGCCTGGTCCTTTACCAGATGTGTATGGAGGTAGGAAAGCTTGTAAATAGTTGCATAATCCAGATTCAGCCAAACATTCCCTGTATCTGTCTTGCTCAAGACTTTTAAAGAGCAGTTTGTGTAAACTCCTGAAGGATATGTGGGTTTGCTTACTCTGTTTAGGATCCGGTAGCGACTGTTGTTGATGTTGTGAGCAAGCCAAAGAGCAAATGGAGGCCCCTGCCCCTGGACACTGTGGTATGTTTGAACTCTGGGTAGGGTTCCTCTGAAAAGAGCTTTGAACAGATGTTTTACTCACTGCTTTGAATTATCCACTAATACTTTTGGGTTTTCTGGCTCTTCCCAATGCAGGAACTGGAAAAATTGGCTTCCCGCAAACTGAAAATAAATGCAAAGGAAACAATGACAATAGCAGAAAAACTCTATACTAAAGGGTAAGAAAGCAAGACTTGGCTTGGTAAACTTAATTCTTCTAAAACTAAATGGCCTTTTGTTGGAAATGGGAAGCATCTTGGAGCAAGTCTCAAATGGCTCTCCTGTCTTTCTTCCCAAGGTTCATTAGTTACCCTCGAACTGAGACCAACATTTTCCCCAAGGAGCTGAACCTGTCTGCCTTGGTAGAACAGCAAACACAGGACCCAAACTGGGGAGGGTTTGCACAGAGGATTTTGGATGAGGGTGGGCCAACTCCTCGGAGTGGAACCAAATCTGATCAGGCTCACCCTCCCATTCACCCCACAAAATACGCCAGCAACCTGCAGGTGGGTGTAACCAGAGGGAACCGGATGGGTTGTGTTGCTTGATAAATAAAGATAAAATCTTAATGTGGTCATTAGCACAAAATCCTCACCTGAGACCCCACTGATTTGTGATGTCTTGTTAACCTGGGAGGACACTCACCCTTCTCACTGTTTGATCTCAGGGCAATGAGCAGAGACTCTACGAGTTCATCGTGCGCCACTTCCTGGCTTGCTGCTCTCAAGATGCCAAAGGACAGGAAACAACTGTGGAGATCGACATTGCCAACGAACAATTCATTGCTCAGGGACTCATGATCCTGGCCAGAAATTACCTGGAAGTGTATCCCTATGATAAGTGGAGTGATAAGGTAATCCCCTTGAGTAACATTAGTGGGAGAGGCTAAAGTAGCACTTCACTGCCAACTTTAGATCTCTCTGCACAGCATCTTTTGACCATTTCTGGCTGTTTGGCTCAGGGCCTTTGTCCTGAATGGACCAGGAAGCAGTTTCAAAGAGACTCTCCTTCTCTCCAGGTTATCCCACTGTATCAGAAAGGGTCTCGTTTTCAGCCCACCACGGTGGAGATGGTGGATGGGGAAACCAGTCCTCCCCTGCTCCTCACAGAAGCAGATCTCATTGCTCTCATGGAAAAACACGGCATTGGTCAGTACTGGCAGCGTGGCCTCTTGCTCTTGGCAGAGGGAATTCTCCCCAGGGAATTCTCCAAATGTTGCTGTAGATAAGAAATGACTTAAATGTGCAGAAAAAAGGGAAATAAAGGGCAAAGTCCAAACATCCTCAGGAGCCTGCAGAGTGCCTCCAGTACCCAGGGAGGCGGGAAATTTTGGGTTCAGGGTGTGCTGCCAGCACCTTGCTGTCCTCAGTGCCAGCAGGGCACAAGGGCAGTGCTGCTCCTCACCATAAGTTGTGTCCTTGTCCCTGGGCATAGGGGAGATCACTTCTTGGCTCCTGGTTTGGCTGACATCTCTCTGCTTCCAGGGACTGATGCCACCCACGCCGAGCACATCGAGACGATCAAGACGCGCATGTATGTGGGGCTGACGGCAGATCAGCGCTTCCTGCCCGGCCAGCTGGGCATGGGGCTGGTGGAAGGTGAGCAGAGAGCCCTCACAAAGGTGCCAGAGACCTTACTGGAACCTTCCTTTCACTCACCATTCCACATATTCCTCAGGCTATGATTCCATGGGCTACGAGATGTCCAAGCCTGACCTTCGAGCTGAGCTGGAGGCTGATCTAAAACTGATCTGTGAGGGGAAGAAAGACAAATCTGTAGTGTTGCAGCAGCAGGTCCAGAAGTACAAGCAAGTCTTCATTGAAGCTGTGGCCAGAGCCAACAAGTGAGTCCTGTCTTTGCCCTCTTCCTTCTACTTTGTTTTGCTGGGAGGTGCTTGCTGCTCTTCTGGGGCTCAGCCTGGAGTGGGGGATCCTGTCACACTGTTTCCCTGGAGCTCTGCCCCCCATGTTGTGGTATTTGTGTGGGAAAGGATGACTCAAAGCCTCGCATGCTGTCAGGAGTTCCTCCCAGCTAAGGGTTTAAATCAGGATGAGCAGTTAAGATTAAATTTGGGGATGGCAACATGCACTGACCTCTGATGTTGTACCCACACCTTTCCTGTTCCAGAAACGTGGTGCTGAGTCAGTGTGCTTGTGGAGGAGCTCAGAGGGGTTGTGTGGGGGGCAGCAGGCTCTGAGTCACTGCAGCACCTCCTTGCTCTTTGCAGAGACACACAGGATGCTCTGCTCATTTCTTTACAGGTTGGACCAGGCCCTGGCTCAGTACCTGGGAGAAGCTGCAGAAGTTCCAGAGCAGGATGAGGTGTACCCAGCAACGCCCCTTTCTGTTCGGAAATGTCCCCAGTGCAACAGTGACATGGTCCTGAAGACCAGGAAGAATGGCGGGTTGGTGACCTTCTCTCTTGTAGCCTCCTGTGTTGGTTTGTGTTTCTCCAGGCTTTCATTTTTACCTCCTTTGGTGAAAGCTTGGAAACCTTGGGCTGCAGCTTGCTGACTCCACCAGCTACATGAGCTGTGTGGACTCAGCTGAATCTCTTCTCAAGTAGGTATTTCCCCTGTAAAATTGCAGTTTTGACAATTTCTGATGGCTGAGAAGACACGAGAAGGGATCCCCAACTGTCTTGAGTTTGCCTCTTCCTCATCCAGCACCTTTGTCCCTCGGCAGGTTCTACCTGAGCTGCATGGGCTATCCAGCCTGTAAAACTGCAGTCTGGTTCCCTGATTTTGTGGTGGATGTGAGCAGAGACGAGAGCATCTGTGATGTGTGTAAACCCCATCCAGTTCACAGGTAGGTCATGCCAGTTATCCCTTGTTGGACATTGGGGCAGAGACTTCCATGGGCTAGGATGGGCAACCATTTTCCATTCCAGTCTTGGAAAGCTGGAGCAGCACTTGGCTTGGGGATGGGAGGAAGAGGAGTTTGGGAAACTGGCCTCCTTAGAGTAGAATCAAAATAATAAAGTCCAAGTATAAATTGAGGTCTGTTGATGAGAAACTGGCAGACTTTGACTCTTACTTTCCCTGCAGACTGAAGTTTAAATTCAAGAAGGGCAGTGTTCCCCCTGTGATGCCCCTGGAGTTTGTTGGCTGCATTGGAGGCTGTGATGAGATGCTGAAAGAGCTTTTGGACCTCAAGTACTTGCACAGATCATCCCAACCTGCACCATCCACCCCCCAACCCGGGCATCACCTGCAGGCCAACCACTCCCTGAACAGATCCACCAGTGAGACCAGGCAAGCCAGGGGGACCTCAAACCAGGCACGGGGACACCTGCTCTCCATCAACTCCTCCAGGACCCCCAGGGCTGCTCCTCCAGCTGCTCCTCCAGCTGCTGCAGACGATGGCAATGCTGTGGTGTGCAACTGTGGCAGCGAGGCGCTGCTGCTGACCGTGCGCAAGGACGGCCCCAACAAGGGCCGCCAGTTCTACAAGTGCGGCTCCGGCTCCTGCAACTTCTTCCTCTGGGCTGACGAGCAGCCACAGGACAGAGGCAGCTCCACGCCGCTCCAGCCCGCTGCTGGGAGAACCCCAGCAGGATTCCAGAGGCCAGGAGGAGGCAGGGAGCCCCTGGGAAGCAGCAGCTGGGACACTGGAGGTGGCAGTGGCGGTGGCACGGTGTGCAGGTGTGACCAGCCCGCGGTGACGCGCACCGTGCAGAAGGACGGCCCCAACAAGGGGAGGCAGTTCCACACCTGCCCCAAGCCCCGGGAGCAGCAGTGTGGCTTCTTCCAGTGGGCAGATGAGAACGTGGCACCAGGTATGGCCGGGCTGGGGGCGCTCTCCAGGGCTGCAGGCTGTTCTTCAGCTGAGCAGAACAAGGAGATGCTGGAGGGGGTCCAGGAGAGGCCACAAAGGTGGTGGGGGCTCTGAAGCATCTCTCTGGCTGAGGGAGCTGGGCCTGTTTAGTCTAGAGAAGAGAAGACTGAGAGGGGATCTCATTAATGCATGTAAATATCCCAGGAAAGGATGGTGCCAGGCTTTTTTTGGTGACAGGATGAGGAGCAGTGGCCAGAAACTAAAACACAAGAAGTTTGACCTCAACATGAGGAAGAACTGCTTTACATTAAAGGTGGCAGAGCTCTGGAACAGCTGCCCAGGGAGGTGACAGAGTGACCCTCTCTGGAGACATTCAAACCCACCTGGCATGCCAGGGAAACTGTGCTGCTCCCTCTGCCCCAGTTTGGGGGTACAGGGAAAGGGCAAGTCATTCTGGAGCTTTGATCAGAGATGAAACTGTGTGGAAAGATGCTGAAAAGAAAAATAATGACAAAACAAGGGTGCAAAAGAGAGAGAACTGACAAAAAGGGACATAACCAGGTACAGAGGGGAAGATGTGGTCTGTGAGAGATCTCCCTCCTCAGACATTTGAGCCTGAAGGGGCAAAGTCAAGCTTTCAAGACTACTTAGACCCCAAGTTCTTCTCTGCCATGTTTTGTTTCTGCTTCAGCTGCAGACCAGAGCATCCAAGCAGGCAGATCAGCTTCCCCTGTGCTGTTCCCACAGGTCTCTAATGCTGAAAGACAAATGGCTAACATTTCACTGTTCAGACAAGTCTGAAGCAAACACAGGTTCAGGAATAATCTAGAATCTTTGATCTGCTATTTTGAACTTACCTTGTGTTTCTCACCTATTTATGTTTTCAAAGATCCTTAAATTCAAGTTGTTTATCTCTAGGCCCTTCTGGAGATGACTCTTTGAACCACTTTGGCAGCAATGGATACTCCAGAGGCTTGGGAAGCAAGGCCAAGAGACCAGGCAATCTCCCCTCAGCATCTGCTGCCAAGAAGCCACGGACCTGCAGCATTTGCCACCAGCCTGGACACACGAGGAAAACCTGTCCTCAGAACCACTGAGCTGGGATGGAGCTCTGAGAGCCTGCAAGGACCAGGGCTGTGAACTCTGCACAAGGAACTGGACTTTGGGAACAAGTCCCTTGAGTGTTTTTTGGAGGGGCTGGCTGCAGGCTGCTCCTGCCAATGGATGCCATTTGTTTCAGCAAGGGTTCAACCAGCTTGGAAAAGTGGTTCCACTGCCAGGTTTTGTTTCCAGCTGCTCTTCTGCTGAGCAGTTTGGGAAGGTCTGAACATTTCAAGGAAGCACTTGGAAGCTGAGTCTGTGGAGAAAACTGCACTGCATCATCCCCTGCACCATCCTGGTGTTGTTCCTGGCCTCTCCATGCAGGGAAGAGCTGGATCAGGACAGACACCAGGACAGACACCAGGGCTGCCAAGCTCTGCTCAGGCCCTGCCTTTCCGCAGTGTGGAATTTAAGTTCCCTTCTCACTTGATGTTACCTGAGCAACATTCCCTGTTTTTGTCACCCTTACCTGGGTTGTGAAGGAGGGTCAGGTGCTGAGGAGCTGGATCTGGTGCCGGCCCTGGGAGGAGCTCAGCTGCAGTGCTCAGGAAAAGCCCTCATTTTAGATGGTTCCTGAATTTGAAGGCAAGTTCTTCCTCAAACTTTGAGACATGCCTTTGTGATGCTGCTAGCTGATGAAAGTTATTTTTGTCAAACTAAATGAGTTTCTTATTAAAATATTATTTAAATTTTAAATTTGATGCAGTGACACCTTAGCTTTCCCTAATTATTTCTTCCTACATCAAATAGTGAAGCTTTTACTGTGAAAGCATCCAGCCAAATCTTGCTCTTTCCAATCACTGGAACAATAGAGGAGCTTTCTTGGCAGAAACTCCCCACAGCAATTTAGAAGTGAGCTACAAAGAGATGGGAAAAAGTTTTTATCTCACCAGCTGCATCTGCTGATCTGGGACACACAGACAGAGCTGGCTGAGCTGAAGAGAAGCTCTGTTTTCCTGTTCTGAGTTCAGACTGAACTCCCTGGGAAGCCAGGCTGCCTCTTCCCTTGCTGCTGGGGCTTCCTCTGTTCATCTGCAGGATTGCTGTGTGCTCTGCTGCCAGGAGCTCCAGTGCTGCTCAGCACCCTGCACAGAGCAGTTCCTGGGGCCAGCACTGAGGGGATGGGCTGGAGCCCTTAGAGGGCAGCTGGAAGCAGAGCCCACAGCTCTGAAAGAGAGCCTGACACCCTGCAGCAGTCCATTGCTATCAGGCCTAAACCCATGCAGACAGCCAGGAGAATTTGGGCTGCATTTCCCTGTAGCCCTCACTGCCACCATCAACAGCCGTGGCCTAAAAATACCCTGGGCTGAAATACCAACATGGCAAGGTTTGGAATGCAGTCACTGAGCCAAGGCAGCCTGGCCAGACACCTTGGAATGGCAGCAGGGACACAGGGAGAGGTTAAACCTTGCTGCTGGATCAGCCAGGAGCAGCTTGAGGAGTCTCAGCCTGGGCAATGCTCAGCTGAGCCCTGTAAGTACAAGCTCAGTGTCCAGACAGCTCCCACACTGCAGCCAGGCACTCTGTGGGTCCAGGGCTTTGGAAGAGGAGGAGAAAGACTTTGCAGGATGGGATCTGACCATCACCAAGCTCTCCAGGACATACCCTAGGTCGTTCCCAGGAAGGCCACACAGCTGAGGAGTCACTTCAACCCTTAGCAGGGGAAAGGAGACAAAGGAGAGCTGACAGCAGAGAACCAGTGTGCACAGGGAAGGTTTATTCTCATCACTAACACCTGGGAAGTGGTTTGGAGGAACAAAGGAATTGTCAGACTGGGAGGAAAAGCAGGGTTTTTTTCCTCCCATAAACAAGATGGTAGCTGTAAAGAAAACTAAACCACCACAGCTGCTCACAGTGAAGTCCACAGGATTTCTCCAGCTCCACCCACGAGCAAAACCAGCTCTTCCCATTAAATATTAGAATAAATTGCTTTTCTCTGGAACTAGAGCCAGACCAAACCCTACTAGCAGCCACTCAAAGGAAAAGAAAAAAAACCAACAATCTTCTTAATAAAAAGCATAAACCACTTCAGTTCTTGCAAGCACTCTGCTCACAACATCATTCCTGCCCTGCTTCCCCACCCCATTCCAGGGTGCTCCAGGGAAAAAGGACCTCAAGACAGCAGCATTACATGTGTGAAAAGGTGACCAGACAGACTGGGAGGGGACAGGTACCTGCAGACAGACACTGGCAGCCAGCCACCCACTGGGGAGGGCAAACAGCCTCCAGCTGAAACCAGGAGCTTCCCCAAAGCCAGCAGCGATTTTTCAGGACATCTTCCAGCCAAACACTGCATGGGACAAGGGCCCCTTCTTTGGGGGAGCATCAACAGTGTCAGAACAGAGAGGTAGGGCTGAGCTCACCCCTTCTAGCAGCTGGAAGAGTCTCCAAGGAATAACCCCCCATTTGCTATGGCTGTACCACCCACAGGGCTTATTTTGGATTGGCAAAACCCTACAGGTGGATGAGGCTCCCCCTGCCCTGAGTGCTGGCACAGTGAGACCACACAGGCTGCTGGTGACAGGACCAACCCAGGACGTGGCACCTGAGGGGTCTGCAGGACACAGCAGCAGGAAGGGGCTGCTCCCCTCCAGCTCCAGCTGGTCCCAGAGCCTGAGGGGAAGCTGACAGCTGGGACAGGCAGAGGACACTGGAGCCAGAGCCCAAACATGCTTCACTGGGCTCCCAGCAGAGGAACTCACGTGTGTGGTGTGGGCTGCCCTCACCCCAGGCTCTGCAGAGCCAAAGGCTCCTTCTGCCAGCACCCACCTCTGCTCAGGCACGTTTTATTCACACAGGAAATGTGGTTTTTTTCCTCATAAAGTGCAAGAACTTTGCCTCTTACTGACTAGTCAACTAGAAGCATCACAGCCCTCAGAGCAGGGAGCAGCAGGCAGGGGAGCAACACCCCACATTCAGGAGCTCCCAACACTCCAGTCACTTCAGCAGGACCTCTGGCTCAGTTATGGCTCTGTAGAGCACAAAGCCCATCTCATCAATTTCCTCTTCCAAGAGCCCGGAGAACAGGTTGATTTTGGGTTTGAAATAGCAAGGCAGGACTCCTTTCTCCAGAGAGGCCACCAGCTCCTCGAGCACCTGCTGGAACCTGTCAGCAAGGCTCTCCTGTGCCCAGTCCGAGGTGGTGTCACTGAGCTGCAGGATGAGGTGGCTCAGGGGGCTGCCCCCCAGTTTGTGCAGCCTGGGCTGGCGCTTGCAGACGCCGTTGAGGATGCGCAGGCAGAGCTGCCGAGCCCCGGAGTCAGCAGCATCCAGCTCCTTCAGCCTCGACACCTCCGCCCTGTAAAAGCTCTCCAGCCACAGGTTTTCCACCGGTCCTTCAGGAGGAACGGCCAGAAGAACCTTGTCCTCCATTTCCA
The DNA here is from genome assembly GCF_028551555.1 of Melozone crissalis. Classification (NCBI taxonomy): domain Eukaryota; kingdom Metazoa; phylum Chordata; class Aves; order Passeriformes; family Passerellidae; genus Melozone; species Melozone crissalis. The sequence continues at coordinate 14,327,458 of NW_026535790.1, read as the reverse complement.
CCACTGGCAAGAGGGTGATGCTCAGATCAACCTGATCGTGTTTGACTTCCAGCTTCAGCTCCCGGGAGGCCACCACGGGGTGGATGGCACAGCCCAGCAGGCCACCGATGGCAGGCCAGTTGATGGAGGCCACCAGCAGCTTGTGGAGGGTCTCGTTGAGCACGCTGGAGGAGAGGTACCTGCCCACCATGAACCTGTCCCAGGGGCTGCACCCACGAGGGAAATAGCCCAGGTCAATCCTCTTGATCATCCAGTACTGGGGGTTGCTCACCACGGTGTCCTCCCCTGAGATGAGGCTCCAGAGCCCGGTGTCGAGGACCAGCGGGAGCATGAGGTGGACGTGGTCGGCTGCCAGCACCTCGAGGCCGTCGAGCAGGGCCCCGCTGAGGGACGGGCGGCCGAAGGGCAGCTCTGGGAATTTGCTCCTCAGGAAGTTCTGCAGTTGGCTGCAGATGCTCCTGGCCAGCTGTGGGACAAGGGACACTTGGAACTCGGGCACGGCCAGCTGGCTGCTGTGTGAGAGGAGCTTCTCCTGCAGCGTGAGGCAGCGCAGGGGGCTGGACTGGACCTGAGGAGCCCCCAGAGGGACAGAGGGGCCCCTGGGATCTGTGGGGAGGGAGAGGAGAAGTCACAGCTCTGAGCACATCATCTAAAACCCTCAGCAGCACAAGGTGGGTGCCCAGCTCTCAGCCCATCCCTCTGGAGGTGACACCGACCTCACCATGGGCCCCCATTGAGCCCACTGATGGTAAGAGCACTTCTCAGCCATGCAGAGCCCAAACCAACCCCAAACCCTGGCTGTTCCCAGCCTCACTCCTCAGCCAGGGATGGGAACCAGGCAAGGGACCTGCTGCCAGGGTCAGAGAATCACAGGATATGCTGAGTTGCAAAGGACCCACGAAAATCACCCAGTCCAGCTCCTGGCCCTGCACAGACACCCCAGCAATCCCACCCTGCCCGTGAGTGTGTTGTCCAAACACTCCTGGAGCTCTGGCAGCCTTGGAGCTGTGCCCATTCCCTGGGGAGCCTGGGCAGTGCCCAAACACCCTCTGGGGGAAGAACCTTTTCCTAACATCCAACCTGACCCTCCCTGACACAGCTCCTGCTGTTCCCTCATGTCCTGTCACTGATCATCAGAGGGATCAGTGCCTGCCTCTCCATCTCCTCACACGAGGATCCTACACACAGTCCTGCTCTGGGGCCATTATCTCAGGACATGCCCTGGACCCAGCTGGGCCAGTTTCCCGCTTGGACAAACGCCATCTCCACGGGCAGCTGGACAAAGCAGCCTTTGTCTGCAGCAGCTCCCAAGCACACCTTCCTGCAGGCACAGCTGACCCAGAAAACGAGCACAGCCAGAGGAAACAACCCCCAACAGCCCTGCCAGGATACCCTGGTGTCACCACAGGTCCTGCTGAGATCCTGTTTCCACAGGCATTGCCTAAAAAGGGGCTGAGGCTCGGGAGCCTCCCAGGAGGGCAGGCTCAGTGGGGTCGGCTTTCCGGACACCGAGCTAAAAATAACACAGAGCTCTGGCAGGGCCACCCAAGCAGGAGCACAGCAAGGTGATCCTCCTGCCCGGGCACCAGAGCCTCACCTGGCACCACAGGCCGGGCTGGAGACAGCAGGGGCTCGCTGAGGTCTTCCCTCCTCTGCTTCTTGGCGGGTTTTGGTGTTGTCTTGATCAATGGCAAGTCCTGCCAGCTGTCCTCCAGGGATTTCTGCTCAGCTTTGGGATCGCCCTCATCCCGAGGGCTGGTGGCTCGGTCGATCAGCTGGAGAGAATAAAAAACCCAAGAGGACAAGTTGTTATCTTTGTTTTCCAAGATTTATGGGTGACAACAGCCCCTCTGGAGCACACGCATGGGAGGGACAGCCCCACTCAAGGCTTCTGCTCAGAAAAACGCCCAGTATGGGGGGGAGCCACAAATGTGCACATCATCTTCATGGAGATTTTACATGGAAAACAGACACCCAAATACAACTTCAGTCCTTTTGGGAGACTAAAGTGCCTTTTGGGGTGGGATAACGTATCCCAAATACTCCAGGCACAGAGGGATACATGCAGCTCCATGCTCACGGCACTGCTGCCAGCACCAGTGCCATTTGTGCCATATGCAAGGAACCATCTCAGGAGCAAACCTGGAGATTTGGGGCACACTGAGGCCAACCCAGCTCTCCTGGGCACCTTTCTGGTGCCCTGATGCCCATCCCAGCCTTACCCTCTTGACAGCCAGCGTGGCGATGGCCAGCACGGCGGCGCCGCTGACGCCCAGCACCAGCCTGGCGTTGGCCAGCAGCACATCGAACACGCTGCCCAGCCCGTCCAGGACGCTGCCCAGCCCGCCGCTCTCCTGCCGCCGGCTCCGCTGCTGCCAAAACGCCGCCATGCTCACCCTGCGGAGAACGGGAGGGTCACCCCGGGCTGGGGGAGCTGGCACCCCGGGACGGGCATAGCCGCGGGGTCTGGGGAACAACGGGTTCCGCTGCTCCGCTCTCCTCCGGGATAAAGGCTCCCGCCGCCGCCGGGACGGCTGGGTGCGGGCAGGGGGCAAGGGTCACCCCGGGGAGCGACACACCGGGGAAGGGACACACCGGGGGAGGAACGGACACCCCAGCGAACGGGCACCCTCGGGAAGGAAAGGGCACCCCAGGGGAGGAAGGGGCAGCCCGGGGAAGGAACGGACACACCGGGAAAGGGTCACCCGCTCCTCACCCAGCCCTACCGCAAAGCCTCGCGGGGCACCGGGGCGGTACCGCGGGAAGGGAGCCCCCCCGAACCCACTGACCGAGGGGGACACCGGCACCGGGACCTGCCCGGGCCCGGCGCTGCCCGCCCGCGCGCGCCCCCGCGCCGCACTCACCGCGCGCCCCCGGCGCGGCCCCAGCCAATGGGGGCGCGGGTAGCGCGGCCCCCGCCCACTTGCGCGCGGAAGTAGCGGCCGGCCCCGCCCAGTCCCCGCGTGCGTCACGGCCGGGGCGGGCCCGGAGGCGGGGCCTGGACGGGGCGGGGCCTGACGGGGCGCGGCGCCGCCTCAGGGTCCCCCCTCCGCCCTTCCGCCATGGCGGCCACCGGCGTCCTGCCCTTCGTCCGCGGCGTCGATCTCAGCGGCAACGACTTCAAGGTGCGGGGGAGAGGGAGCGGGGCACGGCCCGGCACACAGCGCCCCGGCGGCACCGCGCCCCGCGGGGCTGTCAGGCCTGGCTCGGCCCCCAGGGCGGGGGAATCCCGGGCCCGGCCCCGCCCGGGATGGGTGACCCGGGGCAGTCCCGGTCCCGACCCCACGGGAACTGCGGGACTGGGCGATCCCTGACCCCCATTAAGCTGCTATGGTTAAGCAACCTGGCCCCCAGCCTACGGGGTCCCGGAGAGACCGGTGATCCCCGAGCCTCCAGACCCCGATCCCATAGGACTGGGCGATCCCGGCTCCCGATCCCATAGGAATGGGCGATCCCATAGGAATGGGCGATCCCATAGGACTCGGCCATCCTGGCTCCCTATCCCATAGGACTGGATGATCCCAGCTCCCATTCCCATAGGACTGGGCAACCCCAGCTCCTGACCCCATAGGACTGGGCAACCCCATAGGACTGCGCGATCCCAGTTCCCATTCCCATAGGACTGGATCTCCATGGTCCCCAGCTCCCATTCCCATAGGACTGGGCGATCCCAGCCCTCTAGTTCCCAATTTTATGGGCCAGCTTGATCCCAATCCCCACATCTCCCCATCCCCTAGGTCCGGGTCATCACAACCCCACATTTCCCCATCCCATAGCACTGCTCGATCCCAAACCTCCCCTGACCAGAGAGCCTCAATCACACTGAGGTCCCCGGGTCCTCATCCCGAGGGACAGTTCCTCACCCTCCTCCTCCTCCCTGCAGGGCGGGTACTTCCCGGAGCACGTCAAGGCCATGACGAGCCTGCGCTGGCTGAAGCTGAACCGCACGGGGCTCTGCTACCTGCCCGAGGAGCTCGCTGCCCTCCAGAAGCTGGTGAGCCCCGTGGTTTGGGGTGGAATGGGGCTCCCCTGTCCCGCTGGGGCTGTAGGATCTGACAGGATCCCTGCCAGCCTCGTGGCTCAGCAGCAGATGCTCATGTCTAATTATAGCACTGAGCTACAGTGTGTGGTTGAAATGGGATGCAGGAGCTGTCAGGAGTGGGGTTGGCGTGGCCTTGCACTCAGTTTCACCTTGTTTTCCTAGAAAACCAGATTAAAAACCATGCTTAGATCCTCTACCCTGTAGCAGAAGGGAAAGGTGATGGTTACAATGGGGACAATCAAGGCTTTTGGGGCTTTTTTTCCCTTCTCCTTTGCTAAAGTGTATAAAAAGCAGGAGCTGGCTTTGGTTTTTGGGTGGTTCAACCAGGCCCTTGGTGGAGTTGTGGCTCAGCCTGGCTTTGGTGGTGTCCACAGCACATCAGGGACCTCCTCCTGTCAGTGCCAGACAAACTCAGGGCTTTAAACGCTGCCAGGAGTCCCCATCCCTGTGCCAGGTGCAGGGAATCCCTCAGTGCCAGCCCTGCCAGCCCTGCCAGGTGCTCGGGGGCCACAGCAAGACTGAAATCCTGGCATCCCACCCACAGCCTGACAGTGCCTTGTGTTCCTGAGCAGGCAACAGCCGGGCTGTGATGCTCAGAGCAAAACATTTCCCCAGGGAAATTCCTCCCACCCCAGCAGTGCCCACGGCTGCCTGTTCCCAGTGAGAGGCACTTCCAGGGACTGGGATCTGTGTGCACAGGGACTGTGGGGGCCAGCTCTGCGCATCCCAGAGCACCCCAAACCCCACAGCAGGGCTGACGTGTCCTCATCCCCGGGGGATGAGGGATGTGGAGGCAGCACAGGCACACTGGGCCAACCAACCAGTTTGGGACTGGGGTTGTGCCAGCAGCCCTGTGTGTGACAGAGCTTCACAAGTCCCCAGCTCTCCTGGGATGGAGGAGCCTCCCCATCAATCTAGGGGCTCAACCCTTGCCCTGCAAGCCCCAGCTCCTCTCTCTGCTCACTGAGGCTTGTCTGGGCCTTCCCTGCAGGAACACCTCTCTGTGAGTCACAACAGCCTCACCACACTCCATGGGGAGCTCTCCGGCCTGCCCTGCCTCCGGGTGAGTGTCCCCCCCTTCCTCAGGGTCCCCAGGCACCTCTGGGGTCTGAGGGCACACAAAGATCATACCTGGGCACCCTGGGGACTGCATTCCTGCAGCTGCATTCCTGCCTCTCTCCCCTTTGCAGGCAATTGTGGCTCGTGCAAACAGCCTGAAGAACTCAGGAGTCCCTGATGACATCTTCCAGCTGGATGACCTCTCAGTGCTGGTGGGTGCAGAGTCTCCTCAGCTGATGCAGGAACCAGCTCAGACTCCTGGGTCCCATTCCTGCACCTTGGTGACTCCTTGGGAGCACCAGCCCCAAGCCCATGGCTGAGCTCCAGGGCAGCTGGCTGGCAGCAGGGTGACCCTGTGGCAATGCCTCCTTTAAAGGCTGATGCCATGGATGGGCTCCCTGGTTCCCTGTGTGCTGGTCCAGCTGCTGCTGTGCCCCTGGAGGTGCCCCCCAGTCCTGAGGTTTGGGTGGTGGTGGCTGGGGGTGACAGTGGCTTTGTGCTCCCATTTTCCCAGGATCTGAGCTACAACCAGCTTACAGAGTGTCCCAGGGAGCTGGAGAATGCCAAGAACATGCTGGTCCTTAACCTTGGCCACAACAGGTGGGTCCAGGCTAGGGTGACCATCACCCCCTCCTGGCCATGGCCACCTCTACACTTTGCTCTGGGTCCTGCTCTCTGCAGGAGGGAGACCCAGGGCTGGTCCTAGGCCATCCTGAATTTCCCCATATCCCTGCAGCATCGACACCATCCCCAACCAGCTCTTCATCAACCTGACGGACCTGCTGTACCTGGACCTGAGTGACAACAAGCTGGAGAGCCTCCCACCGCAGATGAGGCGCCTGGTGCACCTGCAGACCCTCATCCTCAACAACAACCCCCTGCTGCACGCCCAGCTCCGGTACAGCCCCGCTCCCCAGGCTGCCAGGGCTGGCACTGAGGCTCCTGGCACATCCTGACCCTCTCTGTGCCCTCTGGCTCTCCCTGCTCCTCAGGCAGCTCCCGGCCATGACAGCCCTGCAGACCCTGCACCTGCGCAACACCCAGCGCACGCAGAGCAACCTGCCCACCAGCCTGGAGGCCCTGGTGAACCTGGCAGGTAGGGCTGGGGCACCCACAGAGCCCTCCAGGGGCTCTCCCAGCCCCAGTGGTGGTCTGGCTGGTGGTGTGACCCCGTTATTTCTTTCCCCAGACGTGGACCTGTCCTGCAATGACCTCAGCCGTGTCCCCGAGTGTCTCTACACCCTGGGCAGCCTGCGGCGCCTCAACCTCAGCAGCAACCAGATCACAGAGCTGTCCCTCTGCATCGACCAGTGGACCCAGCTGGAGACCCTCAACCTGTCCCGCAACCAGCTCACCTCCTTACCTGTACGTCCCTGCCCTTGTGTGCCACCCCTGCTCATGGTTCTGTGGTTCTCCCTCACGCCACCATCTCCCCCTTCCCCAGTCGGCCATCTGTAAGCTGACCAAGCTGAAGAAGATGTACCTGAACTCCAACAAGCTGGACTTCGATGGGATCCCCTCGGGCATTGGCAAGCTCACCAACCTTGAAGAGTTCATGGCAGCCAACAACAACCTGGAGCTCATCCCTGAGAGCCTGTGCAGGTAAGGAACACACAGCTGGGTCTGCTGCGTCCCCAGGAGGGGACCACAGAGGTTGTGTGGTCACAGGTCACCAGCATCACTGTCCCACAGGTGCTCAAAGCTGAGGAAGTTGGTGCTGAACAAGAACCGCCTGGTGACTCTGCCAGAGGCCGTCCACTTCCTGACAGATTTGGAGGTGGGCACCCAGAACCTCTCTGCCTTGGGCTGGCTCCACCACAGCCCCAGCACCCCCCTGGGACCCCAGGGCTGTAGGGTGGGCTGGATGAGGTGAGGGCAGGGGAGCTCAGGGCCAGTCCCTGCAATCTGCCCCATGGTTCAGCCCAGGCAGGCCGTGGAGCTCCCCCACATCCCCTCATCTCACCGAAGCCTGAAGTGCTCCAGAGGTCTCCATGCCATGCCACACTCCAATGTCCCTGTGAGCAGGTACTTCAGCGAGGTGTCTGTGCCCTCCCTGCAGATCCTGGACGTGCGAGAGAACCCCAGCCTGGTGATGCCCCCGAAGCCGGCGGATCGCTCCTCGGAGTGGTACAACATCGACTTCTCCCTGCAGAACCAGCTCCGCCTGGCCGGCGCCTCCCCCGCCACCGTCGCTGCTGCTGCTGCGGGTACACCTGCAGGGAGGGGTGCACACAGCCCCTGCCTTGGCATGGCCCTGGCAGAGCCTGGGCAGCCAGCCCTGCTCCACAGGGTGCCCCTCTCACCCCGTGCCCGTGTCCCCAGGGAGCAGCACCAAGGACCCGCTGGCCCGCAAGATGCGGCTGCGGCGGCGCAAGGACTCTGCCCAGGATGACCAGGCCAAGCAGGTGCTGAAGGGGATGTCGGATGTGGCCCAGGAGAAGAATAAGAAGATAGAGGTAGGGTCTGGGGAGGGAAAGGGACCCTGAGGGCATCCCCATGTCCCTGGCCTACCTTGGGTGCTGGCAGGGTTCTGGTTGTCTCTAATTTGACCCGTTCCTGTCCCACAGGAGAGTGGGGAGGCGAAGGCGCCAGACCTGAAAACGCGGCGCTGGGACCAGGGCCTGGAGAAGCCCCAGCTGGACTACTCAGAGTTCTTCAGTGAGGACGTGGGGCAGCTGCCTGGCCTCTGTGTCTGGCAGATCGAGAACTTTGTGCCCACGCTGGTGGACGAGGCTTTCCATGGCAAGTTCTACGAAGCCGACTGCTACATCGTGCTCAAGGTACCCGGGGAGGACCAAGGGTCCCCTGCATCCCCTGCCTGGAGCTGCAGCCATCCCATCTCACACCCTGTCCTTCCCAGACCTTCCTGGATGAGAATGGTTCCCTGAACTGGGAGATCTACTACTGGATCGGGCAGGAGGCCACACTGGACAAGAAGGCCTGTTCAGCCATCCACGCCGTCAACCTCCGCAACTACCTGGGAGCTGAGTGCCGCAGCATCCGGGAGGAGATGGGGGATGAGAGTGAGGAGTTCCTGCAGGTGAGGCCAACCCCCAGCTCCCCTGTAGCCCCCAACCCCTCCTGTCCCACCCTCACCCCCTCCCTGCCCCCAGGTCTTTGACAATGACATCTCCTACATCGAGGGTGGCACGGCCAGCGGTTTCTTCACCGTTGAGGACACGCAGTATGTCACCAGGTACAGCTGGGGACAGGGGCTGGGGGGATGTGTGGGACAGGCAGTGCCCCATGTCCCACCATGGCTGTCCCTTCCCCAGGCTCTACCGTGTCTATGGGAAGAAGAATGTCAAGCTGGAGCCGGTGGCACTGAAAGGGACATCACTGGACCCCCGGTGAGTGGCCAGGGGACAGAGGGACCTTGGAAAAGGTTCAGCAGGATCCCCCTGAGACATTATAACTGGAGTTCTGTGGTGCAAATGGGCTATGCCAGTACCTTTCTACAAAAATATGGGTTCCAACCCTCCTTGGTGCCCTGCAGGGACCCCCAGGATGGGGAGGATGCTCAGCACACCCCATTCTCTCCTGACTCCTCTCACCTCTCTCCACCAGGTTTGTTTTCCTCCTGGACCACGGCCTTGACCTCCTGGTGTGGCGTGGGAGCCAGGCCACGCTGAGCAGCACCACCAAGGCCAGGTAGGGCTGATGGGGGTGCTGGGGTGTGGGGAGCCCAGCTGCCATCTCACCTGCTCCCACTGCAGGCTCTTCGCCGAGAAGATCAACAAGAACGAGCGGAAGGGCAAGGCCGAGATCACGCTGCTCACCCAGGGCCAGGAGACCCCTGAATTCTGGGAGGTGCTGGGGGGGCAGCCCGAGGAGATCCGACCCTGTGTCCCCGATGACTTCCAGCCCCACAAGCCCAAGCTGTACAAGGTGGGGATCTGCATCCATAGAGCCACGAGCCCTGCTGGGGTCCTTCAGCCCCCACTCACCTCTGTCTCCATCTCCGCTGCAGGTCGGCCTTGGACTGGGCTACCTGGAGCTTCCCCAGATCAACTACAAGCTCTCTGTGGAGCACAAGAAGAGGCTGAAGGCTGATCTGATGCCAGAGATGCGCCTGGTAGGGTGGGGCGGGGAGGTTCTCCCAGTCTGACCAGTGGGACTGGTTCCGTGCCCCTTGTGCCTCCAGCCGTGCCCTGGGAGAGGGAGGTTCAGCCAGCAGCGCCTGGCTGGGGGATGCTCTGCTCTGCTGGGAGCAGGCAGGGTGATTTCCAGCTGGGAAAAGCCTGCAGGTGCCTGACCCCTGTCCTCTGTGGTGCCCTCAGCTGCAGAGCCTGCTGGACACTAAGAGCGTGTACATCCTGGACTGCTGGTCCGACGTCTTCATCTGGATCGGGAGGAAATCCTCGCGGCTGGTGCGGGCGGCGGCGCTGAAGCTGAGCCAGGAGCTGTGCACCATGCTGCACCGGCCCAAGCACGCCATGGTCACCAGGAACCTGGAGGGCACCGAGTGCCAGGTGGGGCACAGACCCCTCAGATGGGTGCTGGGTGCCTGGGAGGGGGCTGAGGCTGAGAGTCCCTTACCTGCTCCCCAATTTACGCCTTGAAGGACTGGACGTGGCACCCCGTGCTCTGGTCTGGTTGATGAGGTGGGGATGGGTCACAGGTTGGACTCGATGATCTTGGAGGTCTTTCCCAGCCTTAGTGATTGTGTGCTGCAGGTGTTCAAGTCCAAGTTCAAGAACTGGGATGACGTGCTGCGCGTGGATTACACCCGGAACGCCGAGACCGTGCTGCAGGACGGGGGCCTGGCCGGCAAGGTGCGCAAGGACGCCGAGAAGAAGGACCAGATGAAGGCCGACCTCACCGCGCTCTTCCTCCCCCGCCAGCCCCCCATGCCCCTCAGCGAGGTAGGGCTGGGCACCCCCATGGATCCCCCATGGCCTGGGCTGGGTGCCGATGGAGAGGCTGGGGGGCTGACACAGCTCGTGGGGCCACAGGCTGAGCAGCTGATGGAGGAGTGGAACGAGGACCTGGATGGCATGGAGGGCTTTGTGCTGGAGGGCAAGAAATTCACTCGCCTGCCTGAGGAGGAGTTTGGCCACTTCCACACCCATGACTGTTACGTCTTCCTGTGCAGGTGACAGCTGGTTTGTCCCCTCTCAGGGGCTGCTGGACCACCTTGTCCCCAACGTCCCTGCCCAGCCCTCCCGACTGTCCCATCCCTCACATCACTCCTTGTTCCCACCCTCAGGTACTGGGTGCCAGTGGAGTACGAGGAGGATGAGGAGAAAAAGAAGAAGGGTGAAGGCAAAGGGGAAGAGGAGGGTGAAGAAGAAGAGGAGGAGAAGCAGCCAGAGGAAGACTCCCAGTGCATCGTCTACTTCTGGCAGGGCCGGGAGGCCTCCAACATGGGCTGGCTCACCTTCACCTTCAGCCTCCAGAAGAAATTTGAGAGTCACTTCCGTGGCAAACTGGAGGTGACACAGTGCGGGGGTGACACAGGGGTGCCCCAGCTTTGCCTCTCTTCTTCTCCATCCCCTCTCTGCCCCTCAGGCTGAGGCAGGGGACAGCAGCAGAGATGGGAGCTGGCAGGGGGGTGCAGCTGGGGCTTGGAGTTGTTTGGGAAGTCCCAATGCCCCTTCTGACCCCCACCCCTGTGCAGGTGGTGCGCATGACCCAGCAGCAGGAGAACCCCAAGTTCCTCTCACACTTCAAGAGGAGGTTTGTGATCCACCGGGGCAAGAGGAAGGACCGGGTCAGCACCCCCCAGCCCAGCCTCTACCACATCCGCACCAACGGCGGGGCCCTCTGCACCAGGTCAGTGCCAGGCAGCACCCATGGGTGCCACATCCACCTGGGATACCTGCTGGTGGGCACAGCTGCCAGCTTTCCCTGATTTGTGCCTTGGGGGCTCCAATCTCCAGGTGCATCCAGATCAACACGGACGCTGCTCTGCTCAACTCCGAGTTCTGCTTCATCCTTAAGGTACTGAGCATCCTCAGGGCTGCCTGGGGGCCCTCCTGCCCCTCTGGGCAGCCCTGACCCCACTGTCCCCCAGGTGCCTTTTGAGAGCACGGACAACCAGGGCATTGTCTACACCTGGGTGGGCCGGGCAGCTGACCCCGACGAGGCCAAGCTGGCTGAGGACATCATGAACCACATGTTTGATGACTCCTACAGCAAACAGGTGAGCAGGGCTCAGTGCCACCTTACCTGGGTGACAGTGACCACCCAGGCCACACTCAGCCCTGTTCCTGGCCTTTCAGGTCATCAACGAGGGAGAAGAACCTGAGAACTTCTTCTGGGTGGGCATTGGGGGCCAGAAGCCCTACGATGAAGATGCCGACTACATGAAGCACTCACGGCTCTTCAGGTGGGCACTGGCCTCAGAGCCCATCCCCTTTGGGAACCAACCAGCCAGAACAGCTGCTCCATCACATCCCTACCCTCTGCATGAGCCAAGCCCTAACAAACTCATGCCTGATGCTGTCCCTGTCCATCTCTCTGCAGATGCTCCAATGAGAAAGGTTATTTCTCCGTGTCAGAAAAGTGCTCAGATTTCTGCCAGGATGACCTGGCTGATGATGACATCATGCTGCTGGACAACGGGCAGGAGGTGAGCTGGGGGCACGAGGCTCTCCTAGGCCCAGACCTTCCAGGGGCTCTGTGGGCTGAGCCCAGCTGCTGATCCTTTCTGCAGGTCTACATGTGGGTGGGCACCCAGACCAGCCAGGTGGAGATCAAGCTGAGCCTCAAGGCGTGCCAGGTAAGACCTCCCTCCATCCTGGGACTGTGTGGGGGAGGATTTGGGCACTTCCATCTCCCCCCAGGGCCCTGACCTGGGTGCTGCAGAGCTCTGGGCTGGGGAATACCAGCCCTGGAGGTGGGTGAGGGCCACCCACGGCAATGCTCTGCCCCAGGTCTACATCCAGCACATGCGCTCCAAGGACCCCACCCATCCCCGCAAGCTCCGGCTGGTGCGGAAAGGCAACGAGCCCTGGCCCTTCACCCGCTGCTTCCACGCCTGGAGCGTGTTCCGCAAGCCGCCCACCTAAGGTTGGGGGCACCTGGTGCCCCGGGCATGGCCCCCCTGGCACGGCCCCCCTGGCACAGCCAGCCCGGCACCCGCGCTGCCACCACCGCCAGGCTCAGCCTGGAGCCGCCTCCCGAGCCGGGGCCGGGGGATCACTGGGGCTGTCCCTCTGTCCCCCCCTCTCCCAGCACAGGGCCCAGCTCAGCCCTTGCCCTTCCTGGGGGGCATTCGGGGTGCTGTGGGCTCCTGTCACACCCTGCTTGGGGATGCTGCTGCCCCAAACCAGTGCCGAGCTCCCCCCGTGGCTGGGAGACAGGAGTGACTCCCAGTTTGGGTGGGAGGATGCTTTGCTAAGGAGAACGGGGGGGGGGGGGGGGGGGGGAGTGAGGGGCTCTGAGCCCTGGGCCTTACAGCTGGTCCCTGCTGTCCTGGGGGATGGACCCCAGCAGGGATCAGCCCATCTGGATCATATCAATAAAGGCTGTACTTCTCACCTCGACCCTGTCCCAGGCTCTGACTCACTCCCAAATGGGGTCACCCCCAACCCTGATCTTGCCCCTCTGCAGCTCAGCTCTCACCTGGCTCTGAGGCTCAGCAAACACCTGCAGCCTAGGCAGCTGATATTAAATGCTTTATTTTCAATATTAAAAACCAGTATTTTTAATAACTAAACAATGCTAAATTCGTCTTACCAAAAAAAAAAAAAAAAAAAAAGATGAGGTTGGGGTGGGGGGGTTCTACCAGGGACGCTACAGCCCCGGCCTCAGCCGGCAGCAACCGAGCCCAAACCCCCCCAGCCACACACGTACCACAGGGGAGCCCGGGGGGGCCACAGCTCCCCAAAGGAGAGGGGCAGGGGCAGCTGAGCCCCGTGGGAACAGCCACCATGGGCCAGGGGACAGAGCTGGCCCACAGCCACCTGTGTCACCGCAGCCCCCCAGGAGGACGAGGCCAGGCTCGGAGCCCAGGGGGGATTTGGCACAGTGAGACCCCCAGGGTGGGGCAGCCCAGCCTGGGGCAGGAGGGGGCTGGGGTAACTCCTCTGCCCCCTCCCAGCACCAACATGGACCAGGAGCAGGAGCCCGTGTGTGATTCCACAACGTGATCCCATCCCAAACCCACCCCGTGGAAGGAATTAGTATCAGAAAGGAGCAGCAGGCACAGAGCCCAACCTGGAGAATAGCCCTTGGAGAAGCCACTAAGAGAAAAAGGCCACCTGTGACCCCCCAGCGTGCCCCTCCTCGGGCTGCTCAAGGCCTCTGCTGCCCACCTGGGAGCCAGGGGGTCCCCACTGGGCTCCCCTGGGGGGACAGTCCCTGTGCAGCAGCCAGAGCCTCCTGGCAGGCAGGGAACGGGGCTGTAAACTGCAGGGAGCCGGGCATGTAAACACAGACCAGGGAACGGGGGGGCCGTGCCCGGGGGCTTCTGGCCCCCCACTGCCCCAAGGGACCAAAACCAGGGCACAAGGGGGGGTCCACAAGCCCCAGCCCTCCCCGTGGAGCCGGGGAAGCAGCAGCATCCCCCAGGAAGGGGGCTCTGGAGCAGGGGACAGTGACACTCGACCGTGTATAAAAAAGGAACTGATCTTCCCCCGGAAGAGTTTGTGCCCCACGGCGCCGGGGCCGGGCAGGGGTGTGGGGAGTGCCGGAGCCGGGGTGCAGATGTTAGAGAGGAGCCAGTCTACGTTACATGGGGAGGGGGCGGGGGGTCCAGTCGAGTCGCGCATCCCGGGAATCCGAGCACTGAGATGGGGCAGGGAGGCCGGCGATGCCTGCGGGAGAGGCGGATCCTCAGCAGGAGTGGGTGGGAATCAGGACAGGCATTCCCCCTGCTCCCCTCCTCTGCAAGCCCCAGGGATCACAACTCCATCCTCCCACGGTGGATCACAAAGCCAGGGCACTGTGCTGGGGTCCCAGCTCCAAATCCCACCCCAGGGACCTCCAGCCCTCACAGACCTCACTTGATGAGGATCCCCGTGGGCCGGGCCTCGTCCTCGCTGGTGTTCCTCAGGTTCTGCTCTGCTTCCTCCGAGGACCTGGGGCAGAGCAGGGTGAGAGGCACTGCCACGGCCCCTCAGCACCGTTCACCCCATTCCCACCCCACTCACGCCAGGAAATCCTTCACTTCCTCCACGGTGATGTCCCCGGTGGTGTCCAGCGGGGTCTCCAGGCTGCTGTTGGGGGAGTCGATGGGGCCGGGCGAGAAGGCGGCCGGGTGCTCCTCAGGGGACCCTGGGGAGTCAGGGGACAGGAGGGATTGGGGACAGCCAGGACACAGAGCCAGGCTCAGAGCAGGGCTGTGGGACACGCTGTGCGTCAGGGACAGGAGGGATTGGGGACAGCCAGGACACAGAGCCAGGCTCGGAGCAGGGCTGTGGGACACGCTGTGCGTCAGGGAAAGGGTGGTCACTCACGGTCGCTGTCCGAGGGCGAGTGCTGACCCTCGGAGCTGCGGGGGACGTGGGTGCCGTTCGCCTGCGGCAGCTTCGGTGTCACCGCTGAGCTGTTGCTGGAAGGAAACAGGGAGAAGTTATGGCCAGAACTATGTCATGGGGTGGGTGTACAGGGGTTCCACCACAGCAAAGTCCCCCACGCCCCCGAGACAGCCCACCTGAGGCAGGAGGTGTCCTGGAGCCGGGCGACCTCCAGCCGGCACAGTGGCTCTGTCACATTCCTGGCGCTCAGCGAGAAGCGCTCGAACTCGGATGGTGAAATTAGGTAGAAACCTACAGGGGGGACAACAATGAGCCTCAGGCATCCCCCACAGGGCTGCAGGTGAGGTCAACATCCCATCGACACAGACGTCACCTGGTGTCCTCACCTTGGCCGTGCTTGGTGAAGACACAGGAGGCGATGCCGCTGATGTCCTCCTTGCGGATGCAGCTGTAGTGGACCTGGGGCCGCAGGCTGGGCACGGTGAAGATGTGGATGTCCCCCAGGTTGGTGAGACAGGCCAGGCAGTTTTCCAGCCTCTCCTCGGAGCCAGCGCTGGCCAGGCTCACCAGGGCCACCTTCCTCACCCGGCAGCCCTCGTGTGCTGTCAGCTTGAACTTGGTCTTGGCACTCACTTTGGGCAGCGTGAACACCTGGGGGGCAGGAGGAGCTGGGCTCAGGGGAGAGCAGGAACCTGCAGGGTTTAGGTGGGCACTTTCCCCTTGGATTCACCACCCTAGAACAGGCATAGGAGTGCCCCAAAACCTGACTGGTCACCTCCAGTCTCTGCGTGATGAGGACAAGGGACATTTTGTGTCCCATCTCTACCATAGCGGGACGCTGAGCCCCGCACTCACCTTGAACTGCTCCTCGGATGAGATGAGCATGGAGTGGCTGCCCTGCATGTCGGGGGCCTTGGCCAGGTCCCGAGACACCTCGTAGGGCTCGGGCAGGGGGTTCCCCCGCCCATCCAGCACCGCAATGGCCACCACGGGCGCCCGGTGCATCAGCTGGATCTCCTTCCCCAGCACGGCCTCCACCGCCCGCTCCGAGAACTTCTCCTGCGACGGCACCTCCAGGGCGTAGGCGAACACCGAGCCCGAGTTGGTCCCTGCCCACATCGTGGGGCCGTGGTGGGCGGCTGTGGGGGTGGAGCAGTGTCAGACCCAGCCTGGGGGCTTTTCTCAGGGAGGAAGGCAGGGAGGGGGTCTCACCGTCACGGAGGAAGGTGTCGGCAAAGTAGAGGCACCTCACGACCCCCGAAAGCGAATCATCGGCCGAGCGCGGCTCGATCCGCCGCTGCACCGGCGTCATCTCCACCTCGGGGGGACCCGCCTGCTCCGCCAGCTGCGCGTTGGCCTCCTGCACCTGGGGAGGGGACACGGGGTCACTCCCTGCTGGGTGGGGACAGGGAGCTGCCACGGCGGCCCCCACTCCCTGCCCACCTTGCTGGAGGGGCTGCTGGCGTTGAGCCTCTTCTTGCCCGACACGCGGCTCTTGCGGATGCGGCGGAAGGACTGGCGCAGGGACTTCTTGAGGGACTTCACGCGGGACAGGGGCCCCTCCATGGCCAGCGAGTCGTTGGGGTGCAGCGTACACCTGCGGGCACCGAGGCTGCTCAGCACCCACAATGCCATCCAGGGGTCCCCAGCACCGAGGTCCCCCCATACCTGGCCAGCACGGGGTTGCGCCGGTAGTAGTCGAAGAGCCCGAAGCCGTGGCTGGTGCCGAAGGCCACGAGGTTCCACTCGGAGTGCAGGGTGACGGCGGTGACGGCGGCGGGGGGCACGCACTGCACCAGCACGCTGGGCTGGAAGCCGGGGGGAAAGTGGAGGGGCCCGTTCCGGGGGGCCAGCCGGTCGTGGCCCTTCCAGGTGAAGCCCTCACGGTCCTGCAGCAGGTCCACGGTGGCCACGCTGACCGCGTGCTCCGACTTCTCGTCGCTCAGCTCCATCACCAGCACCTGCAGGGAACGAGCACAGACAGGGGGACACGCTGGACTTCCCCCAGCCAGCCAGCCTGCTGCACACCGGGGGTTAAACCCAGGCTAGGAGCCCTTCAAGGACAATCATGGGGGTCTGTAGGGTCTGTAGCCCCCCATGCTGTGGGTCCCCAACGGGGAAGCCCCTGCTCTGTCCTTGTCACCTCACCTGCCCCGCCGTGCCAGCCACCACCATCTTGGCCGTGTACTTGCAGAGCGCGATCTTCTGCACGCCCAGGCGCGGGTCATCGCTGTAGGGATCAAAGCAGCCCACCTGCGGGAGGGGACAGCTCAAGGGACAGCCAGGACCCCATGCACAGCTGTGGCACAGCCCCCCTGCACCCCCACGTCCCTCCACCAGCTGTGGCACACGGGCCACTCTGGGCATCACGCCCAGGAGAAGTCTGTCCCCACGCACCCCCCGGCCCTGTCCCCCATGCTGAGGCAGACCCACGGCAGGGCCCACGGAACAAGTGTCCCTTGTGTCCCCGCAGTGCGTCACACCGCAGCTGTGCCCCGAGCCGGGGGACGCGTCCCCGGGGCGCAGCCGGGATGGCTCCAGCAGGTGCATCCCCCGTGCCCAGCTCTGGGTTTGCCCCCTCCAGGGCTGGCAGAGCCGGGAGGGTGCTGTGTCCACGGCAGCGTCACCCTGCCCAGGGCACCTCACCTTGCGGAACGGCGGCCACTCCTCCTCGCCCGCCTGGTTGAGGCTGTCGTTGTGCTCACAGTCTGTCTGGAAGATGTTGGCGGTGCCCAGCTTGTAGAGGGGCTTCAGGGAGACCCCCGAGGCGTCCCAGAACCGCACCGTGCCGTCCTCGTGCCTGCGAGGGGGGGTCCTGTCAGCGCGGGCCCCAACATCTGCCCGGCTAACAAGAGCTGCCTGTGTGCTGGCAGCCACCGTGCCAGAGGGGGGGACACGGGGGACAGCGCAGCGGGTGACACACTCATGCCCAGGCAGAACAAGAAGGGGCAGCTCCCCCAAAATGAGGGAGTGAATGCCACCACCACTGTAATAAATTAGCAATTAGAGCCATTAATCTCGCCCGCTGCAGAAACAGGTGTGGATGTGTCCTCCCCTCACTTTAGGTTTCCCAGGCCCCCTCCCTGCTGCCAGCCCACTCACCCAGTGAGGAGAAGCCCCCTCTGCGTGGGCTCCTGGGCCAGATTCTTCCCCCCATCAATCGGCCAAGCCTGGAGGAGGGATGGAGAGGGGATGGAGGAAGGGATGAAGCCTGGAATGCTGGAAGGGCTCAGCAGGACCCCTCCCCACCATCCCCATCACTGACCGCAGAGGATTGCCGGGGGCTCTGCTGCTCCCCCACGCTGACGATCCTCTCCCAGAGCTTGAGGGGCACGTTGGAGACATGGCAGGAGCAGGTGATGGCAGAGGAGTGCAGAGGTGCCAGGTACGGGGCAGGGATGGTGGGCCAGCCCGGCGTCTGCAGGTCGATGGCCACCAGCTCCTCCTCCACCAGCACCACCAGGGCTCGGGGGTTCTCAAAGCCTGGGGAGGGGGGAGATGGCTGCTGCACGTGGAGACCCCCACACCACCACCCGCTGCCCGGGTGGCCCTGGCAGGACGTACCTCCCTCGGGCACCTCTGCGCTCTGCACAGTGAAGAAGTCAATGACGCGGGAGGTGAAGTCGAGCGTGGCCAGGGTCTGGCCCTGCAGCACGCTGACACAGTGCCTGTCACCGTAGCTGGCCCGTGGCATCCCCCCACTGAAGATGATGAAGGGGTTCCTGGGTGGGATGAAGCAGCTGCCATCAGACCCTGGACCCCCAAGTGCCCCCTGTGCCCCCCCATGCCCAGCCCACCCACCTACCCTGACTCGCAGGTTCGCCAGAGGATTTTGCTGATGGCTTTGCAAGGGAACGGCCCTGAAACGAACACACCAACACTGGCTGTAGCACTGGGGTATGGGGGGATCATCTCCCATCCCCAGAGCCCCCCAAACCCCCATCCTGTACCGTAGGGGATGGTGGACATGACGGGCTGCTGCGTCCTCAGGCCGGTGCCGCTCGCTGCCCACACCATGTAGCCGCCGTCGCTGTGGGAGCTGACGATGCTCGAACCGCTCTGCTCCCAGGCCAGGCTCTCCAGCTGCTGCGGGGCCACACGGGGGGCTCAGCACAGCCCCACCAGCCCCACGTGGATGGGGACACACACACAGCCCCACCAGCCCCACGTGGATGGGGACACACACACAGCCCCACCAGCCCCACGCCAGCCCCGGTACCTGGTTGTCCAGGCCAGGCTCTCCAGGCTCTGCTGTGGGGCCACACGGGGGGCTCAGCACTCACATGGGGACACACACACACACACAGGGACACAGCCCCATGTGGATAGGGACACACACAGGGACACGGCCCCACGTGGATGGGGACACACACACACACAGGGCCACAGCACCACCAGCCCCATGCCAGCCCCGGTACCTGGTTGCCCAGGAAGACATGCAGGACAGCACGAGTGCTCTGCTCCCAGAGCACCAGCAGCCCGCGGCTGTAGCCGATGAGGAGCCGGCTGCCATTGCGAGGGTGCTCCTGGATGGACTCCACGGGCCCCAGCGCCTTCCCGCAGCGATAATCGTCGGGGACACTGCGGGGGGACAGGCACAGGGGGTCAGAGATGGGCTGGGGGTGCTGGGGGTGCCAGGGAATGGGGCCTGCAGGGCTCTCACCTCTGCAGGATCTCATCTGGGAAGAGGGTTTTGTCCTCCAGCAGCGTCAGGGTGGGCAGGGTGACAAAGTACACGGCACCGCCCTCAGTGCCCAGGCAGACCATGGCACCAGCAGCCATGGGCAGCACCACTGTCACCCGTGTGATGCCAGGGGAGCAGCTGTGGGGGGAACAGGGGCTGCCTCAGCACTGTGCTGGGTCTGGGGGAGTGTCAGAGACCCCAGACCTGCCCTGCTCCATCCCTCCATTCCCATCTCCTGAATGCAGGGGGACAAGGGCAAGGACAGCCTCAGTGCCATTACAGCCATTAATCACCCCCAGCCGGGCCCTGCCAGCACCATGACAATCCAGAGCTGTTCCCTGCACCCAGCATCTCGGCTGAGCTCAGAGGAGCATCCCAGTGGGGAAAGCACCCAAACACCACCACGGAGAGGGGACCTTGGCCACCACCCCGCCCCGGCTGCTCCCCCGCGCCGTTCCCGGCCGGCACCGGCACCGGCCGGGAGCGGCTCCGACCCCGGGCAAGTACTTAGCGCCGGCGGACCCTGGGCGTCCCGGGAGGCCGAAGCTGCGCGTCTCCTCCAGGTGCGAGCAGCCCTCCTTGTGGCACACCTCCCACAGGTGCAGCGTGTTGTCGTCCAGCAGCGACAGGAGCCAGCCCTGGGGATGGAGGGGGGGATGATAGAGGGGTGTGTGAGGTGTTGGGGGGCTGCTGCCAGGTTCCCCCCCCCAGGGACACCCTCGTACCTGGCCGGGAAGGAAGTGCAGCTGGGTGACAGTGGCCGTCTCCTTGTGCAGGCCTGTCAGCTCCACACCTGGTGCGCCATATCTGGGGGGGCCGTCAAAGAAACAACGAGGGTAGGGCCCCCCCCACCCTTCCCCAGCAAAATCAGGACCCTCTGAATTCCCTCAGGTCACAGTTCTGCCTGCAAACATCAGTTCAGCCCCCTGTCCCCAGGAGAGCCAGGGCAGAGCATCCGTGACTGCACACCATGCCAGAGCTGGTCTGGGCACCACCATCCCCATCTGGGATCCACCAAGCAGGACACTCTGAATCAGCCTGAAATCCACCAAGCACCTCCAGCTGGGACATAGCAGGTCAGGCTGGGATCCACCAACCCCTCCAGCCGGGCTGTCCCAGGTCAGGCTGGGATCCACCAACCCCTCCAGCCGGGCTGTCCCAGGTCAGGCTGCGGCCAACGCTCCCAGCCGAGCTGGGTGTGCGAGAGGCGCCGGCAGCCCCGGCACGCACCGGCGGCGGGGTGGGGCTCGGTATGCGCCGGCACAGCCGCACTCACCCGACTGGTCCCGGCTTCTTTGGCGACGCCGCTCAGCAGGAACGGCGGCAGGAACGGGTCAGGAACGGCGGCAGGAGCCACGGCAGGAACGGTGGCAGCACCGCACGGAGCAGCCCAGCCTGGCATCCCTGGCATCCCCAGACCCGGCCTGCTCCCCCAGCCCGGTGTCCCCAGCGCACTGTGCAGCCCCTCCGGCCGTGCTGTGTGCTGGCAGTCCCTGCCCCTGACCACCCTCCGGTGCCCGGGGCACGGGGAACCAGCCCGGCGGCTCTGCCCGGCCAGACAGGCAGGAGCTGTCTGGCAGTGCTGGGCACAGCCGAGCCGGCAGAGCCAGGGGACAGCCACGGAGTTTGGGGACAGCAGGGGACAGGGCATGGGAACGAAGCAGGGAGCACGCAGGGGGCTCTCGGTGCTACACGCATGGGGGATGCCACCCATCCTTGCTCATTCTGGGGTCTTTCCCCACCCAAATGAGTGCCACGAGCTGAGAGGCTTCAGGGCAAGTGGCTCGGGCACATGAGTGTCACCAGCATGTGGGACGGGGGTCCAAGCACAGGGACCCCCAGCTGCCCCCCCAGGCGCCGGCTGCCCCTCAATGCCGGGCTGTCAGCACTCAGATCCGCCCAGCCCGGCCGGGGAGCACCCAGGGGTGCCCCCGCTAACCAGTAACGCCAGTCAGGCCAGCTCCGGCTGCTGCCTCGCCCGGCCCCGGCTTCCCCGGCACCGCCAGCCTCCAGAAGCATCTTTTTGGAGGCAGCCAGAGCAGGGCCGGGACACCACGCTGGGTACCACCCCAAATCCATCCCCGCAGAGGATGCTCAGAGCGCCGCAGCCCCCCAGAGCCGCATCCCCGCCGTGCCGGGGGGGCTCAGCTGGGACCGGCACCGCGGGCCGGGCGGGCGAGCGGGGCGGCCGGCGACGTCGCGGCCGGGCTGGCACCCGGGCGGCCCCGGCAGAACAAAACACGCCATCTTTGTGCTCGGGAGGCTGCGAGCCGCCGGCCTGGGGGAGGGGGAGCGCGGCCGCCCCCACGCCCCGACCCCGCGGCCGCCCCCAGCCCGCATTCCTGCGGCGCGGGGCCCCCCGAGCACGGCCCGCATCCAGCGCTGGCCGCCCGCCAGCAGAGCCCTCTGAAGTCTCCCTGCACGCTACCGCCAACAAAGCCCGGCCGGCCCCGCTCGGCGTCCCCCGCTTCGGCCCCCCACCCGCACCGGGCTCCGCGCCCGCCGCAGCCCCGGCCGGTCAGAGCCCCGCTGCCCCCTCCCCGAGGGCTGCGGGGATGAGGACGAACAGGAGCCCCCCGGGATGAGCGGGGTAACAGCGGGAAGGACCCCATTGGGATGCCCCCCGAGCCTCTTTTTTCTTGCCCCGGTGTTTTGGGCTCGGTGGGGGTTTCCTGCAGCCGCCCCCTCGCCGGCCGGCCCAGCTGCAGCACAGCTGGACGCAGGGATGGACGGCAGCCGAGTGGGGGCTGCCGGATGGGCCAGAAGCAGCGCAGCCACGTCTCCAAGCGTTCTCCGGGATGGGGACAGGCAGAGGAGTGAGCGCAGGAGGGGCCGGGAGCTCCTTACCTCCTGCTCATAAGGGAGGAAAAGGATACAGCTTGACGGCTCCCGCCTTGGTGCCGATGGCCATCACTCGCAGGACCGGGTCGTAGGCCAGGGCGCTGGGCTGGCTGGGGAAGCCGTGCTCCACCGTCTGCCATGGGGACGGGCAGGTCAGAGCGGGACCCCCCACCTCTGACACCCCCAAACCTTCCACAGCCCCCCTCATCCCCGATCCCGCACCAGCCTGAGCATCACCTCTGCGATGGGGGATCACAAAGATGCTGCTCTGTCCCCCAGTGCCACCAGGGAGGGCTTTGAGGAGAGGGGACATCCCCCCTCACCCCAAAACGCAGCCCAGCAGCCGCACCGCGGGCCGGGGCAGCTCTGACCTTGACCTGTCCCACCGCCCGGCAGCACTTTGGGGATGGGACCCCCCTGCTCTCCACCCCCGCGGTGAGGACACCCCAGGAGCGGCGAGCGGGACCCCGGTGCGACATCGCCGGGCGGCAGAACCAGGCGAGCGGGACCCGCCGGAGCCGCGTGTGGCCCGGGGGCACCTTCCCAAGGAAGTGCGGGCCGTGGGACGTGCCCGGGCCCGCCGGCCGGGAGGGGCTGCCCGGGCAGCGGGGGGACGCGGGGGCGCCCACCGGGCCGGGCCGCGGTGCGGGGAGCGCGGGGCTCCCCAGGGCAGCCGGGCCGAGCAGCCAGAGCGCGATCAGACGATCCGGAGCCAGCCTGGCCGGATCCTGACCCGCTCCCTTTGTCTGGGCCATCCGAGCGGGGCTGCTTTCCGCACCCGCCGGCGGCACCGCTGTCACCCCGGCTCGGCTGCCCTCCCAGGGGACACCTCCAGCAGCGTGAAAGCGTCCCCAGCCCGTCCCAGGCGTCCCGGCACATCCAAGGGGGTCCCAACACGTCCGAGGGGCGAGGAAGGGGATGCTCGTGGGTGCCGACCCACGCAGGGTCACGGTGAATCCCCCCGGGATGCACGGAGCTGGGACGGCAGCACAGGGACAGCACAGCGATGCTTTAGGCCAGAAACCAACACGGTGACGCCGGCAAAGACTCCCCAAAAAGCGCTGGCGCGGTTCCCCAGCGCTGCCAGCCCCAAAGGGGGACCCGGCTGAGCCCCCCGGCCGCAGCCCCCGCTCCCGCCCGCATCCGGCAGGCTGTGCCGGCCGGCCAAGGCGCGCTCCCGGCCAAATTACAGCAAATCCCAGGCAGATCTGGAGCTCGGGAGGAAAAACAACCCTTAATGGGAGGCAGGTGGGCAGGCGGCGGCCCCAGGGCTGGGATGGCCGCAGAGGGGCTCAACCCCCCCCCCAAGACATCCCACCCTGGGCATCCCTTCGGGCAGGACCCGGCCGGGGCACTGAGCTCCCCAAAAACGGGGGGCTCTGCCTGGGCTGAGCCTCGCACCCCGGCCAGACCCTCACCAGGGCAGCGAGCGGGGGGTCAGGGCTGTGCTGGGAGCTGGCTCTGACCCCTCAGCACCGCACACCGCGACTCCGCAGCCCCGTCCCGCTGCGGGACAGCCCGGGGGGCGCTCCGGGGCACCCCACAGCAGCCGGGACGGACAGACTGATGGACACGGGCTGGGCTCATCCAGGGGAGCTGCCGGTGGTCTCATGTCCCCCAGCCACGGCAGCAGAATGGTCCCAACGCTTCCTGGACAAGGTGCACCAAGTGCCAGGTGGGCACCCGCTGGCACAGGGCACCCCGAGGGAAGGGTCTGGCACCCTGGGGGTCGCTCCAGGGTTGTTTGATGAGCTTGGGGGTCTCTCCCGCCCCAAATGGGGGGTAAGTGGGAAAACTCGGAGGGAGGAGGGGGCAAGCGCTGACCTCTCATGTCCCCATACAGACACACTTTTGGGGAGCCAGGGAACCCCAAAAGCCCAGGGGTCATCAACACAGCCGTTCCAGCTGCCACAGGAGGTCCAGCCCTCCAATATCCCACCCCTGGGGAGACCGGAGTGAGCCTCTCACGGGGGATGCAGCCAGGGATGCTCCAAGGCCAGACAGGGTGCGGGACCAGGGGTCACCCCAAAACGCCCGTAGCGAGGCCTGGGGGAAGCCACGGGACAGGGGCAGTGCGGGAACCGGGGCGCTACGGGGAACCCCCCAGGAGGGGCTGGGGACGGGGATGTCGCGCTGCCGAGGGGGTCGCATCCTCTCCTGGAGTGCCCCCCGCACCGCACGGGGAGGGGCGCAGCCCCCGGCGCGCATCCCGCTCCCGGCGCTCCCGGTGCCCACCCCGGGGGTGCATCCTGCCGGGGCGGCCCAGCAGCCCGTCCCGGGATCCCCCGGGAGGAGCGATCCCTGCCCTTTCTGCGTGCCCCTTCCCCGGGAGCGGGGAGGTCCCGGTGCGCGGCTCCCCCGGGGCTTCAGCCGGTCCCGGGGGGCGGTGCCCCGCTCGCCTCCCCGCGGGCAGCATCCCGCCGGGGCACCAGAGCCCCGCGATACTGGGGGCTGCCCGCTCGCCGCACCCTGCCCGGTACCCCCGGTGCCTCCGGTGGTAGCCGCCCCCCCGGGATCCACCGCCGCGCCCCCCGCTCGCCCCAGACGCACCTTGCTGAAGGCGAAGAGGTCGTGGCGGAGGCGGTCGCGGTGCGGGTCGGCACCCTGCCGCCGGAACCGAAACTTCATCATGGTTGGGCCGGCGGCGGCGGCGGTGGCGGCGGCGCGGTACCGGGCGGGGCGGGCGCGGCCGGCGGTCCCGGGGCCGGTCCCGGCGCGGCGGTGGCGGTGGCGGGGCCGGGGCGCGGCGCGGGGCGGGGCCGGCAGGGGGCGCGGTGCCCGTGCGGGGTCCCCGGTGCCGGTGCGGGGTCCCGGTGCGCGCGCCCGCCGAGCCCGGGCAGGCACCGCCGCGGCGGGGGCGGGGCGGAACCCTGACGGACAGCTCCGCCCGCCAATCACCGCGCGGCAACGCGCGCCGCGCGCCGCGGCCCCGCCCACCCGCGCTGCGCCTGCGCCGCCGCGGCGGCCGATGGGACGTGTAGTCGTCCAACTCAACGCCCTCTGCGCTGGGTTTATTTATATTGTTTTTAAAATACTCTTCTTTCGGTTTTTTTCTTCCCCGTGGGCATAGTGAGAGACGGTGAGCATGCCCCAAGCCTGGTCACCGTGGTCACAGCCCCCCACAAACACGGGGTGTTGTAGATTTAGGGTCTCATGGTGTGCCCCACAGCCATGGGGTGCATCAACATGGCGGCGGCCCGGCTCCCAGGCCCGCAGCATCCTGCCCGCTCCCACAATCACCATCCGAGCCTCATTCCCGGCTGGCCACTCATTCTCCCCGCCAGGGCACCGGGAATGTTCCCCATTCCCCCCACGGCATCACGGCAAGGTGGGAGGGGGAGCAGCCTGCCCTGCGCCCGGTTTTGGGGTGAGTCAGCCCGGGCAGGGCACGGCTTCCCCTCCCTGCTGACTA
This sequence comes from Melozone crissalis, assembly GCF_028551555.1. Classification (NCBI taxonomy): domain Eukaryota; kingdom Metazoa; phylum Chordata; class Aves; order Passeriformes; family Passerellidae; genus Melozone; species Melozone crissalis. The sequence continues at coordinate 14,301,995 of NW_026535790.1, read as the reverse complement.
ACCCGGCCCGGGGGGATCGGCTCGGGGCTGACGCGGGGGCTGGGGCGGAAAACAGCCCGGGGCCAGCGGGGAGCACGGCCCGGTGATGGGCTGAGGGTCACGGGGGGATGGATGGAGGGGCCTGGAGCACCGGCACTGCCCCGGGGCATAAGGATGGGCAGGGTGGGTCTGCTCTGAGGAGAGAGAAAAGGAGGAACTCGGAGGAGGAAGGAGAATGAAGGGAGTAGTGAAAAGGGGAGGAGAGCAAGAGGAGAGGCGGAGGAAGGGGATAAGAGGTAAGGAGGTGTGAAGAAGAGAGGGAAGGAGCATGGAGAAGAGGAAGAGGAAGAAGAGAGAGGAGAGATGGAGAGGAGGATGAGGATGGGAGGGAGAAGGGAGAAGGAGAGGGAGAGGAGGAAAGAAAGGAAGAAGAAAGGAGAGGAGAAGCAATACCACAGACCAGGAGATCCCATCTATGCCCCCCTCTGGCACCTCACACCCACCCCATCATCTCCCTCTTGCAGGAGGGAAACACCAGGAGGAAGAGGAGCTCAGACGAGGCCGAAGCCCAGGGTGCTGGAGGAAAGCAGAGATCTCTGTCCCTGCTTTCTAGGACAGCACAGGAAGCACAGCCACCAAGTTTGGCCGCCCTGTCCCCAGGGAGATGATGACTCCCTTTATTTAGAACCAGTTCCCTGCTCCCAAACCACTTCTCATTCCTGCCAGGGGGAATCGAGGCACATCCCAGCCCCCAGTACCACACAGCCAGGCCAAGAGATGCTTTCTGCTTTTATTCAATTAATGCAGCAATCTATACAAGAAAAAAAAATAATAATGAAACCATGAAATTCCAAACCCTGACAGTGAAGAACCAAATTCTTCCTAAGAATCAACTGGAATTAAAAGATTCCCCCACGTCAGACTGTACATAAAATAATCTCTGCTCCATTTACAGCGTTTCACACAGTACTTCTCGTATCTCAAACTTCAGAACTGTACAACTTTGTTACAAACCATGCTTTTTCCTAGGAAAAGCTTACAGAAAAAAATATTGCCACTTTCTTTTTTATTATTATTTTTTTTAATTTTTATTTTTTATTGGTAACAAAAAAAAATTAGAATCTTTTAAAAAACAAAAATTAAAGTCAGCCAGAACTTCTAAGTGTGGGCAGGGAAAGGAGCAGAGACATTTCTCAATCGAATGTTTCTCCTCCCAACAAGGAAAAGGGAACACTTTTGGCAGGTAAAAGACTCTTTGCTGCTGGTGGGGGTCTAGACCCTGGCCCCCCGTGAGTCCTGGTGCTGTTTTGATCCATGGGCTTGGATAATTCCACCGCTGAACCTTCTCGAGATACGGTAACAGCAACAAACCCCAATTCCCTCCTGTTCTTGGTGGAAAAGCAGGGATGAACCCCACCAAAGCAGGGATGAACCCCACCTTCCTCTCCCTTCCTTAGGAAAGACAGTTCTGGGCTCTGGGCACAGGGGCTGTCCCACTGGATGGAGCTCCCAGTGCGGGGCTGAGCACAGACACGCTGTGGGTGGATGGAGAGGTTGGACCACACACAGCCAGATCAGACACACACAAACCAACGCGGTCAGGGCTCTGCAGGAGCCTGGGGAGAAGTTTTGCCTCCAAATCTGAGCTCACCCCCAGCCTGGCCTGATGCCTGTGTGCAGCCCAGCAGTGAAAAGCAGGAATTCCGAGCCACAGTTCCAACCAGACAGGTTACAGGAAGGATCCAGACCTCTGGATCCGTGTGAAAAATGCCTTCTAGTTTCGAATACAGGTTTCACTCTGATGTTGTTCAGTGCAAAAGAGTTAAAAAACCATGTTATCTACACATATACATCCGTGTCTATAGAAAATGTCTGTACAAGTGGGGAGATGGCCCTGCCTGCACGCTGGGGACTCCTCTCCTGAGGGATCCTGCTCCCTCTCTCTCTCTCCAAGGTGTCAAGCCCCAACCAGCCAGGTTAAAAACCAAGAGCAGATGGTGGCTGGAGAGGAGCTGCTCCTGTCCCCCCAGCCACAGCTGCCAGCTCTGACCCACTGCACGGATGGGGACAAGGAAAAGGGGGAAGCTCCCGAGCAGGACATGCAGGAATACCAACACAAGCTGGGGAAGGAATCTTGCACGTGTTCAGCCTGCACAAGGACCAGGATGAGGTGGTGGCTGGGACCAGGCTGGAGGTGTAAGAGCTCAGCATTTCCACAGCCAGCTCCTCATCCCATGGAAGTCCTGCTCTGAAAGGCCAGCTGCTCCAGCTTCATTCTGAGCTGACACCAGGGTAGAATATCCATATTGGAGAGGGAGGGATAAAACTGGGAGCCAGGAGGGGAGAGGGCAGAGCTGAGACCCCTGGCAGTGACCTCTGTCCCCATCTGCACCCACAGCAGAGCCTGGCACCGTGACAGGAACAGGGCATGGTCAGGATGGATCCAGAAACACAAAGCCACCAGGAGGAGAAGGGATCTGTGCTCCCTGCGTGCAGTTTTGCTGTCAGGGGGATGCCAAGCTGCCCAGAACAGGGGGTTTGTAGCCAAGAGCTGGCCTGGATTTGCAGCAGAAAGCTGGTGGGGTGAGGAACATTGCTTCAAATGCTACGTGAGGTCTGAAAACGGCATTTCCAAAGTTTCACAAGCGGCAGAAGCACAAACTTTTGGGTCTCTGGATTGACAAGCCACATTCCTTCAGAGGCTGTGCCTCAGCACAGAGCCAGTGGGGGCTCTCACCAGGCAAACCAGGCACTGGGGACCTCACCAACACCCCCACAGCCAGCTGAAGGTGATGGCAACGTCCTCTGAGCTCGTGTGACAAGATCCAGCCTGAGCAGAACCCCAACACCAGGTGAAACTCAGCAGGGAAGGAAAAGGACAGTGGGACCCAGATGTCACAAATGTCCTCAACCAGCACTGCAGGGAACAACGCCTGGGGTGGTTGTTTTAGACCAGGAGCCCCTCAAGACAGCAGCAAACAAGTTTCAAAATATATTACATCTTTTTATTGCCAAGCGTGCAGACCATGAAGTGTGTGGGGGACACGACACTAAGAAAAACTACAGTTGGAGGGAGGGCAAAGCAGTAAAAATTTAAAAATAAGACTACTCCTTACAACTGCCAACACTTGGGTTCAAAGAATCAACTGGAGGAAGTTTTCCTTGAAAGTACAGCTCTAAATATGGCATTGGGCCCCAAACTTTGCAAACACCAAGGCTTTGGTCTGGGCTAACACAAACCAGGTGGGAGAAGAGGATGATGATGATGATGATGGCAGATGCCCTATCACAACTCCACGGGGCTGAATGCCTGATTCTTCTCAGCATTTCCTGTAGCAACCAGAAAACTCCCTACCCCAGGAACACAGGCAGGAATAAGCCAGGAGAAAACAGGCAACCTCAGTGCTGGATGCACTGAACTGGGGCCAACCTGGAGCCCTGCAGTGTCCCTGCTCCCAGAGCCAGCCTCGGAGGGGACAGAGCTGCTCAGCTCCCCCAGGGCCACAGCAGCTCCTGCTCCTGCTCCATCAGGATGGGACACCGTGCTGGGAATGCTGCACCGACTCAGCTCTCCCCACCTGGAAGGGGCAGTGGAGAGGGGCTCTTCTGGGGGGTCCCAAGGCACAAACCCTCACAAGCACAGCGTCTCCTACTCCTCTTTGCTATCCCCAGCTCTGGGAAGCAGCACGTGCTCAGTGTGATCCCTCCCTTGGCAGCCCTGAGATTCCAATATGGATCTCAGGACAAGGCTGGGCCACCTTTCCCTCCTCCAGACCAGCACTGAGAAACCAGAGCTCTTGTACATTCTTCTTGGAGAGGGCAGCGCAGGGACACAGGGCTGCGAGCCCATGCTGGCTTGGGAAAAGGGTCTGGAAAGGAAACCTACGGCATTTAAAACACTAAAGTGCAACAAAAATGTCCTAAACCCTTTGAAATCGATCACAGCAAGAGGGGTCTGCAAAGCCTCAAACTTCCAGTTACTGCAGGGCACCCTTAAAACAGACCCGACAACCACCAGGTAAAAAAAGACCAAGGAGCCCTTTGGTGAAACAAGGAATACCAGAATACCATGGAATTTCAGCTCCTGGGGTCAAACATCATATTTAGAACATTTGGAAAGGAAAAGTGTTAAAGCAAAAAAAAAAAAAAAAGAAAAACAAAAAACAAAACAAAACAAAAAAACCCCAAAAATCAAAACAAAAATACAATTCTTGAATCTTGCGCAATGAAAGAGTTAAACTTTTTGGTGTTTTCAAAAGAAATCCCAAGAGACAACCTGGCATAACTTTATCTGCTTCCTAAGAGAGAGATGCCCACTTGAGCCACGACTCAGGACACCATGTGCACTGGACATGTTCCATCCTCACGTATGTCTCAGCATTCCTCCATTCATAAAACCAAATCCTTCCTGTTTACTCTTCAGCCTGAAAGGAAAAACCAAAACTGAAGCTAGATGGAAGATAGCCAGAGGGAGGAGAAAGTTTTCACAGACTGGAGGCCAATCTCATCAGCTCCACGAGCCTGGCAAGTGCAATCCTCAGTGTCGCCTCATTTTAACCTTCCTGGCGGGGCTGCCGTCCTCCTCCTCATCCTCACAGTCCTCCGTGTACTCGTACGACCGTCGCCAATAGTTCTCAGAGCTGAAGTTGCTCCGTCTCCTATGTTTTGGTAAGAGGACTGAACGCCTGTTCTCCTCCTTATCCATTTCTAGAATCCGTGGCCTGGGGAGAGGGGGGAAACAGGAGTGAGAGCACAGCACAACGGGATCCAGGCGTTCCTCCTGGATGCTCTCTGCAGTTACCTGCCCTGACAGCTCTGCCTGTTTTCCCACTGCTTTCCCAGCACTGGGCACTTGGCAGAGAAAGAACAAATCACCAAGTTCCACCTCCCCAGAGGAGCTGAGAACTTGGCTATGATGGGCCAGTTCTTTCCCTTCCCAAGGCTCTGGCCTTTACCTCCACCAGAACACTTCCAGTCAACCTCTTTAACTTGCAGCTTGTGGCCCCAAGAAAAATCCCTTGGGCAGAGGGTCTGTCTCTACTGCAGCAGAATTTAGAGCACAGAGCTGAGCTCCTTATGGTGCAGGATCACACCACAGCTCCAAAATCCTTCGTCCTCTCAAATATTAGCACAGTGCAATTGTTATTTCTGCAGAGCTGCCTCTGATCACTTTCTAGCAGGTGGGCAGCACACACCACTCACTTTATCTGAGTGGTTCCTGAGAGATCCCACTATGATATCCATGAGAATTACCTGTTATACTGGAGCCTCTGAGGCCAGAGAAAGAGAAAAACATGTTTTTCACACCCATCTGCTGCAGGAGCCTGGGCAAGCCATCCCCCACAGCCTGATAAGGTCACACCAGGCTGAAAAACAGCTCAGAGGGATGTGCACATTTGTCCCGCATGATCGCTCCTCTAATCGGACACCCGGGGAAGCTGCATCTGCAGCCCAGCTCAGACCTTCCTCCATCCTCCAGCCTGCATCCAGGTGAATGAACACTGCTCACAAACAATCCATCCCCACCCTCCTCCCTCTAGGACAGGTTCAAACAGGGCTGGGACTGCGTGGCAGCCAAGCCCTGCGACCAAGTCAACTTTTGGGTTGTACCCATTGTGCAGAGAGTGCCATCTGGATCCTCAGGAAGCTTTGGAATTGGAATATGCAGGACAGCTGGCAGACTGGCCATCACTCACAGCCATCACTGTGCTCACACCAAGGTGTTTGAGGGAAGCCTTGCTGCAGAGCTCAAGCTTGTCTGAAACCTCAGCAAGGAGCTTCCCTCAAGGTCAGGCTTAAACATCCACAATTCTGGTTTCTCACACAAAAATGCACACACAGAGCTCTGGAATCAAAACAGGCCTGAGAAGCTTCCCAAGAAGTCCTTAACCTTTCCCAGATAGCAAACCCTCACGTTCCCTCCCAGGACTGCTTTCCTAATATAGTTTAACGCAGCTGCACAGGTTGCTTGGCAATAGAGGTCAAAAATGATTAGCTGCAGGGAAACTATTGTTCTGAACGACTGCATTATCAAAAGCCAGCCAAATCTATTGCTTCTTCATTATGCCACTCACAGGATAAACAATGTAAGCTGCTTACAGCCAGAGCTCAGCCTCCACAAGTCTGGGAGGAACGCATAAAGAGCTCATTCTGATAAAACAGATCTGGGCATTGCAGAAAGCACCTGGCAGGTGCAAATCAGAATGGTTTTAAATATGTTCTGAGGCCAGAGACCTCAGCTATGCACGGATCCAAAGACAACATCGCAAACGTGGCTCTTAGGAGAGGTGATCCTACCTGTGGGCAGCATCAGGGTCTGCTTTGCGATGGGACCGCTTTGGTTTGAGGATCTGGTCCCGGTTGTTTCCCGACAGGCGGTCAGAGTTATAACCTGGTGGCAACACAGAGCTACTCAGGGATTTTGTTTCCAATCGAGGTGCATCTAGTCTTGTTCTGCAAATATTGAAAGAGAAGAGAATTTGCAAGGAGTTTCTACAGGATCACAGCAGAGCCCTCCACCCCAACCACACAGCTCAGGAGGAGGAGCAGGAATACCCCATTCCACAGCACAACAAGCTGCAGTTTTGGGGTACTTCACAGAAGCTTCACAGAATCACAAAATGGTTTAAAGTTGGAAGGGACCTTGAAGATCATCTCATTTCCAACGCCCTGCCACAGGCAGGAACATCTTTCACTAGACCAGACTGCTCCAAGCTTTGTCCACCTTGGCCTTGGACACTTTGAAGGATGGAGCAACCACAACTTCTCTGGACAACCTGTGCCAGGGCCTCAGCACCCTCACAGGAAAGGATTTTTTCCTTATACCTAATTTAAACACTTTCTATCAGTTTGAAGCCATTGCCCTTTATCCTGCCTTGGCTTAGGGACACACAGTCATGAGGTGAAGGCAAAAGGTGCTGGGCTCACTGCAACCCCAGCTCTGGGAGAAGGAGCAGAGCTGCTGGAGCAGCTGTGAAATCCCATGAAATCACCTGGCAATAACTCACAGCTCCAGTTAAGCCACCTGGCTGGGAGATGCCCTGCAAAAGCATCATCACCTGCAACAGTAATAACTGCTTCCACCTGGAAACTCCCTCCTGCCCACGGATCTCCCGGGGTCAGGTGTTCCTCAGCTTGACTACAAAGTGCAAAGAGTTGAAGTACGAGTCAGGAGAAGGTGTAGCAAGCAGAAGCTGCACCACACATCCCTTCCAGCAGCTCTGCACACACTCAAGCTGTGCTGGAGAGAAAGCAGAGATCATCCCAAAAGAGAACTGAAGGCATGCACAGGTGGAGGAGGCAGCAAAAATGAAGGGGGAGAATCACCACTTGCTCTCCAGTGCTGAACTCCAGCTCCTGAGGGAGGTTTCCACAGGAGAATCCCAATCTAAACCTCCATTAGGAAGCACATCCACTTGCCAAGGGAGAGCCTCTTCAGCTCATCAGGGTGACGCCAGTCTGGCACAGGCAAAGCTGGGCATGGCAGCCTGAGTTTGCCCAGTGTGCCAGAAACGAGGAACACTTCCACAGGCAGCTGCCAGGTTGGAGCCTGTGCTACTCCACGCTGTCATCCTGAGCTGTTCTGAGCTTCAGGGCTGGACCCAGTCCAGCCTCAACACCAAAGGCCCTGCAGATCTTGCTCATGACAAGGGAGGTTGTTTAAATACCTGTCAAATACAACAGCAACCACATGGCTGCAATTCTAACAAACCAACCCCCAATACACTGCAAGGGCAAAGGAACAGCACCCCTGCTCCCTCTGGCCAGGTGCAAGGAGAGGTGACACTAAAATGGAGAACAAAACACCTACAAATAAAGAAACTCTGCTTATGAGAATCAAAGCAGAATGGCAGCAAAAGCCTCTAAAATTGCTTTCAAGACCCGGTTGAGTAGGTCTCATTTCTACACCCACCTCCCACGTTACCTCTCCCAACATCTCATAAATTGAGAGAACCATTCCTCCCCTCCTCTGGCTCAAAGCGCTTCTAAACCCTGCTGGCTCCCGGCAGCCCTGTGATCCAACACAGGAAACAAGGAGCACTGAAGTGTTTATGACCTGCTTGGTAACCACACAGCTCTGGAGGATCCTGCAGAACCCCACTGCTCCTGCAGCTCCCACAGCTCTGCTCTCCTGCTGCTGTCAGAGAGAACATGCTCAGAGCAGAGCCAGACTCACTGGGACGCAGCAGGCTCCGGCAGAACTCAGAGCTGAACATCCCAGCTCCAACTGGGATGATCCAGCTGATCTGATCTGAAAGCTCAGGGCTGATCCTCACCACCAAGAAGAGGAAGAGGAGTTTTATGAGGAGGCCAGCAGGGGAAGGAGGTGCTTTCCTGGTTGCACAACAGCCTGTTCCAGGCACAGCCGCAGAGCGGGAACAGCGCTGGTGCAGCGACCCTGGCACAGCAAAGGGCACACTGCACACACAGGGGACACACAGGGGACATGGAGAGGTGGCTGCCCTGGCCAGGGGATAAGCAGCAATTAATAAGCTCTAATTGGCAGCAATCACAGCCCAGCCTTTGGCAAACATCACCACGGATTCACCACAGCTGCGGAGGCTACGCAGGAATAATTCCCAGGGGGTTTGTGCTTTGCTCAAGTGAAAAATCCTGGTGTGGTTTCAGCTGGTTTGTCTGTCGGGTTAGCCCCTCACTGTCTGATGGGCAGAGACACTTCTGCTCTGACATGAAGCAAATCAGGCCCCAAAAATCAGGGTGGATGGGCAAACAAAGCCAGCAGAGCTGCAGGCTCTGTCCCTTCAGCTCAGCTGGGTACAACTGGGGACACCTCACTGCTCCTCCCAGGACTTAAAGGGGGGCTTATAAAAAACACAGAAAACAACTTTTTACATTGGGAGATGGGCATAAGACAAGAGGGACCAGTGTTAAACTAAAAGAGGGAAGATTTAGATTGGATATTAGAAAGAAATCCTTTGCTCAGAGAGCAGTGAAGCACTGGCACAGGTTGCCCAGAGAAGCACAGGTTGGACAAGGCTCTGAGCAACCTTATCCAGTGGAAGGTGTCCTTGCCCATGGCAGGGGCTGAAATGAGGTGATGTTTAAGGTCCCTTCTTGCCCTGATGGACTTTGAGGGCAGCCAGGCTTGACTGAAACAATCCAACACCCTCAGCTCACCAAGGCTGGAGAAAGCAAGAGGCAGAGCCAGTTTAAACAGGTACACTGGACATCTGCACCAGTTTGGGCAGCTTTAGCGTATTTATCTGAGTCTGTCTTTTCCACAAAACTGCTCCACAACCTAGGACAGGCAGCTTCTCTTTCCCAAAGTCCAACCAAAGCAGCTCCAAGGCTTGGAGATGCCTCCTTGTCAGCACTGATGCTGCTTTTCCCTGGTTGCTCCAACACCACGAACACAACAGCTCTAAGTTCTTATCAGAGCCTCTCACCCCACACCTCACGGGGCCATATCCAGCTGTGGGGTGGTTTGGCTGCAGCCTGCCTTTCATCTCACTCTATCTCCTGCCACATCTCGTCCTGCCTCCCTGGGTCTGGGCTGATTTTGCTTGGCAAATGCCTCAGGGCTGCTGTTTTTCCTGCTTTCATTCCATGGGTTTCTCTAACCAGATGTCCAACTCCACTCCACTGGCTTTGTGCCATATCCTCATAATGTTGCCAGACTTGTTTTGAAATCAACTAAGCCATCCAAAAGCTCATCCAGCCTGGATCCAGACCACTTGCCTGCGAGCCTTATGCCAGCCTGGGCCACAACCACAGCCCTGCCACCAATGCCCACGATTTTGGCTGGGTTTACAGGATTCAAAGTGTGTATTTTCATTTACAAAGATGCTTCTTGACAGCAGAACTACTGCCAACACCTTTCAAGGCACAGTCAGCAGGGGTCAATGTGTGGCAGTCACATGTTTTGGTCTCCTAGTAGAAGAACTGGTAACAGAGGACATTTCTAGGCAGAAAAGGTTTTAATGTGGAACTTTGGGGTGGGGTTAGTTCACTTTGTCTCTCATTTTCTTAAGAGCTTTAGGAACAAGCATTGATTGATGAAATGCCATCAAGAGTGCTTTTCTAGAACAGGAAGCCCCTTTCTAAAACAGCTTATGGAGCTTGGCTTCCCAACACAGACTCGAAGGACAAGCTCTGTAATGAGCACTGAACTCTCCACATGTTTCCTTCCAAGGCCAGTGTCTCCCTCTCTCCCCAGGAAACAACAGCCATGATAGCAAAAAAACTTTCTCTGCTTCACAGGACATTCCTCATCACAAGCATCAGCTTCAAAAGACCATCTAGGTAACTCACACACATGGGTCTCACATGACCAGAAACCAGAACACACAGCCCAAAACAAGACAGTTTGATACCCTGGGTGTTTGGAGCTGGGCAGCCAAAGGAAAGCCAATCTGGGCACCAGCAGGGCTTGCAAGCCCAGACATTACAACAAAGTGCTGCTGCACAGAGCCAAAAAGTGATGAACCCTGCAGGAACAGGTTCCAGCCACTTCCACTGCCAGGGACGGCACGACACGAGCGAGCATCAGTGACACCTAATCAAGGTGCAAGATCAAGCCAGTAAATTAACAAGCAAGGCAAGTTTTCAAGTGTTTAAGCATCATGACACCACATCCACGTTTATCTTGCTGTCTGGAGGGCTTCAACACTTACTTTCTGAGGATGATGACAGCTCTCCTCTCCTTGATGTCCTGTGGTCGAATGCAGTGTGTGATTTCGTCGGCCGCATACCCACTGACAACAGAAACAAAAAGCCACCATCAGGGAGATGCCAGGCACAAGCAGAAAGTGGTTTCCAGCCTCAACAACTCAGTTTGGCCAGTACTTCCTAACTTGCACCGGGAATTCCTCCTCCAAACACCATCCCCACAGGAGCTACGCTTGCAGGCGGGAACAAACATTGGGAAAGAATGAGGACAATCAGAGGGTTTGGGGGGGTTCATGACTCAGTTTTTCAGAGGAAACTGCTACCTGCTCCAGCACTGTGAATAAAACATGTAGAAATGTAGAACTGTAGATTCAGACAATTAATTTATGAAGAAATTAGAAAGCAACAGGGGGGAAAATGAGCACATTCCTCCAAAGCATCATCTCAAACATGCCTATGAGAAAAGCCATCTCTCAGAGCTCAGGTGTGCAGCACACCCAGACCCAAACATGTGACAGATCAAGGAGGTGTTTTAGTCAGAGGGGTGCAGTCATGCAGAGCTGAGCCTCTCACCCCCTTTTCCTGCTCATCATCCTCCCCATCATATGGCACATCCTCAGCCACCAACAGCCCTAACCCAGCACTTATGGGGTAACCTACAAATTCAGACCTGCAAACTAAGCTGCACTCCTCTCAAACCTCCCTGTAACAGGGTGAAACAGCTGAAGAAAAGCTGGATTCAAGCAGTGGCTGTTGTCAGCAGCAGTATTTCACTGTGTGACATGACTCCAGATACTCCACATTTTCAGCAGGCTGGAGAAAAGCCACGGCCAAGGACAGCCCCAGCTTCCCACCACACACTGGAGCATTTCCTGATGGCTGCTTTGTCTCCAGGTGATATCAGAGCAGGTGAAATCCCAGTGTGTCCATGGAGAGCAGCCACCAGACCTGCTGTGACACACAAACCGTGCTGGGAGCACATCCCTCACTGCAAGGGTGTGAGCAGCACATCCCAGCGGTGGGGCTGCCCTCTGCCTGCCGTTTGGAGAGTGTCAGCTCACTAAGAGCAAAAGAGAGGCTGAACACCTCCAGAGCTTCCTGAAACACCCAGCAAGGGCTGGAACACCCAGCAAGGGCAGCAACACCTTGGGTGAAGCTGCTCAAGCCTGCACGCCCAGCCTGAAGCAGAAATCAGCATGCCCAGTGTCCCCACAAGGCTTTTCCAGGCCAGGGCCAGGGGCTGGCAGGTTATTCAGGACACCCTGAGCAGAGAACAGAGCTCACACACACAAGTCTTCTCTGGGGACAGGACCGGGTTTCCTTGATCTGGTTAGATAAGCCACCCACTCACCCAGAAACACCTCCTCACACACAGATTTACTGCTCTGCAAGGACAGCTACAAGTCCAAGGCCTGACCAGCTGAAGCAGGGGTGGTGTCCATCCCCACTGTGCTCCAGGCATTGCAGAACACGACAAGGGGCTCGTGATGATGCTCTATTATGTTCCTGGAATCTCTGTGTCAAGCTCCAGTGAATTCATGAATATCACCCACGTTAGCATTCAACTCAGCATCACCCTGAACACAGGGAAAGGTCTCCTTCCAGACCTGCTTCCAGACCCCCAAGGTGTCAGCCTGAACACCCCTTTTCACTCCTCCTCCAGGCAAGAACACAATTTCAGATCACTTCCAGAGTGGCACCAGGAAGTTTGTGGTCCCAGATCAAACAACAGCCCCACCACTTTAGTCTGAGACCATAAGGGGGACACAGCAAACTGCCCTAGTGCCAAACTGGTGTGGAAAACTCTGCACTGTATCATAAGTAGTGATGGAGTGCCTCTGCACAGGCAGGGAAATGAAAGAAAAGGATTATCTGGTTGTGTCATACTCGTGCTGCCTCATGCCAGCATGAATATCACCCACTGCCCAGCCTCAGTCTGCCCTGAGGATCGGTGAAGGGGCAGACCCTGAAGAAAAACACCCATTATGATATCAAGGGTCTACACACACATTTATTGCCCAGAGAAGAAACCCAAAACAACCTGGAAAGGAAAATCATAAATTCCTGCCCACAAGAACACCTGAGTGAGACATCTCCATCCCAGAGAGTTTTCCAGAAGAACAAGGGGAAGTGCTGATGTTTTCCACACACTACCCCAAAACCAGCCCCCAATTCCACACTAACCTGTCAAACCTTACACCCCCAACTCTCCCTTGAGTCTTCTTCCACCTGGAAGAGCCTCTGCTGAGCCAGAACTGATTCACACAGAGATAAAAGTGGATATTTCTGCGCAAACATCACCAGAAAGGAAGCCTTGAAGTTCTACAGACTCTAACAAGAAAAGCTTGAACAAATCTCTGCCTCATCACCACTGGCACACATGGAACTTCCTCTGCAGCAGAGCCTGCTCTGAGGGATCAGGCTATTTTGGAGCAGACAGCTGCACAGAGATCCCTCCAGCTGGGAAGGAAGGAAGGAGCTTCACCCTCCAGCGACTCCAACCTGCTCTGACTGCGCTTCCATCAGGCACGCCCGGAGACAACAGGAGGGACACACACCACAGCACTCCCCTGCCATTACAAACTGCCAGGAGACGACCCAGAGCACTCTCCAGCTGAGGGAGGGAAGCCTGTAAGGCACAAGCTCTGGGAACTTGGGAAATGCTACCTGTGCCTTTCGTCCCTCCAGCTGCAGCTGCACTCTGTTCAATGCTCAGACAGCATACTTGGCATTTCAGCGCTGAGATTTGCCTCCTGTGACAGCAGCTGCAGGGCAGGGATCCACATGGAACCCCCCAGCCCAGGTGGCTCCATACACCCCCTGTTCCTTTCCTTTTTCCCAAGCATTCTCAAAGCACAGATGAAAAGGCAAATTCCTCCATCTCCCTGCCACTGTTTCTATCGATTGATGCTCACCAAATTGTTGTTAAAATAAGAAAAACCCACAAGCTGATGGGTCACAGGACTGGGATCCAGCAGCACACACTGAGCTGATGCTTCCTGCTGGCCTGGCTGCCACTGGGACAAACCTGCAGGAGCTCCTGCTCCCCAGGGCTGTGGGAAAAGAGGGGACTGGAGGAGGTCATCTTCTAGGTCACAAAAACTACAAGAGCAAATCTTCCCTGCAGATGTGAAAGGAGAAAGGGCTCATTACAGGTCATGGGGTGGCTCAGCCTTTGCCTTCTGGCAGAGGGGCACAGCCCAGCCACGTGAATCCTGTTCCACCTCACCTGTCATCTGAGGGCTGAACGCTTTCCAAGCAGTCTGAGGCGGGTTCAGTGTTGGCAAACACCACATCCTGCTTCAGGGCAGGCAAACAAAATCAAGGGAGGGTAACGGGGAAAGTGCCTCTGCAAAATCCCTGCTGGGTCAGCAGCTGTGAAATCAGGAGCAGGAACAGGACAGGGGCAACCTGGGGCCAGTGTGAGAGTGCTGTGGGGTCAGAGAGGATTCCAGGAGCATGACAGTTTACTTTAGATCCTCAGGACTTCCACAAGGCTTCCCTGGAAAGGCTGCAGCCACTGACCCAGCAGGATCTGAATCCCAGACATTACAGGCATGCCACCTCTATCTGTGCCCGTTCCCCATCTCCTGGGTAACTGCCTCCAGCAGCTGTTTACCCAGAGGAGAAAATGCCAAGTTTGGGGAGTTGACTCAGTCACGACCAAGGGCTGGATTTGGTGCCACACCCCTGAGCACGCTCTGCACCTCTCCTGCTCCTCCTGACTGCTGGGGTGAGATGGGAGAGCAGGGGATCTACTGTGAGACAAGGAATTGATCCCAGACAGGATCCTGTCAACACATAACAGTCACTCTGGCAGAATTTCCCATAAGTGAGTGTAAAGTACCTGCTAACTGCTGAACCAAATTTGAAATAATCCCTATTTTAAAGTCTATTACTTGCTGGAAGGAAGAACATCTGACCCTGATCAAGCTGCAGTGGGTGGCTCAGAAAGCAGCCCTTGGATTTGGAGGGAAAAGATATCAAGATATCTTCATGTTGTGTGTAGGATTCCTTCAGCTACATTAACAAACCGATTACAGCACCTGAGTGACACTGCCAACAACCCAAACACCCTTGGGAGACACCTCACTCCAATTCCATGAGCCCTGAGCCAGCAGCCTCTTCCCAGCAGTTTTGAGAAGGAAGAGCAAGGGTCTGGAATAAGAAAACATCATTCTCTGGTCCTGGAGCAGAGCAAGCATCTCTTTTTCCTCCCACCATCCTCCACTGCAGATCCTCCTCCAGAGTTTTTCGAGAGGCTTTGACTGCAAGACTTGAGGCTGACCCTGCATTAGCAGCTCTGCCGGAATGCTTCCAAGCAGGATAAAACTCTCTCTGTCCTTAAAAAACAGAAGGCCTCTGGCTGTAAAAGCAAGGACAACTATTTATCCAGGCCTGACGAGGAAAGACAGCAGAGGGGTTTGCATCAGGAGCAGGAAATTAGGGTGGAAAGTTTCCCTCCTGGTATCTCAGAGCAGTCAGGGAGCAGAGCAGCTGCCTCGCACCCAGCAGTCCATCCCTGGGGATGGAGCTCGCTCTGCAGTAAAAAGATACAGAGCAGGATGGGTCCCCTTGGGTCCCATTTCACAAAATCACCCCGACCTCTGCCCCCCTGAGCCCTGTCAAACCACCAGAGAATGAGAAAATGTCCTCAGCGCCATTCCCGCCTCCCTCATCCTTGGCTAATCCACACAAGTTACCTAACACCGGGGTACGGCAAGGATTAGTTAATGTTTGTGCAGCTTTTCCGAGATAAAAGCGACGCGAGATCTCAGCATTTATTATTGATGCACCAGTCAAGGAGGCCGTGTGTTTGTGGGGGGGAAAATTCCTTCCTGAACCCTGCAGCGATCAATTTACAAGCCAAAGCAAGGGATTGTATTACGGCCTGGGAGCCCGGAAAACCGGCCTGGACCTTCACCAGCCCAAAAAAGCCACCTCCCAAAGGAGGATACAGCTGGTAGCACTGCTGGCACAGCCCTGGCGATCCCTGCTGCTGGCAGGGAGCACTCTGACCTTCAGGGACACAAGGGACTGGCAGCACCAATGCCAGGCTTCCAGCTGCCCTCCCCAGGAGCTGGAGACAGAAGGATCCCGGTGCTCCAGCCCTGTCCCCTCACCTGCCTGTCCCCTCACCTGTGTGGGCAGCAGTGGCATTAGCAAGCAGGCGTTCCCCGGTGCCAACCCCAGCCTCACTGCCGGCCAACTGCGTGACCTTGGGCAGGTCATTCCACCTTCCAGGGCTCTTCCTCAACGCACACCAAGTCCCTTCCTGTGCCCGTGACCCGCTGCACTTCCAAGTGACAATCACGCGGGGCTCTGCACTCTGCTCTCCCCATCGTCACAGCGCAGGGGAGGGCTCAGCACTCCCAGTTTACAGACTGGGAGGACGAGGCCATTCACACCTCCTCTCCACGGTTAAGGTCATGTCAGAGAAGCACCGGCCGAGCTAAGAATAGACCCAGGAGCCCTGTCCCTACAGCTGCTCCGCTCTGACCACTCTTGGGCAAAGGATCCATTTTGTGTCTCAACGTGTTACTTTAACCATTTATCGGAACTCAGTGGCCAGGTCAGCTCTGCTCCCACCAGCATTCGCCTCAAGCTCCATGGAGAGGGCACCCACCCAAATCCTCACCCACAACAACGGCAGGACCACCCCCCAAAATCGCTTTTTCACCCCTTGCAGCACAGCGAGCCCCCGAGCACCGGCAGGAGGAGGAGATGGAGCCCGAGGCGCCGTCGGGGCGCGCATCCGTGCGCCTCGTGATCCGCGTTACACAACCGGGGCCTCGGCAACGCGGGCGAGTTACCTGAGCACCGTGACGCTCCCCCTCTTGACGGGCAGGAACAGAACGGGCTCCGACACCCGGATGGGCTTGAACTGGAATTTACACCCGAAGCAGAGCGCCGAGTCGCTGAAGAAGGACACGGAGACGATGGGCCTCTCAAAGATATGGATGGGGTCCACGTGGGAGACAATGCAGCCCCCCGGCTGGTAGTCGTTGATGACGGCACTGTTCACAAAGCCCTCGGGGATCACCCGGTGCTCCACCAGCTTCCTGATCACCAGGTCGTGCACCCACTCGGGGATGGCGTCCACCTCCCCCCGCGGGTACAGGCGCTCCTGCCCGGGGCCTCGCCGCTGCAGCTGAGACCCGTACGTGTAACCTTCCCCGAAAAAATACTTGTTCCGCAGCGGCGCCCGGTCCACCGTGTGCTCCTTGTAGAGCCCCTTCTCCGCCCGGGACACCACGTCCTCGATGCGCGCCTCGATCTTGGCGCACTCCTCGGCGCTGAAGAGGCGAAGCTGGCGGATGCCGCTCTTCACTTTCCGAGCTTCCTCCTCCTCCTTCTGCTCCTCGTAGTCGCTGGGCTCGGAGCCGGAGTCCTCCTGGTGCCGCCGCTTGCGCTCGTACGGCGGTTCGGGGGGCTCCCGCGGGAGGCCGCCGCCGCCGCCGCCTTTGTGGCCGTCCCGGTAGGGCATCATGGACTTGAGCTTCTCCCGCAGGTCCGTGTAGCCGCTGCCGGCCATGGCGCGTCCGCAGCCCCCGCCTCTATCGATCCCGGCGCTGCAGGCGGCGGCGGCGGGCGGCGGCGGGGGACGCGCAGCTGCTGCTCATGGCACCCGCCGCCCTGCCGGGAGAGAGAGCCCCGCAGGACGCGGAGGTGAGCACGGGATCCCGGTACCGCGCCAGACCCTCTCCCGCCGGCCCCCTTCCTCGGGAGATGGGACCCCGCTCCCGGCGCACGGAGCTCCCGCCCTCTCCCTTCCTCCCTCTCGGGGCAGGGGCGGCCCGGCGGACGCCACACTCACGGCTTGGCCCGGGGCGGGCGCGGACAACGCTGCCGGTGCCGGTGCTCACGCGGCGGCAGGGCCTGGCACATTCCCAGCGGCGGCCCCGGACTCCCTGCCCGTTCCCACCGCCGCGGCTCTGCCCATGGCGGGGGACAACCGGAGGAGGCGTGGGGGGTCCCGTGCCGTGCCGGGGGACGGCGGCGGGCGGGGGTCTGGCGCGGCCCTTCCCGCTACGTCACCAGGAGCCGGCCCGACATCCCGGATCGCCGCGGGGCCGCCCCGCCCCGCCGCGCACGCGCCGCCACCGCCCCCGGCCCCGCCCCTCCCGCGCACGTACGGACAGAGCGCGCGACCCGGCCCCGCCCCCCGCGCGGGCCCACCGGCGCCGTTAACCGGCAGCGACGGCCCCGCCCAAGCCCCGCCCCGGGCGGTGCTGATTGGCCGAGAGGCGGCAGAGAGCGCCGCGGGCCGGCGGCTGATTGGGCGGTTGGAGCGCGCGCGCGCGGCGGCGGCGGGGTGGGCGGGGCGCGGAGGTGGCGGCGGGCGCGCGGCGCCGGCGCCCTCTGGCGGACGCGGCGAGCGCGACAGGCGGGGGGGAGTGACTGAAAGAGGGGGGCACGGGGAAACTGAGGCATGGGCGGGATGGAGGGGAAACTGAGGCACCGGCATGGGGAAACGGACACGGAGATCGGTGGGGGAAGCTGACGCACGGGACTAGGAAACGCATGGGGATCGGTGGGGAATCAGGCACGGGGGGCAGCATCCCTGCTGCGGCAGCGAGCGCAACACAAAACCACGGACACCGAGTCATGCCGGGCTGCCGGGCGTGTATAAAACCCCAGAACAACAGCGGGGTGGTGACAGGGGGACAGAGGCCACTGGCCAAGCTGGGGACACCGCATGGTCACGGCACCCTCTGTCCCCCCTGCCGGGGTGCCGGGGGTCCGGGCCGTGGCGGGCTCAGAGCAGGGTGATCTCGCTGGGCGGCAGCGTCTGCCTCTTCTCCCGGGCACCCAGCAGCCGCTCCATGTGCGCGGCCACCACGCGGCACAGCTCCAGGCCCTGCAGAGGGACACGCCGATGGGCAGTGGCCGTGCCACCGCTGTGAGAGCCCCAGCAGGGTCCCCCCGATGTCCCCAGGGGTCCCCGACCTGCTCCAGCTGCAGCTGGGTGATGCCCTGGGCCAGGAGGTCTCCCAGAGTGATCTCCACGTAGGGAGAGCTGGATCCGGCCGTGGGGCGCTGTGTCCGCGTGGACTGGATCTCATTCAGCGAGAACTTGGCCATGAGTTCCTGGGAGGGGACAGGGGGGTGGCCTGTGTGCCCTGGAACCCTTCAAGGGGACCAGGGATCCTAGTTTGGACAGGGTTTGGAGCCAACTGGTCTAGTGGAAGGTGTCCCTGCCCGTGGCCAGGGGGTGGAACTGGATGGGCTTTAAGGTTTGTTCCAACCCGAGCCATTCCATGGGTCCCCCACGGCCCCACACCTACGTGGGTCTCCTTGCTGAGGAAGTTGAGGCCGTTCTGGTTGACGGCCAGGATACAGGGCGAAACGATGGCGTTGTTGCTGCAGCTCTGGATGTAGAAGAAGGACGAGCCAAACATGGGGTAGGCGCTCAGCAGCCCTGCAGGGCAGAGGACGGGGTCTCAGTGCCCACTGCCACCCCCATCTGCCCAGTCCCCAGGGTGGCCTTGCACCCAGGAGCAGACAAGGGAAAAAAATGGGTGTCCCTGTCCTGTCCTGCCAATCCATCCTGCCCAGGCTCTGTGCAGACAACCAGCATCTCCTCGCCATCATCATCACCCTCCAGGCAGCATTACATTCTCATTAGCACTATGTCCTCATTAGCATTGCATCCTCTCCCTGTCCCCATCGCTGTCCCCTCACCCAGGAACTGTGCCCTGGCCTGGTGGGCGCTGAGTGCCTGGGCTTGCTGCACGTGCTGGGTCACCATCTGCAGCCAGGACTGCGGCTTCAGCAGGCGGAAGAGCTGCGGGGGGACGTAGTCCTGCATCTCCCTCCTGTGTGGGGAGCCCGAGGTCAGGGCCAGCGCTGCCCAGTGGGTCCCCAGTCCCACAGGACACGTGTTTCCCCCGCCAGGTGCCCCGTGCCCTGCCGTACGCCGTGGGGAGGAGGTGGCGGTCCTTGGCTCGGTGCTGGAGGGCGGCCAGCTTGGCCACGTGTGGGAAGTGCTGCTCTCCCGGCCTCGCCGGCGGCAGGACGGTGAACAGCCCCTTGAGGTAGTCAGGCAGCACCTGGGAGGGGGACAGAGCACAGGGACACGGCTTGGGGACAGGGCACGCTCTGAGGGCGGCAGGGAGGTGGCCCTGGGGGAGGCTGATGGGGTGGCCAGACCTGGTTGTAGTGGACGGTGACGTAGAGCTCGTTGTCGAACTTGAGGGGCTGGCCCCAGACCACGCGGCGGCACCAGAAGCTGTAGCTGCTGTCCCGGAGCTCCGTCTCTGCAGCCACGTCCAGGACGTACTCCCGGCGGGTCAGGGGCCGCACACTCTGCCCTGTGCCACCCAGGAGTCTGAGAGTGCCACCACACCACCCACATGGCCGTCCCATCCCCGTCTGTCCCACCCCTGCCGGCTCCTCACCTCTGTCGGTCACCACAAAGAGGATGTATTCCTCCAGAGCCTCTGGGTTCTGCAGCCCCATCTCACAGCACAGCTCCTCGATCACATCCAGAGCCACCTGGGCACAGGGACAGGTGGCTGGGACACTGCCACATCCCCCTGCTGTGCTCTGGGCCACCAACTTGTCCTGCACTGAGGCTCATCCCAGTGATGAGCTGCTTTTCCCAGGGGATGAAGTCCCACAGCAGGGACAGCCAAGGGTGCAGCCCCCCCACATCCACCCCCTCTGGGTGCCCACAGCTGAGGTGTCACCATAATATTCACCATAACCATAATTTTGGGGTGCACTGAGCCTCCTGTCCCCTCTGGCTCACCGAGCACGTCTTGATCTTGAGGTGCCTCTCAATGCCACCGGGCAGGAGGAAGAGCTGGCGCTTGGCGCTGCGTCCAGCCTGCATGGGAGGACACGTTGGGGTGCAGCAAGAACCCCCAGGACACCCCAAATCCTGCAGCTGTCCCTAAGGAACCATCCCATTGAGATCATCCTGTCTCTTGCCCATCCTGTCCACCTGAACCATCATGCCCCCAGCTCCACGTCCACAGAGCTCCATCCCCACTGGGGACCCCTGAAGGCTCAGGGTACCCCCAAAGTGGTGAAGAGCAGACCCTAAAAAGGGCTGTGCTCTCTTGGGAAGATCCCCAAAAAGGATCAGCTCCATTCCAGGGTGGTGTCTGAGGGAGATCCCAAGCCCACAGGGAGAACCTGACTCCATGTGAGTACCCAGAATTTCTGGGGGGGATCTCAAGCTGACACCAGCCCTGTTCCACCCCGCGAGCCCCTGGCCTCACCACCATGGCCTTGAGCTCCATGCTGCTGGGGAAGAGGCTGCGGCCACCGAACTGCAGGGTTTTCCTCAGGTTCTGCTCGCAGGCTTTGGCGATGCCTGGCAGGAGCAGGGACCGGGATGAAGGATGGGGCTGAGCTGCTCTGTTAGAGCTCCTCCTGAGCTCTGTGACACCTGGGCTGTCCTTTCCCCCACCCTGGGGTGTGCACGGCCCCTACCATGGAAAGGCAGCTCCGGGTGCCTGCTGGCATCGTGCAGGAAGGCCAGGAGGAAGGGCCGGAGCACCTCGGAGCACTTGTGGTAGGCAGCGAGGATGTAGAGCAGCCTCCAGCCCCTCTGGCAGCTGTCCCTGTGGGCACAGGCAGGGCTGACCCCCCAAGCAGGGGGAGGGTGCCCACGGTGGCACAGGGATGAGGTCCCCAGGTGTCCCCCAGGCCGGAGCAGCTGGCCTGGCCAGGGTACAGGTGTCCCAGTGCCAGCCTCTGCTGTCCCACGAGGATGGAGGGACTCACGGCTTGGAGCTGGTGTTGTTGGTGATCTGCTTGATGATCTGGCAGTACACCTCATCCCGCAGGACCTCGTGCGCTGCACACAGCTGGGGACAGGCACAGCTGCCACCTCTCTGCCAGCCCTGCCTAGGCCACCCCCAGGACTCATCCCCAGTGGGAGATTTACCTTGAGCATGGTGCAGACGATGTCCAGCTCTGTCTGCCCCCGCAGGGGATGGTCGCCCATGAACTTCATCACAGCTGGGGACAACAAAGCCACACGGTGACACAGCATGTCCCTTCCCCAGGGACACACATCCTGGGCACATGGAGCACTGGGACCAGAACTAAACTCCCCTAGGACACCCCCTGTGCCCACCCTCCTCCAAGGACAGGGCTGGGGATGGCTGAGGGACAGGGGGACAGGACACTCGTGCCCCTGCCTACCTTGGAAAGCCTCAGCAGCCAGTTTGTTGAGGCCACCATCCACAAATTCAATGAGTGACTCCTGAATGGGAATCTGGAGCAGGGGGAGAGGGCCAGCTCTGGGACCCTGCTGGGACCTCAAAGGGTGACAGCAGGACAAGGCCAGGTGACAGCAGAACAAGGCCACCCCAGAACTCCACCTCCCCATACCTTGGTGAACGTCAGCATCTCCAGCACACTTGGCAACTTCATCCCACGGGAGTCCCTGGCAGAGGGACAGGGGAGCAGGTGAGCACAGGTGTCCCCACCATGGCACAGCCCTGTCCCAGCTCTGGTCACTCACATGGTCCCACGCCGTGCTGCACGGAAATGCCGCTGGGCAAAGGCCAGCATGGGACAGGCACCGGTGACATCCCTGAGCTGCTCGTCACCATCTCCCTCCGGGCCCTCCACAAAGGTGGCACTGGCTGGGGACACCTGGGGAACAGAGCAGTGGGCACCGGGCACGGCCAGCACCGGGGACAGCCCCGGGCCAGGACCTGTGGCAGTGTTTGAGGGTCCCAGGGACGAGGTGAGAGATGAGAATCCTGACTCCATGTTTCAGAAGGCTGATATATTATATTATATTGTATTATATTGTATTGTATTATATTTTATTGTATTATATTGTATTGTATTATATTATATTTTATTATATTAATAATGTAATATATTTTATTGTATTATAATATAATGTACAATTGTATAATAATTGTAAATTATTATATAATGTAATATTTTATATATATAATATATAATTAATATAATATATAATTAATGTAATGTAATGTAATATAATATAATATATCATTATAAAACTATACTAAAGAAAGGGAAAGGAGACATCAGAAAGCTAGAAAGGAATGAATAATAAAATCTTGTGATGTCTCACACCCTCAACACAGCTGGACCTGTGACTAGTATTATAGTATAGTATAGTATAGTATAGTATAGTATAGTATAGTATAGTATATCATATCAAAATTATTATACTAAAACTATACTAAAGAAAGACAAAGCAGACATCAGAAAGCTAGAAAGGAATGAACAATAAAATCTTGTGATGGCTCACACCCTCGACACAGCTGGACCTGTGATTGGTCATTAATTAAAAACAATTCACACGCTGGGTAATCAATTCTCCAAATCACATTCCAAAGTAGCAGAACATGGAGAAGCTGAAGCTTCCCAGCTTGTCAGGAGGAAAGATCCCAGCGAAAGGATTTTTCAGGAGATGGGGGCTGTGATGCTGCAGGGTCTGTGCCAAGGACCCACCTCGGTTTTGCGGTCCAGCTCCTGGGCAGCAGCAGTGGAGGCCACGGCCACGGCCACGGCTGCCGACGCTGCCACCTTGCCCTGCTTGTCCCTGGGCTCCTCCTTCCTCTCCGCAGGCAGGTGCACGAAGTCGGGCGCTGCCACGGGCTGCACGTACTCGGCAGGGAAGAGCCCTGACCTGCCGTGGATGGCCCCAAACTTCCACCCTGTGCCAGACACACGGCGGGGATGGCCCCTTGCTAGCAGCCGTGGGGTCACCCCGAAAATTCCCAGCCTGATCCTTCCCACCTCGGCACCCCAGCCCTTTTCAGGGATCTGGCTGGAAGCAGCTGCAGTTTGGCATCACTCAAGGGAAAGGCACAGACCAGGGGCCACCAACACCTGACACCTGAGGGATGTGGGTGGGACCTGCAGGGGAGCACCTCCCTGCATCAGGTCAGTGCCAAAAAGACTCCAAACCATCCTGCTGAGGGGTGACAGAGGCAGGAGCCTGCCCCGTGCCCCAGACCCAGGAGGGGACACACACACAGGGACAGTGTGGCACCCACCAAAATCCTGGGTGCCTGTCTTCAGCTCCTCCAGGTACATCACCTTCTTGCGGACCACGCAGCCATAGTATTGATCTGCAGGGACACCATGGGGACACCACGGGGCGTCACAGGATGCAAGACAAGCACACAGCCACCTCCAGGGCCACCTCCAGGGCAGGGCTAGCCAGCAGTCTGCTGCCCCTGTGTCCCCCATCAAAGGCATTTTGGCATGGGGGGCTTTGGGGCTCCCTCACCTCTCTCAGGGTGCTCCAGTGACTGCAGGTGGATGATGTCCCCTTTGTGGAAGCTGAGCTGGCGCCTGTCCTCTGGGCTGTAGTTCCTCACGGCCACCACATACTGGGAGTCCTGGGCACAGGGGGTCTGGCACAGCCCATGCACGTAGGGACACCCACACCCCACCCAGCACAGGGACCTCCACCACCCACAGCCTCAGCACCATTCCCCAAATCCAACCAGGATCCCATTCACAGGATGCCCTCCCCTGCCCACCCCAACCTCCCAAACACAGGCACGCGGGCAGGGTCTGACCCCCAGGACAAACCCACCCTGGCCCCAGGGCAGCCCCCACCTTCCTGAGCTCTGTGATGAAGTGGTCCACCATGACCTTGACCTGGGGGGCTTTGGGGGAGAAGAGGATGAGCTTGTCTCCGCGCAGGTTGAACTCCAGCATGTTCCTGGATGGGGTGGTCACGAAGAGCACGTCGGGGTAGCTGGGGCAGGGCGAGGGGAGGCTGAGACACCTGGCATCTGTGGCACCCTCAGCACCCACCCCACCCTGGCCAGCCCTACCTGTAGGCCCTCAGCACCCGCAGCTGCTCCCCGGGCACGTTGGTGCCCTTCACCACCCGCAGCAGCTTGATGCCAGCGTGGGACACGGCCAGGATCTGCACACCCGTCCCCACGCTGCCCTGGGGGCCAGGACAGCACCTCAGCCAGGGTCACAGCGATGCTGTGGGTCCGTGCTGAGCACAGCTGGGCCCTCACCGTGGCAGGGAAGAGGCGGGAGAAGTACACCTCACAGCCATCCCGGGCCGCAGCAATGATCTCCCTCTTGACGCTCTCGGTGGCCACGGGGCTGAAGGAGTCCAGCTTGTTCTCCGCTGTGGGGAGGGGGAAACACCTCCCGTGAGCTCCCCCTGCCTGGAGAGGATGTGGACAGAGCTCCCAGCAAAAGCAGGGATGCTCATGCCCTTCCCAAGCCTGGCAGGACTGTGCTGCAGAGACAGATGTGTGTCCCCCAAACAGCTGGCTGAGAGCTGACACAACTTGTGATGTTGTGGAGTGCTAAATAACAGGGGGGTCGCTGCTTTTGGAGGCGAAACTACCCAGGGCTAAGCAGAGCCAGTCCTGGCTTGGAGATAGACACCCAGGAGATGGGGACAGGCACAAGAGTGGCCGGGTGTGAGCCCCCAGGCAGGGAGCAGCAGCACACAGCGTTACCAAAGAGGGATTTCAGGCGGAGCCGCTCCTCGTGGCTGATCCGGATGCAGCTGTCAGACAGCACATCATTGAAGATCTGGGAAAGGGGGCGAGGAGCAGTGGGATTGTGTGGGGAGGAGCAAAAAACCCCCCAGACCCAGCGTGCAACAGCCCCAGTGTGCAACATCCCCAGCTCCTCCACGGCAGCTCAGCTGGGGAAGGCAGGGTGGGCACAGTGGGATGAGTAAACCATGGGCACAGTGGGATGAGTAAACCATCACCCCACTGGGGAGTTCCCCAGCTCCCAGGGGACACCATCTCCCATACCCCAGTACTCCAGGGGACCCCGGGGGGCTGCAGGGCCAGCTCGGTGCCTCACCTGCCGGAAGATGAGGTCGAGTAGCAGTGGGTGGTTGATGTTGTCCTTGGGGTAGAAAACCTGCCAGGAGAGAGGGCAGGCCTTGGTGTAAACCCCGTTATCCTTGGCACCAACCTGTCCCCAGGTGTCCCCACAGTCGGTACCTCCTTCCTGATGAATATTTTCCAGGGCACGTTGTGGTAGGTGTAGAAGTCCTCGCTGCAGCTGCGGTGCAGCTGGGTCTGGACCTGCTGTGCCTCGGACGGGAGTTGCCGGGACACAAAGACTGCAAAGGGACAGAAAGCCTTGCAATCCCTGGGGAGAACCACCAACAGCTGCCTCCACCTGGGGAAACTGAGGCACAGGGAGCAGCCCCCTGGCTGAGCTGGGCACAGCAGTTATCCCACCAGGCATCAGCTGTGCCACTGGGAGGGTGAAGTGCCTCATTCCACTGTTCTGCCTCAGTGCCACGGATCTGCCCAGCAATACCTGGGGGCTGTGGGGCTGCAGGACGTCCTGTGGGTGCTCGCCGCTGGTACCTGGCACTTGGCACCGGCTTCACCGCAGCCACCACCTCCTTGGGCCCCTGCGAGGCACAGAGGGGCTGTGGGCAGTGCCAGTGACAGCCCAGCCTCGGCAGGGGGACACGGGGGCGGCCACATCCCTACCACAGCTGGTGGCGATGGCACCCGGGCTGCTGAGAGCTGCTCCTTCAGGATCTGCATGGCTTCCTCGTGGGGGTCCAGCTTCTTCCCAAAGAGCTTGCTGCTGAGACAAAATCCCACATCAGCTGAACCCCAGCACCAGGTGCAGCCCAGAATTCCCTGTACTGACACCACCTGCAGCCCCATCACTTGGGGCACCCCATCATTCCCTACACCACATCATTGCCTACACCCCATTATTCCCTACACTCCATCATTCCCTACACCTCATAATTCCCCACATCCCGTTATTCCCTACACCCCAGCATTCCCTACACCCAGTTATTCCCTGCATCCCATTATTCCCTGCATCCCATTATTCCCTACACCCCGTTATCCCCTACACCCCGTTATTCCTTACACCCCATCATCCCCCACACCCCAGCATTCCCTGCACCCCAGCATTCCCTACACCCCGTTATTCCCTACACCCCGTTATTCCCTACACCCCAGCATTCCCTATACCCTGGCATTCCCTGCACCCCATCATCCCCTACACCTTGTTATTCCCCACACCTCATCATTCCCTACACCCCGTTATTCCCTGCACCCCGTCATTCCCTACACCACATCATACCCTACACCCCGTCATTTCCTGCACCCCGTCATTCCCTACACCCCATCATTTCCTGCACCCCGTCATTCCCTACACCACATCATACCCTACACCCCGTCATTCCCTGCACCCCAGCATCAGGACCAGCCCATGCAGGAGAAGCCCCGAGGCGTGGCTGGGGCCAGGTGAGCACCTGTGTGGCTGGGAGCTGCGCGGGGCGGGCTGGCACTGCCGGATGATGTTGCGGATGTCGTGCGTGGGCCGCGGGAAGTGCTCCGAGTTGAGGCGGGAATGGCGCACGGGCTCCCCCGGCCACCGCCGGCCCACGGCGGCTGCGGGGCCGAGCACAGAGCTCAGGGACCCTGCTCAGTGCCACCAGCCCCTGCGGCCGCCCCGTCCCACCAGGACCCCTTACCGGCTTTCTGCGAGTAGGGCCGGGGCTGGGGCACATGGGCTGGCGTCCCCTCTGTCGCTCTGCCCTGCAGGGGACACGGTGCTATCAACACCTGGCAGCTCCAGCTGCTGCCACCCCCAGGGGCTGCCCCTGAAGCACAGAAGGGGCTCGACCCCTCCCGGCCCCATGCACTGTCACAGACATCTTTTCATTAAAGTCCTTTCGTTAGGATTTTTCCTGCTGAAGCTGAGAAGTTTCAGCAACAAAGTGTAAACAATGGTTGTCTGCTGCTGTGGAATGCTACAGGTGGATCCGTGATTGGTCTCCTGTGGATGTTTGGACTTACTGACCACTCACGGCAGAGCTGCTCTTGCTCTCTGCAGAGACACAGATCCTTTGTTATTCATTCCTTTCTATTCTTAGCTTAGCTAGCCTTCTGAGAACTTTTCCTTCTTTTTCTTTTTAGTATAGTTATAATGTGGTATATATATCATAAAATAATAAATCAAGCCTTCTGAACATGAAGTCAACATTCTCGTCTCTCTCTCACCCTCAAAACCCTTGTGACCACTGTCACAATGCACTGACCGAGGCTGCGGGTGGCTGGTTGGCATCTGCCCGGCGCTGTGGGGACGGCTCTGGCTCCGTGCCTGTGGCAGCAAAGAGGAGAGCTCAGTCACAGCTGTGGGGCTCTGGGTGCAGGGATGCTCCCCACGCTAGGGAAACTGAGGCAGGGGGCTGGGAGGGGATGTGGGGGTGCTGGAGGCGCTCACCCCTCGGCTGCCGCGTCTCTGCGGGCACGGGAGGCTCGCTCCGGGTGCCATCAGTGCCACTGTGCCCCCCTCCCACGCCACCTCCTCCCTTCAGCCTCTGCGAGAGGATGGACGGCTTCTCCAGCTCCTGGGGGACAGGTGTGAGGGCACAGTGACCAGGCCACCTGCACCCCAAAATGCCTCGGGCAGGGGGACACCCCTCTCACCCCATTGCCGTAGGAGAGCACGGGGTCAAAGAGACTGTCCAGGTACCGGTCCAGACCCTTCTGGCTGCGTGGCTCCCCAGATTCCCCATCTGAGAGGGGACAAGGCATGAGAAAGGCATGGCAGGGCTTTGTCACAATACAGTGGGGACAGGAGCTGGGGAGAACGATGCCCTACCATGGGGGTGATACGCGTCCATGGAGGGCAGTGTGGGGGCTTTCACAGCTGGGGGAGGAGGCACTTCATCCAAATCAAATCCGTGTCCCAGCACCCTGCAGAGAGGGAGGATGCACTCATGGAGCACCCACTGGGTGCCAGGTTCCCCCTCAGGGGCCCACCCACCCCTGGCACCCATCCAGCCCGGTGCCAAGGTCCCCCCAGCCCCACGGTGGGGCACCATCCCTGCCCGGGTACCTACGGCCGGCTGTCCCTGCTGTGGCTCTCGCTGCCATCCCACGCAATGAGGAAACAGGATTTCTGTCTGGGGAAGCCCCGCAGCAGCTCCAGGTCGGAGATAAGGTCCAGGACATAATCGTGTCCAGCCAGCTCAGCCCACTGGGCACCCGCCTTCATAGCCACGGACCAGCCACGCCAGCCCTCTGCCAGCCCTCTGCCAACAGCCAGACACGGGATGGGCACAGGCTCCACAGGGACACCCTGCCCATGAGCCGGGCATTCGGGCTCCCACATCCTGGGGACACCGAGGTGACACCGTGACCCACAGGGTGGGTGGGTGCCAAGCCAGCACCTACCTGAGCTTCAGGACATCCCCTGCCAGGTCCTCGCCTGTGCTCCAGGAGTGGATGGGACAGGAGAATTGGTCACCTGGGGAGGGATGGGCAATGAGCAGGTGCCACCAGCCCCCCCTGCCCATGAGGGTGGCCACCCTGGGACCAAGCCATGCCCAGCACCATGCTGCCCTCACCATTGAAGCAGTGCAGGTCCAGGGCCATGCTGGCCTGGCGCCGGTTCGCCGTCCACTCCAGCAGCGACGGGGGGAAGGTGCGGGCGGCGGCGGCGCCCAGCTGCGAGCGCGCCATGGCCTGCATCAGCTTGCGCTGGCACACCGGCTTGTAGCCAGCGAAGGCGTAGTCAGACACGAACCTGAGGGCAAGGGAGGCAGCTGCAGGAGGGTCACGGGTGCCAGGATGGCACAGGGGACCACAGCTCTGTTTGCAGAGAGCAGCAGGCACAACTTTCCTGAGGATTTTTCCTGGGGAAGGCAGGGAAAGCTCAGAGAAGAAAACAATTCTCTTCTCTATTCGCTGCTCCTGTTGTTTGGCACATGTGGAATGTGTCATGGAGATTGTTTACCCAAAGCGATTTGTTAATTGGACACTGGTGAAGGTTGTTATGATTCCTTGACCAGTCAGATCCACATGTGTCATGACTGTCTGGAGACAGTCGTGGGTTTTTCTTTAGTATTCTTTAGTATAGTATCTCTTTAGTATAGTTTTAGTATAGTGCAATATAGTATAGCTTAATAAAGCATTTGTTCAGCTTTCTGAATCATTGGAGTCAGAGCACATCATTCCCCTGCTGGGGAATTGCCTGTTTCTACTATACAGAGGGATTAAGAGCATCCCTGGAGGGATCTTGGCAGCATCCTGGGCACATGTGCCAGGCTGGCCCAAGGCATCTTGGAGGGATCTCAGAGCACCTCTAGTGCAACCTGGCCAGAATCGCTGGCTACATGTGCCAGGCTCCTGGGGAACCTAGAGGGACGTGGTCACATATGCCAGCTTGGCCAGAGGGATCCTGAAGGGACCTCAGAGCATTCCCAACAGGAGCTGCCCATGTGTGCCAGGCTGGCCCAAGCAATTGTGGAGGAACCAGCTGGGGTGTAGGCAGCATCCTCAGCCACAGGCACCAGGAGAGCCCTGCAAAGCCCCAGCAGCGTTCCCAGGAATGAGGGGCCATTCCCAAGGGTCCCAGCCATGGCCGTGGCCATGCCCACCCGGAGCCCATGCCCAGCTCACTTGAGCAGGTACTTGTCGAAGGCGGCGGACGGGGGGAAGGCGCTCAGGCAGGTGGCCAGCAGCAGCCAGCCCCTCTCCTCGTTGTTGACGTTGGTGTTCCTCCACACCTGGTTGGCAGCTTGTGCCAGGAGCTCGTCCCGCAGCCCCGGCACCGACAGCCCCTTCTGCACGATGTAGTTGCCAAAAAGGGTCTCCTGAGAGCCGCCCAGCCCCGGGTCCCCCATGAACCGCAGGATCTGCCACAGGGACAGCCAGGTGCTCCCTCTGAGCCCAGCCCAGGGCGGGCAGGGGGCTGTGGGGATGGAGCCCGTGCCACCCCACCTACCAGCTGGAAGAGGCTGAGAGCCTCGTGGCACAGCTCCTCATCCAGCCGGGTGAGGGGGGCTTTCAGTGGGGCCGTCAGCATCCCAAAGGCAGGTTCCTGCGGTGACACCCGCACCCATGGCTACCTGGGCACAGCCTCAGGCCACGAGGGGCTGGCCCCACGGTGCTGAGCATGGTGTTGGTGCTGGGTGGAGCCTGTGGGGCTGCCAAAGGGCTGGGGGGAAGGATGGGGGCAGCAGAGTCCTGGGAGTGGGGCAGGGAAGGGCTCAGGCTGTGCTGGCAGCACCAGAGATGGGTGGTGAGGCACTGGCACACATTGCCCACAAAAGCTGTGGCTGCCCCATCCTTGGAAACGTTCAAGGCCAGGTTGGACAGGGCTTGCAGCCACCTGGGATAGTGGAAGGTGTCCCTGCCCGTGGCAGGGGGTGGGACAGGTTGGTCTTTAAGCCCCTCCCAACCCAAATAATTCTGTGGTTCCGTGGTTCCATGGCAACACCTTGGCAAGGCTGGGAGCCTTATCCAGCCCCGGTGCTGTCATTCAGGATGCCGGGGACTGGGAAACGCGGGGCAAAAACAGGGATGAGGAAGAGGAATGAGGCAAAGTGTCGGTGTTTGGGGCCGGGGTCCGGGAGCAAAGCGACCTGGTCTCCCGCCCCAGCGTTCCGGATCCGCCCCGCGTCGGGCGTCCAGGAGGGCTCAGCGGGTCTGTCTCTGTCCGATAACCTCAGCAGGGTCCCCCCGGCCTCTGGAGACGACAGGAACCCACGGGGAGGGACGGAGGTGGCAGCCAGCTCCCCACAGCACCACAGCCACCCCGGATCCAGCCTCGCTTGCTACCGTGGCATCCCCGGGGTGGGAGCCGGGGCAGAGCCCGGTGGGGCAGCGCGGGGATCCACCCTGAACCTCGCTGCTCCGCCACGGCCGGGGGGGCGCCAGGGACTCCCCAAAAGCTGTCTGCCCGTCGGGAAAAGCTCCCCGCTCCGGGCCGCGGCGCCCGCCTTACCTGGAAGTGGCCCCGCACGTACTTGGCCATGGGGTAATCGTTGATGTCGAGCGGGAGGGTGAGCTGGGGGTCGGGCTGCAGCGCCGGCGGCGGCACCAGCACCACGCAGCCGGCGTTCACCTCCCGGGCGGCTGCGGCACAGCGGGAAGGGTCGGCACGGCCGTCGGGGGGGGAACGAGGGGCTGGGAGCGACGGCGGGGCGGGACCCGCTCACCTGCAGCGGCCTCCAGCAGCCCCATCAGCTCGGCCGGGATCTCCAGGTGCGTGACATCCACCACCTCCCTCCGCGTCAGCTCCTGCCGCAGCAGCACAGGGAGGGGACACTTGACGTGCTGGTTCCTGCCCCAGCACCCACGGGTGCCATGGCCAGGAGCGCAGGGATGGGCAGGACAGCACAGAGACACGGGCTGCACAGGTGTGCTCCCACCAGGGCTGCACATCTTTACCTGCTTCCTCCTCTCCCTCTCCTCCTCGGCCCGCCGGCGAGCATCCTCCTTCCTCTGCAAGCAGAGCAGACATGCTGAGTCCCACCGGGGGAAGGGAGACCCTGAGGCATCACGGCACCCTGGGTTGCCATTGCCCCCTCCCCAATATCAGCAGGGTTTTCACCCCAAAAAGGCACTGCCCACTCCCAATGGGACACAGAAGAGTTGTAGGGTGGCACATGGAGGGGGCTCACAGTCTGGGGGTGCCACTGTGTCCTCTCCAGACTGAACATGCAGCAGGGTGGCAGCAGGTGCCCTGGACCCCCTGGGATGTGACAGACCCCACCTCACCTTGAGGTACCTCCGGCGGTTCACGTAGATGTGCACCAGCGACCTGAACTTGATGAGCGTGTGCCGCATGCGCCGGTACCGCTGCCTGCGGGAGGGCACCCGTCACCCTCTGCCACCCGTCACCCTCTGCCACCCACCCGCCACCCCCAGGGACCCCCACCTGGCCAGGTATCCCCGCGCCCGGCTCTGCAGGAGCACGATCTTGCGGCGCAGGGAGCGGAAGCGCCGCTTGATGAAGAAGGTGCGGGCGTAGCGCTGGAGCGTGAGCGCGGCCAGGTGATGGGCACGGCACCGCTTGCTCTCCAGAGCCTGGTACAGCTGCTCCTTCAGGAAGAGCTGGGACCAGGGGTGAGGCTGTGAGCTCCCTGCCGTGGCCACCACCCCCAGGGCAGCCCCAGAGCCAAGCCCCCTCGCGGGACAGCACCTTGGTGACACCGACGTAGTACATGCTGGGGTTAACGGGGCACAGGCTCCTCAGCATCTCCACGCAGTTGGGTCCATTGGGAATGACATTGGACCACATATCAACGAGGCAGCGGTACCTGGGTGAGCCCATGACACTGTCACCACACAGGGCCTCGCAGGGACACCACCACCCTCGCTGTGGTGACAAATGCTGCACCTGGAGATGCAGCTTCTCCCAGAGCTGTGTATTAACACCAGGGGTTCCCAGCTCCCACTGTGGGGGAACCCCAGCCCAAACACGGCCCCCAAAGCTCTGTGGTGTCCCCTGGCTGGGATGGCAGTGCCCAGCCCGCAGCCCCCGACAGGGCACCTGTCGATGAAGACGATGAAGGGGATGCGGACGGGGTAGCCCTCCTTGCGGATGCGGATGGTCTCCAGGATCCCCGAGTACCGCAGCTGGGTCCTGACCACGTCAGGCTCGAAGAGCCCCGGCTCCTGGGGTGGGGATGGGGAGAAGCATCAGCAACTGCATGGGCAAACCCCACCTACCCTGTGCCCACACACTGCCAGTGCCAGCGGGGCAGGCAGCACAGGCACCAGCCGCTCTCACCTTCTTGTTGTTGGGTTTGATGCAGCGCACAAAGAACGGGTTGCACCTGCGACAGAGAGACCCCGTCAGCCACAGGGAGCAGGGGACAAAGCCAGCCCAGGCACCTCGGGCTCAGGTCCATCTCCCAACAGCTCAGAGGATGGCCTGGCTGCCCACCCTGCCCACACTGACCTCTCCATCCTCTCCACCAGCTCCAGGAGCGACTGCTGGAACCGCGCGGCCACGGTGGGAGCCTTGTAGCGCCGTGTCCTGGTGCTGCTCCTCCTCATGAGGCTCCTCTGCCGCGCCAGCACCTGGGCGTGCCCGAAGAACAGGTTGGCTACCACCTTGGGGACACAGGAAAGGTCAGAGAGGAGGAAGGTGGCCAGGATGGTGCAGCTCTCCCACATCCTCTTCACAGCCCAGCCGCTCCTTTTTTGCCCAGCCCTAATCGTGGCTGGATTGCCTGGATAGGGATGGGGATGAGGATATGGATAATGCAGAGCACAGGAGCAGCCCACGTGCCTGTTTGTGCCCAATGCTTGAGGGGTCAAAGCCCAGAGGATCCCATGAGTGGAGCCAGAGGCATCCTCTGCTTCTGGTCCCCCTGGGCTTCACTGGCCTTGGGGCCGTGCTTGGGGACATGGAAAGGGATGTATGGAAGGGGGCTGCTGGTGCCCAGTGTCACTGCAGAGCCAGCACCAGGCAGGGCCCTACCTTGGTCCTGCTGCTGAGGAACAGGTCCAGCACATCCTGACGGACCTGGTCATAGTTTTTATCCAGAAACTTGTGAACCTGGCAAATAGCAAAACCTCGTGGTGAGCAGCCTGGCAGGATGACAGGGTGAGGAAAGGAGCTCCAGGACCCCAGCCAGACCCCCAGAGATGCATTTCCCTCCTTGGTGCAGGATCAACCTCCTCTTTAAGCTGCCTTAACATCCCACTGTCACACACCTGGTAGGTGACCTTCCCTGCGTAGTGCTTGATGGTGAACTCGGGCAGTGGCATCTTGGGCTTCGTGTAGAGCGGGTTTGTCCCATGGTGGTAGTGACACTTCTGGAGGAACGTGTGGTCAGTGGCCTGGGAAGGGACACAGCAGTGACACACACAGCAGATTCAGCAGCAGGTTGGAGCTAGGTGATCTCCAAAGTCCTTTCCAACCCAAACCATTCTGTGATTCCATGATATTTCAATAATTCTTTGGGCTTATCCAGTCTGGAGGAACCCGGGGGCTTCCCCAGGTTGTCCAGGACAGCCAGGAGAAGAGCAGCCCTGGGTGATTCCCCAGCCACAGTGACCTCCCAGTGCTGGCTGCACCTCGCCACCAGGCAGCCCCTGACCTGGGGGAAGCAGCTCTGGTCATCCAGGATCCGGAGGATGCCGTAGGGTTTTTGGGAGATGAGGTCAATGCAGGGCTGGTTGTCGCTGAAGGGGATCTCCTTCCACTCGATCTGCTCCCGGATATACTCCTCCTGCAGGGTGGGCACCAGGTCAGCCCTGTGCCCCCAGCCCAGCACTGGGGCAGAGCCTGCACTGCCCACCAGCCCCACCTGCTCCTCCTGGAACACAATCCTGTTGAAGAAGAACTGCAGGTACTCGTTGGCGTAGTTGATGCACAGCTGCTCGAAGCTGTTGAAGGTGAGGTCCTGCGGGAAGGAAGATCCATGGAGCCTGGCAGGATGGGGCTGGGACTGAGCCAGGGTGGAGGTGGGATGACTCCTGCTCACCTCGAAGCCGTAGATGTCCAGGATGGCGATGGACAGGGCCTCCTGCCGCGGGTACACCAGCCTGTTGATGCGGTCCGTGAGCCAGCCGAAGAGCAGGGAGTAGAGGGTCTTGGCAATGGCATCCCTGGGATGCACCCACCACAGCATCAGCTTTAATTTCCACAGGACCTAATCCACCTGATCATCCCCTTTCCCAGCTGGCATTTCACTTTCCATGCCATCCCTGGGGTGCAGTGCCCCTTCCCTCTACCTGGCATCCACGGCGCTTTCCACAGTCAGAGGGGTAAAAATCTTCTCCCGCTGCGTTTCCTGGTTGGGAAATGGCACGGTGGGGTTGCAGCATCATCAGCCCAGGTGGTCCCCAGGGGCCAGAGACCTCCTCCCAGGCTGTGCCCCTGCACTCACCGTCACCTTGAAGGTGATGGCTTTCTGCAGCCCCTCAGGGGACACCTGCAGCAGCTCAGCCACCGTCCGGATCTCGGTGGCGCTCACCACCATGGCGACCTCCTGGCAGTCGGTCTGCAGGACACAGCGATGCCCTGGCATTGGCAATGCCCCCTTTGCCACACCCCAAATCACACCCCAGGAGCACGGCTTGGCCCACCCTGGGCTACCTCGTATTTCTCAAAGTAGACGTTGCCCAGGTGCAGGACGGAGGAGAGGATGCGGAAGATGCTGTTCTGCTCATCCACGCTGAAGTTCAGCACCTCCATGGTGTTGAGCAGCCGGCGGAAATCCTCAGCGTCGTCCTTGCCAGGAATCTCACAGTTCCCACCCTGGCACAGCCATCTCAGTCCATCAGTGGGTCAGC
This sequence comes from Melozone crissalis, assembly GCF_028551555.1. Taxonomy (NCBI): domain Eukaryota; kingdom Metazoa; phylum Chordata; class Aves; order Passeriformes; family Passerellidae; genus Melozone; species Melozone crissalis. The sequence continues at coordinate 14,266,362 of NW_026535790.1, read as the reverse complement.
ACCCAGCACGGGGGGTCACCCTGCCCTAAGCATCCTCCTCATCACCACCTTGAGGGCTCAGGAGCCCACCAGCCCCCCAGAATGAGGCCGTGGAGGGGCTGGGGAGGGCACAGTACCTGGTTCAGGTAGTAGTAGGTCTCGGCGCCCTGCAGGAAGTAGCGCTGCCGCTGCTGGGACGGCAGCCCTGCCAGCATCTCGTAGAAGATGTGGTAGTTGCGCTCGCTCTGGGCCTGGAGAGCAGAGGGCAGAGCTGGGGAGGGGCTGGCAGAGGGGGCAGAGTGGGGGGCAGAGCTCAGGACCCCCTCACCACGCACCTGGAACACCACGCGGGACTTCTCCAGCAGGTACTGCGAGGTTATGGCACCGCAGATCAAACCACTGCAGGGAGAGCGGGCACCAGGCTGGCAACCTCGGTGTGGGCAGGGGCTGGGGCCCCCCAGTGCACCCACCTGTGCCCCAGGGCCCCCCCAAAAAATGGGGGGTCAGTGCTGCTCCCCAGATCCCCCCAGCAGGGGTGGGTGGGCAGGGAGAGGCGTCTGCACCTGGCTGTGATATTGGGCACTCCCTGTCAGGATCAGTCAGGACAAGAGAGGATGGGATGGGATATGAGGACAGGGATGGGGACTGGGAATGGTAAAGGTGACAGCCAGGTCACAGCATCCCTACCCCAGGGACAGCCACCTGTCCCCAGGTGCCATCACCTTTCCAACACCAGGTTTGTCCCAAAACCATCCCTATGTGTCCTCCCAGAGCCAAGGGACAAGGGGCTGGCTTGGACTGGACACCCCTGGGGCAGCAGGGGACACGGGGTGGGAGCAGCCACTCACAGGTTACTCAGCATTACTTACTCCTCCAGGAAGATTTCCACAAATTTCCCAAACCTGCTGGAATTGTCATTCCTCACGGTTTTGGCGTTGCCGAAGGATTCCAGCAGAGGGGTCGCCTCCAGGATCTGCCGTGGTGAGGGGGAGAGCTGGGGGGTGAGCCTGGGCACCCGGGGGCATCTCCATGGCTAAGGCCCCCCTTTGGCACCCTGCCACCCTCCCTGCCACCCCATGCTCCACGCACACACCAGAGGGTGCCCAAATTTGAGGTGTGCACCACAGCCAGGTTAAATGAGGCTGTGAGAGAGCACAAAGACTTTGTCTGTGTGCATGCACTGATTTCCTGCTGTCCCTCCCCCCTTTCCCCATGGGTGCCACCACGATTCTCTGCCACCACAATTTCCCAGCCCACGTGTCCCCTCGGTACCTCTATCTGCCATGGTCCAGGTGGAAGCGTTGGGACAAGGAGAGAGCGGCAGAGCCGTGAGGAGGGAGGGAGGGAACAGAGGGATAAGGACAATGGGGACATGGGGACTCAGGGATGTCCCCAGGGCAGCACCCTCCCTACCTGTGGGGCAGCGCTGCGTTTCTGGCTGACAGCTGCCAGGTAGCTCAGGATCAGCTTGGTGGCTTCGGTCTTCCCTGAGCCGCTCTCCCCACTGAGACACAGAGCAGGGACATGGCTGGGGGCATCACCAGGCAGGGGGTGCCCACCCCAAACCTCCCCAAGCCAAGGGAACAGCCTTGTCCCACCTGATGACGATACACTGGTTGTGTTTGGCATCCATCACTTTGGAGTAGGCGACGTTCGCGATGGCAAAGAGGTGCCTGGGGTGGGGAGAAACAGGGGGGGTGTGGGGCCAGCCTGGCTCAGCACAGGGACCCCCAAAGCATCCTCATGCACAGACACAGCTGCTCCAGCACCCAGTGACCCAGGGTCTGCTGCAGGAGCCGAGGATGGGAGTGACTCCGTGACCACAGGGCATTGGGGACAGCCTGGTACTCACGGTGGGTTTTCACCCAGGGCTCTGCCTTCGTACTGCTGCACCTGCTCCTTGCCGTAGATGTTGTAGAGCCGGTAGGGGTTCACCGACACCAGGATGCTGCCAATGTAGGTCTGCCAGAGAGGGAGTGTGGGGCTGTGAGCCCTCGGAGGGGGGAGACTCCCCAAATCCCCACCCCACAGTCCCGGGGGGACGCTGTGTCCCCTGAGCTTACGTAGATGAGCTGGCGCTCGAACCGTGTCCGGATGTTGCTCAGCACTGCAGCCTCCTGCAGGTCCCTGGTGTGGAGCAGAGGCTGAATTAGGGGGTGACTCAGGGACAGGGAGGTGACAGAGGGACTCTGATGTGCCCAGAGTGTCCTCAGCATCTCCAGGCCCAGGAGGCTGAAGCAGAGCCCGTGTTGGGATCAGGTGGGGTGGGATGGCAGGGTCAGGGGTATGGGGTTGGGGGCTGCAGCCCCGTTGTCCCCCACAGCACTGAGTCACAGTGTAGGGTACAGGGACACTCACTCCAGCTGGGTCATGTCCTCCAGCCCGTCCTCCTCCTTTGGCTCCTGGTACCGCACGATGGGCAGGCTGCACAGGGACTGCATCTGCATGGAGCAACAACCCACCCCATCATGGCAGGGATGTGCCAGCACCCTCAGGTGTCCCACTCAGCCACCACCACCACCCCAAAACACCATCTGTGACCCCACACCAGGGGACACACAGTCAGCAATGGCAGGAACCCCAAGAAAACACCCCACAGCCCCAAAAGCAGTCTCCCAGCAAGAGCACAGTGTGTCAGCTGAGAGCAGCAGTGCTGGAACACAGGAACGTGAGGCCACCAAGGCCACCCTGGGGCTGGTCCCAGGAAAACCCGCTCCTGGGAATCTGCTCACCGTGGGCATCACCCTCAGTGCAGGTGATGGAAGGGGCTGGGGCTGCTCCCCCGGCCACGTGCAGGGGTGACACAGGACAGGTGTCACAGGACAGGTGTCACAGGACAGGTGTCACACGGGAGCCTGGCTGGCCCTCAGCCAGGGGGTGGGCAGGAAAGCGGACACCCCGCCGGGTCACCGTGCCACCTGCTCCTGTCCCAGCAGATCGGATCGGGTCTCTGCATTTCCATACGCCAGAATCAAGTGTCCCCAGAGGGGCCGCTCATGGGGGGACACACAACCAGTGGCGATCCCCTCTTGCAGCCTGCTCCCCACGGGGGGACCCCCGCCGACACCCAGACCATCCACAACCACTTACCCCTACCCTGGGCACTGCAAACCCCTTCGTGCCTGCAAGCCCTTAACTCGCCCCCCTGCCCCGGGTTCCAGCTGCCAGCTCATCCCCGGCTCCATCCATCCCCCGAGGGGCTCCCCGCGGGCGTTACCTTGCTGCGCCAGGGCTGCTTGCTGCCCAGGTACCCCTCAGCCCAGGGGTGCCGCTCCCTCCAGCCGCCGGCCGGCGGGCGCTGGCACAGGTACCGGGCGATGTCGGCTCCCCACTGGCCCGCCCAGCGCCGGCCGCGCTGCGTGGGCTGCCGGGCCAGGCCCTGCTCGGCCGTCCAGGGGTCGGGCATCTCCCGCACCCGCACGACGTGCTGCGTGGACCAGTGCTGCTTGTACATGCGGGACGCGCGCCGCAAGGAGCCCAACCTCTGCACCTGCGGCGTCACCACCGCGTAGCGCCCCGCGCCCTCCTCCGCCCCGTCACCGTCCAAGGGCTCCGGGGCACGGGGGCCGTACCGGGACACGGCCGGAGAGCCGGGGGCTCGCCCGTGCGGGGGCGGGAAAGCGGCGCGGCGGGGCGGGGAGGGGCTCCGGTTGCCGCTGGGGCTGGAGGGGAGCCCGGGGCGCCCGACGTCCGCCCAGCCCCGGCGGCCCGGGGGTGGGCTCGGAGAGCGGCGGGTGCTGCCGTCCCGCCGGGATGGGCGCCGGGGCACCGGGGGAGAGCGAGTGGAGGGAAGGCGGCTGGGCGGTGAGGATGAGGGGGTTTTGTTGGGGGATATGCTCTTTACGAGCAGCGAAGCCAGGGACTGCGCCACGGAGCGCCCCTTGGAGAGGCTGCGGCCCCCCGCTTCAGCAGATGGCCTCGCTGGGGGGGAGTGGGGGGCCATCCCCGCCAGGGGCTGCCCGATGCGCTGGATGAAAGTTTTGGGGGTGCTGGGAGCGGCGCTGGGCGGAGGGGGCACCCCGGAGGGACCCCGCCAGGGGGGCAGCTCCTCGTCCCACGAGGGGCCGAGGCGGCGGCTGCCGGGGCGGGACGATGGGGCCAGGAAGGGGCTCCTCTGCAGCGGCTTCACCGCCTTGGTGGGGGGCTCGGGGAGCCGGGGCCAGGCCTGCGGGAGCGGCAGCCCGGGGGGGCTGCTCCGCCGCGACGACAGAGACCGCCCCGGGACCCCGGGCCCGCCCAGACGCCTCCCCCCCGGGCCCGGGGAGCGGGGGGCGGGCGGGGCGGGGGGCTCGGGGCCGAAGCGGCGGATGCTGGAGCCGAGGGAGGGCGAGCGCCGCGGCCCCTCGCCCCGCGTGCTCCCGGGGCGCGGGCGGACGGGCGGCGGCGATGGGGAGCGCCCGGGGTTGGCGAAGGGGTTCCGGAGCGACGGGGACCGCGCGGCCCCCGGCTGCCCCCAGGGCCCCCCCGGCGGGGAGGAGTCCCCCAGAGCGGCGCTCTCCATGCCCGGCAGCCTGTAGCTGGAGCGCCTGTGGGAGAGCTGGGGGGTGCGGGACCCCCGGAACGCCCCGGCCCCTCGCGGCGAGCGGCTGGCAGGGATCGAGAGCGATCGCTGCAGGAACTGGCCCAGGGGGCTCCCGCACGCCCGCGCTGCCGAAACCGGGCGGGCCGGGGATGCCGCGGGGCCCGGGGATGACGGGGGCGGCGGCGGCTCGTACTCGTCGTAGTCGTCCTCGTCACGGGCGGCGGGAAGGTGCGGGGACGGCGGGAGGGGCACGTCCAGGCGGTCCCTGCCGAAAAGCTTGACCTGGGGCCGGGGGAAGAGCCTGAATTTCCTGTTGAGCGAGAGCTTGGAGGAGAGCGTCTGCCGCATGCCCCGCAGCGAGGAGGCGCTCAGGAAGGAAAAGGGATACTCCTTCTCCTCTTCCTCCTCTTCTTCCCACTCCTCGGGCTCCTCGCCCTCCGCGATCTCCTCCAGGCCCAGCGCGTAGGGGTTGCAGGAGGATTGGGCGTGCGGCGCCCACCCCCCCTCGCTGTACTGGATGCGATGCTCGGGGTACTCGCCCCCAGGGTACCCCCCGGCAAAGGGCTCCCCAAAGTCCTCGTAGGGGTCCCCCCTGTAGCCGAAGGGCCCCGCTGCCTCCTCACCGTACTCCGGGTCGCTGCTGTACGGGTCATAGAGGCCACGGGGAGACCCAGCACCAAACGTTCCCTCATCCTCGAGCTCTGAGTCGCCGTAGGGGTGCCCTGGCTGGTCACCATCCTCCCAAAACCCCCCGTAGTAGTCGTACGGCTCCTCCTCTGTGTCATAGCCAGGGTAGTCAGGGTAGGTCGGCCCCATGTCCTCGAAGCCGTACCCTGCTGGGTAAGCTGGGTTCTGCATGTAGCCATCCTCCTCCTCGGAGTAATTGTGCCGCGGGCTGTAGGCTCCATCCTCCTCCCCGTTGTAGCCGTCCCACCGGTTGTAGGCTCCATCCTCTTCAGGGTACCCACGGTGAGGGCTGTAGGCTCCATCCTCCTCCTTGGGCTGACCGCGCCAGGGCCCGTAGGCTCCATCTTCCTTCCTGGTGTAACTCTGGCGGGAGCCAAAGCCTCCATCCTCCTTGCCGTAGCCTCGCCGGCGGCCGAAGGCTCCGCTCTCCTCCTCGGCCCAGCCGTAGCGCGACGCGGGCGGCTCGGAGCGCTGGGAGCGCCGCCGGCTCGGCCGCCTCGCCATGCTGCCCTGCCGCGGAGTGCCGGGCTGCCCGACGCCGCCAGGGATCCGCTTCATGTTGGCGCGGTGCCTGAGGATCTCATCTTCCGCGGGGAACGGCAGCTTCTTGGCACCGATACGGGACAGCCAGGCCGTGTCCGTGGCCCGGCCGCCCCCCACCAGCCGCCCGCGCCGGGACAGCACCTTCCTGGCCAGCCAGCCCGTGGCGGCGGCCGCCTTGCTCAGCACCTGAGCCCGGGGCTTGAATTTCCTTTCCGGGCGCCGGCGGAAGAGCAGCGAGTTGTGCTCGGGCTCCTGCTCGCCCCGCCGCATCAGCACGAAGGATGGCCTCGATGGTGACTCCTTCTTGGCCTCCTCCTTGGCCGCCTCCTCCTCCTTCCTCTTCTTGCCCACCTGCTTGAAGCGCATCATCAGGTTGGAGGTGGACTTGAGCACAGCCTTATTCTTCTTTTTCTTCCTCTTCTTGGTGCTGTGCTTATGCAGCCCCCAGAAGAAGCGGGATGTGTTCTTGAACTGCCCCTTCTTGGGCCGGCGCAGCCCCAGGTTCTTGAAGCCCATGAAGAGCTTGGAGGTGCTGCGGAGGCTCCGCTTTGCCCGGGCCTTCGGGGGTGCTGCTGCCGCCTCCTCCTCGGCTGGGCCGGCTTCCACAGAATCCTTGGGCTCTTCCTTGGCCTCTGCACCCTTGGCCCCTTTCTTCTTCTTGTCGGTTGTCAGCCCCATCATCAGCTTGGAGGGGCCCTTCGTGTTCTTCTTGGCTGTTGCAGCGCTGCTCTCGCCCTCCTCTTCCTCAGTCTCCTTCTTCCCACGGCCCAGTTTCTTTCCCACTCCTACCTTGGGCAACCCCTTCTTTTCCTTCCCCTTCCCCTTCTTGGGCTCCTCTGCAACCACCTCCTCCTCATCTTTCTCCCTTTCCACCTCCTTTTCCTCTTCCTTCTCCTCCTTTTCTTCCTTCTCCTCCTTTTCTTCCTTCTCCTCCTCCACCACCTCCGTCCCCTCGCTCTCCTCTGTCTTCAGCAGCTCCGCATCCGAGCCATCCTCCGACTCGTTGGGATCCTCCTTCTTGCCTTTCTTCCCTTTCCCTTTGCCCGCCTTCCCTTTGGGCTCCCCCTTCTTGCCGGCCATCCCGGCGGCCGCTCATGCTCCGGCCCCGGCGGGGCTCGGGGAGGGGATGATGCCCGGTGCGGGCCGGATGCTGCTGCCGGCACGGCGGCCGGCTCGGGTATTTACCTGTGCCCGGGTTTGGCGAGGCACATGCCCGTGCGTGGCTGCCGGTGCCCGCCCGCTTGGCATGGCGCTGGGGCGGCGGGAGCGGCCCCGGGCAGCCCGGCGGAGCTGCTCCTGCCTCCCGCGCACCCCGGTGCCTGGGATCCGGCTGTAACCCAAGCGCCAGGCTCGCGGGGCCATGAATAATGTAAGGGATGCACCACGCCAGCCCCGAGACTTTTCCGAAGGAGCAGGGAAGGGTCCTTGCTGCTGGGAGCATCCTCCCAAGGGAGCGCTGCAGGGGCAGCGCAGTTGCCCCAAAACGGGACCCTGGCACCTCCCCACGCCTCGGGGCTTCCTCTGCCCCTCCCTGAGGAATCAGCCCCTTCCTCCGGGCAGCACGGAGAGGATGGAGCCCGGGGATCCGTGAAGGCAAACGGCGGCACCGAGAGAGAGGTGACAATTCTGCAGAGCCCAAGGCAGCACCGGGAACACACCCAAGGGGAGCCCAACACAAAACCAAATTCCACAGCCCTGCTGGGAAGCACCGAGGAGCCTAGAGCTGCAGGGGCACTCCTGAGGCCATGCTAGGTGGCAGGTATGGGCAGGGTGCCACACGTGCCCACACACAGCGGGCAGGAGGGGCTGCCTGTGCCACACGCGCGGCCGTGGCAGCGCCAGCAGCGTGTTTGCACACACACGTGCCCGGGAGCAGGGTGACGACATCAAATGTTAATGCCAGGCCTGGATTCCTGCAGCTCATCAAAGTTTAAGCAGCAGCAGAGGGAACGCGCTGTCCCACATGGATCACCTGAGGGCAGGTGAGGGGCTGCTGTGGGCAGGGGCACCTGCACCCCCTTACAGGAAGGTTTGGGGAGACAGAAGCATCCAGCAGCTGGCAGAACCAAAGAACCAGCAGCAGGTGCTGCACTGAACCCATTGGTCTCCCCCAGGATCAGAAGAGCCCAAGGCTGGCACCTCCTGGCATTGTGTCGTCCCCAATCTTGTCCCCCATGCCATATTGACAGCGGAGCACCATCCACCATGGTCCCATGGCTTTGCCTACTCCCTGCATTAATTTCTGTGATAGACACATCCTGATCTGCACAGGTGGAGGCAGCTCTGGAGCACAGGGTGGGCAGAGTGGGATGAGGGGCACCTGGCAGGCACCAGGAGAGGGTCTGTGACAGACACACAGGGTCAGCAGGAGCCCTGCCTGGCACTGTCACAGTCCACAGCTCTGCCATGGCCACTGAGCCATATGGGGCTGACGGAGCCTGCCCTGCCAGGGGCACAGGCACCTGTCACACAGCACCATGCCACCCCTCCTCCTGGCATGGGCACCACGATGTGGCAGGAACCACCTCGGGCAGGGACACAGCCCTTCCCTCTCAAAGCAAAGGGGTACCTTGCTGGTAAAAAGCTGCTAGAGGTCACTCCCTGCATCCCAGCACAGTCCTTGTCACCACCCCACTGCCCTCCACGGTCCCTACCCCTGTCCCCCCAGGCAGGGTGGCCCTGGCAGTGCCCTCAGTGCCCTGGCACAGCTCCCGTGCTGTTGCCATGGCTGTGCCCGTGGTGCCTCCCTGCCCATGACAAGGGCTCTCCAAGAGGGGGAATAAAGGGAGAGAGAGGGGGTTCACCCCACACAGATGCTGCCTCCCACGGCCCCAGCCGCCATACCAGACCCCAAAACACCTCCCCATGTTCTTTGTCCTGGTTCACCTGCCTCTGGCACAGCACAGCTGGCCAAGAGGTTTTTGCGCCCAGGTGCAGTGGGATGGAAGCAAAGCAGGGGGTCAGAGGGGTACCTCTGTTTCCAGGGTGTCTGGGCAGGGCTGCATCAGCTGCAGCACACAGGAGGGACCCTGGCTGCAAAACCTGCCAGCGAGGGCTCTCTGTGGTGCCAGTGGGTACCAAGGCTGTGGTAGAAGATACCCAGAGCATCCCATGGTCGGGTCAGTCCTGAATGTCTCCAGCCACGTGGGTGAGGCAGGAAAAGCCACCTCACGCAGGGACACGGCCCGGGGCAGCCCCGGTGGCTGTGCCGTGGGTGGATGCAGGGAGGGGATGCGGGGAGGGAACGGACACTTTGGCCTCGGGGTTCACCCGCCCCAGCCCGGCAGGACGGTACCTTCGGAGTGCCGGCATCGGCGGGCAGAGCTCCAGAGGCAGCGGCTCCGCGGCTCCACGCAGGTCTGCGGTCACCAGCCGGCCCCGGCTCCGCTTACAGCCTGGTTCCAGTTACAGCCGGAGCGGGGCTCCGTGCCACCACACCGCGCCACGCCACACCACGGCGGCGCCGAGGCACCACCGAGCCAGCCCCGGCACCTCCGGCTGCGGCAGCGCCTCTCAGCGCATCCCCTTCCCTGCCTTCAGCTCTGCAGCACTGCACATCCACTCTCCGACACCTGTGAGCAGGTGAGGCAGCCCAGCCACAGCTCTTGTCACCCCAGTCACAGCTCCAGGGAGCACAGGGATAAGCGGGACCCCTCCAGCAGTGTGACAATGATACAGCCCTCCAAGCCCCCGAGGCACAGCGGGGTCTTTCCTTTCTCCCCAAGCACCCATCACCCCCCTGACCTGGCTAATTTCCACCCTCTCCAGTTCCTGCCTCCAAAATGAGGATGGAGACCCAGCACATGAGCAATACAGACAATCCCTGCCTGCCAGCTGCTGCCTGCTCCCCACCAGGGAGGTGTTATGGGAGGAGATAGGCCAGAGCAGATGCTGGGAGAACAAAGCAGCTGGGCACGGTGCTGGCGTGCACCCAGGAATGTGCTGGCTGGCAGCCCTGGAGCCGGGTCACAGCCCTGTGCCACCACCTCAGTCCCAAAGCCAAGCCCTGGAGCTTTCCTAGGCTAAAACAGCCCCGAGGTAAAAGGAATGTGGGGAAGGGGTGGTGGGAAACATGGGGTGGAGGGTTCCAGGGAAGGAGGGAGCGCTCAGGGGAGGCTGCTCTGCTCTGGAGGGCAGTGGGGGAATGGGGGCTGTGGAGAAGGTGGGAAGGCAGGTGAGATAAGGGAGGGTAAAACAGCAAGCAGCCAGGCAGGGACAGGCACGGACACCACACACTTTGACCTGAACAGCAGAGCTCGCTTTAAAAGCCACCGTCACACACAAAGGTTCCTTCCCAGCAAAGCCCCCGTGGCACCCAGAGCCCAAGGGAGGTGCCACCCATCTGGGGCACCCAGAGCCACTCACCTGGGGCACCCAGCTGTCCTGCATGCCCTGGGGCTGCCTCGGTGCTCTGCCAGCCCCATCCCTCCCCAGCAGCTGCGGGACCGTGGCTGCTGCATATTTGATGAGTGCTATTATTGTCATCTCCACTCTGAGCAGAGCACGGGAGCTGATCTTCCCTCACAGAGCTGCAGGGGTGGAGGGGTGAGGGCCTGTGCTCCCTGTCCCTTGCACCCCTGGTGACACAGCTGGACTGTCCCACATCCCTCACAGGATGTAGGTGAGCCTCAGTGTAGCCCAGATGTGAACAGCTGGGAAATGGCCCTGACCCATTCTGGCCCCCAAACCAATGGGAGTTTAGAAGAAATCACAGAACGTGGGAGTGAGGAACAAATGCACCTCCTCACAGTGGTGGGCTGGCACCAGCCAGCTGCAGAGGTTCTGGCAGGGATCTGACACCCATTACCCCAAAAATATCAGAGCATCCTCTCCTCCCTGCATGAGCAGCACACTCCATTCTCCCCATCCCAGCACTGGGCTCCTGCATCCCACCCAACTGGGGACCATTTTCCTGCAGGGATGGAGCCTGGCTCTGCCAAACGCAGGGGCAGAGAGAGCATCGTGCTGCAGCACCCGAGCCGGGAAAAGCTCGGCTCCCTGCTCCTGCAGGCAGGCACGTCCCAGCCGTAATGCGGTGGGTATTTATTATGCTGATTCCTCAGAACGCGAGGGCTTAACTGCAAATTACAATCAATAGCCCCGATCCCCTCGGGGCAGGTTCATCATTTAGCAGGCGCAACCAGAGGAATTCAAAACTATTTGCCGGCCATAAATCCTCCCCTCCGCAGCCTCCCCAGCCGGCTCCGTGCCACTCCCGATGGCTGCTTGGGGTGACCCTTGTCAGCATTTGAGACAATTAAGCTGTCACTGCGGATCGTGACTCTTATATACGGCCCTGAGCAGCACTTTGAGATGTCACCGTGATGGGGAGAGGGGAGCTGGCTGAGGCGAGCCTGCCGCAGCAACCATCTCTCATTGAATTAAATGAATGTATTTGGAGGCAGAGTCACTCTTTATTACCTTGCAAACGATTCCTGACTAAATTAAATTATAAGAGGAGTGTTCAGCCAATCAAACCTGCTTGATTGCCTGGAACAGGCATTTTAAACAGAGCACGCCTCGAGAGTCGTGGCTGGCTGCAGCGTTAGGTGGAGGGAGGCTGATGGGCTCTGGGGAGGCTGATCCACCCTGCTCCACACCTGGAGGATGGGGCAGGATGAGCACAGCCCCTGGGAGTGCCTGGAAGATGATGAGGGAATAATGAGCCTGGAAGAGCAAGGGAATGGCAAGGAGCACAGAGCAAGGTGCTGAGGGCAGCTTTCTCTGAGCATCATTCAGCCAAGGCTTTCCTCCTACAGCAGAGAAATGCAGGGTGCTGCTCTTCTGGGGGGCAAACCCACAGCTCCTGCCTGCACCCACCCTCCAGAGAGCCCTTCTCCCAACAAACAGGGAGAGCGCGATCACATTTCCCTCCAGCAGCTCCCCAGTGAGGGGCTCTGGTCAATGCACACAATCCCAGAATGGTTTGGATGGCAGGGAGCTCAGAGCTCATCTCATTCCAGGGACACCTTCCACTACCCCAGGCTGCTCCAAGCACTGGCCTGGGACACTTCCAGGGATCCAGGGGCAGCCACAGCTTCTGAGGGCAGCCTGTGCCAGGGCCTCACCACCTCACAGGGAAGAATCTCCCCTTAACACTTCACCTGTATCACCCCTTTCAGTTTAAAACCATTCCCACTTTCCTGTCAGCACATACCCTTGTGAAAAGTCCCTCTCAACCTTTTTTACAACCCCCTTTAAATACTGAAATGCTGCAAATTCCATGAGCCACAGGAGGTTCCAGTACAGTCCTAATGGTGCAGCAGATTTCCCCCTTGCCCTTTGGATCTTTTCAGGACTGGGAGATCTCTTGGAGGCAAACTCACTCCAGCAGGAACTGCAACGTTTGCTGCTTTTAACATAAGTGCAGAACAATTAGGGAAGCTCCTGGAAGAAGGATACTGCAATTAAATGGTGCATTTTCAAATGCAGCTATAAACTTGCTGCCAAAAAAGCTACTCTCTCTGAAAAAAGAAGTTGGCTTCTTCTAGCTTAACTATTTTTACTTCATCCCCATTCCAATTTTAATCATGTATCTGTTCATTTTGAAGAGGATAAAATGCCCATTTTCCTAAATGAAGCTAATTAGGCAGAGGGGATTTTAACAATGAAATGCCAAAATCAATTTGAAACTCACACCGAGGTAGCAGCAGCTATTCAAGGACAGGTTTTAGCAGGTAGCACTGTGCATTTCAGCCTCACACCAAGCAGCCCCTGGCTCCCAGCTGAGCATGGAGCCCTGTCAGCAGTTCTGCCTGCCCAGCTCTGTGCCAAGGCTTGGCAGGCTGCAGGATTTGGATGGAAAAGTCAGAAACTCAGGGACAAAACGAAACCAAAATTAGGCTTTGTGAGGGTAACTCTTCCTGCGTGACCTTCAGGGAAATGGGAAGGGTGAGTTAATGTGCTGGAACAGCATCCCACCCAGCTCACACCGGGAAGGGGCAGCTCTCCACTGCCAGCCAGGGATAATGGGGATCATCTGGAGCTCGCTCTCCTCTCTGTGGTCAGGATTTCCTCTGCACCCCAGCTGTGAACAAAGCCAGGAACAGGGAAGGGAACTCACAGAGTTCAAAGTCACCTTCTCAGCTTGGGCATTGTGTATAGGATCTGTTTATCTCCCATCACCAGTCTCTTGCAGCCACTTCACCTTCTATTGCCCCCTAAATCTCCTGTGACAGCATCCAAGATTCCTCAGGTGGCCAAAGGTAAAAAAGAGAGTTAGGAGACAAACCAAGCCATCTACCCACCATTCACATGAAATAACAACTTTTTATTTTCTCAAATAAAATAATCCTTCCATTTCTGCTCAATCAGGTTGTGAGGGGTGGGGAGGAGCAGGGAGGAGGGAAGGAACCCTGCTGAGACAGGTGTCACACCTGTCCTCACAGTTCTGCATCCACTCAGACCAAACCCTTTTCCAATGAAAGAAAATAAAAGCTATTGGCAGCTCTTGATCCCAGAAGGCAAGAGCTGTCCTCTATCAGGCACTCTGAATTGTTTAGCAACAGTATTCAATGGAAAAGCATGATTACAAAAATCCCAGATTTCTGATGAACAATATCCAGACAAGCAATGTTTAACAGGGCTGGGGTAAAACTCACAGCATGGGGTGGTACCTTGAGCTCCAAAGAGCTGCAACTGGAATTTAGGGACATGGCTGATGAGACCTCCACCTTGGGGACTGAAGGGCAGGACAACTCCTGCCCAACAAAGGAGGAAGCTCCCAAGGCAGCTCCTCAATGAGTGAGATGCCACAAGTGAATCCTCACCCCAGACTACAGCTCTTGGATCACACCCCACTGCAGTCTGGCCAGGCTAATTAACCATTGCCAGTTTAATTTCTCATCTCTCAGTACCAGGGTGTCCTACAAACCCCACTGCAAGGCTATGGAGAGGCACAGAGTGCCAGGTTTTAATGCTAATTGAGGTGGGATTATTAAAAATTGGGGCTGTCTCAGCTGCAGAGACGCGTCCAGTGAGCAGGGGAGGGAGAACTCTGGTTCTGCTTCAGATCAATGCTTAAATTAAGTGAATGGATAAGCAGCAAAGCATCAGCAATGTTCTCTCAGCCCAAAGCACAGGGGCAGAATTTTACACACAAACCCAAACACTTCCCACTGGGAATGCACATGGATTCATGTGCAAACCCCACCAGCGACAGGACACTGCTGGCTGTGGAACTGTGTCCTAGAAGAACTGGCTCCTTTCAAATTTTTAAGAAACATCACTTGGTCTGAAATGCTGCCAGATGGAAACCCATCTTCCCCATCCCCACCTGCAAGCACAGCAGCCTCATTTTCTGCCTTCCTCCAAGAGAAGGAGCTTCACAGAAGCTTTCTTGGCTCTGGAACACATCTCCCTTTTTCCTTTCCTTTTTTTTTTTTCTTTTTTCTTTTTTTTTTTTTTTTTTGGTGTGTTTTGTTTTGTTTCTACATGGTCAGTTCCAATTGCAGTGATAAAAGGCAAGGCCAGGCACCAGCAGTTACTTCTTTACGATCTGAATGACATCTTCATGCTCCATCATATGGGTTAAACCCACTCTCTGAGGGCTGTACTTTGTGCTTGTCCCCTTTGAAGCAAAAAAGGGGGAGAAGGGTTAGAAGAGCAGTCAGAGACACCTGAAGACAGGGATTCCAGCTGCTGTCCAACACTTACCCACACCAAGGCATATTTGAACTGGCTGGCTAATGATCTGTGAATCCGATGGCACTGCAGGACAGACAGGCAGAAGTTGAAATATTTACATTTATCACTTTGCAAACAACTTTTTCAATACCCAGGAATTAAAACAAACTCAAGTCTATGCCAGAATTTACAATAAAGACTTTAAGAGCTGGTTAAAAGCAGTTGAAGCCATACAGAACAGACACAGGAATCACCAGCCCACATAAAGCCCCTTTCCATTGTTTCCATGTGCTTTTTCACTGGCTGCATTAAATAATTACTGTTTAAACCTTTTATAGCAGCTGTGAAAGAAACCTGAGGCAGACAAAAGGCAACAAAAGGAGAAGCACAACCAAACACTGACATGTCCTGAGCTTTATGGAGCACAAATCACAGCAGGTCCAGGAGGAACTGCCTTCTGCACACAGGGAAATGTAAAAGATGCAGAAAAATTACCACATGTTCCACAGAGGCTCCTTTCCTTAGAATAATGGCATCTGTAAAGTCTGGTCTCTCTGTGGAGAAGCAGAAGGAGGGGAAAAAGGATTGGATTTCTATCGAGTGTGTTCTAAAATGCTGACACCACCTCACATCACCTTGTGCTAACTACTCCCAAATTCCTCCTTCCTGCTCCCAGACAGAACAGGGATCCAGTACCTAAAAGCATCA
This sequence comes from Melozone crissalis, assembly GCF_028551555.1. NCBI lineage: Eukaryota > Metazoa > Chordata > Aves > Passeriformes > Passerellidae > Melozone > Melozone crissalis. The sequence continues at coordinate 14,251,298 of NW_026535790.1, read as the reverse complement.
AATCAGCTCTCCAGCACCCACAAGTGCCATTTCCCACCCCACACAGTCAGCAGCTTCCTCACAACCCACCTGAAATGACTCCATCCCAAACCCTTGACTTAAGAGAAACAAAACAACCCAAGCCAAAACACACCTGCTCAAGGAAAAACCAGAATCCCCAAGATTTCAGAGCTTAACAAGCTGAGAAAATTCCTTGATCTCCTCACATCCACCCAAGTTCAGCTGCTCACAACCAAACAGAGCAAGTTACAGATGTGCCTTCATCACTGGGAGAAGCTGCAAGTGGGTTATAAAGCAAAAGGAGGATCAAAGGCACCTCCAAGGGCATGGGAATCACCAAATTTCCTGCAGGAGCAGGAAACTTGTGGGTTCATCACAGTGTGCATAACAAGGTAAAAGCTGAACTTGCACACTTTATTCCCTTACATCCTGCAAAGGTTTATGAAAATTCAGCTCTTGTAAAATACAACAGGAAGGCCATGGATCCAGACATGGCAGGAAGCATTTCCCAAGAGCTGAAGGATGATTAGGGAGGGTGCAATTCCAGCATTTCCAAGGCACCAGGCCTGCTGGCAGCCTGTCTGGGGTCACTTACGTCCCCTTTTCTTGGTGTAGATGCAGGTGAGTGCCAGGTACTCCCACAGCTTCTCCAGCAAGTAGTCCAGGTTCAGTTTCATGCCACAGCTGCAAAACACCAGGGTCATTTGTTTACTGCTGCTGTGATTTAGGGATCCAGAAAAACAAGGTGAAATGTCTTTAATAAAGTGCTGGAGAATGAGGGGAAAGTCTTTAATGAGGCAAGGAAAGGAAAAATATAAGGTAAAATGACCTTAAACTGAAGGAGGGCAAGGTTAGATCAGATATTAGGAAGAAATTCCTTACTAAAGGGTGGAGAAGCACTGGAACAGGTTACACAGAGAGTTTCTGGGTGCTCCATCCCTGGAATTGTTCAAGGCCAGGCTGGATGGAGCCTGGAGCAAACCGATCTAGTGGAAGGTGTTCCTGCCCATGGCAGGGGTGGAATGAGATGAGCTTTAGGGCCCCTTCCAACCCAAACCATTCCATGATTCCAGAAGGGTGAACAGCTTTGAAGCAGCAAAGCCCCAGCAGATATATCAGCACTTCCAAGGAAACAAGCCAGATTGTTTGACTCTGTCCTGCAGACAGCACGGAGAAGCCAAGGTCCAGGGAAGGAAATCTGGGAAAAGCTGCACAGCAGCTCTGCTTCTCACCCCAGCAGCCCTGGGAGAAGTCCCTTCCTGGAGAATTCAAGAAAGGGGTGTAAAATGAACCCCACAGCAGGCAGAAAAGGCAATGAGGATGTCATCATCCTACCTGATGACAACACTGTGGGGCCTCCGAGCAAGGCGATCCACCTCCTCCATGGATATCTGATCAATCTTGTTATAAACCTAAAGCAGAGGGAAAACAACACAGCCCTTAGCAAGGCAACCCAGCAACATGTACAAAGAACAAGGTAGCTCCAGCACCTGAAACAGAAACACAGATCCTGTCAGAAGATAAGCCAAGACTCTCAGTAAAACAAACTATTGAAATTCAGAAGCTTGAATATAAATTTTTGGCCTTTTAAAATTCTCCCTTTGGGATGACTTGGAACACGTTCTTTCATTTTATACAGACCCAGTGGCTACAAACAGAGCCCTAGAGGGACCTCTGGCACACAAGGGAGCAGATGTGAGAAGTTAAGCACAGAGCTGGCAGCAGGGGAGTCAGAGGAGGCTCCACACGTGGGAGCAAAGCCCCAGCACCAGGATGGGAAACTCTGCTGCTCCAGGGCAGCACCAGCCACAAGAGGGCCCAGGAAACACACACAGCACAGCTGCACATCCAAAGCCTATAAAAAACTCCCTGTTGAGCTGTTTTCCACCTCTTAAACCCCAAATCGTTACTGTTTTAGGAGCCAGGAACAAGGGCATGGAGTAATAGCACAAGGGGGAATGGCTTTAAATTGAGAGGGCAGGGTTAGATGGGATATTGGGAAAATATTCTTCCCTGTGAGGACAGGGAGGCCCTGGCAGAGATTCCCAGAGCAGCTGTGGCTGCCCCTGGATCCCTGGAAGTGTCCAAGGCCAGGCTGGACAGGGCTTGGAGCACCCTGGGATAGTGGAAGGTGTTCCTGCCATGGCAGGGGTGGAGTGAGATGAGCTTTAAGGTCCCTTCCCAACCAAACTGTTCCATGATTCTGCGAAGTTCCAACATTTCCTCTGGCACAGAAAAGAGAAGCTGGGTGTGGCAGAAGCCAGGCTGCCCAGGATACTCACATAGAGGCATGGCATGTAGACCCTGTTTCCTACAATCACATCAATGAACTCGTCAGGGGAACAATCCTCTCTGAACAGGACCTCAGCGTTGAAGATTTCTGAGGTGGACACTGTCAAGGCCCAAATCCCAACACACCACACAGGCTGAGCTCCCTGGTGACAGTGCTGCCAGCCAGCCAGCACCAAAGGGACACCAAGGCTGTCCCACAGCACAAAGCACTTAAACCATGAGCTGCTGATGGCTTAAGGGTCTCCCTTTTTAGGAAAGGATACTGTATTCATGGAGGATGAGCTGAACCAGCTTCTCAGAGCACTGAGTCAACGTGACAGTGGAGTTGAAGGAGATGCCTCCACCCTTCTTGGGCTGCAAGAGGCAAAAAACAATGTAAGAACATTCTGCAAATCCCAGAGCCCCCTCAGCCTGTCCAGCACCACGGGCAGCACAGAGTGGGCTCAGCTTTGAGCAGACCAGCTGTGCCTGCAGGAGCTCAGGAAGCCTCACCTTGAAGTAGATATTTGGTTTGCTCTTGTTCAGCCGGATTCCTACAGATTCCAGTTCCTTCTCCAGCAAGGCCCTGCAGGGACACAGCACCTGTGAGGCTGTGGCCAGGTGACACCCAGACCTTTCCCTTTTTGATTCTTGTGTTGATACAGCCCTGCCACAAACCCCCATAATGCAGGTCAGTCTGTGGTGGCAATCCAGGCTGACATTCCCATCTATGACAGACGTGCTGTAGGAATTTCCCTCCAGCTGAGCAACCACTCCAGCCAGCAGGATGCTTCTCATGGGATACTGTAGCCATGATATTTTCTGGAAAATCCTTTCCTTAGGGATTTTTTCTCCTGAGAAGCCTCAGGAACAAAATGTAAACAACGATTATCTGCTGCTGTGGAATGCAACAGGTGCATCTGTGATTGGTCTCATGTGGTTGTTTGTAATTAATGGCCAATCACAGCCAGCTGGCTCAGACTCTCTGTGAAGACACAAGCTTTTGTTATCATTCTTCTTATTCTATTTCTGATAAAATCCTTTCTTCTATGCTTTTAGTATAATTTTAATGTAATATACATAATAAAATAATAAACCAAGCCTTCTGAAACATGGAGTCAGATCCTCATCTCTTCCCTCATCCTAAGACCCCTATGAACACAGTCACAGGATACAACCCCCATCTGGTACTCAATAATTGAACTCCTCATTCCCCAGGTGCTCTCCACAATTCCTCAGGGAGCTGGCACGTTTTCCAGCCCAGAGCCAGCCCACACTCACCTCTGCACCTCGCCCTTGGTGGCATCCAGCATCATGATAACAACATCTGCTGTCCTGGCCACGGCGATCACCTGCCGGCCTCTGCCCTTCCCTGGGGACACACGAGGGGGATCAGCAACAGCAACCAGCTCAGTTCTCTGACTAATGGGGACTCCTGCCCCTTGCAGCAGCTTGGAAGCAAGGAAAAACATCCTGCAGTGCTGGTCAGGCTGCAGTGAGCTGCTGGGAGCTCTGGCAGCACAGAGAGCTCAGCACAGAGGAGAGCAGTGCCAGAAGGGAATGGCTGGAGCTGTGTCAGGGAGGGTCAGGTTGGATGTTAGGAAAAGGTTCTTCCCCCAGAGGGTGTTTGGGCACTGCCCAGGCTCCTCAGGGAATGGGCACAGCCCCAAGGCTGCCAGAGCTCCAGGAGGGATTGGACAACACCAGGCACAGGCTGGGATGTGTTGGACACACAGGGTGGGATTGTTGGGGTGTCTGTGCAGGGCCAGGAGCTGGGCTGGATGATCCCTGTGGGTCCCTTCCCAGATGTTCCATGACTCCCTGATTTCCTGAGCTATTTTCAGACACAACCAGCCAGTGAAGACAATGACAGCACAGAGAGACAAAGCCAACATCTCTTCCCAGAATCAGGAGTCATGGGAGGACTGGCAGGAGCTCAGGGAATTACTCAAGGTTAGTGTTTAGCTGTAACTCTCCCTCCGCCTCTCCAGCATCTTTTATAGATTTCCTCAGTACCAGAAAACAGATGAGCCACTTAACACTCAGGCAAGGATGTGAGAAGTGACTGGCTTGCTTTGGCTCCCACCTCCAGAAAACCATCTTTGTGCTACATATAGACCCTTCTGTGGGCTCAGGGACAGGAATCGTGCCTCACATAGGATCAAGGACTCAAAAATTTGGAAAGACAATGCAGGAACTCTTGGCCCAGGAAAGCTGAGACACCCAGGGGCACTACTGAGGGCAAATCCCTCCTGCACATGAACACAGACATGAGCCAACCTTGAGCAGCTCCTTCGATGATTCCAGGCAGATCCAGCAGCTGAATATTGGCTCCTTTGTACTGAAAGGGAAATGGAAGGATGCAAAGTTGAAATCTTCCTGCAGGGCACCTGAGCTGCCCCAAATCCATGCTGGGGGTCCCCATCCTGTGGGAACTGGATGGAACTGGCAGGGCAGGGGAGCTCTGCACAAAGCTCATGGCTCTGTCCTGAGGCAATTCCAGAGCTGGGGGCTGTGCTCAGCAGCACACACAGCTTGCATTACATCCTGGCCCCCTAAAGCATCCTGTGACTGCAGCTGGACAGCACAGCAGTCACACATTCCCAAGTTCAGGGAATGGAAAGGAAAAACAACCCTTCTTTTATTGGTCTAATGAGAAAACTCAGTAATGAACAAGTGCCACATCTCTGACTGTGGCAGATCAAACTACTCAGGGGTGCTGCAGGTAAAAAAACCCAGGAGAAACTCATTCCTAGGATCTGCCAGGCACTGACACTCATTCCCTGGATCTGCAAGGCACTGACACTCATTCCCTGGATCTGCCAGGCATTGGCTCTCCAGCTGTTGCTGCAGCTCACAGCTCTGCTTGAATGTGCTACATGAAACTCCTTTTCCCACTAATACATTTACTTTCATTATTTAACTCCCCCTTCCATCCTGAGCCAGATTTCCTTATTACTCTTGGACACTTTTCAGTTTGATGCCCTTTATCATTTGCTTTACTGAGGGATGCTGAGGTCACCACTAATAAAATCCCCCAAGGACAGGCAGAGTTGCATTTTGTTTTGAAAGTGATCACAGCACAGATTGCCTCTGTAAAGCTTCATTAAAAACAAATCTGTCAAGGTTTGCAGCCAGCTGGTCACTGGCACTGACAGTGGTTATACAAAATTCAGTTGAGAATTGTGGGATTGCTCTGGTCAGTCCAAGAGCAGCACGAAAATCCTGCTCAGACAGCCAATCCTGGAGAGTTCAGGCAAGTGCTACATCAGCACTGAAAAGTTTAAAGCAAAATTCAGCTTTGGAGACTTCTGGATGTGTGTGCTCCTTATTAGCAGCACAATTGTCATCTTACTGCAGGGGTTCCATACTGTTGTCTCCTATCACAAAAGTTCCATACCTTCTTGGTGCTCCTTGTGGGCAGCTCCTCAGAGCACTGACTCTTTCTTCTTCATAAAGCAGCCAACTGACTCCAGTTCCCTTCTCAAGCAGCCACCCAACTCTTTTATAGCATCTTCTTCTCATTGGTCACAGCTGTGGCCTGTTAAAGTCAGGCCTGTTCCTGATCTTTGATAATTGGCCCAGCTGCAGCTCTTCAGGGGTGAGATTACTTTCTACACTATCTTTATTTTCTTATATTCTATCCCCCTACAAACACCTTGACAGAGCTGGAGGAGAGTCCTGCTCACCTCTATGACTCCAGGGATGCAGGTCAGCGTGGTGAACTCGTAGGACGCGGCTTCGCTGGCGGTCGAGGTCATTAAACTCAGAAACGTGGACTGAAAGGCAAGAGAGCAGCAGGAAAAGGAGAAGGTTCAGCAAAACAACAACACCAAAGTGCTCCTCAAGTTGTGCTGTGGCTGTTCCAGGCACAGGGACTGAGCTGGTGACACTGGCATGGAACTGAAGTAATTCAGATTTTTTCTTTGCTCAGCACTGCTGGGGCTGGACAAGAACAACGTTCAGGCAACAACAAATTCCACAGGGCAGAGCTCACAACATGAAGGAGTGTTTCCCATCTCCAACATTCAGCTAGATCACAGAATCATGGAACAGTTTGGGCTGGAAGTGACCTCAAAGCCCATTTCACTCCACCCCTGCCATGGCAGGGACACCTGACCCCACTGTCCCAGGCTGCTCCCAGCCCTGTCCAACCTGGCCTTGGGCACTGCCAGGGATCCAGGAGCAGCCACAGCTGCTCTGGGCACCTGTGCCAGGGCCTGCCCACCCTCATGGGCAAGAATTCCTTCCATATATCCCACCTAAATTCCCCCTCTTTCAGTGAGAACCCATTTCTTTTCCTGCCACTACAGTTCCTGACAAAGAATCCCCTTCCAGCTCCCCTGAAGCCTTTTCAGGAACTGTGAGGTCTCCTCACAACCTTCTCTTCTCCAGCCCCAGCTCTCTCAGCCTGTCTCCACTCCCCAGTCCTCTTTCCAACATTCCCACATCCTCCTCATGCTGGAGACACCACAACCATGCCCAGGACTCCAGGTGGGATCCCACCAGAGGAGCCTGAAGTGCCTCCAACCCAACCATTCCATGTTTGTGATCCCAAAGCTGCTCTGCAGCCCCTGCAAACCCCAGAGAGCTGGGGACACAGTGAGCACAAGCCCTGAGTGACCCCACAGGGAGCACAAGGCCTGACTGACCTTCCCCACAGAAGGAAATCCAATCAGTGCCACCCGGGCATCTCCTGATTTCATCACATCGAAGCCCTCGCCCTTGGCAGCCGGGGATTTGGAAGGTTCCAGAAGCTGAGCTCTGTATTTTGCAAGCTTTGCCTTCAGCAGGCCCAGGTGGTACTCGGTGGCTGCAATGACACAAACCCAACAGCTGGTTGGCACAAAGTTGCTGTGATTCACTTCTAGGGGTGAGAACCTTCCTGAAAGGAAAGCCTGGTGGATCTTGGTCAGTATCTCAGGCAGTGCCAGGCACAGAGCTGCTCCCAGCTGCCCCATCACCAACCTGGGCACTGAGAGCAAACCTTCCAGGGAGCTGCACAGGGTCAGAGTGGAGAGAAACAGCCAAAACATTCCTGAGGTAAAGGGGCAGGACAGAGGGAGAGCAGGTGCAGGAATGAAAGGAGTCTTGAGGAGAGAGAGGTCACGGGGGAGCAGCCCCTGCTGGAAACAGCCCCTCCTTACACCTGCTCACACTCAGCACCCCAAAGTGACCACATTACTTTCCCCTCCTCTTGTCAACTTTTAAAGACACATTTAACCCAGAGCTCATGTGTGAAAGTACTTTACTGCCTTATTCTTAGCAAGACACTTGAATCTACACCTGAACTAGAAAAAAAGGAAGGTGGTTGTCTCACTTTGTAACAGGTAAGGGCATGAAACCAGGAGCTCACAGGTTTATTTCTATTATTTACACAGCCCCAGCAGCAGCTCTGGGGGGAGCTCAGAGCCCACGGGGAGCCCCCAGACCACCCAGACACCCGGAGCCTCCTCCTGTGCCAGCAGGAATTGAGATGTTCCCCCCTCCAGCTCCGTGGGGGCTGCAGCTAGAGCACATGGAAGTAAAGAGAGCACCCCAGCCCCAGGGCTCACCCTGCTCCCCACCCTGCCCCAGCTCCCAGCACCCCCGATCCAGCGCTCTGTGCCCCCCAAGGCCCCCCGGTTTCACAACCTTCCCCACAGCCCCGACCGGCCCCTCTCTCCCCAGAGCCCCTCCCAGACACCCCAGCCCCGAGCCCCCAGGCTCTCTCCCAGCCCTCATAGCCCGCAGCCCCCCTGACCCCCAGACACCCCACAGCCCCCGGTCCCCTCTCAGCCCCCCATAAGTCACAGCCCACCTGTGCCCCCCAGAGCGCCCAGCCCACCCGCCCGCCCGCCCGCTGTCCCCGGCTCCCCCGGCCGCCCCCCGCACCTTTGTTCTTCTGCGTGCGGGCGATCTCCTTCTCGATCTCCGAGATCTTCTCGAGGATGCCCATGGCGGGCCCCGCTCCGCGCCCGCCGGAAGCGCCGCCGGCCCGGCCCGTCCGTCCCCGTCACGCGTCCGGGCCGCGCCGCGCTGCGAGCTCCGGCCGCGCCCCGAGCCCCGCGCCCCGCGTTCCGCCCGCCGCCACCGCGGGGCACCGGGAGGGTCCCCAGGGAGGTGACCCCGGTGGGGACAGGAGGGACAGGCTCAAAGGGACAGGGCTCAGAAAGCAGGAGAGTCCCTCAGCGGGACTGACTCCTCCTGCTCCTCTAATTAAGGCTGGATCCTGAAAGGAGCGCGGAGCCGGGAGGGATCGGGCTCTTCTCTCAGCCACTCAAGAGACAGGACACGAGGAAACAGCCTCAGGGGGCCAGAGGAGGCACAGGATGAGCAGCAGGAGGAATTTCTTCCTCAAAAGGGTGATTAGACATTGGAACAGCCTGTGCAGGGAGGTTGGTGAAGTCTCCATCACTGGAGGCGCTCAGGGAAAGACTGGATGTGAAAAGGTGGGGATGGGTCACAGGCTGGACTCGATGCTCTCAGGGGCCTTTTCCAGCTTGAATGATTCTGAGAGTCTGTGAATTAAGGCCACCAGAAGCTGCTGGGATTCCTGGAGAAGCCCTCAAGGAGGGAGATGAAGCACAGCAATGCCCTGGAACCAGAAGTGCTGTGGTGGACAAACACACACGGACACAGACCCCGTCAACAGAATTCATGTTTAATTTGGACGTTGATCGCTCCACAAAGCTTCTCCTTGGCCCCCACATGGACACCCTGCTGCAGCCAGAGTGGTTCAAGAGACACCACACCCTCTCCCAAGCCCAAACACCCCATTTTCCACCTCTGCCCCCCAAATCCTCCCCTGGGCCACTCTCTCACCACACCACGACGTACAGAACATCTCCCCTCAACTCAAACAGGTCAAAGAAAAGGAAAAAACCAAAGCAAAGGCCTTTGAGGAGGGAAAATCCACACACCAACAGCCCCTGCAAAACCCTCAGCTCCACAACCTGCTCTGCACCTGCACACATCACATCCAGACAGCCCTGGATCCAAGCTGAAATTCCCTTCAGGATGGGGCGAAGGAGGCAGGCACAGAGCAGGATGCTCTTTCCACGCCTTTCTCACAACATATCAAGTCTTAAAAAAACCCCAACTTCATTGGTTTAGGGATAGTTACAAGGTTACAAGTGTTAAACACCCCCAGGACCATCCCAACTGAGCTTCTGGCAACCAACGGGGTTAATTCAACCCAACCTTATCAGAAATCCAAGTGTCCCTCTGCCACTGACAGCCCTGGGGAGCACAGGGACACCGGTGCCACCACCAGCATTGCACTGACAGCCCCAGAGGGATGGGAAGAGCCACTGGAGCTGGGTCCCTGCACTCACACAGCACCTGGGAGGGAGGTTTCACCCCCACATTGGTCACAGTGGAGCAGCACCACTGTTTTCACCTCTAAAAACCAGGAAATGTCCCAGCACCACCCTCTCCTCCAAAGGGGCTGAGTTTCTCCGAGAGCAAATTAAAACAGGAACACATTCCCCAAGTGCTCTGCTACAGCCCCAAATCACCTCAGTGCTGTCCCTGCACATCCTCCAGCACAGCCAAGGCACAGCCCCAGTCCCTGGCAAGGGCCAGGTGTCTCCTCCTCCCTCTCTCCCCCAGGTTTCTCTGCCCATGTGGGTGCCAGGGAGAAGGAAGGGCTGATCCACGGAGAGCAGCACGAGCGAATTCCGCATCATCCCCCGAGACCAAGCACTCCAAACCCAACCTGGAACAGAGGAAAGGGCTCCCCAAGCCCTCAATCCTTCCTCAGTAAGGCTCAAACAAGCAATAACTGCTGCCAAAGGGGAAATTAGTTAAAAAGAAGCAAAACCCAAAGCACCTCACACTGGCTTCAATCCCCTCTCCCAGGTGGGAAATCCATCCTCAGCACCAGCCGTGCCACACGCCTGCCTGGAGGGAGCTGGGCTTTGAAACAGCCAGAAAAAAAGGCAAACTAAACTCTCACAAAGCCCCACAGGTGGGGCTGACAAGGTAAAAACACAACTGAGGCCAAGTTTTTAAAGTGTCTTTAAAAAAAACCACCCCACACACACACACGCACGCTTTGGCACAGGAGCCTTAAGTTCTGTCACTTGGAACATTCAGAGCCAGAGGGAGCTACTGAGAAGGGTTATTTTTTAAACTTTTTATCTTCTTTTTCCTTGTAAAAAGGTGTCAAGCAGTGGTGGTGAAGCATGAAGGGGGAGTACAAACGTTGAGCAGTCCCAGGGTGATGCTGCTCAGCGTTTGTGCTCGGGTTATGTTCCCAAAGCTTAGCTGGATACAGACACAGATATAAAAACACAGACATTCCTGGTTTTCAATGTGAAAACAGTAACATGGAATCCAGTACTTGTGCATTTGCCATAGGGTCCTTTGGAAAAGGAACCATAAAAATAGATTTTTTTTTTTAATAAAAGTTTTTTTTTTTGTCTTTTTTTTTTTAACTTTTTCTTTTTTACCCTTAACTTAAGTAAAGAGCAAATATACACCTACAAGCAGAGTTCAGATCCACTTTTACTGAGAGCCTGGAAGTCCTTACATCAAATTAATTCTCAATGGTGTATCCAGACACAGGAACAGCTCCCAGCTGCAAAGGGCTGGTGCTCCTGAAAGATCTGCAGCTCCAGCTAACCTTGTTAGCCAGCAAAGCCTCACTCCAGCCTTACCTCAGCCAACACTCCCCAACAGACTCCACAGCTGAGCCTCACACCCAGGACCTGGCTCTGAGAGCATCAGAGCTGGAAATCTGGGCAAGAAACCTGAATCCTGGTGATTTCAACCCACATCAGGATATAACAAGGATAATATAAGCCTTGAGCTTACATTTCCTTATTATTTAGAGGCCAGAGCACTGATTCCAGCTACTGAGAAAACAGCTTCCAGAGGAGAGCCGGGAGGAACTTCAGTGACAGAGAAACGAGCTGTGCAACAAGAAAGTGCATTAAAGTAGCTTAAAACCAGAGCAAAGATCAAATGGCCACTCGACAGGAGGGAGAATCAAGCTCCAGCAGCTCCTCGGGCTGGGTGAGTTCACATCCAGGCTCTCTTTCTCTCTCTCTGGAGTCCAAGGGCAGGAGAGAAGCGTGCATTGCCGTGCTCCCACAGGGACACGGCTCTCCTGGCAGGCCATGCTCTCCTGCCCCGTGTCTTCGGGGCGTTCTCAGCCGTGGGCAGCTGTCATCGGAACTCGTAGATAGGAGCGCTGTGCTCGGGAACGTGCGTTAAATTCAACGACTGATACCTGCCACAGGAGGGAGACAGGGAGGAGAGAGGGTGACACAGAGATCCTGCTGGGCAGCCAGAGAACACACACTGCTGCCTGCTCTTCTCTCCCCCTTTACAGTCCCAGGGTGTTCAGGCATCCAACACCCACTTCCCACAGTCCAAAACCCTGCCAGGACTCAGCATCGCTCCTTATTGTCCCTCCTGTGCCTCATCATTTCACAATTCCCCGACTGGAAGGTGCAGCCAGGTGGGGGTCAGGCTCTTCTCCCACAAAACTGGTGATAGGACAAGGGGAAACAGCCTCAAGTTGTGCCAGGAGAGGTTCAGGTTGGATATGAGGAAAAAATTCCTCACTGAGAATTGTCCCTCTTCGTCCCTCCTGTGCCTCATTGTTCCACAACTCCCTGACTGGAGGGTGCAGCCAGGTGGAGGTCAGGCTCTTCTCCCACAAAACTGGTGATAGGACAAGGGGAAACAGCCTCAAGTTGTGCCAGGAGAGGTTCAGGTTGGATATGAGGAAAAAATTCCTCACCGAAAGAGTGGTTTAGATCTGGAATGGCCTGCCCAGGGAAGTGGTGGAGTTACCATCCCTGGAAGTGCTCAGAAATCAAACACACATTCCATTTAGGGTTTAGTGGGAATGGTGGTGTTCAGTCAAAGGTTGGACTTGATGATTTTGGAGGTTTTTTCCAGCCTTAATCATCCTGTAATTCCCACTCTGGTCCCTCTGAGCCACCTGCAGCAAGGCAGCATTCCTGGTGGGCTGACTGTGGTGTTCCTTTGGACTCCCTTTGAAGTTAAACAACTTTCAAGTTCAAACAGAGTTTGCTACAAGTGCAAATTACATGAGTCTTTCAAAGCTCAGCTAGAGGGAATGTGTCTGAAAGCCTCCTGGTTCCTTCCCTCCCCCTGAGAGCTTCCAGCCATCCACCTGCTGCTCATGACAATGATGCAAGGGGAAAGAGCTCTCCACAGCTCCTTGTCTCCAACAAAAACCCCACCAATTAGCTTTGACTGTTTTCTTGTCTTAACAGCAACACCCCAAGGACCTCAGAACACAAAACATTGGCCTGACAAGATTTCTGCCTGAAGGGAGCAACAGCCAAGCTGTTCCTGAGGAAAGAGAACCAAGCTCCTTCTCCAGACCCTGTGTCATCTTCCCTCTCCATCCTGCCACCCCAAATTTCTTCCCCTCTTCCATAAGGGCAGGACTTTATACCACCCCAATGGACTGCACCAGCCAGCTCAGGCCAGCCACGGCCCACAGCCCTCCCTTCAGCCCCACCAGCCTGAATCTCCTGCCTGGACACTCCCAAGGCTGTGGACAAGCAGGAGAGGAGTCACAGCTTGGTTTAAGCCTTCAGGAGGCAGGAAACTCCCTTACCATTCTGAACTCCTATGGTAGTAATAGCCCTCTATAGATGCTGCTGACTTCTGGAAGCAGATGTAATAGAAACCAGCAAAGGAAGCACCACTGATGTCCTTGATGGTGTGATCTGGGACTAGGAACTGCTCCTGCATTCAAAACACAGGCTGCATCTTAAAATGTTGGTCAAATACAGCCCAAACCCACCCCAATCTGCCCCCCCCCACACCAAATACTGGCACCCACTAACATGAAGACATTGCTGGTTGAGCACTCCCTGCACTCTCAGCAGCCCAGAGCAGAGACCAGAGTGTCCCTTCACTCCTGCCCTGCAGGGACCTCACAGGGAAGCAGATAACTGAGAACAGAATGAGTTTTAAGAGTGCAAGAGATCAGTTTCAACACCTGTCCCCTGCAAACCAGAAACCCATTGCAAAACTGGGAGTGAGAGCCTGAGAATGAAGAGAAGGCTCCAGAGAGTTCTCACTGCAGCTTTTCAACACTGCTGGGAGCGCTGGAGAGGAACTTTGCTAAGGACAGGGAGTGACAGGAAGAGAGGGAATGGCTCTGCCAGAGGGCAGGGTTAGACGGGATATTGAGACCCTTTAAGGGTAGTGAGGCCCTGGCACAGGGTGCCCAGAGAAGCTGTGGGTGCCCCTGGATCCCTGGAAGTGTCCAAGGACGGTGGGAGATGTCCCTGCCCTTGGCAGGAGGGTGGAACAAGATGAGCTTTAAGGCTCCTTCCAACCCAAACCAGTCCATGGTGACTCTGTGATGAGCTGCAGAGTGGCCAGGCTGCATCACACACAGGCCCCACACAGGGACTGCAGACAGCAATTCTCTCATCCTCTGCAGCATCACCAAGCAAGATTTTCCTGTTGTGTTTTTAGCCACACTGCAGCCCTTAAGGACACAATTAGCTGGCTAGACAGGAGTCCCACTGGAACTTGCAAGTACAGTGGGTTTTGGGGCTGGCAGGGTGAGATCTTTCATTAAACCATCATAGCTGGAAAAGCTCTGACACCTCAAGTCTCTGACAGTGCCTTGAAAGCAGATCAGCAGAGGAGGAGACAGGCAGGGTTTACCTTCCATCTCATGAAGACATAGTCCCCATTTTTTAGATCTTCATAATCAAAGTCATCAGAGTTAAATGTTTTTGCATACTGGTAAAAAGCCTGGAACTTTCCCTGAAACAAAATAAGAAAAGAAAAAAATCAAACCAGGATGTTTATTCCAGGAATAGAACTTCTAGTAGCAGTTGCTGTTTAGGAGGGAAATCTACTGACACTCAGAGCAACATCCAGCCTGGCTGGAGAAGCTCCTGAGCTTCCAGAGGAAGATATTTTGACAGAAATATAACAAACATCAAAGCTTGGCAAACAACAGCCAAGGTCAAGGGTGGAGGGTGACCAGGTGGCTGCTGTGGCCTTAAAACACAGCAGCAGGTACACCCTGCCCTGAGCAGGGACACAGGTACCAACTACCCCACCTGTGCTTGTGCTTTCCCCTCCTCCATTCCATTTTGCAATAAGTCTCCAAAAATAAGAAGTGTGTTCTCTTAGGGGGTCAAGAGATGGGGATTGCTCCTGCTCCCTTCCCACTCCGTGGCCAACAAGTGGAAAACAAGACATCCCCTCCCTCACCACAGATCACAGCTTGCTGAAGAGACCTCTATTTGCAAAGATCCCACTGAGAGACAGCAAAAAGGAGAGGTGTTGTAGGGTGTTTTTATGTTTTATAATGGCTTTGTCTTTGTATCCCCTTATTTTCCCCAAATAGTTTACCCAGACTGTATCCCCTCCCTCTTCTTTGCTGAAATCATCCCCAAATCCCAGACCAGAGAGCTCTCCAGGCCTTTCTGCCAGCTCCAGCACAAGCACACAGTGCACTTCTCCCCAGACCAGCAGCCCAGAGCCCCCTGTGCCCCCAGGTTCCCTCACCCAGTGTTTACGGTCCACGTCCTCGTCGGCGTCCCACTTGCGCGTCAGGAACGGGTGCTTCTTACTGATTATCTCGCCCTCGAAGAACGTGGTGAGGGTTGGGTACTCCTGGCAGAGGGGAGACAAAGGTGGGCTCACAATTGTCACCCACAGACACAAACCCAACAGCAGGCAAAGCTCCATGCACTCAGCAAAACCAGCATCTCCCAGGGAGAGCTCTGGGCAATGTGAGGCTGCTGCTGCCACGGCTGTCCAAGGCTGAGCCTCCCACTCTTTTTTTCCAGCCTTTCTCTGCCTCTCTCCTCACTTTATGAAGCCAGGAGCCAGGTCAGAGCTGGGCTGTGGGGAAGGATTTGGACACAAGCAGCTGAGAGGGCTGGAGTGGCTCAGCCTGGGTAAAAGGAGCCTCACTCTCCAAACTCCCTGACAGGAGGTGCAGCCACATGGGGACAGGCTCAGCTCCCAGGGAACAGGGACAGGACAAGAAAAATGTCCTCAAATTGCACCAAGAGAGGTTTAGATTGGATATCAGAACAATTTAAAAGAGTGGTTAAACATCAGAACAGGCCGCCCAGGGAAGTGGTGGAGCTGGCTGTGTCCTGGGTCAGTGCTTGCATCAATGATTTCAGAGGGTTTTTCCAACTTTAAAAGATTCCATGGAGCTCCCAGCTGGATGATCACCTGTGACATTTACAGCCAGCACCATTCCCCAGCTGATACCCTCTGATCAAATCTAAACATCCAATCCATCCACTTCCCATTTCTGGCAGCAGCTTCTCCCACCCCACCAGGAAAATAAAAAGCCTTCACACAGCCCCTCTTTGTGGTGCTGTGCAGGTAACACTCACCTCTGTAAGGCCTTTAATCTTCAAGTATCCACAGAGATAGGAGTTTTCCATATCCACATGCTGGAAAAGAGTGCAAAGTCCAACCATAAAAACAGGAATGAAGGTTCATGCCTGATCCAAAGCAGTTCCTAACCCTTCAAGGGATAATTTCAGCTCCAGCTGGTACCCACTGCCCAATGTCCACACTGCCAGCCCTTTTCCATGATGGGAATCACCTGGAAGGATGATTTGCAGGTGCCCAGCTCAGCTCTGGCAGCCTCCCCATCCCAGGCCTGCTCCCAAGGCAACACCCTCTGCCCAGAACTCCCCAGCAGGAAGCAAATCCTCTTTGCATCCAGAAGGGATCTGACTCACAGCGCTCTCCAAGAAAAAGCATCCCTGGAAGGATCACCCACACCCCCAGCATTTTGTAGGAGGCCTTTCTCCTGAATATAAACCTTTTGTGCCACCTGCATTTTGAGTTATCAAAAGAGAGGCTGCATCTCTCTGCCTGTGCTGTGCAGAAACTAGGCAAGGGTTTCCCTGCTCCTTTAAAAGCAGGGATTTTTCGAGGGATTTTTTCTTTTCCCTGACATCTCCAGATCCGCTCTCAAAACAGGCAGTGAGTTATTCAGGGAAGTGCAAACCTCCACCCGTGAGAAGATGGATCTTCACCTGTGATCAAAGAACTGCAACGTTTCCCTGTGCTCAGCACAGGGAGAGCAGGCAGCCCCCTCTCCTCAGCTGACACATGCAGAACAGCCACGTTTTCGGCACAAAAGCAGCGGTTTTAAGCACAAAAGCAGAGTTTTAAAGCACAAAACCACAGCCAGCCCCTGCGAGGTGGCAGCGTGCAGTGGAGCTGAGCAGCCATGGGATGTCCCCACCACGGCAAATCCCACCAGGAACGCGGAGAACCGAACATAAAAATACCCCGCCGGCTTGGAATCATCACAGCATCACTGAGGTCGGAAAAGAGCTGAGATCATCCAGCCCGTCCTGTGACTGATTCACCACCGTGTCAACCAGCCCAGAGCACTGAGTGCCACGTCCAGTGTTCCTTAAACACCTCCGGGGATGGTGACTCCACCGCGTCCCCAGGCAGTCCGTTCCAATGTTTAATGACCTTTTCCGTGAAGAAATCCCTCCTCATACCGAGGGTTAGGGTGATGCGGTTGCTGTCGCAAGAGACCGGCAGGGCAGGAACGGCCACCGCGGCCTGAGGCCACCGGGTCCCCTGCTCGCTTCAGGCCGCGGGGGCCCTTCCCGCCCCGCCACCCTCCTCACCTGCATGACGACCTCCACCTCGTAGGCGTTGCCTTTGCTGCGCTGCTGCCCGCGGAACTTGGCCCCGCTGTAGAGAAGCGAAGTGGCCACTCCGGGCTGCGCCGTGTTGATGGGGGGCGGCGGCACCAGGCTGCTGGCGGCCGCTCCGGTGGCAGCGGAGGAGGCCGAGCCCCCCGCCCCTCCGGCGCGGCGCCTCTCGCTCCGAACCGGCATCTCGGGGGGGTCCCCGGGCGCCAGCGTGGCCGGGGCCGGGGTGCGGCCGGGGGACGCCGCCCGCTCCGCTTCGCTCCCTCACACCTCGGCCGCCGCTGGGTCGGGGCCTCCTGGCAGCGCCTCCGCGCGCTCCCATTGGCCCCCGCGCGCGTGCCTGAGGGGCGTTCCCTGATGCTGACTGGCTGCCGGTCCGACACCGGGGGTTGATTGGTTACGCTGCCCCCTGGAGCTGCTGGGAAGTGTAGTTTTTTTAATCCAGGCGGCGCGGATTGGTCGCTGTTGCCGGCAAGATGGCGGCCCCCAGCGAGCGGCGCTGAGCGCGGCCGGGACGAGGTCGCTATGTCGTCTGTCGCGATGTGGCGCGGCTGTCGCCGGCTGTGGTGGGCCCACTCCCCGCCCGCTCGGCTCCCCCGACCGCCTCCTGCGGATGCTGGGGGCGGCCCGGTGGGGTCATGCGGGCGCCGGGCCTATGCCCCGCCGGCAGGTGAGGGAGCACGGGGGAGGCTCCAGCGCCGTGTGAGGAGGGGGATCCTTCCCTGGGGATCCTTCCCTGGGGTCACCCGGGACTGGGCTGGGACCGGCACGGTCTCGAGGGGATCTCGCTCCCCACGGCCGCTGAGCGGTGCTGGGGCTCTCCCCTGTGCCGTTAATTAATTTTTATTAATGAGCCTTGCCGTTAATGTGAGTTTGGAGCAGGCAGGGTTCGCTGGTTGCACGGCCGAGCCCTCACCGAACCAGTTTGTTACACTTGTTTTTGTTGGGTTTTGGGGATTTTGAGGGAATGGGACTCAGATGAGGGGGTTCAAGTATGTCGTGGCCCGTGTATCCCTTTCAAAGACTTTGTTGGACTCGTGTGGGTATGAGAACAGCAAAATTAATCTCATTTTGTCGGAGGTGAGGCTGCAGAGCTGTGGTGACTCATGACAAAGTTTTGGGAGTCACTGATGAGCCTCGGGGCTCCTCTGGGGTACACACACTTTAATCTGTTTTTAGAACCGTGCCCGAGGCCCCGGAGCTCACAGGTCACCAAGCCTGAGAAAATCCTTCAATTTCCCCAGGGGAATTGTGCTGTTTTTAGCCTCGAATAGCAGACCTGCAGCCTGACCTGTTTGCTGTGCCCTTCATGAGACAGATTTATGAGTTTGGGATTTACAACCTGGTTGCTGTTGTCAAGGGAATGGCTCGTGGATTCTCCCTGCCTTGGGGAGGGGTGTGAGCCTTTGGGGTGGGTGTGATCCTGCTCTCACGGTGTCAGGAGTGCTGGGAGCCAAGGATGCTGCTCCTAAAATGAGACCTGAAGTTTTCCTCAGGCTCACCTTGTAGGTGGGGCAGATAAATTCCTGAGCTGGACTGGGGTGTCCTTTGTGGATTAACTTGTCCAGTGTGACTGTAGTTGTAGAATCTGGAAAGGTTGACCCTGAAGCAGAACTCCTGAGGAGAGGTGGGACAGGCCTGCTTGGGAAACCAGCCCTGCCCCACTCTGAGCCCCCAGCCTGGCAGGAGTGCAGCTGGTTCTGTTTGCTCCCTGCTGAGTGCAACTCACAGCTTGGGAACTGTGGATGAAGGGCTGGATTTTTGTTACCAGGCCACCTCGACAGCACCAAAGCTCTGTCTGTTCTGAGCTGTGATGGGGTGCAGGGGAAGGGGCTGAACATTCTCTGTTTGCCCTCTGAATGTTTGTTCTCTTTGCCTTGTGTTTCTCTCCCCAGAGAGGAAGAGGTTCTACCAGAACGTGAGCATCTCACAGGGGGAAGGTGAGTGTGGCCACAGGGATGGGATGGGGATGGGGTGGAGGGGCTGATCCCTGGGAGAGCTGTCAGCACCTGCAGCCCAGGCTGTGTCAGGGCCAGGTTTGTCACCAGCTGCTGTATCCCCTCATCTGCAGCAAAGCTGCACAGTGAGAAGCAGCTTCCAGGACCAAGTGAGGGAAAACCTGAGTATTCCTGGTCCCTGTCAGCTCCAGCTCTGCATCTGCTCCCACTGTGGGGTTGTCTGTTGTTCCTTAGTGCCTGCTCCTCTTTGATTCCCCAGGATTTCTACTCTGATTCCCCAGGAGGCTTTGAGATAAACCTGGACCACCGGAAGCTGAAAACGCCCCAGGCCAAGCTCTTCACTGTGCCCAGTGAGGCCTTGGCCATTGCAGTGGCCACAGAGTGGGACTCCCAGAAAGACACCATCAAGTTCTACACCATGCACCTGGTGAGCACGGCAGGGTGCAGTGCTGAGGCCTCCAAATGCAGGGTGTGGGGGCAGCAGGTTGTCCTGCTCCTAGTGAGCAGAAAGTTGGGGCTTCCTCTGGGCTGTCTAAAGGGAATCTGTGTCACTAGGGGAACTTGAGAAGGGGCTGGACAGTGTCATTGGGAATAGTGAGGGGCAAGAGGAAACTGAGCTCTCTGAGCTCTGGAGCAATCCATGCTCCTTTTCCCTGCTGCTTAATGAGCTGTTTCCAGGGATCCTGAAAGATTTGAGAAGATATTATTACATTAACCATTTTGTGGCCCTCACCCCTCAGTTATTCATCTGCCACAAATCCCTCTGCTTCTTCTTGGCATTGTACCATGGAAGCTGCTGCTTGTTCAAGCCTGGAATAAGAATAACAGCATTTTCAACTGCTTTTATCCCCAGACCACCCTGTGCAACACAGCGCTGGACAATCCCACACAGCGAAACAAAACGCAGCTGATCCGAGCAGCTGTGAAGTTCCTGGAGACAGACACGGTCTGGTATGAGATGGGAACCCAGCTGGAGTTTGGAAAGAGGGCTGGGTAAAGTGGGGGAAGGCATCTGCACTCCCTCAGTCATGGCTTGGCTCTGATCTGAGCTGGTTTTTGCCCGAGGGTTTGAATTAGTTTAGATCAGTCCTGCACGTGCAAACCTGGTTGGAGTCTGTGCTCCCAGAGGAGCATTGGATTTGGTCCCCTGTTGAACGCTGGGCAAGGGTGAGAGCAGTGGGAAATGAAGATCTTGGAGAAAAGAAAACAGCTTTGAAAGGCCTGTGGGGATCTGTCAGCCAGTCCCTGGTATTCCTGTGCCAGTGCAGAGAGCTCAGACTACTTGTACCAGTCCCAAAATGCCCTTCATTCCTGAAAGTCCCTGTGAGCTGTAGGATCAAGCCCATTCATGCCCAGGCTCCTGTCCCAGCCTCCACAGTTCCTGTGGAGAGAGAGGAACTGGCTTCCCTCACCTGCCCTTGTGGCTTTGGTCAGACTGGGGGAGCAGGGAATGCTGAGCTGAGCCACTGGGCAAGGAGAAGCAGGAGTGGCCCCACAGAGAGTTGCAGTGGGGTTTGTACCCTCCTCTAACTGCTAAACCTCACTTCAGCCTGTGGCTTGGGCTGCCTGCAGTTTTGAGTTGGCTGGTTCACTGCTCTGTTTGGTAGTAAGACAGAATTGTCCTTCCTGGCATAACCAAAAGCACTGAATTTAGGGAAGGGTTGGGGGATTGTTCCCTGTCACTGCTGCCTGTGTGGACAGCAGGTCCCTGTCCCACTTGCAGTGGGTCTGGTGGGGTCAGTGTCCTTCCCAGAGGCCTGTCCCAGCCTGGGAGGGACCATCCAGGGTGGTTTTGTTCTGTCATGTCCCAGCTATCGTGTGGAGGAGCCTCCAGCCCTGGCAGAGCTACAGAAGAATGAATGGGATCCTGTGGTTGCCTGGGCTGAGAAAAGGTGAGAGCTCAGAGGGTTCCTGGCTGCTCAAGGCCCTGCCCTGCTCAGCCCAGGAGCTCTGGTGCTTTATGAGCTCAAGCTCCGTGAGCCCTGGGCTTTGCTGAGGGTTTGGGTGCTCATTGCAGGTACAATGTGACAATTGGCTCCTCCACCAGCATCCTGGGGCCAAACATTCCAGCCAGCACCAAGGAGACCTTTGTGAACCACCTGGCATCCTACAACATGTGGGCCCTGCAAGGTGAGTGGGGCTGGGCCACTGAGGAGGAGGAGGAGGAGGTTCCTCTCCATGGGGCAGGAGAGTGATTGGAATGTTTTTCTTCTCCTGCTCCTAGTGTGGAGGTTTGTGTTTTAAATCTCCAGGCCAGGCCCTGACCTGCTTTTGTCACAGGCAGGGATTCTCTTCAGTGCCACTGGTGTTCAGGACCTGACTGTGCTGTCCCATGAGCTGCTTGCTCCACCTCAGCACAAATAACTTCTTTAATGCCAAACCTTCTAATGATTTAATCCCTAGCTTTGTTGTTGCCAGGAAAAGAAATCAGGCTTAGTACTCCAAAGTGCCCACACTGTGCACTGTGCTCTCTTTTTTATCCTTATATCTCACTTAATCTTGCCTGAATCATCTGAACGACACCAAAAGATAAAGAAATGAAGGGAGGTTTGCTTTGCTCCAGCCCTGAATGAGCAGCAGGCAGTGAAACCCACAAAAGACACAGAATGCTCGAGCCTGCATGGATGTCTGTTCCCTTTGCACAGGGAAGGGTTGTGGCAGAATAAAAGGAGGTGGTGTCCAGGGCATGGCCTTTGTCACTGTGTTGGCAGGGCCAGCACAATGCTCTGGTGTTAACCACAGACCTGAGTGCCCAGGTGCAGGTGGGAGGATCACTGGCCCTCCCTGAGGGGGTACCACAGCCTGCCTGTCTCTTCAGAGTGTGTGAAGATGCTGCTGTAATGCTGCAGAAAACAGCCATGAATCTTGTTTGGTTTGGGTTATTCCCTTCCAGGTATAGAATTTGTAATCACCCAGCTGAAATCGCTGATTCTGTCCATGAGCCTGATTGACAGGCACATTACAGTCGAGAAAGCTGTGCTTCTGTCTCGCCTGGAGGAAGAATACCAGGTAAATTATGTTACAAAACAGCCCTATAATTCAAATAGCAATAATCTCAGCATGACAAATGCATCCCCCACCACAAATAACTGGCAGGGGAAGTGCCTGCTATAGCAGGAGACGTTCCACTCCACCAGTCTGTGTGTCTGAGAGTGTTTGGAGCGTGCTGCTGCAGAGCAGCACCACGGGCACAGCAGCCCAGAGTGCTCCCAGGGCTGCCAGTTTCTTTTCACAGAGCCCAGATGGCTGCTTTTCTCCCTCTCTAATCTGAAGTGCAAAGTTGTGGCTGACTTCTCCTGCTGAGGGTTATCCAGCCTGGAGGCTTTGGTAGACACCAAGATATCAAGCTTGCTGGAAATTAGCTTGGTGTGAAGCTCTCCTTGTCCCAAAAGTGGCTGAAGTTGGGAATCATTTCATCCTCCCGTTAAGAGGCTTTGCCTCAGACCCCAGCACAGATGAAGCACATCCTGATCTCGAGATATCCCTGCCTCAGCAGTCGAGGATCATCTCAGTTCCTGGGGGGGGGTTACCTGTGCTTCACAAACATGAGAAGGGAAGCTGAGAGTTGCTGAGGTGCTTTGGGTGTGATCCATTTTCCTCCTCTCCTTCAGATCCAGCGCTGGGGCAACGTGGAGTGGGCCCACGACTACGACCTGTGTGAGCTGCGTGCCCGCACTGCAGCTGGGACTCTCTTTGTTCACCTCTGCTCAGAGAGCTCAACTGTAAAGCACAAGCTGTTGCAGGACTGAGGCAGCTGGGCAGGGCACAGAAAGAAAATGTCCAGCTGGGAATTGCTGGCCTGACACAATGGATGGTAGCCACCTTCCTGCCATTCCACTTTTCCTGGGATCAGCTTCATGTGCTGTGGTTTTGTGGGCAGTTCTTCAGTTGGATTGCCTGCTGCAGTGCAGCACACAAGGAGGAGAGGTCAAGGTGAGTCTCCTCTGAATCCCCAAGCCAGCAGCTCTGTCCTTTCCTGGTGTCTGTAACTCATCAGAGGAGCTCCTGCGGCAGAAGCAGCTTCCTGGGCAGGGCACGGCACAGACATACCCAGCATATGCCACATGTCTTCATAGCTGCCAGCTCCTGACACACACTTGTTATGGAAATCTGAAAACAGACTCCACTGCATCTGTTGTTCATCCCTCTGCGTGCCTGTCTGTAACACCAGGGTCTCTGTGTTCCATTAAAGACTCGCCCCTGTGAGGTACCAAAGCTGAGTGTCTTTGTCTTACTCACCACACTGTGGGGTGGGTCCTGAGCTGCCAGCTTGTGGGCAGGTGCTGGGATGGCTCCAGGTATTAAAAATCACAGACCAGAGCAGACACTAACTACTGTGTGAACCACTCCATGCAGCTGAGGAGGGAGCAAGGAGACAACTGAGTAGTCCCGGAGCAAGAGGGGTAAAACCTGGGCTGCAGCCTGGTTCAGAAGCACAGAGCACGATGAGCTGAATGTGTGTTTGACAGGCAGCATCAGCCACGGGTTTTTCTGAGACCTGCCCTGGCCCTGGCAGCACACAGAGCCACCCTCTCGTTTAACCTTCCCACCTTCTCCTTGCTGCCTGCCTGGAGCAGCAGCGCCCCGGCCGGCAGCGTTGCTCAGGAGCAGCCTGTCACCGAGCAAGGAGGGGAATTAATGACTCCTCGCTCGGCTGTCGCTCCTGTGGAACCATTGATTTCCCTTCCCGCTGGCTGGGGGCTGCTCTGCTCACGCTGCAGAAAGCTGATTGCGAGAAGGGCTGAGAGGATGAGGCTCCCAGGCATGCGGAGCCCCCGCCAGCCCTGTGCTTGCTGAGCTGGAAACCTGCTGCTATCTCGGGGGTGGTTTGATGGAGAGTGTTCCTCTCCTGAGCTGCTGCCTCGTGCCAGCAGCTCACAGGTTCCTGCCACTGAGCTCGCAGGTACCGAAGCTTTCAGGCATTATATGCTACAATGATTTGGTTCAATCAGCTCACAGCTGATCCATAACCCCTTGTGACCAGGTCTGAGTTGTCTGCACAGGCTTTGTGCCAACGTGATGGAAGAGACAGGGCTTTGGATGCTTTTCCACAGTCAAGAAGCAGCTTTTATTTGCAGTTTATGGTAGATGGAAGAAATGTGGATTTGGACTGAAATGTCCTAGGCAGCTTGGCCATGGAGGGGCAGCTGTTCCTGCTGGGGGCTGTCCTGTGTGCCCCAGCTGAGGCAGCTCCCCAGTCCTATTCTTTAGGCTTCACCACTGTGCTATCCAGCTCCTTCTGCAGAGTGTCCATGAAGCAAATGATCTTTTCGATACAGGTGCGGTTTCTGTCGCTCTCCCTTTGGAAAGCCTGGACAGATTGAAACCAAGCAGTGACTCTGCAGGCGTGTCAAGGTCCAGCAAGGACCTGGGAGTGCCTCTCCTCACAGTGCCCCATCCCCCTGAGTGTGAGGGTCTCTTACCTTCTCTCTCACTGACTTCTGCCACTGGTAGGTGTTGGAGAGCATGTCGCTCTCGCGCTTATCAATCTTGCGCAGGCGGATGCTGTGGGACATGCTGGTGATGTTCACAACGGTGATTTTGTCCTCAAAGAGCTGGGAGGTGACGTGACAGGATGAGAGGAGGGGAGAGCACACAAGGAACGAGCAGCACAGCAGTGCTCACAGGGAGAAACCCTCTGTCTCAACCTGGCAAATCCCGTCTCTCATTGGGATAAATCCAGGGCTGTACCCTTGGCCTTGCTGCAGTGAAATTGGGCATTATCCCTAACACAGGTGGGGAAACAGAGGCAGCAGCCTTGGCCCCACATGCTGGAATAGGGAGATCAGTGCTGCCATGCAGCTGGTGTGGAAGAAAGGCTGAATATACTCCAGCATGCCTGGAAATGGAAAATCACACTTGGAAGGGATTCCTGCACTGCTGGCACTGGCTGTAAATCTTCATTTTTGGAGAGTCCCAGCTTCTAATGGAAGCAGTGACTTCCCTCGTGGCTCTAAATAGAGGGTGGCTTCGCTAGCCCGTAATGAGGCTCCTCCTGCAGCCAAGTGCAGCTGTTGGGTAAATGAATCCCCTTCTCCATGGGAATGGAAGGCAGTGAAGCAAAATGGGTGCAGGGCAGCAGTGCAGAACCACCACCATCTGCACAGGCCATAAAGCAGCAGCTCCCTGGGGGCTCAGGGGTCTGGTTTGTGTCTGTCAGCTCGTGATTACCTGCAGTGACAGGGGGCTGGGATAATCTGGACAGAGCAAAACCACAGCTAATGCAAATTTAAGTAATTTAGCCACTAAATGGAGGAATTATGGAGGCAAAAAGGGCAGCGGTGTTGCTGAGTGGAGCACTGCAATGGTGTTGGTGCTTTTGGAAAGGCTCCTGGGATCTTTGTTTGCAGAGCAAGACTGAGGGCTCAGTGGAAGGCTCCATTTAAAGTGTTGTGTCCTGCCTCCAGATCAGCTCGTGGGCTCAGGAGCTCCAGAAAGGGATTTTGAAATCACTGAGGCAAACAGAGCCCTGGTGTAAGAGATTCAGAGCAGTGTTGGGATTCTGCTGAGGGAGCAGGGAGAGTCTGAACGAAACCAGCTGTGAGGGAGTGCAGCAAAAATGCAGCCTGAGTGCCTGGAAATCAGCCAGAGCAGTGAGCTGTGCTGGAGGCAGGAGAGAGATTTCCTCAGCACCTCTCCTGGGCTGCTGCCACCAGCTCTGGCAGTGCCCAGGGAAACCTGCAGTGCAGTTATCCCCTGTCCCACTCAGTGGAGATGCTCAGAGGCACCACAGCAGCTGGACCCTCTAGGAAGGAGGTTACGCTGTGGTTCAGGTGTGGCTCTGGCAGCACCGAGCCTCCTGGAAATCCTGTCCCTTCAGACAAGAGGCTACAGCCTCATTTTCTTGCCTAATCTCTCACAGAGATGAATTGTTTTGGTGCCCTCACCGCTCGAAGATCCTCTGGAAAATCCTCTTCAAGCTCAAAGAGGGCGATTTTCTTCAGGATGGCCTGGACGATCTCCATCACCTTCTCAAAGTGTTGATTTTCCAGGTCCCGGCACTGGTTGAACGTACAGAACGTGGTTAAGGAAAAAGCTGAGCACACCACTCATCTGTGGGGGTTAAATCACCTCCTGTAACTGGGACTGAGTGTCTGCACAGGGGGATCCTGCAGAAATGAGCCTGGCTGCTCCCAGAGGCTGCTGTGGGGTCAGGATATCAGGATACAAACTCCCAGTTCTTAATCACACACTGAGTCTCATCTTTACTGCCAAATATGACAGAGGACTGAGAGGACCCAGGATTGCCAGGGAAATTGGAAGAGGCCTCCAGGTGACAGCTCAGCTCTGAATGCTCTGCAGTTATTTGCACCAGGCCATCACATTTCTAGATTTAAAGCAGCGTGACCTGACACTCAAGCATTTCAGTATTCTCATGTAACTTTTTTTCAGCACACATCAAAAATACAAAAATGAACACCATTTAAAGAGTAATCAACCAGAATTGTAGATATTTCATTTACTGCTATGGCAGAAATGTAGCTAGACAACAATCTAACCAGATCTTCCCTCTGTTTTGTCTTCTCTGCATGGAGAAGAAAGGAAGATTCCCAACAGGGTGAAAGCTGCCTAAATCCTACAGAATTTCAGCACAGTAGAATTTAGATCTCTCTGTGCTCTCCAGAGTCTCCACATAAAGAAGATAGGCACCTTAAATGACCATTTCTAAAGGCTGAGAAAAGATATTTTCTATTGATTAAAATAAAAAAAAAAAGTTTTTATACTTTTGGCTCATTTTTGGATTTAGAGGTGAGGTGTAGGTACATGACTGAGAGGTCCAGGCCAACCTACTGTGAAAAGGATATATCCCTTGAATGTTTTCAGTGAATGTTGATGCTATGACATCAAGGCTTCTTTTAAAATCCTGTAACAGTTCCTTAACAGAGGGGAAAAAGAGGAAATAACACAATGAAAACTTGCACAAACATAACAGGGAGTCAGGGAGTTTAGGAGGAATCTACAACTTATTGTAATTTGCACTCACTGCTGTGATTAGCACAGTCAGACACTGAACTGCCTCGAGCATTTTGTGTGTCTGGAGTAAGCCAGGGGAGCCTTTGTCACCTAAGCAGTGCCTGGAGAGGGTTCATTCCCATCCCCTGCCTTGCTGCAGCCTCCTTGTCCTTGGCTGCATGGAGAGCCTCTTGTCAGAAGCACAACCCCTGCCTGGGCTTTACTGGCTTTACTAGACTAAACTAAGCTCTTGGTTTAGTCCTCAGAAATTAAAATTGCAGGTGCCTGTTCCCCCTCTCAGAAATGGCTGATGGAGAATCTGTGAAGTGCTGCACTTAAATGTCTTGGTAGCTGAATCCTGCAAATCCAGCAGGGCACACAGGGAGGAAATGTTTCTGCTCATCCCATCAGATACGTAAGGGCCAACTCAGAAAACACTAAAAAGGCAAAATCCTGATGCAGGGAGGATCCATTTTGAGCTGCTGCTTTCTGCCATCCATGCTCACCAAACTAAACTGCTGCACACAGGGCAAAGCTCCTGCCTGCTCATTTTTAAACAGATTATTTTGGGTTTTTTCCTCCGATGAAGATGCTCATCAGCAGCCCTGCCCTAGTTCTTGAGGAAAAGTCTGGGGAGGAAGAGGCAGCTATTATGCAAGCAAATGCAGCAAGCTGAGCAGGAATGTGTGTAATCTTATAGCAAAGATCAGCTTCAAAGAATGACACCTCTAGAATTCCAAATGCGTACCCCATGCTATGCAGCAGCTTGTGCAGACCTAGAAAGTGATTGCACAATCTCCCTGCCTGTGAAGTGTAGGAAATCAGCTTGGAGAGATGTGATGGACATGCTGTGCTCTGCTCTGAGGAACAGAAATCTGCTGGAAGGCAGCAATGTCCAGGGCCTGATCTCACTCCCATCAACTTTGAACAGAGAAAGGAAAAGATGGGGGTGAAACATTTTCCTGAGTGGAAATCCTGTGCCCCCCTCTTTGTGAGTAAACTGCTACACAGGGCTGCAGTGACAGAGAGGTGACCCCACAAGGTTCTGGCTGTCAGTCCCACAGGTGTGAGCTTGGATCTCACCTCCAGGTCGTTGGATACCAGAGTTTCCAAGAGCATCAGTGCATGCCACAGCTGCTGGATCTCCTCCTTGCCCTGGGCTCGCTTAGAGTCAGCGATTTCACCACTCCCGTCCTGATAGAGCTCATCCAGCCTCTAAACACAGAGATACATGAATTATGGTTTGTGTTCAGCACTCCATTGCAATTTAATTAACTTGTTACATGTGTGAGAAAAGTTCCTGCTGCTGATTAGCTGAAATGAAATGTGATGATTCAGGGAAGTCTCCAGATTTACATAGTGGGTAGTCAACAGTTCTGAGCTCTGCTACTGCAGGGGGATTGGGAAAACTCTTCCTCATGCTCCACTCAGCACAAGACTTTGCTCCTTCTATGCTTCCCTTCATTTCCAGCAAAAAAGAACAATATTTCATTATTGACATTGCAGGCTGTGAAGAAGAAATTAACAATTGCTTTGGAGAAAGAAAGGCAGGTGTAAATCCTGATCTTCCTGCCAAGGAGAATCTTGACTGACTTCCAGTAGGGTCAGGATTTAGTATTCTGAATATGGAATACCTATCATTGCCTGCCTTCCTCTTACAGCAAGGATTTATTGCCCTTCAGAATTATGTATTGATGTCACTTTTGTATCAGGCAAGATTTATGTTTGCTGGGATCAAAAAAAAAAAAAGAAAAAAGAAAAAAATCCTCTTGAGCTGAATGTGTTATTTTCAAGTCTGTTTAAAATCAGTTTACAATCAACTAAAAAAGGAGGGAAAATATATGTGTTTTATTATGTCTCTAATCCACTTCTTCTGAGAGGGAATGGAATGGGGTGAAACAAAGAATTCTGTTAAAAACTCCTGCCAAGGCTTGTGTCTGGAAATGGGGTGGATTACCCAAACTTTGCAGTTTAAAAGGGGGAAGGGGAGAGCAAGGTGTCTTCTTTTCTAACGTAAACAAGTTAGGAGACTCAAAAGGCTCCAGAGCCACTCAAGCTGCACCTCTGGGAGCAATAACTTCAAAGTTCAAGGCCTTTAATCCTCCATAACCAACTTCAGAGAGCACAGTGATTTTACAGGTTACCCAAGTTTACATGAAAGGATTACAGACAGACAAACAGCCCTAAGAACAGCTCACAGACTGCAGTCTGCTGGGGCCTCTGTGCCTTTTGAACTCCTCCAGCAATTTTAAATGGCGGGGAAATGATGTTAAAACACTGTGTTGGGTTTTGATACCAATTCCTCTAATATTTATGTGAAAACTGGCATGCTGAACCCTGTTTAAGAGAATCCCAGAATCCCAGAATGGTTTGGATTGAGGAAGACCATAAAGATCATCCAGTAACACCCCCTGCCATGGGCAGGGACACCTCCCACTATCCCAGGTGGCTCCAAGCCCTTTCCAGCCTGGCCTTGGACACTTCCAGGGAAGGGGCAGCCACAGCTTCTCTGGGAATCTGTGCCAGGGCCTTTCCACCCACACAGAGAAGGATTTCTTCCTAATATTGAATCTAATTTCTTGCTAATATCCCATCTAAGCCACTCCTCCTTCAGCTTAGGCCCTTCCCCCTCTTCACCCCTTGTAGCCCAATCCATCGCTGAGCCTGTGGGTCAGGCAGACGTGAAGGGGTCAAACCTGCCCTCAGCTCTCTATCTTTGGGTTTTGTTGTTGTTTTGCAGGGTTTGTTTTGCTGGTTTAGGGTTTTTTTCATGGAAGATACAGTGAGAATTCAAGCACAAGTTAACCGAACATTCAAACCAAACTTCTGTTTGGAGCGAGATGCTCTGTAAGGTCCCTTCCAACCCAACCCATCCTGCAATTCTGTGACTCTGGTGGTGCTGCCAGCCCCTGAAGCTGCTGGCTGCAGATTTCCAGCGTGAGTCAGCAGGGTTCAAGGCCCTGGGAGCAGAGTGACTCAGCAGCTGCCAGCCTGTGACAGGCACTGCAATAGAAGCGACCTGGTTTCCAGCGGGAGCCAGCGCTTGTGACTCTGCTGGTGTCACTTGTCAGGGCCTTGCTCTCTCAGCTGACAGTGCCACCAGGCTTTAGCCCTCCCTTATTTGCTTTTTTTTTTTCCTCTGGAAACAAAATCATGATCCATCTATTATACATGGTTAGAAAGGGATCCAGCTAGAAGCTACGCCCTGAGCGGCCACAATGGGTGGCTGTGATAGAGCAGAATGAAAAGAGAGTTTCTGCTTTAAAGGACTAGAAATGCATTAAAATAACTTTCTCTAATTTTTTTTTGGTTATAGTTCTTTGAGCTGTTGTTGAGAAAATGAAGTGAAGCAGAAAATTACTTGAAAATAAACTGAATACCCTGCAATTTCCTTCCTTTTCTTGCTGGTTTTTCAATGAAGGAAGAGTTATTGGAGCTTCAAAAAGAAGGGGAGTAGCAGTAAACATCTATCTGTCTAATTATCTTAAAAAATCAACCTATAAAAATATTTAAACTAAAAGGAAGGTTGAGCATTTCCATTTTCTTAAATATTGGTGACTTTAATGGTACAGGATGTGGAGAAATCATGTATCAAACAAACAAAAGTATAACATTACCGTTTCATTCCGAGTCTCAAAGTCCGAGATTATTCTCTTGCTTTCTTCCTGGTTCACTGCCAGAATTTCATGGAGTCTCTTGTAGAATTTAGAGACTTCAGCTTCTCGTTTTTCATACTCTTCCAGCCCATAGTTATACAGGCTCTCACAAACTGAGACAAACTCCTCCTTGTATGTGACAGCAGAGTCAAGGTCTTTTGCTTGTTCAGTGGAGCAACATGTTGTGTTCCTTCTGCCTCTGCAAATCTGAGCAACAAGAGCTACGAGCTACTTCTATGTAAACTCTGTGGTTCTTGCTGGGAGCTGCCAAATATTCAGTCTGGGGCAGGGCTGGGTCACCCATTCACGTTTTATGCATGGGGTTTTGCTGCCTTAAGGGTATGGAGAAAGCTATGGCAACTTGAGGGGGGAAAAAGGCCTTGAGGAAGAGAAGAAAATACATTCACTTGTCTGACTCTTCTGACACAGCAGCAGAAGGAAGCCTACAACCCTATCTGTCTTCCCAAGTGTGAATACAGTGCCTGTGTAGTTAATAAATACAGCTCTGGAGCCCACAGCCAGAGCACAGAATAAACTACTGACTTGGTAGCATCACAAAAATAACGTCAATTTTTCTTCTGCTATTATCTTGGCAATGGAATTGTTTCTGGAGTCTATTGTAGTTAAGCCGTGATGCATTTTCCCCCAACAGTGTAATGCAATTTTAAGGAAGGTCAAGTTACTGGCCTTGACAATGCCCTATTAATCTGAATGAGAAAAGAAAAAAAGGAAAAAAAAAAAAAGTGTCTGCTTTCTGCTCCCCCGTGTAGGAGCAATGATCAGAAAAATGTGCTGGCCTGGAAAGTTCCCTTTGCCAGTTCTGGCAGGTTGTGAGATATGTGACTTGTATCACTCTGATGAGTCTGTTCCTATCTCCTACCACTTCAATTTCAACATGATTTTAGCAACTGTGCTCTTACAATCTAACAGACAGAGATTTATCTTCCAGCTCATTTTAAACTTAAGGTGGATTCCAGACTTAAAGAAAGTACAAAGTCTTGATTCTTGAAGGGTCAGGAAAGGAGGCTACAGAAATCATGTTTGATTCAAGGGAAGGAAAAGGAATATGGTAATTACAATGGTGGGAATTTAAAAAGCTGGGATCTCATGACCTGTTTGGGATAGAAATGAGTGGTTTTACAAATGGGATGTCTCAAGCTGGGCTGGCCAGCTTGTCAGTAATATAAACCATTTGTTTGGAGCCCTCATATTTCACAAGATATCATGCCTTAAAGCTGTCAGTGGTCTCCCAGCCTTGCAGTGTAACTCTTGGTACTGTTCCAAAATTGAACACAGACTGTCTCAGATCTTAGATCAATGCAGCTTTCAGCTCTGGACAAAAGCAGCAGATGAAGAGTCCCTGTGGATGCACTTCCTTCTGAACTCAAGGCATTACCTGTTAGCTGTGGGTATTCCAAACCCAGCAAGGATATTCCTGCAGCAGCTCCTCCACTCCAGGGAGGGAAACCAGTTTGGTGGCTTCTCCTTCCTCTTCATGCAGACTGTCAAACAGGAATGGCCCATTCAGGTACTCCACAAAGGCTGCCTTTGAAGAGAAACAGAGCAAAATAAGTAAAACAGAGATGCCAGCCTGCTGGCAGTGCTCAGGATGTGCCTCTCCTGTAAGAGCCTCAGCAGCAGCAGAACTGGGTGCAGACACAGTTACATGAACACAGCAGAAATACCAACAAGCCACAAAAGCACCTTGGAGTGAAACCCATCCCAGGGGCTTTGCTGTTACAGCTAAGGGTAGAAAACACTGTTTAATCTTGCATCAGATCACGGAGTCATAAAATGGTTTGGGCTGGAAGGGACATTAAAGATCATCTAATCACAGCCCCTGCCATGGGCAGGGACACCTTCCACTCTCCCAGCTGCTCCAAACCCCATCCAAGCTGGCCTGGAACTCTTCAGGGGTGCCAGTTTCTCTGGGCAACCTGTGCCCCTTGCCAGTATAAGACATCAGCACATACAAACACTGACTGCAAGGCTATTTAACCTCTCAGATAAGGACCTGGTGAACTTTGGGGAGGTACAAAGGAAGAGTGTCAGCATCCTCCCTGGCACTCAACACTAAACTTAAGCCACTCTGATCTTCCAGAGGTCTGGAATACAGAGCCAGGCTGCAATTGAAAGCACCATTCCACCTGGTCTTGCTTTCAGCCTGGTCACAGGACTACAGTGATCTCCAAATTTCCTGGAGAGTTTAACCATAAAACTAATGAAAAGCTTGACTTAGTATGAAGGAGAGAAAAAAAAAAGTCACTTCACCATGAAAATGTTAACATTTCCCTCAGACCTGTAATTTTCCTAATCTGGCTGATAAGCTCCCTGGGTATGATTTACTATTCAGCTTTGCAGGGTTCTCTATCTGTAGTTTCATTGTTCAGCCCAAAGAATTATGTTCCCCCACATCATGTGTACTCCACAGCAGCTCCTGTTTCCACCCAAAAGATAAGATTCAGAGATCACAGAGATTAATCTGAGCCTTGGTTTTAGCAGAGTCAAATTTAACCTCTCATTAAATCTTCAAGCAGGGAGAAGACAATTCAGTGTGTGTTTGTGCTTCTTTCTCCTGGGACAGGACACAACCAGCCAAAGAAAACTCACCTGCTGTTGCTCCAGCTCTTTCTGCTTTGCATCTTCCACCTCCTGCAGGGCCAGGACCTGAGCCTCCTCTTCCTCCAATGGCTTAGTGAGATGTTGATACTTTAAAGCTGCAGCTTTTGCCTGAGAAATATAAATAAAATATTTGTATTGGATTAGCCTGCATTGCTCAGTGAGTCAGGGTGTAAGCAACTGATCTTTCTAGAATGTGCACCAGAGTGGCATCTGCCTCTCCATTCCCTCATGGGCTTTCTATTAAAGTACTTATGAAGTCTCTAATCTAATCCTCATCCCATTTTTTGCTGGCACATTTATCTGTTTCTGCATTCAATGCATCTAAGATAATTCAGTCCCAGGAAGCTTTTCTCTCTCCATTTTCTCATCTTTAGAGTTTTTTTGGATTTTTTTCCTCTTTTAGCAGGAAGTTCTATTTTGACTTCTAGAATCTGAGCTCCAATTTGATCAGTCAGCGAGGTTAATTCATTTTCTAGGGAGGAGCAGATTCTTTGGAGGAGTGGATGGCAAGGTAGTACCAGGGGCAAGAACCTCATTAGCTTGAAACTGAAGCTTGACAAATTTAAGTGTGCAATTCTGAGACATCCCTGATGAGCAGGGACTGCATTCCACGACCTGGAAAACCCTTCCAATCCTGTGGTAAGAGCAATGCACATTCCAAGCACAGCTCCTGCTCTGTGCCAAGCAAATTTACAATTAATCATGTTCTTTGGTTACTAAAAAAAAAAAAAAACAAAAAACCAAACAAACCCTGAATAAAAAAACCCCATCTTTGTTCCTCTGAGCCCTGGGATGATAAAGCAGCTCCACAGGTGAGGATGAAGTGTCTTATTCTCAGAAATCAAAAGTGGGAAGTGCATCCAGGCACCTGCTGGCCCGGATTGTCAGGCTGCTGCTGAAACAAATCGCTGTGTGGGCAGCAGGAGCACCAAGGCTCCTTTCCCCTGGATCCAGCTCTCCAGACTGATTTCCTCTGAGATTCTCTGAGAAAGACTTGCACTCACACTGCAGCCTCTCTGTGGCAACACGAACCAGGCCCCTCTCCCACACACAGCTGCTGATTTTCACAGAATCTGTGAAGACATCATACTTCTGACACCTCTACCTCTCTGTCAGATTTGACAGAATTTGGCCTACAGGTTCACAGCTGTTATGTGGAAGCAGAATAAACACTGTACGTTTCTGTGAGCCTGGTTTCTGCAGGGAACCTGCCCCCAGTGCTGGAATATTGCTGGCACACCAACAAAGCAGAGGCTCTGTAAGATGCTGCTGCCTGATTTCCCAGGCAGGGAATGCAGAAATCTCACCGTGGACTTTCTCACCAGCTTGAAGTCCAAGTACACCAGGCTGGGAAGGTGAGCAACAACAAAGAGCCTGTAGTGCTCCTCACTGCAGAAAGGGTTCCCACTGAGGTTCAGTGTCTGTAAGCTTTTTAACCTCCTGAGGTAGATAACCTGTGCCAAAGGGAAAGAGCTCTGTGTTTCCCAGGGCTGGGGAAGCACAGCCTTGGAATTTATTGCTTTTATTACAGTTGAGTTGCAATATGCATTCTGCTCTGCTGCCAAATTCACATGATAGTCAATTATGAGTTGCTAATGGTTTTGGGAAAGGAAATACTTAAATTCACGTTGGTAATATCTAGACAATGGGTGGAGAGAGAAGGCAGATGGGGTGCACAAATCACAGATCTTAAATTGGTAAGATGCCCTCAAAAGAACCTCAAATAAATCCTGGCCTCCCCCCTTTTCTCATATGTAGCCACTTATTCCTTTTCTAGCTTTCATGGGAGCCAATAGGAATTTTGCCATGGCTGAGAGCAGTCACAGACCTGGGCCCCCATGAGTCAATAATCTAAAAGAAAAATGGCTGCAGTAAGCACTTAACACCAGAGGACCAAACCCATAGCTCAGACTGCTTAGAAATCCTAAAGAGAATTTTATCACCTAAGGAGGGGCTTGGACACAATGGCAAATGGCAGTTTTAGAATATCTGATCCTTCAGCAGGGAATATTTGCAAAGCCAGGGAACACTCACATTTTCCAGCACGGTCAGGTTATTGTTCCCTATGGAGAAAATCTGCAGCTCTTGCAGTGTGTCCATGTGCTCAATTGTAGATATTCTGTTACTGTAGAGACTGAGGTCCTGCAGTTTGACAA
This sequence comes from Melozone crissalis, assembly GCF_028551555.1. Classification (NCBI taxonomy): domain Eukaryota; kingdom Metazoa; phylum Chordata; class Aves; order Passeriformes; family Passerellidae; genus Melozone; species Melozone crissalis. Next base: position 14,216,034 of record NW_026535790.1, on the reverse strand, counting down.
GAGTATCCAGGCCCTCAATTACTTCAATATTGTTGAAGGACAGATCTGGGGAAGAAGATCAAACATTAAATTATTTCTTGCAGAGCACCCCGATTCTGCTCTTTAGTTCTGGATGTAGGAGTTTATGTACAGATTTTTCTCAGGGGTGGTCCAGGCCCCACAGGAAAAGCTCAGCATTAAATCATCCTTTATTCCCATCTCCTCCTTGCAATTGTCTGTGTAGCTTTTAAATGAGAGGAAAAGCTGAAATTAGTCCATGCAGAGTCCACATACACAGCCTGAAAGGGACTTCTGCCTTATGGAGAAACAAAACAAGGGGTGAGGAAATGCCCTTAGAGGGGAATTTCTGTGATAAATCTGGCACTGCCTTGTTTCTTGCCACAGTTGTGGTCACTCCCAGAGCACCAAGACAGCTCCATGTCAGTGGAGTTGTGCAAGGCTCACTTCAGCTGTTTCACTTATTGAAATGTCCTCCTACCCTGCCAGAACATCTCTCCTAACACCCACACTCACCATGACTAAGGGCAGGATTTGCCTGAGGATTAGTACTGAGCGAGCCAAGAGCCCAAAACCAGTTTATGAGGTCTCTTGGGTGGCTGAGACACTTGTACAGCAGCAGCTGAGCCACTGCAGCCTTTGGGCAAACAAAATAGGAGAGTGTGCCTCAAAACACTGCGCTCACACTGATCACTTGGTGATTCACAAGTGCCTCAGTCATCTCTGGAGCAGAACTGTGCAGACAGTGGGGTGGAAAAGCCCATTAGACATTTCACAATGTGATTATGAGCTCCAGCCCTGCATGCTGAGGATATATTTAGAATTCCAGCCAGCAACGTGGCTGCAGTTCCAGGGAATGCTCTCAGCTGTGCATCTGCGTAGCTGCAAGCAGTCACACAAGGCCACAAGGATGGGCACTCCTTGGGACAGCACTGACACCCAGCCCTTAAGGATAGATAGGATTTGGAATGCCTGCAGCAGCTTTGAAAACAGAATTCAGGCTTCTAAATCACAGAGGAGTTTCCATAAATATTCCTGAAAGTCACCCCTAAACACAATAGAAACCTTGGAAACAACATTGAAACCTCAGCTTCCTGTTCCTGCCGCACCAAATGTATTGAACCCAGTTTTTAAACATTTTGAAGGATTGTTTTGCAGCTCTGATACTCAGGCATTTTGACATTTGACAGTCAAATGAGGAGACACACAGACAGCTGACAGCCTTCCCAGGGTAAGCTCCTATCAGTGGTGTTTGAGAAGGTGACATGCTGCTTTATCTCAGATTGCACCTGCACAGGCACCCACCCTCCCCTGCCTGCATCTCACCAAGCCAAACAAGGTGAACCAGACTCTCCAGACCTTCTATCTTCTCAATCACGTTGTTGTCCAGCTGCAGCTTAGTCAGATTCTCTAATGGCCACAGATTAGCAATCTGCAGGATGTCTAAAGCCACAGGGAAAAAAGAAAAAAATAGAAAAGTGTGACAGTGGTCACGGGGGTCTTTGGATGAGGGAAGAGATGAGGATTTGACTCCATGTTTCAGAAGGCTTGATTTATTATTTTATGATATATATATTACATTATAGTATACTAAAGAATAGAAGGAAAGGCTTCATCTCAGAAGGCTGGCTAAGCTAAGAATAGAATAGAAAAGAATGAAAACAAAGGCAGCTGGCTCAGACAGAGAGCTAGAGCCTGCTCTGCTGTGACTGGTCACTAAATCCAAACACCCACACGAGACCAATCACAGATGCACCTGTTGCATTCCACAGCAGCAGATAACCATTGTTTACATTTTGTTCCTGAGGCCTCTCAGCTTCTCGGGAGGAAAAAACCTAAGAAAGGATTTTTCATAAAAGATGTCTGCGACAGAAAAGAAAATTGCTTTCCAGCTTTGTTTAGCAGCCACACTGCCTTGCACAAGGAAAACACGTCCAGTTTTGCCTGCAGGAGGATTTGCAGTGTGTGATGAGTGCCCTGGAGAGCTCAGAGGTGCCTGGCTGGATGGGATTCCAATGGAACATCCCACTTAACCCCAGTGTCCTGCTCAGCACACATTGCTTATCAGTGGGGCCAACGAGGCGTGCAGGGGATGCTGAGTGTGGTCCTGCACTCCAGAGCCTTCCTGAACCCACTGCCAGCACGCCCTGACCTTCATCCTCCTCTCCAGCTGCAAGCAGAGGTTTGGGGTGAGCCTCAGCTTTCCCCTGCATCTGCAATCCAGCCGTGCCCAGCTCCTGCTGCTGGAAATGATTCTCCTGCTCCTGGGATCCTCAGCACAGCAGAGGAGCTGGATTCTCCTCTTTCTGTGAAGGCTGAGTTCAGAGCTAATCAATACCCCTGCATTTAGTTTCCTCCAAAAACAGAATCACAAGGGCAGGCTGTTGGCCACCACAGCAAAGGATCAGGACCAAGGTGACAGGAAATACAGAATATTCTCACTCCCATTCCTCTTTCCCCTGCAATGCCTTCCCAGAAGGTTTCATCTGCTGTCCTTATTTAGTGAGGGCACCATAAACCAAGGGATTGCATGCACAAAATATTCACACACTTCTGGATTTTGGATTTGCAAACAAATCCATGCAGGATCAGGCCAAGGGAATCTTTTCTAAGAAAATCAACTCATACACACATTATTATACTGGAGCACGCAAAGAATAATCAACTGAAATTACCCCCCTCCCTCCAATACTCAAATATTGGGCCAAATATTCTTCCTTTCCATTTTTTTGAGTGCAAGTTTACGACAGGTTTGACAGTAAGAGGCAAGCCATGGTAATGGTGTGGGTGAGCAGAGAATGCCATCGGGTTGGACTGTGAGCACCAAAATCTCCCCAACAGCTCCCACACAACCACCAGCCACGGCAGAACCTGCCCAGGGCTGGGTTTGGCCACGAACTGAGGGGCCCAACAGGGCTGTGGCCTGTAGGTGTCACCACAATATAAATGTTAAATGAGAACAGCAGTGACAGTGAGAGTGGGAAGTGAAGCAGCTCTGAAGTCACCCATCAGCAAAAACTCCTCTGATGAAGCTGCTTTGTACAGGTATGAGCAAAAGTCCAAGTCCAGATGTTAATTTTCACGTAATAAATCCCAGCTAATAATGGTTGCTTAATTGCCAGTTACCCACTTCTATGAAAAGAAGAGGAAAAATATGTATATATTCTGATACTCACTTTTAAAACTAATTTGTATCTCTGTCACAACGTTAACGTTAATACTTTCCTTTCTGGCAATATCTCCAAGGTCCTCTGGACACTTCTCCTCAATGGCTTTCTGAAGGATTTCATCATCAATAACGTTTGGCTCAATGTTATTGAAAAACTGAGTCATTGTGAGACAGGATCAGCCTTAAAGGATAGAAAAGAAAATAAATTAAATCTCTGCCTGGCAATGATTATAAAAATGAAAATAAATTAAATCACTTTCCAGTAGTGATAGGATCACAGAATCCCAAAATAGTTTGGGTGGGAAGGAACCTTAAAGCTCATCTCATTCCACCCCTGCCATGGGCAGGGACAATTTCCACTATCCCAGGTGGCTCCAAGCCCTGTCCAGCCTGGCCTTGGACACTTCCAGGGATGGGGAATCCACAACTTCTCTTGTCAGCCTGTTCCAGTGCTTGACAACCCTTTCAGTGAAGAAAATTTTCATGGAAATTTAAATATCCCTAATGCTGCCCTGGAGGCAATGAGACTGTTTGTCTTTCTCAAACTGTGCAGAGTTAATGAATCGCTGTGAAGGACTCGAATCTCCAAACTTTTGCTTGTGTAAGATGTTTATAATTACAGAGTGAGTCCTGATTTATTTTTGCATAGGACATTTGCGATGATAAATGCCAGAGTTGGGAGAGTTCTGTTCTCATTCTGGCGTTTCATTAACAAACCAATGCAGCACACACCGAGGAGCAGCAGGATCTGGATTTATCCATCCTTGACCTTCCTCTCTCTCTTTCTTGTACAATCACAGAGTTATTTGGGTTGGGAGGGACCTTAAAGCTCATTTTGTTCCACCCCTGCCATGGGCAGGGACACCTTCCACTGTCCCAGGCTGCTCCAAGCCCCAACCTGGCCCTGGGCACTCCAGGGATGTCATTTGTCCAGCGTTTCTCCGGTCAGTGCCGGTTCCAGCCACCCCTGCCCGGTGGGTGGGAAGGAGCCGCCGCCTCCCGTTCCCAGGACCCACCGAGGCCCCGATCCCGGCCCCACAGGCCTCTCACCGCAGGTCCCCGGGGGTCTGGGTCGGCTCCCGTTCCCCGTTCCCGTTCCCCGTTCCCGTTCCCGATTCTCGTTCCCCGTTCCCCGTTCCCGTTCCCGATTCTCGTTCCCGGTTCCCACCCGCGCCTCAGCGCCCGTCGCTAAGGAAGCCCAGGTGCGTTGCTAAGGGAGGCACGTGATCGGCTCAGCCGCCAATGGGCGTGGAGGGGGTGGGGAGGCCAGATACCAATCAGAGCTCGAGAAATCCGTGTCAGCCAATCAGCGCCGGGACCGTGCCCTCGGGGCGGAGAGGGCTCGGATGATTGACTTTCGCTTTGTCCAATAATGTTGCAGATAGTTTCGGGCTTTGCCCAATAGGGAATGGCAGCCTCATTGTCCCCGCTGTCCATCAAAGGGAGGGCGGGAAAAGAGGCGGGACTATCGTGGGGGCGGGCCCCTCTCTTGACAGTGATGGACACGCTCTTTAACCAATGGTTTTGCCGCGCGTCCTGCAGCTGTCCAATTGACCGCAGGGAGGCGGGACTCAGCTGCCAGAGCGCGCTGTGGTTGGTGGACGCCGCTGTCGGTCAGGGCGCGGTGCGGGAGGGGTGGGCGCTGGGCCGCTGTTTGTTGTCATCCCAAGATGGAGTTTCTGCTGGGGAACCCGTTCAGCACCCCGGTGGGGCAGAGCCTCGGTACGGCGGCCTGCGGAGCGCGGAGGGGCCCGGGGGAGCCCGGGGACACCGCGGGGGCTGCGGTCGGCGGGCGGGACTGGAGGCAGCGGGGGGCTCTGGGGGTCGCTGAGGGGCTGGGGCGGCCCTGGGGGTCCGTGAGGGGCTGTGGGAGCGGTGGGGGCAGAGTCTGTGAGAGCCCATGGGGGAGATCCGGGCTCGGTGAGGGGCTCTGGGGCTTAGGGGAGGTGTTGGGGGGTTGTGGGGATCACTGCGGGCTGATGGTGGGGCTGGGGGTGGTGTGGGGGTCCAGAGCTCTGGGGGCTCTGGAGGTGTGGGGGGTCTCTGGGGAGCAGGGATTCCAGGGGTGCCCGGGGCTTGGAGGGGCTGGAAGGCGTTTGGGGAGTGCTGGAGGCCTCAGTGAGGGACTCTGGGGTTAATGGGGGTGTGGAGAGATCAGAGGGCAGAGAAGCTCTGGGGACCAGGCTGCTGTCCATGAGAACAGAGCGACTCCACGTCGAGATGGATGCAGGAAGGTTGTTGCATCCCTCATCTCCTTTTCCTGAAGTTGATGGACCACCCAGTCATTGAGCCACTCTTTCCCGAAGTACTGAACCCTCCCTGTGCCTCTGAGTGGGCAGGGGGGTGATGTGGTCTGGAGACACAAATGAGTGCTCGTTTTCCAGCCTGGAGGCTAAATTGTGGTTCTGATAACGCTTTAGTGCCATTAGCAGCTTATTCTGAGCCAGCTTTCACTGCCTGGCCAGCCAAGGCCTCCCTGGGCTGCTGTGGCTGCTCCCTCCCTCCCACAGATGTGTTCTTCCCTGGCTACCCATGTTTTGGTCTGGGTTGCCATGGTTGGGGCGAAGAAGAGGAAGGGGAAAGCTTGAGCATCACTCATGCAGAGTTTGGTGACTCTGAGTTCTCACCTCAGGTGGGTGGGCTCTCAGTGCCTCCTGCTTTCCCCTGTTGGGCCCTGAAGAAATTTAAGATCTCTGACATTGCAGTGGGAAGGAAGAGGCTGGCTCAGGTTCCTGCAGTGCAGGAGGGCAGGCAGTCCCAAAGCCAAGGTGATGCTCAGCTGAGCATGGCTCCTGCCAGGGAGGGCTGGGAGAATTGGGATTGTTCAGCCTGGGAAAGAGAAGCCTTGGGGTGACCTCATTGTGGCCTTCCCAAATCTGAAGGGAACCTGCAGGAAAGATGGAGAGAGAGGGTCTGGAGTGACAGGACAAGGGAGAATGGCTTCAAACTGACAAGAGAGTGGGGTTAGGTGGAATATTGGGAAGAAATCCTTCCCTGTGAGGGTGGGGAGGCCCTGGCACAGGTTTCACACAGAAGCTGTGGCTGCCCCATGCCTGGGACTGTCCCAGGCCAGGCTGGACAGGGCTTGGAGCAGCCTGGGAGAGGGGAAGGTGTCCCTGCCATGGCAGGGTGGAATGAGATGATCTTTACTGACCCTTCCCACCCAAAGCATTCTGTGCTTCTGTGCATAGTCTAACCTAGAGCTGTTCTCCATTGATTCATGGAATGATGGAACTCTTTGAAAACCACAGTGGAGAAAACTTTGCAGAGTATCAGCTGATGGCCTCAAACCTCTTTTCTGGTCCTTTCCTCATGCCCACGTGCAGGGCCAGCCCTGGCTGAGGTGAGGGGGCCTTGCCTGGGTGAGTCTCACGCTGTGCTGGAGCGTGGCTGGGCTCTCTTTTCAGCCTATATGGAGCACATGTACAACTTGCTGTTTACCCTCAGCCATCTGGGCTGTTTGCTTCTTCTGCTGCGGGAGAGCAGTGCTGGGGATCAGAGGAGAATAAGGAGAGCAGAGAAAGAGAAAGGTGATTTTAGAGGCTTTGTTGTGTTTGGCCAGCTGGGCCAGGCCTCAGCCTGGGGATGGAAGGCACCAATTTCTCCTCTTCATTGGCAGCTTCTCTTAGCATCAGTTTGAAGGAACTGAAGAGTTGTTGGGGGGCTGGGAGGGAGGGTAAAATCTGCTTTTTTAGCCTTCTGCCCGTTGAAGCCCAGAGCTGAAGGTTTTCACAGCTCTCACATCCCCTTGCTCGCTGCCAGCTCGGAGGCTTTGAACACTGAGCTGCTTCCATCAGATAAGGTGAGGTGTGCAGCTTCCCTTAATGCAAAATTCAGCTGCACTTTCAGAATGTTTTCCTTTACTCCCTGGGGGAAGAGATAACTGCAGATTTTATTTTGGAAGACAAATTTTTCTGCTTCTCCTGTCGCTGCCAGTTATCCCTTTCTGAAACAGCAGTAAAACAAAAGCATGCCTTGTTCTCAGACACTGCTATTTGCCCAGTGCTTCCACAGTTTGTTTTTCCAATGAGCTTGTGGAATATAATTTTCGCTTATGCTTCTCTTCATTCTTTGAAAGAAATGGAATAATTTTGTATTTCTGTTGAAACATATTGTATTGTACACAGTTGTGATGTTTCCAAGCAAGGCCTAACACTCACCATGAGGGAGGAGTGCAGAAAATCCTGTAGGTCCATCAGCACACCAAGAATGTGTGCTCTCTGTCAGGAAGTAGCAGAGGTTCAGGAGAAGATTTAATTAGGGCTCTATAATATCTGCAGATAAATGCCAGGTCTGAAAGAACAAAGACGTCAGAAGAGGTTTGGGGAGAGCTGAGAGAGGTAATACAAGGGATTTTCTCTTTTCTCCTCTTTATCTGGATAATGTCTGAAGCTAGGCAGGCTTTTTATGTGAACTCTTTTGCTTAATGTGGGAAAGTAATGCTGGGATGAGCTCAGAGGATTTGTAATGGAGATGGATAGAGTCTCCTGCATCTGAAGTGCCAGTTGAAATGGCAGCCAGGTTCCTCATGGCTGAAACCTACCTGATTTTTGGACTGATTTTATGGAACCCTCTATTCAATTCCCAGTGGTGACATAGCAGAAACAATATAAGCCACCACCATGGCTGCTAATTACAAACCTCACCTCATTTTGCTGTAATGCTTTGATGGACCTGTGGGCACTCAGCTGTCCTTGTGTCTCCAGCAAAGGCCTCTCCTGAGAAGAGTGGTTGGGTTTTGGTGGGATGTGTGGAAAGCAGGCAGCTGTACCTGAGAGATTCCTGAACTCAAAAAAACCCATTTTCGTTCCATATTTCTTTTTATCTGGAGGTTGCTATGAAGGGAGCTTATAGCATCATTTGACATATACACCAAAAATCTCACCCAGGATTTTGCAGCAGAATCCAGTGCTTCCCAAAGGTTTTGTGAGGTGTTTTTCAGAAGGTTTTTGTGAAGGCTGGTGAGAGTCTAGAGGCTGGAATTGGGTGCCATGGGTTTCATAGGCTGCCAAGCACATCGAGGTTGACAAGGTCCTTTGTGCCATTGGGTGCTGGCCCAGTTCTTGTGACTGAACTGTTTATTTTTTCTAATCACCACTGCAAATACCATCCTGAGGAATATCCTGACCAGTGAGGAGCAGAAGGGCAGGAGGATGTGTAGCAAAGCAGCTCTGACAGAGTCCTTGCTGTGTGGAGAGGGATTGGCCTGGAGAAAAAGCTGCAATTTACAGTAGTGGGAATTTGCCTTGAGATTCACCATCCTGCCATAAATTGCTTTTTTATCTTTCTTTGTTCAGTGGAGCCATCTTTAAAGTGTCACTACTCTATTCAAGGTTATTAGAACAAATGCCCTTGCTGCAGGTTAGTGAAAACATCTTTGATGATTAAAGCTGATTGAATTACAAGAATGTGGAGTGCTGGTGCCTCTTTTTTGGCCATTCTGCTTATTTGATAGTGGCCATTTGGCTTACATGGGAGGACACAGGGAAGCTTGGTTTAGGTTTTTTTGTTTGTTTTGCTCTGGAGACATTGCAAAGGCTTCAGGAAAGTGCTTCTTTGTTTGAATCCAAAGCAAACCCTGCTGCTGCCCCCTCCTGCAGGTGCAGGGGGCTGACCTGGGGCACTGAGGTGTGAAATGGCTCCTCACAGGGTGCTGGACAGGGTCAGTTTTGGTCAGGCTCTGGTCAGGGCTGTGTGTGCTGCTGAACTCAGCTCTTCTCACTGCTGCCCCAAATCTGCCTGAGCCAGAGCCAAAGGCCTGGGGGAGTGAAGCTCAGCACCTGAATGAGGAGCAGCGAGACTTGAAAGTTAATTTTTAACAATGAAGAAATGAAGAACAATTTCTGCATTTAACAATGTAGAAATGAAGAACAGTTTCTGCATTTAACAATGAAGAAATGAAGAACAATTTCTGCATTTAACAATGAAGAAATGAAGAACAATTTCTGCATTTAACAGTGTAGAAATGAAGAACAATTTCTGCATTTAACAATGTAGAAATGAAGCTATCCTGTGTGCTGGGAGTGGGGATTCAGTGCTGCTGGTTTGGTTTACACCCTGATCCCTGCTGCAGAAGGGAAATTTCAATGCACAGTGCTGGTGTGGGCACTTGGAGTGTGTTTTTGGAGGAGAAACAGTGTGGTGATTTAAGGAGGCTACAAAAACAAGGTTTCAGCAAAAGATACAGAGGCACTTTATTGAAGCAACAGTGGGGCAGACAGCTTTTCAATTGATTTTTATCAAAGCACTTGCAGTTTCCATTCAAGGCTGTTAAATTGATAATATATATGGTGGATACAGGCTGTTTTCAGAGCTGCTGTTTTGTTCCCCCCTCCCTTTTTTTCTTTTATTTTTTTCCTTTTTAATGGGGAAGTGCTTCAAGGGGCTTAAAACACCTTTTATTTTCCCTTCCATAAGAAGCACTTGAGCCTTTTCTTCGGGTTTCTTATATCTCTAAGATTTTTATGATTCTTAGAATAAAAACAGTTCCTAAATAAATGAGTTGATGACTACATGTAGGAGCAGAGAAATGCATTAGAGCCAGCAGCCCTTGGTAGTCCTGTGGGAGGCATTAATCCAGGCTTTCTTGTCCACAATTTTCCTAAGTTCCCTTCAGAGTAAACTTACTACTTTGCTGTGCTGTGAAATATTTTTTTTAATAGATAAGCCTTTCCCCAATGCTAGAAATCAGTATTTAAAGTGTACACTACGATCCTAGGATGTGGTCCACATAAAATATCATTTTTGCAGGGTGCTGTTGGGCTCTGAATCTTCTCCCTCATCATCCATTGCCTTATAATGAAATAAAAATCCCTTTGCATTTACCCACAACCATGGAAACATTGTCCCTTATTCTAAGGGAGGCTTTTCTCCATACAAGGTGGCAGTAACTTTCTTGCTGTATCAAACAGATGAATTTTGCCTTTGCCTGCAGTGAAAAGGGCACAAGAAGTTCTCTCCTCAGAGCTGAAGCACTTTTCTAGGTACTCCTGGTCAGTTTTTAGAAATCCAGCCCCCCACTGCTCATTCAGAATTGTGCTTGTCATGCAAAAAGAGCCTGATAAAATGCTTTTAGTTTTATAAGATTATTTGGATCTGCTTTCACTTCATGACAATGGATTATGTTGTAAGGAAAATCTCCATGAAATAGGAAAGTGAATATCTTTGCTCTTTAAAGGAGCAAATAAATACTGAGTCATGAGTCTGGCAACTTGGAGAAACTACATACACGTGTGAGGCTGGCTAATTAGTGTAATGCCATTTAATACTGGGTTACTAAGACTGGATTTATTTTATAGGCACAAAAGCAGATTGTAGTTCATGAAGGTATTATAACATGTATTTTTGGGTAATGCTGTTTTATCTCTTTCAGCCTGGTACACTTAAATGTATATTCCATATGCTTCTAATAGCCATCTCCATGGGAGAGTGAGGACAGCTTGTTCCCAGTTTGGTACTGCTCTCTTCATGAACTCAGCAGATTTTTTAAACTGCATGTTTAAAATATGCTTGCCTAAAACCCACAGAAAATCCCCACAAACCCTTCCAGCTGATGTAATATTTCATCCAAAACAATTTTCCCCCATAAAAACACTCTGTGTTTTCCTTAGTGAGGAACAGTTTTAAGGTAAGCAGACCTAAATATGATTTCATAAACTATGTTGAGTTTTTAATGAACAATTTTTGAAGGTGTTGAAGGCATTTGTGGTATTCTCAGTGTCAGTGATCAGTGCAGGGATCACAGCAGCCCTTGCAGAAGTTTTGGTGAGATGGTCCTTCCATCAGGAAGGTGCAGCCTGATACCTGCAGGGCTGGCCTGGCAACCTCCTGCCTCATCTGGGGTTTCCTGCTTGGCAAAAAAAGTAATTTCATCCTCTTTGTTGGGTTTCAAATCTGTACAATGGGTAGGTGATAAGAGCATCAATGTTTGAAGAGCACAGGGAGAAGGGACATTTTGGGAGCCCTGAGAAGTGAGGAAATGACCCAAAAGCCTGTGAAACACAGCACAGATCATCCAGAACTGGTTTTCCTCCTCATTTACATCTGCCTATGGAATTCCTAGTTTTCTATGTAAAAGAAACTTGTTGCTGAGCATAAAAATCCTCCCAGGGATAGATAAGGCTTATCTTCTGTATTTGTGTATTCTATTGATGGTTCTGCCCCATCATTTCAGTTACTGCCAGTGGCAAAAGGCTCTTTGAAAATTGATGATTCTTCAGCACAAAAGATACTGGTCTGAAAGCTTTGCTAGAGCTGGGTCTCAACTTAGGAGCAGCTCCTTTCATGTTTTTATCCAACCCAGGGGTCAGATCTTCCAGCTGTGGGTAACATTTCCCACTGCTCAGAAAGGGGAGATGCAAATAAATCCAACCAGTCTCTTACTGGCAGCATTGTCTTTAAATTTAAATATACACTCCACAATTGTTCCCTACCTGCCAAAATTATAAGGTGGGCTCTACAATGCAGTAACTCATTTCAAAAATCAAGGATTAAGGATGAAAAAAATCCGTGCTCTGTCTGTGTTTGAGCAATTCCTGGAGTGGCTGTGTATGAACTATTTACCCAGGCTCCTGTATCTCTTGGTTCACAGCATTTGGCAGCTCAGTGTGGTCTCAGGGAGCATCAGGAGACTCAGAAATGAGGAGATACTCAGAAGAAACCTGTTGAAAGAGTTGTTTGCCTTGTAGCCTACTTATTCCTTGAGAGTTGGGCAGCCTGTTCTCCAGCTGGATCTTGGAAACCTTCTGGGTTAAATTAGCTTGGGAAGAAATTATTTTTTCAGATTCAGATCAAAGAAAACATACACAAAGTGAAGGCACAGATTTGTGTTGTAAGCTGTTTAAACTGTGTTTGAATACCAAGAATTTTTCAGAGCATTGGTTTTGTGTTCTTAAGGCAGGAAAGACTTCGTTGCATCCCAAATGTGGTCAGGAATGTTGAAGATGTTAACTTGAACGTGTTGCATCCTCTTTATTTTCGTGGGATACATTTACTGCAAGAAATATGTCTGGTTTCCTATTTGACCCAAATAACAAAAAAAAAAATTGCATTTTTTGCCTAGCTTAATAAATGCAGAAAGTCCCTTTTAAAAATATGGTATTTCCTGACCTTTTTTTTTTTTTTAACTTTTATTTTGTCTTAGTTATAGCTTTCTGCATTTATTTTACCTTGCCTTTCTTTGCCCATAAACACAAAAGGCTACCTTGAGCATATTAAATAAATTGCAAGCTTCAGCAGCTTTGCCAGCAAATCTTGGAAAGTTTTATGACATTCTGAGTCTACAGGTGAGAGAAATTTCATAGCTTTGTCCTCTGAGACTAATAAATACATCTGTATATTAAATAGAAGCATTTTACTTAAGCTTTGGTGACCAAATACTTCACTGAAGTACAGATAAGTTTTTTAAGAATATCTGCAGGGCTTTAATTAGTAAATAATGGAGAAGTTTTGTCCAAGAAGTCCTGTCTAAGGTTTTGACTGGGATGATCCAGAGATGAGATACTCTGTTGTAGCTTTTCCTCCAAAACCTGCAATCTGTTGGGCTCAACACTTTCCCCTCTTTTACATAAGTTGTTGAGGATCTTAACTCCTCAGTTTTACCAAAAAGCTCTCTGATCAGTTAACAGAGTGTTAAGGAATTTCCCCAGTTAATTGGTTCCTAATTTAAGGATTAGGAGAGAAAATATGCAAATTTTATTGGAATATTTCATCTGGAGTGAGTTTTGAAATCCATCTCCACACTGTGACCTGAGTTATTTCCTGAATTTTGTTTGGTATTTTCCTGAGCAGTTGTTATGGGATATAGGTATGATAATAATAAGATTGATAGTGGGATGTAGATGTTGGGCTGGATGTATTTGGGTTTGTGTTATCCTGAGCTCACATTTAAGCTGTTGTAGTAAATAGCTTGGATTTTTTCATTATCTTTGAGCTGCCCTTTCTCTACTGATTTTCTGTGGTTTTAATTAGAAGGGTATTTTGCTGAAAAGAGCGAACTCAGACCTTTGTGAAATTTTCTGCTAGTACAAATAATGGTAAATCTGAAATCACTTATTAGACAAGGAGTTGTTATGGCAACTATAAGATGGTTGGCTAATCAGAGAGTGAGATCAGTTTTTATTTACAAGTGTAATGAGCAATTAAGTTTGAGCAGCTGTCAGACTTGGAAAGTGATTAAAGTTCAGCAAACAACCCAAATGGGTCAGTGTTCAGTTCTGATGGTTTTCTGACACTGCAGCTTGATCATCTGTGGGTTTTACCTACTATAATTAAAACTGCCTTTTAAATCCCCATCCGTGCCAATGACTTGGCAGACCCAACGAGTAGAAAATCCCCTTGTTCCTACCAGGTTCCTTAATGGGTATTGGCCTGGAGTCTTGCTGTGGGTAATGAGGTATTTCACGTGTGGCATTCCTTAAAGCAAAGCTCAGTTTGGGTGCAGAGTCATCTCCTGGCTGTGGTGATCTCCAGGAGGGAGCTGGGGCAGCCTGGCTCAGCCTTTGCCCCTCCAAAGGCTCCTTTCATTAGAGGCAGCATTACTCAGTTGTTGGTGTCTTAGGGAGCTGCTGCTGGGCTCAGGGGAAGGATGTGCACAGTGTGCATGAGCATTAAACCCAAAGGAAGTGCAGAATTAACCCAGAAACAGGAGGGCATGCCCAGGAGAGGCTGACCTTGGCCAGAGCTGGTCACAGTGGACAGGGCAGGCTGCTCATGGCTTTCCCAAGCAGGAGGAGCTGGTTCTCTGCAGTTCCAAAATATTGCATGTGTTCCCATTGGGAAGGTTACCCTCCCATCCATACCCTGCACCAGATCAGCTGATTCATTGCTGGGGTTTGCTTCCCTGCTGCATGTGTTAAAAAAGCCAAAATGTTGGTAAGCCTTGCTCAAAATTTGTGTTCTAGTTAGAATTTTAACTGTCCAAAACAGTTGAACCAGTGGAGTTACTTTCCAAAATTATGTTGCAGTCCCCTGATACATTTGCATTTTTATTAATTTTGCCACACTAATGGTGTGATGTAATAGAGGCAATTGCAGTGGAACATGAAATGGATTGGGACAGCTCCTGACCTGGAGAATTTACAAAGTTGTGTGCCTAGATAGCACAAGTTGGTGAATGGGGACTTAAGGGAAAATTAAAATGACAGTCTCAGAAATAGGCATTTGCATACTTGACCTAAACTTCTGGTATTTACATTTTCTATTTATCAGTCTTTTTCAGGCTTATCTACAGCAGTGGCACATGAGAAAGCAGGGCTGTAAAAATGGAACAGAATTTTTAGTAGGGTTATTAGAGACCAAGAAATCCACATTTCTCAGCCCCCAGGATGGGATTGCACATACGTGTCTTGTTATTGCCGTTGCCTGATTTGCACTCGGGTTTCCTGAGGAGATTGCTTGGGAGTGTTTATCTGCTAAGCTTCTGCAGGCACAGCAAGCAGAATGGGCAGCTGGCATGGAGCCTTTCAGTGGCCACAACGTGGCAAAAGTAATTCCTGTCACCTGGTGGAAGAGGAGCCAGCTCTTCCTTCCTCCCGTGGTGAAAACACTTAGAGTATTCCAGAAATTCCAGATGCTGATCCTCAAGCCGTGGAGATTTTGGAGAATTGGGATGGGATTGGAGCTTTTGCCTCTTTCACAGGCCTGCTATTGTTCTGTAGAGCAGTGCAAGGGAAGGCTGGAAAATTGAAATACAAACTGAAGCCTTCACACTAGAAAGCACAACCCATCAACTCTGAAAATCTGCAGACTCCTCTGTCTAGTTCACTCTACGTGTGGGATAATTGGGGTTTTCCAGAGGATGCAGCTCTCACCTTCCTGGTTGTAGGAGAGCTGGGGGTGGGAACATGCACGTGGAACAGTTACTGCAGGAGTTGTTTCATTTCACTTGTAACACATTTTAATTACCACGTGTGAACCCTTGCTTAAAAATCCCATGTAGCATGCTGCAGCAAAGGAGTAAACCTGTTCTTGTAACTGACTTCTTGTAGAAATGGAGATTTTGCCTTTTTTTTTTCCCCTCAATAGCGTTTTCATTTTATTTTAAGCATGTGAAAACGTGGGTAACTGATTTTAGGAGTTACCTGTAAAAAATAATACAAATAATTCTAATGTAGGAGCGTGATGAATCTTTCTGCCTCATAGTTTGTTTGCAGCAAACATGTTACAAGTGAGCAGGTGGGAGGGGGATTCTGAAATATATGGGGATGGATTTTTAGAGTTTGCAGCTGACATGGATTAAAAATTCTTAGAACATTTCATCCATGAAAGGCAATTAGTTTTGTTTTATGAATATGAAAAGCACGTAGCTTGTAAGTACTGGAGTGAAGTCCCAAGTGAGTTATTAGAACTTGCTTTACTCATGTAGTACAAAATTGGCCATCAAGAGCTGATAGATTTCAAATATAGCTCACTGACACACTGATCATCCATAACTTTTCATAAAGTCATTTTTTTGGGCTCACCTGTAATTACTGGATGCTGTTGAAGTCCTGAATGGGGCAGACAGTCACAGATCAGGACGCCTCCTTACTCTTGATGGTGATTACAGCACGTTGTGCTGCTAGGATATGGAATTGTGATACCTCTCTGCCTGCTTTTCCTGCTTTCTCTGAGATCCATAAGTTAAGGCTGATAAAATGAATGGAATCTGCTCTTTTTTTTAGCTGTTGATTTTTTTGGCATTAGGAAAAATTAATGTAGTCACTGGTTTTGGATTATTGGGATTGTCTATATGAGTAGTTCTCAGCTACTAATGGGTGTTTATAAAATGATGATATTTTCAGCTTCTTTGTTTGTTTTTGAGGTTTTTCAGAGAGCCAAAACTGTTAAAAATCTGGTATTTCTAGTGTTAATCAACAGATGTTATTCATCCAGTATGTCAGTGCTTTAATACCTGAGATTCCCAGTTAAGGAACTGGTAGCCCAAGTTAAGGAATGAGGTAGCCCCTCCAACCATCCAAATTCCAGAAACTAAAACAGGATGAAAACTCTTTGGCTTTGGCAAGTGGTGGGCTACACTCTAAGGTCTGGCTATGGAAATGACTAAATGTTGATGATCTTGTTGTAAAACACTGGCTGCTGGACAGTGCTCAGGAAGGAAGAGGAGATTTGGGTACCCATCCTGATGCACTGACCTGTTACAGCCACACTGTGCTGATAAATTCTCCCACACAGAATCGTACGGACGCATCGCAGTTAAATTTAGAAAAGGCAAATCTGAAGGAGACCATTTCATCACCCAGGAGATTTTAATTTATGCTTTCATGCCTCTCATCCCGAGAAGAAAGATGGACACTCGGAGTGGGATGATATTAAACTGCTGGAAGTGTTGCCTAATAGATCACAGATGTCTGTGAAGAGGCAAGTCATCATCCCCCCGACACAGCGGGACAGGGGACACTGTCACGAGATGCGACATGTCATAAAGGAGCATTGATTTGTTGCTCCCCTACTGTAAATCAAACCTCCCCATTCAAATCTATTCAAATCCATTAATACAGGGCGCAGATTTGAAAACTGCTTTGACATTTCTGATTGAAGGCTCGGATGTATCGATTCCTGACGCGAGCAGGGCCCTGTTTGTCAATCAGAAAGCAGCACCATCGTCTGAAAATTGTGGGTTGGCAGCGAGGTGGGAATCTACCCAAGGTCACTGCTCAAAGAGATGAGGAAACGTGCAGTGAAGGCTGAATTTTGGGGAAAAGTGCCTCTGAATCATGCAAATGGCTCGATGAGCTGGGAGCTGCTTGTGTGTGACCTCGCTCTGAAGGACGGCTATTTACAGTACATGGGTCAACATGTGAGCTCTGATGAGTGTCAGGGCTTGGGAGGAAGGTGGCTTTCTGTGCTTTGTTTCTGAAGCTGTGTGGAATGGAGAAGTCAGATGGATTTCACTGTGTTTTAAAGAAGCAGTAGTGTCTCTCTGCCATCTGTTTTGGAAGGGAGCAACTCACATACACATGTCATTCAGTGGAGTTTGCTGTCAGCAGCAACAATTTCTGCTGATGGGGGAACTTCAGGGAGAAGATTCGTAACAAAAGTCTTTATTGTATAGAAACACACCGTTCTGCTTGGGATTCCAAATGCTTTTAAGGACTGTGACTAAACTACCATTTATGCCTGAGATGAGAGACATCTGAGCACGGAAGCTGCCTGGACCAGGTTGTCCTGCCAGGCCTTTCTTGTGCAATACAATTGCAGATGGGAAGGTCTGACTGGTTTTACACCCTGCAAATGTATCATGACCTTTGAGATGAGATAAACTGAGTGAGCCATGCTGATACGTTCCCTTGCCTGCTCTGATATTATTATAAGGCTTTCTGTTTTGGTTTTCTTTTTGTTCAGGTGAGGCTCTGATCTGAGTATGAAAGAAAAGTCATCTTTGTTGTACAGATGTTAATATTTGTTTAATATATATTAATCCATTCACCTTGCTCTGCCTCTGACCCTGCAGTACAGCTATGCTCAGTTAATCACCTGGAGTTTCCTGCACCTGAGAGGCTGAATTTGTGGGTGATGTTTTTTTCTGCAGCATATCTAAATCATGAGAATGTTGTAGCATGACTGTGAGTACCATGAGGTCCTTAAAAAGGCACAGTAATTATGTGCTATATATTCATGATTGCAGGTATGTGTGATCTGGAAAGCAGGTTGGAGGAAGTTTGGCATTTGGGTGGCACCTTCAAAAAGAAGAAAACCTGAAAGTTAATTGGAGAAAATGACAGTTCCCAGTTTACTGCTGTGCCTTCCAACAGCACTCGAGCTAAATACTCTTTAGGATTGCACGTGTGCCTGTCCACAGAGTCTCTTTATTTTATTTTAACATAGACTCTGCAGCCATTACCAACTATTCATTTATTCAGCACCAGAAACTTTGGCAAAACAATGAACAGAAGATAAATTATTTGATCCCAAAGAGTTTTAGCGTGAGCATAGCTGAAAACCAAGTGCAAAATCCCAGTGGTCATGGCAAGTGGTGGCCGGTGCTGCAGCAGTCCAACCCAAATCACGTTTTCTGTAGTGCTTTGCCGTTCAGATTGAGCCCGTTTGTTCTAGCTGACTGCCTTTTTCCTTGGAAGTGTGAAGCTCAGCATTTTCAGAGCAGTGTGAAATAAGGAATGTAGAAAAAGGACTTGGAGCAGTGAGGTGGCTAATTGAAAAATGCTCTTGGAGCTGCGCGCTCTAACAAAGGAGCTGGCAGGGTTTTGTGAGTAAGTCACTCCAGAGTTGAGTTTTGATCTTGAATTTTGAATGAGTCACATTTATATTTTAATAGGAGCGTTTTGATAAAAAGGAACAATCCTCCTGTTGGTTACCATAATGTCTAAGTGGCCGTGACTGTCTTTTTAAAAGCAAATACAGAGAAACAAGAATAGACTGTTGGGTCCAGGAGTATCCAAGTGTGTTATTTGAGTGTGTCTCTGTCTCCCAAGTGAAATGCCTTGAACTCAGCAGCTTTTTGAGTGCTGGGAGTCTTTGGTCTTATCTTCATTTTGCTTGGACAGCTGAAATATGTTTCCATGGCCTCTGTATGGTTTTTCCCTGGATCTTATTGATGGTGCTGTGGGGGTCATTGATTATTGAATCCAAGAGAGACAACTGCAGTCACAAAATGTAATGGTGCTTTAAAGTGTAAAACTATAGGCTACAGCTCAGAGATGTCATTGTCCCATTCATTTGAGCAATCCTGTCTGGTTTGCATTGCCTTGCAAAACTCTTGCTATTTTCCTGGAAGCCCAAAAGCATTTTGCTTTTACCCTCAGCAGATGCCCCTCACTTCTGAGAGAGCAACACTGCATTGAAGGGAGGGGAACCAGCAGGATGGAAGCAAAAACCTGCTGGCACTGTGGCTCCTTCTGATCCTTATTATGCAGAGTGAAATATAACATATCTGGCTGTTTGATTTGCTAATTTCAGTGGTGGAGCACAGCTGGTAGGCAGGTGGACTGTTAAGAGACAAGACAAAGATCTAAGATGTGCAATCTTATGAACTTGCAAGCAAAAAAAGAAAAAACAACCACAAACCCTAAGATGTTTTGTGCTATTTGAACACCAAACGCTGTTGGAGGGAAGGGGAGAAGTTTGGACTTGGAGCTTTCTTGGTTTTGGATCTCTCTAACACAGTGCACTGGTGTGCATGTTTCTTGCATAAATAGAAGGTGATTTTGTGTGTGTAGTTCACCCCAAATGTATGAATTGAGAGTCTCTGAAGCAACATCTGGAGAAGACCCAAGAGAGA
Organism: Melozone crissalis; assembly: GCF_028551555.1. NCBI lineage: Eukaryota > Metazoa > Chordata > Aves > Passeriformes > Passerellidae > Melozone > Melozone crissalis. The sequence goes on along the minus strand of NW_026535790.1, from coordinate 14,196,631 downwards.
AAACTGTGAGTTCTCTGAACACAAAGATCTGTTCATTCATGAGATTCTGATATTCAGACAGAAAACTGCAGTTGTGCTGTTTCCATTTAATGTTATTTTCAGCAAGTGCCATATTTAACTTTCCCTTTTGCCTTTTCTCCCAAGACCATTCTACAGCACCATAAAGACTTACTGGTACTTATAGATGGACTTTTGGAGAGGTTTTTACCCTGGTCCTATCATCATTCAGGCTGGAATAGCTGCTCTCAGTGCTTCTAGCAGTCAGAATTCCAATCTCAGCTGTGAAAACATGCACATGGAGCAGTAGTGTGGATTGAAGAGAGGAGTTTCTTGAGGGTAACCAGCATTGGTGTTTCTCTGTGAGGTCGCTTTTGCCTTGGTTTCAGCATGGGTGATAAAAGTTCTTCTGATTTCTTCCTGCATTTAGAGGCTAATTGCTGCCCTGCCCCGTTTAACCTGTTTATTACATGGTGATTGTACAGGAATTTCTGACCTGGTTTCCTTGTGGTGACATCTCAGGTCGGAGCAGGTTGTTTGGGCAGAGGCTTGGCTGGGGGTGTGTGCTCTGAGACTGTTTGTACTGGGAACTTTACACTGCTGAACCCTCTGGGTGCTGTAAATTATACAGGATTTCAGTGTGAGCAGGGAAATGCTGATATTGCCGTTTGGCAGAGCGTGGAAATGCGGCCACAAGAGTTGGATCTCAGAGGGAAGGTGCGAATGAAAAAAATAGCACCATTTTTTCTCCCTTTCCTCACAGACTGCAGATAAGCTGATGCTGTGTGTGCATAGGCAGTGCCCAAGGTCTGCTGTGTGTCAGGCATGGAGTGCCAGATTGTCTTTCTTCCCACCAGAACATTTATGCTTTAATTTGGGACACGTGGGAACCGATAGCATCTTGTTTCAGAGAGAGACTTTCTGATAATCTCACTGGTGGTATCATGTCTCTGTGTGAGACACAAACCCAGCATTATCCCAGTGCTCATCAGAGCTGCTCCTGAGGCAGGAGCTGTGCAAGGAGCCCTTGGCCCCAGGCTGGGAGCTGCCAGCCCTTCTGTGATGCAATTGAACTGAAGAGTTTGTGTTATAGTTTAAGGCAAACTCCTCCTCATCACCCTCGCTCTTAACATTTCTTGCTGCACCCTGGAGTCCTTTGGTCACATTCCGGAGTTCATGTGTGAATGAACTGGTGCCTTTTAATGGGTGTGGAAGAGGTTGAGGAACTGATTCCTCTTCCAAAGGGGGTTTGTATGATCTGTGTGCCATTCCTTCTGTGTTAGTTTCCAAAATCTGATTAATCTTGTCAGCTGTATCTGGGTGCTATTTGAGGAGGAGCCTTCCAAAGAGTCCATGAAATACTGGACAGATTATTGAGTATTTTTAATTTCCTGCATTTTGGCTGTGTTGTGTAGGGATTCTCCTACAGCTGAGTGCAGACAGAGCTGTTTCACTGGAAATCCAGAATTACAACCTGCTGTGTTTTGGTTCTAGAAGAGCTCTGCAGGCTTTCAATTCGTCGCAGCACAATGCAGCTCTTCAGGCAAATCCCACCCAAACCTTCTCTGCAGCCAGTGAACTCCTTTGTACAGCTGAGAGAGCTCTGCAGCAGCAAATCTGGGTCACACACCCTACAAAGGACACACAACTCCAGATGACAAGTGCTCGTGTGCTCTCTGTTGCTGAAGAAGAGACTAAAATTAGCTTCTGACTCTTACTCGAATTAAAAATTACCCAAGGGGAAAAGAACTATTTCTCAAGAAGGCAACTGTTATGTCTTAAACCCACACAGTCTCAGCTGTCTATGCAGAAATGCAAAAATAAAAAGGTAGTAACCAAGTTTTTTGGGAGAAAGTGGATTTTGTTTTTCTTGGAGTATCTCAAAAAGGGAATACGACCAAGGTTATCAAGGACCACAGATGAACATTCTGGTGCCAACCTCTGTACGGTGCTGCAGCAGCATCTCTTCACTCTGCTATCTTTAAAATATCATTTCTTTTACCTATGGAGTGATGCCATATCCACATTTTGTCAAAATAAACCTTAACTCCATGGGTTTTACAAGACCAGTGAGTGAATTGGATGCCAGCACAACTTTGTGCAGGATCAGCATTTCCCAAAATCATATATAAAAAGTGATTATAGCAGACCAGAGAGACTGAACATTGCTAAGTTGCTGCCTGATGCCAAATACTGTCAAGAACACACACATTTCTTAATATAGTTTAAGATTAAGGAAACAAATGATGTGCCCAGCTTAGGGAATACTCTCTATTTAAGGCACAATCTCTTATTTTGGATCATTTGGCTTGTAAATCCTTTGCAGCTCTGGGGATCACCTTCTCTAGCAGATCAGATGTAGTGATGTTTTTTATTTTTATCTCTGAATGTTAAGGGGTTTTTTCTAATGTTGAATAAAATGTTTTCTTAACTGATAAGGATTATATGGAGGTGAAGGCAGATCACATTCTGTAGCAGTAAAACCTTATGTATGCTGTAAGGGCACAAAGCAACCAACAGAAGTGATTCTTACAAATAGCTTTGCACAAAGATAAATTCCTGTATCCTAGAAAACATTAAACAGCTCTGCCTGCACTGTAAATGCAGTAAATTAAAAATACTCAGTAAACTGTCCAGTATTTATTGGACATTATGGAAGCTGTGCATCTCTCAAGCATGAAGAATTTTCATTGACCAAAGTGAATTTTACCATGAGGTGGTGATGGCTGAAAAGGATCCAGCTGGGAGATTTTCAGCCTCAATTCCCTCCCCAATGAGACACTGCAGTGCTGCTTCTCAGAATGAGAAGTGAGGTCTGTAACAAATATTTTCCTGTTCCATAATCTCCTTTTCCATGGTGTCCTCTCCCTTCTGTTCAGCTCTCCCTTCTGAGGTTTTGCATAGCTGTCTGGTTTGTTTCAGACTTCTGTAATTGCTGTCCTTGGTGGAGCTGCTTTAACCATGATTTTGGTGTAGACAAGTCACTGAAATTTGAATCACTCAGGCACAGTTTTTCCTCTAAACAATGTCCCATAATTATGGCCTGTGGGCATCTGTATCCTCAGTCACAGTGATGAAAATATTAATAGGAAGAAACACTGTTGGTAAACAAGGAGATGTGTGAAGTCCTTGGAGCCTGGTCTTTCCAAACAAAATCTGCTCTGTCCTGGGGTACAGATTGGGGTTACATGGAGACAGAAGGAGAATTGGAAAAGATGTGGTTTTGTTTCTGCTTTGAAATGTTTAAAAGTGGGTTTGCTTACCCTCTTTGCCTTCCAGCATTGAATGCCAGGGATCTGTAGGAAAACCCAGAGTAATTTAGAGAAGGTCATGCCTGGCTCAAAGGTCCCCTTTTTAGATCTTTCTACTGACAGGCTTTTATGTTCAACTTGACATCACTGCTGAGTGTGGGTAGCAGATAGGATTTGTATACTGCAAGTGAGGAGTGTGAAAAATTCTAGGGATGTTCCAGGCACTGCTAGACAGAACTATATTGATTTAGGAGGAAATCCCAAGGAGGAAATAGTTCTTGTCAACTGATTACTACAAGTTATGGTTATGCTACTTCTGCAGACACCTATAAATTAAACTGCCAGCAGTTGGCATCTGCCACTGTCACAGTGCTATAGGTCATCCTGCCCTGGGAATTGAGTGATGCCAGAGTGACCGAACCTGCTACAAAAATAGTGAGGGAAGATCTGGGGGGAAGGCAGAGATTGGGAGGTGTGTACAGAGCCCCAGCATGGAGAGGAACATAGCATGGGACAGATGTCATGATATCATGACCTGAACTGTTATGTGCTAAATGCTTTCACATGCTGGTGGGTCTTTTCATGTTGAAATTCCTTGAATTCTGTCTCCAGGTTGGTATTTTTCCTCCCTCAATTCATGTGGAGGTATCTGCTGAAACAGGGAGGAGGTCATGCTGGTTTGGGGGGATATTTTCCTAGCTCATAACTTGCCAGCAATGCAGCATCTGAAGAGTTTAAATTGGAATTAGCTGACATTTTCCTACTCTCCCAGGAATTTAGGAGTCTTTGAAGAACAGCCCATCTATGTGGGCTGGAGGGATAATTGATTCTGTCTGGAAACCTCTATGCTGATCCCTAAAACCAGGATGGAAGGATTGACATTGTTTACTGTCAGCAGGGATTTGTTTTTTTCTGTCTGTTGCTGAATAGTTTCAGCTCAGAGTAACTGAAGATGGATTGAGGTATAGACCTAATCAGGAAGATGTGAAAAGATTTATTTTTCTTTACTTTACAGAAAAGGCCACAGATGGCTCTTTGCAGAGTGAAGACTGGACACTTAACATGGAGATCTGTGACATTATCAACGAGACAGAAGAAGGGTATGTGCCATTTCAGCAGACTTGGAAAGGTCCCTGAACACAATCTTCCTCTGGTTGTGCTCAGCATGTGAGGAGGTGCAGTGAGGCTGGGGACAGATGCTCATGGTTTGAATGCAGTTTGCTTGGTTTTCCTGCTCCTTAGACCTCTCCTGCTCCCAGAAAATACTGTATGATGGAGGATACCTGTAGGATTCAGGATGAGAGGAAATGGCCTCAAGTTGTGCCAGGAGAGCAACTTATTCAGATGATGTATTAAAAAAAATTTCTTCACTGAAAGGGCGATCAGGCTGCCCAGGGAAGGGGTGGAACCACCATTCCTGGAAGCATTCAAAAAACACATGGATGTGGCATTTTGGGATGTAGGATAGTGGTGGGCTTAGTGCTGAGTTGATGGTTGGACTCAATGATCTAAGAGGGCCTTTCCAACCCAAATGATTCCATGATATTTTCTATGGTCAGTCTCTGCTTGGGAGGGCTGGCATGAAAAGCTTTTTGGAGAGGGTGCCACTTTTGTTTTTCAGTAGGTGTATCTCATTGCAATGCTTTTCATTTCAGCTATTTGTGTAGACAGCTTTTCTGACACACCTCCAGCACCAGAAAGCTTTGCTGTTTGCAGTCTGCAGAACTGATCACTGCTCTTATTCCCTGGGCTTGTCAGGGTGGCTGTCAGTCTTCCCTGCCAAATCAACAGCCTGAATTTTTGGAGACTTGGGGCATTCCTCCAGTCTTGATTTCTTGTCTCCTCACATATTTCTCCATAACCCTGCTTTGGTTGTAGTCAGATGATCTGAAATTAACCCACATTCTTATGTCCAGCTGGAAATGGCAAAGGATTCATTTTCCCACCGTTTATGGGATGTGAAAAGCCTGTCTGAGCTGTCTGTTAAAATGGTGTGTTTCTCCTTCAGGCCCAAGGATGCCATTCGAGCGCTGAAGAAGAGGCTGAATGGAAACAAAAATTACAGAGAGGTCATGCTGGCGCTGACGGTGAGTGGGGGCAGGCTGGAATGCTTCAAAGGGCAGAACCCTTTTGTCATTTTCCTCTTCCTGGCACTCTCTTGAATGTACACACTATTTCCTTTAACAGCCACTGCTCTGCCCTTTTCTTCTCTCCAACTGCCTCCTCACTTCCTTGGGGAGAGCTGCTGGAAGCTTTGCATAGTGGTTTTCCAACTCAATTGATTTCTGCTTCTTTTCGTGGCTCTTATTCATCCCAAGTACTGACTGAGGAGAGTTAAAGTGGCTCAAATGGGTCTGTTACTCTTTGAGGTTTTCCTTTCTACTCTCATTTCCCTGTGTCCAACCATTCCTCCACCCCAAGGCAGCAGCTGTGGACGTATCTGCAAGTAAGGATGATGAACTTGCCATATTTTCAGCTTCATAAGTAGCTGATGCACAATTTCCCTTGTGAATGAATCTCTGTAGGAGACAATGCATTAATTTATGCTGATCTAATTTCACTCAATAAAGTGTAAATTATATTCTGTGCATTCAGACAGCACTGCTAAGGTGTGGGATAATTTAGCAGTGACCTTTCCTGCTGATGGCTTTAGCTGGAGCTTTCCTGGGTAGTGCAGCCCTCCTGAGTGGGGTGCTGGGCTGGCTCTGGCAGTAGCTAGATCGAGTTATCCTGCTGTGGGGAGGTGATCTGCATGATTCTTTCACAGAGCTCTTGTTGCATCTCCCTGACGAGGCGTGACCGTACTTTCTGTCTTCTTGCCATTTCCTATCCTGGATTGTCATTTTGACAGATTACCAAAGTCCAAACCATGAGATTATCCATTGTGCAGGAAAGAGCAAAATCCATCAGGAATGAGCCCGTGTCATCATGGCTGATGAAAGTGGCTGAAGGAGGAGAGTAATTACAGATTCCTGGGTACAGAGCCGCAGTGGTTATTAGGCATGGCTGTAAGGAGAAGTGACGCGTTGGATTTATCTCCATGCTAATCATGTTCTTCAGAGAGAAATCAACAGCTGTTCTTCCATGGCAGTTGAATGGCAAGTGGAAGGTGCCTCCAGCTAGGTTGCAGGGGGAAAATGTGTCAAAGTATAACCTGTCAGAGCATTCACAGGGGAGTGTTTTAAATGAGTGAAGATCATTCACCTGAATTCCCAGCTCTAAAACATGGCTTATAGCTCGGAGCAACTGGGTCCAGCTGTGTTCCAGGCACATAGAAAATGGTGGAGTGGCACAGCACGATAATATCTCACTGTGACAGGATGTCCTCTGTCTTACCTGCTCCTGATGTGCTGCTGTGTACTTGGCTGTTCAGCTGCACTGGCTGGAAAGTCCTGCTTTGAAGACAAAGAAACTGTCTATTTCTTTACCTTGAAAACAGGAAAGATGGATCACAAAAATGCCCAATATGTTAACAGTGGGTGAGGTACAGCTGAATGTGTGTGTAGAGGAGTTTTTTGGCAAAACTGGGGAAGAAGAGAAGTAGTAAGAGTATAAGTGTAATCTCCCCTCTATCTGCTCGCCCTCCCATCAAAAAATCTAAAGTAAATTAAAAAATCAGGTGCTGTGTGTGTGATCAAGCTTTGTTCCAACAATGAATGTTGGGTTTCTTTGTGTGCGTAGGTGTTGGAGACCTGTGTGAAGAACTGTGGCCATCGCTTCCATGTCTTGGTGGCAAACCGTGACTTCATCGATGGAGTTCTGGTGAAAATCATCTCACCCAAGAACAACCCCCCCACTATAGTACAGGATAAAGTCCTAGCACTGATTCAGGTACACAGCTTGTCTCTGCTTCCATATGTTGCTGCCTGAAATAAGGACTGTCTGCTTCGATGCCACGCATCACTAAACATGCTGTCATCGTTAAAAATATGGCAGGTTTTTTATATATAAACTCAAACAATATATCCAGATTGGTGGGGAAAAGCAGACATGTACACACATAGATATTTTATCCAGGGAGGGCTGTCTGGAGTCTAGTTAGAGAGGTACCATGCTAAAACAGGAGGATTTCATAAAAGGTAAATAGATGCTTTTGCAATTTAACAGTCATATCTAGAAGCTGGAGACTTGCCTCGGTGATGAGCTTGTCATCTGAGACCAGGAGATTTCAGAGGATTGTGCTTTTGGTGGCAGCTGCAGAACACTTGCCTTTCTGTGGCTGTTTCCCTGACCGGAAAATGGAGCTGTTTCCCTCCATTTGAAAGCATTCTGCATTCCTTTCAAAGATGCTTATAGAAAAGTAAATGACCATATAGGAATTAAAATGGTTTTGGTGTCTTTTCTGTGGTTATTGTGCAGTAAAAGCACACTGTCAGATCCTTGCCTGCAGTGGGAAGTTCAGCCACGGGCCTGTCTGCCACTTCTCCTTCTGTGCAGCACAACAATAAACAGCCGTGTTAATTCCACAAACCATTAGCCACACATGAGGAAACACTGGTGCCTGCCTGGAGGAAATCTGACAATTATAGGAAGCTTTATCACTAAGCTTCCACAGGCTACTGCATACACCAGAGACTAAAAGACACTGCGTATTTAAAATGATATAAACCTGCTGCAGTGTTCCTTGTGGGGAGGTATTTACAAATGCACAGCATCATTTGCCAGATATACTTCTGATTTTTATGGCAAAGCATGCACTTGGATTTCTGCTGCTTTATTTCTTATTTGGATACAGGGATAGGACATCCTTAGAGCATGACAATGTAAATAAGTGATTTTCAAACAGGAAATAGGTAGGATAGTGGAATTAATGGGCATTGAGTTGGGGTCTGTGGGGTCCCTTTATTTCTGGTGTATGATTTTGTGGCTTTTCAAAAAAATAGCACAAAATTAATGAAATTATTAAAAGCAATTCTTGTGCATCTGACTGAGCCCTCAGGTTTCTCCCTCCCTTGGTGGGAGAGTGGATGCATGCAGTGACCAGGAGATGAGGTTGAAAACTGTCTCATAAAGACAAACTGGGTGTGTTTCCATGTTATTTTAGGGGTTGGTTTTGCTGGGCTCTGGGTTTAAATGGATTCCCAGTGGTGAATGCAGCTAAGATGGGAGTGTTTGTAACATAATCAGAAAGCCACAGTCATTGCCTCAGTGTATTAAACAGAGCTTTATCTGAGGAGACTTAGTGCAGTAGAGCTAAAAGCCTCACTCTGGGTACTAAATGCCTTTTGATATAAAAAGCCTGCAAATGATGAAGGTTGCCTGTGGGTGGGTTCTGTATGTGTCTCTTTAGCTGGAGGTGGCAGGGGACTTTGTTTTCCAGATTGCCTAAGAAGTTTGGAAGAGTGATGGCAGCCACTCATCCCAGGTGCCCTATGGACACACCCCCCCAAAATACCCCATGACAGCTTCACTCAGCTCAGGCTGTGCTCTGGGGTTGGAGTTAACCCTGTCCCAGAGGGCTGATCTCAGCTTTGCCCCACCAACATTGTATTTATCCCTTTCTATATCCGTTTTTTTTTTTTTTTTTTTTTAATTGGGGAATTAATAAGAACAGAAATGAGAGGATTAATAGCCCAGACTGGGAAGCATGGAAGAGGATTGTACAAACAGCACACTTCTTCAGGCACACAGCTGGGAAATTCATGGGCTTTTCCATAAAAAGGGGAGATAAAGCTGCCATCCAGTTTCTTATCTAGAGACTTGTTTTGAGATGTTGAGCATCTTGTGTCTCTTTCTCAACCTGAAAATTAGCATATGTTACACAGTGCTTATCCCTCCTTCCTCACCCTGCTAGGAGGCCTTGGAAATATTCCTTGTGTGTCTCTGGTAAGAGCTGGCCTGTCACCCAGTGTCCAAACACTGGCATGGTCCCCTATTTAGGGGGCTGATTTACAATGGTATTTAAATGACCTGTTTGGGCACGCTGAGGTTCCAAGGGGGATTTATCCTGAAGTATCTACATTTGATAGTCTGGCCCAAAGTTTTAGAAGCTCTGAATTCCATCTCCCCTCTGTCCTACACGTGTTTGGACAATGGGCAGGTCTCCTAAGCTCTAGTGTATCTCCTTATCCATAAAGCAGAGCTGATATTGCAGCTGCCTGGTTGGGTTGTAAGCTGTCTAGGACAGGGATTGTCTTACAATGTGTGTAGACAGCACTTAGGACAATGGTGCCTGTCCTGCTTGTGACCTCTGAGACACACTAGTGTAGATAATGCTCCCAGCTCAGGTGAAGAAGAATACAAATGGAAGTGTCTCCTTTCTCCAGGAAGAGAATTGCAGGAGAGAGAATATTTTTAAAAGGTGGAGTGCAGATGAAATGAGATCATTTTGCAAAATCCACAGGAAGCCAGTGAAAGAGGGGATGCATTAGTGTTTCCTCGTGGACAAATAAGCTTCACTAAAATCTGGGGACAGAATGCAGCATATTTTTGCCTCCAACCTTCCTTTGAGTGATGATTATTAAATAGAACATCCCTTGCCTAACACTTTTCACTTTTGCTTGCAAATAGAGTTGAAGTGCTGAACACCATTATGTAGAAGCATCATTCAGGTGGCTTCTGATGTAAATTGAAAAGGCAGTGAAATGGCAAAGGTGGAGTTACTTGTGCAGTCAAAACCTCCATCAGAATTGGGAATGTTTTGGAAGGTCAGTTCCAAGGAAACAATGGCTGTGTGCTGTCAGAGCTGTTTTCTCTGGCTCAAGCAGGGCTGTTTGGACTTGCACTGCATCAGAGCAGTTGATGCAGTTAATTTACTCTTAACAAAGCTGAGAAGCAAACCCAGGATTGTCTGCTTGCACCTGATAATGGATTGTCTCCTGGGCACGGATGGTAGGAAATGCTCTCTTAGAATTGAACAGGATAGGAATGCAAGTTAAAAATTAATATTATTTTTTATCTTACTTTTCTATCTTGGATTTCTGTCCTCTCAAATATAAAAAATGGCTCAAAGAGCTTTTAAAGTAAAAATAGTCAAAGAACTAGTGTAAAAGTGATGACTAAATGAGTTAAGTTCTTAGCCCACGTGCGTCTCGCAGTAGTTCAGGATCCCCCCTGCTCCACACATGTGGGGGTTTGTGGAATGCTTCATTTTTTAATTGAGTCATAATATTTCAGTTTTTCCTTCCTCTACCTTTTTAATATTTGGTTCATTTCCAGCACAAGTGAAAGGGGTTGAGGCTTTTAGCATACTGTGCTCCCAGCAGCTTCGTGAGTGCAGGAGGCTGGCTAGCCAAGAGAGGCACTTAGTACTCCCACTGAAGGAAAAGCTCAAATGTGAATTGAAGTCTTTTTAGACACCAGAGAATTCATGCAGGAGAGATATTATGAATGTTCTGGCTGTGGGAATTTCTCTCTTTTAAACTCATCCTTTGTGCCACACTGGGGTGTCTGGAGTGTTGGATATGCTCTGTCAGAGCCCAGGCATCGTTAGTTCTGCTGCTCAGGGGACTGTCTCTTTCACAGGACAAGAACCTCAGAAAGGACCTTTTTTAAAATTTAAGTCTGGTCCAAATAAAACACTGAAGATTACTTGATGGCTGTGTTTTTCCTTTGGCAACAAATGAGGATGTTTCACAAAGTGAATGGAGATTACTTGTGATTGTACAGCTTTGTGAATTTTGGTTAGATTTGTTGATTTTTTCACACAGACCTTTTCTGGTACAATATGCCAGAAAAGATCAGCATCAATCACTGCTGAGGAGAGGAGATGGGAAGAGACTTTCATGTATGTTCACAGATTTTGATGATGTCAGGGGCTACTCACAGCTGCTCTGCACTGGGTTCCTGTCTGTTTTATATCTGAATAAAATGCATGGGTGACTGTCTTAATATTTGCAGGACCTTTTAGACCAGGTCTGATGATTCCAGTTTTCCTTTGAAGCTGAAATCTATGAAAGCTTTTCCAGTCAGTATCTGAGGTCAGGGTGGGGCTGGAGCTTCATTTGGAAGGTTTATGGATAATCCCTCGTGTTTTCCAGGCTTGGGCTGATGCCTTCCGAAGTAGCCCCGATTTAACTGGGGTAGTGCATATTTATGAAGAACTCAAGAGGAAAGGCATCGAGTTCCCCATGGCAGATCTTGATGCTCTGTCTCCAATACACACACCACAGAGGGTAAGCTGCACCCTTGCAATTCCAAGGGTGTTTTCCCAGGATGTCTAAGTAGTTGGATAACTACTTGTTTTTCCCCTCCCATTTCTCTGAATTTGGCTCATTTTCTCACTCCTGGAAGGACATTTTAATAGTGAAAGGGCATGTAAGAGGGGCATAATACAGACTGATAAGCTATCTCTTCCCTTGAGTCAATCATCAGTCTGAGAAGTTGTAAAATGTTACATTTAATCTTGTACCATAAAACCACCAAACAAATGCAACTAATTTGTTCAAAGAGAGCTCAGCAGGATTTATAATTTGAGATTTACTTCTTTTGCTCAAAAGTGTGGCTGCTTCTGTTGGTGATAACCCTGAGCCAAGGTCTGCCTGTCTATTAGGGGTGTACAGAGTCTGAATCTCTCTGATCCCACAGTAATGTGAGAACTTTACACCTCTGGAAAGTTAGGTCTGGAAAGTCGACAGAACTGCTGCTTGGAAGTAACTTAATGATCACAGGTGTTCTGATTATTCACTCTGAAAACAGAAGTTAATGAATCTTTGAAGCAGCAAATGCAAGTGATCAAGGACTGAGAGATTACAATTCATGTGTCAAGGTTAATTAAATTCAGTATCTACGTATCACATCATTTTTTGGAAGCCTGAAACTTAATTCCTAGTTTAAAAGAATTTATAATTATTTCTCTTTGGCACTTGTTTTTATTTTGCTTCTCACTTTTCTTATAAAACTAAATGGACTTAAATGCTTGTGGATTGGGTCAAAAGAGATGGGCATGGAAGATTTTTGGAGCTGCCAGTCTTTTCCAGTAGCTGCACTGACCTTTCCCACAATGTGCAATTATGTTCTATATTTGAGCCTGTTTGGCCTGAGGTTGCTGACAAAGCAAGTGCTGTCCCAGCTCAGCTTTTGAACTCCTGTCTTTCTGATGTGGCAGAGTGTTCCTGAAGTTGATCCTGCAGCAAATATGCACAATTCCCAGTCTCAGCAAAGGATGAGCAGCAGTTCTTACTCCTCGTCCTCTCCAACGGCCTATTCTGCTCCTCAGGCCCCAGCCCTGAACGTGACTGGTCCCATCACTGCTAACTCTGAACAGGTATTGGCATGTTGATTCTTTTGAGTGGGACTCTTTCAGCAAATCAAATTAGAAACTAATTTGCAGAGGAACTTTCATTTTAACCCTTTGGACTTTGTCTCCTAGGTCTGGCTGTACTTAGTAACCATTCTTCCTGTTATACTGTAAAATCTGGGCTGGACAATGCATGTGTCTCTGTGGCCTGGTAATGGCAGCACAATCTGCTGTTCCAGCCCTCTCAGCAGTATTTTAGCAGTTATTCCCATTAGCCCCTCTCCTTTCAAGGCACAAAATGTCTTGCAGATGCAGGAAGTCAAGCCCTTGCAAATGCCCTAATAGAGGATTTTCTTTTCTCCCTGCAAAATTATAACTTCAGAGACAAATATTCTACTTAAAATATGTACATCTTTCCCCACACTGGAATGAGGCACCACAGCCAAGGTCTGGCTTTAGGTACTGTTTGCAATTACTTCCCTTCCATACAGACTCAGCACATCTGGGTTTGTGATGATAATTCTTCTCTTTTTCTCTTCCTTTTCTCCTGGGTAAACTTTTTATCTCTTTTGGTTTTTCCCTGCTAAAATGTCTGGAGCCTGAGATATCAAGTCAGACAGAACCAGAGATATCTCAAAGTCAGTTCTTGAAAATGAACTGCTTCAACTAAAAGATTGTGCAGTGTTTTGCTGTCTTGTTACCCCAATTTAGATTGCCCGGCTGCGCAGTGAGCTGGATATTGTTCGTGGCAATACAAAAGTGATGTCTGAAATGCTGACAGAAATGGTACCTGGACAAGAGGATTCCTCAGACCTTGAGTTACTCCAGGTAAGTTCCTAGAAAATATGATTCTGATCCTTTCTGTGCTTGTGTTTCTCTGGGGTGTGTTTTGTTGTGCTCACTTCACAGCCCATGCTTGCATTCATAATGGATCTGGGCTGTGCCTGACCCTGGCAAGTGCCATCATTTGATTTTCTTCATTTGTTAGAGCTTCCAGAGACAAGGATTTCCTGACTTCCCTTGAAACTTGTTCCAGTGCTTTCCTCTTTGTGTAGCTAGAAATTTTTCCCAATGTTGAATATCAGGTCTCCTTTACCACTAAGAAACTTAGAATTGCCACAGGTTCTGTAAGCCCTGAGCATTCCTGCTTCTTTTATATCCCTCATCACCACTTGTACAGTGTCAAAACATTCCCAGTCACCATGCAGGAAAAAACACTCTGTGTTTCCATCTGGACCAAAGAATGCTAAAGATCTGTGGGTTCTCTGCCACTTGAAATCTTATCTATGAACTGATTGTCTTTCCAGAAGATGTGTTTTCCTGAAGGTGTGGTGTCTTAAGGCAGGTGCTCAAGTGAGGTGCTGTGGTGTCCAGAGGGCTAGACTGGGTAATCAGGAGTGATTTCTCTGCAATCCAGTGCAGCACTGTGCATCTCAAGAAGGAAAACAGTATAAATTGAGCTCATGCCTCAGGTTTGACACCTATTTCCCAAGGCTGGTGGTCATGGGGTGGCCTTTGGGCTGAGGAAAGTCACAGAGTCCCACAGATGAGGAGCACTGCAATCTGACATTCCAGCTGCTGCCCTTAAGGTGGGATTTGCCTTCCCACACATTCAGAAATATCCTTCTGTTCTGATCCTCCAGCAGGGAGGATGGGCTCCCACAGCAGTCCATTCGGAGGAAGGCAGGGAATTGCTCTCTGTGATACATCAGAGTTTGAAATCCATCCAAAACCTGGTCTCTCCCATGCAGTGGCATTGTGTGTTTGTCTCAGAGCCACCATGGCAGCTGATGAGAGGCTCTGCAATAAAGAGCCTTTCAGTTACTGCCCATTTGGGTCGAGCTGCTCAAAACAAAAGCAGCTTCCAGGAAACCATGACAGGCCGAAATCGAACAGTTTGCTTACACTGAGAAACAACCACCAGCATCTTGACAGTGTAACCTTAGAGCACAGCTTTAAGGTGAAAGAACTTGATCATAAAATGGAGTGACAGCAGTGATTCTTTACTCCAGCTGGTTCCCTTCTGTGACTGATGCAGCCTAAATCTGAATCACAGAGCTGGGGAGAGCCCATTTTTGATCACAAAGGCTGGTTAGCCTTTTGAGAGCTCTGAGCTGGGTACTGCATGCAAGGACTCCTTGCTTTGAGGTTTATATAGCCCTCCTCCTTAAATGATTCCTGACATTTTCTCCAACCATCAAATGTAAACAGCCTGTGAGAGAGCCAGCTCTGAGCAGAATAGATAGGTACTGTCAGCCCTCTCGGAAAGGCAGCAAACAAACCTCTGAAATGTCACAATCTGCTTCCAAAGTGATGGGATCAAAACTGACATTGGAGAACACATTCCTCAAGCTGTTAAGGCAGCTGGATTGCACTAGGTGAAATTTATCCAGAGCTTAGGATGTCAGACCATGCAAGGAAAACAAACACATTTTTGCTTTCATCCTGAAGGTTGTGTACCAACAAGTCATCCTTGTTTAGTGCTGAATTTTTGCTGTGAAGTGGAGCTGGGAGGAGTGGAAGATGACAGAGGGACATGCTTTTGCTGGAATGTGTCAGTGCTTATTGAAGTAAAACCGTTGGCCTGATCAGAGGCACCCTGCCATACGTCATGTTTCTTCTTGCTGCTCTCCTCAGCAGACCAGTTTGACCTTTGGTCTTGAGGCCTTTCAGGACTACAGAATTCTGCTAAGTATTTGGTGATGGAGGAGATGTCCTGGAAGCGTGAGAAGTCCTGGTCTAGGCAAACTGAAATCTAGATTTCTTGATGACAGGCTTTTAAAATAAATGCCCTCCCTCTGCATTCCTTAAAATGTTCTTCTGAAACTCCCCATTGCCTTTGTGCAGTCTCTTGTCAGTGCACTTGCTCAGTGGAAGGGAACATTTCTGTGTGTCTCAGTGCTGGAGGGTGTGTGAAACACTCACCTTTTCATGCTCCTGCTCCTTGATTTGTCCTTACCCTCATGTTCTCTGAAGCTGGTAAGTTCTCATCCTAGCACACACTTAGTATTTGTGGTAGCCCTGATGAGCCTTTTTTCCCCCCACATGTTCCATCTTACACATCATTTAGTTTTTAAGGATGATACTGCCAGAAAGAGCAGATTGAATTTTCCTTGAAAGCTCTCTTCTGGGAAGGTGTTGTATTAACATGTTTTATTCTTAAAACAGATGACTAAAATACAGATATTTATTTTCTGAAGTACTCAGAGTTAAAGAAGAATCAGGAAGTTGAATTGTGAATAGGCTCTCAAGGTTTTATGCCAGCATCTCTTGAAGGGCGTTTGATTAGATGTGCTTTTGGGTGACATTTAATCATGCAAAGATAAACTTGTCTTAGTGTTTCTCAGTTGGGGGATATATTTGGCTGTGAACAGAGCTCAACTAAATCTACTTATTGCTTGTTGCTTATCAGACTGTGTGTGCACAATGCATTCCTCCTAGGAGCTGAACCGAACCTGCAGAGCCATGCAGCAGAGAATTGTGGAGCTTATCTCGCGAGTGTCCAATGAAGAAGTCACAGAGGAGCTGCTGCACGTGAATGATGATTTAAATAACGTCTTCCTCCGATATGAGAGGTGGGGCATCTCTCCCAGCAACCATTTACATTCATTCAGGGTTTTCACATAAGAATAAAATAGGTCAGTTGGTGAAATTGGGCCTTCTGGGCCAAGGGTCTAACATGACACAGAGAACCAAACCACAGGAACCATTTACACAGTGTTTTTATGGCCTTTTATGGTAACATTCCTGTTTCAGTTGATTCTTTTAATACTGTGATTTTTTTTTTTTTTTTGTGCTATGCATAGAATTTTTGTAGGGCATATCCATAAAATGCAAGGCAACCTTGTGAAAACGCTCGAGTCTGCGAGTCCCTGTTGTGCAGGGCTGTACAGGTGTAGAGACCTGGGACCAAAAATAGCACAGCCACAGTCACTAGTTCCCCTGCTAGCCCAGGCTCTGCACAAATCTCTGTGCTGCTTCCTTGCTTAGGGAGGCTCCCATGAGCTCTCTCTGCCCTCTGATCTCTGAGCTCTTCAGTCCCAGTGCTGGTGCAAGGGGAGCTGCCTGAGGTGGGTGAGAGCATTGAGCATGCAAAGGGTTTGTTTTAAAGCAACACTAAAAATCTTGAAAAACAAAAAAAGCCTGTCTGTGCACAGCTAATGTTTCGAAGAGCTGCTGTGCAGGAATCATCCCCAGGGACAGGACTTGGGGCACAGGACTTTCGACATGTCAGACAAAGGCGCTGTCAGGCACATCTGCTGCAGGAGGTGACACGTGATGCTGCAGTCTTGGGAAAGTTTAATCTTCCCCTTAATGACAGGCCTGGGGAGTGAGGCACCAAAGAGTACCCTTTGTTCCTTGCTCTTAGCACAGGGCTTTGTTTCTCAAGCCTTTAAAAATAAATTAGACTCTAGATCTGTGAATATGTGCTGTCACGGCAAAGGCTGCAAAGACGACTCGGTGCCCTCGATTTTGCCTTTGATTTCGTCGTTCAGAGGAGATGGGGCAAACTTTGAAACAAACGCTGGCTTTTTGTGTGAAATGGTGTGTGTTTCATGCACAAGCAGGGTTCTACAAGTGGCAGAGTGTAACTATCACTGAGGTTTAGTCTGGTCACCCTTAATATTTTTTCTATTTCCCCCCCATCTGCGACTTTGCTGACTGTGGCTGATGTGTTTGCAGTCATTATTCATGAAAAGGGAGCTGAGTGATGTTAGCAAGCCATTTGTGGTGGAATAGCTGCACTGGTCTGAGCATTCAATAAATTCCAGTTCCTCCTCTGCTATTCCAAAAGCTCCCCATCCATCATGCTGATTTCTAGCACAGGGACCAAGCTCTGTTAGTGACTCAAGCAGGAGCTCTGGCCTTTGCTGTGAAGCCTTGGGATGTAAATGAACAGAATCCTTTTGGTGAGAAATGAGGTGGGAGGTGTCTTAGGTTTCCAGCAAAGGGAGTTGGATTTCCAGTAATAGCAAACACCCACAGTTTCCTAAAATTGAAATTTGGGCCTGAATTTGGTTTTGCTGCCTTTTAAGTCTGTATTTTCCTCTGTTACATTAAGAAAACATTTTAGTTTGCGTGACATTCCCTGTTGTATTTTGTCCATCTGGGAGAAAACCCGTAGGACTATATGAATATTATGGGCTTTTTGCTGGAAAGAGAAACTGCTTCTGAAACTACTTTGAAAAATTCAAGCCTCCAAGAAATCATGGTGCTTTTCCTCGGTGAGGAATGAGATCAGTCTGGCCTCAGACAGGCCATGGGAGCAGGCAGTTCCCCTGCTGTTTTGAGTTCATAGAATCACAGAATGGTTTGGGTTGGAAGGGACCTTAAAACTCATCTAATCCCACCCCCTGCCATAGGTGAGGACACTTTCCACTAGACCAGGTTGCTCAAAGCTCCATCCAGCCTGGCCTTGAAGACTTTCATAAAAGCTGGGTTTAGGTTTGTGGCCCCAGATGTACAGAGTAAAGAAGAGAGCAGAGCTTGACTAACCCGACATCTTCTCCTTAGAAGTACAAAGGTTTTATCCAACATCATTACTTTTCCTTGTTGGAAAGTACCAACCTATTTGAGCATAGGCTGTGACCATCTTAGAGTTGTCTCAGGATGTTTTAAGCAGTGAATCTGCTGCCCATTGTCCCTCGTGCCACACACACATGGCTCCTCATTTACATTATTGCAGCAAGAGGGAGCTGGTAAGTGGGAGTGAGCCGAGCTGCAGTGCTTGGCTTGTTGAGCTGTGAGCATCAATCTTGCTGCAGTTCCTCCTGTCCCTTGGCTCACACAACAGTCTGTCACAAAGCACTTAATGATTAAACCCCCCCCCCCAAACCAAAAGACAAATCCTGCAGTGTTTTTCAAGCATGTTTGTGCTGCAAGATCAGATTAGTCAACTTAAAATCCACCTTTGCCAAGAGTGCAACTTCTCAGCAATCCTCCCTTTGTCTTGGCTTGGAGTTAAAGCTTTCAGGCTTCCCTTTGGAGCCAGAGAAAACTAAGTTCAGTGGCAAGGATGTCATGGCTTGGTTATAAACTCATGTTTTTTATTATTAATGGTGGCTTTGATAATCTGTGTTGTGGTTTTTTTCCCTGAACAGATTTGAACGATACAGATCGGGACGCTCAACACAGAACGCCAGCAATGGAGTAAGTACTCACTCCTTTGATTCTCTCACACCAGCTGTGGTACTATCAGTAGTACCAAACCTCACTCCTTTGATTCTCTCATACCAGCTGTGGTACTATCAGTAGTATCACACCTCACTGCTTTGATTCTCTCATACCAGCTGTGGTACTATCAGTAGTATCACACCTCACTGCTTTGATTCTCTAATACCAGCTGTGGTACTATCAGTAGTATCACACCTCACTGCTTTGATTCTCTCATACCAGCTGTGGTACTATCAGTAGTATCACACCTTCTACCTGCCCAGCCCTGTGTCCTGCCTGTACTGGCCAATGGTAGATGCCAGGAAAATTAAGAATGTGGCAAATCCCAAGGGACAACTTTTAGCTCAGGAAGTCACTTCACAGTAAAACATCTCTGTGTTTACAATCCTTGATGGATTTTCATTCCTCTATTAACTTTTTTGATTGCTTTTGAGTCTGTGTGGACTTTAGGAGTTCACAATGTCCTTAAGCAGTAAGATCCACAGTTTCACTATACATTTTTGCATATTTATTTTGCATTTATATATAACAAATATTTTGTTTACATTTGATCAAGTCACTTAATGATTTTTGTTTGCTTCACCTAATTTTTCTTCACTGTGTCTTACAATACCACTGTTCAGGTTAATTTTCTTCCTGCCATTCATAATTTTAAGAACCACTCTTATCTCCTATTTAAGCAGCCCTTTTCCAGGCTGAAGAGTTCTAATTATTCTTTAAATGAAAATTCTTTTGTAGTTGTTTTATAGTGTTCAAGGTCTGAGTTCATGATGAATCTGTACTTCTATTATGTTTTCTCCTCTGCATTCATAACTATTTCCTCTGTTTACTGTGCTTTACCACTTCTGCATTGTGATGCAAACTTCAGCAAAGACTCTGTATTGACACTTGAGTCACAACAAAGAAGTTTTGTTTCTGAAAACAGTTTATACCTAATGTGGACAAGTGTGGTGTTTAATGTTGTACTGCAAGAAGAAATTTCTGGCATTTGTAACTTCTGTGTTTCTTGTGTCCTGACAGGTACTGAATGAGGTGACAGAAGATAATTTAATAGATTTGGGTCCTGGCTCTCCAGCTGTGGTGAGCCCAATGGTTGGGAACTCAGCACCTCCATCTTCACTTTCTTCACAGCTTGCAGGGCTTGGTGAGTGCCTGATCTAGAACAAGCTCTCCTCTACCTATTCATGTTGCCATGTGGCCTCCAAAAGGTTTGGGTATTTTGCTCGCAG
Source organism: Melozone crissalis (assembly GCF_028551555.1). Taxonomy (NCBI): domain Eukaryota; kingdom Metazoa; phylum Chordata; class Aves; order Passeriformes; family Passerellidae; genus Melozone; species Melozone crissalis. The sequence continues at coordinate 14,176,802 of NW_026535790.1, read as the reverse complement.
GGGGATTAGAAGGCATTCCCACTCTCTTGCACTGTGGCAATCTGCAATTAAGAACCAGCCTGGCACAGAGGGAGGGATTTATTAAGCAGAGGGAAGACTGATGGAGAGGGTGCAGGTGGTTGTTCATGGCAGAACTTGTACTACTACTTCTATTTCTGCTTAGTTATAGTTCTCTGGGAAATCAACCTGGTGATGTTCTTGATTCCCCTTCTACAAATAGTATTTGAAACCTTTGGGTGAAAGATTTTATGAAACTCTTGGGTGGTTTGCATTAAATCAAACCAAAGATTGTGTGGTTGGATCACTGGGTTTGACTGAAGGTTCTCCACCTCTTTCAGCACTGCACCAATACCATATCCCTTTGTTTGAAAGTGTTCACAGTCAGAAACTGAGAGGAACATTGTGGAGAAAACTACTGTCCATGCCCAAAATCTTGGACTGTGTTAGTGACCACTAAATGTCTCAGGATATTGGCAGCAGGTTCACACCAATTCCCAAATGCTGGCTTCTTGATGAGGAGCATTTATGCAGTGCTGCTTCCAGGATGAATTAGATAATCTCTACATTTTTCTTTTAAGAACACCTGATTAGCATCCTCCAGCCTTTCCTGAACAAAACTGTCCTCAGTGCTGCAGCTGTTAATGATGATGTTTGCCACCATAACAATAATAATAACCATAACAATATGGTTTGTTTTTTCACTGGTTCACTATTTTTTCTCCTCTGGTTGCAGACTTGGGCACAAACAGTGTCAGTGGCACACTCAGCTCCCTCCAGCACAGTAATCCTCGTGATGACTTTGACATGTTTGCACAGACAAGAGGCAGCTCTTTGGCTGACCAGAGAAAGAAGTAAGTTGGAGTTTGTCTTCAGCACTGAGTCATGGCACTGCTGTTTTCTAAGGGCATAAGTATGAAACTTCTTGACTTCAGACTGAAAAAGTAATTTTGGTGTATGTTTTTGTGCTTTTAATCCAATCCCTATCCTTTTGGTTGTTATTAATATGAGCAAGTGGAGAAGTTCTTGCTGCTGGACAGAGCAGACTGGCTGGGTGCTGACTGTCTTAGTTAATGAGCTCACTGGAAACTTGGAAGTGTGCTTGCCTTTACTTCTGCCTTCTCCTAAGGCTTGTCATCCGATCCACCCATGTTTGAGATACAGGAGCAGAAGGGTCCTTCACCTGAAGGTCATGGATGTGCTTTGGTGGCTGAATTACTGTCATCAAAGGCTTGGAAACAGAATTACCATCCAGTTAACTCTCCTTTTGGCCCCAGTCAGACTCTCACAGGCTGTCAAGGCAGTGTAGCTTGCCTGGCTTCATGCTACCCCTAATTTGTTTATATGCATAGGGCTTGCATCTCTAGAGCTGCAAATCTGACACTTTCAAGGACATTTAACAGGTCAAATTATTTTAATGTAAAATAAATCTATGCACTTATTAAGAAATCCTTTGATCCCTGTCAAGTGATCTTCAATAAAAGACACACTCAGGTATTTTTCTTCCATATATTATTTCTTGCCTCCTGGCTTCAGACATTAGAGGAAGCAGTCAGAACATCATCAATATTTTGTCTCAAGCTAAGAAATGCTGTTAAATAGTTTATCAAAAATTCAGAAAACTTGAGCCTACAAATTTATTGGGCTCTTTTATTTGCAGTTATCAATATAGCTATTGGTACTGCCTCAGCCATGGTATCAGAAGAAATTCTGTCATATAGAGGGATAAACCACCACAGGAGATTTTGGGCTGAGAGCCTTAATGTACAGTTAGAAAGGAGAGGCATTGCAGGAGAGATCTAATCAAGGTCCCTCTGTCTCTTGTGCTAAATGAAGCACAAAACTACTCTTCCCACCCGTACCTAATGGAACAAGGAGCACAGATCATCCGTGATTTCACAAGGGAGGATTGCTCTGCCTTCCCTGGATTGTGCACTGTATAAACAGAGCATCAGGGAGGAGGAGAGGCATGAGTGTGACTTGCTGTGGTGTGTAGGTGACAGCTCTGGGTGTGAGAGCTCTGGGTGCTGTCACAGCTTGGGAGAAGGCAGCAGGAGGAGGAGAGAGGGCTCCCCCTGCTCAGCAGCCCCTCCCAGGAGCAGATTTCTGGGCACGTGTTTGTGTCTGCTGCAGCTCATGGTTCACCACTGTGCTCAGGGAGATGCTGCTGCTGCTGCCTCTGTCACCTGACTGCTGCATGTCCCTTTTGCATTGCAATTTAAGAAGCTTTTAACAGCTCTGTAAATAGTGCATTTCTTTGTCTGCTTCACTGCAGTTGCTTCATTTCATCTCTCTTTGAGTCTCGCTCTGCCTCCCCCCGATGCACACGGCAAGGTCAGGCTCCAGATGTCATCTCCAAGTCTTTGTTAAACATAATCTGCAATCAGGCCTCTTTTCACAGTCCCCCACTTGCTCCTGGACATTCTTAGGGTGCCTCGTGACCTGTTTGCCTGCCTTTCATAATGCTGATCTTACTCTCTTTGCTTCAAGGTGCTTTCCAAAACTGATGGGTGGCCTTTGTACAGAGCAAGCTCCTCTCCTTGGGGTACACACAGTATTCTTGGGGTGCACACAGTACCCTCCAAGTCTTGTTAAGAAAAAGAATTTGCTTTCTGGTTTCCAGGGGAGTAAATCAGGGTATCCAGGGTATTATTCTCCTATGAGGAAAGGCTGGGAGAATTGGGATTGTTCAGCCTGGAAAAGAGAAGGAATTGGGGTGACCTAATTCAAATACCTGAAGGGAGCCTACCAGAAAGATGAGCAGAGACTATTTACAAGGGTCTGGAGTGACAGGACAAAGGGGAATGGCTTCAACCTAAGAGCGTTTGAAGGGCTAAATTGAATATAGGGAAGAAATTCTTCCTTGTGAGGGTGTTGAAGCACTGACACAGGTTGCCCAGAGAAGCTGTGGCTTCCTTATCCCTGGAAGTGTCCAAGGCCAGATTGGACAGAGCTTGGAGCAACCTGGGATGGTGGAAGGTGTCCCTGCCCATGGCAGGGGTGGAATGAGAGGATGTTTTAACATCCCTTCCAACCCAGGCCTTCCTTTGATTCCATGACTGCTGATGGGTGACTGCTGGAGTTTCTTGCTAGTTCTGTGGTTTGTTCTTCTCTTCCAGCGTGACATACGAGGACCCACAGGCTGTCAAAGGACTGGCATCTGCCCTGGATGTCCGGAAACAGAACACAGGAGGGGTAGGTCACAGCTCTGAGTTTTGTTATCCACGTGGAATCCAAGCTGGAGGTGGATGCTTTGACTGAGCTTCTCATTCTGTATTCCAGCAACGTGGTAGTAATGGCTATTTTGAATTGATATCTGGGAGCAAGTACTGTCTCAGTAATGATCTCTAAAGGGATGCTGCACTTCTGTCTAAAAGACTTGAGAATCATAGTGGGTAAATTCTCCTGTGTCCTTGCAGCCTGTCTGTGGAGTCCAGCTCTTTGCCTGGAATCACTGCCGAGGAGAATTAAGTGGGGAATATCCTGTGAACACTGATGTGCCTTGGCTTGGTTTGGTTTTGCTTATGAAAGTCTTAATCTCCTAGACTTTGCTTCAAGTGCATGGATACACAAGTTACAGGGAGAGAAATGATGCAGACTTTTAATGCTTCACATTCCTTGCCATAACTGCCCTTGCTTGCAGCCTGTTCTGTCTGCCCAGGGCAGGCTCTTGCTCTCTTGTGTGGGCAGAAGAGCCCCATGTGCTGTCACCTCACAGCAGCTGACACTTCAAACACGGGTGAGAGAGCTTGGGCATCTTTGTCTGCATCCCTCGCTGAAGGCAGAAGTGAAGGAGCTTTCAGATCATCCCCCGACCCCCTTCCACCACCCTGCTTTTAAAAACTCTGCTGCTCTTTTGTACACAGCTGTGTGGGAGGTTTTAGAGGACAGAGCCAGAGCCTTTTCCAGTCCAATTTTGGGCTGTGATGACCACTAGGGAGCACGGCAGAGCCAGCATAGCACGGGAGAGCCAATGCAGTGTGCACATGCCTCTCACCATGGGAGATTTGCCTCCCCATGCCTTGGCTGATCCCACCCTGGTTCTTTCATGAAGTGGGAGTGCTCTGGGCAGCTGGCATGCCTGGCAGCTTGTGCTCCAAGCCAGGGGGAATTTGTGTTGGGAGCCAGCTGGGGTCAGATCACAGCTGCCTGCCTGCCCAGGCCATCATTCAGTGGGAGCAGGGCCTCAGCTCTCACAGAGCATCCCCCACCCCACAAACCTGCCTGCTTCTTCCTGTCCCTGTCCTCCTGCAGGAAGGGGAATTTATAACCAGGTCAGCCCCATGACTAGCTGGAGCTCAGCCCCACAAAATCTCATGGCAGCAGTACTGAGGGAAAAGGGGGAGCCTGAGGAGGCAGGGGCAGAAATATTGTTTCACAGGAATTCCTGAATCCAGCGTGACATCCCAAGCCTCCAGGATCACTGAGCTGTTATTGGCAGGACCTGGGGAAGGATTTGAGATCCTGCTCTTTGTTCCTGGCTAACCAAATGCAAGGGCCTTGCATTTATCTGGTCAAGAGGGCTGTATCCCCCAGTGGCCTCAGGGTCATGTCTTTATTTATTAACACTTCCCTTCCCAGCCAGTTCTGCTTTAGGCACCAGCACAACATGTCATTCACACCAGCAGAGCTGCTGCTCTGCCCCAAGTGCTGTCAGTTCAAAGGGCTGTGGCTAAGCTCATCTGAGGGTCAAAGTTTTTTGGGGTAAATGCCTTTTGGGTTGTGGAACTTGGGGCTATGAGATGTCGAGACTTTCAGCCTCTTTTCAAAGGTCCTGGAGACTGTAACGTGTAATCAGAAGAGCTTGTTTTGAAATGCAGTTGCTCTGGAATTGGTAAACACTTTTTCTCAACTGTTGTGAGGCTTGTGGGTGTCTCTTCTTAAAGGAAATAAAAATTAAACTCTCCTAAAGTTACCAGCCCCAGCATGTGGAGCAAAAAACTGGCAGTGCTCAGTAAACGAAAAGCCAGGCTTTAATTTGGGTAGAGCTAATTTAAGAACAGCTCTGGGGAGGAGCCAAAAGCTTTGCAACACATTCTTCACACACGTCTCGTTCCAGCACAGTTGTCCAGTGGCAGAATTCAGCACATCCGACGTTTCTAATGCAGTCATTCTCAGAATGGTCTGCAGAGACAGGGCTGATCACGTGGCATTAGCTGTCTTTTAATGTGATTTAGCAGCTGGAAACAAGATGAGCTAAAAATACACTGTTTTTTTAATATTGCTTTTCCATGTTGGGAATTGCTTTTGTTGCCACTGAGTTGTTGCATGATCACAACCGGGAGGAGAGGTGTCCAAGAAACAATTCTCTGCTGTTACACAGAGAGTAGATGAAATTGGAATGATTTCCCCTTATTTTTTTTTTTCCCTTCATAAAATGAGACATAAAAGATTGCAGCTGATTCTCCATTACCTGTGTTAATGGGGACAGGGAGGTGTCTGGGTGGATGTACATAACACACCAATGGCTCTCTGCTGAGCTCACCCAGTGCCGGGCTGGAGCCACTGCACTCTGCTGAGCCTAGGCAAGCCCCTCCAGAGCTGGAGATGACTCTGCATCCCCTGGCTCGGGGAGGAGGTGCTGAAGGACACAAAACCATCTCAGAGTGCTGCTGGTGCTGTGCCATGCAGTCTGCAGCCTGCTCAGGGGAGCTGGATGCATCAGCAGTCCTTTCACCTCTGTGCTTTTCAAGAGGGGCAGTTTGAAAGGCTGCCAGGACACTGCAGCAAACTGCCCTGACTTCCCTCCACTCAACACCATTGCAGAGGTGCTGTGCTGTCTGTGTGGGGCACAGCCTGTCTGCTGAGGTCAAGGACATGAGCAGGGGGTGCTGCAACCCACGGCCTCATAAACAAGGGGGACTCCACAGACTGTCACACAAGAGTTTCCAGGGCAGTCTCACTGCCTGCAGGAGCTTGTACAGCCTCACTTTTCCTTCTTCTAAGAAGATGACAAACATCAGCCTCACTACTAGCCAGTGATTGGTTTATTTTATATTATTTTTTTTATTTTTAAGGACATCATGGAGGGAGTGCTAAAACGCTGTGAGCTGTCTGTAGGAAGTGCAGAATTCTGGGTGAGCTCTGTCCCCTTATGGACAGAGCTGACAGGCAGAGGGGGACACAGCTGCTGCCAGAAGCTACTGTAGGCAACTCTGTGTGTTTTTGTTTGTGTCTGTGTATGTGAAGTTTTTAACTGTTTTATTACTTTATCACGGGTTGTTGCTGTGGTTTCTCTCTTTATGGACCTTTCTGTTCTCAACACAGAGGAGAGGTAAAGGTGGGAACTCAGACATGGAGCCCATAGACAAGTGGCTAATTACACAAGGAATGGTGAGGACTTCACCAGTGAATTCCTCCTGCCCACCCCAGTCCCTGACCTAGAATAACCATCCTCCATTCACCTCTCGTCCTGCCCTGTTGAACCGCTTCAAATCGGACAGTACAAGGAGTTTATTTCCCACCTGCATCATTACCTGGGGCAAAGGGAAACATTTGCACCAATTTCTGGTTTATACAGCACAAAGACCTGTAAATAACTGAATCATTTGTAGGATCCCACATCACCTTCAGAAGAGGCCTGGGGATCCAATTGGTTCCTTCTACTGTCTTGATTTATTTATGCAGTATCCACTTTTCGAAGGATAAACACAAGTCTCATGGATCTTATTCATAAAGAGGACACTTGCTATCTGTCTGTAAAGCAGCTTTTTCTGGTAGTGCTTAGCTTCATGGTCTGGAATAAACGTAGGGAAGTTGTAGGTTTATATTGAATTGAATTAAGTAATGTAGGGATCATTCTTTATGCAAGGAAGAGAATGGGAGAACTGCTGCCCAGATTGGCATCTTCAACCCCACTGGCATTAGGAATCAGACTCCAAAAGGTACAATAGTGTTTCTGGCTTTAAGGATTTAGTTCCTATGTCTGGTGATGCCAGTGCCTTGATAAAATCAGGCTTCTGAAGATCACTGAACCTGTGCACATTCTGACCTTGTTTGAAGTTGTCCTTCATCAATGTGCTTGCAGAGAGAAGTTCAAAGCTTGCTTTAGGTGCAGAAGCCAGAGGAAAGGAAAAATACCCTCAGCTATGCCTTAAAGCCAAGTTCTAAGACCATTTTTTTTGGACCATGTAATCCATCATTTTAAGTGTTTGAGATTAGTACCAATAATGTGACCTAACTGTAGACAATCCTCCTGAGACAGTCCTGGCTGCAGCTGAGTTCAGAGAAGTGCAGGGAGAATTCCCTTTGTTCTGGGGTGTGCTGGCAGGGCAGCATGTGGGGCTGGGCACCAGGAACAGGAATGTCTCACTCCAGGGAGAGCCCTGAATGCCCCAGACTAAGCTGCCCAGTGCTTAAAAAAGAGAAACATCCCAGAAAGCTTAAAGTTTAGAAAATCCAGAGTGTGCAGTATCTACACTGTGAAACACTTGCATTTATTCTTCTGGATTTAGGGCTAATCCAGATTATTTATCAGGGCCAGTTTGGAAGTTTGGCAGAATTTAGCACAGCTGGTGCACACACAGTGATGGGACAGGTGCTGTCTCTGCCTGCCCAAAAGCAGCTCCATGCCTGCTCACACTGGTGGATAAACCCACTGTGGGTACCTGTCCCTGGGAGCCAGAGTGTCACTTTGGTGCTGTCAGGCACCCAGAGCTCACAAGGTGAGGGTGAAAAGCTGTAAAATGAGCAGCAGGATCAGCTGTGCCTCTGATGCTGTTGGCTGTGGCTCACAGAGGCTCTCGCTGTTCGGTGGCTCTGTTGCAGCCAGGGGTGTGCTGTGCCACTGTGAGATGTTCATCCATAATGAATAATCCAGTGATTGAGTTAGTTCTTCTTCTTTGCCTTTCCACTGTTTACAAGAGCTGGGGAGCATGAAATCAGCACCCCTGCTGTTCACACCACTCACACCACTGCTTTATTAAAAAAGCAAACAGCATATTCCTTCATTGGCTTGTGGTTATTCAGTCTGGAAAAAGGATACTGCAGCATTCATGGAGGCATATGGATCTGGGGAGGGAAGGGGCCTGGCTGTCAACCAGTCACTGCTCTTACAAACCTGCCACCTTGTTTGTATGCTAAACACAAGAGAGAAATACCTCAAATAAAACTAAACTAATCATTAACTCCGTTTCTCTCTTAACTGGCTGTAGTTCTTAACAGTGTTTATTAATATGACCTGTAGCATTTACAATGCCAGTGGATAACTAGAATGCCAGGTATGAACTTGTTGTGCCCACTCTGTGGGTACATTTGTGCTTTGGTGAGGAAAGGGGTGAGCTGACACTGCTGTTCCCTGAGCCTGCACAACACTGAGACCACTCAAAAGGAATTCTCCACCTGCCAGAGTGGTTCTCACATCCCTCACAAGCTGACATTGTTCTCTACAAGCTGTGACACATTTCATCTTTGGGCTGAGTCCTTCCCACTCCATTTCTCTGCATCCCAGTTCACCACACACCTTTGCAGTCTCAGTGAATTTGGCAGTGTTGTTCTTGTTTCCAGTTAACCTGTGGCTCAGTTCTGCCATCAAGATGATGCCGGAACCATGGAGACAGACACAAGCCACACTTTTATCCATCTCAGCTCTACCTACAAAACTAAAATAGACAACATTATATTGGCAGAAAATGTTTCTGGTTTTTATATGGCTGAGGGATGGGAGGTGAGCTGTTCTGTGGCAGATCTGGGTTTTGCAGGTCTCACACAGGGGTCCCTGTCAGCAGCAATCAGGCACAGACTTTACCACAGAGCCACATTTAGGTGGTCTCAGTTCCCTTCTCATGGGATTGGACAGAGATTTGCATTAATATATTCCTTTCTTAGAATAATCTCTCAACCCACTCACATACCAAATGGGTTATTTGTTATGAAAGTGAGAAGTAGGTGTTGCTTAAGCCACACCATGTTAGGACATTAATTGGGACAGTGGCAGGGGAAGGATGAAACTGAACCAGAATTCACAGAAAGTGATAGGAGCACCACTCAGCATTCTGTCTTGACTGGCAGCAGCATGCCTGGCTAGAGAGGAGAGCCCTCTTTGTAGGGAAGATAGGTGAGTAAAGATTAAATGAAACCTCTGTTAATTAGTAACCAAGTGGGATGCCGCTATGTGCCTTCAAGAGAGAGATAGGATCTGAGATGTGGAAATGACTTGGGTAACAGGAGACTGTTGAATGACATCATCTTCTTGGAGACTGAGTGCTTGAATTGTGGATAAGCCCAAAACCAGGCACGTGGAGGTCTCATTTCTCCCATGTGGTGGGACCCCTCTTGCTGTTGAAGGCAAGCAGGAGCTTCCAAACACCACAGGGGTCTCCGTGGTGTTTGCAGAGCTCTGTGCAAGGACAGCCCAAGCCCTGGTGGCAGTGGCAGTGGTGGTGGCACTGCCTGGACACGGCTGTCACATGCAGATGGGCTGTTGTTGTACAGCTGTCAGAGCCAGGGCACAGCCTGGGGACACACTGCAGCTCAGCTCTGCCCTGCAATGTGCAGACACACTCAGGAGTAACCAAGGAGTTCATTTAATCCTTGCACATAAAGTCAAGCGTGGTCTAATATTGAGGCCAAGCAGCTATTTCAAGATGACAACAGCTTTAAATGGATGGTAAGGCTGTAGTAGTAAGCTGGAGTAGCCTGCTAGTGTGCTCCTAGTGCTGCTGTAGGAATGACAGGCCTTTACTACTGCTAACCAGCGAGGGGGAGTGAGTAGCAACTAACCAAGAACTGGTGTCAGCTTTGTTAAACATCTAGAAAGAAGTGGAATTAACTAAGCTATTACAAGGCAGTAGTCTAGCAACAATTAGCATAAACCTTGTTAAACATTTTAAGAACATTAATGAGCTCACCTAGAGACCTGAATTGTCATTTCATACCTGCTTCTTTTCCAGTGGGATCATTTTTAATAGAAATAAAATGTGATAATAATAACCTTAAACTGTCTTTTTAAGGGTAGAATATTGGATTTTATGACTTCTCAGGAAAAATATTGGCAATACTCTTTGGCTTTTGATTGCTAGTGAGAACATCAACACAATCTAGCTTAGATAAGGAGGAACTTGAATTCCAGGTTCCTATGGGTTTTGTGGGATTGAGCACTCACTTTTGTTCTCCCAGCCCTCCTTTTCCATTTCTCTTTCACTGTTGAGATGATCCCATTTGTAGGATTTTCCAAAGACTAAATAAAAAAGGAATTTAAACAATCAGACCAGCTTTTAATTAGAGCCAGTTACTTGAAGTACCCAAAATATTTTGTGACTTAATTTCCATTTACTGTAAGTATAGACTTAAAAAAAAAAATCACAATATCTTTATACAAACAGCTCTTGCAGCCTGCACTATCTGGGGAGCTCTCTTGCCAAGACTGAAAGCTTCACTAGACCATGCAAGTTTGCATAATCAAAATATCAACAAGGCAGTGTCCCATTCCAGAGTTCTTTCCATGTAGTCTGTGGCTGCCACTGCTGCTTGTTCCCAGAAACTGTTGTGTTTTTTTAATGTGTAAACTAGTTATTTTATTTTTACATTGCCTCTGTTGTGATTTAGGGGTTAGTTGTAACAAAATTCCCCTGCACATTTTTGAGTTTATGCCTTCTGAAAAGGGAAGACTTGCCAAGTGCCCAACTGACTGGCAAAAACCTGAGCTTCTCTGTACGTTCTCGTCTCAGTTTAAAATGAAAAATAAATGTTACAATGTTATCCTTAAGCTAATTTTAAACTTCCAGTTGCTTTTGGAGAGTTTCCTCCCTCTTTATTCCTGAACAAATTAAACCTGACACATGTAACCCATGTTTTATGAGGAGATGGGGCTCAGAGTCTTAGGAAGGCAAACTGGAACTTTGTGCATGGAAGGAGCAATAGATAGGAGCCCTCAGCACTTCTGTGGGTGTGCTGGGAGACAGGGAAAGCTTTTTGAAAGGTCAGTGCTGAATAGCAAACGGCTGACACGCTCAGATGTTTATCTTACAGCTTTGTCTGCTTCTCTGCAAGAAGTGCTCTTGCACTTCTGAGGGCTTTGTTTGTTTGTTATAAGTAGCTGTAGCTGAAAGTAGAATTCCTTTTTTTTGCTTTTTTTTTTATTTCCATTTTTAAAAATTCTTACGAAACACCACAGCACAAACTCTTGTGCTGCTGAGCTGTTCTTCGAGGACTTCTGCAAATTCAAGAGTCCTGTGATTCTCAGGAACTCAGTACTTGATCAGTCATCTGTCATGTTTTGAGGATAATCAAGATTTGAGCTGTTGTTCCTTCTAATACAGGGGCACAGTACTGCCACACTTTTTAAAACAGCTGCTCTTATATTAATAAAAATCCTGGAATGGTTTGGGTTGGGAAAAAGGATAATCTTATTCCAACCCCCTGCCATGGGCAGGGACACCTTCCACTATCCCAGGGTGCTCCAAGCCCCATCCAACCTGGCCTGGAACACTGCCATGGAGCAGCCACAGCTTCTCTGGCAACCTGTGCCAGGGCCTCCCCACCCTCACAGGGAATAATCTCTTCTAATATCTAATCCAAATCCACCCTTTTTCAGCTTAAAGCCATTCCTCCTTGTCCTGTCACTGCAGGGCTTCATCCAAAATCCCCCTCCAGCTCTTTTGGAGTCCCCTGTATTCCTGTAAATTTTATTCACAGAAAAGGAAAAATAAACCAGTTTTTCCCCTCCTCCCTTCCATGCACATGTTCTTATCCTTAGAGAAACAAAATCACCTTTCTGAGCTGCAACCCAAGCAACAGCTCAGAGGCTGCACCTTCCACAGGGTTAATCAATACAAGAGAGATGCAGCAGTGCAACATCTGCAGTAGGTTTTAGGTTGCTGTAGGATGAATAAAATCATTACTTTTTATCTCTGAAGCCAGTATTTTATAAAGCTGTTAAACCAAGGAGACAGTTTTACAAGATGCAGCTTGTCCTTGGGAAGGAATGTGTTGGAAGGTGCTTAGAGCTCTTCCTTGTGAGTGGCCAGCTCACAGCAGCTTCAGCTCACTGTGATAGTGGTATGTGTGCATGATTCAGGAAATCAGAAAGGGACAGTTATCCTAAATCTGGCCCATTCCAGAGGAAACTGCAGGAATTTATTTTCTGTTTGGGATCTTTATGAATTCACTGGAAGCAAAATGACACCTTGTACCTCTGACCCTGGGGACTGTCACTTTGTCCAGTGACTTGTCAAGTCAGAGCCTAGCCACCTTCCTGGTACTGCTTTTTGGGGGAGATGCTTTGGCTTGAGCTCTGGATTTCCAGTTCTTGGGCACAACTAACCCACTTTAGCACACCTCACCTCAAGCAAGGGCTTAACTGGCCTCCTCAGTACAAAGGGCCACTTGATTCTGTGCAAAAATTCCTGAGAAGCTTTGCTAAACAGCCTCAGCCTCTGTGATCTGTCCATCTTCCCCCACTAGAAATACCTGAGAAAACTCCATCTCCCAGGAAATTAATCTGCAGAGCCTCTTCCAGCTCTTCTTATTGAATCACAGAGTCATTAAGGTTGGAAAAGACCTCCAAGACCATCAGGTCCAACCATTAACCCACCACTGCCAAGGCCACAACTAAGCCATGTCCTAACCACATCCACAAGGTTTTTTATCATTCCTAGGGTGGGATTCCTGTGAGAGGTTTCAGGCAAAGCTGTGGGGAACCTCTGACACCTTTTCTGCCTAGGAGAGTCCCTCTAGCAGTGCCAGGTCTCCTCCTGCCAGCCCTGCTGCTCAGCTGCCGTGCCCTGGCCTGGAACTCACATGTCTGACATTGTTTTCCAACTATTTCTCAGGTTGTCCTTACCAGATCTATTGTGGTGTTTTCCTGTTTACCTCGGCAGGCCTCCGGTGTATTTAAGCAGTGTAGTTAAGTCAGGAAATTCTACACCTAATACTCAGTAATTTCCCTTTGCTGACCCAGTTACCCTCAGCACTGCGTGACATCGCTGCCCTTCAGCTGCCTCTGTGCTGCCTGTTGTAATCACACTGGTACCATGAGCAGTTCCACTGCAGGAGCAGAGGCAAGCCTTCCATGCCTGAGTGTTAAACTATCCCTGGAGCCTGAGCTGCTCTGGAGAGCCCTGCTGCAGCTCTGGGGCTGTGCTCTCCTCCTCTGCCCCATCCTCTTCCTCCCTCACCTGAGACCCCGCACTTTGCACTGGCACATGAGGGGCTCTGCCAAAGGGGTCACCTTTAGCAGAGAAGTGGGAACTGGGAGCTGGGACAGTTTTGCTTTAAACCCTTGTGCCAGGGGCTTGCCAGGGCTTGATGGTGTGGTGGGAGGAGGATCTGGGAGGAAGCATGACTGTACCCTGGGCTCTGACTTCTCCACCTGCACGGAAAACCAATTTGTTTTCATAGGAGTGTTGCCTGAAGACTTTGAGCCCCTCTTTTTTCTAACCCTTCACTGCGGCTAATACCCATCTTAAAAAACAAAAGGTGTAAATTTAACATTTCAAAACCTAACTGATATCCAGTATTCTACCCTTAAAAGCATTTCACGATCAAGATTAGAATCATCAGTCCACCTTGATGGTTTTAATATGTGGTCGAGAAGTTACTCATCTTACACTGGCATCCAGTCACGTCATTCCCCATAATCTTTCTCCTGTTTTTTTTAGCCTTGTTGTTCATAATTTCCTTTCCGAGTTGTTTCTTTATTTGAAATGCCATTTATATTTTGTTGCCTTCTTTTTTTTTTTTTTTTTTTTCCAGCACATCTTACATCTTTGTTTTTGTTTTGTTTTTAATCTTATTTCTGGCGTTTTCCATCGCTCTGTGGCCATGATTGTGGATGTGTTTTGGTTTTTGCCTGCCTTGCTGTTCTCTCGCTGCACTCCCTAGATCCCTGTTGCACAGTCCTCTGTCATGGATGACATTGAGGAGTGGCTCAGTACCGACTTGGTGAGACTCTTTATATTTTCATTTTTCACTTGCACGGGTAACTTTCAATGCATTGCTGAGTTCCTGGTACTTCTCATAGCAGGAAGCAGTGAAACTTCCCAAACAGAGAGTTTGGTTCCCTTTGAAGGGAATATCCAAGCAGAGGAGTCAGGGTCGTTGTTCAGCAATTCAATCAAAACACTTTTTTTCTGAGCTGTTTTATTTTCCCTTCTCCATGTGAACATCACAGAATAGCACATGTTCCAGAAAATGTGGGATTGTGATCCTCAAATAGGGAAGCATTAAATATGGACTGAATTTTTCTTAAAGTCCATATTTAAAGCTTCATTATTTAGACAGGATCTAAGTTAATGCTTATGTTGAGGCATGCTTTTAAGAGATGCTGGATCAGGGCTTAGATTCCTTTCAAATCAAGATGTCTTTGTTAAACTGGCAGGCAATCTTGACATGTTTCATAATAGTAATAATAAAGATTTATAACAGTCTCTCTTCAGTGTTTATAACTTTCTCCTAAATGATTATTGTCCAGTAATTATTAAACAAACAAACAAAAAAGCAGAACTAAAAGTAGCTTTGCCTTCACCCTGGAGTTTGTTTTGCTGTTCCAACACACATTCGCTTTAAGCAGGATAAACTAGTACACATTTATTCTATTTTGGTTTTTTTCAGTGTAAGCATATGACTCAAATCAGCCAAGTGCAATTTGAGGGGTGGGTGGTGGGCTGTGTTCACACTGTTCTTTTAAAACATGGTTTTAGTGAACTGCACTTGCACTCACCACATCCCCAAGGATCGTCTCCTTCCATTCTCCCAGCTTGAGGCAGAAAACCCCCAACCCCTTAGGGTCTCCCCCAGCCCCCTGAGCTGCCTGCTCAGCTCCAGCTGGGAGCTGAGGGATTCAGCAGAGCTGCAGGCACGCTCTGGCACGTCAGCCTGTGCTCTGGCACTGGAGGAGCTGGCTCTACGGGAAGGAAGAAAATTCTGCAGCTCTCCCGAGGTGCCTGAAGTGCTTAGACAGATTCCAGGTTCAGTGTTTGATTCCAGGTTCAGTGTTTGATTTTGGCAGACTGACTGGCTGGCTCTGAAATGCCACTGGGTTCCAGCTGCAGGTAGGTTTGCCAGGCCTTGCTACAGGAGTCACTTTCAAATTTAATTTCAAACTGGCCTCATTTTGTTAAAGAAATACAGTAAATGTAGCATGTCCACTCTGCTTAACCAATAAACTTTTGTCTTTGCCGTTTAAATTAATTTAGAGGGAGAGGAGACCTGATGGAGAGATATGGAGGTGGCTCTGTGCATCTGTCATCCCCAGCACAGACTTGCTCAAAAGGAACAAAGCAGAGAAGTGTCCTGGAAATGCCTGAGCAAGCCTGGGGATGTCCCTGGGTCCCCATCCCAGCCCTGTGTGGGTGCAGCAGAAAGATGCCTGTGAAAATTTGGACTGGATTTTTGTTTTTCACTCCGGGTCCCCTCCTCCTTGTTTTGTTAACAGCTCATTTCAATTCTCTCCTTCCCAGGTGAGGAAGCTGCAGGTTAGGTTAGATAATTGGTATTTCCTTACCCTTTTTTGGGGTACACTGGGACAAACAGCAGCTCTGCCCGTGAAGAGGCTGCTGTGAACCTTTGGAAAGCTCAGTGCAGTAGGAAGCCAGGAGATGCTCAGGCTCTAAAATGTGAGGACAGCCAGTGTGTTCCCACTCCTGGCAGAGAAGCCAAGTATAGAAAATACTTTACTTTTTCAAAGCAGTTTCAACATGAGGTTTTCAACCAGTATTTTTACCCATCTTAAACATCCTGATAGATTGACAAGGATGCCTATCCCTGGACTTTCAATTTTATTATTTGAAAAGCACATTGAAATGCACAAACTGGTGGAAATGCAGTGACCCTGTGGCATTCCCAGCCTTTGATTCTGACGGACAAACACCAACTGCTGTCAGTATCCTTCATCCAGCTCACCCTGCTCTTGTCTTTGTGCAGCATGGGCACATGAAAGCTGCTATATTTTTGTATGAAGCCTAAAACGAACTCTCACAAGAGGAATGTTGACCCCAAACAATTTTGCACATGTCCTTTGTCAGCTAAAAGGGCATTTTATTTGAAGACACAATGCAAACCACAGCTGACTTTTTAAAGGACTGTGTGACAGAAAAGATGCCATCTGGTACAGTCTGTGTGTGACTCACACAGCTCAGATTTGGACCAGAATTAGTGTCTGAAGGGGAAACAGCACTGGACTGACATTCAGATCCAACAGGGAAAGCTTAGCTGTCCACCAGCAATCTTCAGAGGCACCTCAGTGCTCGCCCTCCTGCTCTGCAGCACAGTGAAATGTCAGTCCCCAGTGGCCTCCCGAGGTGGGAGCCCTGTGATTTCCCCAGGTCACCCTGCTCCCATGGTTCCATGGTTAATGTGTGGAAACAAGTGGTGGAAACTGTCCAGTTGTATTAAAGGTGGAGGGGATGACAGGGAAGGGGAGGCAGTGCCTGTGCTCATGTGCCTTTTTGTTCCATTGCAGAAAGGCAACGAACTGGAAGAAGGAGTGACCAGTGAAGGTAAGCAGAGATGCCCCTGGCTATGAGCCATTCCCAGGTTAGTGCTCAGACGGAATTTGCTGTGATCCCTGCTGAGATGCTGCCTTCTCCCAGCCTGATGTTCCCCAGCAAATGCTTCCATGCTCAGAAAGGCGGGAAGAGAGCATTTCACAGCAAAAGGTTCCTATTTATGGTGTGGGGAGCCCTCCTGGCTGTAAGTGCTTCCCTGCCATCTTCCTTGGCTGTGCTCCGTGTTTGTGCCAGCAGGAATGTGTCCCCAAGCTGCTCAGCCCTTTGGAATGATGTTTCCCTGGTTCTGTCACAGCCGGTGGCACAGTGTGGGTTTGATTCCAGCTGCTGCCTGAGCTCGGGTGCCTCCAAGGACGGCTGTACCCTTTCCCGAGGAAGTCAGGCTGTACCACTATTCGTGCCTGCAAACACAGCCCGACAGGATGCCAGGCCCTGGAATTTCAGCCCCTGCCAACCTCTGTCCCTGGGGCCAAACCCACGGCCCCCATCCTTACCCGTCTTCCTTCTGTTTTTACATTGCAGAGTTTGACAAATTTTTAGAAGAGCGAGCCAAAGCGGCGGAGATGGTTCCCAACCTGCCATCCCCTCCCCTGGAAGCCCCTACCCCTCCGACAAATCCTTCCGGCAGGAAAAAGCAGGAGCGCTCGGAGGACGCCCTCTTTGCACTGTGAAGGTGGCGCGGAGCCGCCCTCCCTCCGCCCCCGTGCTCCGCCCGGCCAATGTCGCCGCACGGCCACTCTGTCCTCCCACAGCCCTTGGCTAACGACGACTCCCGTCCCCCCCCATTCCATAGTTTGCTTCTCCTTCCCTCCCTCCCCAAATGATCCACCCCCACGAGCTGACTCTTTCTATTTAAATCCAACACTATTCCTGCCAGACCACGATTCTCCAGCACTCGCTTAATCCCCTCCTTCCTGTCCCAGCTGCACAAAACCAGCTCTTGATGCTGAAAACCCCTTCAGAATGCACGAGTACGTCACACTGGGCTGAAACAAAAGCCCAGGGGGAAGAGAGCAGCCTTGCCCTTCAATTTATGTAGGGATCATCCTCTTCTGTAGGCAGGTCCTGCCAAGTAGACGGCTCTGTCAATCAGCATGTAATTGACTGAGCTGGAATGTTCAGGAGGAGTGTGTCTTTATTTTTAGATAAAATGTTAATGTATTGGCTTTCGTGTTGGATTCGACAGCAAGGAACAACTGTTCCCCTTTCAACATGTGCTTCACAAGTTAAAATCCTTTACTCTCCCACTCACACATCTCCTGGTACCATATGGTGGTCGCTTTCCCCCACTTTCTGTGGCGTTTCATTTCTAAATCTCACAGGGTATTTTTTGCCTTGTGTTTTATCTGGGCTTGCTCTAATTTGAAGCAGTCTGTTGGCCATGTCCAGTAGCTCTGGCAGTTGATAAGGATGGAAAATGCTGGGCTAAGTGGATGCTGTAACGATGGCACAGGAAGCACCTCGCTCTTTGGGAGACCATTCTCACACAGGAATTTTCCTGGTGTGTTTGCCTTTTAAAATAGCTTGGTTATTTTCTCCTTACCTTAGATTCCTTCTTTGGTGACTCTAGAGCTCTGCATTTGGTGTAAACATCCGTGCAGATGGATGGGACTTGCTCATGGATTGGGTGTGAACTGAGCTTCCTGGATTCCCTGCCATGCCTGGTAGGACAGATATGCTGGTTCTTGGGGGTAGGCATGAGGAAAAGAGCAAACCTCAGAGGTTTGTGTGGAACGCTGAGGGAAGTGGTTACCATGGAGGGATTAGCTGTGCCAGCCTGTGCTGGAGGTGAAACTCCTCATTTCCTTCCAGCTTTAGGCCTGAGAAAGTGCTGAAATGATTGTGACCGTGCTATTTGTAATTTTTGGAATGTCTTTTGATCCTTCTGCCCTTCATTAACTCCCAGCTCCTACGGGGCTGCAGCCTCTGTGCAAACAAACATATTCCCTTGCTTGCCAGAGGCATGGCCAGGATTCCTGCTCCTCTGGGGCTGCCAAAGGGATTCCAGCATGTGTGCCTACCTTGCTGGGCTGACAGGCAGGGCTGGAGCTCCAGCCACGGCCGCGGCCCCCAGCGCGTTCCTTGGGAGGAAGCCAGTGGTGCAGGATGGCAGGATCAAAGAGAGAGCTGAGCAGTGCATGGCAGGAGAATCTCCCATCCTGACAGAGAGGCATTTTATCAGGTAAAAGCCCTTGCAGGCAGCAGGCTCCAACCCCTCTTCCTCAGGGTGTTCCTTGGCTTAGGCAATCTCCTTCTGACCTGACATGTCTGAGCTTCCCAGGATGCTGATGTGTGTCAGGCTCTCTTGAAAGTTGTTCTAGGCCAAGTGATAGAAGCTTTTATCTGAGCATAGCATTTTATCAGCCCATACCACGCTCTCTGAGGACCACCCCCTTTGGGACGTTGTGACACACAAAGCCTGTTACCAAATGCCTGACTGCAGCGCTGATGGACTTTGACAGCGGACACATTAATCTTTGAAGGGAAATGTTGTTTGGTGCAGGATTTCCAGGCCATCCCAGGTCAGGTTTCACTCTGTGCTCTCCCTGCTCATTGTCTTCTCTGTCCTGCCCTGCCTGTAGCCTCTTCCAGGATCCCTCCATATGTAGCTGGGCCCAGGCAGGGCTGTCCTGCCACCCCTCTGTGCTGATGTGACACCTCAACACTGCTCTGTGTAGCACAGCTTACAAATGGACAGGCAAAACCAGTTCAAGGATGGAGATAACTTGGGAATCAAGCTTTTCTCCCCACCTCCTGGCCCTCTCTCCAGCTGAAGCTCTCCTGTGTGGGTCTGCAGAGGCTTTCTCCCATTCCATCTTCTCCATGGCCAATGGAACACTCTGCCTTGGCTGCATTGCACACTTCTGCTCTCACCCACTGCCCTCACTGCTCAACACAAGGTGAGCCCAACGCTCAGGGATTGGCGCTGCCAGCTTGCTGCAACATGTCAGATGTGGCCACCAGCTCCCAGAGAGCTGAGGAAACTTCTGTGGCAAGGCTGATTTGATTTCAGACAGCATCTGGTGATGGCCCAAGCAGTTTTGCCAGCACAGAATGAATTGCTGGTATTCCTGTCAGTGCAGAAAGCTCTGTGGCTGTTTTAAATGCGTGTTTTCTTTTCTAAATCCTTGAAATACATTGACCCTGTAAATGGCCACATCAGGTGATTCTAAGCATGTTAATCCAGCTTCCCTGCCAAGCCAGAGAGGATAATCACATTGCTCAGGCATGGGGACACCGTCAGATGGTGCAGAGTGGCACGGATGTCACTGTCACCAAGCCCCATTTAATGCTTTTTTCTGTCACACTAAACCTGTCCTGGGACCTCCAAGGTGTTGCTTTAGGGAGAATCTGGTCCCTTTCTGGAAGATTCTGCAGAGCTGTCGGTGATTGCTCTCTCCAGCTGGGAGGAAAAGAGGTGGAATGAGAATAGGCTGGGGCTGGGGGTAAAATACAGAGCAAAGTGTGTTGGCAGAGCTCAGGGGGCTCTTTTGGTGTGTGCAGCCCCAGGCAACCCGTGGTCCCTGCTGACACTGTGCATTATCCTCTGGAAAGCTTGCAGGGAGTGGCAGGTGCCACCAGCACAAGTGGTGGCTTTGCTGGAAGTAGGGCAGCTCCCAGGAGGTGCCTTCCTAGGCAGGAAATGCACTTCTGGAAAGACCTGGGATGGATCTAGAGCCCAAATCCACCACACTGGGCTCTCAGGGCTGGAAGCGCCGAAGGGAACAGAGTGTGGCAGAGCAGGTGGTTTAGCCCAAAACCTTCTTTAACAAATACAAGAGCTACGCTAGAGCTTCCCAAGTGTCCTGTATCAGGATCTCTCATCTTCCCTGTCCTCTTGTGGTCTGCTGAAAACCGGAGCAGTGGGAACTGTCTGAGGCAAAGGGAAGGGGTTTTTCACTTCAGGGGACCAACTTCTCCATTTATCCCTCCTCTGCTTTCACTCTTAAGTGCTTCCTCTGTGCAAGTGGGCAGAGGACTCATGTGGCTCCAATGCTTGGGAGAACAGGGATGGAGCTGCAGCCTGATCCACTTTCCATAAGAAATAACATCCCAGTGCTTTCTAGGCATATTAGGAATCGCAGCTTGACACTCAATGACACTAAATTATTCTCGGGGTCCTTTGCAAGGTCTAATTGCGCCC
The DNA here is from genome assembly GCF_028551555.1 of Melozone crissalis. NCBI lineage: Eukaryota > Metazoa > Chordata > Aves > Passeriformes > Passerellidae > Melozone > Melozone crissalis. The sequence goes on along the minus strand of NW_026535790.1, from coordinate 14,156,216 downwards.
TGTTCTAGGTTAAAATATTTATTTTGTCTATATATTTTCTTTCCAGTGTGTTTTTTAACCTCTTCTGTTAACTCTTCATGTGCTGAGATGTAAGGAATCAATGGTTTCTATTTAAATATATCCTTTGGGGTTTGGGTTTTTTTTTTTTTAAATTGTTCTGTGTAGATTTCAGCTGCATCTTCAGCAGGTGTAATAGGTAACAATGTGCTGTACAGACATTTAGGGTGTTTAGGGTGTAGGTAAGGCTCATAGGAGAACTGCTCATAAAAACGTAGCACGGTGTCTCTAAAGGGAACAGCATAAACGCTGAGACTGGTCCTTACTGGGACCCTCAGGTAGCCTCCAACAAACCTTTTCCCTTCTGATTATCACACCTCCATCCCTAGGATGTGCTGCTCAGACCATCTCTGTCATTCCCAGGGCTGGTCTTGCACCTCCAAGCTGAAGGATTTTTTTTAGTGAGGATTTCTGTTTGTTTGGCTTCATTCAGCATTTTTTGATGGGATACATTGGCTGTTTCCACTTTAAAATGGAGGCCTGGGAGCTGGCTGTGGTGGCGAGATGTTTCCCTCCAGTGGTGGAAGAACAGATCCAGGCCGTGGTTTCAGGCCCAGGGCAGGGGTGATGCTCCCTCCTGGCCAGCACAGCCTGTCCCTGCTCCTCCGTGCCCTGCTCTCCTGGTGTCACCTACAGGGACAGCATGTGCAGCCCAGCAGAGCAAACAAGATGGATTTCCAACACTGTTTCATGCAGTGAGCTGTTGAGTCTCCTGTGGTGGCTGGGAGCCCTGGAGTGGGAACTGCTTGTGCTATCTCCATTGCCGTCCATCCCCGTCCAGCCCCGTCATTGTTTACCTCCTCAGGGCTGACCACAAGCCTTGCAGAGCCTCCCCTGGAAAAAAACAGCTCACAACAGTTATTTTTATGGAAATAGTGAAGCAGTGAGTGGATTTAGAGCTGTGTTGGAGGTAACCCTTCCTCTGCTGTGGGCTCCCACCAGCCCAGGAGACGAGGTGCCCACAGATCCCCTCCCAGCCACCTGTGTGTCACCAGGAGCCAGCTGGCCTTGAGCAGCACCAGGCTCTGCTGCTGGTTCTCTTTAGCCCATGGCAAACTCACTATTCCAAAATTCCCACCCTGCTCCATGTTTTTATGAGTACGAGCTCCTCATTCCCTACATGTTCCTATGAGCTGTTGTTAACCCTACAAACGTAACCTGTGTAATAGCTTCTCTGTATATTACAGCTGTAGGCTTTCCAGATAAAAGTGGATAATATTTATTTACTGAAGATACTGGATATTTTTTTGTTTGGGAATGGGGTAGGGGGAGAGAGGGGACATAACTGTTTAAAGAGATTGACTATGTAAAGAGAAACAAAATACACAAGAAGCAGAGAAACCCAACACAAAAACATCACTGTATTCAAGTAGAAGGTGTTTCTGTTAAGGACGAGACAACTGTATTAATCTGCCATTGTTTAACTTGCTCCAGAAATCATCTCCTTGGTTCCTGCATGTGAGATATTCCAATAAATACACTGTTAGTGTGAGCTGGGGCTGCTGTTGTCTGTCTGTCTGTCTGTCTATCTGTCTGTCTGTCAGCTGGGGACTCGCTTGGCTCCACTGCCTGGCCTGAGCACAGGGGACATGTGCAGCCCTTGGGTACCCACCAGCTATCAAGACTGGGAGTCCTCATTCTCCTCCAGGAGACAGAACCTGGGTATTCCCATGGGAGAAGGTTTGTCCCCAGCAGTTGCTCTTTGTGTCACTCTATGGCTCGTGCTGCCCTCGGTGCTGTGTTGCCAGCGGTGCTAAATTTGTGTCCCACTAAATTGTGGCACATCTTTGGAGGGTGACATTAGGCAGATGCTCAGGTGACAACCTGGGTGCTCGGTGGGATGCCTGCCCACCTGGCAGGGCTTAACTGGTAGTCCTTGGAGGGCAGCTGTGACCTGGAAAGAGATGGGTGATGTTCCCAGCCCATCCAAGGGCCACTTTCCTGACTCATCAGCCTGGAATTTGTTCCAACATCCCCATTATCATGGTGGGTATGATAGGCAGAGAGGGAACACCAGCTTAGGAACCCCAGAGAAGTGGCATTGGCCAAAACCAAACCAGGCTGGCAGAATGGTGCCCTCTGTTCTGCACGGGGAGATCCACCCTGGTTGTTTAAATCTGGGGAAGGGGGTGTGGAATAGCTGGAATGGCTGCAGGGTTTCCCCTCCCTGTAGCTACAGATTAGCATTAAACAGCCCTGCCCCAGCTTGTTTGCCCCTCGCTGATCATGTGCCTGGGTACATTCAGGGAGGCTCCTGGCCTGGATCTGCTGGGAAAGGTGTGGAGCTGCTGCTGCTGCCCTGAGAGGGCAGAATCACACAAAAAGCACCGGGTCAGAAATGTCCAGCGCTGGGCAGGAGGGGCTGTGGGAATGGGGGATTTGGGAGTGGGGGATTTGGGAGCAGGGGATTTGGGAGTGGGGGATTTGGGAGTGGGGGATTTGGGAGCAGGGGGCTGCTCCTTCCAGGGGCTTCACCACATTGTCCTCTGCAGCCCCACAGTTACACTCATGAAGGCAAGATCCCCTCAAAAACCCCAAATTCTGCCTCCAACAGGGGCCAGAGTGGGTGCAAAGGGAAGAGTGTAAGAGCAGCACAAGCACACAGGGATTTGCCTTTCCCATGTGTGCCCCTCCAGCCTCTGGTGATCCAACTCCACAAACTGAGCCCAGGTTTGTGCACCCTGATGGGATTCTCTTCTCCCAACCTGCTCCCACAGCAACTGTGCAAACTCCCACCATGGTCTGGGGGCTTCCACACATCACACACTGCCCTCCACCATGGGCTGCCAGCCGGGCACAGAGCATGGCACCAAGCCCCACGTGGGCAGAGCCTGGGGCAAGCTGAGTGTCACTGCTGTCTGGCATTGGGCAGCAGGTTTGGATGCCAGTGCAAATAGGAAATGGCCACAGGTCATTTACCTTTCCCCATTTAACCCGAGGGTAAATAAACCTGCAGTGGGGGCTGCACTGGAGTGCCACCAAAGCTGGCAGCTCAGGAAGGGACAGTTGGCAAAGCCGAGTTACACGCAGTGAAGCAGAGAAGAGGCTTCTGAATCGGTTTGCGACACAAATTAATGATTAACGCCGCGTTCTGCCGGAGCAAAACAAGCCCCGGGGCAGGCAGGATGCCAGAGGCTGGGCACGGAGCATGGCACGCTGTTTGAGGTGTGCTGGCGGGTGGCAAACAGACGGGGGCCCGCTCTGGGAGAGCGAGGGGCAGCAGGACGGGGATGCTCCGTTCTGGGGTGCCGCGTTCGGGCTCAGCACGGCCGGAGCCGCTCGGGGACGGAGATGCTCCCGATGCCCGCGGAGCCGCACCAGCCTGCCCGGCCGGCTCGGTAGCCCCGGTGGCCAGAGCCCAACCGTGCCGGGGCCGGTTTGTTTTCTTTCTCATGCTGCGGTTTCCTCCCAGCCTGAGCTCAGGAAAACGTCTCAGCGACTCCGGAGCGCCCACGTGGCCGGGCCGCCATCCCCGCAGGACTGACATGATGTAATCGCGGGCCGTGATGCAGAATCACTCCACTCGCCCCGCTCTGCCTATTGGCTGCGTGGCCCTGGTCCTACGGGCGGGGTTTTCCCTGCTCCGCAACCCCCGGCAGCCCCACCCCGAGCGGAATCATCGGCCCCAAAGCCGGCCCTGGAGCCGCCTGCTCCTCCCCCGGTGCGCGGAGGATGCTGAGGCTCGCTGGGGGAACCCAGGGGCAGGGACAGCAACGCCGGTGGGCTCCCGGCATCCTCGGACCCTCTGGATGGGATGGGAATGGGGACTGGCAAAACCCAGCTTTGCACGCAGCTTGTGCAAAAGTTAAGCTGAGTTTAAGTGTGTTGCTTCCCCCTTCTGCGTTTGTGTGGGTTTGTCCCTCTGCATCCCTCGGGGAAGGCTGTGCCTCGGGTCTTGCATGGGTTATTAAAGGTCTGTGACCCCCATGCTTGCACAAGACTGCTCTAAATCCACGGGGGCCACGGCACATCCATCTCCCCAGCCCTGGAAACCTGCCCTGGCCTCCCACAGCACAGGGGCTGCACCGAGGAGAGGGACACGCCACCACCACGGAGCCTGGCTTGTCTGCAGTGACCCCCCCAAAAAAACGGGGGGAAGCACAAGGGGGGAAGCACAAGGGGTGAAGCACAGGGGGGTAAGAACAAGGTGGGAAGAACAAGAGGGGGGAAACACAAGGTGGGAAGCACAAGGGGGGATGCACAAGGGAGGATGCACAAGGTGGGAAGCGCAAAGGGAGGGAAGGACAAGGTGGGGAAAGACAAGGGGGGAAGCACAAGGGAGGAAGCACAAGGAGGAGAAGCAAAAGATGGGAAGCACCAGGAGGAGAAGCACAACTTGGGAAGCACAAGGTGGGAAGCACCAGGAGGAGAAGCACAAGGTGGGATGCACAAGGAGGGGATGCACAAGGTGGGAAGCACAAGGAGGGGATGCACAAGGAGGGGATGCACAAGGAGGGGATGCACAAGGAGGGGATGCACAAGGCTCCCTGCGTGAGCCACGGCGGGTCACGGCTCTCCCGATCATGTGGTCGCTGCTCCCCCAGCGGTGTTTGCTCCGCTCAGGGATGTCCGAGGGCTGATGCTGCCCCAGCTGCTGGCACCGAGCTGAGCCAGGATTCCCTGGGCTCGTCCCCAGCTCGGGCACAGGTCAGTGTCCCCAGGTGGAGGAGGGTGCAGTGGGGTGAGGGTGCAGAGGGGACAAGCAGGGCTGTGCAGCTCCAGCTCTGCTGCCCAGCTCGGTGTGGTGCCCTGGGGTGCTCCGTGCCACACAGGGGGTCCCTGTTTTGCAGAGGGGTGCCAGCTGCGCCACCTTACTGGGAGCCAGTGAGGCTGAAGGAAAGTTCCTAAGGTGCAGCCAGGTTTGATGAATGCCCAGGTAGCCCAAAATTGTGCTTGGTGGCACAGAAGAGGAGGAAGCAAACTTCCAGAGAGCTGATGTTGCAGCACATTTTCTATTCCTAAATGAATCCCAGCAGCAGGTCAGACCATGGAGCCCTGCAGGGCACAGGGCATGGCATTTTCCTGGCACGAGACTCCCACACTGAGACCTACCACGCTTGGGCAGCAGCCACAGCCCTGATCCCAGTGGCACCGGCATTTTTCCTGGATCCCACAACTGATGGTGCCCAGGAGGGTGCATGGGCTCAGCTGAGGCTCACAGGGCAGCCCTGGTGTGTCCCTTCTCCCACCCTGGGCATGCCATGGGTGGGCAGCACAGGTGGGACATGCTCTGAGCCCTGCAGCTGGCACAGGGAAGGCCCAGGGCCCTTGAAGGGTTGGTTCAGAGGCCCAACCTCGCCCTGGCACGTGGCACCCGACGTGCAGAGAGGCTTCTGCAGCCATGGCCACCACCTGTCCCCACGGGCTCCCCGAGCTGCTCCCTGTGTGCCCAGCTGTAACTGAGGGGGCTCCGTGCCCAGCGCAGGTGTTTAGAGCCCAGCCAGGGGTTTGGTGCCTGTCCTTAGGGTTTGGTGCCTGTCCCCAGGGTTTGGTGCCTGTCCCCAGGGGTGGCTGCCAGTCCCCAGGAGTGAATGACGTCCCCAGGGCTCATTGACAACCCCAGGGATCGATGCTTTTCCAGGGCTCAGTGTCTGTTCCTCGGGCTCGGTGCCCATCCCCTGGGGTCAGTGACATCCCCAGGGGTCGGTGACATCCCCGGGGCTTGGTGACATCCCCTGGGGTCAGTGACATCCCCTGAGGACGGTGTCCTGCTCGGGGGTCGCAGCCTGCGCTGCTCCCAGCCCCGCTCCCAGCTCGCAGCCCGGTGCCGCGGGGTCCGTGCCCGGTGCCCCGGAGGGTCCCCGCTCGGTGCCGCCGGGGGTCCCGGTGCGGCGGGCGGCGCGGAGAGGCGGCGCGGGGCGGGACTCGGCGGCGGCCCCGCCTCCATCCATCCCCGCCGCCCTCCCCGCCCGGTGGCAGCTCCGGGCACGGTTCGCGGGAGCAACTTGGCGGCTCGAAGCCGTGGTGCTGTGCCCGGGCCAGCGCGGCCATGGCGGGCGGGCGGCCCCGCCACCCCTGAGCCGCCCGAGCCGCCGGAGACACCGGAGACACCGAGAGCCACCGGAGCCGCCGGGATGAGCGCTCTCGCCTTCGACGACGCGGCCCTGGAGGGGCTGGCACCGACCCTCGGCCTCTCCGGGGCCAGCGACATCGACACGGCCCTGCTCAGCGACATCGACGGTGCGGAGCGGCGGGGACGGGGCCCGGCGGGGCGGGGGCTCGGGGCATGACCGGGACCGGGCCGGGGGCATAACCGGGGCTCGGTGCGCGGCGGGGCTGCGGGCCCGGTGCAGCCCTGGGGCTCGGCGCATGGCCGGGACCGGGCTGTGGTGCAGGGAACCGGGCTGGGGGGAAAGCGGGCTCGGTGCAGGGCCGGGGCTGGGCACGGTGCGGTACCGGCTCTCGGAGCGTGGTCGGGACATGGCTGGGGGGATGAGCGGGGCTTGGGGCCCACCGGGACCGCGCTGGGGGTGTAACCAGGCTCGGTGCAAGGTCAGGACCGAGCTGGAGGCACGGCCGGGGCTCGGTGCGTGCCCGGTACCGGGCTGGGGGTGTAATCGGGGCTCGGTGAATGGGCGGGCGCGCTCGGTGCATGGCCGTGCCCGGGGGGTCCGGGCTCGGTGCGCGGTCAGGGAACTTGGTACCGGCGTTTGGCCGGGACAGCGGGACCGGTGCACAGCCAGGACTCGGTGCACGGCCGGCGGAGCGGGCTCGGTGCCGGGCCCGGCGTGGGGAGCGGGCACACCGAGCTGCGGGAGCGGAGCCGGTGCAGAACGGCTCTGGCCCCGTTACCGGGGGCCGCTGCAGAGCGGGGGGCTCGGGGTGGGGGCACACGGAACCCCGGGACCCCCGGGATGGGGGTGCCGCTACCGGGACAGCCCCGACGATCCCCCCCGGTCCCGGTCACAGCATCGTGCCGCCGGTGGCCCCGCCCCTCCGTGACGTCACCGGCGGGGTTACTCTCGGTCGTTCCCTCCAGGGCTCCGGGGCTCTCCCATCCAACCCATCCAACCGGCGGGGGCTGGGAGGGGCGGCTCTGCCGCAGCCCCGGGGCTGGCACCGCCACCAGGCACCCCCCTCCCCGCCGCTCCGGGCTCCGTGAGATGGGCATGAACCCAGGGAACCATTCCCAGAGGGAACCCGCTTCCCAAAGGGACACATTCCTCAAAGAGACCCACTTCCCACCATCATGGCAATAGCACCACGTGTGCTGAGCTCAGTGCTTCCAAGGCTTCAGCAAAAAATTGGGGATCCCAAAAAATTTGGGATCCCCAAAACTTTGGGATCTCAAAAAATTGGGGATCCCAGCTCCCGGCAAGCCCTGCACCCACCTTTGCCACGTGCTCCACCAGCTCTGTGGGTCCACACCATCCAGCAGGGCCGGTGGAACAGCAGCAAGGCAGGCACGGGATTCCAGCCCCTGCCCCTGGGTGGTCCGTGGTGGTCTCTCCCCCCAGACCCGGGGTGGAGATGGCATCCCAGGTCTGCAGGTTGATGGCAGTGGCAGCCGGGGTGGATCAAAGCAGATCCAGGTGCCACCTGCTTTTCTTGGCGAAGTTTTGGCGTGGGCAGGGAAGCAGGAGCTGTGCCAGGGCTGAGTGGCGCTGTATGGGATGAGGTTTCCCCACTGTGGGGTTTTGCCACGCTCCTTTGTATCACAGCCAGCCGGGCCACCTCGCACCCCACAGCTCCCCAGAGTGGGTTTGTCACCTGTCCCTGGCTGGCCACAGCTTGTCCCTCATCCCTGTACTGACCCCAGGGTGACGTGGGATGTGTGCCCATGGATGTGGGTGCCCTGAGCCTGCTGGGGCCTGCCAGGACCCACAGACGGGTGGGTCTGCCCCACAGCTTCCCACGGTGGTCCTGGTGGGTGCCCATTGTCCTGCTGGTGGCGTGGGTGGCAGTGAGTGCCACAGGATAGAAACACCTGGAAGGTGCCAGGAGGGTGCCAGGCTGGGCAATGGGAAGTGTGAGGGGGGACAGGAGGGAGCAGCCCCTCTCTGCAACCCCACACTTTGCTCTGGACCACGAGGGAGCCTTGGGGGGGTCTCTGAGTGTCAGGGGGGGCTGGGAGCCCCCCGAAAGGACACCCACCTGCACAGGGCGGGATGCCGAGGGCTGGGTGGGTTTTGGGGGGTAACAATGCTGTGTTACACTGCGGGGTGACCCCTGGGCAATGAGTGCGGGGTTGGGGATGGGGCGATGGGGCACAGGGGGTAACGGAGGGTGACCCCTGGGCAATGAATGAGGGGGTCACACCGCGCTGGGGAGGGGGCGATGGGGCACAGGGGGTAACGCAGGGGTGACCCCGGGTAACCGCGGGTGGCTGACGGCGAGTGCCCGCCAGTAACCCGGCGCTGCCGGGCTCACCTTGGGCGCCGGGGCTGTCCGGGGGCGGCCGGCGGGCGCGCAGGCGGCGATTGGCGGAGTCGCATCACCTCATCCCCGGCCGCGCTCCAGCCCTGGCGCGGGCAGCGCGGGGAGGGCGCCGGGAGGAGGCGAGAACATGGCTTTAAAATATCCCGGGGCCTCTCTGCTGCCGGGCACGGGGCTGAGCGGGGGCTGCCGCCTCCTGCCGGGGACCCCTCGGCTCCCACCTCCATGGAGTGCACCTGTGAAGGTACCCCCGCCTCTCCAGCCTCCTCCTCCTCCTCCTCCTCGTGTGGCGGGGTCACCGCCGCGGTTCTCTCGGAGGCTGCAGCCCATGGGGAGGAGGGCGGTGTGCGGGGGCTGTGTGGCTCGGTGGGGACATCCTGGGGGTGTGTGGGGGTCCCTGGGGGTACCCGGGGGTCTGTGCGTGCAGGGGGGTGATGAGCCTGGGGGTACCGGAGTGTGGGGTGTGCTGGGGTCTGTGTGCTCCCAAGGGGGTGTGCCAGGGGTACCGGGTTTGGACTTGGTGGGAGCATCCCAGGACACCTCAGCGGAGGTGTCACAGAGACCCCGAGGTGCCACTGATGGGACAGACCCCCGCCCAGGCTGTTTTAGCCCTGTGCTTGCCCAGCTGCCCTCCCGAGGGCTGTTGTGATCAAACACACCTGGCACTGGGGTCTGGCACATCCCGGGGGTGCCACCCCGCTGTCCCAGCCTGAGCACCCCCTCCCCTGGTACCGGCGCTGATCTGGGGATTCTCGGGGTTCCCAGGAGAGAATAAATGAATGAATGAGCTGGCACAAGCCCCCCTCAATATCAGAGACACGCTGAGATGTGCCCTGCCGCTCCCAGACCAGACTGAAAAACGCTGACTGCTGTTGGCCAAGCCCTGGCACCCCCTTTTGAGCGCCGTGCCTCAGTTTCCCCAATGGGATGGGTGGGAGGCTGAGAGGAACAGGGCACAGCAGATTCATGGGCTCTCAGGGAGTTATGCCTCTGGATTATGGGGATCTGTCCCCTAAATGCTACACTGCGGGGAGGGCAGGACGGGACCAGCCCAAGCCCGCCTTGGGCGGCGCGGGGCAGCCCCTGACGGCGCCGGGGGTGTGTTTTACAGACATGCTGCAGCTGATCAACACGCCGGACAATGACTTCTCGGGGCTGTTCGACTCCCCGTTCAGTGCCCCGGACAGCGCCGTGCTCCCGGGGCTTCCCTCCGCTCCGGGCACCCTCAGCACCTTCCTGGCCCCCAGCAAGGCGCCCCCCGCCGCCCCCAGCGGCGGCGCCTTCGCGGGGCCCCCCGGCATGGGCACCTTCACCCCGCCGCCCCCGGCCCCGCTGCTGCCCGCGCCCGCCCTGGGCGTCAAGGAGGAGCCGTCGGTGGTGCCCAGCAGCCAGAGCCAGCCCCAGCCCCAGCCCGGTGTCATGCTGGCCCCCAGCTTCGTCCCTGCCTCCCCCAGCCCCTTCACTGCCCAGCCCATGGTGGGCTACCAGAACCAGCACAGCTTCTCAGGTGAGCATTTGGGGTGCAGGGGGGATCGGGGTTCCCAGGGTGAAGGTGTTGCTGGAGGGGGGATGCGTCCCTGCCGGATGGGGCTGGTGCCAGGGTCTCTCTTAACGCTGTTCTCTGCTCCATGCCCAGCTGTGCAGCCTGGCAGTGCGGGGCAGACCCTGCCAAGCCCTGTGCCCGCCCCACAACCCAGCCAGCCCGTGACAGTGCCCGGCCCTGTGCAGAACGTGGCACCCCAGCAGCTCCTGGCCCCCGCAGTCCCCAGCACCCCGGCTGTGTCACCGCAGATCCAGTCAGTGCCGGTAAGCCCAGCGCCGGGGCTGGGGGTCCCGGTGACCCCCAGAGCCCCGCTGACCCCCTCTGCCCCTCAGGTTCTCCTGCAGCCCCACTTCATCAAGGCTGACTCCCTGCTGCTCACGGCTGTCAAGACTGACTCCAGCAGCGCCAAGACTTCCACCATCGCCTCCCTGGCCACCAGCGCCAGCGGCTCGGCCACGCCGCTCCAGGTGCCGGTAGGTGCCACCACCGGGGCACTGCAAGTTGGGGAGAAGCTCCAGGAGCATCCCTGACGCCACCCTGCGCCCTGCAGGCGCTGGTGAGCGGAGGGACCATCCTGGCCACAGTTCCATTGGTGGTGGATGCAGAGAAGCTGCCCATCAACCGGCTGGCGCCCAGCGGGAAGCCGGCGCTGCTGCAGAGCCGCGGAGAGAAGCGCACGGCCCACAACGCCATCGAGAAGCGCTACCGCTCCTCCATCAACGACAAGATCGTGGAGCTCAAGGACCTGGTGGTGGGCACCGAGGCCAAGGTGGGAGCAGGGCTTGGTGGGGCTGGGTAACGGGGAGGGTTTGGCTGGAATTTGGGTTGAACTGTTCCGGTTGCTGGCAGCTCAACAAGTCGGCGATCCTGAGGAAGGCAATCGAGTACATCCGCTTCCTGCAGCAGAGCAACCAGAAGCTGAAGCAGGAGAACCTCGCCCTGAAGATGGCCATGCAGAAGAACCGTGAGTGGAAGGGCAGCTCTTGGGCTGGGGGGCTCGGCTCCGTGCCCCCAGGTAGCCATCAGCTTACTCTGCTTCCTGCAGAGCCTGTGAAGGACCTGGGGACCCACAGCAGCCGGGGGGCCAAGGCAGAGGCCCCCATGGAGGTGGTGAAGGCAGAGGTGATGGAGATGCTGACACCGCCGCCCTCAGACGTGGGCTCACCATCCCACAGCAGCCCACTCTCACTCAGCGGGGGCAGCAGCAACAGCAGCAGCGACTCAGAGCCTGAGAGCCCTCTCTGTGCCCATGGCAAGGTGAGGGAGGGCTGGGGGGATCTCCCTGCCCTGAGTGGGGCAGGGGATCCTGCTTCACGTAGGAGGTGCCAAGGACAAAGTGTACCAGATGGGGAAAGAGCTGAGAGCCCTGGTCTTGTTCTCTGAGGCTGCTCCTCACATCATTTGGGGCTAGGTGGAGTTTGTTCTACTTTAAAATGTGCTCTGTGCTCCATGCCTATACCCTGAAATCCATGCCCCTGTATTCCAGCCTGTGCCTCATCACCCTGCCCTATATCCCATGCCCTATATCCCATGCCTGTCCCCCATCACCACACCCCGTATTCCATGCCATGTACCCCATGCTCTGGATGCTGTGCCCTATATCCCATGGCCTGTATCCCATACCTGTGCCCCCCACCCCACATCCATGCCCCTGTCCCAGGCTCACAGCAGCTCTGCCCGTACAGGTGAAGCAGGAGCAGCCACCCCCCTCGCCCAGCAGCCAGGGAATGCTGGACCGCTCCCGCATGGCCCTCTGCGCCTTCGTCTTCCTCTGCCTCTCCTTCAACCCCCTGGCCTCCCTGCTCCGGGGTTCTGCCTCCCCAGCACCCCTGGGGAGCCAGGACACCGCTGGTCCCGGCAGGAGCATCATGGCTCAGTCTGGCACTCTGGGTAAGCTCTGGTGTGGGGTGGGGGACATTGGGATGGAGATTGTTGGGATGGTGTGGGATGGAGGCTGTCAGGGTGGGCAAGGGCTAGAGGCTGTTGAGGTGAAGAGATCAAGGGGCAGGATGTTGGGGTGGGTGTATGGCAGGAGTTACCTGGCTCGAGGCTGTTGGGGTTGGCACGAGCGATGGGGGCATCAGAGTGGTGACCGTCACTGTGGAGGTGATCATGGTGGACAGGGGTGAAGGCCATCAGGATGGGGGTCTTGGGGTAGGTCTGAGATGGGAGATGATTGGGGTGAACATGGGACAGAGGCCATTGGGTGGATGCTGCTGGGATGGGCACAGGGTGAAGGCCACCAGAATGGATATCCTGGGGTGTGTGTGAGGCAGAGACCATTGGGGTGGGATCTGTTGGGGTGGACACAACTGGGTGGAGGCTCTTTGGTGGACATGGGATGAAGGCCATGGGATGGAGACCTTGGGGTGGGCACAGGGCAGCACTGGCGGGGTGTTGCTGACCCCATCCCTGCACAGAGGACGCATGGGGGTGGACGCAGTGGCTGTGGCCCACACTGGCCTTCTGGGCCCTGAACGTGGCGCTGGTGCTGGGCGCGGTGGTGCGGCTGTTCGTCTGCGGGGAGCCCGTCACGCGCCCGCACTCCGAGCCCTCCATCCTCTTCTGGCGGCACCGCCGGCAGGCCGACCTCGACCTCGACCGGGTATGTCCCGTGAGCCCTGTGTCCCATGTCCCATGAGCCCTGTGTCCCCTGTCCTGCCCTGTCCCTGCTCCTGCCCACGCTGACCCTGTGTCTCTGGTGCAGGGAGACTTCGCGCAGGGGGCCCAGCACCTGCGCACGGCGCTCGGGGCGCTGGGGCGGCCGCTGCCGGCATCCCACGGGGACCTGGCCTGCAGCCTGCTCTGGACCCTGCTGCGCCACCTGCTCCAGCGCCTCTGGGTGGGTCGCTGGCTGGCTGCCCGCGCCGGGGGGCTGCGCCCGGACCCCCCGCCCCCTGCCCACGTCCGCCAGAGCGCCCGCGACGCTGCCATGGCTTATCACCGCCTGCACCAGCTGCACCTCGCCGGTACGGCCCTGCGCTGTGGGGCTGAGGGACGGGACCCCTGTGCGTGTCCCCACAAACCCTGACCCCATGGCTGAGCCTCCTGTCCCCATTCCTATAGGGAAGCAGGCTGGGGGACACCTGCTGGCCATCAACCTGGCACTGAGCGCTGTCAACCTGGCTGAGTGCGCCGGTGACGCCATCTCCGTGGCAGCGCTGGCTGAGATCTACGTGGCGGCTGCCCTGCGGATCAAGGCCAGCCTGCACCGCTGCTTCCACTTCCTGGCGGTGAGTGTGGGGCACTGGGGTGTCCCCTGTGTCCCCTGGGATTGGGATCTCAGGTCCTTCCTGACCTCCTGCTCTCCCCACAGCGTCCCTTCCTCTGCAGCGCCCGGCGTGTGGCCCTGTCCCATGGTGGGGCTGTGCCCCCTGCCATGCAGTGGCTCTGCCACCCCTTGGGTCATCGCTTCTTTGTTGACGGGGACTGGGCGGTCAAAGGTGTCCCCAGGGAAACCATCTACAGCTCCGCCGGCAACCCAGGTGACCCCAAGCTCCCAAACCCCCCGCACGCCCTGTTTTGGGGTGTGGTGTACCTGCTGACCCCATCTCTGTGCCCCAGTGGACCCGCTGGCCCAGGTGACCCAGCTGTTCCGTGAGCACCTCCTGGAGAAGGCGCTGTGCTGCGTGGCCATGCCTGAGCCCGGCCGTCCCACTGCCCAGGGAGAGGGGTGAGTGCTGGGCTGGGCACCTGCTCCCCTGCCTGCCATGGGGGCAGCCCCCTCACAGCCCCTTTCACAGGCGCTTCTCCGATGCCCTCGAGTACCTCCAGCTGCTCAACGGCTGCTCGGATGTCGGTGGCGCACCTGGCCCCACACCCTCCATCACCTCCGGCTTGGCGGCTGTCACAGGTGAGGCTGGCGCGTCCCCCACTGGGGTCACTTCATGTGGGGGGCCGTGGGAGTGCAAACACCCTGCTCCTGTGTCTCTCCCACCCTGCAGGCACCGACCCCGTGTCCAAGTGGTGGGCGTCCTTCATCGGCATCGTTATCCACTGGCTGCAGGGAGATGAGGAGGGGGCTGAGCGCCTCTACCCGCTGGTGGAGACCATGCCCCGGGCACTGCAGAGCTCTGAGTGAGTGCTGGGGACATCGGGGACAGGGGTGGCACTTCATTGCATGTCTCCCTTCCCCGTTGGACTGGCATGGCCTCACTGAACACACTTGGAGCACCTGGTGTGTGTTGAGGAAGGAGCTCACCGTGCCCCCTCCACCTTGCAGGAAGCCCCTTCCCCGCGCTGCCCTGCACTCTTTCCGAGCTGTCCGTGCCTTGCTGAGCAAACAGGACGGGAGCCAGGCCACCCTGGGCCACTGTGAGAAGGCCAGCAGCTGCCTGCGGGAGAGCCTGGAGCTGGGCAGCCCCCCCAAGGGCACCATCGACAAGGTGAGCCGGGCTGGGGAGGGACGAGGCGGCCGCCAGCCCCCAGCCCTGGCGGGAGGTGCCCCCGACCCTCGCGGGGGTGCATTGTAGTTGCATTGCATGTGTCAGACTGGGAGTGCAATGCCCCTGCCATGCAGCCCGGCGGGGGTCCCGCGCAGCAGCGCCTGCCCGCAGCCACCTCCCCGGCACCCCCGTCCGTCCGTCCGTCTGTCTGTCCCACCCCGTGCTCACCCCGCTCCCTTTGTCCCCGCAGGCGGTCCAGCTCCTGCTCTGCGACCTGCTGCTGGTCACCCGCACCAACCTGTGGCAGCAGCAGATGGGGGCGAGCCAGCAGCGCAGCTGCCTCTACCAGGCGTCCGCCCTGGAGCTCCGCGGCTTCCAGCAGGACCTGAGCAGCCTGCGGCGCCTGGCACAGACCCTGCGGCCCGCCATGCGCCGGGTGAGCCCCGCTCCTGTCCCCTGCAGGGTGCCCCGGTGCCCTGCGCCTGCCTGTGCTCACTGTCCCCCCATCCAGGTGTTCCTGCACGAAGCCACGGCCAGGCTGATGGCCCGGGCCAGCCCCACGCGCACCCACCAGCTGCTGGACCGCAGCCTGAGGAGGAGAGGGGTGCAGGGCAGCAAAACAGGTGGGCACGGGGTGGGCATGGGGTGGGCATGGGGTGGGACACAGGGTGGGACACGGGGTGAGACACTTCACTCCTCACCTGCAGAACCCCAGCAGCCCAGGGTGTGGGATAGGTGGTGGGACAGGGGTGGGACACATCCCTGTGCACCCACAGCACCCCAGCACGTTGGGCGGTGGGACATGGGGTGGGATAGCTTTGTCACCACCTTGGAGGACAGGAAATGGTGTAGGGGACACTGCTCCACACCTACAGCAGCCCCCGCAAGCGCTGGGGAATGGGAAACCCCATTCTGCACCCACAGCATCCATGGATGATGGGATATGGGGTGAGACATAGGGTGGGAACACCCCTTTCCCACCTGCAGCACTCCAGCCCCACAGATGGTGGGTCAGGGGGTGGGACACCCCACCTGCAGCACCCCAAGAGCTGGGCCACCTGAGCTCCCAGCCCCTCCATTGGTGGTGGCACCAATAACCCCATCCCCGTGCCATCCCCCCGAGATTTATTCAGTGCCTTCAGTGCTGACCTGGGCTCTGTCCCCTGCAGCTGGTGAGCCAGAAAGCCACCCCACGGCGCGGGAGCACGCCGAGGCGCTGCTGCTGGCCTGCTGCTACCTCCCGCCCAGCTTCCTGGCGGGCCCGGGCCAGCGCGTGGGGATGCTGGCCGAGGCCGCCCGCACGCTGGACAAGCTGGGCGACCGCCGCACCCTGCACGACTGCCAGCAGATGATCATCAAGCTGGGCAGCGGCACCACCGTCACGTCGGGATAGGTGGGGAAGGGGCCGCCAGCCCCCCCGCCACCCCCCGTGGGTGCGGAATGCGGGAGGCCGTGCCTCAGTTTCCCCGCAGGGTGATGTTGGGCAGCGCTTTGAGGGGTGAAGGGGTGGGTGGGGAGGGGTCGGGTGGTGCCTGGAGGGTCGCAGCCCCACGGGGGGGTACCCAGGGTGGGCTCCCCCTGTCCCCCCCGGCCGTGCCCGTGTCCCCAGCCCGCGTGGGGACGGCCCGTGGCGCCCTCTAGTGACACTGTCGCGGTATTGCAGGGCACCGCAGCGCGGCAGCGACCCCCGGCGCCACCCGCCCCCCCCCCAGTGCCACCCGCATCCCCCGGTGCCACCTGTGCCCTCCGTGCCCACCCCCCACCCCGGGGTCTCTGCCCGCCCCCCGAGGGTCCTCCTGCTGCAGGACCCCCTGGGTTTGGGGCTTGCTTCCCCCTGGCAGTGGGGAGTGCCCCCCGCCCAGCCAGGCCCACGGCACGCAAGAGGGGACCCCCGCCCACCCCCGACCACCCAGCACTGATCCCCCTCCCCCCATTAAGAGTTGCCACCCCCCCCGAGCACGGACAGGCTTGGGGAGAAGGGCTGGCAGGGTGGCACGGGGCTCCTGGGGGGCTGGTGGGCGCCCCTGTGTCCTTGCTTCACCCCCTCTTGTACATAGACCCCTCCCCTGGCCTCCCTCCACTCCCCTTTTCCCTTTTTAAACGGTATTTTCATAGTTGGAGAGTTTTGTACAGACAATTAAAGCTGATTATTTATACTGGTGTGTGCTGGATTGGAGGGGGACTGGCACCAAAAGTGGGGGGCAAGGGGTGGGGACATTGGGTGCTAAGGGACCCCAAACACCCCCTCTTTACCCCGTGGTGTCCCAGGGGTGCTGTCACAGCCCGGGGGGGACCCCAGCAGCCCCCCAAGGATAAAGAGAGGCCACGAGCAGGGCGCCACGTACTTCCAAAACAATCGTTGTATCTTTATTGACGCTCTGAATGCAATGACCTGTTTTTTTACTCTTAAGGAAAATAAACATCTTTTAGAAACAGCTTGTTACACACAATCTTCAGTGTGAAGCAATATACTAATAAGAACACTAGTCTTAACATTTACAGTCTTCATATATATTATATATATGTATATGTATACATATATATACACTATATAATGAGGCAATATATAATACACACGGTTTACCATTTTACAGTCATATGTACAAGATGTCACTAAAAATAGCCAGATTTCAGGCAACACTGCCAAGGACACGGGATTTTTTTTTTCTTTAAATTAATTTTTTTTATTATTATTATTATTATTTCTCCCTTTTTAAATTTTTTTTCTCACCTCCTCTTTTTAGTTTTTCACTCCTGTGTCCGAGGCAGCTGCTGAAACAACAGACATTGTGTGGCCAGCAAACCTTGGGGTGGGTGGGATGGAGGGGACACAAGAGGTGTGGGGACATGGGGCGCTGGCTCTGTGGGGACGTGGATGGGACCAGCAGTGTGCCCCCCTTTGCAGGATGCTGCAGAGAAGGGGGGACAGCCAGGGGCTGCTTGTAGGATGAGATTTGGAGCTGGGTCACCCTGGGCTGGTTGCTGCCTGTGTCAGGGTGACACAGAGATGGGCTGTGGAGCCTGGGGACGTGGGCAGGGGTCACCAAAGTGTTGGGCAGTCCCCCAGCCCCACTGAGGTGGCCACGAAGCGAAAGTCGAGAGAGTTGAGCAAACCCAGGGCAGTGAGGGGCGAGCCAGGCCCAGGTGGAGGGAGGAAGCAAATGCCTCCTCCTCCTCCTCTGGTTCAGCACAAGCACGGGGAGCAGAGCCCCCACGAGAGGAGCCACAGAAGGGGTGCTGGTGAGGCCAAGCACAGGCAGCAGGGTGGGTTTTGGGGGGTCCTGGACAGCAGGACCAGGCGTCCCCAGCCCAGCAGTGCCAGCGCCGCATGGAGTGGGAGGGTGGGGGTGCAATGAGTCAGGGTTTGGGGTTTGGGAGCGGGGCAGGGGCAGCACGGTGGGTGCCACCAGCCTGGCCAAGCACCCTTGTCCCCCCAGCACCCTGGGTGTGGGTGCGGGCAAACAGGAGATGGAAGAACAAAACAGAAAAAGCAGAGTGGTGTTTCAAACAGCAGGCCGTTGCTTGCCCTTTTGGTTTTTTTTCTTCATTTTTCTCATTTTTCTCTTTTTTTCTGGTCTTTTTTTGTCTTTTTTTTTAATCCTTTTCTTCGCTGAACTATATACAGACACCATGAGGTTTGCTGAAGGCAACATCTCAGATCAGATCAGTGTGATATTGAGAGCCGGGACCCACGGAGGGTCCGGCGGCCCCACAGTAAGACAACATCGCCGGGACCCCCGCCTCGAACACGGACACCCCCCGCCCCCCTGTG
Source organism: Melozone crissalis (assembly GCF_028551555.1). NCBI lineage: Eukaryota > Metazoa > Chordata > Aves > Passeriformes > Passerellidae > Melozone > Melozone crissalis. The sequence goes on along the minus strand of NW_026535790.1, from coordinate 14,138,083 downwards.
CAGCCATCGCGGGTGGGGGATCCCGATCCGTGCCCCGCGTATCCAGACCGGGTTTTACCGGGACCCGGCGGGAGGGAAAACCCGGCGCTGGCTCCGCCCGCCCGGAGCGGGCTCGGCTCAGGGGGTCCCCGGTACGGCCCGGCCCGGCCCCGCTCTGCTCCAGGCGCTGCCTCCTGTGCCGGTCCCTCGCTGGCGGCGGGGCGGGTGCCCGCGGGCGCTACACCGGCTGCCTCTGCGGGGAGAACGGAGGGGTCAGCCCGGGGATCACGGTGGATGCAGGGGCGGCCCTGGGTTGTCCCCATCGCCCCCACCTTGTCAATAACCGGGCATCCACCCGGCACGCAGCGCTTTGAGAAGGGGTTCAAGCATCGTTCATCACTCAGGGAAGGGGATAAGACCCCTCAGAGCCGGCTGGGGTGTCCCAGACCCAGCAGCACCCAGTGGCTGGCACACCCGATGCCCCCAGGGATGTGATGCCCACACAGAGCTGAGCATCCAGGATGGGCATCCCCAGGAATTTGGGGTCTGAAGGCAGGTCCTCCTGCCACAGGGAGCTGCAGAGCATTGTAGGGGGTGCACAGGGGGCTCTGGCTTACCTTATGTTTGGGACATCTCAGAGAGAAGCTCTCCTCAGTTAATAAGCAGCCTGCGAGGAGACGACAGCATGTGTCAGGGGACAGCCTGCACAGCGAGGCAGCTGCCCCTGAGTGGGGGGAATGCAGTGTCCCCCCAATCCACAGCCACCCACCAGCCACAGCGTTTGTGTGAAGGGCTCAGCTGAGGCCAGCCAAGCTTGTGACACCTGCCAGTGCTGCCAGCACAGTGGGCATCACCCAGGCAAGCCAGCGAGCCACAAGCCCCTGACCCTGGAGCAATGGGCCCCACACTGAGGTGGGTCAGAGTGCCCAGGACCCCGTGCCCCATCCCTGTGGCCGGGCTCACCTGTGTCGATGGCACACGCGTAGTGGTAGGTGTGGGGACACCCCTTCTGGCAGCAGCCCACGGTGGCTCCTGCTTGCTGGCAGCTCGAGCACTTCTGAACACGCACCCGGGAATTCGGAGCAGGGAAGGAGAGATGTGGAGAGACAGAGAGACCCTGTCAAAGCCCAGCACAGAAGAAGAGAACCACGACAGCCCCAGCAGCGAGGGCAACACGGGTGTGTCCCTGATCCTCTCCAGCCCCTCCTTGCAACATCTTTCCTCCCGTGGCAGCACACCGTGAACCACACCATGCCTGTCACTGGCTCTGTGGTGAGGGCAGTAGCCTGCAGACAGCCATGAAATGAGCAGACAGGCTTGGGAATACAGCCAGCCCCCAAAGCTGGCACTGGGGGGACTTGCTGGAAACCCCCTGCACAGCCTCTGATCCCTTCCTCTCCCCAGCACTAAAAATGCCATGTCACAGAATCCCAGGATGGTGGGGAAAGAACCTGAAAAACACTCATCTCATTCCAGCCCCCTCCCACAGGCAGGAACACTTTCCACTAGAACAGGTTGCTCCGATCCCCATCCAGCTCTGAACACTTCCAGGAATGGGCCAGCCACAATTCCTCATCCCCTTCAGCAACCTCCCTATTCTGCTCACACCTTGCTCCAGTCACTGAGGGAGAGGAGCAGGGCAGTGTCATCCCCTCCTTCCAGCTCCCCTTTCCCTGCTGCCCATCACGGTGGCACCAGGCTGTGTTGTGCCCATGTTCATCTCCCACCCTGCGGCATCTGTCCTGCTCTGAGCCACCCTGTGCAACACACAGCTGGGCCAGGGGATGCGACAATACCAGGGGGGCCAAACATAACCTTTTGCCTTCCTAAAACATAAACTGCAAGTTATTTCTGTCCCTAAAAGGGAGAGTTCAGGTGCTATCAGAGACGCAGCAGCACAAATCTCGTAGGGACCCAGCAGGGCTCACGGTGCTGAGCCCCTGCCTTGCTCTCCCAGGGCAGAACTATCCATTTCCATCCCGCCCGGAGGCGCACACACGGCAATGGCGTTGGCTGAAGGAGGCCAGCGGAAGATGCCGCCTGGGGCGTGCGGCCGAGCTCTTACCAGGTCTGCAGCCGCCTTGACAGCCTCCTGCAGCCCATAGAGCTTCCCTGCCACCAGGAAAACCCCAGCGGTCCATACGGCACAGGCCTCGTGCAGCCAGTGCTCCTGCGTGTCGCCCGCCGGCTCCTGCGGCGGCGACTCGGCCTTGTGACATTCGTGCCGCCGGGGCTTTTCGGCAGCCTCCTCGCCCTCTGTCCTCTCGTCACAGCAGTAGCAGCTCTGCAGCCGACGGAACATGCCCCGCGGGCTGGAGCGCAGCGAGCTCTGCTTGGCCGCCTCGGCGGCCGCCTCGGGCCGCGCCGCCTTCCCGCAGCCGCCCTCAGTCCCGCGGGGCGCCCGCTCGGCCGCGGCGGGCACGGCGGAGTCCTCGCCCGGCGCCTCCGCCCGCGCCTTCTCCTTCAGCCGGGATTTCTTCTTGGGCAGGCAGTCCTCGGGGTAGTAGGGCCCGCAGAGGTCCCCCAGGTCCTTGTAGTTGGCGGGGTTGCGGCAGAGGCAGCAGACCAGGCACGCGGCGCTCAGCGCCTTCGACACCACCGGCCCCATGTGCATGGTGGAGGATGCGGGCAGGGCCGCCCGCGGCCGCGGCGCCGGCCCGGCCGGTCCCCGCTGCAGCCGCGCCTCGTCGCCGGGCGAGTTGACGACGGTGCAGGTGGTGGAGAACTCTCCGCGCCGCTCCACGCGGACGTAGGGAGCGAAGGGCGGGGCGCGGCTGTCTGCCCGCAGCCGCTTGCAGGAGATGTACTTGAGGCGGATCTCGGGCTCGGCGGGGTGCAGCAGCGGGGCCTGCTGGGGCTGCCGCCGCCGCTTCCCGCGACTCTTGCACCGCGCCGGCACCGCCTTGGCCTTGCCGTGGCCCAGGCGCTTCCGCTGCCGCTTGGAGTAGCCGTTGTAGTTGGAGTGGTTGGCCCGCGGCTTCGGCCCCCGCGCCGGCCCGGCGGCGGAGCGGCCCTCGGCAGGGCCATCGCTGCTCCCCGCCTCCTTCTCCTCAGTCTTTGGTTTCTTCTCCCGAGGCGCCTCCTCCGCACCGCCCGGGCCGGCTGCACGCTCCCGGGGCAGTGCTGGTGGCAGTGCAGGGCTCAGGGGCGCCTTGGCCATGCCCAGCGCTGCTGCTTTGCCCTTGCGGTTCCTCTTCTTGGGCAGCAGCCCCAGGTTCTTGGCCACCATGTTGGGGTTGGGCTGGGTGCCCGGCGTTGACCCACAAGCCTCCCCCTGGCAGCCATCATGGGGCAGCTTCTTCCCACCACCCGGCTTCCCCTTTGGCGCTCGGCCATTGGGGTTCCGGCAGAGCGGCTCAGCCACCGGCATCGTGGGCACCTTCTGTGCTGCCCCCAGCTTGGGCAGCCTGGCATCGCCCACTGCCACGGCCACCCCACCGTGCTTCACCAGCCGCTCCCGCTCCACCCCAGCCGGGCTCAGGGAGGAGCCATAGGCAGCTACTGTGGCTGCCACTGCTGTGGCTGCTGGTTTGCAGGTGAACTTCTTCAGGTTGGGTGAGGTGATCTTCTGGACGATGGCCTCCAGCTTGAGGCCGCGGCCCTTGCGGGGAGGCAGCACTTTGGTCTTGGTGGCCTCCTGGAAGGCCGCCCGGGAGGTGATCTTGATGCAGACATCAGGGGCCTCCTTTGGCAGGGGGGGCTTCGGGATGGCTTCGCCAGAGCTCTTGGGGGGCAGCTTGGCTTTCACCTTCTTGGCCACCGGCATCTTCTTGAACAGGCTGGGGGGACCCTCTGGCTTCTCCTCCTTCACGCCACCGCTGTTGCTCCGCAGGACCAGGTTCCTCTTCTTGGTGGGGATGGGGGAGATAAAGGTGGACTTCCTCTTCAGGGAGTGCAGCGGCCGCTCCGACATCTTGCCCCCCACGCCCGGCCCTGCTTTGGGCAGCTTCATCCGGGCACCCACCTTGCCCTCCTTGTGGGGGCTGCCCGGTGCTGGCAGCTTGAAGGCAGGTGGGAGGTGGTTGTTGGATATGAGCTTTTTGGGCGCCTTGCAGTTCTTCAGCCGGACATCAGCTGCCCGCTTGCCCCTCTGCCGCTTGGTGTAGAAAACCTCCTGTGTCTTCGTGCGGGAGCGCAGGATCATGGACCGCTGGTCCCTCTCCCCGGCTTCCACCGCGTCCCCCTCCAGCGGTGTCGGCCCTGCCACCTCCTCCGCTGCCACCAAGCCAGGCACCAGCAGGGTGGCATCGCTGGCGTTTTGGACCACCCTGGGGGCCGGCCGGCTGTTGCGCTTCCTACTTTTGAAAGCCACCCTCTGCTTCACGCCACAGCCGGGCTTCTTCCCCAGCTTCTCCTGGTGTGCAGGAGCCTTCAGTCCCTCCAGCGGGGCAGGGGCGCGGGGCTCGGCCAGGGCGGTGAAGGAGCGGGTGCACATGCGTGCCGGCAGCCCCTCGGCTGGGAACCGAGGGGTTTGGCTCTGGGCGCTCTTGCTCGGTACCTCCGTCTGTCCGTCTGGCCCCAGGCAGGCGCCGGCCACGCTGCTGGCTGCTGGCAGCTCATCGAAGGGACTCAGCACGGCGCTGCCAGAGCCATCCCCCTCCGGCAGCCGGCAGTGGACCCTCTTGTTGCGGAGGCTCTTGCCCCGTGAGACAGGCTCCATCTTCCCCAGCACGTTTTCGGGCGTGAGTTGCTGCTTCACCATGACCGATGAGGCGGATTCAGCATCGGCCGCCTCCAGGTGGGATGTCTCCCCTCCACCATTCTCCTCCTCAGGCTGGATGTGGGGCAGGGAGGATTTGAACCAGCTTTTCACCTTGGTCTCCGTGCCCACAGCGGGGCCCAGCAGGATGACAGACTGGCCAGAGAGGCGTGGGGTGGGAGCTGAGCTCTCCTTCTCCACGGTGCTGACGGTCTCCTCGGCAGACACAGGCACCTCGCTGGAGGACAGCACGGTCGGCATCTCAGGGGGCTTGGGTGATGAGGCATCGTACGTCACTGACTTCTGCTCCGAGCCAGCCAGCTCACAGAGTGAGGAGTACTCCTCTGCCTCCAGGTCTGACTCCTTCAGATCCGGCGAGGAGATGATGGGGATCTCACTGAAGTCCCCAGCTGAGCAGCAGTGCCGGGTGTCCTGCAGCCACCTCTCGCTGTCTGCCTTTGTTGCTTCATCGTAGGTCAGTGTCTCCTCCTCCTCCTCCATCACCTGCTGGCCAAAGTCCTGGACCGGCTCACTCTTGGCTGGCTGCTCTCCATCGCACAGGTCCAAGCCGCAGGCGTTTTTTTTCTCCTTGCAGGAGCTCACCAGTTTGCTGGGGAACAAGCCCTTGGGGAGGTCGGTGGCCTGGAGATCCTTCCACCGCAGGCAGGCCTCGCCCAGGCTCTCCTCCGGCCACTCGAAATGCTCCATGGCATTCTCGGACGCCACCGAGTTGGCGGTGGTGTTCGAGTAGCAGCTGTAGCCGGTGGCTCCCGCGCTGGACGTCGCTGCCGGGATGCTGGGCTTGGAGTTGAAGGCCAGTGGGGCAGTGTCCTTCAGCACATCCTTGCTTTCAGTGGCTGTGAACTCCACCTGGGGACCCTCGTACACTTCCTCACTAAAGTCTTTCCCTGTGCTGGCCCCTGAAGCTTTGTCCAGCTTGAGGGGCTCGGTGAGCGTGCTGGAGTCACCCTGGCTAGGCCAGGCACCTTTCACCATGGAGTCCAGGCTGGGCCGGTGGTTCTCCACCTGGAAGGGGGACTTGGTGGTCTCCTTGCCCAGCATGGGCAAGTTGGCCCAGGCTTTGTCTGCCTTCTCATTGATGGCATCCTGCAGGACGATTATCTCAGAAGCCAGCTCCTCCTGGGACAGGGCGCTGAGGAGCAGTCGGGGGCAGTCCCGTTCATTGCTCACATACTTGGTGAAGGTCTCCAGGGGCAGGGTGGCGTGGATACTCTGGAAAGAGTCATCTGATTTGGTGGACATGTCATCTGGGGAGGTCACAGAGCAGGTGGACACTGACTCAGGCTTTGCCTTGGAGTTGCTGTTGACACGGGCAGGGCTGCGGTTCTGGTTGCAGTACAGGAAACTCCTCTCCAGCTGGTCCTCTGACCCACTGAGATAGTCAGTGTCCTGTGTCTCAGCGTGGACAGACTGGGGGGTGCTCAGTGGGTCAGACAGGGGAGTCCCCACCTGCTCTGCCGAGTAGGTGCTGCTCTCAGGACTGCAGTGCTGCCCCTTGAGCTGCTCGGGGGTCCTTGCTGGGGTCTTGATGCCCTTTTTCTGGGGCACAGCTGTTTTGGACAGCAGCAGCTGCTGGACAGTGTTGGAAATGTTCTCCACCTGGGAGGTGAGTGCTGTCAGGCTCTGCAGGCTCAGGTCTGACAGCAGGTTTTCGGGCAGCTTCTCCTTCTGCAAGTTTTTGCAGTTCCCAGATTGAGTGTCGGGGCTCGTCCCGTCAGTGGGAGAAGGGTTCAGCAGCGGCATGAAATGGCTGTGGTCAGCAATGCCGGCCGGGAAGGCACCAGCACTCAGGGGCTGCTGGCTGTATTGGAAGTTCTCCAGGTTGGGCATCAGCGGGGAGGGAGTGGAGCTGTAGGACGGGGACCTGCCGACGGAGCGAGCCGGCGAGTGGCTGGCGCTGGGGCTGAAGGTCTGGTAGTACTGCTCCGGCGTCCGCACGGGCGGCGCGTCGCCCTGGCAGTAGGTCTGGCCTGGCTGGTTGTAATGTTGGTACTTGGCCAGGTTTTGGTAGTGGAGGGTCTCTGAGGCGTGGTGCCGCCCCTGCATGGGCTGTGGGGGCTGTGGTGGCTGCGGGGGCTGCGGGGGCTGTGGTGGTGGTGGCGGCTGCGGGGGCTGTGGTGGCGGCTGCGGGGGCTGCTCGTAGCCAATGCGGTTGGGCTGGTAGCCGTGCAGGTTGGGCACACGGGGGCCAGGGGCCAGGCTGGCAGCGCTGCCCAGGGGCCGCTCCAGCGGCGGCTGCCCCGAGGGCGCCGTGCAGCTCTTGTAGGAGTGTGCCGGCTGGCTGCCCCCCGGCACCGAGGAGTAGGTGGAAGAGGCAGGGAAGGACTGGGAGTGCTGCCCGAAGTGGGGGCTCTGTGAGAAGGGCATGGGTGAGGAGACATCGTTGGGCAGTTTCTGCCGCTGCAGCTTGGGGTAGGGGAGTGCGGGCGGCTGCTGCTGCTGCTGCTGTTGCTGCTGCTGCTGCTGCGGCTGCTGCTGGAAGTGAGTCCGGAAGGGCAGCGAGGTGGCCGCCGGCTCGTGGTATGGCCGCCCGCCCGCCAACGCCACTGTCTTCTTCATCAGGTTGTCCTCATACTTGGCCACACCGCCGGGCAGTGCCTGTGGCTGGCCTCCCCACGCCTGCAGGCTCTCGTCCCCGGAATACCGGGCCGGATAAGGGCTGTTCTCCTGCACGGTGTAATTGGAAAAGGCCGGCCTGCCCTGCAGCTGCTGCCCCGCTAATTGCTTGTTTCCCCGGTGGTATTTCTCCACGGCGCTGTTCTCATAGCCCGCGTACGGCAGCTGCTGCTGACTGTAGTACTCCTTCGCCACCAGCCTCTGCCGCTCGCAGTTCGGCCCTGCCTGACTTTGATGCCTGTAATTCTCCAGGCGTGATGTATCTTGTGAAGTCGGCTGGTAGCTCTGCTGGTTGCCATGGAAACCACACCTTTCTCGAAAGGACTGCATGGCGCGGGCTCGTTATCTGCGAAGAGAGAGAGGCGAGAATTCAAATGAAGCATCACCACCGCGGTGGGCCAGGGTCCGAGAGGGCCAGTGTCACCTGCACCATGGGGACACCCCTGCCTCGCCTCACCTCAGCCGCTGGGGATCGACGCACAGCCACCCCGGAACACAGCACGTGATGCTGCATCACCTCGCATTGCCCTGCATTGTCTGGCATCACCCCGTGGTGCGCTGAATTGCCTGCATGGCCTTGTGTTGCTCTTCAACACCTCAGCTCGTGTTTCACCTCCCTGCATCTTGTTGCCTTGCATCACCCCGAATTGCATCGCCCTGATTTGCCCTGCATTGCATCGCCTCACACTACCTACCCTTGCTCCACGTTGCCTTGCCTTTCATCACCCTGATTTGCATCGCCCTGCATCACATTGCTTTGCTTCATCCTGCATCGCATCACTTTCCATTCTGACTCCCTGCATTGTGTTGCCTTGCATTGCATCGCCCTGAACTGCATTGCCCTGCATCCTCCTCCTGCCTCACCTCACATCACCCTGCACCACATCCCCCTGCATTGTGCTGCCCTGCATTGCATTGCCCTGCATCTCATTGCCCTGCATCCCATCCCTGTGCACTGCACCGCCCGGGATGGCAGCAGCTGGCTCTGTGTCACCTCTCATCACTCTGCATCGTGCTCTGTCGCCCTGCATCACACTGCCAGGCGCTGCATCCCCACCTTGCAGCGTCCTGCATCCTCCTCTATCCCCTCTCCCTGCATCACAGCACAGTGCTCATGCTCAGGAGGGTGCTGGGGTCTGCTTGCCTCCTCCCTGCCTGCAGTGGGCTCAGCCACCCTCCTGCCCCTGCTGCTGAAGCTGCCCATCCCTGCTGCCCACCCCTCCCTCCCTGCCTGCTCACCTGGTGCAGTGACCCCCACACCGTGCCGGGGTCCCTCTGCTTTGTGTTTCACACATCCACCACCCCTCGCATCCGCAAATCACTCCCGCCCTTCTCACACGCCTCCCCAGGGATGCCGGGATCCTGCGAGCGCCTCTGCACACCCCTCTTATCGCCATTCTTTTTAATTATTGGGCTAATTACTGGAAGCAGCAGCGCGGAGGGCCAGAACCGCAGGCTCTGCTGCAAAAAAAGTCATTTCAACTTGCAGGCTGTGCCCGTCTCTGCCGCCTCCCGCAGCCCCCCCGGCCCCGGCGATGCCCCTGCCCCGGCGCGATGCCATCTGGAAGCTGTCTGCTCCCGCCGGCAGCCGTCATTACCGAGCCTCGCCACCGGCGTCATTAAAGCTCCCCGTTTCGTCAGCCCGCTTGCTCCGGGAGCAGGGACGCACCTGGAGCACCGGTTTGATCTCTCAAGGCAGTCAAGTGGCTTGTGGGGGCTAATGAATGGCTTGGTGGCAGGGGGATGCATGCTGCCTGTCCCCAGTGCCCCTGGGTTGAAGGTACTGGCGTGGATGCAAGCCTGGATGAGGTAGGGATTTGTCAGCCTGGGTTAGGGCAGCCCCAGGGGTTTGTGGCTGTCCAGGGACATCCTCAGTGCTGCTCCTTCGGCAGTGACACAGTGGTGACACCAGTGCTGTCCCCTCAGCAAGGCAATGAGTGTAACAAGAGGAGGGGATAGGTGCTGCCAGTGTCTATCCTAGCCCATCCCAGCTCCTGGCACACTTCCCTGTGGTACCAGGCAGCCTTGAGCCAGGACACGGATTCATGTGTGTCCCCACATGTCCCTCCATCACCTTCATGCCACTGCCACAACATGCCAAACACCACACGGTCCCTTTGCTGGCAGCTCTGCCACAGTCACATAAACTACACTGCTGGCTTGACAGGCCCCGGCTCAGCCCTTTTCCCTGCAGCACCCACCAGTAACACCTCAGCACCTTTTTGGGGTCTACACACACACATGGGGCTTTATTTATTTCTATTTCCACAAACACCAGCTGCTCAGGCACGCACCAATCACACAAAGTCCTCTAAGCCAGGCTCAGTGCCACCCACACCAGCCCAGCACCCCATCCCTCCCTGCTCCCCATCCCCTTTTGGGATGTTTTCCATGTCACTGCCACATATTGCAGCTGCATCTTGCAGGCTCTGCGGGCAACTGGATGCAGCTAAAGCCTAAATTCCAGGGAAAAGATGGGTCCAAAAAATCTGGAAAGCTGGCACAAAAGCCCCCACCACAGCATGGTATCCTGTGCCAGTGCTGCTGGAACAAAGGCAGGAAAATCAAAGCCAGGCTGTGGAGCAGCCCTGGGCTGTGGTGGCAAAATTAATGGGAGCAAAGAGCCCTTCATGCTGTGTGGGAGTGAGTTGGAAAAATGAAATCGGCTTGAGAAGACCCTGGGCTGAAGCTTTAGGGGGAGCTTTTCTCCCCTTTCTCCTTCATTATTAATTATCGTGATTAATTAATTATTATTATTAATTAATTGTTGTTAATTTTCCAAACAGCTGGGACAATGTTGGGATGAGCAGAAGCTCATGGTGCAAGGGGAAGGATCAGTCACCGGCACACAGAGGTGGGGATGCACAGAGGGAACGTGTTGTGAAATCCCACCAGGGATTCGCAGAGCCACGGTGCCATGTCCCTGTGGGGCACCAGGCTGTCCCTGGGAGGGGACACTGTCATCACCAGCAGCACCCAGAGCTGTTGGCAGAGCCAGAGGCCAGCTCTGCTCTCGGATGTGCCACGGCGTTGCTGGGGAAGGGCCGTGCCAGATGCTGTGCCTGATGCAGGCTGTTTCCCAGCAAAGCTCTAATGGCATCAAATCAAGCTGTCGACAGCAGGGAGGTTACAGCCTTCCCCCAGAGAGGGAGGTGGCTGTGGCTGGCCCCAGGGGCCCTGCCCACTCACTGTCCCTGCCACGTCCCTGCTGGATGTGCTCTCCTGACCCTGAAGAAGTTTCCAGACACTGCCTGTGAGATGGGAATCGATACAGGGCTGTTGGTGCATGGCTGCAGCTGGACCTGCCCTTGGCAAAGCCGTGATGTGGCCATGGCTCACGGTGTGGGTCCTGGGATGGGACAGGACAGGGACTTGGGGCCAGGATGGTGACCAGCACTGCCACAACCCTGTCCCTGGAACACAAGGAGCAGCTCTCACTGCTGGCTACAGCCAGAGCATCCTGTGCCCTTGGTCCCAGGGGAGCACGGACAGGCCAGCACAGCTTGTGTCACTCACAGGGGACACACAAGGACCTGATGCACCTCCCTGATGTGCCAGGGTATGACCCAGGGCCATGATGGGGGCTGGATTTCGTGTTATTTCCTTCCTTCCTTCCTTCCTTCCTTCCTTCCTTCCTTCCTTCCTTCCTTCCTTCCTTCCTTCCTTCCTTCCTTCCTTCCTTCCTTCCTTCCTTCCTTCCTTCCCTCCTCTCTTCCTCCCTGCCTTCCTTCCTTCCTGCCCTCCCTTCCTTCTCCCCTTGCCTCCCCTTTCCTCCTGCCTGGCAGGGCCATGTCATGGCCGGATCCGGAGCCCTCTGAAGGCAGCCCAGGACTCCCATGGATGTCAGGGACCCTCGGTAAGCACCCAAGCCCCCCAGCCCCTCAGCCCCATGGGGCACAAGGCGTCCCCCGTGTCCCTACACGCTGGCCTCGCTCCCTTCCCAGCTGCTGCTCATCCCGCGGGGGCTGATCCAGCCCTGCTGCTCCTCCGGCTGCTCCATCAACAAGGACTCAGCGACTAAAAATAGCATCGTGCTCTCGCAGGGGGATGCTCCGCCATCAGAGCGCTGCTGGCACCGCGGACACCCCGCTCCCCACCCCGTTCCCCACCCCAAAACCCGCTCCCAACCCTGCCCCACAGCGTGAGGCGCTATCGGAGCTGGGAATGAAGCGATGGGACCCCCCCGGATCCCCCGGCAGCTCTCAGGGAGGGGAATAAGCGCCTATCGAGTAGCGTCAGCCCCGGATTTGTTTAATTGTGAGCTGGTGGAGTTTAAAGAAACCCTTTCTGGCTGGCTGCCACACCGCAAAGTGCTCCGGAGAATTTGATTATTAAGGGAGGAGAGAAAAGGGGAGGCTGCGGGCGGGGGGAGCGGGGGTGTGTGGGACAGACCAGGAAAGGGCATCCTGCCTCAGGAGCTGGGAATGAGAGGAACTGGCGGGGTGGAAAACAGACAGACCCCCCTCGGCAGTGCACGGGGCTCACCCGGGGTAGGGCAAACCCCCCATGCAGCTGTGGAGCTGCTGCTGCTTGTCCCTGCTCCCCAGAGACACCCCACTGCCAGGGCACCCCCTTCAATGCCCCTTCACTGAACCCCTTTAATGCACTCCCTCAATGCACCCCCTTACTGCACTGCCCCCTAATAAACCCCTTTAATGCACCCCAATAATGGTCCCCCTTCCCAGTGAACCCCTTTAATGCACCCTCTTCCCAGTGCAGTCCCCCTTACTGCATTGTCCCCCAATAATCCCTTTAATGCACCCCAATAATGGTCCCGCTCCCCAGTGAACCCCTTTTAATTCACTCTCTCTCCAGTGCACCCCTTCAATGCACTCTTATTAGTGCACCCTTGCCCAAGTACACCCCAATAATGTGCTCTCCCCGCAGTGAACCCCTTTAATACCCCTCCCATCACCACCAGCATCTCCCCCCATGCCAGTGCTCCATCCCAGTGCAGGGACCGGGGGGTTTCGGTACCCCAGGGCCCCCCCAGCCCCGCGTCCCGCCCCATTTGGGCGCTCAGCCGAGCGGAGCAGCTGTTCCCTGCACACTTCACTTGCCCGCAGATGATGATAAATGGAGCTGGGGCTGCGCCGCCCATTGCGTGGGGGTGGGCGGATGTGGGCAAGGAGGAGGAGGAGGAGGAAGGATGGGGTCCCCATCTCCCGCAGCCCCCCCCAGATCACGCTGCTCCTCCCATCCAGCTGCTGGGGAATTCCCTGGGCAGGTCCCCCCCCTTTATCCAAACCTCCCAGGGCTTGGAACCTGCCCAGGGAATTCCCATGGCAATGGGATGCATCCCCATCCCCATCCCCATCCCCATCCCCAGATCAGTGTCGCATTTAGGGGCCACAGTCCTTCCCTGCTGCCACCCCTCCCAGCCCTGCTCCTCCCCGGTGAGGAATTTTCCTTGGGAAAAAAAAAAAAAATCCACCGCCTGCGAACCGCACTCATGACTCAACGTTTCTGCTGGCCCCGGTTCCTCCGGAGCTCGCCAGGGGAAGCCCGAGGCCGCCCCAACCTCATCCCCTCACATGGAAATCCGGCTCAGCCGCCAGCTCCAGCCTCTCTCCCCTCGGTTTTTCCTCCTTTATTTTGGGTCCTTCATGTCAGGGATGAGAGGTTTGCAGAGGGTTGGGCTGGGGAGGATGATGGGAGGTTCTGGGAGTCACAGCAAAGTTGCTGGGTTTTTGGTTTGGTTTTTTTTTTTTTTTGGTGGTGGAAAATGTCAGTTGGTAAGGAAGGATTTGAAAAGAAGGGAGGGAAAAAAAAGGGGGAGTAAGAAGAAGAGAAAAAGGGAAAGAAAAAGGGGGAATAAGAAGAAAAAAAGGGGAAAAAAAGAAGAAAAAAGGAGGGGGGGAAGATAATTAAGAAAAGGAAAATAAAAAAGAAAAAAGAGAAAAAGAAAGAAAAACACAGAGAAAAGAATGAGAGAAAAGGAGAAAGAAAAACAAAAAAGGTATAAAAAGAAAAAAAAAAGACAAAAAAAGGAAAAAAGAAGGGGAAAAAAAAGGCTGGAGGCTCACAGCAAAACAGCTGCTCAGCCTGAGCCTTCCTGGGCAAATTCCCTCTCCGGAGGTGAACGCTGCTCCACTCCAGAGCAAAATTCATGGCCGGATGTACCATGGAGTGAGGCTCCACATGATCCCCAGCCAGCAGCTGGACATCGACCTTGGGGCTCTGAGGGGAAGGAAAACCAACCCTGCAGGAGGCTGGAAACACAGCTGAGGTTAGGAGGGATCCAGCAATCCCAGTGTCCAAACCCAAATCCTGCTGCAGACCTGCCTGGAGCTGTCAGCACAGTGGTGCCAGGGCACAACCTGGCTGTGGGGTTGTTGTCACCACCGTGGTGACCTTCAGCCAACCCTCCAGCCTCACCCCAAGTGAGCAGCACAGGGCAGTGTGACAGCCTGGCCAGTTCCCCACATGCTCACGGTTTTTTTTTCTTTACTCATTTTCTGCTTGACAGCTTGGGATCCTTCTTCCTTCCTCCCTCCCCTCCTGCTCTCGGCCTGATTCACTTCAATTCCAATAATAATTAACCATTCCAATCATTACTGTGACCGCTAATATTAACCCTCCCTTCTTCTCCCACATCCTGTTTGTCCCCTGCCTCAGTTTCCCCTTGAGGCAGGCCAGGAGCTCCATCCCTGCCAGGAAAGGCAGGGAGCAGATGCCATGCCCTTGGCACCCTCCTCTGCCATGCTGATGCCCCAAGGGGTTCATGCTGCTTCCAGCAAAAATAAAAGCAAATAAAAGCTCTCCCAAGTATGGAAGAGGGGGAAAGGATCCTCATCCCAGTCCTGGATCAGGCCTGCATCTCCTGAGCTGGTTGCTGATGGATGTGGTTGGGTGCATAAGGCTGCATCCCTGGGGAATGTGACAGGGATGGCTCATGGTCCCCTGGCACCTGCTGGCCCAGCAAAGCCACACCAAACCTGGTGGCAGAACCTGGCACCCATCCAGCAGCCTGGAACTGGAAAATCCACTGGTTTGGAAGCAGGACCACTCTCTAGCTGTGCCTCAGTTTCCCCACTGCAGAGAGGTCCAGGTTTGTGCTGGGGTCCAGTGTTGGTGCTGGGAAGTGCCAGCCCTGGCGCAGGGTAATGGAGCAGGCTCGTGTCCCAGCCCCAGGGTCTGGGTCCTCCCCAGTGGGTCTCCCCATCTCCAACAGAACTGGAGACCCCAAAGGATGACAAGTGGCTAGCCATCACCCCCAGGACATTCCCAGCTCTTCTGAATGTGCCACTGGGTCCAGCCCCTCTGGCTCATCCCTGTTTTTCTATCAGGAAAATTCAGCAAATTCACAATGCCACATCCAAAACCAGGAGGCCTCAGCTGCTGTGGGATGGTGGCTGACAGCAAAGGACAGACCCTGGCACCATCCCATGCCTTCTCCCCATCCCAATCTCTCTCTCACTCTCTGGGAGAAGACGGGGCTTTGTCCCAGTGTCCCCACCACGCTGGGCACATGGCACATTAATGACTGCGTTTTACACAAGTGATATTCAGTTATCACTGGTGATACCAGTGAGATCCCCAGTCCCTGTCTCACTGAGACCCCCTCACTGCGATTCATGGTTAAGGGATGCATACCCCTGCCCCCCTTTTGCCTTCCTGTGGCAACTCCCGCCTCCACTTTTGGGGCAGCCAATCTCATGACCCCGCCACCAGCAGCTCCCCACTGCCACCACCTCCTCTGTGAGGTGCTTCCAGGTACGGGCACCCCAGAGCTGCCAGCTTTCAGCATCTGCTCCGAGCAGCGGAGCCAATCCCGGCTGTGCTGTGCCCTGAGCCGTCCCCTGCCGGCAGCAGACAGCTCGGTAATGAAGCGTAATGCTCCGGCACTCCCCTGAGTGACAGTGGCCAGCACCGGCTGTGTCCCCGCGGCTCAGCACCGCCTCCCCTGCCTGCCAGCGAGGGGATGAGCATCCCCCTGCCACCGGCAGGGCTGGGGGGATGCAGAGTGGTCACCTGCTAGGGGATGCTGAGCTGGAATCCCCTGGGGGAAAGGAAAAATAATAAGGATAAAACGGTGTTGAAAGAAATAAATCAAGTAAAAAAAAAAAATAAAAGAAAAGAAGGTTGAAAATAATCAATTGAGGTTTGATGCTGTGTGGTAAATTATTTTGGTATTATATATTCCCCAGCTTCAAATCCTGAAGACAAATACTGGGGCAGGTGAAGTGGGAAGCAGATTTCCAAAGGCTTCTCCCGGCTCCAGGTTATTGACTCTGTCAATCACGGCGGGCGCCGTCCCCACCTCTGGCACCCCGCAAAATCGGCTCCTTTTGTTCCTGCTGAAAAACTGGGGGCGGGGGAAAAGGAGGGGAGAGGAATTTGGGGCAGGGAACTTCCAAAAGAGATGATTAAGGAGTTAATCTGCCTGAAATAGATAAGGAGCTTAGAGCTGCTGGTATTTGACTGTCCAAGTTTGGATTCAGCGTGTCTTAAACACTGGCTGGAATGTACTTAGATATGACCAAAGTACATGTCCCCCCGAGGAATTACCAGGTTGCCAATTAGATTTGCTTCCCAGATTCACTCAAAACCTTCACAGGCTTCTTCAGAGCAGGAAAATTGCTGCCTGTCCCTGGGGAGAGGCAGAGCAGCCGCTGCTGCCTGGCCCTGCAGCCAGCACAGCACAGCACGGCACGGCATGGCACAGCACCAGATCCCAGTGGGCAGCCACAGGATTTGCAGGAAGGTGGCACAGCCAGGATGATGGCAAGGAAGGGATGCCTGTGCCAGGGTATGGGGGCACCAGGCATGGCCTGGTGGGTGTTTCTGGGGGAATTTGGGTGGTTTTGGGTGCTTGGGGTGCTGGTGTGAGCCTTGCCATGGTCGTGGTGCTGGTGCACTGGTGGGGCTCTCACCAGAGCAGGCTCAGCATTCCATGGGGTTGCAGAGCCATGGCTCTCCCTACCTCCAGCCAGGCTCACAGTGCTGCCATGCAGCCAAATCCAACCCAAAACACCCTAGCTCAACCTCCAGGCAGGGGACACAGCACAGAACAGAGCCATGATGGCTCGTGGGGAAGGGAAGCAAACACCAAAACATGAACAAACCCCTCTGGTGAACACCTGGCTCCTGATCCCTGAGGGCTCCTGGCACACCACAAACTCAGCACAACCCAATGCTCAGAGCAGTGAGAACCCCTGCCCATGCCAGGCTGAGGGTCACCACGCAGGGGCCACAACAACATCCAGCACCAGGACAAAGTGGAGGTACAAAAGCAAACGTCAACCCCTGCAAAAACCCTTCACTATCCCTTTATTTTAACCACTTCATCCCCATCCTTGTTATTTATGGTGCTTCATGACGTGACGGTGAAAGTAATGAAGTTTGGGGGGTTGCATGACCAACAGAGAGGGAGGACCACAATGGGGGATCCCACCATCAGCTCCCACATGCAGGCACCAAGCTCCTTTCTGATCCTGGGCTGTATTTACTAAATCTGAGCTCGGTTTCTGTGCTGGCATCCCAATCCCATTGAGAAGTGTTGGGAGTGGCAGCCAGTCTCACCAGGCTGGTGTCAGCACTGCTGGAGTGGCGGCGGCACCGTGATGGAAAGTTGCTGGAACATCAGCTTTGGATGCTGAGTCCTGGTAACAGTTGCTATGTGAAACATTCAGAGGTGGAATTTACTGTCACAGTTAATAATAGATGAAGGTTTTAGAATTTTTGATGCTTTACATTTTAAGCTGTTTGATTTATGTTTCAGAGGAGGGTGGGGGGGAGGCAGGAGATGAGCAGCAGCAGGAGGTAAACAAAGCAAGTGGGGAGGTGGGCAAAAGGCTCCATCCATCCATCCATCCATCCATCCATCCATCCATCCATCCCCCTGCCCATTCCAGAGATGCACTGAGCTGGACAACAGTGGGATGGGGTCTCCCCACCAACCACCAAAACCACTGAGCATCCTGGTGGAAAACCACAGCATGACTGGGATGGAGCCCCTCAATTCCACATCACACTTCATTGTGGGGTTTTTTTTTTGCCTGCCTCTCTTCTCCCTGCTTTCATTCCGGCGGGTTGCTGGGTTATTTACTTGCTGGCTCCTCTCTCCTCTCCTCTCTTGCAGGTGTATTTCAAGTAGCTCCGTAAATAGCAGCGCGCGGCGTGCCTGCGGCGGGGCGCGCGGGTCCTGCTGATTAGGAACGCGCTGCCAAAAAAAAGAAGGGTCTCAATTCCCTGCCAAGCTGTCACCCTGCTTCCACAAAGAGGTGCCAGTGTCCTGAGGGGATGCTCCCCTTGGATCCCGGGGGGCTGGTGGGTGCTGTGTCCGCTCCTTCCTGGGATGGAGCAGAGAGCGCAGGTGCTGTGTGAAGAACCTCGGTGTCTCATGGTGTCCTTTGGTGTCCTCAGTGTCCCATTATGGGCTCCAAAGCCCTGTGATGGCTTCAGCTCTGGCACATTCTTCCTGCTTCTTCCAAACGTTGGAGCATCCCAGCACCTCAGATGTGTGGTCAGGAGGATTTAATCCCAGCTCAGTAGGGCTTCAGGTCATGGCATGAGGAGCAGAACGGGACTCCACACTTCCTCCACCAGTGCTGGGCATGCAGTGACATCTTGATAAAACTGGGGAATGGGATGGAAGGGAGGGGGTTCCCCTCTGCTCCCCCAAACACAGTGCAGAGAGGAGGTACTTTGCAAAGCTGTTGGGAGGATGTGGTGACTGGAGCTTCCAACACGTGTAGATATTCCAGCCCTAACCAGCTCCATGGCTCCTGCAAAGCCCTGAGTGCACACAGGGGCTGCCAGACCTCAGGAGGTGGCTGAGGTGCATCCCACACCACCAGCACCCTCCAGCCCCTCTGGAGCCCCTGTTTCCCCCAGGACTGGAGATTCCCAGGGGTCCTGGGCTGAGCTGCCCCATGATGTCTCAATCAGGGCTGTGTGTCTCCCCATTTACATACACTCATCCCGGCTGGAGCTGAGTATAATTTCCTTATAAAGCAGCTTTGACACACGGGGTAGCTCGCCTTAATGAGGAGGGTTATTCCACAAAGATCCATCACTAATGGGCTTGGGGCAGGCAGAGCCTGTGCATGCAGACTCCTGCTGCCAAACCCAGCCCCACACTGCACCCAGATCTCCCCACAGACACAGCATCCCCACTGGGATTACACCCACAGCTGAGCCAGCACCAGCAACCTCTGGCTTGGTGGGATCTCACCCTGATCCCAGCAAAATCCTGTGCCTCTGCCAGCTGCCTCTCTGCCTTGCACCAAAACCCACTTGGAGGTCCAAAAAGGCAACTGTGAGGCACATCTTGGCATGGAAACCACTCAACCCTTCCCAAAAAACAGCTCCAGGGAGGGAGATCAAAGTCAGCACAGCACTGGAGTCCCCCAGTAGGCACTGAAACACCAAACCACCCACATCCCTGCCTGCACAGGCACCTGCTCTACCACGGCACGGCTCCCACCTGGCACCAGCTCTGCCAGTGACCAGCCCGCCATTACCACAACTGCCTAATTAAAAAACACATTAAAACCCCCAAGAGCAAGTCCCTCCCTGCAGAGCCCTGACAAATTCAATGCCCAGGTTCACCCCCAGCTCCCCTGGGGACCCCCCGTTAGCGTCGGGTGCCTCGTTAGCCGCCCTTGCGCCGACCATTGGCTGCAGCTCGTTGGTGGCATCGAGCAGCCCTGCCCCAGACACCTTCTCCTGCGACCAGAGGCGCGCTGCGTCCCAGGGCACTGTCACAATATATTAAGAAGCGGCGCTAAAAATAAGCAGCAGCAAAAATAAGCAGGGAAATCGCGGTCCCTGCCTGCCCCTGCCGGCCTCGCACCGGCGGAGCTCCCGCTGCCGCACGCGAGCTGGGGAAGCACGTCAGGAACGAGAGGATTTTGCTGGGTTTTATTGAAACGACGTGGTTTTCCCCTCCCTCCGCCCCCATCTCCAGCCTCTCCGTGGAGCGAGCCCCGCGGTGACACACAGGACTTGGTGACAAATCATCCCGGGGGTGGGCGGTTTCTCTGCATGCTGGTGGTTCCAGGCATGGCCGCAGCTGGCGTGAGGCCCTGCCTGTCCCTCCGGGGCTGGAGCAGATCCTTGCCCACCCCACAGAGCCAAAGATGGGGCTCTGCCCCCCGATGGGGACATCCCAGGAGCCACGAGCGCTGCTCCACGTGCCCGCCAAAGGATGGATAGGTTTTGGCCAGCCCTGTGTTAGACACAACAGCCAGGCTGGCTCCCTGTGGCTATCCCCACTCCCAAAGCTCCCCAACATCTGCAAGCACCCCATTCCCCCTGCTAGCCAGGCACACGAGCACCAGTGTGGCACAGCCCATGGGATGGCAGCCAGCACCCCATTCTCCCTGCACCCCATTCCCCCTGCTAGCCAGGCACACGAGCGCCAGTGTGGCACAGCCCATGGGATGGCAGCTGGGAGAATCCCCTACCCAGGAACGCACCCTGGACGGATGGAGCACCTGGGGAGAGGGCAGGAGCCTCCTCCCTCTGCCTGCTCCCCGTGGGGAACCATCCTCCACGCAGATTCCTGGGGGCTGTGGGAGGCACGGGCAGGGACACAGCCCCTGCTTGTCTCCGGGAGATGAAAGAGCAGCTCGGGGCGCGGGGACGGCTCCGTGCTGCAGCCCAGGGCTGCGGCTGGAACGAATGCGTGCACATACCTCTGCCCCGGCACGGCTGTTTGCTCTTCTCTTCCGCGGCTGTGATTGATTAAAGGATCAGGGACATCTGAGAATGGAGGCAGCAGCGGCAGCAGCAGAAGCAGCTCCCTTTGGACTTGGAGAGCTTCCTTGCCTGCTGCTTGCTGCTGCCGTTGCCTGTCAGGCAGCTTTTAATCAAGGTTTGCTTATATCTGCAAAGGCCTTTCCCAGAGGGATGAAGGGAGGAAAAGAGGGGGGGAGAGTATATTAACATGCCAGCCACCCTCCCTCTCCCTCTCCTTTGTTTATGGAGAGGGTCAGTGCTTGGAAACGGCTGGCGGGGACCGGCAAAGGCGCTTTGGGGGTGCTGGATTGTGGCGCAGCTCTTGGCGTGCCCAGGTCTCATGGCACAGCCAGGGGTAGGGAGGGCATCACACTCAGCTGGGGTGGGCTCAATAACAGCACCAGGCTGTGCAGGGAGCAGGACCTGGGGGCCAGGGCTTGGTGGGTTCATCCAGGTGGCCCTGGATGCCTGGCATGTCCCCCCAGCACGGCAGGGAGGGGACCAACCTGTACAGCCTCAAATTGGGGTTTCAGCCCAGAGAGACCAACACCAGCCATGTGCTGAGACCAGCACTGTCCATACACCAAGAGCACCCAGGCAGAGAGAGCCCAGGCCCCTCCGTCCCAGCCCTGGCCCCATGGAAGGTCAGAACCTCCATCCTCATCCTGTAGCTCACTGTTGGGATGGCCACATCACAGCACCCCATCTCCCTTCTGCAGGGTGGGCTCTGGCAGGGAAACCACAGCTCAGAGGGTCTGACACCAGCCCCACACCTGCCCCAGGGCTGGGTTTGCCCCGTGGCACTGGGATTTCAGCACTGCACAGTCTGGGAGCACCCCAGCATCACCCACCACTCCACCATCACCCAGCATCAGACAAGCCCACCACCCATACAAGCCATGCGGGGAGGACAGGTGACCCCCAGCCCTGTGTCCCCTCACCAGGCACTGTTCTGCCTCCACTGCCATTCCTGCACGTCACTTTGGCTCTCCACGTTATCTTGTTGCCCAGCTAATGACCTGCTAAAAGTATTATGTGAAAAACCGTGCTCTTAGCCAGCCATTAGACTGGTTAGGACCAGCGGGTCATGCTTTATTGCTTTAATAACGGAGTTTATGAAAGGTCGTCTCATAACTGATAACATGCATAATTTTTGTAACTTAATTAATGCTGCTAATATACTGGAGTCTCCATCAGCTGCTGGTGCAACTGATGCACAGTTTGCATCCCGAGCAGGGCTGGGAAGAGTATCCCAGGCTCTGCAAGCTGCACCCATGGTAGGAACACAGTTCAGATCCACACCAAAACCTCACCGTGACACCTCTCCACATTGGAGCATCCCCTCCAGAAATGCTCCAGCAGAGACAGGGAGTGCTGTGAGTGGGCAGAGGGAAATGGGAACAGATCCAGTTCCCAGCCCCACAAGCCTGAAGGGAAGGGATTTCTCTGCTTCCACTCTGCTCAGCCCATGGAGAAGACAAGGGCAGATGTGGGAGAGTTTAATCTGTGGGAGAGTCACAAAACCTCTGCAGATGGGAGCTGCTCCAGCAATCCCATACATCTCTGCCTGAAGTTACAACTGAGCAAAGGAGTTTTCTTTGATTGGGGATTTGTGGCTGTGCCCCAAGAGGGTTCTCCTGGGAACCCCCAGACTGACTCTGCTCCTCTGGTGATGCTAAGGGCAGCCAGGCTGGCATGGGGCAGGATCCTGCTGGAACTGCTGCCTTTCTTCCCAGTGCTGGTTTTTAAGGACAACCTCCTTCACAACAATTCTGACAGGTTTTTTTGAGACTTTCTTTTAAGAACACCCTCCTGTGAGGGTGGTGAGGCCCTGGCACATGTGCCTAGAGAATCTGTGAATGCTCCATCCCTGGAAGTGTCCAAGACCAGACTGGACAGGGCTTGGAGCAACCTGGGATAGTGAAAGATGTCCCTGCCCATGGCAGGGGGTGAAAGTGGATGGTCTTAAGTCCCTTCCAACTCAAACTATTCTACAATTCTGTGACAAATACACACTTTTCCCATTAAAAGGGGAAAAACAAAAAAACAAACAACTTCTCCCCACTACCCAAGCACAAACCTGGGGGGGCTGAGCATCCACAAGGGAAGCTGGGAATCAGACACATTTTCCAGGCAACAAAATCAAGCCCTTCCCTTGCAAAAAAAAAAAAAAAAAAAAAAAAAAAAAAAAAATTCATGTAAATAGGAGCCCAGGTGCATGCGGTGTGCGAGTCCCTGATATGCTGCCACCAGCAAATCTGGTGAGCTGTGAATCCGCGGCACCGCGCATCCAACGCTGCAAATCCGAGCTGCTCCAGTCGCCTGCTTAGTTTTGCAAATTCTTTCCTGCTGGCTGAGAAAAGCCAATATGTCTGCTGCTCCCGCTCCAGCGCAATAATTGTTCAGCACTGGTTATCATCCTGCCAGAAAGGCACGAGCTACCGCTGGGGCACTCTGCTTGCTGTAAATGCAGCGAGATGATTTCCTAGCAAATGCAAGTTTTCCAAGGAAGTGGGTGGAATCTGCTTGTCTCTGATTAGACAGCTTGGGTTTTTGTTTTCCTGGTGCTTTAGAGAGAGAGAGATAGAGAGAGAGAGAGAGAGAGAGAGAGAGAGAGAGGGAGAAAAAATAAAAAAGGCATAAAATATGTGTCGTTGCATCCCCTCTGCCCTGAATCGCAGGCTCACATGCATCCAGGCGATGGTTCCCTTGGGACTCGCAGCTTTGCCCACACTCTGAGCAATGATCCCGTGGAATGAGGCTATGATCTTTCATCAATCATTGCCGAGCGCTTCTCCCTCCCCGGGCTGTGCCCGCTGTGAGTGCGCAGCCCCACTGCTCTGCTCCCCCTTGGTGCCTCCAAAAATCAAGGGGTGCAGCCTTGGCCCCCCAAGTGCCTGGGGGGCGTCGGGACTCTGCTTGGGGACAAGGGGCACAGGGCAGCCCCTCCTTCACCTTCCCAGCTCAGCATCATCAAGGGATGCTAGGGGGGGATGCAGGATGATGGAGAGGCTTGCAGGATAAGAGGGTAAATCCCGAATTCAGCCAGAATAGCCAGGATGCTGCAATGGAGGTGGGATCAGGACAAGCCCTGAGGCTGTGGAGAGACAGGTCTGCCTCCCCGCCCTTGCCAGGGGAGGAAAAATGACTTGAAATTAAGATTTCCTGATGTTTGGGGGCTTGGAGACCTTGACACCCCCTGCGTCCATCTGGCTCTTCCCCTCTTGTGGCAGCTCACTCCTGCGTTCCTGTCTATCCGTGAATACCAATTATGGTTTAGGAGAATGTATATCTGAGATGTGCAAATACAAAAGGCAGGAAATAAAAGTCATCTCTTACTGAAGAGGAGAGGTAACCATGACTACCTGGGACCTCATTTAAAACTGTGCCGGCCGCAGGCTAAAAGGCAACGCTTCCCATTGTTACACACGTTTACGGAAAGCTTTGAAAACCCGTTTTCCCCCCCAGAACCAGCTGGGAAGTAAGAATGAAAACGAGAATTGGAGGCGGGGGGTGGAGGGGAGGAGGATATAGAAGATATTTATTGGTGTTTGTGGGCTGGTTTTGCATCCCACCTGCACGAAGGCAGCCGGTGAGCTGAAACTTCAAATGAGCAGCTCGGAAGGGGAGGCAGCGCCAGCGGCGTCGCGGCTCCGGCGCCACGTGGCAACCGCATGGCACCAACAGGGCTGAGGCTCCAGCGATCCCAGGGGATGCACCTCTGCAGGAAAGTGGGGTGTGAGTGAGCCCCCGAGGGCTCCCCATGCTGCAAACACCAGCAGGATGTGCTCAGGGTTTGCTGGGAGCTAGGAGGAGTTGGTGGCTCTCGGTGTTGGTACCCAGAGATGCTTTGCCTGCTGTCAGAGCCTGTGGATGGCTGGGGTTTGGGAGTGCCCTGGGCTTGCTGACATGTCACATGTGGCAGGTCCTGCAGCCTGCAGGAGGGATACCCAGGATGGAGGGGGATAACTGGGAATTGCTGGCTGCCCAGCTGAACCTTTTCACCAGTCAGATCTGCAGGGCCAGGGGACATCGGCTCGTTGTCCTCAGCAAAGACACCCCATTGCTCCAACACATGTGCAACCACAACCTGTCCCAGCCACATCAAAGACCAGGAAAGCTGTCTGCCAGCCACCAGCCTCGTCAGGACCTCACACTGCTCTCGAGCCAATGACCAGGCAATTAAACTGATTTTTGGTTCAAAGGCCATCCCACCTGGCACACCCAGGCAGCAGGAACCAGCTCAAAACCAGCTGCTGCTTTCTCAGGGATCTGTGTTGGGCACCAAGAGGCATCACTGTGGATGCAGACAAACGTGGTGCTCACCTCCACCCCCTCATTCCTGAGCACCTGCCACAAGTTCCAGTGACAAAGCCATGGTCCTGAGGTCCCCCTGCCAGCACCCCAGATCCACACCTGGGACCACACAACGGGGCTGCAGGCAGGAGCCCGAGCCAGGAATTATGGTCTGTACAAAAGACAATGACAGTGAATCTTGTTACTGGCTTTTCAGCAAACGTAATTCCTTTTTATTAGAAAATTAAAGGGTATGAAAAGCTTTCCAAGGCTGAAGAGCTGAAATGTGCTTTCATAAAATATGCGGCGTCTGATAAAACGGATTTGCTTGTCTGCCTGCCCTGGCCCCCTCCCCCTCCTGGCTATTATTCCTACTGGCAAGGTGATGCCTTTTGCCAAAACACCGACCCCAATGTGGCCAGTGGAGATTCCTCTGGCAGTGCTGCTCCCCAGCATCCCAGTCATCCCACCATGAGGCACCCCACAGCCTGCACCTGACTGAGGTTGGGTTTGGGTTGGTTCTTTTAGCTAAATAAAACTCTGAGGGGCAGATTCTCCCCTCCAGTGTTGCAGGTGAAGGCTGACAACAACCCAAACCATCACCCCAAACTCAGCTGTGAGGACGCATCAGTTGCCAGCAGGAGAAGGCGAAGCCAGGCAATGGCAGACAGAAAGCAGCGGATTCCCCCAGACATCACACCAACAGCAAGCATTAAAACCTTCCTGGGAAGTTCCCTCCTGAGGAGAAAGTCGTGCCCTCCCGTGCCCCAGCACCGAGCTGCACGTGAGAGGTGCTGAGGGTTCACAAGTTGCCGGTATCAGGCAGCAAAGGTAACATGAGGAATCTCCATTTCTTCCCTTTAATCGTTCCCTCTCTCTGTCTCTTTCATCTTTCTGATGGTTCGAGTCAACCTTCCACGTTTGTGAGGTTAAAGATTCTTGCTATCTCCCATTTGGGGCTGGCAGAGGCCAGGGACCATGGCACCACAGAGTGATGCTGCCCCTTCCATCTTTTGTGGGCAGAATGCCCCTTGCCAGCCCTCCACAACCTTGGGGCTCACCTCAACCCTCCAGGCTTCTTATTTCCATTCCATTACCAGGGCAGTTTTGCCTCTGTGAGTCCCCGGGGATGCATGGCAATGCATCCATCCCCACACAGATCTCACAGGGATGGTACAAAGGGACCTCGCTGTGGCCACAGGGCTGGCACCCTCCGATGGTTTGTCACCCCTGGCATGGCAGAGACAGGGGAAATGAAACAGCATCCCCTGAGTGCCATCAGGGAGCTGACACCTCGGCTGGGAGAGGACCTGGCAGCCCTGGCCACTGTCCCCAGTTGACTCCAGCCCTGGCAATG
Organism: Melozone crissalis; assembly: GCF_028551555.1. Lineage (NCBI taxonomy): Eukaryota > Metazoa > Chordata > Aves > Passeriformes > Passerellidae > Melozone > Melozone crissalis. Next base: position 14,112,428 of record NW_026535790.1, on the reverse strand, counting down.
TGACACGGGCAGGAGGCAAGGACACAGCAGCACCCAGTGCAGTGTGCAGGACAAGCCAGTGGACATGGAGTCACTGGGCTGGTGGGGACAAGGACAGGCAGATCCAGCTGTGTTCCTGCCAGCACTGCTGCCATGGGGAGACACAGCTCCAGCAGCAACACCGTGTCCCCACATGCCCCCTCAGCTCTCCTGCAAGCAAATGTGCCATGACCCAGCTACAGCATCTCCTTCCCACCGTGGGTTCCCCGTGCCACTGCGGGCTCCCGGTGCCACTGGCAGCGCTGTGTGAGTGCTGCCTGGCCGGCTATTACCACAGGAAAAGCTGTAACACTACAGCAAACCTCCCTGCTCAGCCCTGCTACAAATCAGGGTCAGGCGGCAGCGCTGTTAGACAGAGCCTGCCGGTACGTGCTCCTGCTCCTAATGTCCTCCTGCCACACACTTAATGGGGACACACAGCAGAACCACACCACGGGGCTCAGGCTCGGCCCCACTGCCCATCTGGGGGCTGCTGCCCTCAGAGCTGGCTCCCCACCACCGGCAGAGCTGAGGGTGAGCACCAGGGAGGCACGGCCGGGGATGTTTGCTTCGCCAGGGCTGCTCTGGCTTTACCTTTAACATCTGCAAATGTGGTTAAAAGTTTGCTGAGCCTATTTTTAGAGCCTCTCACCACATGTGATTTCTCCATGGTGAGACAGGAAACGCAGATGAGGCTGTTCGCCCCGGAGCTGCTTTCTCCTCCCTGGATGGCCTCTGAGCTCCTCTGCCCTGTGTGTGCTGGCACAGCCGCTGGTGGCCCTGGTCCCCACATTCCAGGGTGTCCCACAGTGGCAAACCCAAGGGCTGAGGGTGACAAACTGCTGGGGGTGCTGCCAGTATGGTGGCCACACTGAGGTCCCCATCCACAGCGCCTAGACAGTGGGGGGACAAATGTGTCCCAACACCACTTGGGGACTTGAAGGCCAAACTGATCCAAGCAATGGAAATACAAAACCTTGAGGGTGAAACCAGGCCCCAGCATTATGGACCTTGTCCACCATCTTGCCCTGTGCCTCGGTTTCCCTAAAGGAACAAAGTTCTGCTTGGCTGCCCCGCCTGGAGCAGCACTAAGGGGATGCACCAGCACTGGGCACGGGCACTGCCAGCAAACACACCCTGGCAGGGGTGTCCACTCCTCTCCCTCACACCCACTGCCCCAGCATGGGCAGCTGAGTGTCCCCAGCACACTTTTGGATCCAAATCAGACCCGGCTGCCCTGTGGGGCTCCAGCTCCCCCCATGGCAGGGTCGGTGCCGTGGTTGGCAGCACGCAGGCGCGGCTGCGGCCGGGCAGGCGCGGGTACCCGCTGTTTGAATGTCAACACCTCATTTATACATCTTGATTGGCTCTCATCAGCCATGCTGCGCTCCACCTGATTGCTCCGAGCCCACGCGGGGTGCCAGGCTGCAGCGCCTAATTCCAGTTAATTGGCCCTTCATCCCAAGCAAAACAGAAATATGGGGATAAAGAAACAATAAAGCATCCTCCCCCGCTAAAAAAAAAAAAAAGAAATTAAAATCCTGGCGTTCTGGGGGATGGTTTTATTTTGCAGCCATGAGCAGGCCACGCTGTGGGCTATGGGAATTCCTTCCCTGGAGCCTGGGAGATGCTTTGCCACCCCACAGGCTCAGCTCACTCGTGCTCCCCCCATCCCACGACGAGCCCCGCGTTGGTGCCACGCTCGCCTGTGCTCCTGCTCCCGCCCGCTCTGGCGAACCACTGAGGCTGAAATTTCAATTAAGAACGAGAAATAATTACCCGCCGCTCCACATTTCCTCTAAGATGGTAGCCAATGCCGGCGAGCCGAGTCACCGCCTCCCGCCACGTCCTGGCGCTCACCGGCGCGCTGGCATTCGGGTGACATTTCCAGGATAATGCCGGCCCAGCTGCCGCACGCTGCCGGCTGCTCCCACAGCCGTGCTGGGAGGCTGATGCTTGGAAGAGATGCTCTCCTCCTCGCTGGGAGAGGGGCTGCTGTGAGTGAGATCCACAGCCTTTGAACCCTGTGCCCGCTCCCAGCCGTGCCCTGGGCTGGGATGCTGGTGCCCTGCTCGCCACCTGGCAGAAGCGATCCGTGATAATGGCCTGGCTCGGCGCCTTCCAAGGCACACGTCATGGGGAAGCACCACGCTGCTGTGCCCAGCAGACACTGTGCACAGGGATGGGGCACATGGGGATGCTCCCTCCACTCCAAGGAAGAGGCTGGAGTGCTGGAGTGTGTCCAGAAACAGGCAACGGAGCTGGGGAAGGATCCAGAGAACAAGAAGCAGCTGAGGGAGATGGGGAGGTTCAACCTGCAGAAAAGGAGGCTCAGGGGAAAACTCCTCACACTCCTCAAGTCCCTGACAGAAAGGTGCAGCCAGGTGAGGGTCGGGCTCTGCTCCAGGTAACAAGGGATAGGACAAGGGGAAATGGCTCAGGTTGAGCCAGGGGCAGTTGAAGTTGGATATTAGGGAAAATGTCTTCACCAAAAGGGTGATCAGGCATCAGAACAGGCTGTCCAGGGTATTGCTGGAGTGTTCATCCATCCTGGAAGCTGAAAAAATGTGTGGATGTGGCACCTGGTGGGCTTGGCAGTGTTTGGTTAATAGTTGGACTTGATGGTCTTAGAGGGGTTTCCCAACCCTAATGATGCTGTGATTCAATGATTCTATGCAGGAAGGCAGGAACAAGAGGATGGGCAGCTCAGGGGCAGGCAGCAGCCTTGGCTGCACTTCTGGCATGTGGAACAGCACTGGGAAAGGGCAGATGGACCCAGTTTCAGGACATGTCCCCGGCCTGGGGACACCAGCAGTGTGGCTGTGTCAGCCTCCCCCGTGGTGCTGCTCCAGGCAGATGTGCCAGCCCAGCGCCCACCAGGGCACCTCAGACCTGCCCACAGCTGAGGAAACCACACTTCTTGCACTGTTTTAATTTAGCACAGCCAGAAATAAGAGGAACAAGCTCCATCGGGGTTGGAAAGGGCACAAACTCAATCAAAGGATGATCTGCCACCTCACAAGTGCTCCTGCAGCTTTCCCTGTTGAGACAGCCTGTCCTGGCTGCAGCTCATGCCCTGTTGCGGTGACACAACCCTGTCACAGTGACACAGCCCCACTGCAGATCCCCACAGTCCTGCCCAGAGAGCTGTGGGAGATGCAAACCCTGGGAGAAGGCAGAGATGGGACACTGACCCAGGCACAAAAGGCTCCTCCACCATGAGGACGGATGAGAATGAGGGAAGAATGAACAAGCAGAACAAGCTGGTGTGGAAGATGCGCCATGTCCCCAAAACCAGACCGTCTGCCATCAATGTGGATGGTGCCTCACTTCCCCTGGATGTTTTCCCATTCCTCTTGCCATAACCCAGAGCTGGGGGGCCACTGCAAAGCCTGCAAGCCCCGTGACTCCAGCGGCAGGAGATGCAGGAGCCGTGGGCAGCGATCACAAGAACGGCGAAAGCAGCAACCTCAGGTTGCAGATTAGCTTCATTTTACAGCCAGGGAGGCAGAAACCTCCCGTGGCTCAGCATCTCGCTGCAGACCACACAGGGAGCCTGGGGAAAGCCAGGGAGAGGTCGCAGGTCTCTGCGGGGTGAGAGCATCCTCTCTCTGGGGAAGGAGGGAGCTCAGAGCGGCCCCAAACCATCACCACACCCCAAACCTCACCCAGGGCCACGCTGCACACCCTTCCAAACGGTGGGGGCTGCAGAAAGCAGTTTGGCAAAGAGAGAGAGAGGCTCTTTCCCAAGTTGAAATGCACTTCCCTTGACTCGGTTCCCAGCTGAGCGTGGAGGAGACCCAGCTTGGCCGGCAGCCACGGCGCTCAGTCCCCACCGAGAGACACATTCCTCAGCACTGCAGCTAATGCAGCACAGCCTCTGAGGCCTTCACCCCTCCTTCAATGATAATTTATGCCCCCTGACCCGACTCCCCCTTTTAAATCAGGCTGATCAATAGAGAAATCAGACAATCCTTTTAAGAAACTATCTCATCTGATCCTGCCAGCTAACGATCTCTGCTCTCCTTACAGCTGTTTGCAGATCTGTAGCCTAGAATGCTAGGGGAAGCAGGAGGGAAAAGAGCCACTGGGCCAAATTCCTCCTTCCTCAGTCCAAGCAGGAGCAACAACAATGCTGATGATTTGTATGGAAGCAAAACAGGAGATGCCAACTCCTGTTTTTTGGAAAACAAGCTGAGCATCATGCTGCAGGGAAGCACTAGCTCCCAAAATTTGCTCCCTCATCCATCTCACCACCAAACATGCTCTTCTCCCGTCCTGGGAGCCCTGACAAAACATCCTCACTCTTCTTACAGGCTCCAGCTTCCAGGCTTTCCAATGCCTCCCCTCCAAAGAAAACCCAGCAACACAAAGCAACAACCCCAAATCTGGTTCCTGGCTGAGCCATGGTCACCCCCACCCTGCTCTGTGCACAGCAAGGCTCCAAGGGGATGCTCTGAGCACTGGGATCTCCATACTTGGCTGGAAAACCCTCATCCCTCACAGGGACTCTCACTTTACCAGGGCAGCAAAAGCTCAGGGGTGCAGCCCATGAAGGAGCTAAACCAGACCAGCTGGAGAGGGAGCAGTGTCCAGCACAGCACTGGGAGCAGTGTGGACACATCCCTGGAACAGCCTCCAGGAGGGCTTTATTGATGGCAGCTGCATTTCCATTTAACTGGCAAAGGAACAGGGTTAACCAGTGAAGAGGGAAGCATCAGAGAAGCCTTGAAGTCTTCAAAGTAAATCAGCTCCTGGAGCAAACACGCTCGGTAGCCAAATGTCCCCTTCTCCTTTGTGTGTGCAGAGATATTGACATTTATCATGATGCCCAAACCACCCAGAGGAAGGATGCTTTCCTTGCATCCAAGGGCCATTCCTCACCCTGGCACAATCACAGGGATTTCTCCCCTGCCAAGGCAGAGCTTGGCACCCAGCACTGCCTCCTTTAAACCACCCAGGAATCAGGATGGGACCGTGTCCTGGGGATGCTCAGCACCTTCCCAGCCCCAGCAGGAGCCAGGGAGCCCCACCAAGCCTGGGACACCTCCACCATCTGTCCCCTTCCTTGCTCTGCAGCCCAGGAGCAGATGCAAAAGCCAAGGGGTCTGAAGGGTTGCTGCAGCACAGCACGGTGCAGGGCCTGCCACAGCAGTCACAGTGAATTACAAGGTATTAGAGCCCCGTGCTGCCGTGTCTCTGTGCAGCAGCAGTCACGGTGAAGGACATGCTATGATAGGACTAGAGTCTCCTCTGGAGAATCCAGGCCTGGTGGAAGGCAGTGGTATGAGAGGCCAGCCCTGTTCAATAGATCACGCAGAGACAGGCATGTGAAGGACAAGCTATTACAGGACAAGGAAGGCTGAGAGCCGTGGGGTTTGGGGAGGGGGCGGCCGTGCCTCGCTGGATCACTGAGTGCCCACGCCTCGCGAGCCAGCAGCCGTGAACGTTTTTAATTATGCTTTCCTACTTTATCGAGCATCTCATTTTCATTTACACACCAGCCATCTCCACCTGAGAACGTGGCCACTGCTGCTCCTCTCCAGCACTGCTCCCATATTCCCCCACACATCCTCAGCACGGGGGACCCATTTGGTGACAGACACAGACCTGCCCTGCAGCTCCCCTACGCTCCCCACACGATGCCAAGGACCATCAGGGAGCTGGGCAGAGCCTCCCTGATGCTCGGAGTCCCTCCCTGTCGGAGCAGCCAATTTTAGTGGCTGCCATAAATGCAGCAGGAGCAGTGTCCTCTGGTGAGGCATCGAGCGGTGACTAAGAGCGGAGATGACAATAAAGCAGAGGAAGCAAGGTCTGACTGCAAAGCAGCAAAGCAACCCCCCCGAATCCTGCTCGGAGGCACTGACTGATGATACCCTCCCCAAACCAGAGCCTGAGCCCAGTGAAGGAGGGCTGGGCTCTCTGAGACCAGGCACAGGCTCGGTTTGGGTGGAAATCCCATAAACAGGAGGGGAGAAAGGCTTCCCCCATCAGGACACCGGGATGGAGTTCAAGCCTCTTAGCAAAGCACACAGGGAGACTTGTGCACAGCCCCTACAGATAAATCTACCCCCTGAAAGCGTTCTCAGTGGTAAATGCGGTAGAGACTGAGCAGGACCTGACAGCTCGAGGTGTATTTATGGTGCTCTGGCACCGGGGATACAACCAGTTGGGATTTTTGCTCGGCTCTACCACTTGGGCACAGCACAGCCACAACAAACCCATTTGAATACCTCTTGTTTCAACCAAGGCAGAGATCCAGCCTATTCCCTGCGGAGCAAGCGCCAGACCTGGGGCCAAATTAATCTCCGATGGATCTCCATCAACTTCATGGAGTTCCAACTACAATTTGGCCCATGCCTGACACGTAAATCTGCTCATTTTTCTTCCAAATCGTCCAAATACCGCAGCATTTGTTAGCGCAGGAGAGGGGACGCATCCTCGGGGAGAGATCTCTTTGGATACCGCGCCAGCCCTTTCTTTTTTTTATTTCCTTTGCTGCCTGGGATAAAAGGCAAACGAGACAGACCGTGGTACGTGTCTGAGCTGTTTGGGAAAGAAATAGGAATTTCCTCCTGCCATTCCCAGTCTTTTGATAGGCAGGTGGGATGCGAGCAGGAATAACTCAATCAAGACAGAGCAATTTTTAATTAATTTGTGGATCCCTTCACCGGCTGATTGCCTTGGAGACAAAAGGGAAGCCTCTCCTTTAACACTTGTGTGTGCCTGGTACTCTGAGCCTCCCCTTTTCACCGGCACATCTTTGGTCTTGAAAGCTGCACAAAAGGAAGAATTCCTTGATCTTTTGCCTCGGCTTTTGCTAAGATGGAGACACACATGAGGGGGAGCTGGGATGGGGGGTTTTTTGGGTTTCTTTTATATTTTGGGGAGTTTATTAAAGCCCAAAATTCCCATAGAGAGAGGTGGGGAAGGAAATAAAACACGGAAAGGGGAATAAAAACCCTCAAAGCTAAGAAAGGAGAGCGCTTTCCGTCAACACCTTCTGCCCAGCCCGCTCCATCCCCAAGGGGAGGGAGTTGAAAGGTTCAAGCTACATCAAGTGGTGAGTAATGCAGCGGGAGGCTCCTGCTCAGGGCTGGGCGCTCACCCCCTGCCACCCTCCCTGCCCCGTGCCCAGGGCTGGCAGGGCAGAGCCCAGCTCCCACCCTGCCCTTCTCCCCCCACCAGCGACCGTGGGGATGCGGGAACTTCCAAGGCAGTGAGTGACACCACAATTATCGATTGCCGGCTGCAAAGGCTTGCTCTCGCCTCCCCCCCTCTTCTCACTTGTTTTCTTCTGTGCAGCAGTGCCAGCCTTCAGAGACTGCTGCTGTAAAAGGCTGGGATTGACGGGGTGTCAAGATATCCGCTGCCCCTGGCTTTTAACGTTCCCTGCCGGGGGGGAGCGGGAAGAGCCCCTGCACCGGCGAGGGGAGCTTGGATGGCTCCAAAAGAAAGGCAGGAATGAAAAGCCTCCCCCTCTCTCCTCCATCGAGGAGATGCTCTTGAACCACAAGCAGCTTTTTCAGCCTCAGCTTGGCTGCGTGCATCTTGGAAATCTCAAGATGCTGGGAAGGAGGAGAGGCGAGGTGCCAGTCGGCCCCTGCCCGAAATCAAGGCACCCAAAAACCCACCAGGCTCCCCAGCAGGTCCCTGTGGGGTGGCACACACACCTGACCACACAGAAGGTTAGGTAGTGGCCATTTTAGAGGTGGGAAAGACAAGATACATCCAGGCCAGATAAGGTCACCCAGAAAAGGCTGCAAAAGGACTGGGACACCCCAGCTTGGGCAAATCCTCTGCTGTTCAACACTGGTGGCACAAGGGGTGCCAGATCAGAGGGTTTTCCTAGCCAAAACTGGCAAAGCAGGAACTCTGGGTGATCCCTGGATCACACACCAAAGGCGGCAATGCCATCCTGCCCAATGGCTCTGGGATGGTCCCTTGGCAGCCCTGCCCCCAGCTCAGCTGGCCACCCACAGCAAGTGCCATCCCTGCCACAAAATGGGGACGGTCACCTGCCTGTGGAGGTGTTTGTTTGCAAAGCCTGGTGGCACCTTGGGACCATGGCTAAGTGTTACGTGCTGGAGCCAGAGGCCCGAAATTAAAGCTGGCTCCACGGCTGTCGGTGTCGACACCTGGTGATGGGAGGAGAGGGATCGATGATGGAGAGTCTGTCGCTCCTGATGCATCGCTGTCAGGGTCAATACACAATTCCCGGGGAGATCAGGTGTCCAGGTTAACTGCTTTGCCTCCGTGCTAAGCCGATGGGCTGGCAGAGCCCCATCCTGCTCACACATCCTCCTCCCCAGCCACGCTCACCCCACAGCCACCAAACGCCACTGACAGCGGCCCTGGGGCTCGTGGCTCTTGTTTTCATCCATGCAGAGCTCAAGTGCAGTTCAAATGGGTGCCCAAGGCTGGGAAAGGGACACAGGGACAGCAAGGACCTGCCCCCCAGGAGCTTTTGGCTGCATCAAACCAGCCCACTGCCATGGGCAGCATCACCATGGGACCCTGTGGGGACACAGGGCTTGGGGACACAGGCCAGCAGCTCCTCTGGGCTGAGAGGGGAGATGAGACCTCTGAAGGGGGGAGCCCCATCTGCCAGTCTCCCTGTGCACCCCTGAATTCTTGAGCAACAGAAAAGGCAGGAGAGGAGGGAAACTCGCCCAGCACAGGTCCTGCAGGCTCACTGCCCGTGTCCTGCTCCTCAGCCTGGGTGGGCAGAGCACCCACGGGGCGTTGGCACAACAGCTGTCCCCTCCAGGTGACACCGCAGAGCCCCGCGGGACAGGAGAGCAGCGACAGCAGGGCTGCACTGTGCCCTCTGCACCAAGTGCACTCCATGGCACCCCGAAACCATCGCAGTGAGCACTGGCAGGAGGCAGCAGCCCTGCTGTGCCCCCATCCCCATGAGCCACGCTGGGCAAGATCCATCCCAGGGGGTCCTGTGAGGACGAGAGCCACCCGCAGCCAGGCTGCAGCATCTCCCCTTCCAACAGCTCCCGGGGGCTTTCAGCTGCTCATCTCCTCCTCCAGCACAGCACAACCCACCCGGGGGAGCCCAGTGTGACCCCCTGAGGAGGGGACCAGGGGGTCCTACCTGCTGTCAGCCCCAGAGCCAGCCTGGGGGGGACACAGCATCACACCTGGGACAGCATCACACCCTGGGGGGGACACAGCATCACACCTGGGACAGCATCACACCCTGGGGGGACACAGCATCACACCTGGGACACAGCATCACACCCTGGGGAGACACAGCATCACAGCCTGGAGGGACACAGCATCACACCTGGGACAGCATCACACCTTGGGGGGACACAGCATCACACCCGGGACAACATCACACCCGGGACACAGCATCACACCTTGGGGGGGACACAGCATCACACCCTGGGGGGACACAGCATCACACCTTGGGGGGGACACAGCATCACACCCTGGGGGGGACACAGCATCACACCCGGCGCAGACAGACCCGCATCAGCCCCCCCCCCAAAAAAATCCCGAGAAAACAGAGCGCGGCATGAATAACAAAAGCAGCGATCAGTAAAGAGTCTCCCAAGAGGCCGCAAGTTCTTCAATTAGAGCTCGCATTATAGGAATGAGAAACTCCACGCCGTCTTCCGTAAGGATAACACTTTTTTCCCCTCTCTCTTTTAAAGAATAAAGGGAGGGAGGGAGAGGAAGGGCTGCATCTCTAATGCAACAGACAGGTCTGCTGAGATTCACTTTGGCTCTTATTTTGACTTTCATCTAAAAGAGCTGCCCTGGGAATCCATTAAGTCCAATTTAAATCGGCTCTCCGCCCTCACGGCTTCTCCCCGCCTTCGCGGCCCCCCCAGCTCCCTTCTCCCCCTCCTCGCAAGCAAACAAACACAAAAGCAAGGCCGGGCAGGGCGGGCAGCAAGGGCAGGCAGCAAGGGCAGCACCGGTGAGGTTCGGAGCCCTTCCCGGGGGGATTACAGCCTGCCTTCCCCAGGGCAATTGCTCCATCTTTATTTCCCAAATAAACACAATCCGGCCACGTTCGGTGTCCCCAACCCCGGCAGCGCTTTTTGCGGGGAGCCCGTGGGGTTTGGGGACCTGCACATTTCCCCCCTCCATACACCACAATCATATTTCCCCCCGGTTTTATTCTTTTTGAGGACAATTATCTCCATTAACGCCGCAACCGGCAAAGTTGGACGGGATATAATCAAATACTTCAGGTTGGTTGTTTGTTTTTTGGGGGGTTTTTTGGGGGTTTTTTTCGGTTTTTTGGTATTTCTTTCCCCCCAGTGAGCTTCCCCACGCCGAGATCATTCCTGCGCCTTTGGGAATCGCCCCCCCTCGCAGCCGGGCGAGGGACGGACCCCTCGCCTTTCATCTCACCACACTCATTCAAGCTCTGCTTCTGTCGTATAAGCAGTTTTCCAGCTCTTCCCCCCCCCTCCTTCCCGCCCCGTAACACACCCGCTCTGCATTGCATCCTATTCATATGTTTTCAATCATCGCCGTTTCGTTATTTAAAACAAAAGCACACACGGTTCCCCACCCCCGGGCAGCACTCCGAGCCCCCTCACCGGGGCTCCACGGCTATTCCCCGGTTTGTTTGTTTATTGATGTCAACGGGAGGATTTGGAGGCAAAAAATTTGCCGTGGGAGAAAGGGAGCGGGAGGTGAAAGTCCCATCAAGGGGCTTTCCAAAGGCGCAGCCAGATGTGCAAACCCCACGATTCCTTGGGTTATCTGCTAGATCCATTTTTTTCCCTGCCCCGCCAGCCACCGAATAAAAGAAAGAAAATCCATCAAGTCAGCGTTCTCACGTGCAGACAACGGCAAGGAGAGCCAGGCGCCCGCCCGCGGCACCGCCGCAACTTTTGGAAGTATAAAACCATGCACATCCATAACTCCTCAATTAAATCAGCCTCCCCGGGAAGGCTTCCTTCTCTGCAGAGCCTTTCGCAGCCCCGTGCCCATTATTATTTCAACTTTGCCAAAGTAGGGATTCAGGACAAGCAAAAGGAAATCCACCCCCTTTACACGCACAAACATTTCCAAGTCTCAGCTGTATCTTTGTTCAGACACCCATCAATCGGCAAGTCAGGAGGGGTTTTTGGACCGGTTGCAAATTTCTTTTATTACTTCCAGAAAAAGCAAAAACAGCCCCCCCACACACGCCCCCCGGCTCCTCCGTTGCTGCTGCAAATAGGACACACACACAACACACACACAACACAACACACACACAACACAACACACACACAACACACACACACGCACGTATAATCCCCCCTCCCTCCCCAAACTCCGCGATGCCGGCGCCGTGCATCCATTCAATCGCAGCAGCAGCAGCACACGAGTTGCACAAGAGAAAAAAATAAATCCGGAAAAAGCTCTGTCCGCACACCCTCACCCGCCCCACCACCCTCACGCCCTCCCTTCCAATTCTGCTGCGGCTTCAAGGAAAAAAAAAAAAAAAAAGAAGAAGGAAAAAAAAAGGAAAAAAAAAAAAAAAGCACAAAGATGTAGCTTGCAACAATACCTGCGATGGTCCTCGCTCTCTCCTCTCTCTCCTGCTGGCTCGCTCTCCTCCTCTTCCAGAGCACAGTAGCCAGATTAGATCCTTAGAAAAAAAAATGTGAGAAATAGCACAATTCTCCCTTTTTTTTTTTTTTTTTTTTTTTTTTTTGCTTCCCTTCTCAGCAGCCCTTCTGAGCTCCTTCACTAACCATTATTCATAGACCACTAGGGGATATAAGGTAATTAGAAACGGCCCTATAGCATCCAGCCTGAAAATGTAATGCCAGCGGTAGGAGTGGTGGAGGGCTCTGGCTGCGGGCGGCTCCGGCAGAAAGTGCTCGCTTGGAGCTGGGGACCGAGGTGAGAAGTGGGGTGGAGGAGAGGGCGAGCGGCAGCGGGTGCTGGCAGCTCTCCCGACACAGACCAGGGTGGCCAGGGACACCGAGCGGCACCGGCTTGGGTTGGGTTTGGGGTGGTTTCTTTTTTTTTTGGATTTTTTTTTTTTTTTTTTTTGTATTTTGGAGTGGGGCTCGCCGTGCCCGTGTGAGCCGTGCTGGGGCTGCGTGTGTGTGTGTGTGTGTGTGCGCGTGTGTGTGTGTGTTTGTGCCAGGAATAGCAATCAGCAGAGGCAGCACACAGAGCGCAAAAATGCCATCATGCAGGGTCAACAGAAAGCTGCAGACATTTTTTTTTTCCTCTCTCTCTCCCTTTTTTTTTTTTTTTTTTTTTTGGTAGGCTTAATCCTCTGGAGCGGGGGAGAGGGAAAAGGAGGAGGCTGCTGCCTTCTTTATAGTTTTGATTTTTTTTTTTTTTTCCTTTTCCAACCTCGTAGGATCAGATTAACCCCCCCTCCTCGAACACACACACACACACACACACACACACACACACGCACACGCACACACACACACACACTCCAGCCCAGCCATCCCAACCCTCTGCCAGCACTGCACCGGGGGATGCCGGAGGGTCGGCGCAGGGCGGGATGCGGGTCTGGCCGGGCGGGATGCGGCTCTGGCAGGGTGGGATGCGGGTCTGGCAGGGTGGGATGCGGCTTTGGCAGGGTGGGATGCGGGTCTGGCAGGGTGGGATGCGGGTCTGGCCGGGCGGGATGCGGCTCTGGCAGGGTGGAATGCGGCTCTGGTGATGAGCCGGCTGCGATGAGCTAGGTGGGCTCGGCGGGGAAGCAGAGCAGGAGGGAGAAAACGGGGGGGGAGAAAAGGGGGGAGGTGGAGGCAAATGAACAAATCACACCTGCAGCTTTCTGCGTGCCGGAGCCAGCTGCAGCCCAGGCAGCGACCGGCAGGGAAAAATCCAGGCGGGCTCCCAGCACCATCATCTGCGGGGATTATTGAGGTGCACGGGGAGCGGGCGGCAACTCATGGCTGGCAGCGATTGATTTTGGGGAGGTTTATTATTAGCAGGAGGGGGAAAGGGAGGTGCTAACAAAGAGCGACCCTTACACACACACACACACACAGACAGACAGACACATACACCGATTTTTTTCCCAAGGGGTAAATAAAACCCGTCGCAGAGGCGAGGACGGGGAGCCGGTGCCCTGGCCACCCGTGCCGTGCCGTGCCGTGCCGGGATCGCGGCTCCGAGCCCCGGCTGCTGCCCAGCCCTGCCTCCTCCCACGGCTCCGCTCGGAGCCTCTCGTTAATTGAACTAAAGCTGTTCACCTTGATAACGCAGCACGGCAGCAAGTTTCCGAGCCGTACGCGGGGGGCTGGAGAGCTATTTGATCCACTTCCAAGGCGCTGCCTTTCAATTCAACCCCTTGCTCTTGAAGGATGGATAACCAGGCCCTCTCTTTTCCCTGTTAATTACTCGAGATAGCAGCCATCAAGCTGCAAAGCAGACCAAACCTCACAAGGGGACACAGCACCTGCAAAAGCAGGCTGCTTGTTCTCATCTCCCCTGTCTTTATTCTCCCCATCCCCATCCCCATGGCAGACCCAGTCTGGCCGTGTGTAGGTAATACACCACAATATGCTCCCAGCCACCTCCAGCTCCACACATGCCTCTCTGCAGGATGGTAAATCAAGCTGGGACCTCATGGCTCTCCAGGGACTCGCTGTTATTCCCTGTAATCACCAATCTGCCCTGCCCTTCACACACAGGAGCCTGGCACTGTTTGGCATCACAAGCCGTGACTGCCACCCCAGTGAAGCCAAGGTGGGATGGACCCAAAGGGCATCACCCCCCAGCTTCTCCTCTGGGATTGACAGAAGACTAAAGGATTTGTTATTTTTACACTGCAATCCAATAAATTCAACAATCTGGTCTGTCCGTGTTATTTCCCGGCTCTGGTATGTTTGAAATCCCCACCTCCAGGAGCCCTGTGATTTCGGGAAGATCTCAGCCCCGCTCTCCTCCAACCCTGACCTCACCGTGGTGGGGTGAAAGGTTGAAACCACAAGCCCCAGGGAGCCCCATATGCAAATTTAATCACCACCAAACACTTTGGTTGTTAAACACTTTTTCTTTTTCTGGAGCCTTTAAAGTTTTCTGCACCTACGATTTACGGGTTCAAAAAGGCTGATTTCATGACTTCTCAGCATTTCTGAGGTGTCGACACCCACGTCACCTCTGTTTGCATGACACGGTCATGTCTGTCTAAGCCAAACCACTGCCTGGGTGGGAGACCACCACCTATAACACCAATTAACTTCACTCATTAAAACCTCCAAGCTCACAGAGGATGCTGCTGCTCAGTTATGCAGATGGAAAAGTTTCCATCCCCTTGATAAAATCCAGATCCAGAGCATCCTCGAGCAATCTCACCCTGAGCTACCACAAAACAGCATCAAAAAGCCTCTTCCCACCTCCCCTGCCATGAGAGCAGGGCTCACCTTGCTGATCAAAGTCGGAGGCTTCCCTGGACATAACACAGCACCTCCTGCCCTGGAGAGGCTAAAAAATAATGACTCATAGCAATGTTATTTCTGGAGCTGCTAAAACAAAGGCACTCTGGCTCCCTCGGTGTCTCACCACTTTGACCTAAATGATAAGGCATCCTGAGAAAACTGAGCTTTTCCCACCAGCCCTGACATGAGTGGCCAACCCAGGGTCCAAGGACCTCCCCAGTACCTACACAGGATGCTCTAAGCTGGCTCTTTCTCATTCATCTTTATTTCATCCCTCTTCCTGGCAGATTTTCCCTCAGCCCCAATCCCAATGGATGGATTTTGTCCCCTGCCCAGGTGCCACACACCCCACACGTGTGGTGGCTCCTCGCAGGCAGGAGCAGCAGCCCTGCCCCAGCTCTCATCGAGCTCCGTGCATCGGCTCCGAGCGGATCCGATGGATTTTCATTTCCTAACTTTGCCCTTCGGGCTATTTCTAACGAGCTTCCTCACGCTTAAAAAAAAAAAAAAAAAAAAAGAAAATCCTTCATCTTGCAGCACGGTGTCAGAACAGCAACGCTCGGGATGACTGTGCCTGCGAGGAGGCTGGAAATTAATTATATCACAGTGGCTTCAGGTAGGGATCCATCCGCTGACCTCCTTGTCCAGCTCCCGTCTGGGACCCAGGGAACGGCCAGAAATCCCCTCCCGGAGCAAACAGGCTTTTTTTGGCCTCGAAAAATGTATTTTTGTGGTGTGATGTCTGGTCTGTGCAGCACAGCCGTGGATGTGGAGCCACCACTGTCCTCCCATGACCCCGTGCCCTCCCTGTACCCCACATCCCCAGCCTTGAGCCCCCTTGTGCAGCCTCTTCCTGCATCACAGGTCCATCCACCCTCCTGGACCCATCCCTGCTGAGAGGGAGATTCAGTCCTGGGTGCCTTAATTTCCACTAATCAGATGTTTTAATGAGTTTCTCAGATCCCACTCCCCACCACCACCACCACCCCCTCGGGGGCTGGCCCCGCTCCCTCATCGTGCTGAGGCCCCTGACACCTCCAAGGCTTTCCTTGGTGGGAGTGCGGCGATTATTTCTCTCAAAAGGTCTCTTATAATGGAAACCATCTCTGCATCCCTCCCTGGTCTCCTCCTGCCGTGACCCAGGCTCCATCGAGAGGAGCTCTGCTCCAAGGCAGCGCCGTGTTTCCATGGAAAGAGTGAATAGCAGAGTCTTCCCAGTGGTTTATTAGAATTCCTTTTACTCCGATGGAGAGTTTTAGAGCAAAGTAGAAAGGCTTTAATGTGGGGCTAATGGAGCCCCTGGGAAGTCCAGGAAGGAAATCTCCCCTGGAGGAGGCGTGAGGAGAGGGAGGGCAACTTTCAAGACGAATTCCTGGACAGGTTGAAATTTTTTTGCAGGAGCCATCTCAGGCAGCGAGAAATGGAAATGAATGTTTGTTTTATTTTTAACAGATGTTACAAAAGACCTGCCAGTAATTCAGTGAACGATGCAAAACCTAGATCCCACTCACTTTTCCCGGCATGTCTTCCATCCCCTCCCTCTCCTGCTTGGTACAAACGCTTATTTGCATTTAGCATATCACATTAAAAAAAAAAAATAATAAGAAATTAAGCAATAAAATAACAATTGTACACCACTTCATTTCCTCCCTCCCTAAGGTTTTGGTTTCAGGTTAAATCCTTGGTTGGAGCAGCTATTAATTGTTTTTAATAAATTTTTCTGTCTCTTCAGATTTCCCAAACCTATATTTTACACACCCACTTTGGGGGGTGCCCTCTTGCCAGGGCCCCCATCCCTCTCTCTCCCTGCTGCTCCCTCATGGAACAGCTCTTGACTCTGCAAAGTGTTTGGAGCCCCAGTGTGAAACACAGACTGCAGCCTCTTCTTTGGGAAGAAACACAGGGATTTGCAGTTGAGAGATGGGCAGAGGGAAAGGGAAGGAGGTACAATGAGGGGGTCCTAAAACCATCCAGCCAGGGGCTGGAAAAGCAGTAAGAGTGTGGGTCTCCAAAACACACAGTGCAGAAAGTGATCCATGCATGAACACACACAGCACAGCATAGGGAATTCCAAAGCTGATCTGAAACCCACCACGGTGCCAGAGGGGTATCTGGGATGAAACAGAGCATTTATGAACGACACACATGAAACCCAGACCTGGGAGGCCAGCGGCAGTCATGGAATCCCAGAATGGTTTGGGTTGGAAGGGACCTTAAAGCCCACCTTGTTCCAACCCCCTGCCACGGACTGGGACACCTTGCACTACCCCAGGTTGCTCCAAGCCCCTTCTAACCTGGCCTTGGACGTGTCCAGGGATGGGGCATTCACATTTTCTCTGTGCCAGTGCCTTACCACCCTCACAGGGAAGATTTTCTCTCTTATATCCAATCTATCCATGCCCAGTGTCGATGTGAACCCATTCCCCCTTGTCCTGTCACTCCATGCCCTTGGAAAGAGTCCCTCTCCAGCTTTTGTAGTCCTGGCCAGAGGAGCCCTGAATCCCACGGATACCAGATTTCCTGAAAATGAGCAACTTTGGCAGCTCCTGGCTTAACTCTTGCCTGAAAAACACAAGCTGCAGTGGTTCCCCTTTTCATGCCCAACTGTGAAATACCACTTCTCCTCTGGACACCCAGCTTTCCAAAGGGTATCCGGAACATTGAGTGGGCAAATGCAGGGTGATTTTCTGCCTGGTTTCCTGTTAGCAACCCTGCATGCATAACCCCAAGTGGCCCATGATTCCAAACACCAGCATACCCTGTGCTGGATTCACACTCCATCGATGCCTTGTTTGTGGGATTCCAAGCAGGAAAGGAGGAGACAGGCTCTTGGGAGCAGACACAGGTCAGTACTGACACAAACAGGGTGTCCCTGCACCCATTATAAACCCTAAAATCTGCCTGATTTCCAGGCAGAAAATGGCATCCGTGTGCACTTCCAGGTGACGGAGGAAAAGTGGCTGTTTGCACTGAGCTTTCTCCTCTTCCCGTTACAATCCTGCACCTGGTTAGCAACTGTCGGAAAGAGGTTAATCACAGTCCTTAAATCAGGAACCTTGTTGTGGTATGCTCGGGATGCACATCTGTGCTCTCCATGGCTCATCCCCGGCGGCATTTGGGAGAAGGCAATATGCCAAAAAATCCCCACCCCCAAATAAGCCACCCAACCCCCCCCCAAACGAGCGACAAGCATCCCAGGGTGCAGGATCCTGCTGATTCCTTGAGCTGGTTCTGCAGCACACGTGGAAGGCTCATGATTCCCCCAGCCCCACCACGGCCGTGGGTTAAAGGCATCTCGGATAATGCGGTGTTGGCACGGCCATTATGGGGCAGAAAAGGCTTTTGAGGGATTGGGGTTTTGCTCGCTGGCCAACCTTGTGATGGAGGGGAGGAGTAATCACCTGGAAATGCCTTGGGAGCAAACCATGGGGTGGTTTCACACCCCAACCCAGAGCTCAGCCCTTGGCAGAGCAGCTCCAGCAGCCGCCAGCTGCCCAGCTTGGCTCCCGATTTCCAAGCATTGCAAAGCCTGGCCTGGCCTTGCTATTTCTAGGCCTGTCCCAGGGGATTACCCTGCTCTCCCTGTTTTGGGAAAAAGCAGCATTCCAAAGCGTCAGAGCCCTGGTGCTCAGCCGGGCCGTTCCAGGCACACACGCACACACGTGCACAGCCCGGAAAATGGAGAGGAATTGATCCCGGAGGCAAATCTCTTTTGTTCTAACCCCGCTGCTGTAACTGGATCTCCCCAGGTTCCCCGGCTCGGGAGCTGCGGAGGATCACATCGCTTTCATGCCTTCTCCCAGTGCCAGCTTGTCACATTCCCCGGGCGGGAAGGGGAGGCATCGCTCCCAGCGCTTGTTTACCTCGGCACCGAGCAGCACGAGGGGGGCACGGAGGTGATGAGCCAAAACCTGGAGGGAGCAGATTGCGGAGCCGCGCCATGAGACCACCCCCAGCTCACAGGCTGCCCCTTTTTAATGAGGTCCCCCCCGCCATCCTCCTCCCCTGTGCCCTGACATCCTCCTGCCTTTCCCCGCTGCCTTGTTCCGACTGCAGAAATGCTGATTCACAGAGCCCGGCGCAGGAGGCGTTTGGGAGGCACAGAGAGAGCAGCACAGCATCGCCCCAATGCACCCGGAGCTCCCCGGGCGCCCTCGCACCGGGCACCGGCGACAGCCGAGTCGCTGCGGATTAAATCCGCTCTGCGCTCCTTCCAGCACCTCTTTCCCTGTGACTCCCTCGCCTCCCAGCAAGGTGAACCCATCCCCTCCGCTCCCCGGGAGAGCTCGCATGCGAATTTGCCTTCCCTCTGTGCACAGGGGAAAAGCAAGGTGAAGGATTGCAGGCTGCACACGGTGGTGGGATGGGGTGGATGGGTGGATGGAGTGGAGGGCACTTCCCCAGGGATGCACTCTGCTTTCCCAGCGGCAGGGCAAAGGGAACAGCACCCCGACCCGCTGCCAGGCAGGGTCACACCTCACTCCCGGGTGCTTTGATGCATCACCAGCAATCCAGACCCCATCTCCTCCTTCCTGGGGGTCCGTGCCCCGGCTGGGTCCTGGCACCCACAGCCACATCAAGGGCGCTGTGCAGTGACAGCAGCCGGCAGGAACCAAGCTGCCTGCCCTGCCTCACCTTCCCTCTCCTCTCCTCTCCCCTCCTGCCAGCACGGTGCAGCTGGTGCAGCAGCAGGGCCAAAATCCGAGACTGCAAAAGGATGTTTTGTTGGAGCTGTAGGAGTGGCGTCCTCAGCAGATCAGGGAAGGCAAATGGCTGCAAAAGCAAGGGATGGCTGTCCAAGCATTTCACTTCTCACAAGTGCAGGTCTCTTCCCTCTGGGACAACCACAACACACGAGCAGAGCTCAGGTGAACAGATCCATCCTGTTCTACCCCCTCTTGCTTTCTATGACCCCATTCACTTCTCCCCCCTGAGGCCACTTCATCCCCAAGTCACCTGTGGTGCCACAATGGATGCAAACACCTGGGAAACCCATGCACTGAACAGCAGGATGTGACACAGACTTTCCTGTCACCCTCACACTCCTGCCTGTGCCACGTCCCTCTGGACCAGCTCAGCACTGCTCGGATCAGGTGGGACCATGCCAGAGCAGGGCATGCAGAGGATAAACCCAGCAAGCCAGGCAGGGAAGCCAAAATTGAACCCAGCTCTGCAAGCCCATGGGAACACTCAAAGATCAAATCCACCTTTTCCTTTAATCCTTCTACCTTTTCTTGCAGGTGTATCAAAGCTGTGCTGGCCCACTCTGCATGGGTGACCACCTGCCCACAGCCAGTGGCCAAGCTGGGCTGCTCATCTGGCTCCCCAAAAAGCCGTGGTGCATTTGAATAGATTTCCACCACACAACTGTAAAGGCCCCAGTGGGTTTGAATAGGAGCCCCTTGAGGTATTATCTCAGCAGTGCCTCGAGGCAGCCACCTGAATCCTTCCGTGACTGCTGCACAAACCTGGAATGTCTCCAGCAGCTGGGGATTATGGACAGAGCTTGCAGAGGAGCCCCCAGACCACCACAGCACAGCCAGCACCATCAGCTCGCAGATGCTCCCACGTGCAGCCATTCCTCAAAAAACAAGGCACGGGGATGCTAAGAAGACCAAAGCCCAGATGCCAAAGCAGGAAACCAAGCTGAAGTTTTCACATTAATCATATCGAGCTCTATTCTTTTTCATCTATTTCAAGGCAAGTCAAAAAGAGGTTCACACTCTCCCCTGGCAAACCACAGAGGATGACGTGAGCCTGTCTCTTGCATTGCAAGTAGAGTGTGTCAAGCAATTAGCAAGTCATCAGGAATTCAGATAGGGTGGGCAGGATACGATCCCTCAAAGCTCTGGCAGGAGCATTACCCACCCTGGAGTTTCCCATCAGGCATGGAAGGCAGCAGAGGGAGCAGGGGCTGCTGGTGAGCTCTCAGGAGCAGAGCAGACACTGATGCCATGAAACACCTCACGTTTAGCCTTGCTGTAGCTCAAAGCCCTGGGCATTCAATGCAGATTTCTCCTCGCTCATCCCCAACCTCAGCAAGGCGGCCAGGACAATTCCAAGAACCCTCAGGCATCCTGCAGGCCTGCTGGGCCAACCCGAGCACCTCACAGATAACCCATCCCTGGGCATTTTGGCACTGCATCAACTCTTGCTGCTCCCACCAGTTTCACTCCCTGAACCTCTGGCCAATGCTGGTTTCCACTCAGCATCATCCCAAACCCTGTTATCCTGGAAGTTAGTGGCAAAACCCATGCAAGAGCAGGAGCAAGCCTTCACACTGGGATGGGATTTGCACTTTGGTGCCCCAGAGCTGCTAAACCCCCACCACACCAAGGCCTGGCACGGCACACAAGTGGAGCAGGACCATCTCACCAAGAGCACCCTGAGATAATACCTCAAGGGGCTCCTATTCAAACCCACTGGGGCCTTTACAGTCGTGTGGTGGGAATCTATTCAAATGCACCACGGCTTTTTGGGGAGCCAGATGAGCAGCCCAGCTTGGCCACTGGCTGTGGGCAGGTGGTCACCCATGCAGAGTGGGCCAGCACAGCTTTGATACACCTGCAAGAAAAGGTAGAAGGATTAAAGGAAAAGGTGGATTTGATCTCTGAGCGTCAGGGCTGCAGATGCAGCAGCGTGGTGGTGGCAAGGGGTGCCCTGGTGTCCCCAGACACATCCAGAGTGTTCCCATGGGCTTGCAGAGCTGGGCTCAATTTTGGCTTCCCTGCCTGGCTTGCTGGGTTTATCCTCTGCATGCCCTGCTCTGGCATGGTCCCACCTGATCCAAGCAGTGCTGAGCTGGTCCAGAGGGACGTGGCACAGGGAGGAGTGTGAGGGTGACAGGAAAGTCTGTGTCACATCCTGCTGTTCAGTGCATGGGTTTCCCAGGTGTTTGCATCCATTGTGGCACCACAGGTGACATGGGCTGATCCCCATGAGCACCCAACCAGCCCCAAAAGACGAGGGAGGATTGTCCTGAGGTGTGAGCAGCCAGCCTGGGCACACACCTCCCTGTGCAGAGGGATGCAGCGTGCTGGGCAGGTGGCACAGGGGACGCCTCATCTGCCACCTGCCCTTCCTCCTCTCCATTGCCAAGGTAGCAGCAGACAATGCTATCTGCTGGGCTGTCAGCCGGCCCTCCTCCCGTCTCTTTAGCCAGAAAACTCTCCATCTGTCTCCAGATGGGGTGTTTCTACCACTCCAGTCAAACCGATTCAGAGTGGAACAATGATGCTTTGTTAACAAAACAATTTTTGTGTGTCAAGCCCTCCTTCTTGCGGGTTTTTCTCCCCCCCCCAGTCCCCAGTGGGTCAGCTTTGTGTGGCGTCCTACATTTTGTTGTTTCTTTCACATTTTAAAGGCTCCGTATTTTAGCACAAAAGGTGCCTGCGGAGCAGCTTTTATCTGCGAGGCAAGATTTGACACATACGCAGATCACAATTGCGACAGGAGGTTCGTGATGTGGTGGTTAAGGGTGGTGTCAGGACCTTCAGAGTGATGAAGCATTATTTCCAGTGATTTTTGCCTCCAGGATAAAAATTACAGCTGGTCCAACGCTGCATGTATGGCTTCTGTGAGCTGGAATCCCCCAAGGGCTCACAGAGGGGGCAGAGAAAGTTTGGGCTTGCTTTGGTACAGAGCTGGCATCACCTGGGTCCATCCGTCCTTCTCGTGTCCTCCTGTGCAGGACAGGCCACCTCTGTCACTTGTGAGTGGAAGGGATGGGTACATGGAGCAAATCCACGTGCCTGTGAGTAAACTACAACCCTCTCCCCAGCACAATCCCTGTGGTGGCCAGGAAGATCAAACCTCAGCCCTCCTGTGGCCAGAGTCTCTGACTGAAGCTCCCGGGGAGTGTTTGACTTCTCCCCAACTTCTCAGGGTGGGATCATCCCCCTTCACCCAGCAGCAGGAAGGAGAGCTCTCTTTCTTCTTCCAAATACATCCCCACCACACAGGCCTCCAAGAAAACCAGCTCTTCCTTTATTTTTCTGCCCTGAAATAACAAGCACACCAGCCACCTTCTGCTCTGCACAAAACCAGCAATTCCCAGCAAACAACCAAGCCGCTGGCTCCAGAGCAAACAGCCCCGTGTTCCTAAGCAGGCTGGAAATTTCTACACAAGGGGGACTTTTTCCTCCAGCTCCCTCCACATTTGCAGGGAAGGTCCCTCCTCCTTCCTGTCCTCAGGTAACAGCATCTTCATGGAAACACCAATATTTTTATGAGTCATCCCCCTTCTTCCCCTCTCCTGCTTGGTGGCCAACACCCCTGTGCTTTCAAGATCAAAGCTGAAGGGGACCAGCTGTGTTGAGTCCTTTCCTTTCCAGCCCTTTCCATCTCCATTTGCAGCCAGTGAGTCCCTGCTGTTCTGACAGCGCTTTGTGCCGCCCCTCCAGCTCCGTGCCCGCCGTCTGCTCCCCCTCCATCCCTCTCCTGCCATCCCAGCTCCTGCTCCAGCCACGCTGGGAACACAGGGAACCCTCCCTGACCCGGGCTCAGGCCCCTCTGGCATGCATGGGAGCTGCCCTGCTGGCTGCCCCGGCTGCCCTGCCTGTCATGCGCTGATTCAGAGGCAGAAATGTGCTCGGAGAGAAACGGGATAATCTGCTTCCACTGAAATCCCATCCTAATTCCCTGTGTTTGGTAACTCCTCCGCAGAGCAGAGCATGAGACTGCATCTCCCTTCCAAACCAGCAGCTCCATGGGGACCTTCCCTCCAGGCTCCTTTCAGCAGGGGTACAACCTTGGCTGGGAAAGTCCAGCTGCTGCTGTGAAAGCGGCTGAGGGAACAGGAATCTCCCTCCCCATCCAAAAGGCTGAACATCTCACACAGCCCCCGGTGCTGCAGCAGGGATTTGCAATGTGATGGGATAATTAGAGTCAGAGATGTGCTTCTCGTGCTTCTCAACTGCCAGAGGGCAGGGTTAGATTAGATATTAGGAAGAAATTCTTCCCTGTGAGGGTGGTGAGGCCCTGGCATAGGTTGCCCAGAGCAGCTGTGGCTGCCACATCCCTGGAAGTGTCCAAGCTGAATGAGGCATGGAGCCACCAGGGGTAGTGGAAGGTGTCCTTGCCCATGGCAGGGTGGGTGAATGAGATGATCTTTAAAGCCCTTTCCAACCCAAACCATTCTCTGATGCCAGGATTCTTGATAAATCCAGGAAAATCTGTCCATTTTCGGTCTCCCAGTGAGTGTCATTGGTGCACGTTTGATGGAAGCTGCTCCCATGTGCAGCAACTCACAGGTCTGACAGGTCCCCCTCAGGGTCATACACCCCATCCTTCATGACATCTCATCCTGCACCACGCTCACCTCCTGGGTGTTGCCATCACACATCCTGCACCGATACAATCCCTGCTTCCCAACACCTCGCTGCAACTCAGCCCAAATCCAGCTTGGAGCTGTCTCTCCCACAAAGACTTTGAAGAAAGCATTGCACAGAATTAAGTCTCAATGCTTTTTATATGTAAAGCACTGAATTTAGCTGCTAATGGCAATTCCCAGCAGAAAAGGATGGTTAGTAGTGGTGGGTATATTTATGAATTCTTCCTAAGCAAATGCCGTGAGGCAGGAAATGTGTCTGTCCTCGTGGAAAGCTTCCCGGGCTGCTGCTGCAGGCATCTAAATGCAAAGTTTCACCATGACTTTTTGAGTTCTGTGCTCTGTTAGACACATCCCTTTCAAACCTCTTCTCTCAGGAATGCTTTCCCAGCCTCTCTCCCAGCCTGTGTCACTGTGACCTGCCCGTATCTGTGAGGGCAGCAGCATCTCCGTCCTTCTCCAGCCACTCCACCGACTTGCCAGTAAATAAAAGTCAGGGGAATCTACTTGACTGGTCTCCTTAGCTGCTCTCTCCAAAGGGCTGACTTATAAAATACCCACGTCCTGGATTTCTGGGAGGTTTTCACTGAGAGCACATTGTTTTTCCTCAGCAAAGCCAGAAAAGAATTTACAGTCGTTCCACACAGCGAGACTGCTCTGCTTTCTCTTTCCTGGGACAGGAACTCAGTTTGAAACAGATTGCTAGCAGCTAAATGCAAGTTCCTTAGCAGCTTCCAGAGTGAAAATATTCCCTCTCCAGATCTCCTTTTATGTCCACAACACATTATTCCGGTGGAGGGCTCTCTTGCTAAGAAAAGCTCTGGTAACTCCCAGCCTTGTCTCCAAAGTGGTTCAGGTGTGGGAGCCAGCTCCCCTGCAAGCATCCCTTGGTCCTGCTGCCCAGCTGAGATGTCCTTAATTCCTCCATCTGTCCCCTCCAGGCTCTGGCTGGCTCTGCTCTCAGACAGTGAATACATACAGCAGGCTGCAAGGCTGCTTGTCCTAAATATACACTTTTCCCACAGCTTCGGGAGAAACTCTGTCTTTTAAGTCCCCCAGCCCACTCCTTGGGGTGCTTCTGGGGCTTTCCATGCTAAGCTGCCTTTGTCCCACACACTGCATGCAGACAGACGAGAGGTTCACACCAAAACCCACCTCTCCTCTCTGCCTCTAACTAAACCAAAACAAAAAACAGATGGAAAATCAAATGCTGGCAGTGTGAAGCATGTGGGCTGCACTCTCATCAGCCCTCCTGGAGCTGCAGAGTGTATTCCTTCCTGCTCCGGGGTCCCAGGGCTAAGCCAGACCCCAAAAGGGTTATTGGTGGGGGAGATGCTGCTATTCCCCCTTGCCAGCCACCAACCAGCATGGAGGTGGGACAGAGGGAAGGAAGCGAAAGGCAGAGGCAAGGCAAGAGCAGGCTCAGCATTTTAGGAGGGCCAGGAGGAACAATTTCAACCCCCAAGCAGGATTTGCACAATGCACAGCAAACGAGGCACTGGGGCTGCAGACAGAATACTGGGGGGACAGCCACAAACTGGGCACTGAGCTGCTGCTAACCAGGCTCCATCCATCTCACACACCCCCTGAGGCAGAGACACTGCAGAGGAAACACCTTGAGACCGGAGTAAAGGCTGTCCCCTAATGAATGCACGGCATTCCACGGCCATAAGCTGCTCAGATGTCCTTAATTCCAGGATTTCTTACACGCTCTGTGCCTGACTTTGTAACCTTAATCATGTATTTTTTAGTGTTGCTCTTGTGCTCACGTGAGCTTATCTCCTTTTACAGTGGGATCTTCTTCTCGCTCTCTTGGTAGGATAAACAGCACCCATGACTCTTCCACGTCCCTCCCTGGGAGTGCATCAGTGTCCCTGAACTCCCCTGAACGCTCCCCAGTTTTGCAGAATGAGCAGTGGGGCTGATCAGGCTCAACTCCAGCTCCTGATGGAGCCTTGGTCACCCCTGGATGCTCAGAGATTGCTCCCACATGTGGATGAGCATCTGGATAACCTCAGTGCCACATCAAGGCACACACATGGATAACCCCAGTGGCACATCAAGGCACACACATGGATAACCCCAGTGCCCCACCAAGGCTCCCTGCACAGCTCAGGAGGAGCAGGAGCAGAGGGCAGGGACCAGCAGCGTGTTTGTGGAGTAACGCTCAAACTGCCATAATGGATTGCCTTGTTTACACTGAGCCCAGGGAAAATCACTCCAGGGATGGAGACACAGAAGCGTCCAGAAGCCTCTGAGAGCAGGAGAGGCTCTTCAGGCTCTTGCCTCTTCCTTCTGCTCACAAAATCATCCCCCCCGCCTCGCCTCCTGCATCACTGTCAAGGGGCGGAAGCTTTAAAATCACTGTAGTAAGCAGGGGAGGGATGAGGAAAGGAAAGGAAAAGTATTATCGGATGGGAACGTGGCTTTTCCACTCCTCCTTGCCAAGAGGAGCCCTCAGTACCCAAGGACACACCAAAAGGGTCGCTGGACCTCAGGGTGCAGTGAGACTTGCGAGGAATTGCTGGGAGAGGGAAAAGAATAAATAGGAACCACCTTAAGGGAGGGGAGCCACCAGCAGAACAGTTAAAATGACTAAATACTTTCCCAATATCACTCCTCCACGTAAGCATTGCTGTAATTGCCCTTGGGATGTTGCACAACGGCGAAAGGGAGGGGCAGGTGCTGGCAGGGAGGGAGTGAAGGCGTGCAAACCTCCAAATCTCCATCCCAGGCGCTGCTGTCATCCAGGAGAGACGCTCAGGACGCCTCTGCCACCTCGGGCCCCCGGTGGATTTATCCCCTGAGGGGCCATTCCTCACACCAACTGGAGGACTCCCAGGAGGACTCACTCCTCATGCCTCTGAGACACAGCGGGCTGCCCCAGGGAGCAAGAGCAAAAGGCGAGGAGGAACAGAGCCCACACCACACTGTGTGGCAAAAAAAAAAAAAAAAAAAAAAAAAAAAAAAAAAAAAAAAAAAAAAAAAAGGGAAAAAAAAAGAAAGAAAAAGAGAGAGAGATATAAGGGCTTCATTCAAGCGCTCTCGCTCTCTGGAAGTCTCACGCAGAGCAGCTGGTCTTTAAGACTGTTGCAAGCACGCCATTCAAGCACAGAGCCCTTCCATTCCTGGGTGCTTTCATTAGTGACACTCAGACAGGGACAGCCACTCGACCCCCATGAGAAGGAAAAGGGCTGACTCATTCTTCCAGCCATGCTTGAGAGCAGGGCACGGTGCTTGTGCTCTGTAGGGTCCTCTCCTGCTTCCTAAGCCAGATCACCGGATCTGGGCTCGGATGCCACACACACACATGCACACACCAGCTAATCCGCAGATGTGCTGGGTGCCTGCATAGAGCATCCCCAGCCTTTGCTTCCAAAAGCTGCCCAGTGATGCTTGAGTCGAAAGGGAAACCTCTGAGAGATGCAGTCTCGAGGTTTAAAACATCTGTGGGCCTTCAGCCATTAAATGGGATGCTATGCTGCTTTGCTGCTCTCGGGTCTCACGCCAGGTTCATCGCTGTGCCGGCTGGGTACCGTCCAGCAATGCATTAAGTGATGTGACTATTTCTGTTCTCATCACATGTTTGCTCTCCTCCTCTCCAGGGTGTGTGCGGGGGGAAAAAAACACACATTAATTATGGAGTGTCATATTTTGGTAAGGCTCTTCGTTTCTCTGCACAACACCGGGCTCTTGGCAGAGGAGAAGGGGGATTTTGTTTTCCTGATATCCATGCACTCAGGTATTTCTGTTAGAGGAGGCAAAGTCAAAGAAATGCTAATCAAATATCCAGGAGTGCACAGTGCTGACATCCGCACCTCGCTACTATATGGCCTTTCATTAGCATTACCTAAATGTACGACCGTACAAAGAGCAGATTTCCTTAGCAACAGGGCTGCCTTCATATTTCCTCCCCACTACCCCCTGCCCTTAGAAGAAAAATGACTTCAGCTCTTTCTCTGAGCCCTGCTCTGCGCTGCAGCAGTGCTCTACGCCACTGCCAGGCTTTGCTATATGCTGCATCTGGGACGCCTGCCTCTCCACGCTGGGATCCACGAGCCATAAAGCAACCTCTTGACTTAGCTCTTCTGCACAGCCACAATAAAACTCCTCTTTTCCTAACGGAGCATATGCAAAACAGCCCTGTAACAGCAGAGGGGGGATCCTCTCCTCCAGATGACTTACAGCTCCCATGGCTGAGGGAGGATGTCCAGCATGCTCAGCAGAGCCGGCAGCGCAGGCTGGCGACTCCTTTGCTCCCTGCCACCTGGTTGAAGGGTGACAAGTGCCCTCGTCCCCAAATGGCACGGTAAAGCACCTTTGCCTTGGGCAGGGAGCTGCCAACCCCTCCTCTCCCCGGATCTGGGCCAGGAAGACGGAACACTTCATCCTCCGCGCTCTCCCCCGGTGCCACAGCCTGGTGCGCTGGGCTATTTTAAGAGCTCGTCTGGGAGACTGGCACAGGCACCGCGCTGCCGGGAACTCCCTGCTTCTGTTTCAAAAAAGCTGGAGGCTGGGAGCCTGCTGGGACTCACCCCTGTGATTCCCAAGGTCTGACCCTCCTCTTGCCGGGACTGGCGCAACGCTGCTGAGTCAAACGGAATTAGTCCCAATTAGCACCGGTGAAACGGGAGCAGAATCGTGCCCTCCCCGGCATTTCAACCCCCCCAGCCGAGGGCTGGGACCCCCGAGCCTCCCCCTGCAGCCGTGCCCCTGCTCCTCATCTCCCTGCTCTCCAACCCGCTCATTCTGTGTCGCCATTCCCTGCCTTTTTCACACGGATACTCAATCCCCTTTCCCATTATGATAGGGTCTTTGATTGCACGATCGCATAACTATAACGAGACAAATATTTATTTTGCAGATATGGGTTAATCAGACCGAAGGTATAGAAATATTTCATGCGCTAATCAGAGTACCTTCAGCAATCAGTATAGCAAATAACTCAGGTAAATTAACATAGGAGAGTTCCCTTATCAGGTTTTAGTCTAAGATATATGTGCATTAAGGACTAATTTGCTCTCCCCCCTCAGATTTGGGCTGGAGCCCAAGATGAGGTTGAGACCAAGGTTCCCTCCCATCAGCTTTCACGGGAGCTGTGCAGGCTTTGCTCCTGGCAGGATCAGACGCCAGGATGAATATTCAGCAGCGTAAACGCCTTTGTTTTCTGTGCTCTGCACCTTTAAATTTCCAAGGGCTCTGCTGTTTTCAGCTCAGACAGCCTTTTTGCATTCAGTTCGCTGCAAGCTGACACAGAAGACACGATGGAGCAGGTTGTGTCTCCTGCTCTGAGCCCTTCACGCCACTCTGGCAGCGTTCAGGGGCCATATTAAGAGCTGCGAGTAATTAGTGAATTCCTTCTGCCCCAGTGCGGCGCAGAGCAGCCGTACCCAGCATCTCATGGCAGGCTGGCAGTGGCCAGCGGGCACACGTGGTGCCAAGAGCATAGGTGGCAGTGGGGACAGAGGGGTCCAGAGGGGCCAAGAACAGGATGAGCCAAGTGAGAGCCCAAGAAGGGCTCCTGGGTTTAACAGGCATTCCCAGGGCACTCACACAAGCTCCTGCAAATCAGCAGTCCCAGGAGACACCTTACAGAATCATTAAGGTTGGAAAAGGCCATCAAGAGTTGCCCAGACTCCTCAGGCTCAGTGTCCCTCACTCCAGCGTCCCCAAACCAGGAGTGGCTGTGCTCCCAAAGCAGCTCCTACAGCTGCATTTTCCCTGCTCTGCTCTGAAAAAGCTCCCGCAGAGGAAACACAGAGGATCTGCCCTTGCCTCTGTCATGTTTTGGGATCCCAGAGAACAAAAAGCACCGGAGGAATGGCAGGCATTATAGTAACGATGGTGACAAATTTAATTAGAGCAGGAAGCTCTGGAGTGGATTTCAAATGGCAACACGGCATTTTGTGTGAAAGCATTGCCTGCTCCCCCCGCTCCCTCCCCGCCTCCACCACACGGCTCCATCCAAACCCACCCCACCCTGCGGGATGCATCCCTCTAATTTTCCCACATGTTGTCCCCTTCATCCTTTCCCCCCCTACACTCCTGAACCAACACATTCCCGTGGTCTGGAAAATGCAACCATAGAGCAATTCAATAATACAGCAGCCAGATGTGCAACAGTATATCCAACATGTCATTCAAAGGAGCCCTTCAGTGGAGCCGAGACATGCTATCCCACAATCTTAACTAATACATCCTGAGGCCCTGGAGGAGTTGATGGATGTATACAATTCCCTTTCCTACAGCTGTGGTCCCTTTTAGAGGGGGCATCCAGACTCAACAATAGCCCTGCTGTTGCTTTCAAGACAGAACCTCTTCAGACAAACCGGGCTTAATCCTGACCCCGGTTACGCCCGCCCGGGCTCTGCTGAGGTCGGTGGGGTTTGGGAGCCAAGGGCTGGGAGCAGGATCCACAGAATGCTGGATCTGCCATTTCACCTTGTGCTACAGGCTCTGAGAAACCTTGGTAACTGGTTGGAATATAACCACCTTGGGGAAAAGGCAAGCGGAGAGGAGCAGGTAATAAGATTTCTAACTGGTGCTGGTAGAAAGAAGGAAGTAATATAACAGTTTAATTAATCTATGCCTATTAGCGTTATTAAAGAAAACAGGGAGCTATTGGAGGTTTACCTCGGAGAATATCATCAAACGGGGACCTTCTGCGGGGAATTTTATGTCTCTGTGCCCAATTTATAACCAGCACGGAGGTGTGGTGTTAGTGACAGCCAGTGCTGAAATGTCACAGTGCTTAGAAGTCATTAGCTGGGGACACAGGGAGAGAGAAAGAGAGGATGGAGGAGGGGACAAGGGAGAAATGGGGAAGGAAGGAAAAGGAATTAATTTAATTAAAAATATCTTTAGAGCCTGTCTCTTGATTTGTGTGGTTTTGGGGCTTGGCAGAGCAGCTGAGAACGGTGTGGAAGGAAAATCAAGGTTGCTGGGGCTTTTTGAAGCTGATAAAAAAAAATAAGCACACTTTTCATGTTCAGGAAGATAAATCCCCATTTTCTCAGTCTCAAGACAATCCAGTTATTTACTGACAGTTTTACTGTGAAATAAAAAGGGCTTTAAGCTTCTTTCTACTTGATGTCTCCATAGCCTGAATATTATTAGATCCCAGCCTGGTGCAGCTGGAGTTTTGGTTAATAAATTTAACGTCATTAGACAGAAAAGCCTTCGACTGAATGTTGCAATTCTTTCCCCCCCACCTTTTTTTTTCTCTTTTTTTTTTTTGCCGTTGCAGTCAGACTGTATGTAGGTGGTAAGAATCAAAAGAAAGGAAGTATGCTTGGCAAATAGGGGAGTGCTAAAAAAAGGTTTTGCTCAGGCTGGGGGTTCAGTGCGAGGGTGTTTCGCCCACAGACGAGGCAAGGCTGAGCCCCCCCGCAGGGGATGCACCCTGACGTGGCACTGGTTCCTGCAGCATCCCTCAGGAGAGCAAAACACTCCTGATTTCACAGGGATGGCGTGTCTCAGGCTGCTTGTCCCACTCACAGGGGTGGCACTGTGGGTGGCCATGCCACTGCCACTGCAGTGAGGACTTGGGAGTACCCGGGATCAGCAAGATCACAATGCTCAGGGGCTGCCTTGGTGCCACCACCATGGAGCTGTGCTCAAGAAGGATTTTTTGAGAAGAAAAGTCTGCTTTTCCACCCAAAATCTGACTCGAGGCCATTGCAAGGCCAAGTGTTGGTGCAGCAAAATGTCTTGGTGGGACAATGGGGGAACAGCCAGCATGGAGTGGGCGAGGGGAGGGCAGATGGCAGTGGAGCTGCTTGTTCTTCCTGCGGGGAGCCAGGCGGCTGCAGCCCCTCAGAGCAGGGCTAGCTGCCATGGAGGGAGAGCTCCCATCAAAATCCAGCAGGTTCCTGCTCTCCCCTCAAAGCCACCTCCATCTCGAGCCTCCTTCTGCCACCCTCTCTCCTCCGCTGCTGCCCCCACCATGGCCGAGCCTTCTGCCACCATGAAATGTGCCCACTGGGAGAAAGACAATGAGGAAGGCACCACAGCACTCTAATTCCCCACCACACACCTCCCCTGCCTCTTCCCCAGCTCCTGCCCTGCTGCCTTCCTGTCGAATGCAGGTGGCGGCCATGGCCAGGCCTTCCCTTCCTGCTAAGCCTGAAACATGGCGGGCTTGGGGGATGCTTCAATGGGGGCAGCTGGTGCTGGCCTGCTGGCTAAAAACACATCCCACATGCTGGGTTCTAATCCCAAAACCCCACAGGTGTTGTGGACACCAAGAGGAAGCTTCTGTGGTGGAAGCAGGAGGTTGAGTGACCCCCCACCCAGCAGCTCCGCCATCAGCTTCACTCCAGGAGAAACAGTCTCCAGGTTCTTTTACAAAATAAACAGTGGTGGCTGGAAGGAGAGGAGCAGGACAGGGGTATTGGGGAGATAGTGAGGGCCTGGGCAGGGACGTTGTGGAGCTGGGGTGCCGGGATGGGAAGGAAGTGGTTGTTGTGGGAGTAACGTCAGGAAGGGCCTCGGCTGGGGCCCGGGAGGGCAGGGAGAGGGAGATCCGAGTTCATGGCACAGCTCTGAGGAAGATGAGCCAAGGGAAGAGTCCAGTGTGGGGATAGGGAGTGGTCTGTGTGGGGACAGGGAGGGATCCAGTGTGGGGAAGGGGGAGGGTCTGGTGAGATCCTAGTGGGGGGACAGGAAAGGGTCAGATGTGAGGATGGAGAAGAGCCCATTGTGGGGATGGTGAAGGGTCCAGTAAAGGAACAGGGAACGGTCCAGTGTGGAAATGGGGAAAGATCTGGTGTGGGGACACAGAATGGTCCAGTGTGGGGAAAGGGAAGGGTCCAGTGGGGTAACAGCCAAGAGTCCAGTATGGAGATGAGGAAGGTGTGAGCATCCGATGAGGAAGGTGTGAGCATCCACTTAGGCAGAGGTATGCTGGGTGACACCAATCCTAGGAGAACAACCGACCCCAAAATCCTGCTGGATCTGGTTTACTCCTGTTCCAAAGCCATTTCTAATAAAGGCTGGTTTATTTTTTTTTTTTAATCCCCCCTCCAGTGAATAAAAGCAAAACAAATAACCCCAAGCAGCGAGGCTGGGTGATGAGCAGCAGATGGCTGGTGATAACAGGCACCACCTCCATACCTGTGCACCCCTTACCCACAGCCTTCCCACCTGGAGCTCCCAAGCTCCCAGCCCCGTGGCTCTCGCCAGCCCAACAATCCCAGCCCAGCTAGGGGATATGGGAGTGCAGACAGCAGCGAGCTGCTTTAGGGAAATCCAGTTTGGAGCCAAGTCAATGCATGCAGAGTCATTAATCTAGGTCTGGTGCCAATAGGGATGGCTTTGCATTAGCCGGGCCCCTTTGTAGTTCAGACAATCAGTTGCATTCAACCAGCGCAAGATAACGCTGCAGAAAGCTGAGACCATCGCAGCTCATTCCTCCTGTAAGGGGCGGGGGGAGAGGATTTACAGGCAAAATAGCATTGCATTAATGGGACTGCTCAGTATTCTGCACAGACGCTGGCGGATAATGTCTTTGCAAACTAACTGCAATAAATTAATTAAATTAATCTACTATGCCGTGCTTGTCCCCACCCAACATCAAATTCAAGGATGATCAGGGCTTGCCTTATCCTCCATAGCCTACGAAAGAATCTGATCTCACTTGCTCTAGAGTTTCTGAGGCACTGAATTGCAAAGTACCACCTGCCTCACTAAACTAATCACCAGCCTGGTGGTTTAGATCACATCAGTTTTACATGTAATTAAGACTGTCCAGGAGGGCATGCAGCTGCTTACATGGTCGTTCCCTCTTATACAGCAACGTGCCTCCTGCTCAGATAGGTGCAATTAAACAAGCCTGTTCACAGTCATTAAGCATTAATGCACCTCATTAGCATAAGAACTGGAAGAAGCTTTGATGCAGGGAACCCCGCAGGAGAAGGAGATAGAGAGAGATGTACATACAGACAGGAAGGCAAAGGGCTGGGCCACCACCTTCTCGTGGCCCCGACCAACCATTCCAGCTCCATTTCTCCAAAGCAATGAGCCATGCCGTGCCCTCCTCCCCAGAAATGGGTCTGGGTTATCTTTCTCTCCCCCTCCCCCTCTTTCTAAATTATGCTGGTGGAAAGGGAAAAAAAAAACCCACCACACCAAACTGTTGGGATATTAACCTAGCGAATCCATTAATAAGCTGAACTCTCTGTTGGCTTTGACACAGCACACTAAAGCTTTAAAGAGACAGGGCCCCAGACACTGGAGATAGGGGCAGAGACAACAGCGCTAACAAAGAGCCACTGTTGCCACGGCCGTGGCCATCTCGGGTAGGTCCAGCTGTCTTTGGTGTTCTGTTTTCCAGACACAAAGAGCAGACTGAACCGTTTTGGTCTGAATGGCTTTCATTTGATGGTAGAGAAAATGAGAGGGAAGAAAGAAGCTAAGTAAAGTGTCCAGGAGAGAAGAAAAAAAAAAAAAAAGACAGGAGAGGGAAAAAAAGAGCATGGTGTGCTGCAGGTCTCCAGTGAGAAAGGCTGCATCTCTCCCCTGAGCACAAAATGGGGCTGTCTCAGAGAGCAAAGTGAAGGTGACATGGTGATTTTGGAGCAGGATGGAAGTGAGGATCCAGGATACACACTCCAGGGGAGCTTGGACGGATGCTGCCTGTGCCTCACCTGCTTGCCCAATGCTTTGAACAGCAGTGTACTCAGCACTGCCAGACCACAGACTGAAAACAGCTTGTCTAGCTGGGGTTTAATCTCAAGGAAAAAACCTGTGTTTGTACAGTTCCTGGCCCCTCTGGGCTCAGAGCCCATTAGGAGCCTCTAGCCTGGACCAGGAGCGTTATCACACAGAGCCTCAGCAGCTTCACTGTCACCATGGCGAGAAATGGGCTCGCACGAGGACGTGAATCAGCTGGAAAAAGTGAATCTCCAAGTGAAATGTCTTCAAGGAACCACCACATGCTGCCATGGAGCCGCTCCAAACCCACACCTCAGCCCAAACTGTATCCCAAAGCACGAATAGCCCTTCTGCTGCAGCCTCAAGATGCCCACGTCATGCCCTTGCATCTCTACCTTGCATCCCATAAGCTTGAAAAACAGGCCTGAGACATCCATTCCAGGATCCCCTATTACAAAGCACAGCTCTGAAAGCCAGAAATGGAAGCTGAGACCGGATAAATCAGTACCTACCCACTGGAGAGCCACACGGGCTCGTCCCTACAATGCGCTCTCTGGCCTCCATCTAGTCCAGCTCGTAAGTGATAAAAGCATCCACGACTGCAGCTCTCATCTGGGAAGAAGAACAAACAACCCAAGTAGATCTTACCACTGGGAAATGGTTTCTAAGGGTCTCCAGAGATATCCTCTTTCCTACGCTCATTCCATTAGTGCTGTGCATGCTCCATTGTCCCAGTCTCTCCCTCCTTAGTGGTTACATCCTACAAACACAAACAGATTTCAAATCCCCCGTAGCTCTTTGGCCCATGATGATAATAATTTTCCCTCCTTGAGCACCTTTTATCTAGAGATCTGGAAGCATCTCTCTGGCATTAATAGCTATTAGCTTCTCCACCATCGTGCAACACGGGGTGAGCACCGTCACATCTCACAGCTGAGGGGAATTCGGGCACGGCACAATTAGGAATTCACTCCTGCCAAGTGGTGCATCCTCTTGTGCCCAATCAGTGGCACAGGGGTGGTGGTGCTCGGTCCCTGGGTGAATCTGGCTAAATCCTAAAAGATTTGCCAACAGCGTCAGCAAGAGGAAGAGATCCCAGGTTTGTGCCTGAGTCACCAAACCCTCTGTTTTCCCTTCTGTGCCTAGAGAAGTCAACGGGAAGTCTCCCATGGATGGTAATGGGAAATTCAGGCTTTTTGAGTCAGTAAACAGCTTTTTTTTGAGGAGGGGAGGAGGTTTGGGCAAAGAGGCTTTTACTGCACAGTCATTTTGATAAACCAAGGAGCCAAGCTTTTACCCAGCAACAGGCTGGGAGAATGACTGATGGAGACCATGACCCCAGTGAACCACAGCCTTGCTCCCCCAGTCCCTTCCCATTTGCCTTTTGTGATTACAATTAGCACTGGGGGCTGGCAGGTGGGGGAAAAATGAAATAAAATAAACTAGAAGCCCCCCCTGCCCCGCTGCCAGCCCCTCATTGTCTGCAGAGGCTGGCTGGGGCTCTGCACACTGCAGTCCTCTGCCCATTGTACTGCTGAGAACATGCGAACAGACGCTCTCGGGCGATGGGTTTTATTGAACGCAACTTCAATGGCAAATGGAGAGAGAAAGGGGGGGGGAGAGGAAAGGAAAAAAAAAAAAGCCTTGAAAATCCATGCCAAAAAAAAAAAAAAGAGGTGGGGAGGGTGTTTTTTAATGCAATCAATGGCTCCTTCCTATAACTCTGCCTGTTGTGAGGAAATTTCTTTCCAGTAGCAGCCAGCAGCAGTCCCAAGGCTGTGACATTGCTGTAACGCTTGGAGCTCAGCTCTCTATCTCTGGCAGCAGCCCCGTCTTTTTGTCATTATTGGCTGTGATTGCAGGGGGTGCACGCCAGCTCGCCGAGTGCTGAGATATTGCTGCCTTCCCCTCCCTCTGGACAACCTGCCCTCAGAGAGGAGTTTGGGGAGGGGATGAGGGTGAAACGGGGAGCTGAATTCTCTCTGCCTCCCCTGAGTACGCTCTGATCCAAGCCCACATGGATAGGTAGAGGTCCCCAAGGCCCTTTTCGGAAAGCTCATTAGGAAAGTAGTGACAGATGCATTAGCTATTAAAAAAAGGCGGGGGGAGAAGCTATCATAGAACTTTAAAAAAAAGCAGCAGCAGCCGCCCGACAGTTTTATTGCTGTCAGATCCTTTTTTTTTGTGGGCACGTTGCAAAGCAGGAGAGGTCTGGGTAAATATCTGACGCACACACGCACTTCCCATGCTCTGGGCTGTCTGTCAATAATCCAGCCGGGGTATTTCTCACACCCTCAGGAGGCATCTGCCAGCTCTGCCCATTGCCACTGCAGCTACTCACCCTTCCCATCCACCCCCAGCACCTCCTGGAGCAGAGGTTTTGGAACAGGCATGTCTGGCTGCATGCAAAGCTGCGGGAAGAACCTGCCAGGTTGCCACAGGGGGTGAAAAAAAATGGGCATCAGCTGCTGCCATCTCTGACTCTGAGTTTCAGCCTGGGGAGGACAGGTCTTGGCATGAGATGTTCCCTCCTGATCTAAGCAGAGGCTGCTGAGATGGAGATTGAGTCCTGCATGCCGGGACCTGCAAGCTCCAGCAATGCTCTCCATGAAAGGACAGAGCAGGGCACGTTGTGCAATGGACACTGAGGCCTCTGTCCATGTCCCACACCCCACACCACAGCCCAGAGGCTCAGGGAACAGGTGTACACACATCACTGGGAGGAGCTGCTTCCCTGCCCCCAGCATGAGTGACACATCTGGCAGCAGCTGGAAGCCACAAAGCCCCAGGTAGGGACCGGGCATGAGGAAGGTGGGAAATGCTGTGTACTGGATGAAGATGTTCCGGATGGAGGTCTGGGCTGGCGAGCTGTGGTGGGCAGAGGGGCAGATGATGGGGGGGATGAGGCAGGAGGATGGCATGGGTTTTGTCCCTCCCCATCCTGTGAACAAAAACGGCCACCACTGCTCTTACACCTGTGTGGAGAGCAGAGCCCAGGTAGCAACAGAAGAACAACAGATGTTGCACCTGCATGACGGCTCCCGAACGGCGCCAGACGAGCTGGAATTCACTTCTGAGCCACAACAGCAAAGCTCTTCCCACAGACAGCAGTGGGAAGCAGGGATCAAAACACCACTTCCACAGACACATCCCAGCACTGGGTCCTGCCTCCACACACTGCATTTTTCACAGACCATCCTCACCACTATGAGACAGCCAAGCCAAACATGTCCCCTCCAAGACCTCAGCATCCCTCAAAAAGGGGGCACAGCTATTTCAAAAGGAACTACGAGGGTACCAGAGGCAGCCATCAATCTGAGCCCCCCAACCTCACCTCCTGCCACCTTCCAACCACAGCCAGGAGGCAGAAAAGGCAGAAACCTCGCTGGGGGAAAACAGCAGCAGCAGCAACCGTCCCCCTCGGTCGGGTTTTAAATGGCTCTCAGATCCCTTCAAACAAATCTAAATGCACCGATCCTATTGTGTGCATAAATCTTTGCACCGGGGCCTGCACGCCTCCACACTATTGATAAAGAGAAACGAGTCTTAAATATTTAATGAGCGAATAAACCCGTTAAGAGGATATGATTAACTGCACGCCACGGCTCTGCATTTAAGGTGTCCCTGCTGTACCTTTAGAGGGGTTTTATTTTTAAGGGAAATCGGCAGCAGCAGCTGGTGGAAGGCAGCAGCCGGGCTGCGCGGGTGCCGCACCAACGGGAACGCCGGCACCACGCTCCACTCCAGAGGCATAAATATGCCACGGGAGCCCAGGCTGCTCAGGGGGGGCTCTATTGACTCAGCCTGACGGGCAGGGAGGGCAGAACACAGAGCCAAGGAGGTTTGAGGTTTCAGGTGAGGTGGCAGGAGCCGGGCTGTCGGTCGGAGAAGCCGCGTGAACTCTGCACCTTTCCGTCTCGCCTGGCAGCCGGGGGGCTGCCGGGGGGATCAGGAGACCTTGGAGCTATTTCCAGCCGAACCACGGAGCTGGAGGGTGACCTTGGGCAAGTCACTCACAGTCACCCTCTGCCTGGAGTCGGGCTCTGTGAGAGGCAGCTGGAGTCTTGCCTGCTGAGGGTGCGGATCGAGGCAGTGTGGGGTGCCAGGGTGGTTGAACCTTCCTTTTCTCCACCTCCTCCGAGCTGGGAGCAGCCTCAGCACGGGGCTGGAGCACTGAGGACTGGGGTACAACACACCAGCCAGCCCACAGGATGCTTCTCAGGCACACAGAGAGCAGCTGATGGAAGATTTTATGAAACCGAGTGCTATAAATGTCCCCTTGCTATGTGACTTTTTAGGTTTCTAAATTATTTTGATCATTATTTTTACCAGAGTGAGGTGAATAATATACAACAAACCACCGTGAATCATCACTCCAGTTTTTAGATATGTTAAATTTAGCTGTTTTGGTGCCACCTTTTTGTTTATATTCTCCAAGTGTTTCTTGCCAACAAGTTACCGGCAGGGATTTTTAGCCAGGAAGAAGAAGGGGAAAAAAAAAAGTGAGACAGACTGTTAATTTCTGTTAATTTTAAGCATCAACAAAAGATATTGGAAGAAAGTAGATTTCAAATTCTTAATTGCAACAGTTTCCCTCCCCAAATCTCAAGTCTAAAAATTAAGCCTGCCCAATCGGGAAGCCAAAACCCATCATGTGATGTGAGATCCCAATTAAAACGACTCTCATTCCTGAGACCAAGTATTCACAAAAGAGCAAAGACCGCGAATTATTTGCAGAAATTATCTGGAGAACAATTTTGAATAATGAATACGATGGGGGAAATTGCAGTCACTTGGAATACTTAATGCAACTACAAAAAAAAAAAGAAATCACCAACAATTTGCGAACAGAGGAGAGGTGAAACGTGTGGAATAGATCATTTAGCACAGCCCTGCCACCACCAGCGACTATTCCAAATGACCAAAGCCCCTGCCTGGCTGTAAATGCTGCAGGAATTAGCGATAGAGACTGATGGACAGATGGAAGTCATGCTTGGAGATACCCCTAATCAAAGAGGCTGTGCCACCACAGCCAACATGCCCGTGACCTGGTAGAATCAGGGTGAAAGAACTCGGGAAGCAGGATGTTCCAAGCAGCCCCAGGCAGGAGGAAGGGATGCTCGGGGTGAGGCAGCCGAGCAGAGAGCAGCTGCAGAGGAAGAGGAGCCCTGACACGTGCTGGCCAAATCCCAAGAGGCACAAGCACAGAGAACACCAAGGACGAGCTTCTGCGTGGTTGTGGCTGGGGGAAGGGGTGGGAGATGCCCTGGGAAAGGAGAGGCTCCAGGTAGGTCTGGATCAAACACAGATGGATGCTGCATCACCAAATGCTGGCTCTGCCATGGGCAATATCATCCCATCAGCCAGGGACTGTGAGGGTGTCCCCAGGGTCTGAAGCTGAGAGTTGGGGATCCAGCAGGACCCACTCTGCTTCTACCACCTGCCCTCAAGTGCTGGGCTGAGCCAAACCCTGCCCTCACACTGAGAGCTGCTCCCATGGCCATGATCAGAGCATGAGGACACGAGAAGCAGGAATCTGCTGAAAACTCAATGGTCTTTCTTGCCCAGGAGCCAAAATCTGCCTCTCTGCTAGATTTACTTTGTCACAGCACAAGCTTGGCATTTCACCTACCAGCAATGGAGGCCAAAATCTCACCACTGCCTGTAGAGCCCAGCTGGGAGCAAGGATCTGAAGGGAGAAGGCAGGGAGAACTTGGAGGGCAGGAGCAGGCAAAGCAGAAAGGGTTTTGGAGGACCTTGGGGGACCAGAGCAGGGCAATGAGGAGATGGGGACCTTGTGGGGTCAGGCAAAGTCTGCAAGCATTGCTCAGGTGGGGAGATGCTGGGCCCTTCCCTGCCCCAATAGTGAGGAAAAGCAGCAAAGGTCTGCTAGGGATGGAGCTTTTCCACATCCCAGACTGGTCAGCTGACATTTATCAGGGTAACAAAAGGATACAGCCTGATCACAAGACAGGCTGACAGTGCATCTTCCCCTTCTGGGGAGGAAAGTCAAGAGCCAAAGTTGTAAAAAGTAGTCCAGTCATCTTTCGTGTCTTCTCTTTCCTGCAGTTTGACGTGTGCAGGGATACTTCCTCTCCTCCTTTGAAATGAAAGATGAAAAAAAAATGCAGAAAATTCTGCATTTTAGGTGCAGGAATTAAAAAATAAATCAAATTCTTCCCATGTTTCAGGTCAAATATTCCCCAAAGCTTCTTTCTGGCAATCTAAGAATGTAGAGGCTGGATCTCTTAAATTCCCTTGAATCCAGGCTGTTTCTATCAATCTGTAGCAGTATTTCAACAAGGCTGGCTGAGGATGCTCAGGAAAGCCTGGCTGTTGTACGCCTGGACTGCGGCAACCAGAGAACCACTCAGGAACTGAGAGACTCATTATTTGTTATTAACTCACCTGGAATCTCTGATTTCTTACATGTTATTTTGCTACTTGTCTGCAGAGTGAAACAGCTCCTCAAAAAATAGAAAAAGGAGAAAGTGAACCACCCACCAGTGGAGGATCATCTTTCCAGTGGATTCTAACAGGTCACCAGCAACTGCATCAAAGGAGTGTCCTGGGGGCTTCAGTGTTTGCTTCTTGTGCCCCTTTATTTACTGTTGATTCCCTCTGTGGCAGCACTAGCAGCCCCTGCAGAGACTGCCCTGTTCCAGCCTCTGCTTTTCCAGGTTCAGGCACCGGGTATTTATTGCATTTGGCTGTTTTCAGAGCGTGGGTGTTTGCTTCACATGTCCCCACAGAGCAGAGTCCCCTCGGAAAACTGTTCCAGGCAGGAAACTGCTGCTGCTCCTGGTGAGGGAATCACATGGGGAAAATCAACTTCTTTTTCAAAAAATCCTCCAAGTGAGGAGTTTGTTCCGGAGAGATGGAGAACGGAGATCCCCATGGGCTCTGCTCCTGCCTGTCTGATGGATTCCCCCCAGCACCCATTTGGCTGGAACAGTGGTTGCTGTAATGAATTTTTAGGGATAACAATTTGTTGGGATAATGACTTTAGGTGCACAGGGCACTTCTGTGCCCCAGCCCTCCTACAGCATCTGCGTGTTACCTTGCTAACCTCGCAGACAGAGAAACTGAGGCACAGGGCTGGCTCTGGAGAGGGACCAGGCTCCAGCAGCACCTCCAGCTGCAGCACTCCATGGATGCTGTGATATCAGCATCATCCACAACCTGGCTGAACTCCCCAAGGTCCCCAACCAGAGACCTCCTGTGTCCCCTCTGTCCCCAGAGCTGCTGGCCCTGGTCCTCTCTTGAGCATCACTTTCTGCCTCTGGCACCCAGCAAGCTCCTCTCCCAGCAGCTGGGAGCACCCCATGATCTCAGGGTGCCACCTTTGCATCCCCACCGTGGCTGGAGACAGCAGGAGGACAATGACATTTGCTGCAGGAGCCTGACATTGAACCCAGCCAGTCAGAACAGCGGGTGTTTTGCTGGCAAGGGTAGAGGCTCTGCTCTGACACCGTCAGCGAGGGGACAGGGGAGGGAGGGGAAAGGAAAAAAGCCGAAGCAGCAGCCAGACAGCTGCCTCTTCCTCCTCCTCCTTTTGTGCAGAAATGTGGTTTTGTTTGTCAGTCAAACAGATTGTTTTCTCCTCCTTTGCAGGCCAATTGTTTCTGCTCCTGCAAGATAAGGGATTGAAAAGGGCTATATTTTTATGGCACTGAATCTAGGCCCTCCGAATTGCAGGGGAGACATCAAGTGGGAGAGGGATGCCGGTTCAAACCAACCCTCCTCTCCCCAGCTCCACTCTCCAATCCCATTTCCACCCCCATTTTCCTTTTCTCTCCTCCCTTCTCCTGCCTGGAGCTGCCTCTCGGCCCTCTCACTATTTAATCTCCGTCTCTCCAGTGGACTCAGGAGGTTTACACAGCTTCATCCTCTTTGCACCATCTGCTGAAAAGAATCTGCCTTTCCCCTGCTGCTCTGTCCAGCGGCTCCTCCTGCCACCCTCCCCCCAAAATTGGGGAAAGCAGAGCCAGTGCCACTGCATGTGACGTCGAGAAGAACAAAACCCAAGAGAGAGGAGAGAGGTTTCCTTTTCTGTGAAGGATTTGCCCAGAAAGCACCTTGGAGAGCCAGACCCCAGAGTGCAGCAAGAGCAGGATGCAGACATGAGGGAAGAAAATGATCAAGAAGAGCAAGCCCAGGGTAAGACAGCAGGATCCTCTCCAGGCTCCTACGGTGGGTTCAAGGATCCTGTGTCCGGTCTTCCTCTTCCTTCTTGTTGAACTCCCCCAAATCCAGAGTCCAGATGGGATGCCGTGACTCACAGTGATGGGAACGCTGGGGCGATGACCCCTGAATGACCGCCAGCATCCCCAAGCCAAAGGACAGGGAGAAGGTCCTTGCTCCATGGACAGCCAGGGCTGGAGGCATCCTCACCCTCACTGCATCCCAAGCAGGAGTCCTTTGCTCCCAGGCGCTGATCACATCGCACACCGAGGACCAAAGGGAGGATTTGCCTCTCCTCCTTGGGGGATGAGAGCCTGGAAGGGGGCAGCGTGGTTCATATCCAACTCATAAGCCTCTCAGAGCTCAGGCTTGAGGACTGAGATTCACTCAATTAATTTTGCTTTGGCAAAAAGTCCATTTTTATTGCTATTTCATGCCTTCAGTATAGATTTTCCCTGCTCGTCTCAAAGGGATAATAAAACCCGACTCGTTCTTTTTATAAAAGTCTCACACTCCCTCTCTCACCAGGCTCTGTGTTCCCCAGCTAGAGATGTAAATTTAAAGGGGAAATGCTGTCATTTAAAACAAAACAAAACCAAAAAAAGCAACTCAGAAAGCCCAGCTTTGAGCATATTCCAGCTCTCGAAACTAGGCCGTGCAACCAAAGCAAAAACCAAGCTGCCACCTTCCCGCGGTGAAGCGGCATTCCCGCAGCGATCCCAGCCTCCCACAGGGGAA
Source organism: Melozone crissalis (assembly GCF_028551555.1). Taxonomy (NCBI): domain Eukaryota; kingdom Metazoa; phylum Chordata; class Aves; order Passeriformes; family Passerellidae; genus Melozone; species Melozone crissalis. The sequence continues at coordinate 14,069,123 of NW_026535790.1, read as the reverse complement.
TCAGGGGTGACTGCCAGCCCCAGGAAGCCACTCTCCATCCTGCAGGGCTGCTGGTGGCCCTCTGCTTGCTGGGGTGGGTAGTTTTTGCCAGCTGGGTGCTGGTGGGCACAGGTGGTGAGCGCTGCTCTGAGCGAGCTCCTTGTGCTTGGATGTGAGGCTGGAACCCCAGCACCTGCACCTGCCTCCCACCTCCTCCTCCTCCTCCACACCAGGTGAAAGCCTCGCTGCTGCCTGCCTCAAGCAGCTGGGCCAGTCCTCCTGGGGGAAATCCCAAATCCACGCAATTCCGAGCAGGTGGATTTTGAGTGTGTTTTCAGGCAGGCAATGGGACAGGATGGCGGCAGGACAATACACGGACCTGCCTGCTCCACCCCAGCTGGGATGCATCCTGCCTGCTCTTCGGAAGGGCTGGAGCTGTGGAGGATCCCTCTGAGAGGTGAAGAAGGGAAAGGGAAACTGCCTTTCCTTTGAGAGGTGAAGGAGGGAAAGGGAAACTGCCTTTCCTCTGAGAGGTGAAGAAGGGAAAGGGAAACTGCCTTTTCTCTGAGAGGTGAAGGAGGGAAAGGGAAACTGCCTTTCCTCTGAGAGGTGAAGGAGGGAAAGGGAAACTGCCTTTCCTCCGAGAGGTGAAGGAGGGAAAGGGAAACTGCCTTTCCTCTGAGAGGTGAAGGAGGGAAAGGGAAACTGCCTTTCCTCCGAGAGGTGAAGAAGGGAAAGTGAAACTGCCTTTCCTCTGAGAGGTGAAGGAGGGAAAGGGAAACTGCCTTTCCTCTGCCTGGTGCCCTGCTGCCATGACCTTCTGGGGGGGATAGGATGCAAGCAGAGGAAGCCAAGTGGAAGTCCTGTCATCAGTGGGTGGCAGCAATTGCCTGGGGACAGGGCGGGGTCCCCAGCACCCCCAGGATTTAAGGGCAGGTTAAGATCGAGGAGCATGCCTGGCACAGCTGATGCAGCCTGCTAGGACAGACTCAAGCTGGTGCCTCCTGCCTTGGCTGTGTGTCTGATTTGGTGACGCGCATAAATTCACCATCACTGGGACTCTCCCAGCTCAGCAGGAACCAGGAGCAAATCCAAACCAGAGCAGATCCAAAACAAAGCAAATTCAAAGCAGAGCAAAGGCAAGAGAAAACACACAGGTGCCTGCAGTGTGCCACCCCAGCTCAGGACCAAGAGCTGACAGCCAAACCCTTCATATCCAAATGTTTCTCCTTCTCCCCATCCTGTACCCTTTTCCTGCACCTCCCCGCCAGGCTGCCTGCATGCCCTGGCTGCCAGGAACTCGGGGCCCTGCCTGCATCTGGCAGGGCAGGCAGCGCCCAGGGCGAGAGGAAACACAGCTCACTCTGCTCTGGCAGGTGTGCCTCCAGCAGAGGAACGTTGTAGGGCAGCTAACAAGGACGGGTAGGAAAAGAAAGACAAGGAAACCCCACACACACCCTGGCCAACTGATGGTGCAGCACCTCCAGGCTCACCTCTGGTGCCCCCAGTGAGGCTGAGGCACAGCTCCATCAGTTAAACCAAAGTTGTGCCATTTCCTCTGGTGGCAAAACAAACGGTCTTTCCCCACCATCAGCTGCCCGAGGGATGCTACAGAAAATTCTGCACCTCCCCCGTTTCGGGGGAGAATCAGTTGGAGTGCCTGGATTTTCCTGCAGAGTCCTCACAGGACTCAACCCTCCAGGCTGGAAAATCCATAGCGTGCTCTGACAACCTCTGCAGCTCAGGCAGAGGCGAGAGATGATTAAGACTGGCTGAAATCTCCCAGGACTCTGACATCTGAGAGGCCCCATGCAAGGCAGAGAACCACCCCAGGCTGCTCCTCGCAACCTGCAACTCCCCTCACCTTAGCAGGGAGCTGAAGGGAGAGCAGGGACCCAGCGGGGCCAGGAACCAGGTCAGCGCTGCTGGTTTCCAGGCAGCAAAGGTTTGGAAGAGCAGAGGATCATTTAGCAGAGCGACAGTGAAGGTTCAGAGCAGAGCCTTCAAATTACACGCTACAGAGCACTTTTCCTGCCTAAAAGGTCTCTGAAATGACTGTGGCGGCTCTGAAACGAAGCACTCTGTATGCAATTGTTCCCTGGGGCTTGCAGCGGAGACAGAGCCGGGAGAGGAGAGGTGGGTCTGCGGTCCCTGGCACGGGCAGCTCCTCATCAGATGAGGATACACACTTCTTCTGGGCTCCACAGCACAGCACTGCTGCTTCCCTAAATCTCCCTGGTGGTTTCTACCAGTCGTGGTATTTCTTTTTTTATTTTTTTTTTTATTTCTCACTTCCTGCCTTGAACTTCACACAGCTCCTGGCCTGGGCTGCAGAGCTGCTGCTCGGGGTGTGGGTGCCCAGACCCACAATGAGCCCCTCGCCACCATCACTCTCACCATGCCTCAAGGCACACCTCAATCCCACGGGGAACAGGGAGGGAAGGGCACTCAGGGGGAACATGTCCTTTTCTCCATCTCACTCGGCTTCCTCCCATCTTTCTCCACTCCATCTCCCAGCAGCTCAAGGTCCATTTTCATCAGGCACTGACAGTCACCAGGAGAAGCAGTCTCAGCACCGGCGGGCACCACGCGCAGCCAACCTGTGCCCCCCACCCTTTGTCACCAGCACACAGGTGACAGCAGCCACATCCGCACAGCCACCACGGTGCTGCTCACCCACCTGGGGCACACACACTGCCACCCTGGCAAAGGCAGCTGTGGGGTGGGAGCGCTCCACAAAGTCCCAGCAGACAGCAGGGAACCACTTCTGCACCATCAAGGAGGCTCTGGCGATGCCCAGGAGCTGGGGGAGCTGGAGCTGAGCTGGGAGAGCTCCTGGAAGGTGCTGGCACCACCAGCGATGCCCTCCTCAGCTGGCACAGGGCCCGAGGAGCACTCTCCCATGCAAAACCCCAACTGTGGGGTTTGTTCCTCCACACCATCACTTTGGGAAGTCACCTGAGGGCACCAGCACGGGCACCGCTGGCAGCCAAGGGGAAAGCGGGCAGGGCCAGTGGCCACAAGAGCTTTCAGCAAGCCAAAATCTGCTCACATCTAAGGGACGGCACCGCTCCCCATCAACGGCAGTGGGGAACAAACAAGCACCCCAACAGCATCCCACTCTGACGTCAGTGAGAACCTCCGGCAGGTCCGCAACATCAGCCACGACACTTCCAGCCCCGGAGAGCCCCCGGGATGCCACCCCTGGGGCAGCTCAGCCCCTCCACTGGGACCCCAGCGCCACGCTCAAGGTGCTGCTCCAGCTGCATTTCCAGGGAGAGCGGGAATGGACACACACACACACACACACACACACACACACACACACAGGAATTTAAATGGAATTTCACAGCTGCAGCGAAAGGGCACAGGAGGGGCTCAGGGCTATCTATCTATCCAAGATGCACCCACCATGTCCCCGCTCGGCATTTCGGCACCGCCGGCCGGGACACCGCGGCCACCCGCACCCGCGGCACCGGGGGGGCCGGGGAGCCCCTCCGTGACGTCACCAAGCCAGGCACAGGCTCGCGTTTTGGGGGGGATCGAGGCGGGTTTGGGGCGAGCTTTGGGGGGGCCGGAATGGGCTGGGGCTGGAAATACGAGTGCGGTGCGGTGGGAGCGCGGGCGGAAGGGAAGGGAAGGGAAGGGAAGGGAAGGGAAGGGAAGGGAAGGGAAGGGAAGGGGATGTGGCGGCGGGCTGGCGGTGCCACCGCCGCTCCAGCGGCAGCAGGAGAGCAGCGGGCCCGGCGGGAGCCGCGGTTGCAGCCGCAGCTGCGACGCGAAGCCCCGGGGGGGTAACGGGGCTGCGGGCAGGGCCCCCCCGCCTCCGGCAGCGCCCCGCTCGTCCGGCCCCTCCGCTCCCCTCGCTCCCCCGCCGGCCCCTATCACCCGCCGCCCTCCCCGGGCCCTCCCCGGGCTCGGCGGCCCGCCCGGTTCCCCCGGAGCCGCGTCCGGAGCCCTCCTTACCTGGCGGGCCGAGCCCCGCTGCCTCTCAGCGGCGGCGCTGGGCGGGGGCGGCCCCGGCGGCCATGCCCGGGCGGCCGCGCCGCTCTCCCGCGCCGTGCGAGCCGCCTCGGCGGTGTCAGCGGGCGGGAGCCCCGCGCGGCGCCGGGAGCGAGGGGAGGGACGGCGGGGGCATGACCGAGCGCCGTCGGAAGTGCACGCGCGCCCGCCGCCTGCCCGCGACCGCGGCGACACCTGCCGGCAGCGCCGCCGGTGGCACCGGGAACGGCGGCGGGGCGGCGGCGGCGGCGGGCGCTGCGCGCACCGCGGGCAGCGGGGCGGGCGCTGGGCACGGCACACCGGGCACCGGAACACGGCACTCGGGGCATCGGGGGCAACAGGGCGGGCTCTGGGCACGGCACACCGGGAACCGGGGCACGGCACTCGGGGCATCGGGGGCAACAGGGCGGGCTCTGGGCACAGCACACCGGGAACCGGGGCACGGCACTCGGGGCACCGGGGGCAGCAAGGCGGGCGCTGGGCACGGCATAACGGGAACCGGGGCACGGCACACGGGCATAGGGATGAAATGGGGCGGGCGCTGAGCACGGCACACGGGGCACTGGAGGCAGCGGGGCGGACGCTGGGCACGGCACACCGGGCACTGGGACACGGCACACGGGGTACCGGGGGCAGCGGGGCGGGCGCTGGGCACGGCAACGGGCACCGGGGCACGGCACACGGGCATAGGGAGCAATGGGGCACGGCACAGCGGGAATCGGGGCTGGGCATGGCACGCTGGGAGCCGGGGCACGGCACACCGAGCACCGGGCAGCCAGCAGCAAGAACCGCATGGCAGCTCCTGAGCTGGGCAGCAGGGAGCGGGCAGTGGAGGGTGGAAGTGGTGTTGGGTACCGGGCATCCAACAGGCACCGGGCATCGGGGACATTCACGAGAGACTGGCACCGGTGCTGGGTGCAGGGAAGCCCCCGGGTAGCACCTGCCAGGTGCTGGGTGCAGGGCATCCCACTGGGCAGCATCCAGCGGGTGCTGGCACTGGGCAGGATGAGGTCCCTGCAGACACACACCAGACCCTGGGTCTGGGTTTGGAGCTGGAGCTGTCTCTGGGCTTGAATCCACAATTGGATCAGGACTGCACCACATGTGGGTCTGCACTTGGGTCTGTGTCTGGATTTAGATCAGGATTTGGAACTGGATTCTGATCCACATCTGGATTTGCATTTGGAGCTGAATTTGGATCCACATCTGGACTTGCCTTCAGAGCTGGATTCAGACCCTCATCTGGATCGGAGTCTGGGACGTGCATCTTCCACAAAGGATGGATGCAGCCTTTCCGCTCCCTGCTCTCTGAGCATTCCGTGGGTGCACAGAGCACCATCAACCCACGAGGTGTTCATCACTGCCCACTTTCCCTGCTCTGGGCACCTTCAGGGCTCTGCAGCAGTGTGACACGAGCCCTGACCAGGGAGCAGAGGGGAGGGACGAAATGGCAGCAGTCCCGCTGGCCTTGGCTGTGCTCAGCAGTGTGGCTGGGGCTGAACGTGCTCCAAGGAGGAGCCGAGGTCAGGGAGGGGGATGAGTGCAGGAAACATATTAAGTGAGGAAAATTGGCTGCAGCCAGCAGAGCTGCCTGATGTTTGCCTGGGATTTTCCTCTCCATCAGGTATCCGGTGTAAGCCCTCGCTGCAGGGTGGTGGCAGCTGGTTATTCATGAGTGTCTTGGATGTGCCACCGGCCACCAGCACCTGCTGTGCACCAGGAGGGGTGGCACCCAGGACCCCTCTGTGCCTGTGTCCCCGGTGCTGACACCCAGCTTTGGCCAAGGCGACGTGTGCAGATATTTTAAGAGGAAGACTCTGTGCTCTCACAGCTTGACTGCTAATTTATAATCCTGTTTTCCTATTAAAATAAAAGCCTCTCTCTTATTGCCGAACGTGAGAGCCAAAGCGGAGCTCTGAGGAAGTGCCCTGTTTGCAGAACACACTGAAACACACAAAGGAAACGAGGCAAAACCAGCGTTTTGCACGTTTTTTGAGCCTCATTTTAGCCGGGACTTGGAACAGCAGAAGGGAAATCTTTTCCAGCAGGATGTGCACAGCGGGGGCGTGCGTGGAGCTGCTGGTGTCCCTTTGGAGCGGGGCCACCTGCCTGCCGAGGGACAGCCCCCGCTGCGGTGCTGCGTGTCCCCGAGGGGTGGTGGGTCCCCGGGGGATGCCGGGGGTGAGGGATGGAGCAGCACGTTCCCCATGGGGCCGGCCGGGCGGGGATGGCAGCCGGCGGCAGGAAATACCTGCTGCTCCGCCGCTTCCCGGCCGAGGCGAACAAGGGCCGGAGTGTTCGGAGGGCGGCTGCGGCCGCGTGTGGCAGGAGGGGCCTCCGAGGGACACTCAGGCCATTGTTCCTCGAGGATGTGCGGCGGAAATTTGGATGGACCCGTTGCGTGCCGCGCTCGCGGCATTGCCGGGACTGAGCCCAGACTGAGTGGAACCCGGGTGGGGAATTCATTAAACGCTGTGTCTGTGTCTGGTGGAGGGGTCACTGATGTTGGTGGTGGTGGGACAGCCCCAGTGGAAGGACCCCCTTGAGGGGGGGCGCAGATGCACTGAGGAGGCACTGGCACAGATGCCCAGAGGAGCTGTGGATGCCACATCCCTGGAAGTGTTCAAAGCCAGGTTGGATGAGGCTGGGAGCAAGCTGGCATAGTGGAAGGTAACCCTGCTCCCTGCAGCTGGAGCACGGCACATGCCCAGGGACTCGCAGCCTCTCCTGAGCTCCTGCTGGTGTTTGTTGTGGCCCTGCAGTAGCTCTGCTGCCTGCCTGCTCCACCCACACCCCACCAGCCTTGCAGCAACCTGGAAAGGCATTTAATACAGGCTGGGTTTGATCTGCACTTTGACATTCCTTCAAGTGTTCCCTGGTGTTTTCCTGTCGCTTGCACAGCGCCTTTTCCCACCAACGCTCCCTCGCTGCTGCAAAAAGGAAGAAAAAGCCTTGCAGAGTGTGCCCAGCCTTGCAAATCCCTAATTACCCACTGCACATCCCGGCTTCCCTTGGAGCAGCGCTGCTGTCAGCAGGGATGGGGTGCAGATGATGCTGGTCCTTGCAGAGAGAGCAGAGGGGTTTGCCTGGCTGCTCCCACCTGGTTCTGCTCTCCTTCCCCATCTCTGCACCAGCTTCCAGATCTGAAGCAGATTTTAAGGAGAGAGGCTGGGAAAAGGGGGAGAGAAGAGACTGTGCTGCTCTCCTCCCGTGCTTCACCCTTTCTTAGGATCTGGCCAGATTGTTTCCATTAGGAAAAGCTGAGGATCCAAGTATTTGTCAATGACCAGGAGAAGATTTGCTGATGGAAGCTGCCGTTCCCTCCAATAACGTTGAGCGAGGTGCTTGGCGTGGACCCATCCTTTTATGGTAAAATTAGGGCTAAACGCTGTGGGGATTTGCATTTGAAGTTGATTGATACGTGGCATTAGTGCACGCGTAGATAATTTTGTGTTTTGAGATCGCTGAGCAAGGAATAATTTTTATTTTGGGTCAAAGATAAGGGCATTGCGTTGAGATGAAATATGAAGGGGTGCTGATCTGTGTCACGGACACTGCGTTTCTCTTGGCTGGGGAAGGGGATGGCAGCCCTGCATTACCCATTCCTGCCCTTGCTTTTAATGCTTTGGGTCTGTGCCCGATGCAAGGAGCGATCCCCTGCTGTCACTTAATGCCAGGACACGGTTCCAACTTTATGAGCTTTGGAGTTTCCCCTTATTAAAAAAAAAAAAAAAAAAAAAAAAAAAAAAAAAAAAGCAAACAAAAAACCAGAAGAAACCTCTGCTTTATTTTATTTACTTATTTTAGCAGCTGAAGGCTGTGCCACGGAGAAACATTAATTAAATAGAGCAGTGTGGCTTGATCATTACGGGAAAGGTGTGGGGAGAGCGTTGCCAAGCTGGCAGTGCCTTCCAAACCCCCCTCTGGCAACCTGGGCTGATGCTGTCAGCAGCACCTCGGCCCTCCCAGCTGCTCAGTAGCAGTCCCTGCCCTTGCCCTTGCTCTTGCAGCACATCCCAGGCCAGGTGGCACGGCTGGTGTCACACCAGGATGTGCAGCTGTTCCCCTGGCAGCAAGGACAAGGGCTCAGCACCACTGGGGACTCAGAAGAGGAGGAGGGGGCTTCCCTTTGGGCTCCCAGTCCACCAGGGCTGAAGAGGTGGTGGCTGATTTGCTAAATGCATCAGCACAGGGCAACTCCCTCCCTCCTTCCCTCTCTTTATCCATCCATGGAATCATTGAATCCTGGAATGGTTTGCGTTGGAATGCACCTTGAAACCCGTTCAGTTCCACCCCCTGCCATGAGCAGGGACACCTTCCACTATCCCAGCTTGCTCCAAGCCCTGTCCAACCTGGCCTTGAACACTTCCAGGACTGGGGCAGCCACAGCTTCTCTGGCAACAACCATCACAGGGAAAAATTGCTTCCCAATGTCCCATCTAACCCTGCCCTCTAACAGCAGGAAGCAATTCCCCCTTCTCCTGTCACTCTATGCCTTTGTCCAATATATCCATCCATCCATCCATTGCTCCAGCTCCCAGCAGGAGCACCTGGGCTCTTTTGGCAGGAGCAATGTGGTTCATGGGGTACAGGGAGCTCTGAGGAGAGGGAACTGCAGACATTAATTAGGCAGTCGGTGAGATCCTCAGGTGCTGATAACTCAGCAGAAGCACCAGGCCATTTGCATGCAGGATATGTCCCAGAGATAAGAAATTATCCCACATCCCCACCCCGTGTCCCTCCTTGTCCCTTTGATCGCGTCCCAGGGCCACCACAGCTGGCAGAACAGGGTGACAAACGCCCTCCTTCTCCACCAAAGCAGGTGGAGGGAGATAAAAAGAAAGGGAAAGGAGGAGGGAGCAGAGCTGAGGAGCAAAATCAGCTGCACTACAAAACGCCCCGAGCAGTCACTTGTGCTTGAGGCCATCCCTGCTGTGTGGCCGAGTGGCTTTTTCCAGGCCTGGCAGGAGAAGCCCGGAGGGGTGGGAAGGGGGCCTGGGATGAGGGAAGGAGGAAGACGGCCCCAGTTGGAGCTTCAGTAGCTTTCAGAGGCATTTTGGGGATGAAAGCTGCCCTGGGGCCCCTCCCAGCGAGCAGCATTGCTGTGGGTATGCTGCGAGCATCGCGTTTGCCTGGCTGGCAGCTTCCTTGGTGTGCTGAAAATGGTATTAGAAAAAAAAAATAATAATAATAAAAAAAGCAAAACCTACAACAACAAAAAAATATAGCACCAGCCCCCCCCTCCACCCCCCCGTCTCCACCACCCAACAACAACCAAGAAAGGCAAAATCTTTCACAAGCCCGGAAGATGTCACCATAGAAACAGAAATCAGACCCACTCCACGGATCCTGCCGCCTGGGAAGGTGATAAAATGTTTTCTATCGATTGCTGTCGGGAAAGTCACTGCTGATAAGCCATCCGAGGAGAAATGGAGCGGGGACGCGGGGACGTGGGAGCTCTTCAAATGAGGCTCCAGATGGTCCCTGGGCTGCCCCTGTGCAGCAGGAGGGGACCGAGGGGCCGAGGGATGCCCGGGGGAGGCTGCTCTGCCCCGGGCTGGTGCCAGCGTGTGCCCAGAGAGGTGTGAGCCTGCCGTGCCCTTGGCTGCTGCAGGCACCGAGTGGAAAGCTCAGAGTCTGCTTTCCCGCCCGCTTCTGCAGCACAGCAGCTGTTCCTGGCTTTGAGCTGAAAGAGAGGAGGTTTCGATTGGATATTAACAAGGAATTCTTCCCTGGGAGGGCGGTGAGGCGCTGGCACAGATGCCCAGAGAAGCTGCGGATGCCACATCCCTGGAAGGGTTCAAAGCCAGGTCGGATGAGGCTGGGAGCAGCCTGGGATAGTGGAAGGCAGAGGGTGGAATGAGGTGAGATTCAGGGTCCCTTCCAACCCAAAGCATTCTACAATTCCATGAAAAACACGCTACATTGGGACAGATGAACCTTCCCCCTGGCAGCACCAGCATTTCACCCCCTCTTGCCTCGCCCGGCTGGGTATCACTGTGATCATCCCCATGGTGCTTTCCAGCCCTCCCAGCATCCCCATTCCCAGACCCATTTGCAGACTGGGGGCTGCTCTGCAGCTGGGAGCATCCCTGTGGCTGCTGGATATCACTGTGATCATCCCCGTGGTGCTTTCCAGACTCTGCCCTTCCAGCATCCCCATTCCCAGTCCCCATTTTCAGGCTGGGGGCTGCTCTGCAGCTGGGAGCATCCCTGTGGCTGCGGCGCCGGCTGGGAGGTGTGGGATCTTCCCGGCGGCTCTTCCAGGGCTGCGCACAGCGCCGGGGCCTGGCTCGAGTGCCCTTTGAAGAGATGGAAAATCCTATTATCTGCTCATTCTTCTCGCAGTGTGAAGCCTCAGAGCATTCAGCAGCAGTCGAGTGTGGTCTGCTGCCTGCAGCCCGGCGCTGCCTCCGCTCCCACCCACGCGGGGAGCTCTGGGTCACCAGGGATGGGCATCGCATTTCCATCCCCTGATCCATGCATTTCCATCCCCTGATCCATGCATTTCCCACCCCCTGATCCACACATCTCCCCCATCTCTGATCCATGCATTTCCCACCCCCTGATCCACACATCTCCCCCATCTCTGATCCATGCATTTCCCACCCCCTGACCCATGCATTTCCCATCCTCTGATCCATGCATTTCCCACCCCCTGATCCATGCACTTCCCACCCCCTGATCCACACATCTCCCCCTTTCTGATCCATGCATTTCCCACCCCCTGATCCATGCATTCCCACCCCCTGATCCATACATTTCCCACCCCCTGATCCATGCATTTCCCACCCCCTGATCCATGCATTTCCCATCCCCTGATCCCCACATCTCCCCGCTCTCTGATCCATGCCAGAGCTCAGGATCCAGCTGTCCTGGCCCCACAACAGCCAGTGCATCCCCCAGCAGTGGGGTGCAGAACACAACAGGCTCTGTGGGGGCCTGTGTGCTGATCCCCTGCTCCGTGGGGAGCCGAGGTTGCTGCTCCAGCCTGCAAATCCTCCCGTCATTAAGGCCGGGAAGGTGTAACCCATCTCACATCCTCCATCCCCGAGGCAGCTTTGCTGCCAGTAATTGGCAGCAATAAAAGAGGCGGTTAATCCAGGGCAGCGTGGGATGCAGGCAGAGGGATGTCTGCAGTGAAAGGCACCCTGGCAAGGAGGGGCTGAGGAAGAATACGCTCCTGGGCACAATTTGCAGCCCTGGAGAGCTGGTTGGATGCCACGGGGAGCATTTGCTGGGGATTTTGTTAATGATGTAGGCGCAGCCTTCCCAGCTTGGCCTGTGCTAAAGCCCTGGCTCGCACAAGCTGAGGCTCTTTGGCTTGAACTTAGACCAGCTGCTTTCCACTGGCTGGTGGATTTTTGCCTTGTTTCTGGGTGGTTCCATGCGGGAGATGAACAAAGGAGCAGTCACTGGGTGATTTCACCTTAGGGGGGTTTTTTTGGAGGAGAAGGGAAGGGTTAAACCATGCCTCGTTACTGAGTTATTTTAGGATGGTTGTGCTGAAGGGACTGCGAGAGGATTTGTCTGCACATGGGAAGATGGAATTTAATCAATATTGACAAGAGCCATTCACCAAAACAGGCTCATTCGCTAATGAAAGCCAGACCTGGTGTGTCCCTGGGGAAGGACAGCTTTGGGAAAGAGGGGAAGGAGGCACTGGAAAGTCACAGCTCCCACTCCCATGCTCCTGCTTCTTATGAAACCAAGCTGCATTTGGGATTGATTTTCCCAGCACAGAAAGCCTTTGGCTTGTTTGCCTCGTAGCTGCAGGATGCCCAGGACCAGCCCTGTGGCTGCAAAGCAACATTCCCATCCCTGCCCCGAGGATCTGGGTCCATGTCACCCCCTAGGCGCAGTGTCCCAGAGCCAGGCAGAGGCTGGGCTGTGTGTGGTGGCAGCAGAGCCAGTCCCACACAGACAGCTCGGGGTGCAATGGGGCAGGATGGGGTTCCAGGGGATTTTTGCCCTCCAGCTCAGATCACAGCCAGGAAGCAAAATCTCCTTCCATGAGTGGAGGTGATTCTGTCCAAGCCATAAAATCTGGGTTTTCTGCCACCTGTTTAACTCAAAACACCCCCAGAGGCAGTGGGAGAAGACTGGTTTGGTCAGAGTCTTGTGTTTTCCCCTCTATCCTTGCACTTCAAACCAGGAAGCAGCCAAGACACCTCTGTGACCAGCCCCTTCCAGCAATGGAGAAGAAACCTAATTTCTGTGGCTGACAGCTGATATTTCCCATCACTGCCAGCCCTGTATCCTGGAGCTGGGCTGAGCTCGTTATCCCACAGAGGACAAAAAAGTCCTGCCATCCCCCCTGTGCATCCCCAGATTCCTGGAAATCCATGGAAGACAGAGACCCAGGTGTCATCCTGCTCCATCACAGCATCCATGTGGAGCAGCAACCACTCTCTGCTGTGTGGAGGACTCGACTTCATTTGTTTGGCACTTTTTTTCCCCTCAAAAAGGCAGCACCGTATCCCCCAACCTTCTGGAGCAGCCGCGGGGCTGCTCCCGGAGCGTGGGGGCGAGTGGGAAAAAGGAGAATTCTGATCCCCCGCCAAGCCTCACAATCCCATCCAAGCTCACACTGGCAGATAATGAGCTTTAATGAGCAGGCCACACTAATTGGTAAGTGATCCCAGCGCCGGCTGTGGCAGAGGAGAGGGGAGAGCAGTGGCAGCTCGGGGTGAGGAGGGGCCAGGGCTGAGCAGACCCTGGTGGGGCAGGGGCTGCCAGGGATGGGCTGTGGCAGTGAGGGTCTGCTTGCCCCCATGGGGGGCTTCCTTCTGCACTGCAGGCAGGGCTGGGATTGCAGGATCTGTGCCTGGGTGCCATCTGTGTGCTGGGGAGCAGCAGCAGGTCAGGGGAGGGGATTGTCCCCCTCTGCTCTGCTCAGGTGAGACCCCACCTGCAGGGCTGCCTCCAGCTCTGAGCCTCCAGCAGCAGAAGGATGTGGAGCTGCTGGAGCTTGTCCAGAGGAGGCCAAAGGGCTGGAGCATCTCTGCTCTGGAAACAGGATGAGAGAGATGGGGGTGTCCAGCCTGGAGAAGAGAAACCTCCAGAGAGACCTCAGAGCCTTACGGGGCTCCAGGAGAGCTGGAGAGGGACTGGGGACAAGGGATGGAGGGACAGGACACAGGGAATGGCTTCCCACTGCCAGAGGGCAGGGATGGGCTATTGGGAAGGAATTCTCCCCTGTGAGGGTGTGAGGCCCTGGCACAGGTTGCTTTTGCTCTGAGGGGTGATGAGTGGCCAGAGGGCAGCTGGCACCTGCAGCCCTTGGGTCTGGGCTGGGGCAGGGTGAGCCTGGATGGCCAGGGAGCCAATGGTGCTAATCAGAGACATTCCTGAGGCAGCCCTAATCGCAGATCATTGTAAATTCCCCTCTCAAATGGAGTGGAAAAATGCTATTAAGCTAATATAACATCTCGGGAAGGACGCACTGCCGCCGCCGTCCCCGGGGAATCCGGCTGCAGGGAGGGGAAGGAGCAGGGGATGACAGCAGCCAGGAGGGCTGGGATGGTGGGAGCTGCCCAGGAACACCCAGCCCTCCTTGGCTGTGCCCTGCCTCAGTTTCCCCAGATGGCCAAGAGGCCTTGAGCTCTGATCCAGCACTCAGGGCACCCCAGGATCTCATTCAATGCTTCTCACTGAACCTCTGTAAAGTCAGGGGAAACTGAGGCAGAGGGGAGCCAAGGACAGCAGCAGGATCCTACCTCCCCTGGGTGCCCTCCTGCCACATTCTCTAGGAAAAAGGTGTCTAAGTCATATTGTTGAAATAGCAACACACCCAGGAGAGCAGCTGGAGCAGGAGGCTCCAGGGAGACCTCAGAACACAGGCTGAGCACAGAACCTGTGGCTGCCCCATGCCTGGAAGCTTCCAAGGCCAGGCTGGACAGGGCTTGGAGCAACCTGGGACAGTGGAAAGGGGAGTGAAACTGGGTGGATTTGAAGCCCAAACCCTTCTGTGATTTGTGTTGGGCATTGTGATGCGGCTGATTTGGGCAGTGCCTGGGCTGGGTGAGGACCAGCTCAGCTCTCTGGGGGTGCAGGGCTGGGGGGTGACCTCTGCCAGCACCCCAAGGGACAAACAGGGGATGCATGAGCACCATCCCCATCAGCCCCATCAGCGATTATCAGCAGAGCCGTGGTTAGATGGGAGCACCCTCACCCAGGGATGCCCAGGGGCTGAGCAGGAGCCCGGGGACCTTCCCAGGAGCCCAGGAGTGGCCTGTCCCCGCTCTGCCAGCTCCCTGCAGCAGCCGTGCTCCCTTCCAACACTAAGTGGCAGCCTCTGCCCGGCTTTGGGGCAGCCCCTGGCAGCGCCCGGGCAGCGGAGCCTGGGCAGCAGCGTCCACAGAGCGGGCAGCAGGGTCCTCAGAGGGGGCAGCAGCGTCCTCGGGGGGCTTCAGCATCTTCCCAGGGAATTTAAACATCTTCAGAGAGGTTTCAGCATCCTCGGGGGAGCTTCAGCATCTTCAGAGGGGGCTTTAACATCAGCAGAGCCTGGGCAGCCGCGTCCTCAGTGTGGGCAACAGCATCCTCGGGGGGGCTTCAGCATCTTCATGTGGGGCTTCAGCATCTTCAGAGGGGGCTTTGACGTCTTCAGAGGGGGCTTCAGCATCTTCACACGGGGTTTCAGCACCCTCGGGGAGCTGCAGCATCCTCTGGCTCCCAGGGCTCCCAGCCTGGTGCCAAGCACACAGAGGGTCCTGCCTTGGGACACCCTCACCCACAGCCCTGGGTGCCAGGCCGAGCCCTGCCCAGGGTCAGATCGGGTCAGTGCCGCCTGCTAGGAGGGAGATAAGGCTCAGGGCTGGCAGCTGTTGGTGCCATATGCTGAATTAGAATCACAATCCACTAAACAAACACTGTCTTGGGATGAAAATGAGCTGCTTAAGGCAAGGAGGTATTTCTGCTGCAGGTATTGACCCCAGAACCCAGCGTGGGGATTTGCAGGGCTATCAAGAAGCACAGGGATAGAAATGAGTCCTGGGGGCTGAATCCTGCTGGTGTGCCTGTGATTAGGGAAGCACTTTGGGACTTGTGCTGGATAAAGTGCTGACACTTCAGGGAAAGGCTGCTCTGGGTTTTCTGCAGCACAGGATGGGAGGAAAGTAAAATAAAAATAGGTCGAATGACCATTCTGGGTGTTTTGGTGGAAGGCAGCAGTTCAAACCAGCGTGGGAGATCAAAGAGAAAGGCAGCACAACACAGGGCAGCCCCTGCTCCCTCCAGGGCATTGTCCTTGGCACGATGACAAATTTTAACCTTGGGAATCGCACCCAGTTTGCCAAGATATCCCTGTGCAGAGCAGGAGCCCTCGCTCCCACACTGAGCTGGCCTCACAGCCTGTCCTGCACCACCAGGGCACAAAATGCTGTGTGTGAGGTGAGGATCTGCCCAGCCCTAACCCACCGCAGCACCTGCAGGCAGTACAGTCCTGCATGGACTTTATAAAACAGAATCCCAGGCTGGTTTAGGTTGGAAAGGACCTTTAAAAGGTCATGCAGTCCTGCCCCTGCAATGGGCAGGGACATCTCTAAGTAAATAAAGTTGCACAGAGCCCCATCCAACCTGAGCACAAATATTTCCAGGGATGGAGCACCCACAGGGGTTCCTTGGGCAACCCATGCCAGCATTCTACCACCCTCACTGTAAAAACATCTCCCTTATATCTAATCTAACTCAGCTTTTCTCCAGTGAGACCCAGCAGCCGGTAATTTACGTGCACCTCAACAGGGCTACAGCAACCTGCAAGGCTGCAGGTGCTTTATTTCCCTGGGGCTGGGGACAGGTACAGCTGATGCTCAGCCAAGGACACGGTGGCAGCACACAGAACCCATCCAGCTTTTTCCCCCCAGGCTGGGGACAGGTAATGGTCAGGCAAGGACATGGTTGCTCCTGGCAGCATCCAGATCTCATCCAGCTTTTCCCCCTGGGCTGGGGACAGGTACAGATGATGGTCAGGCAAGGACACAGTGGCTCCTGGCAGCACACAGAACCCATCCGGCTCTTTCCCCTCAGGCTGGGGACTGGTACAGATGATGCTCAGCCAAGGACGTGGCAGCACACAGAACCCATCCAGCTTTTTCCCCTGGGCTGGGGACAGGTAATGGTCACTCAAGGACATGGTGGCTCCTGGAAGCACACAGATGTCACCGAGCTTTTGGCCCTGGGGCTGGGGACAGGTACAGATGATGCTCAGCCAAGGACATCTGGCAGCACACTGATCCCATCCAGCTTTTTTTCCCCAGGCTGGGGACAGGTGATGGTCACTCAAGGACACAGTGGCTCCTGTCAGCACACAGAACCCATCCGGCTCTTTCCCCCCAGGCTGGGGACAGGTGATGGTCACCCAAGGACACGGTGGCTCCTGGCAGAGCTCAGTCCCACCCAGCCCCACTCCCTGGGCTGGCGCGGCCGCTCCGCAGCTGCGGGTCTCGATAAATCCCGATAAATCCCAATGAATCCCGATAAATCCCGATAAATCCCAATAAACCCCGGCTCTGGTGTGAGCCCCTGGGTGCCGCTGCTCTGTCACAGCCCAGCGCCCAGGCCGGGTTTGTCACAGCTCAGTCGGCTGGGGCACGTTCCCCTCCACATTTATCCCTTCCAGTTCTGGAGCGAGCAGAGCAGAGCAGCCGCTCGGAACCATCGCAAACAGCCCCAGGCTGCCCAACCCGTCCTGCACCACCCACGCTCCTTCCCCTGCTAAAACACCCCAAAATCCTGGAGAAACCCAGCCTTCAGCAGGCCTGGGAGGTGCCCATGTGCTGCTCTTCTCCCTGGGATCCAGCAATGGGATGTGTGGGAATGAAATGTAGAATCATTAAGGTTGGAAAAGACCTCCAGGATCATCAAGTCCAACTTCTGAATGGTGCAGAGTTGTGTTGTGGGGGGTGTTAGACTGGATATTTGAAATTCTTTTTTTCTGAAGGGAATGGTCAAACCCTGGAACAGGCTTCCTTCCTTCAATGTCCCAAGCCTGTCCAAGAAGCATTTGGAAAATGCCTCTAATAACATGACTTAGCTTTGGTCAGCCCTGAAGTGGTCAGGACCAGAGGATCATTGTTGGTCCTTTCCAGCTGAAGTTATTCTATTCTACTCTACTCTACTCTATTCTATTCTATTCTATTCTATTCTATTCTATTCTATTCTATTCTATTCTATTCTATTCTATTCTATTCCATTCCATTCCATTCCATTCCATTCCATTCTATATCTTAAAACTCATTCCCACATCCACCTTGAAAGCCCTTTGTGCTCACATACCTCACCCCCACACCCAATCTCAGGCTGCTGAGTTATTTCCATGGCCCCCAGATGATTTGTGGCCTCCTGCCACTGCTCAGAGGACAGGGACACTCAGATGAACCCTCCAGCCTGTCCCCCCACAGCTCCCTGGTGTAAATCAGCCCAGCGCGGGTGATTCCAGCCAGGCTGATTTATGCCACTCTGAAGCTCGGTGGTGATTTAGAAATCCCATTAGGACCTGTTCATTTCTGCAGGAGAGGTGCAGGTTTGTCCCCTCCTGCAGGGGTGGCACTGGCAGCCAGCTGTGCTGTCATTCCTGGGGCTGACTCCAGCAGGACCAGTGCTCCCAGAGCTCCATCCCAGCAAGGTGAAACCTCCTCTGTGCTCTACAGCAGGCAGGAGAAGCCAGCCCCATCTGCTGCCCCGGGCACCTACTCTGGGGTTTTTTTATTAAAGCTGATGTGAGAAACAACAGGGCAGCAGGAAAAGTGACTTCCATGGGCAGGGGAGAGC
This sequence comes from Melozone crissalis, assembly GCF_028551555.1. Classification (NCBI taxonomy): domain Eukaryota; kingdom Metazoa; phylum Chordata; class Aves; order Passeriformes; family Passerellidae; genus Melozone; species Melozone crissalis. Next base: position 14,051,369 of record NW_026535790.1, on the reverse strand, counting down.
TGTGAGGCAACAGGAGGTGAATTTACCTCCATGGGAGGCCTGAAGAAGATGAGGGTTATTTTTTAAAAGGGAGAGTGAGACACAAGGCAAAAACATCACCTAGGAAAAAAAAAAAGAATCTCTCAGTACTCTCTTATTACTCTCTTATCCTCCTTTCCTGATCCTTCCTCTGGTCTCTGCACACACTCAGGGCATTTTGCCCTACGTGATGTTCTGCAGCTGGTGCTCGGCCACACAAATCACCCCTCAGCCAGGCTAACACACGACTGAACAACTGCAAAGGCACTTTGCAGCATCCTTTTTTTCACCAGCTTTAGCAGCACACTGGCTTTTATGGCACAGCTCTCCCTTCCGTCACTTCATCCAGCCTCCACCATGAACCACCCCCTCAAGAAAAAAAGAGGAAAGCAGTTTAAAACCAGGCCATTGCAGAGAAACAGCTCCCACGTGGAAAATTGCTCCTCGAGGGGTGCTGCAGCCTCCCCTGCTGCCATGGAAAGGCCAATTAGAGCTGGAAAAAGCTCTCAGGGGAGTGCTCAGGCAGGAGGTTTGCTGCTCTTTTGGGGTGAGGCTTGCAGCAGCCAAAGCTCAGCTTGGTGTGAGGGTCTGCAGGTCCCACCAGTGGGGAAGGGGTTTCTGAAAACAGGGAAAGCCTCTCTGAAGGATGGCTCTCCCGTGTTTTCTGGGCACCCAGAGGCTGGTTTATGCACTCAAGGCACCATTGCTGCCAGGTGCAGTGCATCTTCCACACCTTCCCTTGCTCCTTGGCAGCACCATCACCAGGATGCTCCATCCTTATTCCTGGAGTGGGGGCACCCACAGATCCCCCATTTCCCACCACAGTTCACCTATCAGGGCCCTCCCAGTGCTCTCTTCCTGAGGGATTTTTTACCATTTCAGTTCCTTTTTGCAGCTTGTAATAAATATCCTGGTTTTTGGTGCTTAAACATGTTGTGTGTGCTGGTGCTTGTGTGGCAGCCCATGGAGAGGGGTTTGTGGGTTATCCATCCTCCCTTTTCCCTCCCCTCTGCTGAGGGCAGGCTCAGAGCAAGCCACCAGCTCCTGTCCCCAGTGTCCCCGAGCTCAGCACTGTAACTGTGTTTGGGGGACAAGAGAGGAACTGTAAGCTCTGGGGACAACACAGGGCATCCCAGGGACACCCCCAGCCCCACAGCAGGGTTTGACCTTCACAGATGAAATCTTCCCCTTTTCTCCACCTCTCTCATCCTTCCCTTTCTCCTCCAGGAAAACAAAACTTCTCACACAAAGCACGGGCCAAGGAAATGCCATGCCAGCAGCCACGGCCTTGCAGAGCTGGGAACAGGCTGTCCCTCCCAGGGAACTCCCTGAAAAGTCAAGGCTGGGCTGGCTCTGTGTCTGGCACTCTCACAGGAGGCTGGATTTACTTCTGGCCATCGTAATCATGGAATGGCACAGCCTTGCTGCCTGCCCTCGGTCACATCCCTGCTTCCCCAGTGCTGTTGGAGACCGTGGGTGAAAATAAGGGAGTGATGGAGGGATGGAGCAGGAGGCTGCTGGCCACACACTGTGCTCCTGGCAAGGCTGGGAGCTGCAGACGTGTCACAGGCTTCTCCCTCACGGTCTCCAGGATTAGCTTAATAGCACGGGGAAATAACAGGATGAAAAATTCGCTCCCCTCCAAGCACTAAAAGCCAAGTTTCAAGGTTAATTGTCTGCCCTGTAGGAATAGCTTTTACACACTGCAAGGGGCTTAATTAGTGTCATTTTAGCCAAGCAGAGAGAGCGTGCCCTGGACCCATACTGCATGCCCCCAAGCCTATTTTCCTCTCCACGAGAGGTGATGGATTGCAGGCAGCTTCCCTGCACCAGAGCTCAGCAGGGACAGGTTTAGGGCTGATCATGGAACCCCAGGATGCACCTTGACAGCTGCTGCAGCCCCATCCCTGCACCCACTGCACTCTTAGGTCCTGCACTGAGGGATCCTGGCTGTGTCCCCAGGGATGTCCCTGTCCCCACTGACCAGGGGAGCACCCCTCCCCATTTGGGAACACACTGCCAGGCCTGGCTTTCAGGACAGCACAGGGGATGGAGGGGATTATTAGTTAGGGTTATCCTGTGTGTTCCTCCCAGCTTTGGGACATGGCCACTCTCCCTCCATGCAGCCAGGATTTGTTTTGAGCCCAGCACTGACCCCAGAGCGAAGCCAGACACGGTGAAGCTCCAAGGTATGAGGAGAGGCAGCTGAACAGCAGGGCAGTGCCAGCAGTGGGGTCTCTGGGGTACAGGGGCAGCCCATCTGCAGAGTGATTCAGGATTTCCCAGCCCAGGGCAGCTGCTTTGCCCTGGAGCATCCTTGGGGCAGGGAGGGAGCCCCCAAGGAGGGTCCCAGCCCCAGGCTCAGCCACAGCAGCCCCTGGTTGTGGTTTCCCATCTTCCTTGCCTCCCAACCAGGTGTTTTCTACGGACAATGCTCAGAAATCTGCAGAGCCAGCCACAGCTTCATAGCAATCGTAGTAGGATCCACCCCACTCGCTAACTCTGAAAGCTGATCCTCTCTAATATCATCCCAATCATTGAGAAGCTGTGAACCAGCATTAGCCTTTCAAGCTAAAGAAAGAGGGACTCCCCCCCTCCTTAATGATATGCCCCAACTAAACCCCAACCCCTGATTTTTTATCAAGCTCACTTCATGACTCACTTTCTCTTTAATCATCCCACCCAAACTCCTGTCACTCATATCAATAAATCCCCCCTCTAACAAATCCCCCCTCAGCAGCTCCCAGACCCACAGGGACAGCCATGACCTCCCTGCACCCTCACCATGAGGCTGCCCTGGATCCCTGCCCACCCTGGACAGGAGCAGCCTGATGGGATTTTTAGTTTTGCCCACATTGAAGAATTCATGGCAGCTCCCAATAAACCCATCTGCTGGTAAACCCTCCTAATTCCTGCTCCATCCACTCTTCCAGCTGGGCTTTCCTCCTCCCACACCCCACATTCTGCTGTGGGGTTGAGGCCACTGGGGCCACCCCATGCTCCCAGCTTCACCCCAGCCTCTCCCCCTTCCTTCCCTGACCTCTGCATTCAATTTCTCCCTGTTAGCTGATGTCCAAACAGGCTCCCAGGGGCTCTCCAGCAGCAGAAACAAACCACAGCAGAATAAAACATCCACCCCAATGGACAGGGCTGGCAGGGAGCCCCCACTGACCCACATCCCAGCTGCTGCCCCTTTTTTATGGGAATCTGCAAAAATACCCCAATTCTTGGCAAGTGATAAAAATACCCATTCCCTGGCAAAGGGAATGTCTGGAGTTTGGTGCTTCCAGGTGGGAAGGGGGGATGCATGAAGGAGGGAACTGGGACAGCATCTTTCTTTAGCACTAAAGGGATTAAACATCTTAAACCTGAAGCAAGGTAAACAGTCTGCTTTGGCTGGGGTGGGGAAACCCCAGAACTTCTGCTCCATGCCTTTTCATACAATCAAAGATCAGTTTGGGCTGAAAAGGTGAAGGAAGGGAAGTATTAAATTGGCTCCAGCAGTTTCTTTTTGTTGAAATGAGTTGAATCATGACCCAATAATGGCACCCAGCTCCCAGCCTGCCTATGGGAGGATCATGGCAGAAATCCTGGTTACCCAATCTGGGGGCCAAGGCACTCACAGCTCACGCTCCCCTCCTGCTGCTGTGGCTCCAGGCTCACGCTGGTGAGGAGTGATGTATTTTTAATTCTTTTAAGGGAATTAGGCTCATCTGTGTCTGACTATTCACACAGCCTCCACTTTCATTAATTTCTGAGCTGCTTCCCTGGATTCCTCCAGCTCTGGCAGGGGTTTGGTATCACAGGGAGACCAATTTCATGCTGATTTGACAGATGTGGGTGGCTGGAGAGCAGCAGGAGACCCCATTTGCCCCTTCCCCATCGTGGGGAGTAGTTTGGGTCACCCTCCACATCAGTCCCACAGGGACATTCTGCATTTCCCATTGTGTCCAGGCTGGCACATGGAGAGTCTCTGCCCTCCTGAGGTCCCCAACCTTCTTTCCAGGGTCCCCAACCTTCTCTCAGGGGTCCCTGACCTTCCTCCCAGGGTCCCTGACCACCTTTCCATCTTCCTTTTGAAACCCTTCTGTGATGCAGCTCGTAAACAGACACAAAAGCAGGGGGGAAAGAAGAGATAAGATAAAAATAACAGCAGCAGGAGTGGGTTTGAAGCAAATAACAGGAAAACATCAAAGAGGAGGGGGAGTGATGCTCCGAGGAGGTATTTATAGCTGGCTCTGTGGTTCCTCAGGACAGACCTGTGTGTCCCCACGGAGCCTCTTCCTGGCCCCCACAAGCCCACGTTTGTGTCCCTGCCTTGCAGCCAGCCCTTCCCCAGGAGTCTTCCATGTAAATTCAGCCTGAGGGCAGAGCACATCCCCACAGCTTTTAGAGACCACTCAGGGAAGGGCTGATGCTCTGAAAAAAGGCTCTGAGCCCAGCCCTGTGTGGCACTTGCTGTAGGGGCCATCACACCTGGCACGAAGCAGCCTCCACTTCCAGGCTTTTTTTCCCTCTGCCAAGTCCTCAATGAGAGTTTTTCTCCCCACAGCCCTCCTGGGGCTCACATCTGAGAGCAATGCTGATTGCCTGGGAAAAGCCAGGCACCAGCAGAGCGAGGGGTGAGAGATGGGCACGGAGGGAATGCTTGGTGCTGTGACTCAGCCCCTCCATGCGATGGATCCATCCCACCCCTCCTCAATGCTGCAGCCAGCACTGGGCATCTGGATGGCTCAGCTAATGGGGACACCCTAATTAGATGTGTCTGGAGCAATGCACCTTATTCTGGGATGCTGATGTGCAGGGAATTATTTTGGAGGCTGGTTCAGCCCTTTGCACCTTGCAGGAAAAGGTGCTGGGGTGGTTTGTAGGGGCAGAAAGCATTAGGGAAAACTGTTCAGCCTCTTTGGATGGACCCAGGGGCAATGGGGTTTGCTCCCACGTCTGTCATGGGATGTGCCTGTGGCCAGGGAACTTGGTAGCAGTGACCTTTTCAGCTGCCTTCTGCTTTGGGGAGCCTCAGCTTCTCTTAAAGCATCTGTCCCCATGAAAAGTGCTTTGGAGGGATTTAGGGCTTTGGGGGAGAGCAGATTGGCAGTAAACCCTCCAACCAGCTGTGCAGAGTCAGGACCTTTTGGAAAAGGGAAATCTGGGTCATTTCCACCCACCTGGAGCCTCAAAATGTCCTCCTTGTTTGCAGCCATCTCCCAGGCTGGGGAAGGAGCCGCAACTCCGTGGTGACTCTGCACACCCTCGCTGCTGCTCTCTAATCAGACTCAGGGTTTGCAATTAAGCGACACAGAGTAACCCTGGGGACAGAACCTGCTGTTTGAGCCCAGCTCAGACGAGTTTGGGGAGGGAGAGACCTGATTTCCCACTTAGCAGACAGGTCACGATCGGTGGATTCATTGATCGCAGAAAGCAAAGCCTCCGCTTCATTAGAGACACGCTGGTGATGAGCGTGGCCTCGGGGAGCAGGGAAGCTCTGAGAATCCTTCCCTAAATGTTATCTCCACCAGGCTCAGAGCGAGGGCTCGGGAAGCTCCTCTGACAGGATGGCTTCCTCTGGAGGGAGCTGCTCCATCCCACCGTGCCCATCGCATGCCAGGCTCTGAGGGGCACTGGGGCTCCCTGGGAATGCTGAGCCTGGAAAAATGCTCCTTTCTGCCTCTGTGTGTGCCTCTTCCCGGTGTGCTTCTCCCCACTGAAGTGTGACAAGGGCACAGTGCCCTGGCTCAAAGCAGTGAGGGCTGTGGCTGTGCCAGGGCAGAGCACCCGGGCGAGACCCAGCTTCAACACAGGGGCCACCTGGAGTCAGCGAGGAATTCCCAGAGCCTGGGGGTTTGTGAGGGATGTTCCCACAGAAGCATGGACTCAACAAGGCCTTGGAGAGCTGGTTCAGGTGCAGGCAGCAGGGGCAGGGCAGAAAGAGGCATCCCTATGGACTGGGCACACTGAAGATGGGCAAGACCCTCGTGCAAAGTCCTGCTCGCTGTGCTCCTGAACCACGACTGTGCATATAAAATGTTCTGGCTGTAACAGCCAGATCCTGCTCTGTCCTCTGCTGCATTCCTGATTTTCCCTCCCCAGGTCAGCTCTCCCAGAGGGAGGTTTCCACACTGGCTCCTGCCAATGGTTACTGGCAATAACTTCTCGGTGCCCTTCAATGCAGCTGCTCGAGGCAGCAGATGGGGATGGGGCTTGAAGCTGAGCCAGACTGGCTGCTTTGCAAGGAAAGCTAGCTCAGGATCAGCTGGGCTTATGCAAGTAGCTCCATCTACTCCCAAAGTTCCCATTCTCTCCTGTAAATACCTACTGAGATGCTGGGAGCAGTCTCACCAAGGTGAGCGTTGCCCACAAGCTGGAGCAGGGCCCTGCACCATCCCCTTCCCTGAAATCACGACGCTGCATGGTAACAACACCCACAGGCAAAAAGCAAGGGAAGGACTGTGAGCCTTCCACATGGAAATTTTGAAGGTTTCCCTGGGCTCTCTGCATGAGGGGAGTCACGCAGGGGATGTGGCTTTTAGGAAGGTTTCTGCTCCAGGGAATCACGCTGTGCTGCCGGTTCGGGGCAGGGATGTGTCATCCTGCTCCTGCAGGTGTTAGGACTTCTTTTTGCCAGTTCTTCCAAGAAAGCCTCTCCCGTGGGCAAAGCTGGCTGGCAGGACTCCCTGACGCCAACACAGGCACCCTCAGCTTTCATCAGTGACAAGCCTCCCACGCCGTGACACGTCCCCTTCGCAGGGGCAGAGCTGGAGCTCCCAAGATTTTGGCTCCAGTTTCTGGCTCATGCTGGTACACGGACGAGCTGGAAGCAAAAGCATCCTCTCTCCACCCAGCTTGGCTTCCAGTTAGGGAGCATCTCAGGCTTTTGGAGAATTTAGGTACGTGGAGGTGGTGTTGGTTGCTCTCTGCATCCCTGGGTATTTAAGGGAACTCAAGGAACAGTGGGGGCATGGGAAGGAGGAAAGGAGCAGCTGTCTCTCTGGATTTACAGGGATCAGCAGCTGAGCAAGTCCTCGGCATAACCAGGGTGTAACTGGGAGCAGAGTCTGCCTCACATACCATATGCTCCCAATCCACTACGCTCAATCAAGCCTAATAAAATTGATAGGGGAGCATTGAAAATCTCGTGATTAATTCTTTATGATCTGTAATAGGGGAGCTGTGTGCCAATTACTCAAGTAAATCATTCATCAGAAAATAAATAGAACTAACCTCCAGCACAAACACTAGAGGATTTCCACTAGGATTGCAGGTCTGGATTGCAGCACTACGCTGCTGGTAACTGTACATTATCTGATGGAGGACACAGCAGGAGCTGCAGTTTTGCTGCTTCTCCCCAAGGTTCCGGCTCTGTGCTCCAGCATCATTTGTTGTTCTTCACCACACATTTCAATGCTCTGTCCTTGATCTCCATGACCCATCAGCACAGGCCTTTGCAGGTTTGCAAAGGGCCAAACCCACACGGATCAGCTTTTTTTCAGGGCAGGTTTGAACATGAGGATGATGACACAGGGACATGGACAAAAAGGAATGGGAATAAGACTTGTCTTTTCTTTTCCCAGCAAGGAAACCAATCATTTGTCCTGGAAAATTTTTCCTGGTCTTGCAAGGAGAGCTGTCCCTCTGTGCTGAACTTACTGGATTGCAGTTTCCCAATCAATGTCCCATTTCTAAGGGAAAACCATCCAACAGCACTCCCTGCCCTAGATTTCCACATGTGGGGAATTTCCCGGGTTGTGTTTGAAATTTGAAATGCTCCTAAACAAAGTGCAGCTTGCCAAGCCACAGTGTCCTGCTAACACACATTCAGCATCCTTTGCAATGATGCAATTCCATATTCATCAGGGGCCCTTTGGGACCGTGGTGGGATTTCAAGGGGCACTGAGGGAGTTCATGCTGATAAAGGACTTGGGAAAGCTGAGGGCAATGTCCTCTTCGCAAGCTCGGTGCTCAGAAAGGGAGAGCTGGATTAAAGGCATGCCATGGGGAGAAGGGGAGGGAAGGGCACATAATATCCAGCCTTTGCAGAAAGCCCTCTTTGTCTCCTTCACAGCTGCAGGGATGTGTCCAAGGTGGGATGAAGGCCAGCACGGAGGGGCACCACTGCCACAAGCAGCTTCTTTCCTTCTTACATGGAAAAACTTCCATGGACAGGGAATTTGGCAGTGGAAATGGCAAGGAGGCTCAAAGGTGATTCACTGCCCCAAACACAACTGAGCTGGTGGCAGGACACTGAATTCTGCAGCACGTGCCTTCACTGGGGTGACAGGAGAGACATTTCCATGACAGCCCAACTCTGCTGACCCTAAATGGGGATCCAGTGAGACACTTCATCCCTCTGCACCTCCTCACCATCCATCCCTAAGCCAGCCCCATTCCTCCCTGCACTGTGCCACAAAACCCTTGTCCTGGCAGCACTGGCATCACCAGGACACCTTCCCCTTGCAGCCAGGACAGTTTGGAGATTTCTCCCTGCTGGTTCCTCCTGGAGGGGGACATGAGCATGTCACCCATCCCAGCCACCATCGCTTCCCCCACCTCATCCCCATCACCCTTGCTGCTGCTCCCAGCACCCAGCTGGTGGGACTCAGAACAAACATCCTCCCACCTGCTCCGGCGGCCCAGCCCGCGAGATGGCACAGGCGATAGATAATTACACACTTGGCACAGCAAAATCATCCAGCGCGGGGGAGAAGAGGCTGCAAGCAGCTGGAGATCATCCATGGGGAACGCTGCTTCCACCCACAGCGCCTCCGTGTGTGCCTCACCCCAAACCAGCCCAGCTCATGCCGTGGATGTGCTCCCTGGGCCCGGTGTGAGCACCACGGGTGCCGGAGCTGACGGTGCAGGTGGGGATGTGCTGGTGCCCCGAGGGGTTTGGAGCAGCAGAACTAAGGAAGGCTGACTTCCCTTGGAGCCAGACTGGGATCCCTGGGGTGTGCTGAAGTGTATCCTCCAGAGATGCCATTCTCCTGGGAAGGGCTTCAAGTGAGCCATCACTCATGCACACTTTCAGTGCCTGCCAGGACATGAGTACTCGGATATCCTGTCCCTTTCCTGCTCCCATGAGGCCTCTGGGAGGGACACTTGCAGATCATTCACACCGAATTCCTTTTTGAAGAAAATTTATTTCCTTGCAAAGCAGGATCTGCAAAAGCACACACCTTCAGGGGTCTACAGGGATGATACTACCTTACCCAGACAGGTCCAGGACTGCAGCCCATGAGGTGCACCAACCAGAAACATTCTAGAGAGGAATGAAGTAAAAAAATAACATGAGTAGTAATAATAACAGCAATAAAAAAATATACTGCACTGCTGAAGGCAGAAGGCTGCAATGAATTGTCCTTAAAATACGTTTAGACTTGGTAGCTTTAGATTTTGCCCTTGAATGAGTAATATTGGTCAAGCAGCATTTAATTTCCTGTGCCAGGGAGCCACTGCAGTTGTTTCCCAGCTCCTGGCCATGGTGTGAGCACTGAACTGGGACAGGGCAGAGATCACAGAATCATGGAATCATACAACAGTTTCGGTTGGAAGGGACCTTAAAGATCACCTCATTACACCCCCAGCCAAGGGCTGGGAAACCTTGCACTAGGCCAGGTTGCTCCAAGCCCAGTCCAGCCTGGCCTGGACCTCCTCCAGGCATGGGGCAGCCACGGTTTCTCTGGGCAAAAGGGAACGGGGAGGGATCAGGCAAGGGGCAGGCAGGGGAGCTGGCATGGAATGGGCAGGGGCTGGCAGGGAACGGGCAGGGGCTGGGCAGGGGCTGGCAGGGGACAGATGGGGGCTGGCAGCGCTCGTCTCTCCCCCGCAGCAGCGGCGCCCACTCGGTTCTCGCTCCCTCTCCCCCCAGGGCCGTCCCACTCCCAGCCGCTCCCCAGCTCCCGCTGCGGCCCCGGGGGGTCCGTCCCGCCCGCTCCCGCCGCTCCCGCGGGCCGGGTCCTAGTGCAGCCGCGGGGCCGCTCTCCGTCCGGCCGCGGCCCCACACGCTCACGCAGCCGCGGCCTGAGGTCAGTGCTGCCCCCGGCCCGCAGGCCCCGGGCCCGCCGCGGCTCCAGGCCCGGCTCCTCCCGGCGGGGCGGGACCGCGGCTCCCGGCAGCGCCACCGCGGGCCCGGCGCTGGGCCCGGGCCGGGGGAGCGGCGGGGGCACCCGGCCATGGCGGGGCGGCGCGGGCCGGGCGCGGGGCGGCGGGAGGCGGCGGCGGGCGGGGCCCGGCGCTTCCCGCGGGAGTGCTGCGAGGGGCTGGGCGGCCTGGACTACGGCCAGGTACCGGCGGGCCGGGCGCGGAAGGGAGGGCCCCGGGGAGGGCCCGGCCTGGGGCAGCGGGGGGAGCCCGGGCATGGATCCCCCGCCCTCCCGGTGCCGCCGCGGGGCTCGGCCGATCCCCTGGGAATCGCCCCCGCAGGTGCAGCAGGCCTCGGGATGCTCGGTCCCCGGTTCCCCAGGTGCACCCACCGCCCTGCCCAGCCCGGTGCCACCGCAGCCGGCACGGCACGGGCTGAGCAGGAGGCAGGGGCTGCGCTGGCACTGCGGGAATGCCCGGGGGTGCTGCCAGCGGCTCACCCGGGAGCCCCTGCAGCTCTTGTTAAAGGGCCCGTGCAGCTCCCATCCAGGTATCCATTCATCTCTCACTCTGGTGCCGATACAGCTCTCACCCAAGTGCCCGTGCAGCTCTCACCTGGGTGCCTGCACAGCTCTCACCAGGGTGCCTGTACAGCTCTCCCCGTGTGCCCATTCATGTCCCACCAGGTGCCCGAGCAGCTCTCACCTGGGTGCCTGCACAGCTCTCACCTGGGTGCCCGAACAGCTCTCACCTCGGTGCCTGTACAGCTCTCCCTGTGTGCCCATTCATGTCCCACTAGGTGCCCGAGCAGCTCTCACCTGGGTGCCTGCACAGCTCTCACCTGGGTGCCTGCACAGCTCTCACCTGTGTGCCTTGCACAGCTCTCACCTGGGTGCCTGTGCAGCTCTCACCTGGGTGCCTGCACAGCTCTCACCTGGGTGCCTGTACAGCTCTCACCTGGGTGCCTGCACAGCTCTTACCTGTGTGCCTTGCACAGCTCTCACCTGGGTGCCTGTGCAGCTCTCACCTGGGTGCCTGCACAGCTCTCACCTGGGTGCCTGCACAGCTCTTACCTGTGTGCCTTGCACAGCTCTCGCCCAGCTGCCTGTGCTGTTCCCACCCTCCCTGACTTCGGGGCTTTGATCAAGCGGGCACCGCTCGCCACGGTCATTGATCCCCCCAGCGTGGAGGAGGGGGCAAAGTTGAATGTTCTGTGCCCGTTACGTGGCTGTCCCAGCAGCTCGCAGAGACAGCTCATCCCATTAGGGCTCCCCTTTTATCCCGAGAAGCACACAGCCAGGCACAGGCCAATCTGCCTCCCGCTGGCTGCCGCGAATTTGGTTGTTGAGCTGGAGAAAAGAAGGTGAGTGTGATGTTAACGATGGTGCCTGCCAGGAGTTAGTAGGTCAAGAAGCTTTTGTTCAGCCCGTGCTAGCACTGTGCTCAGCAGCGTACAAAACGAGAGGAAAGAAGCTGTCCTGGTCCCACGGGATTGCAATTGAAGCGGGATTAGACAGTTCGGCCCCGGTGCCAGCAGCTGCTCGGGCTGTGGCTCGGCAGTTTGGAGGGATGAGGTCTGGTGGGGAAGGGCTGCTCGGGGGTGAAGGGAGGGGAGGAGAGGCTGTGGAGGGTGGGAATAGAGGGAGATGGGTCTGGATCAGGCCATGGGGCTGTTCCCATTGTTCCCTGCCAGCACCTGTGTCCCCAGGGCTCGGATGGAGGAGCCTGGAGGAGCTGGGGCAGTGGTGGTGTGAGGGCAGCTGTGGGCCCCAGCGAGGATCCATCCTCCCTTTCCCCAGGGCTGTGCAGTCTTTGCTCCTGCACTTTGCACCCTGGGCACTCATGGCTGGGCAGGAGGCGCTTGGAGAGGCTGGATGTGCCCTGGGCCAGCACGGCAGCTGTTCCCACAGCCTTTCCTCTGGGCTAGCAGAGGTGCTGGCTTACCAGCCCCTTTCCACGGATGACGCTGTGGCTCTGGTTCTTCCCAAGAGCCTGTGATGAGCCACTGGGAATTTCCCTCCCTGATACCTTTTCGAGCTGGGCCTGTCCCCTGGCATCCAAAGGTCTTGAAAACACAGCTGTGTTGGGGAAGCAAAAACCTTCCACATCTCGATGTTGTTGTCTTGGTTTTGTTTCAAGTGAGGGCTTGGCTTGGGATGGGCTATTTTGTTTTTTGTTTTCAATGGTTTTGACCAAAGGAAAAAAAAAAAAAAAAAGACACTGGCTGTTTTTCATCCAAATACCAGCACAGGGAGAGGGAGTGTGGAGGGAGAAGCAGGATGGCTTACTGCACGTAAAAACACTGACAATGTCAAGGAGCTGTCTGGGGAAAAATCTCTCTTTTTAAAAAGGAGAGCAGCGAGTTTTGAGGGGTTTTTGTTGTTGTCATTAAGACAGGAAATACTTCTGCAGCTCCACACAGTGCAAATGCATTCCCCCTTGCTGTGGAGGGGATTTGCATCACTCTGACTTTATGGGAGACGAGTTTGAAGCTGACACAGCTCATTGCTAGGGGATTCCGTGCAGACCAGCGCCCCTGGGACAGCCCTGTGTCCCCAGGGATGCTGAGACGCTGTGGAATGGTGCTCCCTCTCCTAAAACACTCACGAGCTGGCAGCTGGGAACTGGTGCTCATCCTCAGAGCAGCAGTGTCACCTCTGATCCTGTGTCCTTTTGGGCACGCTGTGAGTGTGAGGTTTGGGGGGACAGCTTGGAGAATTCCCCATCCTCCTTCTGGGCTTTGCACCTTGACACAGCACTTTGCAAGCTGTAACAACACGTTGCTTAGGGCTAGTAGAAGGTTCATGTACCCTTGGGGCAGCTGGTTTGAGGTGAAGTGCAGTAACCATCCCTTCCTCCACAGGTGGATGTGGCAGCCATGGTGCGGCTCTTTGGCTACGTGGATGTCACTGACACTGGCTTCATTGTGGCTGTCCTCTCCATAGCCTTCAACCCTTTCTTCTGGAATGTGGTAAGGACTGCCTTTGTGCCAGCTGCTCCTTTACTCTCAGCCTTCCTTTCCCAGCTTCCTTTGGGAGGAAAAACCTCTTTTGAGAAGTGTGCTGGGCTGGGTGGGAGGAATTTTGCTCAATTAGATCTCAGGAGTGGGTGAGCAGGGGGCTGTGCTGCAGCTCCTGGGGCTGGGGGTGACTGTGAGGGCTGTCACAGAGGAGGAGAAGGTGGGAGCCAGCTCAGGATACAGAAGGAATCTGGAGCAGAGCAATCAAACCCATCCTTCAGCCACATGTCCCACCCAGCAGCCAGGCTCTGCTCACTACTGGGGCTGAGCATGAATGGCATTAATCCCCATCAGGGTGGCTGCACTGGATATGCTGCCTGCTGCTTCCCCTTGAAATATGTTGGCAGCTGCTCTTGTGGATGGCAGGAAGCAAAAGCAGTCAGCCAAAAGTTGGCCTGAAAAAAATCCCTCCTCCATCATGCTGCAAAGCCTGGCAGAGAGCTGCCGGGTTGGCAGCAAGCCAGCCCTGGGAGGAGCAGGATACCTGTGCAGGGGTGATGTTTGCTGTGGCTGTGGGTGCCACAGTGCTTTGGGAGCCAAGGCTGGATAAACCTCCCCTGCCTGTTACTGCTGTGCTTTGCTGCCTCCTTGCAAAACCTGCAGGAGTCATTGCTGGCCCCATTCCGGAGCATTCCAGAGCCAATATGCCAAGCAGGAAGCCCAGGATGAGGTGACTCCCACCCTGCAGCACCCCTGTGGGCACTCCTGGGGATGGGATGTCATCTCAGCCACGACTCCCAAACCCACCCACCAAACCTCCCTGCAGGGATTCTCTCCCTGGAGAATTCTCCTTTAAAAGGCCTTATTTTTCCAGAGGGGAAGGACTCCTCTGTCTCTGAGTGCGGGGGCTCTTGAGATTGTCTCACACTGGGCTTTGGAAAAGGGAGGCTCTGCAGGCTGTGAGTCACTTTGGAAACCTCTGTCGGAGCTCTTTGTTGCAGCCTCTCTAATTTCTCATGCAACTCGTTATTAAAAAGTCTCACGGTGGCTGAAATGCGAGCTGGAATATGCCACATTATTTCGGCTGCAGAGTCATCATTTAGCATAAAGAATCAATGAACAAGAAGATTCAGGATGTGGTCTCTGGGGGGAGAGGCTGGCTCCAGCGAGAAACTGCATGAAAGGCAGAGAAAAAAGCACTTTATTAGCATCTGCTGCTATGCCTGCAACTCGTGGGACGCCTGCAGCTTGGGAAATAGCGTTGCTTTTTGGATCAGGGGTTTGGCTGCTGTTACAGGACAGGGAACGCCGATGTTAGAGCAGGAAGTTTGTTGCTCTGCGCTGCTGTTGTCCCCTCGCAGGGGCTGGAGGACGGCGCCGTTGGCAGCAGGTGGCACTCCAAGCCAGACGAGCAGGAGGTTTGAGTGAGCAGCCTGAGCTGAGTGCTGGGGAGAGCTCTGAGCACGGCATTCCGTGTGTCTCCATCTGGAATGGGCCGGGGGGGTCTTGCAGTCCGTGTGCCTCCATCCTTGCTCTGCCCAAGCCCCCCAGCATCTCCCTGGTGTTTGCAGTCCCATGTGTGGCTCACACCAGGCAATGCTGGAAGGCTCTTGCAGGGAGTCTGTGGGTCCTGCAGCCCCAAACAAGCCCTCACTGTCAGGTACAATTCAGCAAGAGTGGCCCTGGCTCTCCGTGGATTTTCCCTGACCTCCTTCCTTTTCCTCCTCCCCATCCTTTTATCCATGTGGTCATTGTCCCCTCCCTGCACCCAGCCAGCAGCTCTTCTTTCTTTCCCTCCATCCCTGCATAGGCTCTCTCTGTCCTTGGCTGTTTGAGTTCCTTCCCAGCAGCTGAGATTGCTTCTGCATCTGAATTACTCTGGGTTTCCAAGAGCTTCAGTGCAAAGACTGGAATCCTGCACAGTGCCAAGCACTCTGTGCTCTCTCTGCTCAATAACTAATGTGGGACGCTGGTCAAAATCTCTCCTGTGCACGAAATTCCTGATTTGGATAGAAATTGGGTGGGGATTTAGTTTGATTTAGTTCAGTGTCTTAATTCCCTGTTTCTGCTGAGCTCCAGCCAGGTCTGCCTCTTCCAGAGTTTGGTGCTGGGTTGTCCTTGCTGTGCAATGACTCTGAATAAATGTGTGGTGGGGAAACCCTGGCTCCATGCAGTGCTTGGGTCATGGAGAGGCACATCCCAAGGCCTTGATCACAGCAAGGTGACCTGGTGAGCAGAGGCATGTTTCTCTGGGGCAAAACCTGCAGAGTTTGGGGATGAAGCACAAGCTCTGGAGGCTGTGGCCTCCAGAGAAAAATGTGGTGCTTGTCAGGTCGGTGGATGTACTTTAGGTAAGAGCAATTTTGAGGACCAGGCCTAAATGGGGCAATTTGCAGACTCCAGCTGGGCTGTGCTGATGCTCCCTCCTGTTCTCTACAGGGGAGAAAAGCTTTTCCAGAAGGCCTCAGGACTCACAATTCCCTCCTTCCTCCCTGCAGGCATGTGCAGGAGGGTTCCAGCAATGTCTCCCCAGGGCCACGTGCTGCATTTCCTCACCAAACCCTGGGCTTGCACCCCCTCCTCTGCTTCCACTCCCTTCATGCCAGTTAAAATCCTGCCTGTCCCTGGACAGGTTATGTTGTCCATGTCACAGCCTGAATGTGTTACTGCATAATTTTCTAGTTTTTCTCATATTTTTTCCTCTCTGCTCTCTCTGCTTTCCCACCCACTGTGTCTGTTATGAGAGGAGCTGCTGGGAGCTGTGTTCCCACGGGAGACAGGGTGCAGGTGAGGTCTCAAAAGGAAGCAGCAGAGCTGTTTTGGGAATGAAATCACTTAAAACTCCCCAAGGATGGGATGTTCAGTGCAGCCAAGAGACCTGAGCCACCGTGGGGCTGTAGAGGGGCACCCAGCAAGGAGCAGGCACATCTCTGGAGCTGTGCCATAAAACGTTAATGAGGCCAGAGCAGCAGGAACTTCAATAAATCCCATCTGTGTTTGGAAAGCTGCAGAACGATGGGAGAAACTCCTCATCCCTTGGTAACTAAGGAAGGCAGTAAATAAAAACTCCTCAGGGACAAACACTTTCAAGCCAAGAGAGGCAGATAACCTGCATGCAGCAGGCTCTAAGGAGCTGGCTGAGCCTTGGCACACGAGAAGTTTCTAGAAAGCTGGAAGGTTTCTGTCCCTCCCAGTAGCAGCCAGGCATAGCCATGAGGCCGGCAGTCTGACGTCCATCACCACGCAAGTGAGTTTGAAGTGGGGAGTGCATCCATCAGCAATCTTTTCTTGATTTGAGCCTCTTAAAAATTTAGGTCTGGCGTCACGGACCGATTTAGAAATGGCTCATCTTCAGCTGGCGCCCTCACTCCTCCCATCACCTCTGGTCACCCCCGAGAGACGCCCGTGTGTCTCACAGGAATCTGCAGGGTGAAACCTCAAATGTCGCTGCTAGGAACGGGCTTGGCGTAATTTAGCGTGATTTTAAGGAAAATAGACCCCATCAGACAGTGATTTTATTCTTCAAGGTTGCAGCTTTTCCTGTTCAGGGTAGCACGATGTCTGTTCTAGACTTCTGTCAAGCGTTTAAGCTGCATGAGGTTTTGATTAAAGAAGTAGTTGCACAGGAACCTGGGCTGACAACGCCTGGCTCCTGATGGATGTGTATCTCTTGGTTCATTTATTTTTAATTTCCCATCCTTTTCTCCTTCTTTGGAGACTGGAGGAATTGCCTAGTGGGTAAGAAGTGCTTGCACTGGAAGGGAGGGGGGAGATTGCAGTTGCTGGCAGTCTGATTTTCTGATTTCACCTACTCTGACCACTTCTTGCTAAACTTGGAGGAAGGTGCCTGCCCCAAATCATCCCCATGCTGCTGGGAAGTGGATGGAAGCTCAGGAGATGCCAGGATTCAAACCTCAGTGAGCCAAAGAAACCTTTTGGGGACAGGAGAAAAAAGCCTGATGCTGAGAGATTTCAGCAGCTCTCGCTGCCTGTCTTAGACAAGGAAAGGATTGAGCTGTGGCTTGATGGTGGTGTGTCAGCGCCTCGCTGGGGAAAGGAAATTGCGGGGTATAAAATAACTGTGTGAGGGCTGGGATGGCAGCAGAGCCTTGCAGGGAGTGCACCTCAGTCACCTGAAGTTTACAGCACTGGGAGATGAATGAATCGAGGGAATTCAATATTTTTTTTTCTGGCCTTCAAAATCTGTCAATCTGCGAGACTTTTGTGGGCTCCCCCACAAACCTTTGCCTTCCTGCAGCTGCAGGGGAGAGCAGCAAACAGCCCTCAACCAGCTTCTGGAAAGTGCTTTTAGACCCCATCATAGCAGCCATGGCACAGCAGCGATGATTATCTGCTTATAACAGATGCTAGATCAATAGCAGGGCTTCAAGCTACGCTGCAAGGCAATTGACTGCAGAAAGTGTTTCTTTATAGGGGTAAAGCTGGGCTTGCAACGAGGCTCAGATCCGCTCTTACATCTCCGGTCTTAAAATGTCACCACCAGCTCTGATGCCTTTCATCCTTTGTGCAGGGAGAGAACGCACATTATTCATAATTGGACTCTCTACCAGGCAGCAATAGCCATTTTCATTTCCTACAATGAAAGCTGAGAAAGAGTGAGGATTTGCCTTTTTTTTTTTTTTTTTTTTTTTTTCCCATCTCCCAAATAGCATTTAGTGGCAATTTTATTCCAAGTGACTCGGTAACGCTTTCACTCCGGCAGCGCCGCTGTAACGCGCGGAAGCGGGCGGCATCGATTCTCCAGCTCTCGTAACAGAGCCAGTCCTGCCTGGGTGTGTAACACCAGGCCTGTTTATCTCCTAAATTTAGCTTTTCCAGCGTGTTGGCACCGCTGTGAGCCTCATAACAAGCCCCAGAACTGGGTCGCACCCTCCGGCGTGCCGGCTGGACTGGCACAATTAGGAGCGCTGTCACCTTGAGGGAGAGGCACATCCTCCGTCCCAGCACTGCTTCCCACAGCCTCACAGCTGGAGGTGCTGGTGTTTTCATCTAAATCCTCTAGAAGAAGCTGTGCAGTGTGTTTTTATGATGTCCCTGCAGGCTGAGCTGCCTGTGGTGGGGGTTTGGTGGAGCCCAGCCTGGGCAGGCAGCGGTGAGCTGAGATGCTTTGTCTGTGTGTCGAGCTGGGCACGGTCTCAGGGCTCTGGGTGAGGTGGTGACAGTCATTCCAGCAGCTGCCCACCCACTGAGCACGGGTACCTGCCAAGGCAGGCTGTGCTTGGGAAGCTGAGCCATTTCTGTGCCTGTTCCTGGAGTGAATTTGGGATCCAGCTGGTGTGTGATGTGCCAGCTCAGCATTTCTCAAAACCAAGGTCAAAATCTGCCTCTCACCTCGCTGCTGACCCGATAAGCAACCTCCTTTTTTTAGCATCTGCAGAGTGCTTCTGTGAAAACTTAGGGTCTTTGTTGTATATATTGGACTTCTCTTGTTTAGTATTTTAAAAATAAACTGCAGGCTTCTGGCAGCCCTGCTGGACTAAGTCAGCACACACACAAAAGTTGAAAAAAAAAAATATTTAAGCCAAGAGTCTTGTTTCCATATGGGATCAGAGGATTATCTTTAGACCCTGGAAGCTGGAAGAGGCCCTTTCTTCTCCATCCCACTCCATCCCTCTCCTGCCAGCCTGCTGCTAAGCCTTCTCACGTGCAAGTCTGTGGCCACCTGTGTCTCACGGGACAAGGGAAAAGGTGCAGCTGGAAGCAAAGGAGAAAGTGGTTTTATCTACCCAGAGCAGCAGGTGTGGAAGAGGCAGCTCCTCCTGTGTGGCCCTGGACTGTGGCAGTGTTTGTGCATAGCCTGGGGACTGGGAGCTGCTGGAGGGGAGGAACCCACTGCCAGCCCTGGAATGTCAGTGATGCAGGGGCTGGGCAGGGGCCTGCCACAGTCACAGACATCAGCTGGGTGCATTCCAGCTGTGCCATGGCACAGATTGTTTAGCAGAAGCCTGCCCAGTTCCCAGAAGGATGTGATCTCCCAAAATAGGCTGTTTTGATGGAGAAAGGCAGACACTCAGTGTGCTGGGTGCTCTTGGGAGGTTATTTCTGTAAGCCCCGCTGCTGTGCTTCCAGCAGGATGCAGTTGCATCTTCTGCATGTCTGGAGACTCGTGGTGGGGAAAGAATCCTTGGGGTTTCAAGGTGAGGGTGCTGACTCTGCCTTGTGGCAGGCTGGTGGCACTCCAAAGAAAATGTCACCTCATTTTTCCCTATTTTTTCCCTCCTGGATGAACTCAGAGAGGACACATCTCCAGTTGCTCACATGGCAGCAGCAAATGAGTGGAAAATAGATTAGTAAATCACTAAAGCAAAACCCTCCCTGTGTTTTCCACCTCTCTAATGACCTCAGTGACATGTGCAGCTGGAAATGGCTCTTGGCAGGAGCATCCCACATCCCTGCTCTCCTGAGTGTGGCAGCAGATATTTCAGCAGCCTGGTCAAAGCAGTGCTTGTTGGACATTGGTTCCTTGTGAATATTAGGAACATCATCTTAATTAAAGCAAACAAGTTTGTGCAGCCTCGCAGGCTGCCTGCCTGCATCAGCCCCCTTACATTCCCCTTCCTAAGGGATCCTGACACAGTTTAAAACCCCTATAGCCAAACCCAGGGGAAAAAGTTGATTTTTGGAAGCTGATGCTGATGCATTTCATTGATGGAGGACAAGTGATCTTAAAGAACAAGGAGTTTTGATTTTGGAGGGTGACCCCAATCTAGGGGAAGGGCTGTGGAGCTGCTGCCTGAATTTTCCTGTTCCCTACCAAACCATCTGGACTTCTTTTGTTGCTCCCATGCAGGAATGAGATGCAACTTTCTTAAGAAGTTAAAAATTTGGTTTCCAGAAGACACCTGCACATACACATGGCTTCATCAAACTGCTCTGCTCATTCAGTGGGTATTGAGGTCAAGGAGCAGATGACTGGTGGGAACTCTTGACTTTCCCATGTGTCACTGAAATCCTGAACATCTGTGGTGAAGTACAGACTCACCTGGGTTGGACAATGTCTTACTTGGCTTTTTCTTTGTGAAACCTTTTTTTGTTCCCTCTTTTTACACTCCCAGACCAGGGATGATGCAGCCCCTGGGCTCATTCTGCAGGTCTGCATGTGCAAGCTCTGCTTTGTCTGGCTGAAGGGTTTTCACTTGCTGTCTGTATAGGCCCATTTTTGGTGTGATCCTTTTTGTACTTTGGGGAAGAAAAAGGCTATGAACAGCTCACAGCCCTGAAGAGGGTGAAATGGAGATGGGTTTTAGCAATTTTCTGTGCTTTTGGCTGTTGCAGGGAAGCCTGACCATCAGGGCTCCCAGAGCGCCTTCATCACCTCCTTTGTACCGTGGGAGGTTTGCTCATTATCTGGTTTCTGCTTCGCTTATAAAAGAAGCTGTAATTGTAGCAGCTCCTTGCCATAAAAGCAGAAAGACATTTTCTGTGGAGAAAAGTGTACATGCAGCTTTTATGATCCTTTACAGTACTTCTTCTGCCCGCTTTTCTTGCCTCCTGCCCTTTGTCCAGCATCATCTCTGTGCCTGCCTGCTGCTCAGCGTGACCACCCTGGCTCAAACCTCTTCTCTGCACCTTTCAGATAGAAAAAGTTGGGCATCCTCCTTGTCAGTCTTGTTGAGTGAAGGAAAGACAGACCCCAAATCCCCCCATGTAGTCAGGTGTTCCAATTCCTGCCTCTTCCCTCAGAGCTGCCAGCCCAGTAGCAGATGCTCAGTCTGCATCATCCCAGGTAGGGTTTTGGACTGGGGAAGTGATCCTTGTCCATCTGTCTGTGACTGAGATGTCCATCTGTAACAGGAAGTGATACCCAATCTGATCACTTTGAGGCACACATGCCTGTTCCTATAAAAAGCCAGAATGACCTCAGACGAGATACTGTATTTTTAACTATGAAGCATTCCTACTTAGTGCCCTTTCCTGTTTATTTTTACCAGGACATTGTTGTAATGACTGCAGACTTACTCATTTCATTCCCAAGGCTGGAGAGCAGCGCTGAATTAGTTTCATTCCGAGATTTTGTTGTACAATCATTTTCCAGAGACTGATGTACTCGGAAGCCGAAGCGGGTGCATTGCCCAATGAGGAGCATTACTTTCCTTCCTGTATCCATTAAGCTTTGGCCACTGGTGCAGATGTGAGTAGATCCATATCTGGAAGGACTTTTTCAGCCTCTCTCCTCTTGCTCTGTCCAGATCTAGTAGAAATTTGTGGAGCTAAAGGCTGTGAGAATCTTTGAGCACTGGCTGCAGGGCTGGTGTGTGTATCCCAGCACTGGGCTTTGAGGCTGCAGGAAGGGGAAGGAGCTCCCCTGGCATGCAGATCACTGGATCTGAGGATAACTGAGTGTTCACTCGGCTTTGGGTTCCTTTTCTTGCATTGAACAGATGAACAAACACCATGGGGCTCGTGGTTACACCCATCCACACCCAGAGGAACCCCAGTGTGACACCAGAGGGGTCCAGTGGTTGTGTTTAACCCTTCAGGCTGTGGTTACCTGTTGTGCCCGTGTGTTGAACATCTCATCCCCGGGCAGAGGGGAACGGAGCCAGAGTTACATAAAGATCACATTGTCCCTCTCTATTGTTGCTGCCACGACAGCAGCATCACAAACATGCGTGTCCTCAGTGGGAAATGTTCCCAGGGGAGCTTAACACAGATCCTGGAACATGATCTGTCCAGCTGGGAGAGGACAGGAGGCCCTTCCAGACGAAATCAGTGCTTTGCTGAGCATGGCCAGTGCAGCCAGTACCTCTATTCCAACCACCTCTCACTCCTCTGTGAAGGAGTATTGGATTTCTCTTGCATTTTGTGCTCTCTGAGCGGGATTTATTTTCTTCTCCCCCCTTCCCTGTCCCCCTCCCATCACAGCTCCTGGGGGAACGATGAGCGGGTACACGCTGTCCAGAGGATGGCTGTGTTGGGACTCCTTATTAGCAGGCTTATTCTAGAGAATTAAACCCTAATTTCCCAAAAGGGCAGCAAGAGAGAGAGGCTGCAGCTCTGGGAGAAGCCGAGTTGGCTTTGTGTGTTGTTTGCAAATAGCACAAGAAGTCCTGGTCTGAGCCTGTTTGTCCTGGTCACTGGAGTATTGTGACCAAAAGAGTAATTGCTGAGTTTCTTTTCTATTTAAAACAAAAATTACAAAGTCGTGTTCAAGGAAACCAGACATGGCTCCTCTATGCTGTCGCTTGTGCCTCCACTTGATTTTGGTTTCAGGCAGGGTTTTAAAATGTTCCTATTCCTCTTCCACTTCATCTTTTTACCACCCCTCTGCAAAGTGTTCCTCTGCGCTGCCTGTCATTGTTTCTCCCTGGATTAATTGTTGTGTGTAATTGTGACCTGCTGCAGGACGCTGCCCTGCTCTATTAGGGAGAGGTGCTAATGAAGAACATTGGGTACCACATTACAGGAGAGCAAGGCTCAGCTCTCTGGGACGTGTACTTGCTGTACTGTTACTGCCAGCCTGGCAGAAATGGTGTTTTTGTCTCATCACTCACTGGCTAATGATTGTAATTTTTACTTGCTGGGAAACTCTGGATATTATGGACTTCATTAACAGATACATGAGATGCTCCCAGACCTGCATAAGGGGGAGAGAGGAAGAAAACAACCCCTGCGTGGAGGCAATTTTGTTATTTATCTGCAGCAGTCGAAGGGATGCAGAATTAGTGTGGGATTCAGCAATGTGGCTAATGAGCTGGGCTGAGCTGGAATCCAAGCAAACCCATTAAGGAGAGCAAACTGCAAAGATGATGCCCAGTCCTGAAAACCTTCACATCAAACACAGGATCCAGGCAGTGCTGGGATGGCTCAGCTGCTTTATCTTCCTCTCTGTGGGGCTGGGTGTTTTTGTGCTGCTGGGTTTGTGTCTCTGGAGGCTGCTGCTTGCTGTCACCCACAGCCTTTCTCCATCCCCTTCTCTCCTGCCAGCTCCCTCTTACTCATACATTGGGTGAATTGGAGCTTCAGATTTAATCTTTAAGACAACAGAGCCAGAGTATTTTCACTCCCATGGGCAACAGCTCCTTGAGTAATTGTCTGAATTGAAATATTGCAGCATCCAGCCCTAGTTTTCAATTGCAGGCAGTGTGACATCTGCAGGTTGGGCTGGCTGGGGACACTGGCTGCTCACAGTGGTACCTGAACCTGTATCTGCAATTAAATACAGGTCATACAGGAGAGAAAGAAACACCTGATTTAGCTGACACCTCCAGTATAGCTTTACACAGTCTCTGCAATGAATCAGAGGCTGCAAGCAATGTCAGTTGTTAGGTGACCTCAATCTCCT
The DNA here is from genome assembly GCF_028551555.1 of Melozone crissalis. Taxonomy (NCBI): domain Eukaryota; kingdom Metazoa; phylum Chordata; class Aves; order Passeriformes; family Passerellidae; genus Melozone; species Melozone crissalis. Next base: position 14,028,009 of record NW_026535790.1, on the reverse strand, counting down.
TTTACCTGGAGCCTATGAAGGCTTGTTTCAGTTCAGGAACAGGATATTTCCTGCATAGCACACCCTGGCTGAAGATTGAGCATTTTCACTCCACCTAGAATAACTGCTTTTTAATCAGGCTGACCTTATTTGCAACGGTGATAGCAATTGGAGCTGGAGGTTTGCAGCAGCGTTGGGAAGCTTTGAGGAGCAGAATAGATCCTTCATGATGCAGATAAAGCTTTATCTCCATATTTTAAACCAAACCCAAGGCTCTGAAGTGAATTCAGAGGGGCTTGACCTCAGCACTGTGATCCTTCGGGATCCAGGGCCTCGTTTGGAAATAACTCATCTGAACTGAGGGGGAGAAAGTAAAAGGTCTTTAAAAAAAAAAAAAAAAAAAAGGAGAGATGTTTATCTTGTAGCGTGGCATTTGTACTGAGTCCTTGCTGACAGTGTGGTGCAGCACAGAGCTTGTCTTCCTAAATCTGTGCCAGTCCAAACATCGTCAGTGCTATTGTTGGATCGCTTTGTTTGAAAATGGGTCTGTTGGGTAGAGGGCCTGGTTCAATGAAAGCAGCTGTGTACAGCACTTCAGGCTCTTCCTCTGCTTTGCTTTATTTAGGGCTGCATGAGTACAAGCAACAGGAAAAAATCCCATGCAAATACAGGATGTGATGTGGGCAGAATGTTCTCAGTCACTCAGGAGGCTGGCACACACCTTTGCTTCTGGTTTGTTTATGAAAGTGCCTGCTATGGGCTGCCTGTTTCCAATCTGTTTGCCCCAAGGAAAACACTCTGAGCTTCAGAGGAACGTGTGAAAATACAAGGCTTGTGGTTTTCTGGATGGGGACTGTGTGCAGTGGGAAGCTGAGTGTGGGCCAAGTCATCTGGGCATGGAAGATGAAAAGAAATCTGGAAAAATGCTTCGCCGTCCTGCTCACGAGATGCTCATCTGGCAGCACTTGCCTTCGCTCTGAGCTCCAGCAGAGCCCCACATATTCGTTTAGAGGCAGTTTCTGCCTTTCCCTAATCTCAGAGGATTATTTTATTTGGTTGCATTCCTGGTTCAGAAGAGCTGGGTGTGTCCCAGCTGCTCCCCATTCCCCATTCAGCCCGTGTCCCTCCCACTGTTGGGCCATCCCTTCCACGGCCCAGGCTGGGACTGGAAAGCTCCTTCCCCATCCCGTGCTGTGCTCTGGAGAAATCATTATTTCACAAATAGTTTTTCCATGGGATTTGCTGGCTGGGAAAATGGGGTTGGGCTGAGGCTGATTGCCTGTGGTGGGAGCACATTGCCCTTCCCCTCTGCTCTCGGGGAGCTGATCATAAGGGCTCCCCATGCCCACTCTCAGAATTAATTAACACAGCTCGTTCTGGGTTATTGAAATCACCTGCCTTCAGCTTCCAGCTCTTTGGACATAAATCATGAGCTCTTTGCTTTGAGGAGAAACTGTTCGGATTTTGTGTTGGAAATTGCTAGCAAATACAGCCCATATTCTGTGTCATTTTTGTTTTTATTGAAGAGGAGAGGATGTGGCTCATGGAACATCGATGGACCCAGGCTGCCTTGGCATACACTAAGCAAGGGCTTGTTTTCGTTGCAGCCAGCTAATGAGATCCTACTTGGACAAATCACATAAACACTATTAGAGAAATGAAATTTTTTATCTCACTCTTTATCATGAGTGGATTCAAGGTAAAGGCTCGTGTGGAGGTAATCTGGAGGGATAACTCTGAGGTAAAGCGTACCTAGTCTTTATGAAACCCTTATCTGTTTACCTGCAGACTTGTTTTGTTTCCCCAGCTCAAGGCTGTTAGCTGAGGTGACCTGTGCTGTTTCAGTCCAATTACTTTCACTAGGCATGGGTGAAGAGAGGGTTGTTTTTTAGGCTCAAAGTGGTGGAGGCAGGCTGGGTTACTTCAGTGTCCTTCCGCTTCTTTACAAGTGGAGTCGCTTTATTCTTCTCCCCGTGTCAAAGTGCTCAGACTGGACCCTGTTGACCTCACTGGCGGCATTCATGAGGACAGAGTCACTACAAGAGGCACTCCAGCTTATGTTTCATCCTCTTAACTTGCTGGTTTGGATGATGGGGACTGTAGACAGTGAGGGTTTGTCATGCTGTCTCATCTCACTTCAGCTTTTTGGTTTTGGAGGGCAGCCCACCCTGCTCTCTGCTTCTAGGTAGTTCTCTTCTTCAGCACTTGGATGTTCTCCTGTTTTTTTTTTTTTTGAAGCCCTTTGTGTGTTCCAAACCCCATGTTCCGCTGTGAGAGCCTGCAGACATGTGGTTTTTCCCTCTGTGCAGCTCTTTGTCACCTGGGTGAGCAGCCCCAGTGTTCCAGCTGGCTGTTCCTCACCTCAGTGTCCTTGCACAGCCAGGCCACACATCGCCCTGTCTCTCCAAAATCCCTCTCCTGTTTCTTTTGGCTGGAACAAACAACAAACCCCCCATCCAGAGCCAGTGAAAGGCAATGGAAAAATCCTCCTTGCGTCAAATGGACGCTTTCCTTTCCAAACTGAGAGCCCTTGGCAGGCGTGGAGGAGCAGAGCTGTGCTGCTCAGCTGTGCTCCCTGACAGCTCTTACTGCCATCACACCAGTGAGGGAGTGGGAAGGGGGAAAAACTCAACCGGTGCAGCTTGCTGGGGAGGTCTGGATGAGCCAGCCTGTCCCCATCTCCTGGGACCCTTGCCAGCCCTCAAACCAGGGTGTGCTTGGAGCCTCTGGGCTCTGCCATGCTCTGCCTCCACCTGCATGGGCTCAGACTGTCACCTGTTGTCCCCAGCACCTGTTCCTTGCCATCAAACCATCTCTGGGTACATCTTTTCTTGGGGTATTACCATTATAAGCTCCATGGACACAGTCCTCAGCCTGGTTTGCCTCACAGCTCACATGAAACCATTAAGATGCTGCTTGTCTCTTCTCATATCAGTTCAGTGTTTTAATTGCATGAACTGGAAGCTGCTGCTCCAGTACTTGGTGGGGGAACTTCACAAGGCTTTAATCATTTGCTAAAAAGCTTTCAGGCTGCATTACCATCTGATGGCTCTCTGTAATGGAGAGCCTGTGAGCCGAGAAACCTTCGGAGAAGTAACTCAGCATCTGCATCAGGTGATCCAAGGCTGCCACAGTTTTTCCTAGTGCAGGCAGGGAGCAAAGTGGAGCCCACTGGGATGCTGGAGGAGCTTGGCAGCTCCTGCAAGGCACTGTGCTGGCAGGAGGGGCTCAGAGCCTCATGGTGGCCTCCTGGTCGCCCCAAGTGCCAGCTTCTCCTCCTGGGCAGTGTCCAGTGGGGGTGGCTCAGCCTCCAGCTCTGCAGGGCCAGCTTTCCATGGTTTAGTGCTTGCAGATGTGAGGGGTGATGCTCCCACCCCACCAAAGGGACATCAGGGGGGATAAAGGCTGCTGGATGATCTGCTGGGTGCTTCCCAGCCCAGAAGAGGTGCTGGGAGGGGAATGCCTCAGGGACTGGCCTGCTGAAGGCTGGAGGAGGGAATGCACCCAAAGGTGCCCGTGTTGGGAATCCCTGACCAGCGATGGGCACTGGGGTGGGCACACAGGAGTCCCCAGAGCCCAGCTCACCCTGCCTGTGTGCCAGCCTTGCCGCGGGGTGGCTTTGGGGCTCCTGTGGGCTGAGCACCCCTTCCCAGGGCCATGTGCCCACCTGGGCCGGCCTGGTGCTCCCACCAGCCCTCAGGGAAGGAGTTTTGTGCTTTGCATCGGAGGCACCGCTGTGCTGGGAACGTGACTGCAGGGAGGTGACAGCTAATTGCTGCAGCGAGTCAAGGACTGTTTAAGCAGCTAATTAATTCCTCCTAATCAGCCCTTGATCTGTTGAAAACTGCATGGCATTATCTCCTCTGCTGCAACACCTTGATAATTCCTGTCTGAATGGCCTTCACGGAGAACATATTTAAATAAACTCAATAGAGATTTCAGACAGATAGCAACTATAATTACCAGCTTGTACAAATTAAAACCGTGGTTTGTTCTGTTCTTTTCCTCCTGCCTTGCTGCCCAGAGCTCCTGCTAATCATGTTCCTGCTGCCAGTGGCACGCAGGTCCCGGGGGCATTTTCTGCACATGCCTTTGGAAAGCCTGAGCCTGGTGCTGATGTGGCTGCACATGGGCACATGCCAGCCTCAGGTGGTGTCATTGCTGTGCCAGGGGCTCAGTGCTGTCCTGGTGAGCTGCAGGAGCAGCCCCCACACATCCCATGGGGTGTCCATGCACGATCCTCCCCCAGGAGCAGCCCTGCAGGTTCCCCTCCTGTCTCTCCTAAGCTTTGCAACCTCCTGGAAACGCAGAATTTCTCTCACCTAGGAGGGACTCACTCAGCTGATTCAGGCTGTCAGGGTGGCCACAGTGTCCCCCTGGTGCTGTTGGTGCTCCCCTTGGGCACTGCTCTGTCTGCTCTGGGTGCTGCTGGCTGCAGTGGGGCTGAGCCCTGAGTTAGGAGGGATAAGGTCAGCCCATACTCATTTCCTCCCCAGCCCCTTGGGACAGCCAGAAGGGCTGGTTCCTCTGGCATTTGGCAAAGGTCAGCCAGCCCCAGTGCTTGCATTTCAATCTCAGCCAGTTCTTCTTCCCTGCCTGCTCTTGGGAGCACCACAACCAGGCCCTGGGTGCTCAGGTCTATCTTTTTCCTCCCTTTCTTTAAATAAATGTAATATCTGTGAGCAGGGTTGCTTTCCAGCATCCAGGCAGTGACAGAGAGCAGAGAATGTCCTTATGCTTTAATGAGGGATTACAGGGAATCAGAGAGGGAAAAATGGATTTTTCGTAACAGGAGCAGGTCGATGCCTCTGGTCTCTGTGGGTGCAGTAAGGGTAATACCAGGTTTCCTGCTCTTTCAGCAGGTCAGGAGCCAGCTGGGGCATGTCTTTCCCAGTGGGAGATGCTCACATGGAGCCACCTAAGCCCAGAGTGAGGGATTCTCCTGCCCTAGCACCCCAGGGGAGAACTTACCCCATGGCTGGCCTAGGAGAGGTCAGACTGAAGGAGAAATTTATTCTGTTGGAAGAAATTCCTTACTGTAATGATGGTGAGGCCCTGGCACAGGTTGCCCAGAGAAGCTGTGGCTGCCCCATCCCTGGGAGTGTCCAAGGCCAGGTTGGAGCAGCCTGGGGTAGTGGAAGGTGTTCCTGCCCGTGGCAGGGGGTGGAATGAGATGAGTTTAAGGTCTCTTCCAACCCAAACCACTCAGTGGTTCTATGAAAATAAATGTGCTCAGGTCAGTTTTGTCAGAAGGTTTTTATTGAGCTGGGGCTGGATCACCCATATATCCAGGGTTTGCTCTATGAACTTGCATCCTCTTGGGACTGGGGCTCAGATGTGCCCTGGAGAGCTCATTGTTCTTCCTCTGGACTTTTCATGGAATTTCTGACTTAAGGACCCCTCAGCAGGGCTCCTAGACCCCGTGGGATGGGGGAAAATCCTTCATGCTGTCAAATACTGTGAGATGGGTATGTAAAGGGAGGACATCCTGTTCACTGTCATCTTTTCTCCATCCCAGACCTGGACACTTGAGTATTTCCATGCCAACAGTTTGTCCAGGGCAAGGGCATCCCAAGAAATGTGCAGAGCATCTCCCTGGGTGGATGATGAGGTTTTGCAGGATGTAGACCCAGCCCCTCTACCCTGCTCCCTGGAGGGCTGGGAAGCAGACTTTCACCTCAATCCTCCTGTGCCTCAGTTTCCCTTGATTTGAAAGGAGCTGCTAATCCATCCCAGGCTCCCAGGAGTGCCACAAGGCTAAATTCATCAGTCCCTGCACGTTTTTCTTTGGGTACCATGGTGATGGGGCAATGTGAGGACATAAAATGACTGATTTGCATTGAGATGCAAGGTGTCCCTTTGTCCTGAGCCTTTGGGCTATCTGGTTTCCTTGCCCACCTCTGGGGCGAGCCAGATATAGCAATGGAGTCACATGAAACAGCACAAAGGCTCTAATTCAGAGCTGGGGCTGAGCAATTAAAATGTAGCATGTTCAGGAGGCAGCTTCCCTGGATGGCAGACAAAAAGAATCAATTTCCTTCAAACAAATACTAAATATTAATGAGAGGCCGTGGTCCGCCATGCACACAGAGCTGGAAAGAGCATTTCCCGTTGATCGCTGCCGAGGCAGCTCCTGAGATGAAATTGCTTTTTGAATGGTTATTTGTGGCCTTTCACGAGGTGCCTCGTGGTTTGCCTACCCAAAAAAAGGGAGAAGGAAATGCAGAGCGTTTCCATTTTCCATCAGGGCAGGCACTGGGGATGTGTGCCTGTGCTTTCATTTTTGTTTACGCACTTGCCCGAGTGGTTGGGGAAATGTCTTGGATCGGTTACGTAGAAATCAGCCCCAAATTTACGTCTAGGAGGAAGCAATTCCCTGGGAACATCAGCCAGCTGAGCCTGCCCCCAGAATGGCCTGCCAAAGGCAGAACATGGGACCCAAGAGCATCCCTGGCTTTGCAGCCACATCCGCTTCTTGATTTATTTCAATAATGAGCATTGGGGGAAACATTAAAAAAATTACTTGCAGCCCTCACCAAGTATCCTAAAGTGAAAGCAGAGTTCTGGGAGCTTAGGAAGGGGAATTTTTTCTATTGCTTTGACCCTTGGGTAAGTCAGGAAATTTTGTATTAACTCCATTTCCAAACTTGGAGTTGGAAGAAAAATAAAAATGCTCCTCTCTTTGCTTTTCTAGGACACACAGCCCTGACATGGGGCTTGCCCATGGTCAGCACAGTGCCCACCTTAGCTGGGAGGGCAAACAGCACACCCGGAATGGCTGCAGCCTCCTGGGAAACTGCTGGCCTCAGCCCTGCTCTGTCCCACGCACAGCCATGGAAGATGCTGGAAGCATTTTGCATCCATCACACAGTAAATAACAACACATCAGCTCACGATTTTATGAAGCCATTAAGGCTGCTGCGTAGCTGTGGGTCGATCGAGTGCTAATATTAGCTCAAAATGACTAAAATTAGAAAATTAGAACCCAGCCAGAACTAATTAGCTGTTCAAGGAATAGAACCAGAACCGGAACTAATTAATTGTTACTGAAATATCGCCGCAGGGCCCGGTGGGTGCCGCCGCTTCCAGCCCCGCTCTGGCTCCCAGCTTTGCTTGGGATGGCTCCTGTGTGGGCTTGAAAAGGAGCCTGAGGTCCCATCTGAAGGCTGTGACAGCTAAATAAGAGTTGGCATCTCAGTCCCAGCTGTGTGATGCAGCACACACGGGGCTGTGCTGGAGCGATCCCATCGCAGCCGTGGCAGCTGCTCGGGAGCACGGCCCCTCATGCCGGGATTGCTGCCCAGATGTGCCTTTCCAAAGGTGAGGGTAATTACACTGACCGCCTCCCTGGCTCCCAGGAGCACACCAGCTCTTCCCTCTGATCCCAGTGGCTCTGCCTTCTCCTTCTCCTTCAGCTCTGCTGCTGCTGAGGAGCTCTTCCAAGCTCCCTGAGCAAGCCAGGAGCTGCCATCCATGCAAACGCTGCCAGAATAATTTCCAGGGAATTAGGAGGCTGGTACAGATAACTGGCACGTGGCTGCGTTTTTCCATCTGTGACTCAAGTCACCTGTATGGTCACTTCTTTTTGCTTTCCAAAGGTGGTAATGCACCTTATATTTCTTTTTCCACTCTCTCAGCACTCAAACAGCAGCTCCGATTTTAGCAGCAGCGTGACGCACGGTGTTTTAAATTCAATTTAGAATACAAACTATTTATACCAGCCAGAAAAAGGCAGTGAAGCAGCTCTCTCTGTCATGAGTGGATTTGTAATTTCAGAGCAATCATTGCATAACTAATTGAATCAGCTCTCAGCATGTGAAATCAGTGCCCCTGCTTATCAGAGGTTTTCATCGTTCCCCCCTCCTGAAGGCAGCAGTCCCCCTCCACCAGCAGCACTTTGTGCTTCTGCAACAGCCTGGGAAGAAAGCGAGACCTGCAAAGCTGCCTTTTTCTGCTCAAATTGAGCCAATAAATTACCAAATACATTCAGAGTAGATGAAGAGCTGGGTTGCAGGTGCCCCCGAAAGCTGCCCAGGCTCCGTGCGAGGGAGTGAAGTGCATTTGGAGCTAATCAAGTGCCAGCCATGTCTGAGAAGCAAATTGGTGCTGAGATGTTCTGCTGACTCCCACTTCCTGCTTCATTGCCCAGGTGTGCTCTCTCTCCCTGGCTGGAATTTCGGGTCTGATGTCTGATCCAAACCTCCAGCTTGGTGCCCGAGAGCGGAGCCTGAGAGGGCGATAAATATAGCAGCAGCTTTCCCAGGGATGCAGGAAAGGTAGAGGATAAAGTGGCTGTAAGGGGTTTTATCAGCTGGGACTTCTGGGCCTGGATTTGGTGACTGGGATGGGTCTGGCACTGCAGATTTTGGGAGCAGCTCCAACCACCTGCATGCAGCAGCCCCCAGGGTGAGAGGGCACCTCCTCATCTGTGGGGTGGTTTGGGAAGGGGCCCATCAGCATCTGCAGAGCAGGAGCTGAACATGGGAACCAGGGAAAAGTGTGCTGTGGAGGATGCTAACAGCTCCCCAGGGATGCTGTGTGTGGATGTGAGAGTCCTGGGCTGTCACTGCCGGCTGGGGTGGGTGAGGAGGGCAGACTAAACCTGAATGGCCACAATTGCTGAGTGCTAATGAAGAATAAGCTGGTTAAAGTGGAAGGAGATCCCTGGGCAAAGCTGGCAGATCTTGTATTGGGGAAGCTTGAGGGAGAGCTTGCAAACTTTTCTGGATGTGCAGAGGGAGGGATTGTTCTTGCAGGCATGGTCCTTGAGACTGGTTGTGGGAGATGCCACAGCCCAGAAAATGAGAGCTGAGCATCCCTGTGGTGCATCCTGTACTCAGAGATCTGTTTTCCTTTCAGGAGAGCAATATTAGGATCCACTGCAGGGGCCTCGTTTCTGATGGTCAGGGGACAGCCTTTGCAAGTCTCTCAGCCTTGTTGGAGACATGTCCAAGCCTTGTAGTCCCTAAAACTGATGTGTAGGGTATTTTCTGGTTTGTTTTTTTCTCTTTTTTTTGAGCCTCTTGAGCCCGTTTGAGCCTCTTTTTTTGGTGCTGGTGGCTGACCTCATGTGCAAGGGCATATGCAATGCAAACAGGGTCTGGCCCAGGTGGGAGAAAGAGCTCCCATCCCCAGGCTCGGTTCAGCCACGTCCCATCAGTGGCCTCCACTTGTTTCTTGCACAAAGCCACACAGACAAAGCGTTCTGAGCGCGCGAGGCCAAGGCTGTGGGATTTGTGCTCCTGGGGCAGCGTGTTCCAGGCGCCCCAACCACCCACTTTGTTTTCCCTTGTCTCTGCAGGTAGCCAGATGGGAGCACAAAACACGAGCACTCAGCCAAACCTTCGGCTCTCCCCGTGCTGCCTGCTACTGCCTGGGGGCTGTGATCCTGCTGCTCAACTGTGTGCGCAGCCACTGGTAAGGAGCTCACCCTGCTGCTCTACGTCCATGGACAGAAATGCCCCTCTGGAGTGAGGGGGAAAGGGGACATTTGCTCAGCAGTGTTAGATCCAACCCCAGCGTATTGCTTTTCCATGGTTGGGTAAGTTCAGGCAGCAGCAGATTTATTCCGGGGTTTGTAATAAAGATGAGGGATGCAGCAGCATGGCAAAGCCATCGGTCTCAGCGGTTGTTAAGTGTCACAGGTTACTTTGCTCTGCTCCCTGGGGATGCTTCCTCTCTCCTGTGAGCAGCACAGGTGGCAGGGCTGTTTAAACCGGGTGGATCATATGTAACAGCACAATTTTTTAATTTTCTTGTAAAAATCATAAACAAAATGAAAGCTGCTTTTAAGGAGCCGCAGTTTCCTGTGCAGAAGAGCAGGATTACCTGTGCACTTAACAATCAGTCTCTTGAAACTCTTATCTGCTATCTCTAAACACTACCTGTGCTAGCTAATAGTATTGTATGACTGATACACCATTCTCCATGGGAATATGTCCTTTAACGTTCCCAGTGCAGCAGAGAGGTTTTACTGCAGAAGATTTCCTCAATGCCAGCAATTTATCTGTGATCTGTTTGGCTTTATCTCCACTGCTGTTAGGAGAGACAGACTCACTAAATTCCCAGGTTCAATTATACCAGGGTCACAGCTAATGGGTTGTTTAGTACTCTGGGTAATTTCCCCGGCGCAGAGTTCTCAGGTTGGAATTTGCACATGTATTTAAGAGCTCTGCTTTCCTGGAAGTGACACCAGGACCTGCCCTTGCCCTTCTGTGTTTGTCCCAGCCACTGCTGATGGCAGAAACTGAAAGAAAGCTTGCAGCGAGCAAGGCTATAATCGAATGCAGAGGGCATGTGTGTATGCTGCTGATGTCTTAGTGACACAGCAGGCTTGCATTTTGCTGGAGAATGTCTCGACAGTCTCTCGCACAAATTACATAGTCACTTGTTGTCTGGGAAGCAATGCAAAGCCTTGTCCTTGCCTTTAATTAAAAACACAGCTGGTGGAGGGACAATCTTCATTTCCAGTGGTCCTGCTGGCTCCTGGTCAATGAGGCTCGTGGGTCACAGCAAGGCACTGAGTGGGAGCTGCTGGGAGAGCCAAAGTGGCCTCGTGTGTCCTGGCACTGTGCCACACTTTGCCCCTGCAGAGCCCTCAGAGCCCCACCAGGGCTGGCTCTGTCTATGAGTCTGTGGGGACTGTGGGACTCACTGGGTTTGGCTCAGCCCGGCATTTGGGCCCTGAAGGAAACAGCAAGGTCAATCCAGGGGCTGGAAAAGCCCCCTCTGCACCTTGGGTTTGGAGGAGAGGCTTTGGAGGATGGGGCAGCTCAGCCCCAGCAGCACACGTGAGACCGCCCATCCTGATGGGCCAGAGCCTTTCCAATTATTGCAATGGAAAGTTTATTTTGCTCAGATGTTCCCACGTGGTTGGGTGATTCCCTCCCCTTTCCTTGGTGCTGAAGTGATGGCTAGCAGGCTTTGGAGGCTCTTCTGGCAGGGCAAGCCCTTAACTGTGGGATGGATTGGGTGGTGCCAGGGTGATCGTCAGAGCAGCAGCTGCTGGAGTTACCCCAAAACACATCTGGGAGCCTCACTGCCTCCATTCCCAGCTCAGGGAGCCCTCCAGGGCTGCCCAAGGCTCATTGCTCCAGCCTGGAGAGCTTTTGCTGCTTGCCAAGGATTCATCCTGCCCCTTACCCTTGCAGGATGATACAGCCAGGGCTAACCAGGGTTCCACTGACCAGAGGGGCTTTGTGTGACACAGTCACTGTCATCTCAGTGACCAGTGCTGCTGGGAGAGACATGTCTAACCTGCTCTTGCTATCTTGCTTTTCCCTTTATTTTACTCTCTGAGCAGATTTTCTGCTCCTCGGCCCCTTGGAGACCATCCCTTGGCACGGGCTGTGCCTGGCACAGTGGCCAGGGTGGCTTGTGCAGAGCGTGAGGGCTGCTGATAGTGAGAAAAAAGGCAGCCTCAGGGGTCCCTCCACCTCCAGCGCTGTAATCCAGCCTCTAAAACTCCTCTTTTCCTGCTCTGGGGACTTGTTACGTGGGTGGGGCTGCCAGGGAGCGATGAGGAGCCCAGGGGATGTTTCCTTTGGTTTTAAAAGCCTCCTTCCTTTTTGCAGCTGAATTTTTGAAAGGCTCCGTGCTGGAGGTGGAGGAGAGGAGGGCAGAGCAGACAGAATTTGGGGGTGGGTTGGCATTTTAGCTGACAGCACCTGGAAGCTAGGATGTGTTTCTGCATCACCACCCACCCCACGTGGGGTCTGTGCTGGGGTCCTCCCTCAGCCCAGCACCCTGAGGCTCTCGTGCCAGCTCAGCTCCAAAAGGATGCTTTGCTTGTAAGAAAGGCATGTCTTTGTGCTCAATTAAGCAATTAGATGCTTCCCAGCTCTCAGCTTCATTATCAGCCTTGGCTTGCAATCCAGACTGACCTGTGACCAGAGGGGACCTGCTTACTCAAGTGCACAAGACAAGCATCCTTAATTGCTTTGCTGCAATGATTATTTTCATTACTACAGTTTCTTTCTGCAAGAAGCAAGGAACTTCCATCACCGAGGTTTTAATCTGTGAAAACAACTCCTGAACTTTTGAACTGTGTGCAGTTTGTGGCTGTTATCCGTGTGACATGGGACGTGACAACCTTCACTGTCCTCCAAACTCACATCCACTGTCTCTCTCTCCTCCCTCACCACGCTGTTGGTATCTTTCCCTGCATCAGTTTATTCACACTTAGCCACTGGCACTGCCTCCAAACCTCCCTGCACTGCCTTTGGCACACTCTGGCACCCTCCCCACCTTGGGCAGGTGCACAGGGAGGTTCTGAGCCTCCCTCCTGGAGGGTCTCAGGATGTTTGCCTGAGCTTAAAGGCAACACCTGCATGCACACCTTGACTGGGAGGGCTGCAGGTGTTGGGGTGTCTCAGTGTGAGCCCCACAGAGGCTGTGCCAGCCAGTGCCCCTGGCATCTGCAGCCTGGCATCAAGTCCTGCATTCGTGCCACACTCTGGATATTGACTCCTGTGTGGATTTCTCACTTGGAGCTGATGCTTCCAGGAAAATAAATCCGCCCTGGGATGGGATTTTACACAGAAAAGGGGTTGTTTGTCATTGCCAGGTAGTGCCTCTCACCTTATCCTCAATCCTGTTTAATTTTGTGAGCTGGCACCTGAATGAGTGTGCTGGGAATGGCATCGATCCCAGAACCACAGGGCCCTGTGTGCAGAAGTGACCAAGGTTGATGATGGGAATCGAGCATGGCCTGACAGAGCTGGTGCCCCCTGTGAGCCAGAGTGCCAGAAATATCTGATACCTGCTCAGAAAAGCTCCAGGGAGCCAGCAGCACCTCCTGCCCACGGCATCCAGATGAGGAAACCTCACAGCTCAGATGTAAGGCAGGGGGAGAAGCTGCCACAGCCCCCAGCTGACCTAAATAACACACACACCCCAGTGCTGTCAGAAAAGCAAAGTCATTATTGGCAGAAGAAGCTGTGAGGATGATGACCGGGCTGACAATTGCCAGTGGTATCGACAGGACGATTTCAGTGCTGTTGAGGTTGCTGTTTTCTAATGAACAAGATCTTTTGTTGCAGCTTGTGCTGCTGGGCACCACTGGGTAATTTTTATCCCTGTTGCCTCCTTTAGCCAAGAAGAACAAAACCTCCAGCGTGGGGGACAGGCAGACACCCCACACGGTGACTGTGGCACCTTGCAGTGGTGGCTGTTGTCACCACAACCCTGCTTGCCTGTTCCACTGCTGCTTCCTTGCTGCCTGCTGGCCCCTGGCCCAATTCTGCTCCAATTGTGCTGCTCAGCCCCAGTTTCCAGGCTGGTTTTTGGGATCAGTCAGGCAGCACTGCTGGGCTGCTCCCTGCAGCGACCCAGTTTGCTGCACAAGGTCTTTGTCCTCCTTTGGAGGAGAGGGATGACAAAATGCTCTTGGTGGGGGCCACCGGGAGATGCTCCCAACAAGACCTAGAAACCTCAGCTTCTCTTTTGGTACAATATTTCTGTGTTTTCTTCCTGCTCCACGTGGCCTTTGGGGATGTGTTTAGGACTGTGACTCGTTGAGTTTTCTGGTTGAATAAATCAGCACCTGCTGTGCAAACCTGGCTGCACGTCCTGTCCGTGTCCCAGCCAGAGGATCTGCTGCCCCCTTCCCTCACTCCCACTTTCTTCTGCGAACCCACTGGTGTGACATGTCCATCCCCATAGTGCACAGCCACTTTGAGTGGTTTTCCAGTTCGTGTGGTATATTATGTGGCAGACAGAAAGAGGAGAGATTCAGACTAGATATAAGGAAGAATGTTTTTATGAGGAAATGTTTTATGAGGATACACAGGTTGCCCAGGGAAGCTGTGGCTTCCCTATCCCTGGAAGTGTCCAAGGCCAGGCTGGGTGGGGTTTGCAGCACCCTGGGATGGTGGAAGGTGTCCCTGGCCATGACAGGGCTTGGAACTGGATGGATTTTAAGGTCCCTTCCAACCCAAACCATCCTGGGATTCCCGCAGAGCACTGATAAGGCTGCTGAGTGTCTGAGCAAGCACCTCTCTGTTTTTGGGAAGGGTGGGCAGAACAATTCCCGCTGCCTTGGCTACTCCTATCCTGCCAGGAATTAGCCAAATCTGCCAGTTTGGCCAGAGCAGAGTTGGAGGATTTGGGCTTTTCCCAGCTGGTGCAGAATGTGTGCCTCTGGTGTCGTGCTTCAAACTGGCAAATGTGGGGAGGTGTCAGGGGAAGCCCCATTACCCCATTTTCCCTTTTCAAAAGCTGGGGGCATCTTCCAAGCCCTGCCATGGGGACAGCCATCCTCATGACAGCAGCCAGGGATGTGACCAAAGTAGGTCTCAGCCTCAGCACCCTCCCCTGTGCTGGAGGAGGGAGGGATGCTCCTCACCATGGCAATGGCTCAGCTCAGCACAGAATGCAGTTCCAGGTACTGGGACAAAGCCTGGCTCTAATTGATGTCCCTTGGATGCTGAGCTGTGCTGCTGCCTTGTCCTGAGCCTGAAATAAATGTTGTCACCAACGTGACTCACAGGCACATGAAGAAGGGACTGGTTTCATGACAGACTGAAATATGTCATATTTCAGGAGACCAGCTCCCTAGCAAGGGAAATGCCCCCAAACCTTGTCCTTCCCTGCCAGGGAGGCTCCCTCACCCTGGTGGGTGCTGCAGTAATTGATGGCTCCGTGCTGCTTGTCACGGCCCAGCATCATAAATGCTTAAAAGGTTTATTTACCAATTCTGAAAACTCCTGAGCGCATCATGTTTAATGCAAATACAGAGTGTGTTTAGGAAGATATAAACCATTCCTAGAGGGAAAGGCAGTCCATTATCTCCCTGCAAACACCTCCCTCCCTAGCTGTAAGCCAGACAGCAGGGAACTGAGCAAGACATGCTGATGAGAATAACTAATGCAGGCCTATCCGACTGTGGAGAGGAAGGATGGGATCATCTGGAGCAGGAGAGACAGCTTTGCCAAAACAAACCAAGCCATGTGCTGGTTGCAAAACTTCCAGTGCTGATTCCCAGCCAGCCAGTTTGTGTTCTTGAAGCCACCTTTGTTCAATGTTCCAAGACCGAGTCAGGTCATCAGCATGGGACAGAGAGTCCCAAGGATGTGACAGGGTGTGGATCCAGCTCATCCAGAGCAAGAAGCAGGCTCTGAGGGCTTTGCTCTTGCTGTACCTCTTTCTGCTTTGCCATCTCTTTGCCAATGCCTGGGATCCAGGGGGGTTCCAGCGCAGCATTGCTGTCCAGGTTGGCCTCCCTGAGGATCAGAAATCCTTCCTGGTGGTGGTGCCCTCTGGATATCCTGGCCAGATGTGGAGCCAAACCCTCATGCTCTGGAAGGCACATCCTCCTCTGTGTGAGGAAAGAGCTGCAGAGCATCCCCAGGGATGTCAGGGTGTGTTTGGAGTGCACAGCCAGGCCAGGATTCCTCGGGCAGAAAGGCACATCCCTTCAGGGGCATTGCTTTCCTCCCAAACCCAGGCAGTGCTGGTGGCAGGGACACGGATTTTTTGGCTTCCTTGTAGAGGAGACTTGTGTCATTTAAAAATAACCACCATGGAGATGATGCAAAGCAGCTGCTGCTGCTTCCCTGTGCAGCCAGATCTGCATCTTCCCATCAGAAATGATTTTGAGCCAAGGCACTGTGAGCCTGGTGAGCACAGGGAGCTGTGCTGGGCACTGGAGGAGGGCCAGCCCTGGGGACTGTGCCTGCATTGCCTGGGGCCACACTGCTGTTCCTCTGTCTGTGCTTGGCTCCTGGGAAAAGGAATTTCCCTGTAATTTCCAGGGTGTAAATCACCCAGATGCTGTGGTTTTGCTCGCTTCTGAGTGTATTACATTTATTCCATGTTTTGTTTCCTTGCTCCAATCCAAACTGATGATTGAATGTCTTGTTCTTGGGTCCTAAAAACTCCTCAACAATAGAAAGCCTAGTGGGAGCAAGCTCAAAGTGAAAAAGGATATCATCCAGGTTCCTAAACCACAGAGTCGAGTATTATCCTGGGCTTGCTTGGTGCGTGAACTTGCCATCAGTCCTTTGAAAGATGTGGTTCCTGCTGCCTGGCCTTCAGCCACACAGGCAGGACTGTCTCTCTTGGCTTTTATTTGGGCAACAGGGAAAATCCAGAGGTTTGCAGGGCTTAGGGAAGATGGACACCAAGGAAAAAAGCTGTCCCAAGCCCTGCAGGTAGCATTATGGAAGCACTTTCCATCTGAGGACCTGGGACTGTGGGCAGGAATAACTCCTGGCCCTGACAGACAGTGGTGGCCAGAGGCGCAGCAGAGCTCTTATTCCAGTTGAATTTCAGCCTCCAGGGTGCTCATTAAAAAAAGGCTCAAAGTTTCCTACCTCATGTGTCAACAACATGTGGAGAAACACTGTGTAGAGCTCCGTGGGTCTGTTACCTCCTCTCGTGTTATTAATGGTGTTTTTTAATCGCAGCGTTGTCTCCTTTGTCACCGCGCGTTCGTGTGGGAGCCGTGTGCCCTGCCCTGGGCAGAGCTCAGGGGCTGAAGGGAGGGCTCACCATTATTCCAATCATAAATTGAGTATTTGGAAGGCCAGACCCGGAATGCCTGCCCCAGCCTGGAGGGAGGAGCTGTGCTCACACTCGAGGACGCCTCGTCTCTCGTATTTTCCTTTCGCTGTTCCAATCCTCCCCCTGACTGTCAGCTCCAGCCGTGAATCACTCCTGGGCACGTGGCTCACACATGAAAGCTGCAAAATATTTTGATGGAGGGGAACGGGGGTGGGAGCACGAGATAATCCAGCCAATTGTTCCCAGCCCTTCCAGGCATCGCAGCCTCCAGCATTTGCAAGGGCGTCTGCCCCAGAGCTCTCAGTCAGGTTGAAAAATGGGATTTGGTGGATAAGGCAAAGAATTTGGTATCACAAGTCAGTGGGACTGGTATTTCCAGGTGTGAGCAAGGGTTGTGAGTAGAAATAGCTGCCCCAGGTCAAGCCCTGGCTCCTCATAATCTTCAGCTGATTGCTTCTCCCATTGGGAGGTTGAGTAGGAAAAAGGGATCTGAAGAGGGGACCTCCTCAGCAGCTTCCCAAAGCTGCACATCTCCCAGGGAGACATGAGTGATGTTAATTATGAATTGCTGCTTTTAACAGCCCTTGTTGTCTCCTCAACAGCTTCACAGAAGCCATGAAGAGCCAGCCAAAGCTGGAGGGCTGGGACTGCCACTGGACCTACTACTCAGGCTTGGCCATCTTGGCTGTAGGGACCTTGTTTGTCACCTCCAGCTTCTTAGCACTGGGATTCACTGGGACCTTCCTAGGTAAGCACTGAAAATCCAGCAGCTTTACCAGAAAGTGCATTTAATCCTTGCAGGGATCTCCTGCTAGGGCAGAGTCCTGCAGGACTTTCCTTGTCCTTGTTAGATTTGTCATTATGATACCAAAGCAGGACCCAACCTTGCTGTTGGCACAGAGGGGATGGCACAGTGGTTTTGTACAGCAAATCCCACCACCTCCAGCATCACACCTGCAGGTTTGGAGCACAGCTGCTCATCTGCCAGCCCAAACACCCTCCAGAAAGGGACCCCAAATTCCAGACCTCACAAGTGGCACTGGCACAGCGTGTGTGAGCTGTCCAGCAGCTCCAAGCACCCACCTGCTCATCACACGTGCTGGAGCAGGATGTTGTTTGCTTTCCCCTCTGCAATAAACCTGATGTTCGTTGACAGATCCTTTTATCTCCCGCTTTATGGCAGAAGGCATTTTCCACTGTGCCTGCTTTCACATTTAGAGCGTAATTCTGTTAGCATTGTTGACTTTGAAAACATGCCAGTATGTGTGGAATTCATAAAAATAAAGTAGAGACAGGAACAATAAATATCCAAGGAAAGGGGCAGCTCCTGCTGGCTGAAATAATCACAGCCCCAGCTTTGACACCTCATTTAGGCTGTGCTTTTGCAAGTGCTTTACAAACCAAATTCAATTAGCTCCTGTGGCGTCGCTAGGAAGAAGAGAGGGATGTAATAAGCCTTCCTGGTTTCAAGTGGAGTTGCAAAGAAATGTGTTGAGTTGGCCAAAATCCTGCTGCCAGAAATAGAGCTCAGTACTTCTAAACATCTGCCCTCACCCTCGGTGTGCAGCCTGTCCCACCCCTGTCCCTCAGCATCCTCCAAAGCCCCCAGCAGCCCCTGAAGTGATGCTGTGCCTGTGGAGACATGTCCAGAAGGGCCAGGCACAGGAGTACCCGTCAGCAAGAGCTGCTTGAGTGCTCCTGAAGTTCAGCCAGATCTGGGGTTGTTTACGTAAAGCCTGATTCATCCCACCAGGAGCATCCACTGGCCTTGAACCGCTGGGAAAAAGCAAACAAGTGAGTCAGGCTCAGCGTAAGAGGTGAGAGGGCCCTGGCCCTCAGATCTGTATCCCCTGGGGCAGGGCAGAGGTGGGTGCTTGGGGTCCATATAAGGCATTTCTGCTCCATCCTCCCTGCCCTGGACTCACACAGCAAGGAGCAGCTCTCTCTGCTAGCAGGGCATGACGGGCACCAGGGCAGAGCTGAGTCAGGCTGGGGACATGCCACACATGCCAGTGTGGCTCAGAACCTCTGCAGGACTGAGCCGTGCCCCAGCTGGAGCCCCACAGAGGATCCATCCTTGGCTTGGTAACAGCTTCTCCACTCCACTCAAGCCCCATGAGTCCAAGCCAGCAAACTCTTAATGGAGAATGGCCCTCAGTGTGGTTTGTTGCCTAGCAAAGAGGAAAACAGCAGGTCTGCAGGTCTCTGAGGATCTCATGTTGGATATTTTCTTGCTCAGGACTCTCAGGATTGGTATTTCCAACATCCATGCAGGATTTCAGTGCTGCCCTGGTGCTGCAGGAGGAGCAAGGACTCCACATAGCAAAGGGCTGCACTGCTTTGGCAAGGAGAGGAATTCAGCTTCTTCTCACTGCTGACATCTGAGCTCAAGAGAAGTTTTGAGAGAGCCTCTGACAACAGGCACTTCAAAAATTACTGCAGCTGGATTTGACCCTTTGTGGGTTTTTCTACAGCAGTGACAGCTGAACCAGGCAGGGCACAGGGCTTCCTGTTGAATTCCTTCCTTACAGCACATTAGGCTTTGGAGCAGCTGCAGAACACTTTGTCTCTCCAGTGTGGGCTCAGTGGTGCAGTGGGAGCTGTGTGAGTCACCCTTCCCCAGCAGCCTGGCTGTGCCACCCCATCTCCAGCACAGCAGCACCAGCTCCAGGTGCTGTTGGCAGCAGCTGGATGTGGCCCCTGTCCCTGGCAGAGCCACCCCTGGTGCCCTGTCCCCATGCTGTGCCCTCAGTGGGATTCAGGCATCACTTCAGCACCCTCCTGTTTTGCCCTGTTTCCCAAAGACACACTGATGAGGGCTGGGCTCATCTCAAGGCTGCTTTGCCTGTTTGAGCCCATCTGCTCATACCCTCCTACCCCAGTGACATTTCTTCCAGCACTGGCCAAGATTTCAAGTCAGTCTGACTTTGCCAAAGTGCTGCTGGGCCTGGAGAAGCTGACAGCTCTCTGGGGTGAGGCAGAGGTGGTGCTCCAGCCCAGCTCCAGGCATTGAGGGACCTTGCAGAGTGGCTTTTTGCTGCTGTGATCCCTCCCTGAGCTGTGAGATGGCTGCACAAACCTCCAGCAGAAAACAGCTCCTTTTAGGTGCCAAAGTGCCTCAGCTTGGCAAGGAGCTGATTCCTGATTTGAGGGCTCAGTGAAGGCACAGGAGATGCCCAGGGTGATGCTGTGCAGCACCACACACAGGCCTGTCCCTGAGCACCTCTCTGAACATAAGCACATGGAAACCACCTCTCTGGTGGTCATGTTCACTGACCTGTGCAGGTTTAGAGGCAGAGATTACACTGGGAAAGCTCCTGGGGAGCTGCCTGTGTGCTGCAGCTCGTGGGGAGCCTGCCTGGAGGCTTGCACAGCCCCACCAGTGCTGGGCACAGACAAACCCCTGCCAGCCCCACGGAGCCAGGGCTCTGTGGGAACCCCCTCAGTGCCAGGGCCATGTGGGGAATGAGGTGTTCAGCTCAAGGGCGAGGGTGGGCAGGGGATAATGAAGCATTTTGACACATAAGAAAGCACAGAATCGGGCTGTGGCAGGGGGTGATGTGTTCTTTCTACCAGAACAATCTCGGAGACGTATTGCCAAGTAACTGTGAGAACATATAGTATGAATACAAGGCAATTATCTCACTTTGTGGCCTGCAGTTAAAACCCAAAAGCATTGTGTAATTGGGCAGGGGCTGTTTATCCTCAGAAATAAATGTTTTAGCACCGTGTGAGGTCAAAGAAATTACACCACGATCCAGGTAATAATAATAACCTTGAATAGTTTGCACTCCTGTAATGCCTTTCATCTGGATTTGTGAGCACTTTCTCACCATACATTAATCCTCACCTCCCTCTGTGCTCTGAGAAAGACTGATGTTATGATCAGTGCACAATAGCACCTGGAGGGCCAGAGGAGCCTTGCCCAAGGTCAGGGGAGGGCTGGGAGCTCAGCCTGGGCTGGTGGCTCAGGGACAGGCTGCTCCTCATGGACCAGTGCTTGTGGACATGGAGCAGGGATGGAACACAGCTGGGCAAGGGGCTGCAGCACCAGGAGGAGCTGAAAGAGCTGGGAGGGGCTCAGCCTGGAGAAAATGAGGTTCAGGGGGAACTTTTGGCTTTTCACAACTCCCTGACAGGAGGGGGCAGCCAGAGAGGGGTCAGGCTCTGCTCCCAGGGACAGGGACAGAGGAAATGACCTCAAATTGGACATGGGGATGTTGACATTTGATGTCAGGAAAAAATTCTTCACCAAAGGGATTGGCACAGGGTGCCCAGGGCAGTGGAGGGATTTAAAAGTCATGTAGGTGTGGTGCTTTGTGGTCTCACTTGTAAGACCAACAGAAGCAGAGATCTGCATCCTGGCCCTTTGCCCCTCTGAAATGTTGCTCACAAGCTGCACATCTCCCTGTCATTTCTTTCCCAAGCTCCTTTCAGGAGGGTGGAAGGATTACTCCAAGGTAGATGGGGAGCTGGTTGGATGCTGACAGTTCTGAAAGCTTTCCTCATTACAGATGACAATCACCCATTATCATCATCATCATTGTGCCAATAACTGAGTGTTTTGTAGGCAGAGGTGCTATTTTCTGAAATTCTGAGAAATTCTCTGAACTATGAGATAAGAGTGACATTATGGATGAGGGCATTTGGTTGTACTGGTCATGGTGGGAGCAGCTCCAAACAGCATTTCACAGCACTGGGTTTATTTTCACATCAAATGGATTCGATCCCATGCACTTGCTTCCTCGTGGAGTGGCATTTGACAGGCAATTTTACAAATGAGAAAACCAGAATTAACCAGTTGGGACCTCCAGAGATGTGTCCTGATGAGGGACGTGGCTGCCACAACCTCATTGCAATGCAGGAGCCTTTTGTGGGCAAAGAGCCATTCCTGGAAAAGCTGATAGGCACAGAGTAAACAACAAACAGAGTAAGCAACAAAACAGGTTTTTGTTGCTGCTTCCTCAGCCTGGAAATCAGTGCTGAAACCTTTTGCTGTGAATTCCTGCCAGGGATGCCCTGTGGCACAGGGAGGGTATCAATGTGCCAAAGCCCCCCATGAATCCCAATTTCATGGAGCCTAACCAGAGCCTCTCTCTGCTTGCTCTCAGGTGATTACTTTGGCATCCTGATGGAGGAAAAAGTGACCAGCTTCCCCTTCAGCATCCTGGACAACCCCATGTACTGGGGCAGCACAGCCATCTACCTGGGCTGGTCCCTCATGTGAGTACCAGCCCCTGCACACACCTGGGTGTGTAGGGTCACTCTGGGGTCTCTGGGCAGGGCATGGGGTGCCAGGGTGCATTTGGGGCCAAAAAGACCCTCTGGGATGGCAGGGAAGGTGCAGCCTGCCCTGACTTCTGCCTCCCTGGCTATTTTGGTGCGTGGAAAATCTTGTGCTGTCTCGAAACGCTCGCAGCGTTTGTGGGAGAAAAATAAACAGCGGCCAAGTGCTGGGGGAGAGGGGGATCAGCAAATGCTCTGCAGTGAACACGGTCCTTGGCAGGCTCTGCACGTGGAAAAATCAACACCCAGGGCCAAATTCATGCAGGGTGTCACTCTGCAGGGGCAGGGCACTGCTGCTGGGGAGCAGTGTGACCCTGCAATTACTCTGAAAAAGGCAAAACAAGCCAAGCCACCTTTTCCCCCAGCCCACAGTGAAAACACTTCCGAAACACTCCTTGTGTGCTCCAGCACAGCTTAATAGCCTGCTTAGGAGGAAATGAATAGGCTGTAATTTAGCAGCAAATGAGCAATAGACTCTATTCAGTCTAACAAGTTTGATGTGGTTCTCATTTAATATCACATTTTATTTATTTGCCCAGGAGGAAAAAAAAAAACCCAAACCCTGGCTGTGTTACTTCAGGAGCCCATGGAGTGTTGCAGGCTGTTATCACTGGGTGTTTTGCACTGTGACTACCCCTCCTCTGCTTGGGTGGGAAAAATGAAGTGCTTTGCCACGTTCTGGTCATTTTTCCAGCCATGTGTGCAGCCCCTGGTAATAAGTAAAGCTGATGGTTTCTCTCCTGTCTCCACTGAGCCTTGTTGCTGTTAGTTCTGCTCCTGAGATCCCCCCAGGTGCTGTCAGGGCTGGCTGCGTGAGGCTGCTTCCCTTCCTGGCACCGGATGGGGTTTAAATCCTGGGGAATGGAGCAGGGTTTAAATGCCAAAGGGAGGCAGTGCTGCTGGCCACAGGGTCTGCAGCAGCACCCTGGAAATGTTTATATTGCTGTGGGAAATGTTTATATTGCTGTGGGGAGTGGGGCAGAGCTGGGGCAGGATGAGTCCCCCCACAGCAGCACAGAAGTAGGGATTTGACCAGGAGGAATTACAATGAGATCTTTATTTGTTTTAAAATCAGCATCAAACTGCTTGCTAAAACCTTCGCAGAATCCACTGCAACCTCCTGAGCTATTTCTGTTGCAGAATCCCTTCCTCACCCCTCTCCCTGAGCTCTCCCAGCACAGTTCTGGGCAGGAGCAGCTGCAGGCAGCTCAGGACAGCAGTGATTGCCTCCTTTTCTCGTTAAAAGCTGCCTCCATTAAGGCCGGCCAGGCGTGACAAATAATTGCTGTGAACAAATTGCTGGAGCTGTGCAGAGTGGCACCAGGACAGCACCCACCTGCCTGGGGGGAGCTCAGCACAGCCCTGCTCACGGTGGCTTTTGGCTGTTTCTCCTCCCTGGGACCTCAGTTCATACAGCCACAGAATCGTTTGGGTTGGGAAAGAGTGATGAGATCATCGAGCCCAAGCATTAACCCAGCGCTGCCATGATCAGCACTAAAACATGTCCCCAGATGCCACATTTACGTGGCTTTTAGATGCCTCCAGGGATGGTGGCTCCACCAGTGCCCTGGGTAGCTGTGCCAGGCCTTGACAGCACTCCCAGGGGAGAAATTTTCCCAATATCCAACCTAAACCTCCTGTGGGACACCTTGAGGCCATTTCCTCTTTTCCTGTTGGTTGTATCCCTGTTTTCACCCTTCTGCCAGGAGGCTGGAGAGAGTGAGAAGGTTCCCCCTGAGCCTCCTTTTCTCCAGGCTGAGCCCCCCATCTCCCTCAGCTGCTCCAGACCCATCCCCAGCTCTGCTCCCTTCTCTGCACTCCCTCCATTGGCTGATTTTTTGGGGATCCATGCTTTCTCCTGAGGTCCCAGGGCTTTCAGAGGATGTCAGGTGTCTCCCCCAGAGGCCAGAGCTGATGTCCCATCCTGGTGGCAGCAGGAGGATGGTGAGGAATCCTGCAGCTGTCTGATTCTGGCCAGACCTAAAACACAGAGCCCATCTGACCTCTCTTGGGGATCATCACAGTTCTTATCATGGCATCAGAACCCAAAGGATTGATCCATCCTCATCCAGAAGGGTGAAAACACATCACACCAGCCTGTCCTCTCACTCCAGCCCAGCCTTAAAAGCATCAAGTGGGGGTGACAACCCCCAGCCATGGGGATCTGCAGCAAGGCTGGGGACAGACAGACAGACTTCCCACCCAAAACAAAGTCCTGGCAGGACAGGAAACCCTTCCTGGCTGATTCATCACTGCTGCTGCAATCAGATGCGGCCCAGTATGTAGGTCAGGCTCGTAAGAGGACAGGAGCAGTTCACCCAAATGCTGCTCATCACCTGTGCTGAGCAGCCTCATTTCTCCTGGCTGACAAATGGAGCATTCACTGTGGGGACAGCTTTGTGTGCCTCTGGTAGGGAAGTGTTCTAACTCACAGCAACAGGCTGTGTAAATCAGAGCTGGAGCTGCAGCCAAATGATGCAATTAGAGGTCTTGCTGTCAACAAACAATCATGTAAATTTGTTCTCTCTGATAGGAATCAAGAAGGAGACATGACTAAGCATGTAATAGCAGGGGCTTGGGAGGGAAGGAAGTTGCCCGAAGCTTCCTAATGAGGGGAAAAGTTATTGCAGAACGAAAATGGTGCAAAAGTGGAAATTTGTGGGTGTCTCTCCAGGCTGGATGGTACCTGGAAGTGGCTCCAGTGTGGGGTTCAGGTAGTTCAGTCTCTCTCTGCAGCTGTGTTTTCCCAGCAGCACAAGTCACCTTGCACCAGGCTTGTGGGATGTTTATCCTCATAAAATCACAGAGTTGGGTTCGAAGAAACTTTAAAGGTTATCTTAATTGCCCCCCTTAATTAGGACACTGGTGATTGCCTTTAACTGCTAGTGGCAGCTCTGAGAGGAGTGAGAGCTGGCTGCCAGCAAATATTTAGCTGGTTCTTGGTGGGGAAATGTGCAAGGCCAGGCTGGACAGGGTTTTGGAGCAGGCTGGGATTGTGGATGAGATGAGGTTTGAGATCCTTTCCAGTCAAAGCCATTCCATGATTAGGATTCTGTGACATCTCTCTTCAGAGCAGGAGGTGATGAGGATTTTTGATCCCCAAGCCTCTGCTAAAAGGAGCAGCCCTCTCCATTGCGTGCTCAGTTCTTGTTCATCTCTCCCCATAACCACACAGTGAGGAGCAGAGGTGGCATCAGTGCCCTGTGCTGTGCCTGGTGACATCTGGCTGGAAGACACGTTCCTGAAACACCTTGAAATGGGTTTAAAAGTGAACCAAGCTGCCAGCACCCAGCCCCAGTGCAGGAATGGACCTTCCCATCCCTTCCCATCCCATCCCTTCCCATCCCTTCCCATCCCATCCCATCCCTTCCCATGTGTGTGGTGCCACACACTGCTCTGGCTGCCTGGTGTCCCCTGTACCCTGGGTGGCTCAGCTTTTTGGGACACCAGCCATGTCCCTCAGAGCACGGGAGCTGCAGCTGTGTGTCAGCAGCTGCTCAGCCCCTAAACAGCCCCATAATCTCAGGATTTAGCATCAAAGCAGGAGCTCTCACAGCAGAGATGTGCAGGGATCAGGCTTAAAAGAAGTCGCTGAAGGAGGCTGGGGAAGAGCCTTTGCCAAGTAACATCTGTCTAAGACAGTTAACATTAAGCACAAAAAAAAAAACCCCAACCCTTTTGTTTGCTTCTGTTTAATGAGCAAGTGACAGCTCTCTGCAGCCCAGTGTTTCATTTCACTTTCTCAACCAGGTCTTGCATAAGCCCCTGCACTTACCTGATCTTTTCCTTCTCTTTCAAAACAGGCACGCCAGCCCAGCTGGCCTTTTGCTGACAGCTGTAGTGGCAATTTCCTACACAATTGCTGTGCTGTACGAGGGGTGAGTAGCTGTGCACAACTGGAGAGCTTCTAATTATTTCTACCAGCTTTAACTCTCGAGCTTTCAGAGAACTGCACAAGTAGAAATGTTTTTTTTCCTATTGATTCAGCGGGGAAGAAGGAAAACAGAGGAATTTTTTTCCATTGTTTTGATAATGGGCACATTCCACTCTGAAGCTATTTGCTGAGTTCTAGGAACATTTGTGTGGGTTTTTTTTTTATTTTTATCAAAATGAGGCCTTTTTTTTTTCCTTTTGGGTGCCAGATTCTGTCTATAGAACAATAAGGAAGGCAGTGAGAGGACTCACTGTGTCTTCACAAGAGCCCCCTACAAGAAGCCCTTGCATTTTGTGGTTCCTTGGATGGGCTTCTCTGCTGCTTTGCACTACAGTGGCCCAGCCAGCAGCACAGGATGGAGCAGCACAAAATAACTCCCAGAAGCAGCTGTTGTACTTCAGCAGGGAAAGCTCTTTTGTGTTTGCAAGGGAGGAGGAGATGCAGAGAGCCGTGGTCTGCATGAGGGGCACTCTGGGTGTGTGCTGAGCTTGTCCTGCTTGGCACAGGGATGGTTCCTGTAGCTGCTCCACCATCCAGAGAGGTGAAACCAGGATTGCCACGGCGCAGGAACAGCCAGGCTGTGCCAACCTGTGCAGGAGAAATTCTGTAGGCCCAAAGGTGAGCACTCAGTAGCCTTGATTTTAATTCTTCTTCCCTTCTTTTGCCCCTCTCTCTCCCCACATTCCCACCCTGCCAACTGCAGGCCTTTCACAGAGGAGATCTATCGGAGGAAGCAGAAGGGAGTGAAGAGCAAGTAGCCCCAGGTAGGTTTGCTGATGGGGGCATTTCAGGGGCTGCTTTGCTGAACCCCCCAGCCCAGCCGAGCCTTCCCTGGCTCCTCCAGAGCCCTTCCCAAAGCATCTGAGCCCCAGGGCTGTGCAGAATGCCAGGCAGAGAGGTTTTCACAGCAGCAGTCGTGTCCGCCCCTTGGCACCCGACCAGCAGCCCCCAAATTGTTTTGATTACACACTTGAGAATCAGCGCGAGGGAAAATTGCTGGGAAGCTTTGAGGCTCCAGGCTTCGTCTGAATCAGGCAGAAAAATACAACTATTGGCCATGGCAGGTGCTGCAGAGAGTGGCAGGGATGGTGTGAGAGGGCATGAGTGCCTGCTCATCTCTCAGGGAAATCAGAGCTCCCTTCTCCAGGTGCTGCTTGCCTGAGCCATTTCTGCCAGTGGGCTCACCCCAAAACCTCAGCCCAGGCTTGTTTGGGGGGCCAAAGGCTTCTCCAGCAGCACAAGCTCCTGTCCAGGCTCCTTTCCTGGGGGTTCATTGCTGCCTTGGAGCCCTCAGTGCATTTCCCTGCTGGTTTTTGGGGAGCTGGCACAATCCCAGGGCACTGCTGAGGTTCTGACAGCTCTGTGCAGCTGTGACAGAGCTGCTGTGGCACCACTGAGGTCCCCAATGGACTCTTGTCCCTTTGTCTTTTGCAGGGCACTCTCTGGGGTACCTGTTCCTGTCTGGTCCCCACTCTGTCCAATTTGCCCATTTTCCTACTGAGATGTATCCTACTAATTAACCCAGCAACCCTTAATGAGCCAGCTGAGCTCCCTGCAGCACTGGAAGTGACCAGAGGAACAGCCTGAGCCTGGTGGCAGCTCCTTGCCACAGCCATGGGAGATGGAGGTCCCTGTCCCAGGGCTCTGTCCAGGTCTCTGCAGCTCCTGATGCTCTCCTGGGAGTTCCACAGGGTGGGACCTCCCCACCTCCTCTCCCACATCGGTTACTGCAGATCTGCAGGCAAAAAGCAATTCCCTTTGGACTGGAGGGAAAGCAGAGCAATGATGGAAGCACCAGGGGCCTTTCATGAGTGAGCTGTGAGCAAATGGAAGCACCAACTCCAGCTGGTCCTGAAGATCATCTGAAGGTGCAGCCTGAGAGCCACGAGAAGCAGACAGAGCTCAGGTCCAGCAATAGAGAGAGCTCAGGAGCCCCTGAGGATTCAAACACAGATGGGGAAGGAACTGCTGTGAGCTCAACAACAGCAAAAGCTGCTGCAAACCCAAAAACCAACCCCTTCTTTTTTGGGAAAGGAGCCTCCACAGCCAGAGCTGCAGTTTCCCACCTGTGCAGGGTCTCCACACTATTGCAGAGGCTCTGAGAAAAGTGACTGAAAAGCACAGGAATGTGAATGTATGACCTCAAGCACAGCCCAGGGACATGCAGGGATGGCAGCTGTCCTGTGGGGAAGCCCCAGCATGGAGAGGACCCAGGGGAAGAGTCAATCCCTGTCTGCACTTCACAGCTATCCCACCCAGGCCAGGTTGATGCGCCAGCCCCTCCTTTTCCCTGGGTCCTGCTGCCTTTCCCACCACCCAGTGCCTTCCAGCTGTTTTCCACGGTCTTGCAGGGGCAGTGGGAGGGAGGGAAGAGAGGGCAAGGTTTGTTTCTGCCTTCCACACCGTGCAGCAGCCAGGTTTGGATGTGCTCCTCCGCCCCTGCCATCAGCCTGCCCCAAAACTGTCCAGTGCTGAATCCTGCCTTGAACAGAAAGCTTCCAGAGGTGATGCCCCAGCCCCAGGCTCTGTTTTCACAGATTCCCAGAACAGTTTGAGAAATAAACTGCAAACGACCAAAGGAGCAGGTGCTGGAGAAGGGAGCTGAGCTGCTGCTGGCTCCTGTGGGGCACTGGAATGTGGCGCCACATCTCAGCACCGCTGTCCCCTCCTCAGAGGGTGCTCCCTCCTCTCGGTGTCACCTCCACTAAACGGTTCCATTTCCCTCTGCTTTTCCACGTTGTAATTCACCCACCCTGCAGGCATTGCTCAGCAGAATTAAAGTGTTGCTCTCTTTTCAGTGCGGCCTCCATTTCCTGCGGAAGGGCTCACAAATGCTGTGTTTGTGTTTCATCACTTCAGAACCATTACACAGAGATTTATTTTTTTATTGCCATCTCAACCACCTTCCTCTCAAAGATTTGGGCATAGTATTTTATTTTTAGATAAGTTTCCACATTCCCTTCACAGCTAATGTTTATAGAGGGAGGCTAAACCGGCCCAGTACCCATAGCAACCATTGAGGAGAGGATACATTGCATTATTCAGACAATTTATGTCAGAGTTGCCAGTCCTGGCTCAAAGTCTCTGATGTCAATAATCTTGGATTTGTTGATAAGTGAAATCAGTATTTGCTGAAGAAGCACGTGCTCATACGGGAAGAATTATCCCTAATGAGAACACAGCGAGGGCTGCATTTGTGCTGTCTCATTCCCAACTTGGGGACCATGTCTGCCTTTCCCAGTCCCTCCTGCAAGGCCAGAAGGGACCCCAGTGGTTCCATTCCCCTCCCCAGCCAATACCAGCCTCCTAAATGGTGTGTCTGTCACCATGAACCCCAGTGGTGGAGCTGCTCCCATGCCGTGCCCACAGCACCCCACGAGCACAGGATTTGGTGCTGGGGTGGCTGCACAGGCTCCTTCCCCCTTCATCTGATTTCCAGCACCGGGGTTTTTTGGGGATTTGTGCCAGACACATCCCTGGTTTTAGCAGCTCTTCCCACAGCAGCCAGCACAGATTAAACATCTCTGCCTTCACTCAGCTGGTTCTGGCTGCCGTAAAGTTGGAGTTTGATGTTTTAGAGGCACTAGCTCTGTTCCCTGAAGGTGAGAAGCTGGAATTTGATGTTCCAGCCCATCTCGTGGGGTCTGAGCCCACCTTTCTGCCTGGGGCAGGGGGTGGCCTTGGCCAGGGCCAGCCCCAGCTGTTGCTGTGCTGCAGGGAGGGAAGCACAGAGACACCCTTATTATTTATGTTGTTTTATGGTATTTAACAACAAGGAATTACGGGACTCTCCTTGGTTATAAGTAAAAAAAACCCCATGTGATTCCTCTCCAATTGCCCAATATTTCCAAGAATTGGAGATTGCACAGGGAGGGGTTGAAACCTTCAGGCTGAGCACCAAGTGGTGTCACAGCTCTGTCCCCTCTGCCTGGCTGCAGCTGGGACACATCCTGCATGGATGCAGGGGTGGATGTGTGGCCAGGGTCAGAAGGTGAGTGCTGCTGCTCCCAGAGGACAGACCTGCCCTGTGGGACCCCCAGGAGCAGCTGGATGCAGCCCCAGCTCTGCAGGGACATCAGGGACCAAATGGGGTCTCTGGAAATGGGGTCATGGGGCCATTTTCGTGCCTTCAGAATCCAGGATGGGGCTCTCTGGGCCCTCTGGAGCTTGGCAGGGAGGTTGTTTGCAGCCTTGGGGGTTGCTTCACGTGATGCTGTGTGCTGACGCCACAGATAACACTTCCTTTGAAGTTTGGGATATTTCTCCAGAGCAAACACACCGGGAAAGGAGAAACGAGTTAAATCTCAACTCCTAGCTGGCAGGGACAGCTGGGTCAGCCAGGTCACTGCTCTGTGCTGCCTCACCACACAACCTCTGTGCCCACCCTCAGGGAGGTTTTCTCTGCGTGGTTGTTCCAATGGCTCCTCACACACATCTCCCTCCCATGGAACTGCACCTGGCAATTCCTTGGGATGGGAGGATCATCTCTGCAATAAACACCCCAGCAATGAGGATGTGGGGCCAGCTCCACACTCACAGGATGCTTCATCCAGGAGCAATTTGGGAGGTGGAGGCTGCACCCTGCAGTGCTTTCCCTGGTGGTGGTGACATCCAGGAGCAGGGACACATTCCCACATTCCCAAAGGCTCACAGGGAGCAGGGACGCATTCCCACATTCCCGAAGGCTCACAGGGAGCAGGGACGCATTCCCACATTCCCAAAGGCTCACAGGGAGCAGGGACGCATTCCCACATTCCCAAAGGCCATTCTCTCCACTGTGACCGCCTGTAACCCCGTGTTTGCGCTGCCCAGGGAAGCTGCTCTGCCCTGCCCAGGGCAGGGACAACCATCAGCCCTTACACACAGGATAAGCACGGTGGCAAACAAACACAGATAAACACGTGGTGCAATCAGGGCGGCACGTGTGGCATTGGCAGCATCGGGAATTCTCCATTCCCACCCCGCTCCTGCCTGCTGAGTGTGCACCTTGGCAGGAGCTGAGGGGCTCAGGGCTCTGCTGAGGGCTCCCAAACCCATCCCAGCCCTAAAGCAGAACCTTGGCTTTTTTGCCAGTGGTTGGGATTTGATGTAAAAGCAAAGATGAGCTTTGAGGTTTGGGCACTGCTTTATTGGGGATCCCTTAATGCAGAGAAGGTGAACAGGGGACACCACAGAATTTATCTTTGCATCATTTATTCTTCGGGGAATAAACCAGCCTGTTCTGTCCCTGCTGTGTTGGGAAAATAATTTGGATTTTAATTGCTCACAAAGCAATTTGGGAAAAAGCCCTGGTGGGAAACTGTTCCCATGTGGGAAACCCCAGTGCTGGAGCCCAAAGAAATGCCATGGGCAGGATGGGCATCCCAGGGCTGAGCTGCTTGGGACGGGTTGGAGCTGGCAGCTGCATGCTCAGGGATCTGGGATACAGGTGTCACTGGTGTCCGGGGAAAGATTCGAAATTTCCCCAGTGCTGGAGAGCATCAGCAGCGCCCCATGGACACTGTGCCCTGCCCCAGGCACCAGGACAGGCTGGGGGAGGCTCCATCCAGCCCAGCCCATTTCCAGCCCATTTCCACCCTCCCTCCGGGGGCCCTTACGCACAGAGCTCCTGCCATGGGGCACAGGACAAGTGACCAGCGCTGTTTGCTTTAATTTTCACTCTCAAAAGCCGCCCCAGACAGCCCGGTGAGCCGCATCCTCCTCGGGTCCCGTTTCAAAGGAGAAGAATGGCAGGAATGTGCTGCTTTTTCCATGGTGCATTTTCCTCGGGAGGAGCTGTTTATGGAGCACAGCTCCTTTCCCAGCCAGGGCTGCAGGAGGGCTCAGAGTCCTGGCAGGATGTCAGGGCCGGGCTCTGCCTCGAGGGTTTGGGAGCCTCAGCCTTTGTCCAGCTCAACTCCCCAAATCCCAACTCTCCATCCCTGCACAGCCCCTCCATCCTCAGGAGCTGCTGTGGGACCTGACAGGAAACATCTCCAGGCTCTGAGCCCTCAGCCCTGCTGCCCTTGCCTTGGTCAGATCTTGCCTGGCACTGCCCACCAGCTCCTGCCTCCTCCAGGGCTCTCATTCCGTCCTGCCAGCCCTGCCAACCATCCCCATTCCCATGGGATCCTTCCTGAAATCCAGCAATGCCTCCCCTGGGGTCACCGAGCCCCCCTCTCCCTGTGCCTGTGTCCCACCCCCAGTTCATCCCTGTCTCTGGTTACAGGGGACATTTCTCCCTAATCCCAGAGGAGATGAAGGAAACTCTGCTCTATGGAAGGGAGCAGGAGGTGCTGGAGTTTGGGGACACGTCCAGGACGTGGAGACACCTTTGCTCATGCTGGCATGACCTGTGGGCAGGAGGATGGGATGAAAGGAGGTGGAAATTGGCAGCAGGGGGTTTCCAGGTGCTCCTGGCTCAGAGCTGCACCAAGCTGAGCACTGGGATGGTGTCTCAGGGGACCTCTTGGCACTCCTTGCCTGGGTAACTCCAGGAACTGGGGATTTGAGACATCTCAGGCTTTCAGATTCTCTGTTAATCAAATCCCAAGTGCTAAAAGGAATCAAGAGACATGAAAAGTGTTGCTGAAGAAGCAGGGGGTGGGGGGAGGGAAACAAATAAAGCCACCCCCCATTCCCCAGAGAAGGAGCAGCTTCTGCATCATATCTCATCTGGGAAAAATTATATTTTGGGAATTACGTGCTTCTTCTGAAAAGCCTTAAAGAGATTTAATAAAACGAGACAAGCTAATAATATAGGGAATGAATAGCAACCCTGGATTCTGCATCTTGATTTAATCAGATGCTTTTCCTCAGGGGGACAAGCAAGAACTGTGGCTCAAGCCTCCCTTCCCTTCCCTCCCCAGCTGCTCCCCTCTTCCTCTGGCCATGGGAGGAGCAGCCAGGGCAGGATTGGGGGTCCCACAAATCCCTGGTGTCCAGCAGCAGCTGCTGGGAATGCAGAGCCCACGCTGGTTCTTTGGGAGCAGGGAGAGGAGCTGGACACCAGCTGGCTGTGCAGCCCCAGGGAGAGGAGCATTGTCCAAAGCACAGTCCTGGGGGAGAAAAGCAGGAACCAGGACAATCCTGGGGGAGAAAAGCAGGAATTGGAGAGCCAGGAGAGCTGGGCTTGGCTCCGTGTGCGTGGTTGTTCCAGAGGCTGGGAATGCTGTGAGCTGCTGCAGTGGGGATGATTGGTGGGATGTGAAGGAGCTGATGTGGGATGTGCCCCTCTCTGTGTCTGGGACAGCTGCACAAGGACACCAATATTGGGCTCTCCCAGCCCTGTTCCCCTGCTCAGGACCCGGCCATGAACCCAGGCCAGCCCAGCCCCGGGGGGATGATCCTTCCCAGCTCCTCAGCACGCTCAGAAACCCAACTCATGTTCTGATGTAATTGTCCTTTTCCGAGTATCCCCCGCTCGCCTGTGCCTGTGCTGGGCACCCTGGTGGTGCCGCTCCTGCTTCCTGGAACATTTTGCTTCCCACATTTCTGCCGTGGTGCTGCTGCTCTGTTCTGCTGCTGCTGCACAGCTCGTCCAAGGCAGGCCCTGGGGAGCCTCGTGTTCCGTCGCCGGGATGTTTGTGTGACTTTCGTGGAATTCCCTTCCCTCAGCCACTCGCTCACGGACACAGGGTGGGTTTTGCTGGTTGGCAGGTGGCTGGTGAACCGAGCAGGGTGAAAACAGGGAGGGAAACAGCAAGAAAACAAGGATTGATCTGTGCTGGAGGTGATTCTGTTAAAGGTGTCGCTGGGGTTCGTGCAGAGCATCCTGCCTGTGGCTCTGGCTGTGCTGAGCTGCTGCATCAGAGAGATTCTATCCTCCAAAACCAGGCAAGGAGCAAAACATCCCACAAATAGCAGGGACGAACTCTGGCAGCCGTGGGGGAAATGCCCTTTTGCCTGCCTCTGCTTTAAGCCTTGGGCTATTTGCAGTCAGGTCAGAAATAGGTGGTGATTTGTAAAGGAGTCATAACTGTGGGAAGGCTTTGCCTTGCAGCGAGGTGGATCCTTTATCATCAATCACTGGCAGCGGCTCCCAGCAAATGGGCTTTGCTCCTGCAGGAGATGAGTTTCAGCTGATGCTGTGTGATGCTCCCTGCTCGGGGTCTGCGTGACTCCACGCGGAGCTGGGCACAGGCAGTGCCCACGACCTCCTCTCTGAGAGCTCCCAGCACCAGCAGCTCCTCTCCACCCACCCCAGGTCCCTGACACCCCGTCCTTGCTGTCAGGGGCTCCCTGGCTCTGCTCCCACCCCACCGAGCCCCCAGGATGCCAGTGCACATCTGTCTCCTGCCATGCTCTGCCCAAAGAACTCTTTAGAAGGAGCAAATGGATTATTTTTTTTTCCCTGTCAGCCAGGAGCAGGTTTCAAGCAGGCTATTTTTACCTGTTCCTGACTCTATTAATAGTTGTACGGCCAGCAATAAATGCTGATCGGGAGATTCGATTTGTCTGTCCTCCAGAGGTTGCCACTTCCTATTCCCCCCGTTGTTTTCCATCAACTGCTTCAATTAAATGATCTTTTTGTTATTTGGGGTGATACATTTGGGCTTTGTGTTCGGCTGTTAAACTTCTTGGCTGTCTCACACACAGATGAATAAACACAGGAAACTGTCCCACTTTCTCTCCTCCGAGTGTCCTTGTGCCTTCAGGCAGGATGTTTCCCTGCAGGCAGAGACATCAGGGGCTGTTTGAGCTGCTGCTCCCTTCCAGACACCCTCTGTAAGCCTTCTGAGGGTGTTTAAATTAATATCCAAGGGTGACACCACACTCAGGGGAGATGAGAAGCTCAGCACCATCCATTTCGCAAGCGGTGCTGATGAAAGGCACTGCTCTGCCCCAGTCTGTGTGTTCTGGCTGTCCCTGAGGTCCCTCTCTGTGTTATAGGTGAGGCTTCTGCTGCTCTGAACCTTATCAAAGCATCACCTTTTACTAAGAATTTTTTTTGTAAGTTGGGTTTTTTATAGATATTTTTAAAATTATTTTATTTTTATCATAGAACTGGCTGTGTTGGAAGGGACCTTAAAGCTCATCTTGTACCACCCCCTGCCATGGGCATGAGCACCTTCTGCTAAACAAGATTGCTCCAAGCGATGTCCTACCTGGCCTTGGGCACTTCCAGCAATGGGTGCAGCCACCCTGGGCAGCCTATTCCAGAGCCTCACCACCCTCAGAGGGAACAATTTCTTCCCAATATCCCATCTAATTCTGCCATGTGTCAGCATGAAGCCACTCCCCCTTGTCCTGTCCCTCCATCCCTTGTCCAAAGTCCTTCTCCATCTCTCTTGGAGCACCTTTAGGCACTGAAAGGGGCTCTAAGGTCTCCATAGAGCCTTCCATTCCCCAGGCTGACCATTCCCAGTTCCCTCAGTACGGCGCGACTCCCATTCCCATTCCCATTCCCATTTCCATTTCCCATTCCCATTTCCACTCCCATTCCCATTTCCCATTCCCATTCCCATTCCCATTCCCATTCCCATTTTTTATTCCCATTTCCCATTCCCATTCCCATTCCCATTTTTTATTCCCATTTCCATTTCCCATTTCCATTTCCCATTCCCATTCCCATTCCCATTCCCGTTCCCGTTCCCGTTCCCGTTCCCGGCCCTGCCCGCGCTGCGGCCGGCCGGACTCTCGCCTGTCCCCTAGCGGGCAGAACCGGCGCTGCAGCGGCACCGCTGGGCGCCCGGCACCGGGACCAGGATCGGGATCGGGACCGGGACCGGGACCTGAATCAGG
The DNA here is from genome assembly GCF_028551555.1 of Melozone crissalis. Taxonomy (NCBI): domain Eukaryota; kingdom Metazoa; phylum Chordata; class Aves; order Passeriformes; family Passerellidae; genus Melozone; species Melozone crissalis. The sequence continues at coordinate 13,992,584 of NW_026535790.1, read as the reverse complement.
GTCGAGGTCGGGGTCAAGGGAAGCCGCCGTCCTAAGGGCTTTTGTCGTGGTGTCACCTCGCAGCCCCCAGCCCGCGCTGCAGCCCCCGCTGGGACCGAGACTTCTCTCTGCTCCCGGCCCCGCGCACCGGAGCTCGCACCGAAAGGGGTCTTTTCTCCCGTTTTTCGGGCATTTGCACCGGGCAAGTGTAAACCGGAGCAAAATCACGGCAGGGAGTGGCGTGGGACCCTCTGCACCCCCCGGCCCCGGTTCCTGAAGTTCGGGGTCGCCGCATTCCCCGAGCCCCGGGAGCCCGAGCCGGCTGCGGGGAGCCGGGTGCCCTCACCGGGCTGAGAACGGGACCGGTACAAAGCACAGGGACCCCGTACTGAGATTCAGAGATCTGTTTGCAAATGGGACTGTGAAAGGGACCGGGAGTGCGAGCGGTAGTTCGAAGAACCAGAGTTCCAACCGGGCTGCGAACGGGACCGGGCTGTAAATCCCCGAGAGCGCAAACCGGGATGGGGACGGGACAGGGTTCTAAATCTCCGGGACAGCAAACCGGGATGGGAACGGGATCTGTCTGTGCACCCCCGGGAGTGCGAACCGGGATGGGAACGGGATCTGTCTGTGCACCCCCGGGAGTGCGAACCGGGATGGGAACGGGACCGCTCTGCGCAGCAGCGGGAGTGCCAACGGGGCAGCGAACGGGACAGGGCTGCCAAGCACCCGGAGCCCCAACCGGGCTGTGAACGGGACCGGGCAACCGAGCCCCAGGAGCGCGATCGGGGCTGCGAATGGAGCGGAGCGCGCAGCCCGGAGCCCCAGCCGGGATGGGAACAGGACCGCGTAACCGAGCCCCAGGAGCGCTATCGGGGCCGCTCTCGGGAGCGGAGCGCGCAGCCCGGAGCCCGGTGGGGGGCGCGGGCCGGGCCGGGCGCGGAGCCGGGCGCTGACTCAGCCGCCGCCGCCCCGGGCCGTGACGCGCCGAGGGGCGGGCGCTGCCGGCTCCATATAACGCGGCGGCCGCCGTGCAGAGCTCACACCGACCCTTCCTGAGAGGGAAGAGGGGCTGAGCAGCCGGGCAGGCAGCGCCTTCCTCCTTCTCCTCGTCTCCTTCTCGGCGCAAGCTGCACTTTTGCCGGCGTCAATGAAACTGGCAGCGATGATCAAGAAGATGTGTCCCAGCGAGGCCGAGCTGAGCATCCCCGCCAAGAACTGCTACCGCATGGTCATCCTGGGCTCCTCCAAGGTGGGCAAGACGGCCATCGTCTCCCGCTTCCTCACCGGCCGCTTCGAGGAGCAGTACACGCCCACCATCGAGGACTTCCACCGCAAGTTCTACAGCATCCGTGGTGAGGTGTACCAGCTCGACATCCTGGACACGTCGGGCAACCACCCCTTCCCAGCCATGCGGCGCCTCTCCATCCTCACAGGTACTTGTCAGGAGGTCCCTCTGGCAGACTCCTGTTCAGTTTGGGGATGGTTTTGCAGTCCTGGGAGGAGGGAGTTACGATTTTGTGGGTTCAAGTGGTTGGGCAGCTCTTCTTGGGGCTGCCTGGTCCTTCTTTCTCCAAGCCTGTATTTGGCTCAGGAGTGGGTCTCTCTGCGTCCCCATCCCTGCAACCATCTCACGTTCCCTCTTTGTCCCCAGGAGACGTTTTCATCCTCGTGTTCAGCCTGGACAACCGAGACTCCTTTGAGGAGGTGCAGCGCCTGAAGCAGCAAATCCTGGAGACCAAGTCGTGCCTGAAGAACAAAACCAAGGAGAACATCGAGGTGCCCCTGGTCATCTGCGGCAACAAGGGCGACCGGGACTTTTACCGGGAGGTGCAGCCCCGGGAGATCGAGCAGCTGGTGGGAGGGGACCCCAAAAAATGTGCCTACTTCGAGATCTCGGCCAAGAGGAACAGCAGCCTGGACCAGATGTTCCAGGCGCTCTTCGCCATGGCCAAGCTGCCCAGCGAGATGAGCCCCGACCTGCACCGCAAGGTCTCGGTCCAGTACTGCGACATCCTGCACAAGAAGGCGCTGAAAGGCAAAAAGCTGCTGAAGGAGGGCGGCTCGGAGGAGGCGTACGGCATCGTGGCCCCCTTCGCCCGGCGGCCCAGCGTGCACAGCGACCTCATGTACATCCGCGAGAAAGCCATCGGCGGCGGGCACGGCAAGGAGAAGGATCGCTGCGTGATCAGCTAGGAGCCCCCGCTCGCCACGGCAAAGAAGGAAGGAAGGAAGGAAAGGAGGAAAGGAGGGGGGAAAGATGCTCGTTTCCGAACTGACTTTGGGCAGGTGCCCAGCCGGGCAGGGAGGGCGTCGCCTCTCCCCCAGCCTCCCTCCTCCCGCTTTCATCATCTCCCTCCCCGGGGGCGCATTTTGGGAGCGAGGGATGCGAAGGGGGAGGCTTTGGAGGGCAGGAGGGGATGTCGCTGGGAGCAGCCTCCTCCTCTGGGCAGACGGACAGGGAAAGGGTGAGCTGCTGGGCAGCCAGGTGGGAGGGTGAGTGTGGAGGGCACAGACCTTGGTGTTTCTTTCCCTCCCAAACCACCCGGCCTCAGGCGCTGCCTTCACACGGGAGGGCAGGGGCCTGGCCAGCATCTGCCTGGGGCTTTGGGGTTGGTTCTTTTTTTTTTTTTTTTTCCAACTTGAGAAGCTGTGCACGGACTCTGGCTCTGTGTTGTGTGTTCATCTGTGTCTACAAAACACATGCAGAAGACACTCCTAAGCTGTTGCAAAGACATTGCAGAGTTACAGCCCCAATGGACCAAAAAACTGACTCTTGTTTACATTTGTCTTGTTTGATTTGCAAGATTTGGGGAGGGTGGGGGGGAGCGGGAAGGGTTTTACAAAATAATATAATAGGCACTTTATGTAGGTATTGTTTGTCTTTGACATGAACAAAAAAAAAATCTTCAAGTGTTTCTACCGTGGGTGAAACTTGATGTTTTATTTTTTCTACAAATTAATAAAATCTTTTTAAAAATTACCCCCTTTGGGTTTGCCTTTACTTCCTTGCCCTATCCCACAGCAAAGCCTGCTCAGCAAAAGGCCTGAGCTGCGAGGTGACAAAACCAGCCCTGCATTGCCCCATTTTCCCCGACTCCCAGAGCAAAGGTTCCCGCCTCTGCAAGGCTCTGCTGGGTTTTGCCACACAGGGTGAGGAGGGGCCAGGCAGGGAGCTGCTCGCTGCCAGGGGTCACCGAGCCAGCTCTCTTTCCTCACCGCACTACGCCGAGAGTGACGGTGCTGGCAGCCCCGTGCCACTGCCTGCAGTCACCCAGCAGACTGACATCACTCCCTTCCAAAGAGCTGATTGTGTTTCATGCTCTCTGCAGGTTAACTAAGCACGCTTTAATGATGTCAACACAGACTGATTCATTGGCACCCCAGCTGGGATATTGTTTTTACTCTGCAATATGAGTAAAGGAAGTACTTTGCTCGAAAGGTCACCTTTACATCTGATGGTTTTTAATGTCTTCCCAATAACAAGGTGCAGTAATCATTGCTAGAAGTGAAAGGGAAACGGGAGCACTTTTCAAAGAAAGCTCATTTTTAACCTCCGCTTCCCCCTCATGCAGCAGCACAAATTTGTGTTTAGTACATATTAATGGCAAAAAAAAAAGTAATATTGAAACCACAAAACAATGGTGGGGGAGTGAGGCTGCAAAGGAAACAATCTCAAAGCAAACCCTCTCAGTTTCACTTGAAACTTGGATTCAAGTTTACAGAGTTAACTTGCTCCTGAGCTAAGTGCCAGACATTTCTTTGGCAACAAGTTGTTTCTTCCAGCTCTGCCTATGCCTGATTTCACAGGAACAGCAACTGGCAAAAGAATGGAAAACATCGTCCAGGCATGAGACACAGGAATTTATTGAGCTGAGACAAGCAATGGCTGGTGGAAAGGCAATTTCAGTAATAAAAAAATGTGTACATTGTGCTTTGTTTATCTCGGTGTTCTGCTTTACTCAGAGTTTACACACTGGCACCTTTCCCAAAGAAAGTACTAGTACAGTATCTCAGTGGGTACAGAGTAAATCTCTGAGCTACAGGTGAGCTGCAAACATCCCACTGGGCAGAATTACCTGTTCCAGCTGCTCAAATGTTTGTGGCTGTGGGAAGCCCCTGGATGTGGAACTTACCTGTCCTGTTGAGCCTGACTTTATATAGAATAACTAAAAGCTTTTATCATTTATGCCCTTTGTTTTGAATCTTGCCCTTCCTCTGTTTTAAGAGGGAAAGTCATTGGAGCTGGGCCCAGGATCCCATGTGCTGCCAACATCCTGCCCCTGCTCCACCCATATCCACTCAGTGAACACACAAGAAGGGCAGTTTGGAACTTATAAATCTTTATTTGACTCATCTCAGACACAACCACCGATTGTTTAAAAAGAGAAATACAGAAGTAACTGAAGTAATCATTCCTCTTCCAACACACAGGGAATGGAAAGTGCACCAGAGACTCTTTCCAGGAGCAGGGCCAAACAGTTCATGCTTCCCTCTTATGTTCCCTTTTGATGTTTGGCCATTTTTAAGTAAAAAAAAAAAATTGCAGAAATGCCCTTTTTTTCACCAGCAGGTACTTTGACCCTTAGTGAGGAGAACGCAAAATGTCTCCTGCTTGTTCAAATGTAAAAAAGAAGAACCCCACCCTGAGAGAAAACAGGAGATGGGATATGTAAGTGCACAGTCCTGCAGCTGATCAAGGGAAGGTGCAGCTGCCATTGTCCCAGGAGAGCACACGGTGTCCTGGCCCAGTGTCACACACCCAGGTCCACACAGGCACAACGCCACAGCCCTGCAACCACAAAACCTAAAGAGAGAAATGCCAACTTCTGCCACCCTGCTCAGCCTGCACAGGAGGTATCTCAGACCCGGAGAGTGGAGCTGTGTCTTTCCTACTCCTTGGGGATTTCAAACATGCAAAGGCTCTTGTACTTCTGCAGCAGCTCGTTCTTGGTCCGGACCTGCTCCCGCAGGTTCTGCAGCTGCTGCTGCTGCTGCTCTGGGCTCACCCCGATGCCAGGCATGGAGCTGATCAGCTTCCTCATCTCCTGGAACTTGTTCTTGAGCTCATTCAGTACCTGGTGAACATCCTGGCTGTCCTTGTCCATGCTGCAGAGGAGAGAAAATTGAGACACTGTGAATTCTCCTAATGAAAACGCTGTAATTTCCAATGCAACCAGGGTTTAAATTGGAATTCACTGGGAAAATTGCTCTTGGTATTTAGGTACACACTCCTGATTCATCTATCCCAATAAAATGACACATATGGATATACACTGGGTAGCTATGGGGCAGCCTGGTATCCTGCAAATTTCCAGCACACAATCCAGTCACCTCAGGATGCATTAATCAGGTTAGGAGCTGCTCTGCAGCTTTCAAACATCACCCTGGAGGAAGCTAAATTCTCCCTCTGAACTCCTGTACCTCTCTTTGGGGAAGGTAAGATTGCATATGTGTTGTGTGTAGTCACCTGGAAAAAAAGATCTCAGTCTCACCCGTGACCTGTTGCTGCTATAACACAAAAAAATCAATGCAGCCAAACAGCTCGACAGCAGAAAACAGAAACTGTTCCCCAAAGTGTCAGAGAGTGTCCAAAGGCAGAGAAAACGGTACTTGGGAGCTTTAAAATGAGTCTCTGGGGATTAATACTTAATAAAAGAGAAGCAGCAGGGGGTTTTTTGGGTTGGTTTGGGGTGTTTTTTTCAAGAGCAGCAGAATTGGCTCTGCAGCCAGCTCTGTGCTTTTCAAGGCTCAGTGTTGTCTGAGGCAGCGTCTGCCCTTGAACCCTCATTAGTATCTGACTCAGCTTTGTTAGCACCAGCAAGAAGTTTCACTGACTCCAGGCAAAAGCAAGTCCCCGCTTCCAGGCTGCCTGTTAACAGGGAGAGCAGGATTCTAATGGTCTTTGAAAAACTGGGAGCCTGTTCAATAGCCAGGCCTAAAAATAAATCTGCTTGGCATGACCAGGGCAGAGAGGTGCTCGATTATAACTTTGGGGAATCGTGACATGGCTGAGAGCAAAACTTTTAAGCAGATGGCGGCCGCTTGTTTCAAAAGCCTGTTGGAACAAAATATTCATTATTCCCTTCTAAATAAAACTGCAGCTGGTGCTATAATGTCTCCCCATTATGCAGGCACTCAGGGCCAGGTTGGCAGTGGAAAAATACAGAAACAGACACACAACCAACCCCATGGCACATCTGGGGAAGGAGGGGGTGACACTGTCACCCACCACAGCTGCAGGCTGGCTTTGACAGGGGTGTCCTCCCCACATCCCATCCCCTTCCCCACTCAAAGAGAACTGACAGCTGCCTGTTGCCTGGTTGATCCAGAGGGGTAAATATTTCAGGGTTGGGGGGGTTTTTTCTTCCTGATGGGTAGTTTTCAAGCCACCAATGCAATTCACGGAGAGGTGGGAGTGAGAGAGTGTGGGAAGAGCCTGCAGCTGCCTGCACTAACACAGAATTCAACACAGCCTGTGCTGATACAGTGGGCACAAAACCTGCCCTCAGGCACAGTGTCCCTCACCACACCAGCACAACCCACCATTGGCAGAGCCACACAGAGGGACCTCAGCAGTGATGCCATTGACTGTGCAAGGCTGAAAACATCAGCAGACTCTGTTTAGGAAAACTTTCTCCAGACCCAAACAGGAAGCAGCACCCATCCTTGAATGTCAGCAAATCTACGCAATACATCCTCGCTCCAGAGCACAGAGTCACCTTGGAGATGTGTCCTCACAGTGAGTCAGTGTCAGAGCAGCGGGGCTGGGCTCTGCCACTCGAGGCAGAGTTAGAGGACAGCCCGTTTGCCATCTGTCAGGGACAGGAGGCACAGCATCCCACCGCTGGCCGCCCTGGTGCCACCTTTCTGCCACACTGTCAGCTCGAGCCGCCCAGGAAATGCCACACATGCAGCCAAGGGAGGCAGCTGGGCAGCAGGAGTGGGTGGCTCGGTGGGACAGGGCACAAGATATCTCTGGGACTGTCACCTGTGAGTCACTACAACCTGATCAGTGACACATCACAGCATGGGAGGTCTCAGCCCGTGGCTACTGCCCACTCTGGTGATGCGCATGCACATACCTGGCAGGGGATTTAGCCTCACTCTGTGTCTGCACAGATCAGAGAGAATCAAGGTCAGGGGCAACTTGATGGCCTACAGTGAGCACAATGGGGAAACTGGGTGAAATTACAGTTTGTGTTCTCATGCCCATTCTGGACTGGTGTGTGTGAGATATTCATTGCCATGGACTGGGCTGCTTGGGCTGCAGAGCCATCAAGGATCAAAATCCCTCACCTTTCAGACATGTTTGCTCCAAGTGAAATATCAGCAGGACACAAATCAGCTCCTCAGTGAGCGCAGAGGGAGAGGGCAGGAAGAAAGCAATTCATGCTTCCCATGCCCACTGCCTCACCCTGCCCAGGTGAGAGCACAGAGCCTGCCTGGATGGATTTCCATGGCTGGCACATCCCCTTTCCAGGAATTCAGATGGCCATCTCTGAAGGGATTATCCTGACCCAGAAACACATCCGTTCTCAGGACTCTTGTACCCTTCACCTGTACAGTGCTTATCTTGAGCTGGGAAAAGAACAGTGTATGTCCCACCGAGGAAGCCATCCCCCTTTTTACAACTTCCCAGAAATGGGCTGCATTCCTGACGCACTGCCTGTACTTCCTGAGGCTGTTATCAGCCAAAGACTAGAGTTCTCTGGAGCAATAACCCAGCGGACACACAGTGCTCCTGCTCTGGGGTTACTGGTGGGGCAGTGTACCTGGGCCATGGGAGCACCTGCACTGCTCAGGTAACCCTGACACCACCCAGGTAGGACTCAGAGTGCAGACGTGCTTGGGGCTGTGCCAGCTCCCTCCAACTCTTTCCAGGAACTCCAGCTGAGATAAAAAGGGCAAAGGAGATGCTGGGAAGATGGAGAGCATCACTAGAAGGGTGACTCCATTGCCCTGCTACCTCTTCAGGGCATCCTGGGGAAGTGAGGGCTGGGAGAACATCACTTGAGGGAGGATCCAATAGCTCAGCTCCCTGCTCAAGGCACTGTGAGCATGCTAAGGATAAAAAAACAACTTAGAGGAAACCCCATTGCCCGGCTCCCCACCCAGAGCATCCTGGCGATGCCGGGAGCCGGGTGAGCACCACTAAAGGGGGCATCCCATTGCCTCACTCCCTATCCAGGGCATCCCCACGGATGACTGGGAGAGCACCACCGGCGAGGGCCCCTTAGCCCCGCTCGTCACGCAGGTCCGGAGAGCTCCGGTGTGAGTGAGGCAGCCCCGTCCGAGCGGCGCGGCTGCGGCAGGGCCGCGGCTCCCGGCGGGGCGGGGAGCAAAGGGGGCCGTGCCCGCCGTTACCATTTGATGATGTCGTGGACGAGCGGCAGGAAGGAGAACTCCTCCTGCGCGGGCGGCAGCGGCGGCGGCTTCTGCTCGGCGGGCGGCTCCGGCGGCGGCGGCTCCTCAGCGGCGCGGCCCGCGGGCCCGGACGCCATGGCGGGGCCGGCAGTGACGGAGCGGGGCGGGCCCGGCCTGGCTCCGCCTCACGGCCCGCACGGAGCCGCCGCCACGGCGCTCAGGGAGCCTGGAGCCGGACAGCGGTCAGGGCTGGGATATGGGGCTGTGCTCTGCACCCGCGCTGTGATCCTGCTGAGACCTCAGTGATCCCCCTCAAACTTCCAGTGATTCCCCCCTAAACCACCAGTGATCCCCCCTAAATGCCTCCACAGTGATCCCACCTGTGCACCAGTGATCCCCCTGCGCCCCGCCAGTGATTCCCCTGAAAGCCTCAGTGATACCCTTTAAGTGCTTTCACAGTGATCCCATCTGTGCCCCAGTGATCCCCCTGAGATCCCTCAGTGATCCCCCGGGAACCTCCAGTGATACTCCTGAAACCCCCAGTGATACCCTTTAAGTGCCTTCACAGTGAATCCACTTGCGCCCTAGTGATCCCCCTGAGATCCCTCAGTGATCCCTCCTGAAACCTCCAATGATCCCCCAGAGACCCCTCAGTGATCATCCCTGTGTCCCTCTATTGCTTCCCCCTACACCCCTCAGTGATCCCCCTGCGATCCCCAGGGATCCCCTCATTACACCCCCAAAATTATCCCACCTCCCACCCGAGCCTCACACAGCAGGTGGGGGATTGGAGGAAGGAGAGGTTGTGAAATCCTGCGCCCCAAGGGCAGGGTGAGGAGAAGGGGTGCCAGGAGCAATCCAGGTGCCCCAGGAGCCGTTCAGGGACCACTTGAACCATCCAGAGGTCCCAAGAACCATCCAGGGATCCCAGGAACCACCCAGCAGTCCCAGCAGCTATCCATGGGCTGGTCATGGCTCTCCTCAGCACACTTGGATTGCTGTCCCAAGTCTCTATACATCCCTCTCTTTCAAGCCAAATCTGAGGGGGAAATTGCATTATTCTGTGTAAATAACCACAGCGGGGTTTTGCTGTCTCGTATATCTCAGCTTTTCAACATATTTTTTTTGTTATTCGGAGTCCTCAGTTTGACTTTAATGCAAATGGGGATGATATGGCCTGGATGATGGGGATGTGATCCTTGAAATGCCTTAAGGACAGATATTTATGTGGGACCAGAATTTCTGCTCAAGGGAGGAAGCATGGCCAGCATCAGTTGGAGGGAAAGCAAGCTGGAGAGTTGGATGAGAGCCTAGGCTGGGGACTGGAGGAATCTGGAGGAAGAACAGAAATGTGATGTCAGGGCTGGGACTGCTGTGAAGCTGGGAGAGGGAGAAGAAGGGGGAGAAGGCTGAGAGAGATGGGGTTGCTCATCCTGGAGAAGAGATGATTCTGGGGAGACCTCAGAATCTTCAGACTATTTAGAGGGGCTCCAAGAGAGCTGGAGAGGGACTTTGGACAAGGGCTGGAGTGACAGGGCAAGGGGGAATGGCTTCCATTCCAGAGGGCAGGGTTAGCTGGGATATTGGAAAAGAATTCTTCTCTCTGAGGGTGAAGCCCTGGCACAGGTTTCCCAGAGAAGCTGTGGATGCCCCATCTCTGGAATTGTCCAACACCAGGCTGGACAAAGTTTGAAGCAAGCTGGTCTAGCAGAAGGTGGCCCGTGGCAGTGGATTGGAAGCAGATGATCTTTAAAGTCCTTTGCAACCCAAACCACTCTGGGATTCTGTGAAGAAATGGAGCTCTGGTGTGACTGACCTACCTGCAGGGGGAAGAGGTGTCTCGGGATGGTGAGTGGTCAAGGCTGGGAGAGGGAGGGTGATGCCCTTCTGCACCAAGGAGCCTCAATTTGCTGCATTGCAGTGCTGCCCTTGTGTTCAAACCCCTGTACCCACACAAAGCATCACAGCAGGGATAATACCAGCCACAGCTGAGACCTTTTTTTCCTGGTTTGGTTTAGACAAAACGCATTATTTAATTTTTCATTTGAAATAGGCCTCCCTGCTCAATGCTTATAGGCTGAGGGAGACTGGGAAGGCAATTTTCTTTTTAAAACCAATTTCTTTCTGAAAACAAACAGAGGCTATTTATACATCTAATGAGAATGCTGGCAACCATTTAAATGGGGGGTATTGGCTGTTTGCTCTAAATATAGCAGATGCAATCGCTCACTTTGTTCCTCCTGTCAGGAATAGATCCTGGTTCAGTAACTGATGCTGGAATGTGCAAAGGAGCCTGGGGGAGCCCAGGTTCCGCTGAGCAGATCCCTGTGGGAAGGCTGGTGGTATTTATGGCCCTTGACTGAGCCAAGCAGGAGGCACAGGATGCTGTGTCCTTCAGATGGGGCTGAATGCTTCATTTCTGCCTCTTTTTAAGGGCTGTTTCTAAAGCAGGAGTTGATTCAGGCTCTGTGGGGGACACTTCCCTCTGTACTGTGCTGGTTTTAATTCTCCCCTTGGCTTTCTGGAGGAGGGCAGCAATAATTGCTGGGTTGCTGGATGCCTGCCTCTGATGTTTGAGTCAGGCAGTTGTTCCAGCAGGTGACAACATGCAGATACCATTCAGAACCTAAAGTGCTGTCAATCAGCATTTCCATTTGCCTTTCCATTTCTATTTGGAGTCTCATGTTCCCAAAGAGCTGGAACACAGCTTTACCTCCATGCTGTATCCCTGTCTTTTGCCTTCTCTTCCTTGTGGGAACAGCTCCTCCAGCTGCCACAGGTGACCCATCTCTGGCCTTTGTGGCTTGTCGTGTCTTGTGGCAAGTCCAGGGGACAGCAAAGGTGTTTCACAGTTTTCATTCTAGATTTTTTCACCCGCTATCAGTTCCTCAGCAGAAAGGTTTGAATGGGCAACCTGTGAAAGCTCCATGTGAGGCAGCTAAAGCAGGAACAAAGACACTTAGTGATGAATGAAATGAATAATTTCCCCCTGGATTTGGTAATAAACCTGAAGTGCAAATGATCGACCTGTTCCTTGATTTAATTGTGGCTCTTTGTACAATTCATTTGCTGGACAGGCAGTATCTGAAATGTGTGAATGTTTCCAAACCATCTGATTTTCTGTGTACATTCATTGCTCACCCAGACATTTCATTAACCCATTATCCTAAAACCCAGCTGATCAAATAATCCGTATCCAGAGTATCTTTTGTTATTGCCTGTTTCTTTATGATACCAGTGTTATTGTTTCTTCTGCTGTCATTTCTGTACAGATTGTACCTCTTGTCCTCTCCCAAAGGGAACTTTTGAGGTATTTACCACCAGTTATTTAATTCAGCACCAGGTGACTCTGTGCCTTTCACTATTTCCTTACAATGACTTGATGTTTTTTATATTGATGGTCTGACATTTCACTGGGCTCCACTTTTTGCTGTTGGACCATCTGGAGCTTGTTGTGCTGTTGCCACCAGCTCTGTTATCATGTTTTACTATGTGGCTATCACCAGGTTGAACTTTATCTCTTCCTCCTGCTCCTGCCATCATCAGCTGAATTTTCTGTTTCAGTCTTGCTAAGCTGCCATGGTGGGATAAGTCTCTATTGATCAGTCAGGGAGGTGTTGTGGACACGTGGGAGGGGGTGATAGGAATGAGGAGTTACAGCTCCATCCCTTGGCTGTGGTCAGGGCACCTTTTTGTTAGGTCATGGCTGTGATCCTGCAACTGCTCAGGCTTGTGGCTAAGGTCTCCCTAATTTTGACCAGATGTGAATTCACTCTTGGGCTCTGCCCTGTCTTGACTCCTGGGATCATTTCAGGCCCTGGTGTCTCAGTCTTCTCATGGGGGTGCTGATGGGAGTGGCAGGTCATAAGCCAAGCTTCATCCTTTGAAACCATGTTTTACCAGAGGGGTTTAGGCCCTGGAGCTCTGGCTGCCCCAAACACTCAGCCCTGCACTCCCACATGCTCCCAGAGCTGCTGGTGCCCCAGATGCCATTGAGATTTAAGATCCAAACAAGCAGCACACCAAAGACATCCACATCACCCTAATGCCTCCTGGAGTCACTGGTGCTGGGGAAACTGGGCTGCCATGGCAGGAGGGCCATCATCCCCTGACCCAGGAGATGCCACCCTCGAGGAGAGCCCAGCGTGCAGGACAGAGCCTGGGATAAGAGGTGGCACAGGAGGCTTGGCCAGGCTGCCTGTAGCAGCAGGTTGGGTGTCACTGCAGGGCATTGGCCTGGCCGTGCAGCCCAGTGAATGGGGATGATTCAAGGCCACAGGGAGTGTGCAGTGACCTCCCCATGTTCTCCAATGCCACCCCAGTGCTGACCAAACACGGAGGCTGGCCCAGGCCACCCCAGGGGAGGCACCCTGGCCATTTCGTGGGCAGAGGGAGCACCGAGGACTTCTTGCACAAGATCAGCTACGCAGAAACACGGATCGAGGAAAACACGCAGGCAGAGCGGCCCAGCCTGGCCCAGCTCCAGCTGCAGGTGGCTCTGGAGCTCACTGTCTCCTTTGGGCAGCTCTGTCACTGTGCAGCACCCCAGAGTGAGTCCTGGGAGCCACCACTCCCTGCAGAATCATCCCACAGCCAGCCTTGAACACTCCAAGCTGTTTTCCTCTCAGGGCAAAGGGGAAAAAGTCACCTTGCAGGAGCAAGAGAGGAGCTTGGAGTGTGAATTTGGGGTGTCCCTGAGGAAACCTATGCCTGCAGAGAGAAGTGCCCTTGTTACCACTGGGCAAAAGCAGCCCTGAATCCCTGCTGGCTCCTGCTGCAGCGTGGTGAGTCAGCAACGTCCCTGCCATTATTTAGAAATAATGAGCGAGGCTCCGAACACGTGCGGCCAAAAACATGAGGCAGCAAGAGTTTCACTCTCAATATGCAATCATGGCCTTGAAGCAATGCTGCAAGAGCCTGAACTGAAGGGCAAGGCTCAGCCCAAGCAAGGATTTCTCTCCTGAACTCCTGGATGCATACCCAGCATGTTGGGAAGGTGTTGGAGTGGGACAGCACTCCACACGTGTGTGCATCCCTGTGCACACGCATCCATGTGTGCTTGTGCATTCCTGGGTGCATCCCTGGGCACATCCTTGTGTCCCTGTGCTTGTGCATCCATGGATCCCAGGGCGCCACCGCCCTGCATAAGGACACTGGGTGTCACAGAGGACAGATAAATTTACCTGGATGCGCATAGTAGACACTCACTAATGGGGTCACATTAAGGACATTCATGAAATCCTAGCTCCCTTTCTTGGAGTCAGTTCTTATTCTTCTAAAGTGGGTCAGGCTTTGTTTGTGTGTTTTTCAGGGTCCCTTCAAGTGTGGCAGAAAAAGCCATTACCTGATGCTGGAGCCCTTCAAAATATTTCTCTTGGGTTACTTAACACACGGGGGGAGGAAATGAGCTTTGTTCAGACTTCGTTTTGGCACCACAGAAAAAGCATCTGGTTAAGATTTTAGCCCATCCTTCACTTGAATTGCAAACAACATTTTGCTATAATTGGCCTAATTACTGAAATGAGACAAAATTTATGTGGGCTTTGCAAGATCAGTCAGGTGTCCTCAAAGAATAATTTTACGTGGTAGAGCAGTGGGTTTCTGGGGCAGCACTGACACTGTGGGAGAGATATCTTGGCAGGTGGAGAAGTCTCACTCCAGCTCCAGTGAGAAACCATTTAATGCCTCTCCTGACCTGGGGAATGGTGCATCCCTGCAGGGCCATGGCAAGAGCAGTGTTTTGCTGAGCCTTTCTCCTCCTGACCTGCGCTTTGAGCATCCCCAGGATGCTGCCATCTCCCACCTGGAGCAGCCTGTCCCCCTCCTCAGCCACACCAGCAGCTCCCACCCAGTTCTGGTGCTGGCACCCATGAGTGGCTTGTCACAGCCACGTGTCCCTGGCCCCGAGGATCCCTGTTTGCCAAAGGCTTAATGTTTAGCTGCTAATAAACAAGGCATATCAGGGAGGTTCTGATGACCAGGGAGCTAAACTTTCCTGGGAAGTTTGCTGACTCTTGTGGCACAAATAAGGCCAGGATGTGGTGACATTTTTGTCTCAGATAAAGTTTTAGAAGTTTAGCAGAGCAGGCTCCAGCTCCTACTCCTTCACTCCTGTGCATTCCTTCAGTTGGTGATCCAATGCTCAGCCGTGTCCCATCCTGCCCAAAAGCTTTCTCTCCATCCTGGCTGCACACTAATTTATCCAAGGAGGAGTTCTTTTATTGGGGTGGGATTGGTTTGGGGGTTTGGGTCTAAGCAGCTGCAGGGGAATCAAAATAAGGTTTTCAAACAATGTCAAGGGGGAAAAGAAAAAACCCTCCTTGTTGCTCTGACTTGAGAAACGAGTGAATTTGTCTTTTCTGCCTTTACCCCATGGGCATTTCGCAGCCAAAAGCCTGATATTTTTTTTCCCCAAAGGAATATGCCCTAAAGCCCAGCTCAGCAGCTGCTGCCCGTCTCATTGACCACGGGGTTCCCATGGCTCAATCCAGCCTGGAGCCAGGTTTTGCCATTTTCTACTCTGTGGATTAGCTGAGCCCATTCTGGCTTCTCTTGTGGGGGCATCCAGCAGAGAAGGAGGCCAAAGAATCACTCAAAGCATTTCAATCCCTACCACCATCCTCTTACCCCAGTGTGGCCCAGCTCATTCCTCATTGATCCAAATGCAAACGAATGTCATTAGAGAGGGACATTTGGTATTCAGATAAAAACTGACCCATCCTCACCCTCACTCCCATGCAGAACCAGCCCAGCTGGCACTGCAGGAAGCTCTTGGGATGCCCCATGCCCTCCATGGCCATGGCAGCTGCTGGAAGGTGGGCACTGCATCTCTCCCTCCCAGGGATTACAGCAGGACCTGGCTGCCGGCCGGCCCGTTCCGGCATCTCTCAGCAACTGCAGAGATAATTGCCATAAGTCTAATTGTTCCTGCTGGATAACGAGTATTTTGCATCATCATCCCCAGCTGCCGAGAGCATCATCTGAGTTGCTATTTCAGGGCTGGAAAGCAGCTCCTCTGAGGCAGGAAAGGCCAAACCAGGCTGGATCTGGGCACCTGGAGCAGAGTCCACACGCTGAGGGTCCCCTGACAGTGCCGGTGTGCCAGGCTGCTTTGTAACTGGGCAGTTCTGCTCAGAGTGTGATGAGCTGTGTGTGTTCTGGTGGTGTCCCTGGTTCTGGGCAATGCCATTGCAGGCAGCAGGGTTTGTCACAGCCTCCCCATGCTGTTCCTTCAGGCAGAGCTGCTCCGTGCTGCCAGGGCACGCGGCCGGCCGGGACCGCAGCAAGTGTCACCCTCTCCCCCACGCAATGGGTTGGATGAAGCAGCCACGTGGCAGGAGCCCCTGACTGGGCATTGATTTCTCCTCCGCCAACAAGCACTCTGCAAGATCTAAGGATGCACCACCTCAGATCAGGGCTGCTCAAGTGCACGAGGCTGGCTTGGCAGCAGGGACGGCATTTGAACAAGGCAGGAGCGTGATGCTTCTGTCCCTGCACCCCATCTGGCACCTGGAATGGCTGCTGGTAATTGCTGCATGCTGCAGGATGTATTGAGCAGCCAGCTGTGGCATTCTCACTCTGCTCATGCTCACAAACATGTGGGTTTGAGGCAGTGTCAGCACAGGCTGTGCATCCCATCCATCCCATCCCACAGCTCCCAGCTCAGCCCTGGGCTCTGCACCTCACTTGCTTTTCCCTTCTTCTCCACAAACCAGCTGCAGATAACTGTCAAGTGCAAACCTTGTTCTCAGAGCAGCACCTCTTAAATTAACCCTCCTACCCTGGTGGCTGGAAGGGGTTTGAGGACATCCACGTGGCATAAAAATATCAGGCAAAAGGGTTTGCTGCCAGGTGGTCACTTGTGCCCCTCGTGTGTGTAATACATAAGCCCCAAGAAATGAGTTTGCAAAAGATGGTGCTGTTTGCCTTGGGAAGGGGTGGTTTGGAGTTTGAGATAAGAGTCCTACGAGCTGGCTGGGAAAGGAGAGAGAGGAAAAAATGCGTCAGGGCAAGAAAGGGGAGAGATAAGTGACGTATCTGGGCTAGGAGCATGAAGCCAATGGCCTTCCTGGCGCCATGGGGCTGCAGGGTGGCCAGATCCAGGCTGTGACAGCCTTGGTTGGAGCTGGCCCTGTGGCAAAGGGTGCTTTTGGCCAGGCTTGGGAGCCCTCTGCCAAACTGCAGAGAGCAGGGAGGAGGCAGCCCCAGCCAGGGACCCACTCTGGCTCCTAAGGGCTATGCGGGGAATGGGTGATGGGGATGATGCCCTCCAAATTCAGGCACCTGCACCCCACTCTCTGCTCCATTCCCTGCCAGTGCTGCCATCCCAGGGCACAGGATGTGGTCTGTACCAGGGCATGGGTTAGATGTTGAGTTTTCACCTTTGGGGAGCCCTGCTTGTCATACCAGCTCTAGCTTTTGAGGCTGGGGTAGGTTTTGTACCAAAACCACCTCTGCTGCTGCCCAGAGGGGGATTTGGATGGCCAAGATCACCCAAAGCAGTGTGTTTGGGAGCCAGCTGGGTGCTCGTGGCCGATTTTGTATGTTGTCTCCTAATTGCAGTTCTTCGTGTTCCTCAATGCAGGAGGACGGGAAGCGCGGGGATCCGGCAGCAGTCGGGAGCTGCTGGCGAGGGGGCGGCTCCTGCTTTAGCAGGATCCCTTCTCCCCCACCGAACCAGCTGCTGGCATTTCTCCTGCCACCGTCTCCGTCCTCCTCCCGTGGTGCCACATCCGCTCCGGCATCCTGGCAGGAAAAGCGGGAGCTGGCAGCAGCTCCCTGTCCTCATCCCGGCACCGCCGCACCCCTGCGAGCACACAAACACTTTTCTGCCAGCTCCCTATTTGCAGCACTGTATATACAGTATAATCCACCCACAGGCTAGCCAGCCTGTACTTGGCTGGGAAGGACAGAACATCCTTGTGATTCAAAAGGTCAAAATGAATGTCAATACATTGTGAGCAAGAATGCCAAATTCGCCTTGGGGACTCAGGCTGCTCGTAGGGACCCGGCTGTCGGGCGTGCTGCTCCCTGACAACAGGCATGGGGTGCCCCAAAAGCCTCTGCTTGCTGCAGGGTCAAGCAGGGCAACTACTCCTGAGAATACAAATTCCATGGTGTGCAAACAGCTTTGTCTGTTCAGCCCACAGGTCCCTGTACCCTCTTTCCATGCCTGGGTAGTGAGGGGGTGAGCAGGTTGTGATGCCCCTTCACAACATCCTCCCTGTCTCCTCCAGTTTCTGGCTCTAAAGCCCCAAACTCTGCCTCCTCCACAGGGCTCTGGTGCAGAATTTTCTTCCCAGAGCTTGGGTGTGGTTGAGGTCCATGGGCACAACACATCTGTTTGCTCTGATATCCGGAAGGCAGCAAATCCCAGTGAGCACCAGAGCGGGAGAAACCACCCCTCCTCCTCCCAGATGGAGTGAAACGGCTGTCATTTCAAGGCAGGCTGGAGTGGAGGAAGCTCAGCTGGAGCGGATGGCTGGGATTGATTTCCCAGTGACAGAGGCACTCGCGTGTCCCTTGAGCTGCCGGCCCTGTGCCTAACGATTTTCCCTGTTAATAATCTCCGCTGAGCAGCAGCAGTGCAGGCACAGGGCACGGGGATGAGTGGGATCATTCAGAGCCTGACGTGGCAATGGCAGGTCCATGCTGTTCTCCCTGACATATGGATCCTTTCCGTTCCTCCTCAACCCATCCCAGCAGGAGCGCTGCCCATAGAGCCCTCAATGCCAGCAGCTCCAGCCCCCATAATGATGGCCCTATTAAATGAAAACAAAGTCTCAGGGCTTGGGGAATTTGGAAGTGAATTAGGAAACCCCTTCACAGTGGCAGAGAAACTCCCAGGAGCTGATGGTATTTTGCAGGAGGGGTTTGAAGGCTTTGGAGCTGCGCTGAGTGCAGGGGTTCCATAGTGTGTCCTCCTGGACACAGCATTCCCACCCACAGAGTTATGGAATGGCCTGGATTGGAAAGGGCGTTAAAAGTCATGCAGTTACAATCCCCTGCCATGGGCAGGGACAGCTTTCACTATCCCAGGTTGCTCCAAGCCCTGTCCAACCCGGCTTTGGACACTTCCAGGGATGGGGCAGCCATAGCTTCTCTGCACAACCTGTGCCAGGGCCTCAGCACCCTCACAGGGAGGGATTTCTTCCCAATATCCCATCTAACCCTGCCCTCTGTCAGTGAGAAGCCATTCCCTCTTGCCCTGTCACTCCTTGCCCTTATGCAAAGTCCCTTTCCCGCTCTCTTGGAGCCTCTTTAGGCCCTGTAAGGGATTCTAAAGTCTCCCTGTCACCTTCTGTTCTCCAGGCTGAACACCCCCAGCTCTCTCTCACCCCCAGCTGTCCCCACAGCAGAGCTGCTCCAGCCCCTGGAGCATCTTTCTGGCCTTCTCTGGACCTGCTCCAGCAGCTCCACATCCTTCTTCCCCTCCCTCTCCTGACGCAGTGCAAGGAGCAGGAACAAGAACATGAACTTGGGCACAAGATTCTCCAAACACAGACTTTTGGGGACACCCCAGCTGTCACCATCCCAGTGCTGCCAGCGAGGAGCCGTGTCCAGGAGGAGCAGTGGGACACTCCTGTCCCTGCTGGAGCCGAGGTCGGGGCAGGCGGCGGGAGCTGGCAGTGCTGCCCAGCCTGGCAGGGCTCTCATGGCCCCGACCTTTCTGCCTTTGAAAACAGGATGGGAACAAGACGCACTTTTGTTTTCACTTTGGGAGCTGGAACGGGACCTTCGGGCTGTTCCTGGGATGTTGCAGCCTCCAGGCTGTGCTGGGGGTGGGGACCAAGCTCTGACACCCCAGGCACCCTCATTGCTCCTTTGCATCCGTCCCATTTTGTCCTTCATCAGCAGATCCCAAAGCTGTCCCTGTCCTCTCCCACAGCCGGGCTGGCTGGGGAAGCTTCCCTGGGAGCACAGGCAGGGATGAGCAGCTCTCAGCCAGCCTTCAGCTGGAAACCCCCCTGGCTCTCACCACGTGCTCGTGTGCTGGGGAGCCCAGGGAGGTCAGGGAGTTTGTGGTGCTGCTCCATGAAAAATGTGACTGTTGCCCTGGGTGGCACAGGGCACTCAACTAGAAAACCAGCACATAAGGATTCCAGGTGCCTGCACCTTATCTCACCTCTAAAACCCCTTGGTGGCCACCAAGGAGCTGCTGGCAGCGACCTGGACTGTGCTGTGGGGACAAGGCTGGGGACAGGAGGGCAGGGAGCAGCTGGGGCTGGCAGTAAGGCCATGCTTATGCTCACAAAATGGAGGAAAATGGGATTGAATCCCACATCCCACCATGAGCAGGTCCTTACTCAGCGACCAGGGGACTCTGAGTCGCAGAAACTAGGGACAATGTGACCCTGCACCAAAATCAGGAAGAGCTCTGGGCAGTCTCTCCCTGCACAGGGCTGGCAGTTGTTCACTGCTCAATATATCAGCCATGAGATGGGCACTCTCAGCATCTTCTGTGTGTATTTTGTTCCTCTGGTGTGGCAAGGCAGATTTCTAGAAGAGAAAGTGAGTCACTGCAACCCCTGATGGCAGGAGGGGATCTGGCACTTTGTTGTCACCCACCACATGCCCTGGGACAACCCCAAGGACAAAAAACTCGGTCTCTCTGCTTCCTGGCCCTGCTCCTTATCAACCTCCCACACCCACAAATGGAGAAATAATCTGCCTGGTTCCTGTGGAAGAGATTGTGAGTGGCCAGTGATGAGAAATCACATGGGTCCTGCCACGTTGGGGCACGTGCAGGTACACAGAGGCTCCTGCAGCATTTCCCAGAAAATCCTTGGATTGTGCCAGTAACTCTCATGAGCCCCTTTTGCTCACCCTCCATGGTTTTCTGCCCATTTTCTGTGCTGAGATCCCATTTAATCTCTTCACTGACAAATTCATCCCATCTTTTGCAGTCTTGGGCTTCCTGTGGCAGTTGTCACAGCAGGAAAATGTTTGTTTGATTTTTTTTTTTTAAAGAAAATCAAAATTCCCACAAAATTGCTGCTGTGGGGACCTCAGGAGTTTACTAGGAAAACTAAACCTGATCTCAACTGCCTGTATCGTGGAAAGCCAGGGTGAGGCTGTTTGTATGTCCAAAATCTCCCCAAATTCTTCTCCTGGCTGAACCCAACCAAGGCTGAGTGAAGAGAGGTCCCCACATGCCGGGAGCTGCTATGGGGCTGGGAACACTGGGGTTTGCAAAGCACAGAGCTGGGAAAGGGACACCCAGGACAGCTCCATGCCTGTCCCCTTTGGCCACAGTCCCTCTGCAGGGCAGGAATACCCAGCATTTCCCTGAACCCCCAAACACTATGTAGTCCTGCCCTGTGTCCCCGTTGCCCTGCTCAGCTCCCTTTCCTTGTGCTGACATGAGGATTCATGCAGAAGCCAGGTCAGGACCAAATTCAGCTGGGAGTGTGTGCCCTGCCAGAGGTTTGTGCCCCGAGTTGTCCCCGCACGGGTGCGGCTGGAGCGGTGCCGCCCCGAGGTGCTGCAGTGCCAGCACCCTCTGCTCCAGGCTCTTGTTTGTGCCTCTGCGTGATCTTGTCCCTGTGAAAAACACGATCCTTGTTTTTGCTGCCTCAGGGCTGAACTGCTGCCCTCCCCAGGGACGGGTCCCTGAGTGCTGGCAGGGATTTACAGCCTGCCATGATTTATGGTGGAGGTGGAGAGGGGCAGAGCTGTCACAGCCAGCACCAAAGGAGCCCTGGCATTGGTCCAGCATGACCTTACCTGGCCGTGCAGGACAAAGCTCTGAGGTCAGAGAAGTGTCCCCTGAGGACAGCGGTGGCATCCACGGGACGGGTGACAGTGTGTATGTGTTCAGTCACCCATTCCTCTCGTGGAAAAAAACAGACATGAGAATTTAAAATGCAAATTTTTGGCTTTAGTTCAGAAGTTTGCTCATCTGCCACATCCAGGAGGGACATGGCAGGAGCTGGCACTGCCACGGGGTACAGCAGGTGACCCAAAGACAAAGCAAGTCATGCGGAGGGGCAGCAGATGTGCTGTTGGACTTGGGGAAGTCGCTCAGCAATGACACAAAGCAGAGGAGCTGTGGAAATACAGAGATCCTGAGTAACTGGGATCTGGGACACCCCTGGCCCCCAGGCACCTCTTCTCCTTACACCACCACCCTCCTCTGCAGGGAGGCAGGGAGGGGAGAGGGCAAAGCCAGCCCCAAATGCCAGCTCCAAATCCCAGCCACTTCTCATTCCTCGACTGCCACTGCTCCCTTCCCATCCAGCTCCTCCTCATCCATGCAGGGCTGCGACCCACACAATTAAATACATTCAGTACAGCATCTTGTCTTCCGCAGAGTGTTGAAATCCAACCCTGGGTTCTCCCAGCCTGTCCCTGCCCTCCTCCTCCCCTCCTGGGTGAGAGGTCTGTGGTTGCCCAGCTCTGTTTACTAACCAGGAATTTTTCCCCTCGAGCTGTTTCTTTATTTTCACTGCAAAGGGATGCAGAACTACCTTGACCGAGAGCAGGTGAAAGCCCAGCACTGATGCCTGCACCAGTTCAGACCAGCAAGGATCTGGGCATTCTCCTGGGTGGTGGGATCAACATGAAGGGACACTGAGAGGTCCCTGAAGAGGGATCAGGTGTGCAGATTTGGGGTCTGCCATGAGCTGGGGGGACACTGAAGTGGTGGAACATGTGGGGTCACACCAAAACCAGCACTGCCTGGGGAATGCTGGGGACCCCTTTCTTCTGGGGACCCCAGGTGGGTTCTGGGGCTGTCAGGATGGAGCTGTCCCCCTTCTAAACCCGGGGCAGCATCACCAGCATCCCTCCTGGGACAATTTGAGACAATGGCTGGCCTTCCAGACAAAGAGCCTTTGGTGTTGAAATGCCTCTTGAGCAGCTCCATACCAGGCTGACAACCAGCCCGTTCTGAGGTCACGCTCTTCCAGCTGGGTTGCCACCAGCCAGTGAGTTATTGCAGGGGGAAAGAGAGGATTCAGCCTTTGTTTATCCTTGCTGCAAAAAGCTGGGTGTCGCTCCCCCAGCCCTGAGCATGGATCTGGGGCTGTGAGCCTCACCCTACTCCCTCCACGGCCCCTGTGCATTCCTCAGTGCCCTGCTCCTTCAAGGTCCCCACTGTGTGAGCTCATGGGAACCCTCTGTGCAGTGCAAGCATCTTCCAACACACTCCCCACCCACCAGAGTTTGGGCAGACCCTGGATCATCCCCATTTTGTGTCCTCCCCAGGCTGGCCTAGCTGCCCAGCCTGGCTGTGCAGAGGAATGGCAAACAGTTCCAGCACACAAGGGCTGTGCCAGCCCTGTCCCAGCCGGGAAATACCCCGTGAGCCCGCAGGGCTGTACTGGCAGGAGCGATACCGATCCCTGTGGCTGATAACAGCCTGCCACGGCGCTCAGCCAGGCTCTCTGGGAGAGGTGAAGCGGTTCGGCCTCCCACAGCCCTAAGGAGAGGAAAGGCAGGTGCAAACAGCTAAAAATTAGTTTGGGGAGAGCCAGGGCCATGCTGTGCCAAGCCCTGCTGCGTTCACAGTGAGTCTCAAAGGCGGTGTTGCGCCCCAGGAGAGCCCCTTTTCGTGCCACATACCCCCCACCAACCCTTTCCAACTCCTGCGCTCATTTTCACCCAAATTACACTGGAGGTAGAAGTCAAAAGGCAATTTCTATGCGCATCAGGAGAATTGCTGATGGAGGATAGAGAGGCGAGACAGCCCCTGCTGAGAAAAACGCTGCAGCGTGAGCCCAGCCCTCCACCAGCCACCGGAGCAGCCGCCCCGAGGCCAAACTTCCTGGGAAATCTGGTTTCCTTGGGCTGGCCACTCATGCCCTGGCTGGGTTTGTTTTGTTCTGGGCTCGAGATACCGGTGGGATGAAAAAAATGCTTTGTAAGTGTTGAATTAAAAGGATGATGCAAAAGCTGCAGGGTGCTTTGGCTGGGAAACGTGAGCGGCTCGCAGTCGGCCCCGACGGGGCTCGGGCTGTTTGGAGAACATGGGGTTTCTGTGATTAGGCTGCTCATATGACTCAATATATAACCACCAGTTACACACTAGATTTAATCTTGGGTCAAAAGTCATGGATAATTCAAACCACGCAGAAAATGTTGATCGCCTGCTTGCCGGGGCTGTTTTTCTCTGCAATTCTTTGTTTGGGCTAAACAACCTCTGCAAAGCAAATGCAGCCTGGCTCAGGGCAAGAGTGGAGCCTGTCCTGGCTGGAGTAATCCCTGTTCTCACTGCAGGAGCTGTCTGCTCTGCCTGTATCCCACATCCAACTTTCGGAATCTCATTTCAAAAATAAGGATGATGCACGCCCTAAACTTCCCATTGGAAGCATCCCATCAGTCCTCAGCCAAGTCATCTCACTGTTTGGGCAGTGAAGGTGCCTTCTTCACCCTCAGAGAGCAAGATTGGGATGCTGCCTGCCATGTTGCTGTAGTAAGTTGGATACCTGGCTCCCTGCATTCTGTATTTTCATTTGGTTCCTCTCAGGGACTGCCCAGTTTCTTGATTTGGGCAGTTTCTTTCCCAACCAAGTCACAAAAAACACTCTGGTATCTGAAAGGTGCCAGTGGGGATGGTTAGGAATGTTCTGCCTGGTTGGGTTTAATGAGCAAAGGATTCCCAAGCAGGGTCTTGGAAACATTGATCAGGTCAAGGATCTGTGCCTGGGGTTGTGAGGGACTGGAACTGGAACAGCCCAAAAAAGCTGTGGCTGCCCCATCCCTGGGAGCGTCCAAGACCAGGTTGGACAGGGCTTGGAGCCACCTGGGATAGTGGAAGGTGCCCCTCCCATGGAAGGGGACTGGAACCCCATGCCCTTCAAGGTCCCTTCCAACCCAGGCCATTCCATGATTCCATGATCTTGAGCTCTGAGGTTTGAGTGTTAGTCAGGGGAGTTTGCTGCTCCGTGCACCCGTGAGCAGATGGTTGTCCTTTCGCTGCTTTCCAGAGGCAGCATTCCTGATTTCTGCTGAGTTGAATCTCTGCTGAAAGCTTCACTGGGCAGAAGGGGAGAAGCCATCCTCCAGCCTTGCAGAACCCTGCCTTGCAGGAAGGTGTTTGCAGGGACTGCAGCAGCGTCCCCTCTGCCGGTGGCAGCAGACGTCACTGCTCGGTTACTGCACAGGGACAAGGGCCTGTCGTGGAGCATGGCTGAGCTCATCCATCACTGCACTCCTCTGCTCCTCAGCCTCCTCTCAGGTCATTAGGAAGGATGAGTGATCCCTCCCTTCCCCTACAGAACCCTTTGCCGTGCAGTGACAGAGAAGGATGCGAAGAGCCCCTGAGAGCACAGAAAAGCTTTTCCCTGTGGGAACACGAAGGAGGCAGGGAAGCAGCATCCAGTCCATTGTGCAATCACGAGGGGCATTGAAACAACCAGGACTGGGCAGGGTGATGCTAAACCCCATCTCTGGGCAGAACCTCCTCCTGCCCTCACCATGGGCACAGCCAGAGGGTTTTACCAACAAACCAGGGATCTGAGCCTGGGGTAGAGCCAGCACAGCCTGAGAGGGCTGATTCCTCTCCCCATACATCTGCACAGGAAAGAGGCAAAGCCCTTGGGGATGGGGAGAGAAAGCACTGGAACAGGCATAAACAGCTTAGTAATAATACTAATGATAGCAGTTAGCACGTCGGCAGCGGTTTGCAGCGCAGAGCTCTGTACAAACATTAATTAGTGCAGGCAGACAATTCAGTGATATGGCTCCCATTTTGCCAACTACCATGGGCAGAGAACCGACCATCTGCTTAAATCCTCTTTAATTTAATCCCAGTGCCTTCATAGGAAAATCCTGAGCCCGTTTCAGCCTCAGATGAAACTGCCCTGGAGGGGAGGGACCCTTCAGACTCTCCTGGATGCCACCAAGGGATGTTTGAAGGGTGTTGGTGGCTGTGGGCTGAGCCTGGAGGTGGAAAACACACGGTGGCTGTTTTCTGTGTCAATAAATACACGTGGAGTAGCCAGAGCACTGCTGGTTTTCCTTCAGACACGTGTTGCTGGAGTCTTTGGGGTTTTCCAGTTGGAGGTGTAGAGTTGGTTTGGGCTATTCTCATCCTTTCCTGCCCTGCCTGTGGTCGTTTTTATGACTTGTTGGGACAGCTGGTTCATTAATAAAAAATGAAGCAGATGGGATTAATGCCCTTTGGGGTGTCTCTCCTGGCTCCAGGGACATGTGTGGCTGAGACTGCAGGCACCAAACACCAGGATAAGCTCAAACTGCTGAAATTGGGGGATCCAGGGCTTTTTTTCTTTAGGGGTTATTGCACAACAAGCGCAGACTGGCAGCAGGGTTTGGCCCAAGATGGGGTCAGCACTTGGGGCTTGGTTGAAGCCCAGCACGAGCCAGACACAGGAACAGCCCCCCAAAAACTCCTGGGGGAAAAGCAGATATTGCAGGAGGGTGAGCAGCTGGAGGCAGAGCTGTGATCACCCCTCAGCACAGCAGGGCAGTGCTGCTGGCGGTGCAGCCATGCCTGGGGCTTTCTGCAGCCCCCCCTTGCTCCACAGATAATTCCTAGGCAGGAAAAGAGGCAGATGGAACAACAGGGGATGGAAAAGGCCAATGCTCCCACAAGGAGATCCCCTTCTCCTTCAGCAGCAGGAAAACATGTTTGCCTACTCTTAAGCTAATATTGAAACCACTGAGCTTTCCCAAACACTGTGTCTGAATTTCCCACTGCACGTGAACTCATCAGCCCCACACATGGCAGAACGTGCTCAGCTGCAGCACAGGCTGCTTTTCCTAGGCTGATTTATCAGGATTAGTCGCTTTTTTTTTTTGTTTCACTAGGTTGATATTTAAAATTCTATAATGGTGGAATTTTCCCTCTTCTCTGGGCAGATGTGTCCTAACACAGAGTTAAGAAGGGTTTGCAAAGAATTTTATTTCTTCTTTAGAAAAAAGAGCTCCTGAATCACTTTGTCCCTGACTGAGCACATCTTATATTTCATCTAAATCCTGCACTGAGCTGAGCTGAACCTGCAGCTACATTGCAATTATGCAGAAGCTGAAATGCTTGGCTAAATCAGGGCTTTCCTCCTCTCACCATCTCCCAGGGCCTTTTCAAATTATCCCCCAGTCCAGCCATGTTTTGAGTCCAGGATGGTGCAAATGGGACAGATAATGCTGATTTCAGCAAGATCCTCCAAGCTTGGGCTCTCTCTCTCAGTTTTGTCTTGTGAATGGCATCCCCAGGCAGCTCCTGCATCCCATCTCCACACCAGGTTGCCTTGTTAAGTGTCTGATTTTAATTTCTCTCAATCAGGAGCTGGGCCCGAGCAATTACGTAGTAACGAGCAATTCATCCAGGGGGAGAGTGTGGATCTGGGTTAATTGGTCTGACAACTGAACCCAAGCCTTTCTGGTTTTGCCCAGTTTTCCTTATTTTTTCTCTCCTCCTGCACAATCTCTGCAAAGCTCTCAGCCTTGTTAATTAAGGAGGTAACTTCACCCCAAGGGCTGTTTTGTTCTCCCCTTCCTCCTTCGAACGCAGGAATAAAAAAAAGCAGCAAGAATGAGCTAGTTTGGGATGAAACAACCACCTCAGAGCAGGACACAGCCGGCTGGAGTCAGGCTGTGTGGAGCTGCTGCTGCTCTGCTGGGCTTTGGGGAAACAATGCTGCGTGGGGAGGGCAGGTGCTGGGCCAGAAACGCTCCTCCAGGCACGTCTGATGTGTTCCACAAGCAGGACAGGGTGGAAAGCAGCAGGGTCCATAGGGCTGGGGGAGTTCTGGGTCATGGCTGGGGCTGCAGTGCTGCAGATTTGGGGGCACAGGCGCAGGAGGGTTTATGGCTTCTTGTGAACATACAGCCCTAAAGGTCTGGGCACTTCTGAAACCCTTTTTGCTACAAAACAATGTCAAAAGCCCTGTCCATGGGAAGCTCTGCCCTATGGCCACATCAGGAGGAGTAGAAATGAAGCTTTGCCCTTTTTTTGTGGTCTCTTTTTATGAATTCCCATGACAAAGCTGGGCTCTGCCCATGCTGGGCAGGGTGGGACACTCAGCTCCCAATTTTCCTGTATCCCTCAGGTGTGGGCAGTCCCAACCCCACTCTACGGGAAGGAGCTAGAACATATTCTGTGCCTCCATTTCCATAATGTGAATGGTTGTGGGTAACCCAGAGATCATTTTTGGAGTGAGGAGATGCCAGTGATGTTGATAGTCAGACATATCCCTGCAGACTGGTTTGTCCTACAGAGAATAAACTGGCCCTAGGGCAGGGAATCAGTCCCAAAACATCCCCTGTGCCCTGAGGGTGGCTGGGGCTGCCCCTGGCACCAGTGCCTGTCCCCAGGAGCCACCCAGGAGCATTTTCCTGGGATAAAAGAGGATGTGTGCAAATGCATGAGCAGGAAGCACAGCTGTGACACTGCTCTGCTGCATCGGAAGAGGAAAATCTGTTCTAAAACAGGCACCCAAGGCATGAGTTTGCTTTTCCAGGGGCTTTGAGAGCCAGAGGGGCTGGGACTGAGAGCAAAGGAGGGGTGGTAACACCTGGAAAGCTCCAGAAATTGTTCCTCAGGGCTCTTGGAGTCCTTACCTGGCATGGCTGGGACTGGGAGGGGAAGGGGCATTGAGCCAGGGGGTTCCCAGCTGGCCAAAAACCTGGTGCAGGTGGGCACAGAAAGGGTGACACAGGCACCAGGGATCCATCCCAGTCCCACCGAGGTGAGAGCTGGGCCTGGCTGCTGCCCACACCTGGATGGAGCCTTCAGCAGTGGCATCACAGAATGGTCTGGGCTGGAACCTCAAACACCATCCAGCTCCAGCCCTGGTGACAGCACTGAGCCCTCCCTGGGTGGCAGCAGTGTGGTGTTCAGGTGCTTTGCAGCACCAGGTCCCTGCTTTTCCCCTCCCTTCTCCTGGGAAGGGCTCAGCCCATGCAGCAGGAGCTGCTCCTCATCCTCACACGTCCCCTGGCACTCACAACAGGCCCCTCTTGCCTCAGTTTTACTGAACAGAAGCCAACTCCCAGCCTCCACAGCTGCTGCCAGTGCATCTCCCAGCACTTTGGGGAGTTTCCTGAGCCCTCTGGTGTTTTGAACCATCCCCAGGAGCTGCTGGGTCACTCACCAGAGGGATGTGAAGGCAGCACAGGTGCTGCCCAGCAGAGGCTCCCACTGGGATGGCACGAAGGAAAAATTCCATGGGCACACAGGGGCTCACAGGCTTGATTAGAGCTCCACAGACCCTCAAATGCTGAACTACAGCCCTTCAATAATTACTGCTCATCTCCCTCCCCTGGATCTCAGGAAAACAGCCCCAGCTCCAGCCCTGGTTACCTGGAGATGCTGAAAGCAGATTGAGGTGCATGGAGTATTGAACCCAGACACAAGTTCACCCCAAATCTGGCAAGTTAGAGTTTAAAACAGTGTGTGTTCAGGGTGAGCGTGTTCTGTGAGAGGAGCAGCACCAGGGCACCTTCTCCATCCCAGGATCATTGCTGGCACCCAGCAGCTGAGGAGGAGAGGGCAGGTGAGGGGCAGGGATGGGCTCAGGGCGGTGTGGGGTGCGCAGGCTCAGCTCCAGTGAGGTCTCTGCCCACGGTGTGGCCTGACAGCAGTGCCCTCCCCTATGACGGGTGTTTACAGAGCTGGACGGGATCCCTGGAGCCCTCGTGTCCACTGCAGGACACCGGGGTTCTACAAGGTCACACCCTTCCCCCAGCTGCATCCAAGAGCTGGGCACCTCCAGGAAAAAGCCATGAGCTGGGAAGCTCCAGGAAAAAGGCACTGGTGGGATGTTGCTGGCAGGTTTGGTGCTTGGTGGCCTCGTGCTGGGTCCCGGTGGTGCCCCGAGTGCAGCGTCAGCTGGATTTTGGCAGCTCTGAGCCCTGGACCCTCTCTGCCCACAGGCCTGGCCCCAGGGAGGCAGGGGGAAGGTGGCATGCTCACGTCTGAATACAACATGTTCCCCAGGCATGTTTGTTAACATAGTCACAAATAAACATTTTGCAAGATTTTTGCCAGGAGGGCGGGCTTAATGTGTGTGGGAGCCTTGAAGGACAGGAGAAAGGCAGTGCAGTCTATCATGTGGGCTCTGCTCTGGCCTCCCCAGCACTGCTGGGGCAAGGGAAGTTGATTTCTCTCCGGGGAGTGCGTTACTCAAGTCCCTGTGCACAAATTGAGAAGCAAATCCCATTAAGCCAACCTGGAGGGAAATAATATCATGGCGCTAGGGGAGAATGGAAGGGCCAGAAAAACCCACCAGGAACCACCACAGTCCCCCTGTCCTCACCACTGTCAGATCTGCCCCCACTCTGCTCCCCAAAACAGGCTCTGGCTTCAGAGTGAGCAAAAGGAAAAGGCAAAGTCATGTTCCAACTCCTTGGGGGATTTCAGCTTTCGGGGCAGGATGAGCAATCCCAGCCCTGGGAGAGCTCTGGGGTCCCAGGGGAAGCAAGGGCAGAGCTGAGCAGGGACAGGAGGGCTGCCCTGGGCTGTCAGGGGCTTTAACCCTTTGATTTTTCCAGGGATATTTTTCTGTATGGACCCTATAGGTGCCTAGTTCATCTTCTAACCCAGAAGCCATTCATGTTTTGCCCATCCCATTCTCTGCCCCATCCAGCTGGAGTGGCTGGGGGGAGGCTCAGCAGCTGGTGGAGGCCACCCCAGAACATTTCCCCATCCCTGGAAGTGTCCAAGGCCAGGCTGGATGGCGCTTGGAGCAGCCTGGGATAGTGGAAGGTGTGCCTGCCCATGGGTTGCAATGAGATGGTTTTTAAGGTCCCTTCCAGCCCAAACCATTCCATGATTCTCTGATTTTCCTGGCTCCTGTAAGTAACCCCGGACCATCACCCGGTGCCGGTGATCGGTGTCTCCAGAGGGAGGGGTGCAGAGGGCACTGGAGCCCGGGCTGGGATAACCGGGAGGGCTGGAAGGAGGGCTGGCACACGGTCTGAGCGCAGGCTGGCAGCTCCACACGCGGTCACACAGTCCCCTCTAGTGGATATTCCCCTTCCATCCACATCCCATCCGCACCATGTCCTGCCCGCGCTTTCTCGGCACCGCCGGGCTCCAAACCTGGTGCCAGCAGCGACCCTGGGGCACCATCC
The DNA here is from genome assembly GCF_028551555.1 of Melozone crissalis. Taxonomy (NCBI): domain Eukaryota; kingdom Metazoa; phylum Chordata; class Aves; order Passeriformes; family Passerellidae; genus Melozone; species Melozone crissalis. Next base: position 13,962,200 of record NW_026535790.1, on the reverse strand, counting down.
CGCTCCTCTCCTCAAACTGGGCACGGCGGCAGAGCAGAGCCCATCCAGCTGCCTCCAGCTGCTCCATCGCTTCCTGCTCTCCTTCCCCTCCTGCGTGCTGGGGTGACTCATCCTCCCTGCAGCCCGGCCCTGCCCTGGCTCTGTCCCACACCCCCCGCCGCCCTTGCGTCAGGGCTGGCCCCGCTGCCCCTGCCTTCCTGCTCCCCCCTCCGCCGGGATCTCACACTGCTCCGAGCTGTTTGGGCAGCGGCCAGCATGAGCACGAGCTAATGAGCACCAGAGCTAATGAGCACCCGAGCTAATGAGCACCCGAGCCAATGAGCACCCACTGGCGGCCGCTTCCAGGATCCAGGGGAGAGCATCCTTGTTCCAACCCTGCCAGGACCTGCAGCCTTGGGCCAGCTAGGGCTGGGGACAAGGGGGATGCACTCAGGTGGGAATCCCCTGAGGGAGGTGAGTGTTTGCACATTTGTGCAGCAGCTCCTGCGCATGGGAATGGTGCAAAGGCTCCCACCGGCACCATGAGCACTGCCCTGTGCCCTGTGTACCATCTTCTCTCTGCCTCTGCCACCTTTGGAAACTGCTTATCACCTGGAATTTATGTGATATCTGCAACCTGAGGCTTTTCAAGGGGAAAAGAACCACGTAGGAGAGTGTGGAAGAACAGACACAGCTGCAGATCAGTTCAGCATGCTCCATCAGGATGCAGCCTCTCCAACTTGCCCCATCCTGTACTGGAAACATGACCCTGTCCCAGTGCCACCATCCAGCAGCCCCAGAGATCTTAAAAACCATCTCATTGCTCTGCAGGGCAGAGCTGATGTCAAACCCTCTGCCCCATCCCTGGGCCAGGGAAGGATGGGGTCTCCTATGGGGCCTCCAGTGCAGGGTGAGGGCAGTGGGGATGCAGGAGGAGCTGTGGCCCAACGCTTGCTGCCAGGAAGCCCCAAAAAGCAGCTGGAAGGGCAGAGAGATGCTCGTTGCTAAACCAGCCCTGGAACAGCTTTATGGCTCCACAGCAGCATCCTGGAGACGTGTTCACCCAGTTCTGTTTGAGCTGGCAGCTGAACCACCTTGTCCCCGTGCTGGCCAGGAGTCCCTTGGTGTCCCAGCTCCAGCAGGACTAGAGATGTGACCCTGCTAACCCCTTGTGCCCCATCCTGGAGCCACACCAGTACAAGGAGCACACAACCAGGTTCTGCCCTGTGATGTTGATTGTCCCAGCCCTGCTGGGATGGTCCCACAGTCCTCCCTCCCTGGCTCAGGTCCCATGTCCAGCTGGGCCATGGCACTGCTCACAGTGTGCAGGTTCTGGTCATGCGCAGGGATTCTCATGGCACAGACCCACAGGGGAGTCCAAGACACCTCACAGGAGTGTGTGGATGTGGAGCAGCCAGCAGTGATGGATAAGGCATAAAATCCCAGGGAGAGGCAGCCCATGGCAGTCCCAGCCCCGGCTCTGTGGCCCAACAGGACACACACTTCACAGCTTTATTTATTAGAAAAGATCTTTAGGAAGATGAGCTCTACCCTGCACTTGGCTTTATTTCTGCCCACAGGCTGCTGGCACTGCCAGGGCAGCAGGGCTGGTTCCAGGTTTTCTGGACAAGGGAACATTCCCAAACCTGGAGGTGAAACCCCCCCATCCCACACAGAGCCACGGCTGGGAAACTGCAAACCCCCAACTCCATTTCCAGGCAGCTGGATGCCAAACAACCCAGTGTTTATTGCAGTGCTCCTCGTTTCCCTCGGGTTTACAGGTGCACATTCAAAACCAAAAGCTCTGTGTATCTCAGCTGGACACAGACAGGCTTGAAGGACGAACGGGCCGATCCATCAGAGATGGAGTCACCTCCAGGTCCTGAGTGTGGGAGCAAACAGAGCAGCCACCAGCTCAGCATCTCTGTGCATGGAGCTGGAGCCTCAGGCACGAGGAACTCCAGCTCTGCTTTCAAGTATATTTGGTGTGGTGTATTTATCTCTGGCATCACATCTCACCACGGGGAAAAGTCCTGCTGGCCCCAGAGAGCCACAGCCCTCGGGTCTGCCCCAGCCTCGGGGGAAGGTGAGAGGTTTGGGCAGCTGCTGGAGAGATGTGCCAGCTCATTTTGGCTCAATAAGCAGGGAGAAGGCTCTGGGGGGCTTGGGCAGCTCATATTTACATGGTACCATCAGAAAAAACCAGCTGGGACTGCATGAGGTCACCCTGGCTGCACAGAGGGGCCAACAGCTGGTGGAGGGCTGGAGGAACCAGGGGGTTCCTGATGTCCAGCAGCTGCCCATGGTGCTCCCACACTGCCCCAGTTCCCAGCCTGCAAACCCCCAGCCAGCTCTTGGCCAGGGGGCTGCACATCTTAAATAAACCCCTCCAAACCAAACCCACCGCCCCGAGAAGCACACAGTGGTTTAAACAATAAAGAAAAATGAAAAAAAAAAAGAGAAAAGATAAAAAGATGCTTGTGGTATGTAAGTCCTACTGCCCTGGGCCAACCATGCTGACTTTGTAAACAGGGCAAGCCCCAAGTCAACAGAGGCCCCCCTATCCCTGGCCCTGCAGCACCCAGGGAAGGCACAGGTTCCAAAGCACCAACTCCAGAACCCCTCCAGCTCCTGGCACAGGAGGGGCCTGGCTGCCACTGCTGAATTACATGATTTGTTGGTTATGTAGCTTCAAGTTCATGTCCTTTCGTTGATTGGGGTCCACAGGAGAGCAGAGGGGCAAAGCAAAGGTGTGAGCATGGGGTGCAGGGTGGCAAATCCCAGCCAAGCCCTGGCCACCACCTCTGCCTGGGGGGTTTGGTGTCCATGGGGGGAATTTCACTGCTGCAGCCAGCAAGTCCTTGGGCCAGGAGGGCAGTGGGGTCCTGGACAGCGTGGGGACACACAGCAGAGGGGGCCAATGGCCTCTGTGGTGTCAGCAGTGACACCCCCAGCTCATCCCTGGGGCTCTGCCTGGGGGGGCCCAGCAGCAGCTGCCACTGGGGACAGGCAGGCTGTGGCTGCCCTGTGGCAGTGCCACAGGCAGGAGGGCATGCCAGGCTCTCCCAGCAGCTGGGATGTCTCTCTGGGGCCAGCAGCAGCAGCTGCAGCAGCAGCAGCAGCTTTCTCCTGCCAGACAGGTCACTGAAGTTCAAGGCTGGACTGCTGCAGGCTCAGAGAAGCAAAAATGAGACAAACAAGGGAGGAAGAGGCTGTGGGCACAGCTATGCCAAAACCATCCCTCTCGGAGCTGCCCCTTGGTCTAAACCCTCTCTTTTTGGGGGCCAAAACTGCACCTTCCCAGCAGGGCTGGCTGCTCCCAGAGCTCAGCAGCCCCTGCACTGTCCCCTGGCAGAGGGGGCTGGTCCAGCTGTGACCCCTTTGCACCAGCCAGGCACTGAACACCTCTCTGCAGGGGCCCAGAGCCAGGGGAGTGGGGCTGGCAGCATCCTCTGTCCCCAGACAGAGCTGGGATCATGGTGGAGCTGCAGAACAAACCACCCTGGGCACCTCTCATGGGCTCCCATGCTGCTTTTGGCCAGGGTAGAGTTAATTCTTTTCACAGCAGCTCATATGGGGCTCTGTTTTCTGTGAAGAAAATTAACTCTACCCTGGCTGAAACCTGCACAGCTCCCCAGCCTTTAACAGCAACATCCCCCCTGCATCTTCCCTTGCAGTATGTGAGAACTACAGACAGCATCCAGGGACGTGCTGTGACAATTCCCAGTGCAGGGAGCCTGGACAGCCCCTGCCTGCTCTCTCTGCCCTTGCAGCCACCCCTCTCCCCAGACCCAGGCACTGCCAGGGGCAGGGATCTCCTGAGGCAGCCCCTTGGGATGAAACCTGGCAAGAACTAAGCAAATCACACACATGATCCCTGACCACGCCGTGGAGGGGAGGATGCAGAGCTGCTCTGTGCCATGTAGTGCCCAAGCAAGGGCAGTGACACCCTGAGGGTGACCTTGTCTATCAGGAGCACAGGGCTGGCCCTGTGGGGTGCAGATGCAGCACAGAGACCCCAGGAGCCAGAGGGCAATGCCCCCCAGGTCCACAGGCACAATCCTGGGCTGGGGTCTGTTTTTCAAGTCCAGGTGACTGTGGCGCTTCAGCTCACCCTCCTCTTCCTCTGTGCAGCAGGGACAGCGTCTGCCTGTCTGTCCTGTGGCTGTGGCCTTCAGCAGGGCTCCACAGGGACACAGGCAGGTGGCTGCAGCCCCAGGTGGCCCTGGGGGCTGGTGTTTAGGTGGCCTGGCCGGGTGGGAGGCGTTTGCTGTCCAGAATGGCCTTCCAGTCATCAGCCCAGGAGTGCAGCCGGCGGCTGGGGGGCTTCAGCTGCAGGTGCTTGTTGTGGCAGGCAGTGAAGAGCACGTGCTCCCAGCTGGGGTTCTGCTCTGCCCCTGCAAGGCAAGGAAGGTCAGTGGTGCACAATTCCATGAGAGACTAAAGTTGATTTTACTGCAACATGAGACACTGAACTTGATTTTACTCCAACATGAGACACTGAAGTTGATTTTACTCCAACACGAAAACCCCAAAGTCACAAAACCCGAAGAGCACAGAAAGACCAACACCCATCCCTGGCTGCCTCCAGTCACCCTTACCCTTGGCTTCACCCTCACTCCTTACCTGTTATATCAGGTCTGTCGTCTATAAGCAGATCAGCAGAAACCACTGTCTTATCTCGTGTCAAAACAATCTGCTCAAGAAATTCAGGGCCAAAGTGCTTCTCCACCCAGGCATACTGGAAGGCAAGAGATGGCTGGTGAGCTCAGGGAGGGCTGATGGATGGGGCAGGGGGTGCTTGGTGGAGTGGAAGCAGCCCTGGCCCCCACACAGGGAGGATTTCTCTCTTAATTAAGTTCATTTGTGGGATTTGGATGCTGCTGGAGTAAAAGTTCTTTGAAAGCCAAGCAGCTTTTGATGTCATGATGAAAGACTAGAGACCAAGAGCCTCAGTGCATGCAAATGGATGGAACAGGTAAATTTTACAGCCAGAGGCATGCAGGGGTCAGACACCTTTCACTGGGCAGTGTGGATGGGAGGGGAGCTGGGATTTGGGCTTGCTCACCTTCTCAAAAGGGCAGTACCGGTATTTCTTGATTGGGCTGGTGCAGATGAACACATCAGTGCTGCCATGAGGAGAGAAACAGGGCCAGAGTGTCATTCTGGGCCAGAGCAGGCCTAGAGCAGCCCAAAGCCAACCCCCACCACACACAGATCAAACAGATTTAACATATTAATCCCTCATCTCACAGAATCCCACAGCACAATCATATCCCCCTTTTTACAGCCCTTGCTGGAGCAGAGAGCTGAAGGGAAGAGGCTGCACATGGCTGATGTTGTATGTGACTGCTCCAGGAGTCAAATCCCTCTCTCCCCTCCCTTCCCTGATGGCTGGGAGATATTTATTTTTAATGCTGTTGTTGTATCAGCACTTCTGCCAAGAGGTAGAAGTGAAGACACAGCTGCTCCTCCGTCCATCCCCACAGACAGGTTCATACTCACTCTGCCAAATTTGCCATTTGCTTCACAGCTTCCACAGCCCCAGGGAGAGGGTCCAGCTCGATGAAGAAGTTCTTGGATTCCCAGATGCTGATGGCTTTCTCCTGGGAGGGGAAAGCAAGCAGTTACTGCACTTCTTGCAATTTTTCCTGCATGTGCATCCCTCTCACCCTTTGCTAGGACAGAGGATTGGACAGGGAGCACCAGCTCCAGTCTCTCCTGCTCACCCCCCTGCCTCTGTGGGTGCCTCTGCTCCCCACCCACCCCACACAATTCAGATTGGAGATGGAACAAAAAACCAGGGTTGGTTTTGCCTCTGCAGCCCCACACACAGAGGGAGCTGCACCTTCCTGTAAGGCCAAACACCAGAGATTATCCAGATCCAAACCAAACCCATCCAAGGGACAGATCCACGTGGATCCAGCTGACATGGCCTGGTGGCCCTGCTCTACCATGGTGCTGTTCAGGTACTGTTCAGGTTCTGTCTGGCCTATTTGTCTCCATGAGAGCACCTAAAATAGCAGCCAGGCTGCTCTCCCAGGAGCAGGAACGTTACAGGAGGAACCACAGGATGGCTGCAGATGCTCCTCCTCAGGGAAGCCTGGACAAGGTCTAGCAGGCAAATAGAGCATCTCCAGGCAGGGATTTGAAACACAACATCCAGGACAGCAGCCTGGTATGGCACAGGGAGAACAGAGAGACCACAGGGAGCAAAACCTTGGGGTGAGGGCAGAGTCCAGGGGCTGCCTGCCATGGGTCCAGCACAGCTCTCAGGAACAGCAGCCCCTGCACTGCTCAAACAGGTTAACAGCTTGCCAGGTGCCAAGGAAAGCAATTATTTTGCACAAACACTGTATTCTTGCAGAGGAGAGCTGGGAAGAAGCAGAAGCAACCCAGCCCCAGTGCTGAGGTGCAGCTGAGGAGCTGCAGATGCAGAAATGCCTCCAGGCTCCATGGCAAGAACAGCCAGCCTGAAAGTTTGCCATGGGCCCATGCAAACATTCAAACTCCAGTTGCTCTGCCTCAGACTGAGCAGTAATGGGATTTTATTTTTAGGGTATTGTCTGTAGTTGCACAAGAGACCCCTGAGAAACACAGCCTCGTGCAGCAGAGCACTTCAAACTGCACTGAAGGGTTTTCCTACAGCAGCACTTCCACTGCTATCCCGCTTCCAATTATGTCAAAAAGAATTTTGCAACCAAGCTTGAGGAGGGGAGAACGCAGCTCAGCTTGAGGAAAAGACCCACTCCACTCCCAGAGCCAGAAAAACTCCCTGTGGCACTGTGACCAGCAGATGGGAAAATCCCCCAGGCTGGGAATCCCACCACGGGCCAGGACAGATCCTCAGACCCATAAGGAATCTCCCTGCCTGTCCAGGGCTCTCCAGGTCTGTGTGCTTGCGGCATTGCTGAACTCCCTCCCTCTCAGCTCCTTGAACTCTTTGGCTCCTATTTTCTGGTCCCTGGAATGAGAGAGACTGGAATGGCCCACGTGTCTGTAGCAGCTCCCACTCACTTCAGCCCTGCCCTGAAACCACGGGGAAAACCAGGACTGCCCTGAGGTCAGACACTGCAAGTTGTGCTACTCGTTCAGCCCAAGGTTTTGGTGGTTTTACATGATCACAGCAGACACAAGATGAGCTCACTTCATTTAACACATCCAAAGTAGTTAGGATCAAGGAAGGAAAAAATTGTTATCATGTGTTACCCCTGCCAAACAGGGGTTTGAGCAGCTGCTTTACTGCACAAATGATGTCCTGCACTTCACTCTCACCACTCCCAGCCAGGAAGGACACTTTATTCCTTCAGCTCATCAAGTTGTTTAGGACTTTGCCCATGGACCTTATTCCCACGCCTTTCCTGTAACCATCATACTCCTAACAACAGGAACACTTTTATTTACAATAACACATTTCAGCCACTGCAACTGTAACCCACGGATGAGACCACAGACATCCACTGGGATGGGAAATTTGTAGAGGCAGAAACCAACTCTCTACCATCAGTCAGCCTGTTGCTGAATGCTAAATTACAACATTGAGAGAGCTTCTGCTTTTAAGCTTTAATTATTAAACTGAATATAATAATTCCTGGCATGGGAGGGCTTAGGTTGTTTTAACTTCAAGTAAGCCCTCAAATGAAGCATCAATTGCTTGGTTTGTTCTGAACTGCTCTGCTGCATCCCAACCCTCACATTGCTCTTGGGGAGCTAAATAATCCATTTAGGAATGTACCAATCCAAATCAGAGCTAGAAAATCCCAGCTATATAATCTGGGGTATTTCAAGACAGATGTTCTGAAATACCCCCTTTTCTTGCATCTGTCTCCATCCAGGCATGCAGAGAAAAAGCCCACTAGACCATCATAGTCTGGTCTAGTTGGAAGTTGGAATTAGATGCTCTTTAAGGTCCTTATCAACCCAACCCATTCTAGGATTCTAAGAAAGACATAGACATGCACAAAACCCCCTAGATTTCTGGGGAAAACCCACTGCTGGAAGCCCTCCTGTGTTCCTGTGGGAGCTCTTTGGTGGCCCCCACAAGGAACAGCACTGTCCCCATGATCTGGGGCTCAGAGGGTCCCTGAGGGGGACAAACCCATGAAGGGAAAGCACAACTCACGCTCAGCTCGGGTCCCAGGCGCCCGTACTGCTCCGACACCCAGAAGCCCCTCCGGTCCTCCAGGGCAATGTAGGGCTTGTCGGGGTACCTGGCCCTGAATTTCTTCAGGAAGCCTCCCTCGAAGTCGGCCAGCACCCCGTCCATGTCCACCAGCACCCGCAGGGCCCGGCGGGACCCGGCTGAGGGGCCCAGCCCCCGGCCCAGCCCGGCCAGGGCGCCACAGCCCCGCCGGGGCCGCAGGTGCAGGAAACAGCTCAGCAAAATCATCCTGGAGAGGGGTTTGGGATGGGGGATCTGGGGGGTTTGGGGCAGGGGGCTCAGAGGAAGGAATGGGAGGCTCAGGGAAGCAGGGTCAGGGCAGGGGATGGGGGTTTGGGGCCGGGAATGGGGGCTCAAGGAAAGGGATGGGAGACTTGAACAAGGGGATGGGGGCTCAGAATAGGGGGTTCAGGTAAGGGGGATTGGAGCAGGGGAAGGGGGCTCGAGGAAGGGGAAAGGGTCTTGAGAAAGGGACTGGGGAGCTTGAGGAAGGGGTTGGAGCTTGGAGCAGGGGAAGGGGACTTGAGGAAGGGGAAGGGGGGTTGGAACAGGGGATGGAGCTTGGAGCAAGGGAAGGGGGCTCGAGAAAGGGCAAAGGGGCTTGAGGAAGGGACTGGGGAGTTTGAGGAAGGGGATGGAGCTTGGAGCAGAGGAAGGGGGCTCCAGAAAGGGCAAAGGAGCTTGAGAAAGAGACTGGGGAGATTGAGGAAGGGGATGGAGCTTGGAGCAGAGGAAGGGGGCTCCAGAAAGGGCAAAGGAGCTTGAGAAAGAGACTGGGGAGATTGAGGAAGGGGATGGAGCTTGGAGCAGGCGACGGAGCCCCCAGGAAGCAGATGGGGGGCTCGGGGCAGGAGATAGGGGGCTCCGAGCAGGGCTGGGGGTGCTCTCCAAGCAAAGCGGGTGCCTCTATTTCAAGCACGCCCCGAGGCAGCGGGCAGCCCTGCCGATCGCATCCCTTTGCAGCAGGAGGAAGGAGCGGCCGGGGGGTGCAATGGGGAGCGGAGGGGGGGATGCAGGGACCCGTCCTGGCCCCCGGCGCGTCCTCCCCATCGCCGCCCGGCAGCGAGCGCGGAGCGGCGGCGGGAGGGCAGCGGGGACGGCGGAGCTCGCCCCGACCCGGCAGTGCAAAGCCCAGTTCCTCTTCCCGGTGCCTGCCGAGCCCGGAGCGCCGGCACCGCCTTAAAGCGGCACAAGCGCCCTGCGACAGCGCGGCGGCTCCGCGCCCGCCCGCCTTAAGGCTGCCCCGGCACCGCTGCCCGTGCCCTGCCTGCCTCAGTTTCCCTCGCTGTCAGCCTCTGAGATACCCACTCCCTCCCCATGCCCGTGTCTGCCTGCAGAGGTGGTGGGTACATCTGGGGACACACGTGAAATGGTGATTTTTTGCATAAAACGGACTCGTTTCTGACAGTTCTGTGACAGGCGTGTGACAGGAAACCTTAAAAGCCAATCCCCGGAGCCCAAAGGAGCACGCACTGCACCAACAAGGGCTCGGTGTTCTGAGCAGACACCAAAGATCTGTTCAAAAAACATATGTTTAAAACTTATGGAGAAGAGGGAGTTCTCCAAGTACTGACAGGATGAGGCAAACACTGAGCTGGGAAATAAAAGTTTCTGCTCGACAGCAATAATAAGGTTCCAAAATATTTAATTTTTCAAGTCCACAATGTTTTCAGGTGGAATGTATTGTCCTTGATCCATAGAGAGGGTAAATTTGCTGTTGGGATGGGGTGACCTGGGGAAGGTCACGGAGGGAAGGAAGGAAGGAAGGAAGGAAGGAAGGAAGAACTGGCTGGACACAATGTTGATCTCAGCTGAGCCTGGGAGGGGAATGTGTCAAGTTCAGGTCTGTGTTTTGCTTTCACTTGCACCGCAGGCGTTTTTCTTCCTGCGAGGAATGGGATTTCAACACAGCTGGGTGTTCCTGACTAAGCAGGGAGGGAATGCATGCAAATTTATGGCTCCCCAGGGCAGTGGTCAGGGCACGGAGCCTGACAGAGCTCAAGGAGCATTCGGAGAACGCTCTCAGGCACAGGGTGGGATTTCGGGCTTGTCCTGTGCAGGGTCAGGAGTGCAACTGGATGTTCCCTGTGGGTCCCTTCCAGTTCTGGATACTTTACAGTTCTGTGATCTCCACTCAGGCTTCCATCATTTTCATGGATACTGAACCACCGACACATTGCTTGCCTGCTGCAGCTCCACGGGGATGGAGAATACAGAACACGTATTAACCGGAGGGATTCCAATCCCATTCCACGCAATGAGGCCGCGCCAGAGGGGACAAAAGGGATTAAACCTCTGCTGGGGCAGCGCAGCCATTCGGGCAGCGGGAGGGAGCGGCCACCCGTACCGGGGCGGGCCCGGTGTCACGGACGGCCCGGTGTCACGGGGCTCCCCTATCCAGGGCCCTCATGTCGCGAGGCCCCGATGTCGCGGCTGTTGCCGCTGTCGCGCGAGGCCTCGTGTCGCGGAGTGCTGACGCGCCGTGACGTCACCACCGCCCCCCCCTCCGGCGCTGCTGAGTCACGGCCCCTCCCGCGCGACTGACGCGGGCCCGGCGGTTGCCATAGCGACCGCGCTTCTCGCGAGAGGCGGCGGAAGCGGCGCGCGGGCTGCGGGCGTCGCGCGGCCCCCGCGGCGGCCGCTGATTGGCGGGCGGCGGGCGGCGGCTCCCGGCGCGCGCCGCTCCCCCCGCCCCGCCCCTCCGGCGCGCGCGGCCGCGGCGCGAGCCGCCAAGATGGCGTCGGCCCTGGAGCAGTTCGTCAACAGCGTCCGGCAGCTCTCGGCCCAGGGTGAGGGGGACGGGGCCCGCCGGGGCCACCGGGAGGACGGGGCGGGCCCGCGGGGCCGAGGGAGGACGGCGGAGACCGAAGGAGCTCGTCAAACCGCGCGGGTGGCGGGGCGGCGCGCCGGGGCCTGGCCGCTCGCACGGCGCTCCCTCAGGCGCGGGGCCGGGGCGCTGCACCCCCGGCGCGGCGGGGCCCGGGCCGGGGTCAGATCGGGACAGCCCCGAAGGGATCCCGGCGGTGTGACAGGGCACGAGGAGCCGGCGGGGCTCTCACGGAGCTCTCCGTGGGTCTCCCAGGGGTGGTTTCGGTAGCGGAGCATGCACGGGTGATCCTGCCAAAATCCGAGCCTTTAAAACAGGGGGAGGAGCGAGCATCGCTAGGGCTTTAAATGGGACTGTGCGGCCCAGCCTGTCACCTCCCCAAGGAACGGGCACGTTGTGATGAGTGTGGTTTAAAATAAATTTCCGAATTGTCCAAGTGTCTGCGCTCGACATTTGCAAAGCAGAGCGTGGCCAGAGAGTCCCGCCCCAGCACGGAACTGTGACAGATGTGAGACTGTACCCACGTGTCCACAAAGGGTTTTAATAATCACGGTTGGAATTCCTCCGTTTCCCTGCCAAACTCCTGATTTTACTGTGTGTGGGCGCAGTGTTTCCTGGTTCTTGAACTTTCCCTCTGTGTTGATGCTCTGTGAAATGTGTTCTGACTGGTCTCTGCCTGGGATGTTTCCTCCCAGAAACTGATCAAAAACTGATATTTCCCACCTTGGCCCCAGGTTTTATCTCTTGCAGTTCTTGTGTTGAGCTCCGCCTTTCTCTTACTCTGGTTTCACTTAATAAATACAAAGTATTTCTACTTTAGAGACAATTTATACCTGCAGGGCGTGGGTACAAACCAGATGGATGATGGACCTTTGTTCTGTAGTTGAGCTGGAGAAGTTTCTGTCACAGAGTTTTGGGGATGCAGAAGGCTCAGGGGGAGACTGCTGGGCTTTGTGGAAGTTCTCCCATTAGGGATGAGCCAGGGAGATGCTCTCTGTGGGAAAGTCCCCAGCACAGTCAGGACATGGACTTGTTGGAGCAAGTCCAGATGAGGCCACCAAGATCGTTGGAGCTTTGAGGAGAGGCTGTGAGAATCTGGAGTGTTCAGCCTGGAAAAAAGAGAAGGCTCTGGGATGGCCTAATTGTGACCTTCCAGGATCTGGAGGGAGCTGCAGGAAAGATGAGGAGAGAGTGTTTGTAATGGCCTGGAGGGACAGGAAAGGGGGAATGGCTTCATAGTAACAAGGGAATAGGGTTGGATTGGATATTAGGAAAGAATCCTTCCCTGGGAGGGTGGGGAGGCCCTGGCACAGATTCCCAGAGAAGCTCTGACTACTCCTGGAAGTGTCCAGGGCCAGGTTGGACAGGGCTTGGAGCCACCTGGGGGAGTGAAAGGTGTCCCTGTCCATGAAGGAGGATGGAATGAGAAGATCTTTGAAGTTCCTTCCAGCCCAAACCATTCTGGGATTCTGTGAGAGTAAATCCAGAGGCAGCAGCTGGATGAGAGCACTCAGGAGCAGTGTGTGTGCTTTCTGGCTGTCATTTGGCCACCTGGGAGGTGACAGGAAGGGACATTTAGTTGGGCCTGGTGCTGGAATTTCTGCTTGGACTGTAAATTGTTCAGTGTATGTGTTGGTAGAGGGAGAGATCACAGAATCCCAGAATGGTTGGATTGAACTTGGAAGGAACTTCAAAGATCATCTTAAAGGCCATTTCTTTCCAGCCCTTGCCATGGACAGGGGCACCCTCCACTGGACCAGTTTGCTCAGAGTCTGTTTGGGGTTTGTTTTGTTTTGTTTTGTTTTTTAGAAGGGGTGGATTTCTGGAACAGGGAGGACACCAGAATTGGGGGTTTGCAGTGCCTGAGCACTGTGACCAAAGCACAGAGAGATTTACAAACCCCATTCCTTCCCATGCTTTTGCCTTTTTAAAATTCCATAGGGAGGAGAATGGTTTAGGAGGCATTTCTGGGATCTGGTCCCCCATTTGGAATTTTTGATCCCTCTGGCACTCCAAAACCAACATTTCATTGCTAGAATTTCCCTGTTTTTACTCTCTCAAAGGAAAAGGCTAGAGAGCTGAGGGTAGTGTAAATGTCTCTGAATGGAGGCACTATTCCTCATTTTATGGAGACTTTTGTTAAGGGTGAGAGAACCTCTGTTTTTTCTCTCTAATCTGCAAGGATTGAACATTGAAACAATGCTGTGCTTGAAACAATACTCTGCTTCAGAAGGACATAGCTTTGATTCATTCACTTAATTGGCAGGGAGGAAGAGTTTGAAAGCAGTTCATGGGAATGGATCTGCTTGCTTTATAAAGGTTTTGGGGCTTGCCATACCTTCCTCATTTAAAGTAGTCACTTTTCATATAGAATAACATTGTAGTTTTAATTGTACAAAGTAAATCTAAGGAGAGGTTTTTAAATACTTTTGTTGTAAGTACTTAATTGTAACTTTAATGTCTACTTCAAAAAAATGCTTATGAGCAGACCTGAAAGTTGGGTAGTGCTTGAGGACCAGCAAGGAACAAGCTCTGGTATTTGTTTTATATTAAAAAAATGTGGTGAGTAGAAAATTAATGTCTGGCTTATTAAAGAAAATTAAAACTTGGGGTGATATTATTATTTCCTGCTGTTACATGAGGAAGCAGATTATAAAGAGATGTGGGAATGGGTAAATGTTCTCTAATTAGGCTTTGACAACAATGCTTTTTATTTTTCAGGGCAAATGACCCAGCTTTGTGAACTGATCAATAAAAGTGGAGAGCTGCTAGCAAAAAATCTTTCCCATCTGGATACAGTGCTCGGTGCCCTGGATGTACAGGAACACTCCCTAGGTGTTCTTGCTGTCTTGTAAGTGTTGCTTGCTTTGGATTAAATACCAAAACCTCAGACAATGAGCTGAACTGTCAGACAAGCAAAGCTTTTTGTCCTGGCACTGCACAAGTTCCTGGAGAAGCTGTGGCTGCCCCATCCCTGGGAGTGCCCAAGGCCAGCTTGGACAGGGCTTGGAGCACCCTGGGATTGGGTCCCTGCCCATGGCCTGGATTGGAACTGGATGGGCTTTGAGGTCCCTTCCGACCCAAACCATTCTGGGATTCCATGATTGGTGTTTTTCCATATGTGTTCAGAAAAAAAATATAGAATGAGCTTTTCAAATTTTATTTCAGGGTATATTTTCACTGAACTGTAAGCATGGAGTGAGACATTTTATTCCAGTAAAAACCAAGCTTTTATCATGGGTCTTGGTTGTTTGTCTTTAGACAGCACTGAAGTTCTTGCTGCTGTCTGGAGTTTAAGATAAAATTGAGTTGCCTTGGGGGTGCTGAACTAAGGTAAAGATATTCAGTCTTGAAGTTCAAACTGGCTGTATCTGACTTTAGTGAACTATCTGCAGCTTTCACTGCTATTGTACAATTCTCTTTTAAGGGAAAGATCAGAATTCTAGCACTTGTTCTGCTACTCTTTCAAAACAAAATACTGATAATACTGAAAATGATCTTTGCCATTTGCACTACATTGAGAATTATGTTGTGCATGAAAAGGTGTTTTCAGACGTTGTGCAGCTACTGGGGAAGTCCTATACCATGTCTCATAAGCACTTTGGATTTGTTTACAAGCACCTACATGCAGAGACTTAGCAATGAAAGTGAATCTTTTTATGAACCTCCAAGCAATAAACCTTTTGTTTCTTTGTTTCAGGTTTGTGAAGTTTTCTATGCCCAGCATCCCTGACTTCGAAACGTTATTCTCACAGGTGCAGCTTTTTATCAGCACTTGCAATGGAGAACACATTAGATATGCAACAGACACTTGTAAGTTAAACCTAATTTCAGACTTGATATGTTTTTGGATAGTTTGGTAATACTGATTTTTCACTGAGGTGTTTTTTTCTTGTTTGTTTTTTACTGTGTTTAGTTGCTGGCCTGTGCCACCAGTTAACAAATGCCCTTGTGGAGAGAAAACAGGTGAGCAAGTATCATCTAGTACAAATAAGTTACTCCTTACCCAAGGCTTCAAGGGGGTGTTACCAGCCTCTTACTCTGTAAAGATTTGCCATTAACTTCACATCAAGTGTTTCTGTGCAGCTCTTTAGTTATTAAGTTTACTGAAAAGTAATGAACCAAACTCAAAATTCTAAGATTTCTCTGAGGGAAACCTAAGGAAGATAATTTTTGGAGGAGAAAAGTCACCTAAAACCATGTTCTCCCACACAAAATAGGAGATCTGTAGTACCAAGAATGTTCTTCAGACAATGCATGGGTAGAGAGCTGCAAGGGTTATTGGCACTGGTGAGTCAGGGATTTTAGCTTCAGTGTTATTCTCACTGGGGTTACATAATGTTCTTAATGAAATACCTTAAAATATGCAGGAAACTTGATTAAGAAATACTTGACCAGTGGTTTTGTTGCTAAAATCCTGACTTTTCCAGGCCACTTTGGTGAAGTCTGTGCTGAGACAGACCAGATCTGATCTCTACTTCTGAGTGAAGTATTTAGTATTTGTGGGGAGTTTGGATGGAGTCAAGGAAGGTTTTATATTGATACAGATTACTGGTGAAATTGGCTTTGTGGAGCAGAATTGAGGACTTGATCAGGAGAAATTGTATTGCCAAGATTAATTTTATCTTCCAAGAGACAGCAATATCCTACAAAAAGGGAACCTCAAGTTAACTATTACTTAATGGAACCTGTCAATTAGTGTTATTTTTCATTTGTAAGTGTCAACATAAGATCCAATGTGCTGCCATCTATGAGAAATTATCTGAAAGAGATGTAATTTCTGACAGCCCCTGCGAGGAATTAGCATTCTCAGACAAGCCATAGACAAGATGCAGATGAACACAAACCAGCTGACCTCAATACACGCAGATCTCTGCCAGGTAAGGGCATCAGAATGGCTTTTTGTGAGAATAAAAGCTTATAAAATGCCTATAAAACTTCAAGGAAATGCATGTTCACATATTGCAGTGTAAGAATGGATTTTTGTTTGGTTTGGTTTTTTCCAGTATTGAATAATATGATATACTGAAACAAAATCCAAGTCTGATATACAGATTAATTAATAATTTTAAATGTTCAGTGCATGTCCTCAGATCTTTGATTTTGCTGATGACTTCAGAAAGTCCTTTGGCATCCCTTCTCTGTGGGCTGAAAGTCACACTGAACTTATCTTGGGTGGTATCAGTGTAATATCCAGCTACTGTCTGCTCAAGTCTGACAAAATACATGTTTATGTTTGTCTGGTGTCTTTGGCCTGGATTTGTATTTCTGTCTCATTCTTGGCTCCTGGGATTTGGGGCTGGACAGGAATATTCAGAGTAGTATTTAGTGCTGCCAGCACAGTAGTCTGGCAGTTCTGGAGCTTCAAACAGCTTTGTCTGAGTTATAATTTCTTTAGGGGGTCAGATAATTTCATAACAGTTCATAATCTGTGTTAAAGATTTTCAACTTGTGTTACTCCACTACTGACATGCTCAGTTTTTTAACTCATGGAAGAGTGATATTTATGCAGTAGTACTAATTAATTTATTTTAAATTCCTTCTCATGGAAACTTGAATGGAAATGGCTAATTGATGAAAACTTGATTTATTTTCTTGTAGCTCTGTTTGTTAGCAAAATGCTTTAAACCTGCCCTCCCGTATCTAGATGTGGACATGATGGATATTTGTAAAGAGAATGGGGCATATGATGCGAAGCACTTTTTATGTTACTACTACTATGGTGGGATGATATACACTGGGCTAAAGAACTTTGAAAGAGCACTCTACTTTTATGAACAGGTAACTTGAAACCATAAATCTGAAATGTGATGTCTGGAAAGGCAAAAGTAGATGGGTAACAGTGCTGAGAAAACACAGCACCTTGGAACTGGCACAAGCAGACTGTCCTTGGAGGTGTTTTCCTTTAAGAAAGTCTCTCACAGCCTTATTGCACCATAAAGCTGTGCAGCTCAAAGAGTGATGTTAAATTTACCTCACTAGATATATTTTTCAACTGCCTGCTTGAAAGTGCAGCACAGAAACAGGTCATGGGCTGACACACAGTTGTGTGTCCTTAAAAAATAGTCCAGTGGTTTTGGTAAGGCCTTTGCCACTCTTATGAGAGGAGTTATACTTCTTCAATGCTGTTATAATATTTGCTGGCTTTGCTTTATCTGGGAAGGAAACAAAGATAGTAAAATTGGGAAAATCTTGGCTATGAGAGAAATGCTGTGAAATGTGCAAAACTAATTGGTGCAGTATTTAATGAGGGTCAGTTCTTGAGTAGTTCCAGTATCATAGTGAACTAAAATCCCTTTTCCCTATTCTGCAGACTTCTGATAATGTAACAGCATTATAAAACCTCTTGGAGGGCCTGTGTAAATCCAGGTTCAGAAGTAGCTACAGGTGATTTCTGGTACAAATATATCTTTAGATATATTCCAAGGAAGGAAGTTTTGATTCTGTCTGAGCAGGTCTATTTTAAGACAGGCACCACTGGAATGTGATATGTTTTGAATAGCTTGTATAAAATTTCCTTTCTTTTGCATATGTCTGGATAATTAATTTTGACAGAAGTTAGTTAAGCTTCAGTGCTCAAAGGAGAATTTCATATGTCACTGTATCTTTTACATGCAGCTTCAAATTGAGTTTTTTGTTCATGCAGTAACTACCAGGATCTACCAGTAAGCAGACTAAATTTCTGTTCCATTTCTTTCTCTCTTGCTTAGGCAATAACTACTCCAGCCATGGCAGTCAGTCATATTATGTTGGAATCATATAAAAAGTATATCCTAGTTTCTTTGATACTACTTGGTAAAGTTCAGCAGTTACCAAAATACACTTCTCAGATAGTTGGTAGATTCATTAAGGTAAGTATTGCAAATTCATCTAAATAATAGATCAACAAATCTGAATTTGTAAATGTGTAACAGTGGAAGGTGTCCCTGTCCATAGCAGAGGTTTGGAGTGAGATGAACTTGAAGGTTCCTTCCAACCCAAACCATTCTATGATTGTATGTCAGTGATACATGTTTTTAAAATCTGGGAAAACTTCAGTGTTGAATAGTACTAATCAATATTCCTTTCACTGATACTGAACATTCCTTTATAGCTTTCTATGTTAGAATTTAAAAATACTCAGATTTCAATTGGCTTTCAAGATGCAGTGTCACTATAAAAAGATTTGACCTGTAACTTCATCTGATTGAAGCACAAAATGCTAAACAGTTTACTCCCAAACCAACTTTTTAAAGAATAAAAGCTTCTGAAAAAACTGTGAGTTTGGAGTCTGTTAGCATTCAGATTAGGGGGTGTAGAGTGGGAGACAAAACTGCTGCTGAGAGAGTTCTGATCCTAAGTAACACACTTCTAAACATTTTATTGATTTGTGACCAAGATTCTAGAGAGTTCCAAAATTCTTCTAGCTTCAGAGACTAATAAAAAACTGAAAGCATTTTAAGGTAGTTTAGGTGAACTGGTGTCACCCTCTGAGTCTCTGCTGTCGATGCTGTGACCCAGTGTGGTCAGGGATGGATGTCTTAGAGGGCAGAACTGGCAATACTTACCTCAAACCCAGCTGGTCAATTGAGAGAGTTTTTTCACACTGCTGTAAGTAAAACTGTCACACAGAGGTCCTGGAATGATGCTTATTAAATGTTACACTGCAGTAAAACAGATTTTAGTGTATAGGGTCTGTCATTGCCATAAAGCCATGTATGGGCATCCTGGCTTTTTTATGAGAAATGCCCCAGCTACTTCAATTTACTTCAATGCCTGCATGGCTTCTAATGTTGGAGCACTGAATAGGTTTTGTGAGGCTGAGTGAACACTGTGTTCTTCAAGAAGGGTTCTCATTTTTCTAATTGCAGCCTCTTAGCAATGCTTACCATGAATTAGCACAAGTTTATTCAACCAATAAACCCTCGGAGCTTCGAAATCTGGTGAACAAACACAGTGAAACTTTCACAAGAGATAACAATATGGGGCTGGTTAAGCAGTGCTTGTCATCTCTCTACAAAAAGAATATTCAGAGGCTAACCAAGGTAAGAGAAACTTGTGAGCAGTTTTCTTCTGAGAGTGTATTTCTGAAATATATTCAATTTAGAGCTAAATGAGAACAGAGTAATGTGGCAGAGAAATTACTTAGATTTGTGTCTGAAACAAAGGAGACTAGAATGCCCTGTATAGGAAAACAAATCAGTTGGCTGCTTATGCATTATTTAAAAGGTGATTCAATCTGTCTGTCAGGGAGCTTTGCCTGTGAGGTTTTTGTAGATAATCAAAAAAGTGAGCACTGCAACCCAGTGACCTTCATCCCTATTCAAAAAATAGGGAAACTGAACTTTACAGGCCACTTCATTAGAAAGGAGTGAGTGAATAGGACAGATTTTGGAAATGCCTGAAATAAAATGAAAATCAGAAGTACTGAACTGATTTGCTCCTTCAGCTGAGAGATCAGATTAATCCTGAAAAGTGATTGGGGAAAGCAGTTTTTTTGCAAGCTCAAATGCTATTTGCTGCAGTAAAAAATCTCATAAGGACCTTTATATAGGCATCTCTTGAAGGGAATTCAAGGGGTGGAGAGTCACCTTTTTTGTGTAAAAAGGTGAGAGAAAGAGGTTGGACATGGTCAGGAGTGTCTGGTGTAGAATGAAATTTTAGGAATCAGTAATGACTCCATACGTGCTCAGTATAACAAATGAATGTCTGGAGAAAGAACTGACTCACTCTCATGAGCCCTTCAATAATTGTGGGTTCCACTTGTTCCTTCCCATAGCCAGCTCACATAGGCCATGAAGCATCAACAATAAAATCCTTAACATCCAGTTTTAACACTTTCAAACTTTCTACATTTCAGACGTTTTTAACATTGTCATTACAAGACATGGCAAGTCGAGTGCAGCTGTCGGGGCCCCAAGAAGCAGAAAAATACGTCCTCCACATGGTAAGACCTAATTTTGGGTAAGCTATCCCAAAATCTGTGTTTGGGTTGGCAGTACACATCCTGAGCAGGGTGGAGGAAATGCTTGCAGTCTGCTGTGGTGTGGAGACTGTTCTCAAAAAATCTAAAAAGCTGTTCTCTCTGTAAGATAAGGCATGAATTGTGGTTTTGGGAAGTGTGGGAAATAAAAACAACCAATTTAAAGACAATTCCACAAAGAGTCTCTGTGTTGTAGTTACCTGAAATTCTGTTCTTGGTGATAACTTCTATTAAACCCTCTATCATTTCAGATAGAAGATGGTGAAATCTTTGCAAGTATTAATCAGAAAGATGGTATGGTCTGTTTCCATGATAATCCTGAAAAATATAACAATCCAGCTATGCTTCATAACATTGATCAGGAGGTAAATCTTTTACTGCTTTTGGGATTCTTACCAGAGAACCTCAGTCTGTAATCAGAGAGCTGCTGGCAGAAGCCAGTGTAGTAACTTACATATAGAGAGTGAGGACTGTAAATCACTATTTGACTATTTTACAGTATTTTTGTGGGTTTTAGATTAATACTCTCTGTCAATGTGTTCCCTGTTTTTTCCTGCACAGCTTGACCTGTTTTAGGAGACTGACTGCTTGCTTTTGGTGATGGGAAGATCCTTGAATGGATTAGAAAGATTGTTTTTAGAGTTTTAAACTTGAAGAATCACTTCATTGGCTCTCAATAACCTACCTGTAGTTTAAGGGGTTGAGCCTCAGGGGACTGTCCATCAATGGCCTTAAAAAGGGCTGTTAGGGGGACTTGGATCAAATGAAGGGAATAAAAAATAGTCTGACATTTTTGTTTGGGAGGTGAGGGATGAGAACATTTTGATGTGGAACTTCAGTGGATGGCAGAAGTTATTAGTTCTACATGGCACAGCTGTGAAATGTGTTGAAGATCAGGTACAAGCTGGACAAAGTAATGAATTTCATAAATATTTTTAAGATGCTGAAATGTATAGAGCTTGATGAACGACTGAAAGCCATGGATCAAGAGATCACTGTGAACCCTCAGTTTGTGCAGAAGGTAATGGATTTAATGTCTTGTAAGAGTATGTAAGGGATTCATTCAGTGCAGTGAGTGTGTTGTACTGAATGTCAGTATTTACAGTGTTGTCTTTACACATTATTAATAATATGTGCATAAACATCATGACACATCATAAAGATAATTTATTAATTTTGAAGGTGCTTTTCCCTAATTAATCCTGCAGTGATTTCAACCAGAAAATTAAGTGCATGTTATTGCATAGGCACTTTATTTGCCTGCCTGCTCACTTCAAAGAATTGTCATTGTCAAGCCTGCAGACCTGTTTCTGAACAGAACTAACTCTCTCCCTTTCAGAGTATGGGCTCTCAAGAAGATGACTCAGGGACCAAACCATCCAGTTATTCTTGAAATTAATGTTGCTCACCACTCCGCTTTCAAGTAAAAGCTTATGAAAGAATCACGCCTGGAGCAGGGCATTGAGGAGTTCCACAAAGAGAGCAGAGAGAACTGAGCTTTGCTTTTCACCTGGACATTAAGAAAATAAAAGAACACCCTCTCAGTACTGTATAATATCAGAAATATTCTCTGCAAAGAAAAAGGAAATCTCAAAAGAAACTTGAAAGTCTGTTGTGGATTTATTTATCTTCAGATTAACATTGTTAATGCATTAAATAATCTACCTTTTGTTTTAAAGGGTTTGAATGTTGCCGTGTTTCTGTAGCAGTCCTTCTCTTCTGCAAAAGAAAGTGTTATTCAGGGAAGAATACAAACTAGTGTTGGTTCACTTACAAGATAATTATTGGTTCATTATTCTGTATTTAAAGTTGGCTCAAAGTGCAGATTTATCATATGTGTGGTGTGGGCAGAGGGGTGGAGTTCAAGCAAATCATAATGTAGGGAATTTGCATATGCCCAATGTAGCTGGTGCTGTCTGTTAAATGAGGAAATAAGAACTGTTCTTCCCAAAAGGATGAGGATATCAACATGTCCTTGTAAGGAAGTTTGCTGCACAGTAGGAATCATATATGGAAAACATACATGACAGCTGTTTATGATTTTAAGTTTCTGTTGCAAAATATCTGCTAATATTATTTGCTCTTAGATGAAACTTACTAGACCTAAACAAAAGGATATTTGGAAAACGTTGGTGTTCTGGAGGATTCTAGATAGGAAGTTGTTTACACTGAAAGAAATTTAAATGTTTGTTCCTGTGCAACTGGCATGAAGGTATTCAACAGGCTGATAGTTTCTTTGGTGGAAACCAGTATTTCTGCATGGAACATACATAGAATTCTATACAGCTCTCAAAATGCAGGATTTTATTCAGATATAATGTGTTGGAATGGTACCTGGTTTTTAATTTACTATTTTAAACTTTGTTATTGGATTCTTTAAAGTGCTTCACCCCTTAAATCAACGGGTTGTTTAATTTTCTGTCATTCTTGTGTATCTGAAGATTCTCACTGTTCAAACACCTTCCTGTGAGGCAGAAATAAACCTGTCACCAAGTCAGAAAACGAGAAGCTCAGCAGCCACTGCTTCCTACTGAACCACCTGACCAGGAGCTGCTTGCTCCTGCTACCCTGCCAGCTTTTTTCCAGGTGGGAGCTGAGCACTCCTGGCTCTTGATGTGTGAAGTTTTTATGTATTCAGGTCACCTGTGGTTGAAAATATTCCATTTGTGCTTCCGGTGCTGATACACAAGTGTTGGGGTTTTCACTTAAAACCGGTGTCATAAGTCTAGCAGAGCCTCTGTGGCAGCAGGGTGCTGCCTTCTGGTGAAGAGGTGTCCCAGGTTGTGGTTGGTGGTGAAGGATTTTTTAAAAGTATAAAATAGCAGTTTAGTATTGAACACAGTGGAGGTCCACAGTGTGAGCAGCTCATCACTTCCTGCCTGAGAGAATTCCATTGGGACAACTTTTATATCTGATCTTTAGGCAAAATCTTGGGGTTTATCATAACTCACAAGTCTTGTGAGTTAACTAGAAGAGATCTATGATTTTGAAGGTTTTTATCCTAATTAATCCTGCAGTGATTTTAATGCTGAACATTCACCATTTTCCCCTCTGGTCCCATGGAAGTGTTAATGAGTAATTAGTGATGCTGTGGCTCGAGCCCAGAACAGGGTGTTTGTCACAGCCACATGTGGCACTCACAGAAGGGACTGCAAACACTGACCCCAAACCCCACCCATCCAGAAATGTGCCTGCTTCAACTCTCCTTGCCAGGGGAGAATGTATTAAGGATGCTGTCATGGAGTCACAAAAAAACCAGGAATGTCCATTTTTACTAGTTCCTATTAGTGAGCATGGAGATCTGCAGGATGGTTTTCCAGCTGTGGAATTAGAAGCAAACTAATCTAGGCAGCTGGTGAATAGCTCTAGATTTTTCTCTTCTTTTATCTTGCCCAAAGTAGATAAAACAAATCCATGCTCACATCAAAAGGATGGCAAAAATAGCTGTGTAATAGTTTAAAGTGATATATTCCATTACATATCTGATTTTTAAGAGGGCAGATGCTTTTAGAGAGCTGCTGAGGTTCCTTTTCTGGCGTGGATAGTTGTGCTGTTAATTGTCTGAGTTCTGTTAGAAATTCAAAGTCAGGTCCCACCTGTAGAATCAGTAGGTAAAGCATTCACCAGAAGTGCTCCAGGGAAGGGCTTTTAAGTCCTGCTTTGATAAACACACATGGCCTGGCATCTGCACGTCTTGAGATAGCACTGAAATTAAGTCAGATTTTTAATGAAGCAGCTCCTTCCAAGACTTGGAACTAATTGCCTGGGCTGTGGTCAGCTGAGAGGCTTTGAGAACACTTGGGCTTTCTGGTTTTAATTTGGATTTACTGCAGGGAAGGACTTTTGCTGAAATCTAGGAACACTGCGTGCTGTGCTGCTCCCAGCTTGGGCTCTCAGAGGTCCTGTGGCTGTTCCTTCCCATCCTTCCCACAGGACGTGTCCAGGGAATACTGAGTGCATGCTTTGATATCTGACTCTGATTTTGATGCATTTGAATTAGCAAAGACACAAAATGCACTTCTGAAGGCAGCGTTAGATGTGCAGCTGCAATTCCTAGCCACAGGAGGGGTCTCTAGGCCAGTCATGGTGAGATTTTGAAATGTTTCTAAGAAGGAATGGTTGAAGCTGTTTGTGTCCAGCCCCACTCCTGGTTTTGTGCCACTGAGGAGCCCCAGTGTGTGACCATCACTCCATGGTGTAACAACCCCAGCTGCCTCCTCCTCCTCCTCAGCTCCCCTGAGTGTCCCAGAGCACAGCCCCAGCCCCGTGTTTGTGTTGTCACAGGCCGTCTGTATAACCTAGGAAATGTTCTCCCTGTGGAGAGCTTAGTCCTGAGAACCTGTTCAAATGTACTATTGGAAAATAAAGATAACAAACCAGTGCTCCTTAGTTTGTCTTAAATGAGATTGTAGGTATTTTATATTTGGGGTTTCTTTAGTTTTTGGGGGGGATCTCTTGTTCTGGTTGTTTTTCCGGAGGTGATTTTGGCTGACTGGGGAGGATGCTGCTTGCCTGCTCTGTGTGCCCTCTGCTCCCGAGGTGTTCCAGCCCTCCTGGTGGCTTCTCAGAGCTCTGCTGAGCAACTCCAAGTAGAAATAATCTTTCTTTAGTGTCTTTCTTGAGAAGAGCTGCTGCAGGTCCTTGTCTGAGCTGGGCTTTGGGATTTTGGATAGAACACTTTTACTCTTGAGCAACCTGGACTAGTGAAGCTGTCCCTGCCCACAGCAGGGGCTGGGAATGGGATGGTCCAGAAGGTCCTTCCAACCCAAACCATTCTGGTATTCGTGTCTGAGCTCTGTGTTTCTGTAATAATCCATCTTGCTGACCATCTGGCTATTGTTTTAATCAGAGAGATAATTATTGTCCATGTGTGACTGTGCTTGGATCCAGAGGTGTCTTGTAGCAGCATCAGCAATAGCTGCTCTTTCTTGGGATTAAAGTACAAGTTTTACTCCTTTGAATAATCTAAGCTGTTATCTACTTGAAAACTTTCTACTTTTGTTCAGATTCAGGTATTTAAAGCTCTTTAAGGGGCAACTCCAAGGGGTAGAGAGGAATCTGGTACTTTATTATTTTGATGCCTAATAGTTCATGTGGAATTTGGTTTAGCTTTCCGTCATAGATTCTTAGAGATAAATAATCCTTTAATACTTAAACTTGATACCCTGAAGAGAAACAGGAGTAGTTTAATGGAAATGAAGAGCCTGAACAGGTTTAACTTGGGCGTTTGCTCCCCTGCCCTTCTCGGGCTGTACCTGTGCAAACACTTCCACAGAGCCGCTTTATAAATCGGGAAACGACAATATTTGAAACCTTCATCTGCCATAATCTCACATTCTAAGCACTTTAAGGAATTAACATGGACGGTGGGTGCTGAGTCTCCGATGGAGAAATCGCGTCGAGCCTGAGGAGAACACGGCACCGCCCTGAGGCCAGGGAAAGTCCCGGGAAGGGGCTCTGCGGCAGCTGATGGCGAAGCTCGTTAACGCGACTCACTCCAAACCCGTCTCGGTCTCTGTCCCGATCCCGATTCCCGTCCCGGTCCCGGCTCCTTCGGGGGCTCCGCCCGCGGCCACCCCGGGTCCCCTCCCAGAGCCAGCGGGTCACGTGACCCACCGCACAGTCCCTACCATTCCGCGGGGGGAGCGCGCCCGCTCCCGGTGTGGCACCCGCGGGTCGCTGGCTGCCGCTTGTCCCTTCTCGTGTCCCCGATGATCGGAGATCTCTGCTCCGATCTGCGCTGTGACAGCTGGGCAGGTGCAGCGCCGAAGAGGAGGATGCGTCTTCCAGGCCTCCTCATTCACCCCCTCTCTTGAGGTAATGGCTCCGCCCGGCCCCTGTGGACAGGGCGGCCCTGGGCCGAGCCACTGCGGCAGCCGGGGGGTGGCGGCTCCCCGGGAGAGCGGCGGGACGGCCAGCTCAGTCCCGCGGTACGAACGGGTTTCTCATCTCTCTCTTTCTTCTACCTTGTTCTCCATCTTCTCGCTTCTCCGCGGCGGCGGCGGGGGCGCGGGCGGGGAGCTGTCTGTCCGTGTCCTCCCCCCCAGCTGGCGATGGGGATGGTACGGCCGGTGGGTCAGTCGGTGTCAGGCGCCCGCGGACACGGGACGGGCCGGGGGAGCCGCGGTGAGCGGGGGCTCCGGGCACGGGGACCGGGGCCGGGCCGGGGTGACGGGGCACGGGGAACCGGACACTGGACCCGGCGGGACAGGCCGGCCCGGGTCCGCCAGGGCCTGAGGCGTTCGGGTCCGCGGGCGCTCAGCAGGGCCGGCCCGTTCCGGCCTGAGGCTCCGGGCACCGGGGGCTGCTCTGTGCGAGCTCAGCCTTGATCCAGAGGAGGCCACCGGGATGATCGGGGGGAAGAGAACCTGTCCTTTGTGGAAAGACTGGAACAATTGGGATTGTTCAGCCTAGAAAGGAGAAGTCTTCGGGGTGACCTGTTTGTGGCCTTCCAGCACCTAAATAGAACTTACAGGAAAGATGGGAAAGGATATTTACAGGGGTCTAGAGTGACAGGAGAGCAGGGGAACAGCTTCAAACTGACAGCAGGGTTAGACAGGATATTGGGAAGACATTTGGTCTGTGAGGGTGGTGAGGCCTTGGCACAGAGCAGCTGTGGCTGCCCCTGGATCCCTGGGAGTGTCCAGCCCCAGGTTGGATGGGGCTTGGAGCCACTTGGGACAGTGGAAGGTGTCCCTGTCACTGGCAGGAGGTTGTGTTGGATGATTTTCAAGGTTGCTTCCAACCCAAACCATTCTGAGATTCCCTGAACCTGTCCCTGTGATGCTGGAGGTATCTGGGCATGAGGGATTGGTCCAGCCCCATTCCCCCTGTGGGGCCTGAGGTGTCCTGGATCAGCATCCAGCATCTGAGCATGGCAGGCTGGGTTGCTCGAGGCCATCCCATCAGCAAACAGGAGGTTGGTCCTGGATCAGTGGAATGCCCAGGGAGGTGTTGGAGTCACCATCTCTGGAGGTGTTTAAGGAGAGACTGGACATGGCACTCAGTGCTCTGGTCTGGGTGACAAGGTGGGGTTTGGTCACAGGTTGGACTTGATGGTCTCAGGCTCAGGCTGAGCTCAAGGCCAGCTGCTCCTGGTGGGATGCAGAGCAGCCCTGGCAGCAGTGAGGCCTGAGATATCCTGGGATATCCCTGTGCTGACCGTGTCTCTGTCCCTGCCGCAGGAGGCCTGGCCTGGCGGCCGCGCTGAGCCCTCACCATGAATGCCATCGTGGCCCTGTGCCATTTCTGTGAGCTGCACGGCCCCCGCACGCTGTTCTGCACCGAGGTGCTGCACTCGCCGCTCCCGCAGGGCGCCGGCAGCGGGGACATCTCCGGGCAGAACGAGCAGGCCGAGGAGGAGGAAGGGGGGATTCAGATGAGCAGCAGGATCCGCTCGCACAGCCCGGCCGAAGGCGCCAGCGCCGACTCCAGCAGCCCTGGCCCAAAGAAATCTGACATGTGTGAGGCAAGTGGGGAAATCTGTGTGTGGGCAGCGGTGTCCTTGGCTTGGCTGAAGGGCTCTGGGGTTCTCTGATGTAAAGTGAATTGTTTAGAGACAAATAAAAATGTGAACAGCGCTGGTTTTGTATGTGCCAGTGCCAGAAGGTCTCCAAGTCCTTATAAACTGCAAACTAGCCCTAACTCTAATCCTAATGACCATGACAAGAGGATGAAGGAGCTGTTGAACACATGCACCTTGGCAGGAGCTTGAGATTTCTTTAAGCTCTGTGATCTATGATTCTTTTGTGGCTTTGAAATGCTTTCTTTATTCTCAAGGAGCATTTACTTTGTTAGAATAGGTCAGATTGTTTATTAATATTAGTTTTAAGAGCAGTATTGGTTAGGAAACAAAAAAAAAAGCAAAAATAATTAAAACAATAAGAAAAATGTATATTCTCAGTCATTCAGGGCTGTTCAGCCTGGGGAACAGAAGTTTGTGTGGAGACCTTGCAGCAACCTTCCAGTGTCTGAAGGGCCTGCAGGAAATCCAGAGGGGGACTCTTCATCAGGAACTGCAGTGATAGGACAAGGAGTAGTGTGTTGAAACTGAAAGAGGGGAAATTTAGGTTAGATAGACTAAAGAAATTGTTCCCTGTCAGGGTGGTGAGGCCCTGGCACAGAGAAGCTGTGGCTGCCCCATCCCTGGAAGTGTCCAAGGCCAGGCTGGATGGGGTTTGGAGCAACCTGGGATAGTGGAAGTTGTCCCTGCCCATGGCAGGGGGTGGAATGAGGGGGTCTTTAAGGGCCCTTTCAACCCAAACCATTCTCTGATTCTCATACTTGTCTTCCATCAGTACTTCCTCTGACACATTTATTATTTACTTTCCCTTCAGTTGTGGCCAGTTTTGTTTGGTTTCACAGCTGCTGTAGCTGAACTTTACCAGCACCAAGTTCACAGTGGAATTAAATAGTGGAAAATGAGCGTAAGAACAGAGAAAGTATATCAGAGTTTTGTGTGAGAAGCTGAGCTCAAATCCTGACCCTGACTCACCTTCCTGGTCTTCTGAGTCTTTGTGTTCCCATCTGTGTGTGTAAATAACATTTTATGGTGTTTTGGGGGGAGCAGTGAGAGCTCTTTGGAAACCTGAGCTCCCTGCACGCTCATTTACGGCTGGATTTGCTTTTCTGCCTTCAGGGCTGCCGCTCCCTTGCAGGAG
This sequence comes from Melozone crissalis, assembly GCF_028551555.1. Lineage (NCBI taxonomy): Eukaryota > Metazoa > Chordata > Aves > Passeriformes > Passerellidae > Melozone > Melozone crissalis. The sequence goes on along the minus strand of NW_026535790.1, from coordinate 13,933,611 downwards.
GACACCCGGGGTACGTCAGCCACGACAAGGAGACCTCCATCAAGTACGTCAGCCACCAGCACCCAAACCACCCCCAGCTGTTCAGCATCGTGCGCCAGGCCTGCGTGCGCAGCCTCAGCTGTGAGGTACCTGCCTTGGGGCTCAGGGAATGCTCTCTGTGCCTCCTCCTGCACTTCAAACCCAAGACATTCCACTGCTGCTCCTGCCTGCTCTGTGCAGACTGGAACATGCAGGGAACAGGGGGAAAGGCAGGCACAGAAGTCTGTTCACTGCAGGATTGGTGGTGTTTTTTAGCTTGATTTTTGATGACCTCAAGGGTTCCTTTCTCTCACCTTGTGAGGCTAAAAACATGCCCTCCTTGGTTTGGTTCCTTGTGTTTATTATTTGTCATTGTAAGATAACCTGGTTTTCGTAAAAACTTCTGAATGTGGTGTTGAGTGCCCTTTATAGACCATTAATATTCATCCTCTAATAGACATGAAGGAAACACCTCACAGATTAATGAACATTTGTGTGTCAGGATCACCAAAATTCCTTCTGCATTCTCAGTATTGTAGTTGAATGGGGCTGAATTCTTAAAATACAGTTAAACTGAAGGATTTGGAGTGTTTGTAGAATATCTCTGGAAGGCTGTTTGAGCACAGTTTTGGGATAGTATTGTAAAAAGGCTTCATTTATTCACCAAGTGGGCATTAAAGTGCAGGGAGCTGTTTAGTTGGTTACTCTGTGATGTGTTTAATAACTTTGGTGTGTTGTCCCTTCCCTTCAGGTCTGCCCAGGACGTGAAGGCCCTATTTTTTTTGGAGATGAGCAACATGGTTTTGTGTTCAGCCATACCTTTTTTATCAAAGACAGCCTGGCCCGAGGTTTCCAGCGCTGGTACAGCATCATCACCATCATGATGGACCGGATTTACCTCATCAACTCCTGGCCTTTCTTGTTGGGAAAGATCAGAGGCATCATTGATGAGCTCCAGGGCAAAGCACTGAAGGTGGGTCAGTCCCTTTTACTCAGTGTCAGTGCAGCATCATGATCCCTGATTGACAGCTGAGTCAAACAGCTGATCCAGCTCTTGACAGGGTGGTCATGAAGATTGACACAAGGCTTAGGGAGGTCATGAAGATTGACACAACGCTCCAGAGATGTTTATCCCCATCCCTGGAAGTGTTCATGGCCAGGTTGGACAGGGCTTGGAGCATCCTGGTCTCATGGAAGGTGCCAGGTGCCTGTGGCAGGGAGGTTGGAACAAGTTGATCTTCCCAACCCAAACCATCCCAGGATTCAGTGTCTGGGGATGTGGGAGAGAAGGGACAGGAATTTGAAACACTCAGTGCTTTTCACAGGCCTCATAGACAACAGCTTTGTTACAAATGTAATTAAGTCAGTCTGGGAAGGACAATGATTTTGGAGCACAAGTGTTACTTGATGATAGTTTCAATCCATCTAAGAATAAGATGTCCCTTTTTTCTCTGTTTTCCCATGACTGGATGAGTGTGTGTGACACACCCTTTTCACTTGGTATTTTTGGGGGTTTTTTGCCTGAGTTTTGCAAACACTGAACCACTTCCATTCAGTGACAGTGCCCTTGCTGTGTGTGCAGGTGTTTGAAGCAGAGCAGTTTGGGTGTCCCCAGCGTGCCCAGCGCATGAACACGGCCTTCACCCCCTTCCTGCACCAGCGCAACGGCAACGCCGCGCGCTCCCTGACCTCGCTGACCAACGACGAGAACCTCTGGGCCTGCCTGCACACCTCCTTCGCCTGGTAATGCACTGCTGGGCTCAGCCTGGGCAGTCCCTCCTCAGGAGGATGCTGTCTGAAACAGTGGGAATGGGATTTGAGTGTTTGGGTGGTTTTTTGAGGTAATACTCAGACTTTTCTAAGTAGCGTCTGAATTTGAAGGAGCCAACACCGATGTCTTTAGGACAAAAAAATTTCTTTTTGCTGTGAGGTAATACTAATAGAAGCCATGGCTATGCAGATGGAAAGGTTTTGCAGATGGCAAGGTTTTGCAGTGTGGAATAAAGGAATAAAAGATTCCCCTACCCCCAGTGTGTTGCAGCTGGAATTCACAGGTGACAGACCACGGTGGTTCACCTGTGCTGGATCAGCAGCGTTGGAGATGCAGCCATTGGGCTCTGAGAGAGTCCAGTTGCTCCAGTGTCTGACTGGCTCATTAAACTTCCCTGGAAAGATGCCACAGGGAGGGTTGCAACACTGGCATGTGATTTGGATGGGGGATAAGCATGCTGCACAAAGAAATTGCAGAATGCTGGGATCTGGGTGACTTTGTGTGGCAGGGGTTGTAAGATGGGCTGATAGTCCCACACTGAGGAAAGCACTGGGATGTGCTGGAAGGTAGCACAAAGTGGTTAGTGCTTGGATATTTTGTTTGACATCATGACATCAAGTTTCTTACTGGCAAGCTGCATGACTGCTTCTCTTCCTGTCAATGTCTCCAGGCTGCTGAAGGCTTGTGGTAGCCGGCTTACAGAGAAGCTTCTGGAGGGAGCACCCACAGAAGACACCCTGGTTCAGATGGAAAAACTTGCAGGTGAGACAGAGGTTTCCAGAGCTGCAAAAACCCTCTGAGAATGCTTTAGATGATGAAACACCGAGTCCTTTGATCAGCATCTTCAGCACAGCCATTGCTCATCAACTTCACCTTGCTGGTAGTCTCTCCCATCTGGAGATGGCTCTGACAGGAATGTGAAATCCAGGCACCTCAAAGGCTCTCTGCATGTGCTGTTTGTCACTTGAAGAGCAGAGTTGCATCATCAAGACTTTTGTTCTCTGTGGCTGGACTGGCCCTCCCAGTGAATCTTTACAGCCAGAGGAATTTGCAGTCACAACATATGGATTTCTTGCTTCTTTTTCTACAAACTTTCTAAAAGTAAAGGAGCATTGTTTGTTAGGTTTTTTTTAACCTGTGTTGAACTATTTTATTAACCATCTATACTAGAATCTACAAAGCTTTGTCCCTAACCTTTAAAACAAGAATAGAGAACATAGCCGATCAAAAAATGTGACTTTCTGTTCTGTAGAAAATGAAGATTCCTTCTTGACCTTTGAGTAGTTATTTTTTATCTGAATTAACACTTAAGTGTGTCTGTGCTGCTGCCAGTACTTTCAGTTACTGTGTTCTGAGCTCTCTCTTCCCACATCCACCCAAAATCACATGGCTGCAGCATGTGAGCACTTTCCACTTTCCATTCCTAGAGAGCAGCGATTTTTATGACCAATCTCCCCCTCTGTTTTTTTGGGGTTTTTTTAGATCTGAAAGAAGAGTCAGAAGGCTGGGACGGTTCTGAGGAAGAAGAGAAGCCTTCTTCCCAGCCAGATGTTGTGGAAGGGCAGGAGCTGTCCAAAAGCTCCCCTGAAACCTCTCTGGTGCCAGATTGCAACAGCTGGAACGTGGCTCACAGGAGGTTGTCAGTGTTCCGCTCTCTCAGGCACATGAGACAGGTAACGGAGGCTGCAGAGTTCACAAGCTCTTTTCTCCTGATAATGTTTTTTTTTTAAGAGATACATTTATTTCCTGCAATCTGCACATTCCCTGTGCTGTGCTCAGCACAGTGCCTGCCCAGCCAGGAACACGATGTGAACTGGATCTCTGGGCACGCTCCCTTCCTCACGTGGGCCTCTGGTGATCAGCAGTCATGTGGGGTGGGGTCAGATGATTTCCCTCAAACTCTGCACTTCTCTTCTTCCCAAGAGCAGTGGCAGTAATTTAATACAGAGGTTCTGCAGCATCTGGAAAGCCAAGCAATATTTGCTTTTTAAAAAAGTGTTTCAAATGGAAAAACTATTTACAAATAGAATAAATTATTCTGTATGGATCTTGCTTTTCTGCCGTGCTTCATATGACCTGGCTGAGGGGGAAGGTTTATGTGCCCAAGGTTCATGTGCTAAATTTCCATGTCCATTCCTGCTGTTCAGGTCTACCCATTTTCCTACCTGTCACTCATATTTTTAACAGGGCAAACTAGACATTTCAGTCATTTTTATAACCAATGCAAAATGGTTTGGGTTTTTTTTCCAGGTTCTTGGGGCATCAGCATTCCGAATGCTGGCTTGGCATGTTCTGATGGGGAACCAGGTCATCTGGAAAGCTCAGGATGTGGATCTTGTCCAGTCTGCCTTTGATGTCCTACGGGTAGAAACCTTTTCCTTTGCTTCTTGGCTGCATATTTATATTTGTACATGTATTTCTCTACTACTCCAGACTTTATAATGATCTGCCCCAATGTGTAGTCTTGTGTTCTAAATTATGTGGTTTTGAAAAAACAGCAATCAAAAAACCCAAAAAACATGCACAAAACAAAATCCCCTCAACCTCTGGATATCTTGCTTGTCCTCAGTGACTGCAGGGGCTCTCAAGCTGAGTGGGTTACTTTGATCCCCAAATCAGAAGCATCTGCCTAAGCAATGTTCCATGTTTTAGCCTGGAAGCTAAGCTCCAGGTTTAGCCCTGGAGGTCAGGGAGGGAATTGCAGTTGGTTGTTGAATTCCAGAGTTTCTCTTGGCTGGTTCCCCCTGCAGACGATGCTGCCCATCGGGTGCGTGCGGATCATCCCCTACAGCGAGCAGTACGAGGAGGCCTATCGCTGCAACTTCCTGGGCCTGGGCCCACACGTCCAGATCCCTCCCCACATCCTGGCATCTGGTAAGAACTCCCTGCTGAACCCTCTCCCCTCCCTAGTCATGTTAAAGGACACTAGATTTATTGATTTTTTAAATAAGTATTGGCTGCATGAAATAAAGCCTGAATCACTTCATTTTGTTTTCCCTATATCTTTGCCTGCTCAGTGGCTGAAAGATGTGACCCCTTCTCTAGGCAAAGCAGGGTCTGTAGCTGTGTTTTAGAGTCTGGGCTAGCACAGCTCATGCTCTTTTGGGCTCTTGTTGCTGCAGAGTTTGCAGTCATTGTGGAAGTCCGTGCTGCCTCCCGCTCCAGCCTCTACCCAACCCTGTTTGAGGATGAGCAGTCCCTCAACAAGTACGAGTTCCTTGTCACCAGTGGCAGCCCCGTGGCAGCAGATCGAGGTGGGTGATGGAAGCAGAAAGAGCCTTTGTCGCTGAGATTAAAAGAGCATCTTGACCTTTAACTGGTTTTCATATACTGGCCCTGAAGGAGGTTTGGGTAGAAGCCAGGTCAATATTCAGCTGGGGTTTAGCTGCTTGAGGTGAGGTTCACCACAGATTGTTCAGTTATAAAAGATTTGCTCTAGCAAATCAGAATTTTGCCTATTAATTTTCATAAATGAGAAATGGATTCTGTAACATAGGTATAAGAAAAATTGTAGGGAAATTCTGTAATCCACAGTGAACACTTTCAATCCTGAGATACTTGTGTGTTTATTTTGAGTAAGACTAACTTGTAAGGACCATGACATCATTGATTTTCCATGTTCCACTTGGTAGTCATATATCACTGATAGAGAAATACCCAGACTTTTCTATTTAATTTTACTTACTTCCTTCCAGCAGTTGAATACTTGCACCTAGAGGTGATTTGAGTCAGGTCCATCAGTCTTGTCTTTTCTGGGAAGTCTTAATTTAGAAGAATTTACCTCACTGAGTGTCTCAAAAGACACAGCAGATGGCTCATCCTTCCTCTTGGTCCCTGAAGACAGAGATGCAAAGCAGAGACTTGCTCTCTGCACAGTGCTCTTCCTGTTGTTGATCCCACATGTATAAATACACCAGTTTATTTTCCACCCAGTCAGTCGCATGTCCAGAAACTTCTGCACAAAAATAGTCACTGCAAGGTCTTTTCTCCACCATGGCATCAAACTTACTAGGCCATAGACTGCTGGGAAAAAAGTCTCCTAGGGACTTCCAAAAAGTGCTCCAGGAGTGCCTTGGGTTGGTTGCTGGTTCATTTTTTCACTAAGTGTCCTGGAACTGCCCTTAACAAGTGGAACATTAAAGCAAGTATAAGTTGGGGGGTTATATTTTTATTTGTATATAATACAAAGAAGCATGAAGGTCTTTTCATAACCTTGTGTTTTTAATGATCTTTTGATAAAGGCACCACAAAAGCTAAGCAGGAGTTTAAATGTGGATCTGAAGAGAAAACAAAGATCCCTGAACCTGTTTGGATGTCTAGGGTCCTTCACTAAACTCCATGTTGCTTCTTTGATCAGATGATTTTCTAATGGGATGACCTTTAGCTGCTCTTCCATGGCAATGAAATCCCAGCAGGCCACTGGGGGATATAGTTAACAATTATTAGCAGTAAAGGTGTAAGCAGTAACCTTTACCTTGTGTGTCCTCTTTCTCACCCTTCCCCCTTTTTCTGCTCCTGCAGTTGGCCCAACAATCTTGAACAAGATCGAAGCTGCCCTGACCAACCAGAACCTCTCAGTGGACGTTGTGGATCAGTGCCTTGTGTGCCTGAAGGAGGAGTGGATGAAGTAAGTACAGCTCCCTTGCTCTCAGAGCTTTGGCACAGCAACAGCAGAGTGCAGGACACACTTCAGTCAGGTGATTTCTGATGAAGCTCATTTGGATTTACAGGAACAAATTAAGTCAGGAGTTAAGAATTTCCTACTCTAGTCCTAACTGTCTTTTTGGCTTTCAGCAGTTCTTAACCTTTATGCTTCAGTTCACACATCTGTAGGTTACCTGCATGACACCACCTGCCTGCCTCACCCAGGTTAGGAGGATTAAAGCTGCAGATCCCTCTGTGCCTGTCAGTGTGGCCATAGCCCAGCACAGCTGACACCCAAACACCCAAACACATGCCTGGGTTCTGCCTTCAGGCTCTGCATTTCAGAGGTGCAGGTAGCTGTGAAGGAAGACCAGTCAGTCATGTGAATAATTCATGGCACATCATGACTTTGTGAATTTACCTGAAGGCAGATGGGCACTGGATGTGTCTCCCAGTTGTCACAATTAATTGTTCTACTTTCTGCTAGAATGAAAAAGCCAAACTAGAAATATGCCCGTTATTACTGAAAATGAGTCATCTCCCTGACTAATCATCACCCTTCTTCATCAAAGCATGAGAATAGTTTCAATGAAACACTGGTTGAAGCTTTTATTAACATTTAGTTGCAGTAGGTGCCAAGAGAAGCTCCAGCTCCTCCTTGTTCCCTGTTTGGTGGTGTGTGAGTCCATTTGATAATGACAGCAATCTCTTGTTCCTGCAGTAAAGTGAAAGTCCTCTTTAAGTTCACTAAAGTGGACAGCAGACCCAAGGAGGACACCCAAAAGCTTCTGAGCATCCTGGGAGCTGCAGAGGAGGACAATGTCAAACTCCTCAAGTTCTGGATGACCGGCCTGAGCAAGACCTACAAGTCGCACCTGATGTCGACAGTTCGCAGCCCGACGTCCTCCGAGTGCCGGAATTGAAGGGTGCCCAACCCCCTGCTGCCTTCAGAGAAGGGCAGGGACCCCTGGTTACCTCTGCTGAGCCTGCAGCTTCTGCTTTAGGTGGATAGTGAGGCTTCATCACTATTCTCCTGGTCCTCAAACCAACTTGAAGAGTGACTTGAGTCTTTTCTACTTGCTGTGAGACTGGACTAATAAGTGCTAATCCACAGTGCTGCTGTCTCCCCAGGAACTCAGCTCTCAATCTAGACGTGCACACTCAAGACTAAAACACAGCAACGCTCAAAGAATCAGCTAAATTAATTAAAATCCCATCCTGTCCTCATTAAGCATCGTGGTGTGGCAGCAGGCCTCACCTTTAGGCTGCTTGGCAGGCCTGTGACAGCATCCAGAACTCCTGGGAGTGCATATGGTTAATCTCACTGAAATCCCACATAAATCTCCTCAATGCCTGAGAGAACAAGAACCAAAAATAAGAGGCACGTCACAGGGTATGGATCACATGTAAATTATTTCAAACCACTTTGTGCTCAGATTTAAGAGACTATTTTCTGCTGTAGCATAAGTCAGGATATCCCATGGGAGTCCTGTCACTCCTCTTTATTTATTTATAATCTTAACTTGAGACGGTTTTAGCATTTGCTTTGGAAATCTTGTCTGGGAGGGCGAATTGTAAAATAAGAAGCCTCAAAATGCAGCCTGCTTGCCTCTCAGAGGGGAAAATACTCGCCTTGTTTTGCCTGTGGTTGCAGAACTTCCAGGTAATGAAGATAACCTCGCCAGGATAAGGTTCTCTTCTGTCTTTTTTAGCTTCCTAATAAAGCAGAAGAGATTCAACCTGTAGGTGCTCCCTTATATAACTCTATAGTAGCCATTTTTGCTTAATAGTTCCTGAAAACATTGGTGCATTTTTTAATTACCTAACCAGATATTCCTTAGCTGTTCTGTAAGGAATCTCTGTTTCTGTTGTGAAGTCTGGGGTTTATGTCTTTTCTTTTTGTTTTTCTGGATCATTATTGGGAACACTTGACGTTACCACAGATGTTTTGAACAAGCTAAAGGCAGGTTTTACCCAGGTGACCTTCTACACTCAAGCTCAGAGAGGATGTTCCAGCTTGTCACAAGTTCTGTTCTTATATATAAAATAGGGAGGTTGATTTTTGTCTGGAACATCTGTAAAATGGAGACAGGCATTAAATCTCATAAGAGCTATTTTTGTAAAATGAACAAAGCCTGGTTTTGTGTTTATTTTCAGTGTGTGTGTGTTGTGGTGAGGGAAAGCAGCAGCTGATCCACAAAATTCCTGCATCCTTAGCCTAGATCTAATGTAGAGAATTTAATACTGGTTTTTTACTCTTATTTTTGTATTAGTTTCTTGTAGACTAACCTAGTAATTTTATTTTAAAACTATTCTGGTCCAGTCCAGAGCTGTGTAACAGAACAGGTGAGACATCATTTGACATTGAGACCTTCTTGATTGCTGAACTGGATTTGTCTTTTAAAACAACATCTCTCCCAAGAAATCCAGCATCAAACCTCACCTAGTGCTTCCTCCCAGAACAGCAAAAGGGTTGGTCACAAGGTTGAGCCCGAGGCTGCTCCCTTGCTCCTGGTGAGTCGTGCAGGACGTTGATCCCTCTCCATCCTGACCTGATGGGCTGTCATGGACAAGCAGACTCAGCTTTGAGCCAGGGCAAGGAAACCACTAAAGCTTATAAAAATGCCCACAGGAAAGAAGGGGGAGAGCTGCCAAGTCATTGAAGCTCCACCCAGCTGTGCTTGCCTGCCAGAACACATCTGTAGGTGGGATTACCAAAGGATTGCCTGGGCAGGTTCCTGCAGCTCACAGGTGAGGCCACGGCTGCTCCCTTTGCCGTCAGCGAGAGCTGGAATGTGCACAACTTAATTAACAAATCATCTCTGCAGACATCTTTCAGCACCCTCCTTCCCTCCAAACGATATGCCTCAGAGACAAACTGATGGAGGCAGGATAATTCTTTATTCCAGTGCGATTTCTGCCTGGCTGAGCAGCGTGTAGCTGGGAGCGAGGTGGGAGCGGTGAGTGCTGCAGCTGCCGTGTGATGGAGCCAGTGCTGGCTCACTGCTGGCTGCAGTTACAGACAAACCCTTCTGGTACCAGTTCTGCCACCTCTGTCCCCTCTGCCCGGCAGGGTCGAGCAGCTGATGGTCCCCTCTACTCCACCCTCATGAGACTCCACCTGCAGAGCTGCCTCCAGCTCTGGGCCCACAGCATCACAAGGGTCTGGAGCTGCTGGAGCGAGCCCAGAGGAGGCCACAGAGATGCTCCAAGAGTTAAAGCCCCTCTGCTCTGGAGCCAGGCAGGGACTGCTGCGGGTGTTCACCTGGAGAAGACCCAGGGAGGCCTCAGAGCCTCTCCAGAGCCTAAAGGGGCTCCAGAAGAGCTGGAGAGGGACTTTGGATGAGGGCCTGGAGGGGCAGAACACAGGGAATGGCTTCACATCTCAGAGGGCAGGGTTGGATGAGATATTGAGAAGGAATAGCAGAAAGTGTCCCTGCCCATGGCATGGGGCTGGAACTGGATGATCTCCGAGATCCCTTCCCACTAAACCATTCTGTGATTAAAGGATGGGAATCCGCTGCACGGGCTCGGTGTGCGGTGACGGGTTCGCTGACAGGGTTCCGGTACCTGGGGAGGGGTCGGTGTTCGGGGCAGGGTCCGGAGCCCTTCGGGGCAGGCTCGGTGCCGGGATGTGGGAGCCCGGCCCAGCCCCGTGTGGCGGCCGCTCCTCCCCGCGGGCCGCTCCCGCCTCCGCCGCGGCTGCGCGGGCCGGGCCGGGCCGGGCCGGGCCATGAGGGCGGCGGGGGCGCTGGCGGCGGCGGCCGTGACCGCGGTGGCGCTGGCGGTGGCGGCCTGGCGGCGGGCCCGGCCCGTGCGGGAAGTGCTGTTCTTCCCCTCGCCGCCCTGCTGCATCGAGGCGCTGCTGGCCGAGGCTGCCGAGCCCGGGGCGCCCGCCCGGCCCTGCCCGTGCCCGCTGCCCAGCGGCGACACCGCCCTGAGCCGCCTGGTGCGCCGCCTCCTCTCCGCCCGCCGCTCGCTCGACCTCTGCCTCTTCTCCTTCTCCTGCCCGCAGCTCGCCCGGGCCGTGCAGCTCCTGCACCGCCGCGGGGTCCGCATCCGCCTGGTGACGGACGCGCAGTACATGGGGCTGCACGGCTCCCAGATCGGCCGCCTGCGCCACGCGGGTGAGCGCTGAGGGACCGGGGCCGGGCCTGCCCCACTGCGGGCCCGGTGAGCCCCGAGCTGCGTCTGACACCCCCTGTGTGTCTGTGTCTGTGTCTCTGTGTGTGTCCCTGCAGGGATCCAGGTGCGCCACGACCAGCACAGCGGCTACATGCACCACAAGTTCGCCATCGTGGACCGCAGGATGCTCATCACAGGCTCCCTCAACTGGACCACCCAGGCCATCCAGAGCAACCGCGAGAACGTGCTGGTGGTGGAGGACGCCGAGTACGTGAAGGCTTTCCAGGAGGAGTTTGAAAGGATTTGGGAAGAGTACAATCCTGCCAATTACAGGTTTTTTTCTGAAAGGCAGTAAATGATAGAGCTGCCTCACAGGGCTAGTGGAGCATGGTAACACCCACAGAGTTTATTATTATTATTATGCATAGACATCATTGTTTTGTCCGTCTGGGTGTAACTTTGGTAAATGTCTCCAGAGAAGTGTTCTCTGCCCTAAAATGCCACAGATCCCTTGCTGTGGGTCATTCCTGTGCTAGAGAGAATGACACAACTGTTTGGTTGTGAGGGTGACAGTGACAGAACTGCATCCATGGGCATTAAAACTTGGGGCAGGCTCGTTGCTGTGCCCTGGTGCAGACCAGGTGTGTTCCTGCAGTGCTGAGCTTGTGTTTCAGTGGTAAAAGGAACGTTTTCAGCTTGGGATATGGAATGGAATTGTAGCAAATTCCAAATGGAATTGTAGCCCAAGGGCTCCTCTACACTGAAAAGGTAGGGAGAGATAAGAGGGCTACAGCAGAGTTAAGAGTTTCTATAGATTAAGTGCCTCGGTTACATTTCTTGTTGGCATTAATTGTTGAAAGTTGGTAAAAGGAAATTCCTGGGAAATAGCAACAATTTTTAAGTTTTGAATGTGTACATGTTTCTTTTGGTTAAAGTTATCAGAGCTCTGGTGTAAAAGATGAGCACAGATGGTAATGACAGCTTCTCTTCCAGCAAGGAAGGGTCAGGAGCTCTGGAAGGAAATGGGAGAAATGGTTCTTTGGGATCAGGGTTTCTCTGGAGAGCAGACACGGCTGGAGCTGGGTCACCACTTCAGGTGGGCTCTGGAAATCCCACCTGGTTCTTTCAGGTGTTGGGACACCTGTCATGGTCTGTGCCCTCCCCTGGCAGCACCAGCCTGGGGACAGCGAGGGGAGGGAGGTGACACCTCTGTCCCCACAGCTCAGGGTGGAACAAAGATGATGTAAAAACCTCAGAATTTCAAACTCAAAACAGTGTCGATGTAAGAATTGTTTTATACTGAATGGAAAGTGCCTTAATATCTCTCAAAATGAAAAGAGGTTTTTATATTCTGTTACTATTTTTGTTACCAGTAGTGCTGTGATTGGCACTGTTAAATAAACCATTTTCACAGAAAACATCAACAGCCTCATCTGACTTTTTCATTTCAATTCCTGTAGATCCTTACTAAGATATTTATGATCCATGGACATCCCCAGATTATAGATTTGTTCTGAGAAAGTTTGCATGGAGGAACGAAAATGATGTTACCTGTATGGATGCACCTTGGGAAGGTCATTCTCCAATAAATCCCATTCAGCAGCACTAGATTTAAACTACTTAAAATATATTATTGCTGTTAAAATGCTTCCTATTGCATTTCCTATGTGAAGGGTGACTATAAAAACCATCTCCCTTTTCCTGCTCTGACCTCTGCCCTGTTCTTCCTTCTTTTTAGAAATAAACCTGTCACACACGGTGTGCAAAGGGTGGTGCAAAAATAGTTTATTACCATACAGTTAATGTAAAGTTAGGTAATTATATTTACAAAGTAAAAATGATCAGCTACATCCAGGGGAGCCTAGCGTGTCACACAAGGTTTGTAAGGAATAAATACAGTGAGAAAAAGTGACGTTTCTATTACAGCCAGCAATTGATCAGGAACGGTGGCTCTTAAAAAAGCACTGGAGAATAAACTGGGAGTGGAAGGGAGAAGGAGACAGGAACTCACACACAGGGAGAAACAGGAGCCTTCCACACCCTGCCCTCTGCAGGGGATAAAATGATGTGTGAGAGCCCCGAGGCTGCAGCACGGGCACAGCTGGAGCTGAGGGATGGCTGCTCTGTCACATCAGCACAGAAACTGCTCTGGGAGGTGAATCCTCCACCCCCAGTGCTCACAGTGCCTGGGCTGTTCCAGACACAGACCCAGAACCAGTCCCCACTGCTGGGTGAAGCTCTGCCCTGACAGAGCCAAGGCTGAGCTGTTCCGAGGCCACAGGAGGAAACCTGGCCATGAACACCTGAACTGCCACATCAGACACCACCCTGAGCCTCACAGAGCTTCCTCTCCCCAAACCTCCATCCTTCCAAGTGATTCTCTAAACTCCAAAGTCATCCAGAACTGCAGGAAGGGGTACAAGGGCCAAGCCAGAGGATTCCTGGTTCCTACTTACCCCAGTCTCCAGTGTTTTACATGCTTTGCTTTCTCTAGGTGAGAACAAACAGTGAGCACCCTTGTCCTGCACACAGGGTGAAGAAAGCACGAAGAAAATAACGCTAATTGCACCCATTATTCACGAGCTCAGAGCCAGCTGGGTTAGTTCAACTTGTCAAGTTTCTCTGGTAAATCCCACACCCTCTGTTTGGTCTCCTCAGCAGCCTCACACTGAGGTTGTTTCCCTGGGTCTGCAGCAGTGCCCTGGCTTTTCTTGTTGTAGTTCCACTGGTTGGAAGTTACTCAGTGAGTTACAGCTCGTGGCCAGGCTGCTGTGTGATTTGTGTGTGTGCAGGGGAGCTGTGGCTGGCAGGGAGCTGTTGGTGCTCTCTGTAACAACAGGGCACAGTTTGCACATGCACAGCACTGATGCTGCTATCAAACACAAGGTTATTGAGGCCTCTGACTGGAAAAAAATACCCCAAATTTATGGCAAAGAAGGTTACAGTGGTCAAACAGACTGTACACAATCTTCAGACAGGTACCTGCAAAGCTAAAGGCATAGATCAGCAGAAAAGGTTTGAAAAGGTTTTTAAACAGTCCTCAAACCCCCAAAAAAGCAGTTTATCAGGGCAGGTGGGGTGGGTTGGACTCGTTACACTCATTCCTCCTCTCCCAACCCACTCAGGGGCCTCTGTGCTAAAACAAGACTTAAAAATCAAACCCACAACTCAGTGACAAAAGAGAGCCCTCTGCAAACTGCTGAGGAATAAATATTTACACTGCACTGCTTGGAATACTATACTGGTATAAAATTACTTTTGTTTTTAAAAAAGAGAAGAATAAGAAAGCTTTTTTTTTTACCTAAAAAAAATGGAAAAAATACAGAGCAAAGGCAAGCCACAACAAACTGAGTATCCAAACCAGGACAAACATGCAAAGGTCTTGTGGAAGTGCCATCAAATAGAGTAGGTACAAAATGTGAGCACTTTCATTGCAGCCGAGTTCTCTGGTACCATAAAAAGGGAATTTTCTGGTTTGCAAGCCAGCACCAATTCTAAGCAATTCTATTTTTGAAACAAATGAACACAATTCGCTTCTTTTTTTAACACATGGGCAAAGAACAGGTGACATTTAAAGGAGGATTCTGTCTGGCTCAGGGGAGATGGTGCAAATGGGAGGAAAATTTTACTCAGGAAAAATAGGATTACTTGGAGCCAAAAAGGCTCCAAGACCTGTGCCTTTGCTGCACTTGAGTTTTCCTAAACCTCCCTTTTTGGTGCTATCAACAGTGAGGAGTGATGCAGAATGCAGCAGCTTGCCCACACACTTTCTAATTTAAATAGCCACTGAATAATCCCAAAAAATGGATGAAGCCTGGAGCAGGAAGAGGCAGGAGGATAACTGAGGATCATTGCTATGAGTAAAAGGATTTCTCCCTTCATTTTCAAGCACTGGGCTCTACAGCAGGAATATTTCAGCTTGGGGCTGTTTATTGGTGCTGCAGGTACTTTTTCTTTACAGCAAAGGCAGAAGTGCTGCCCCTGGCCTTGGAGAGATGCTCAGACTGACCAGAGCGAGCCCAGGACCCTCAGCATGGGTTCAGAACATTTGGCTGCATAAGGGACCTTCCTCCTCCTCTTCCTCTCAGTGGCCCCCACAATCCACAGCTCCCACCCTAAACACCCCCCAGACATCCTCCCCAAGCACTGCCCCAGAGGGTGCAGCTGCTCCTGAGGATGCTCAGCCCTGGCTGTACAGCTGACCAAGATTCTCCGTTTATTTTTCCAGAGGAGCCCATGGAAAACGTCTGCTCCTACAAGCTGGAGCACATGAGCAGGATTTGCTGGGGAATCTAAGAAAGGGCAAGGTCCACATGGCAAGAAGGAGACCAGGATGTTCTGCTTGGTTGGCTGAAAAGGACAAAGTCCCACCATGAGTCTAAAGAGAAGAGGAGGAGGAGGGGGGTTCTAGAGCCGGTGACACCCTGCAATGGAGAGCAATGACAATGACAAGGCCCACGTGCCATCCCAAATCCTTGCTGCCTCCCACAGGAGATCAGAGCTCACCACAGACAGCAGAGCAGCCAGGGCTGATCCAGGTGGGTCCCCAGGAAGGTCCCCAGGCTCTCCAGATCATGGAAGTGCTGTGCTGAGCTCGGATGCAGTGGCTGCCCCTGCACACACCTGAGGGCACAGCTGACCAGGGAAAGGCTGTGTGTCCAACAGGACGAGCACCTTTGCTGCCCTGCTCCACCTCCATGCACACCCAGGCACACAGAGCATCCCTGCTCTGCCCCCTGCAAGGTGCTGCCATCCTGCCTGGGGACAAAGGGGCTCCTCTGGGCACGACCAGTGCCAAGCTGGACACTTGGCCATGGCAAGGCCACACAAGCTGGACAAGAGCCTGACTCCCACCGTGGTCCAGTGACACCGTGTCCTGCTGAGGGTCCTGCTGGAAAAAGAGAGATTCTGCTCCCGGGAGGATGAAGGTGACTCTGGCAGCTGCTGTGGTCCAGCCTGGCAGGACTGGGAGTCCTTCACCAGCCCCGTGGGGCTCTGAGAGCTGCACCTGTACCAAGCACCAGACCCAAAACCAGCAGGGAATCACCAGGAGCTGCTGGCTCAACCTTGGCTGCGTGCCTGAAGGACAAGAGGCAGCTCTGCTCCGGGTGAAGGCCAGGATATCTTCCACATCCCAGCCTGAAGAGGTCACTCAGCACCCAACCAGGCTGGGAAGCCAACGTGCCGGAGATTCCTTCAGCCCTGGTGACTTCCAGGTGGCATCTTCAGATTTATCCAGGAATGAAGCTCCACACCTGCAAAGCAGCACAGGCTTCTTCTAGGCAACCTCTGCTCAGCTGGCTGTGACCATCTAGTGCTACCAGCTCCTCATCCCTTGGTTTGTATGCATTTATCTGCCTCATGGTGCTAAATTGTATGTTTTAAGTACAGAAGCTATTAGGACTGAGAAGGTCTGAAGCACATACTGGTTTTGAGATCTTTATTTCAGGAAAAGATTAAAGAATTAAAATAGGAGCTGCCCTGCTGACAAGAAGAGTTGAATTCAAGAAGCTGGTAAAAAAGGAGCATTATATGCATTGAGCACTGTGCATTTTCAGTCAATATTGGCTCTACTTTCTACTCTACTTTCCTTTGACTAAGAAAAGGGAGTTTCACATGCGCACAGACCCTGGGATACACGGGATTCGATGAGAGGAAGGGAGTAACAGCAAAAAAAAAAAAAAAAAAAAATTAAAGAGAGTGCTGGGCTTGATCTAACAGAGGCAAGAAAGTGATCTTACAGCTCGGCCCCTGAACACCAACTCCGGCCACCAGCAGACGGGAGCGAGGACGCGCCGACGGCGCCGGCTCGAGGGTGCTCTTCAGTAGCTGCAGCTCCCCATCCACAACCACCTGGGCAGCCACCCAAGCTGGCCAGGCTTCGGTGGCACCTACATTCAGGACACGGCACAGTCACGGGGCAGGAGAATCACTTCTTGCATCCTTCTCCAGCCAGATGTCAGTGTGGTACCTCCAGGCTGCGGGCGCCGGCGCGGGCTCAGCTCCCCGGCAGCTTCCCCCGGCTTTCCCCCCTTGTAGGTGCAAGTAATGCAGTGGAGATCAATGGTTAGATCAGGCTCCTGTGTGCTCTGGGCACGGGGTCTCTAGACAGCAGTAAGAGCTCGGTCTGGCTGACAGCACCCAGGCCCTGCTCGCTCTTCCCGACAGAGCTATAGCTTATTAACAGGCTGCTGAGCCTTAATACTGACACTTAGTGTAATGGTTTACAGTAAAGAAAGGATTCTCCTACAAAGCGCCGAAGAGAGGGGGGGAAAACCCCACTCCAATCCCTTCCTCTCCCTCTCAGAGTCTCTGGAGCATCTCACAAGCAGGGAAAGGAGCTGGGGAGGCGAGGGGAGGGCACCGCCAGGTCCCGTCGGGGCGTCAGGACAACGACAGCGAGGACATCGTAAGGAGCAGAGACAAACGGTGCTGGTGCTGTGCTGCCTCAAGCTGGGAGGTGCGCGTGGTCAAGCGGAGCGGGGAGAACTAGTCTTTCTTCAAGTCCCTGGATTCAAAAAGCTTCAGGCGTTCTTGCACAGTCAGGCCTTCCTTCAGACTCTGCGAGACACAAAGACAGAGAGCGGAGTTGGGGCAGGGGCGGCGCTCGGGCACAGCTGTGGCAGCAGGAGTGGGATCCTGGGCGAGGATTAGTGGGACATGCTGAGGAGAACACACAGTTATGGAGGGCAGCTACTGCCTGGAGACAGGGTGAGATTGCAGATGAACCAGGCGACGAACCAGAAGCAATGAGAGGCACATCATGCTGCAAGCAGGATTAGCTGACTTGGGAATGATCCCTGTGCTGGGGTGACTTTATGGTGCTGGTATCCCCACTCGTCTGGTTAGCCCAGAAATAAGTTTAGCACCTTACAGACTGGTTCTGAGAGTGAAGGGGGGAAGAATCATGCAGAAATATTTTCCCAAACAGGCTGGGGGAGAGGCCTCTCGAATCTGCTGAGCATCCTCCCAAATTTGCCCTAAACCAGGATATCTCTGGAGCTCACAGAGCACTGCTGGATGGGGCAATTCCAGCAAGGGAGCCCCAGGCAGGCCAGCTGGGATCTGCTGTGCTGAAGGCCCAGGATGCTGAGCAGGACCTGCAGGCTGGTCCTTCCCTGCCTGCCCCACCATACAGCATCCATGGGGACAGTCCTGGCCACACTCCGTGCAGGATTTGCTCAGGAAACCCTGGAAACTGCTGTGTGCTGCCAATGACCATCCCATCCCTTCTCTCACCCCACCCTGAGACAGCCCACAGTTAGGCAGAGGACTCCTAAATGTGGCTCATGGCTGATCCAATTCAGATTTCAAGGCACAACTCTCAGCTGGCCAGCAGCCCCCTGGCATTTGGGATTGTAAAATCCATCAGCTACACATGGGGACTCACAGCACTGCACTGAGAGGGGCAGAAACCCAGAAACAAATTGCCGGACTCCTGTAGGACAGCTTTAAATTGAAACCAGCCTGAGGGGATGCACCAGCCCAATGGCAGCACCCTCCTTCCTGCAGCCCCAAACCTGTGGCACGAGAGACTGAGGAGAGCAAAGCATTAGGTGGTGAGCTGTCCCTGTAGATGAGGAGGCACAGCCACCTCCCATCCCTAAAACAGCCCCATAGCCAGGGCTCTGCCCCTCTGTGCCCCACTGCCTGTCCCAGCCCCACAGCTCTGCCTGCCAATCTGGTCCTGGGAACTTGCAAGGAATTCATGCTGCAGCTGGACACGATTCACTGCACAGACCAAGCCCTGGCACCTTCAAAGGCACAGACTGCAGGGATGGAAATCAGCTCCTATAGGAAAGTCTGAGGGAACTGGGATTGTCTGGCCTGGAGAAGAGAAGGCTCAAGGTGACCTTGGGGCCCTTCCAGAGCCCAAAGGGGCTCCAGGAGAGCTGGAGAGGGACTGAGGAGAGCCTGGAGTGACAGGACAAGAGGGGACGGCTTTCCATTACCGGAGGGCAGGGATGGATGGGATACAGAGAATAAATTCTTCCCTGTGAGGGTGGTGATGCCCTGGCACAGGGTGCCCAGAGAAGCTGTGGCTGCCCCTGGATCCCTGGAAATGTTCCAGGCCAGGTTGGATGGGGCTTGCAGCACTCTGGGATAGTGGAAGGTGTCCCTGCCCATGGCAGGGAGTTGGAACTGGATGACTTCTCATCCTTTCCAACCCAAACCATTCTGTGATTCCACGATCCTACTATCAGGCAGCCACCTCCCTTCCCTGGCTGTGGGACTGTTCTGCCACAGCAGCAGGTTGGACTTTTGGGCTGCATTTTCCTTCCCATGTATTTATCAAGGCAGGACTCCATTATAAACTTGCCCCAGGGCTGTGCAGATTCCCATGGTTACTGTATTTCTGGAAATGTTTTTCCTCCCACAGGCCCACGAACACAGAAGGGCTTTGCCAGGCAGCATGGAAATGAAAGCACTAAATTGGACTGAATTTCCAAATGCTGAGTGCTCTCTTTCCAAGGGGCAGCAGAGTCTCCTGGGATGAGAGGCTCTGAGCACACACTTCCTAAAGGAAGTTTACTTTGGGCCTCTTTAAATGGGAGCAGCTCATGCATTCCAGTTCTCACATCTGATTTCTCAGTGGATGGAAAGAGACACCAGGAGTCATCAGCCTGTTCTGCCTGATGGCACAAATTCCAGCAAATTCAGCCCCCAGGCAGTCCCATAACCGTTTCAGTTGCTGATGAGGAGAGCCTGATGAAGTGACACTAATGTAGGATGATATCTGTGATAAAAGAATCTTCCACAGACTTCCTGGGGCTCTCCACCCACCGTGCTGGGAGCTCTCCCCTCCTAACCAGCCTCTGCAGGTGCTCCCACCTCAGTCCTTGCCATGGGCCAGGAAATTCACTATTACTCCAGTTAATGGAGATATCTGGCTCATTAGAATCAGCCTCATTTCTTATCAGCTCCCTCCTTTTTGTGGATGAGCTTGGAAGCCTTGGAGGCTCAGGGATGGAGAGCAGGAGGAGAAGGTTACTGGGCTCTTGCTCAGGCATGGATCAACCTGAAAAAGCAGCAACTGTGGGTAAAGGAAATCAGAGCACTCCAGGATATTCCCTCTGCAGCTGAGGTGGCTGAGACCATTTTCCATGCTCCAGGCTGTTATGGGCAGTACACTCAAAGGCATCCCAGACTATTCCTGCACCTGGCTAACAGCAAAACAGGTGTTTTCCTATGAGACCTGGACAGTGCTGGAGTTTAGTCTGAGGCATGCAGAGTCATCCAGGCATGCACACTCAGTGTCCCACACTCCCAACACAGTAAACAGAAAACGTGCCCCACCATGTCCAAATCCTCTGTGATGATGAGCTGTGTTGGTGAGGGTGGGAAGAGCAGGAAGACAAAAAGCCACATTCCCCAGGGAAGAGGCAGAGAGACTTTGTTCCACACAGATCCTGGGCACACTGACTTCTCCCCTCCCCTTCCCCCTCACCCAGGAGAAGAATTAGCAGTGAATAAACCTGTCAGTCAGTCAGTCATTAAGAGAGGAGGGCTCTAGTTTGGCAGGGAGGTGTGAGCAGTGCATGCAGAGGTTGGGCCGTGGGCGGTGCCGCTGTGTTTACCTACGTGGCAGGGAACCTGGACTCGGGTTCATTTCAGTTATCCCATGAGACCTGCTCAATAACGGACTGTTGAAGGAAAAAGCAAAATAAAACAAAAAAAAGAACAAAAAAAAAAAACAAAAGAAGAAGCTGATAAATCCCACGTGAATTTGCGCTGGCGCAGCCCCAGCCCCCCGTCCCGCAGCGATGCCCTGGCACAGCCCCTGCTCCTTCTCCTCTCCTTCCCCACCAAGCAACACACAGGGGGACCACACAGAAAGTGATCTGAGTTGAAGTGGTGAAGGGAAACTCAGCATCAGAGTGGCCCAACTGTGGGCTGCCCCAAAATGTGCGAAGTCCCTCTCTGTTCACCGGGTGCCCTGAGCTGAGGAGCTGCTGCTCACAGAGCTCCGAGTGTTTCCCCATGTGGGCACCAAGCTCAAAGCATTCTGCCTGCCCTGCAAGGGCCCAACCACTTCAAACATCAGCAAGAGACACCAGGTGAGAGGCAAAGCAGGTTTGCTCATGCTGAGCATCCTCCCAAGTGCCCTATGTTTAATGCTGACTCCTGATCAGCATTATTTGCCCTTCCTTATCCCCAGTCCCACATGATGGAACTGGCTGCCAAGGAGAGCTTGGCACAGCATCACTGGGCTTTGGGACCAACAGCAAGCACAGAAGGACCACAGGAGCACAGGGCCATCTGCACCATGTTAACACACAAGCAAAGTGTGTGTTAAATATGCCCAGGACCCAGACATTGCTGATACACATAAAGACAAAAAAATCTTGCAGTGATGAACACTAAACTAGAATGATGGGTATATTTCCACCTATATTTCAGCTGAAAAGAAGGAGCAGATACTGGAATAGTCCTCCTGTGAAAGACCAAGGAATAATGAGAATGTCAGCCTTTATCCCAACCAGGGAGCAGCTTCATGCCTCCATCTGAGCAAGGTCTAGAGTGGGCTCTGCCTGGCTGCCCAGTCAGTCCTTTTGCAGTAAAAAACCATCCAGGCTAGCACTAGTAGCTGGGAAATTCTTAATTTTGTTCCCCTGCCCATTTCTTCCCATTTGGGATCCCCATCAAAGAGAAATGCTGGGCATTCCTCACTCCCATCCCACTGGGCAGGACATCTGAGCTCACCTTTGACCTGATATTCCTTAGTTGCCGGCTAACACTGGATCTGTCTTTCTTCAAGAAATCAGGGTTGCTTTTTGATTTCATAATATCTGGGAAGAAGCAAAAGAAGTGGGATTAGCCTGGTGCCCACTGCCTTCCTGCAAGGACAGGGCTGAGGCTGTGCCCTCCCAGCCCAGGACAGTGCCCCAATGAGCCCAAGGGCAGAGGGGGCTTTTGGGCATCCCTGCATCACGAGGTTTTCCTGATGCAAAACACCACAAGGCTTTCAAAGCCCATCAGCTTTGGTTTGGAAGGCCAAGTCCTACACTCAGACCCGTTCCTGCACAAGGGTTTGTACTCCAGGATTCCCTGTTAGCTCAGGACACCCAGGACTGCATAGAGCTGCTGGAGGAGGACTGACCATATCCCGATACAGTGGTGTTCACAGGGGATTTCTCTCCCTGAGCTTCTGTGGCTGCTTTCAGCTGCTCTTTCAACCTGCTGATATCACAGTCTGCCTTGGCCTTCACGATGCTCAGCTCCGTGTAGATGTCTTTGTACTTGTCGCTGGCGTATTTCTTATCCTGGCAAGGGAACAAGAACAACCCCATGGAGCCAGACAGACAGCTGGAGCCCAGGGGTTTGTGGATGCACTCAAGAGGAGCTTGGCAAATGCCGACGGAAGAAGAGCCGGCAGCGGGACAGAGGCTTGGCCAGGGCAGCTCACGCCCCTGGAGCTGCTTCCAACAGGGAATGGAGACAGGCAGAGAGCTGAGAGCCAAGGGCCAGCGCAGTCCCTGCAGCCCCTCAGCTACGGGGCTCTTAGTGGCTCTTCATTTTAGCCAAGACACAGAATTCAAGCAGAATTCCCAGAAATGGCTTTGGTTTGTCCAGAGCAAACCAGTTCCACCGCTGCGAGGCTGGGCAGATCTCTAACACTGATTGTTTGTGCCAGTTAAATCTGATCTGGTGTGACAGTAAATGGGGAAATCAGGCTGAAAGGGATGTTTTCCCACACTGTCTCCTTTGTGGGGTAAGCCTTAAGTTGATACATGAAATGCTTTACTGATGACACCAAAATGGGTATTGAATTACATTCAGGGGAAAAATTAAATATGGTTTCAAATCTAGGTGTAAATGGGCTGAAATCTAAGCACAGGCATTCAGGAGCAGAGCACAGTAAGAGGATTTGCAGAACCACCCCTGGCATTACCCTCAGTGCTGTCTGCAGCTCGTCTTTGAGGGAGCTGATCTCCTGCTTCAGGTACTGGATTTCGGATTCTTTCACCCGCAGCAGGACCTGTGGGAACAAAATCCAGAATCTTTGCACCTGAGCAGACACAGTGTGACACCTGCTGTACCCAAGGGCTGGAGGCTCAGCCCCATGCCAGCACCACAAAGCCTCTAGTCCATCCATCTTCTGCTTCTCACAAGAAAACTCCTCCTGCTTCTCTTGGGAACTCGCCCAAGCTTGCAGTGCTGATGCTGATGCCCTGCACACTCCAGTTTCTGTCCCCACTGCTCTGCATGGATTGCATCCCAGTGACAAGCAGGGGCTACAGAAGCAAGAGCGAGTGTCTGGCTCAACGTGGTGAGGAGATCAGGACCCCAGAATCTCCTGGCCTGATGCAGCTCATGATAAGAGTGCTGACCAGCCATGAGAGCCAAGAGGGGGACAGACGGCTGCGACACCTCCCGGCTGTGACACCTCCCAGCTGTGACAGGCTCCAAGGGTGTGACACGCTCCTGGGGTACACAGCACATGTGCCCACCCACGTGCCTCTCTGCAGAGCTCACCTCCAGCTCGTAGGCGTCCTTGCCCTGCGTGAGAGGCGACCCAGCAGCCTCTCCCCCGCCCTCCCCGGTCAGCAGGGTCCGCAGTCGCGTGATCTCCGCAGCCAGGCGGTTATTCAGCTCCTGGGGAGAGGAGAGGAGCCGTTGTGGGAAGGGGGAGCAGGGCCACAGCTCAGCACGGAGCCCAGGGTCAGCGGGGCGGGGATCCTCACCTGGTTGTGGGCGTTGAGCTCCTGGTTCTCCCGCTGGCACTGGCGGAGGGCCTGCCTCTCAGCCTCCAGCGCCTGCGCCAGGTGCGCGTTCTCCAAACACTTCTGGGAATACTGCTCCGACAGCACCTCCAGCTCCCGCTGCACCGACTGCAGCTCCTCCCTGCACAACACACAGGGAGGTAGTGCCCTCTCCACACACACACATCCCCATTCTTCCTTCAGCATCCCAGGACAACCCAACAGCGAGCTAAGCACCAAGGATGAGGACTGCATATTCTCTTTGGGGAAAAAACTCAAGTCCAGAGCAAGTAAACTCTTCTCTCTCCTGGCAGAGCCATGCTTGGGCACCAAAGGGGACAGGAGGTCATTCTCAGGTGGCAGAACTTTCTCAGGTTTCCAAAAACTGAGCTGAGATCTACCAAAATCTACCAAAGCCAAGTTCTTCCCTGTGAGGGTGGGGAGGCCCCAGCAGAGGTTGTCCAGAGCAGCTGTGGCTGCCCCACCTCTGAAAGTATCCAAGGCCAGGTTGGATGGCGCTTGGGGCAACCTGGAATAGTGGAAAGTGTCCCTGTCCATGGCAAGGGGCTGGAATGAGATGAGCTTTGAGTCCCATCCAACCCAAACCATCTCAGTATCCTAAGTTTGCTGTGGGCACTCAGGACCAGGTGTATTTGCACACCTCCCCAACTTATACAGATGTATCAAGGTTGATAAAGCTGACAGGCAGCCCTGCTCAACTCCCACGGGAGGACAGCCTTGCCATGGAAAGCTTAGAGCTTCCTCCTCACCTTCTGAACGACCCTGCTGCTGCAGCTGTGTGAAAAGCAGCACTGGCTGCTCATCTGCTACTTCTGGGGACCATAAAGGAACTATTTTGGGTAATGTGGGGACATTGACCTGGAGCCTGAAAGGTTATGGGCAACCAGGAGGCTCTGATGGATGCAGAAACAACCCCAAACTCATGGCCAGAATCAAATGGCAGAGCAGGGTCCCCCACACATGATCTCCCTGGCAGATGGTGGCAGAGGACAGGGATGGTCTTACAGGTACTGCCTCCGGAGGGCCTCGATGTCGGCGTTGACGCTGCTGATCTGGGAGCGCTGGGACTTCTCCAGCTCCCGCTCCAGCTCCTCCCGGTGTGCGTTCTTCATGGCTTCGATGGCTGCGAGGGGCACACAGGGTTAGCACCCAGCACCCTCCACCCACAGATGGGTTTTTGAGTTTTTGGTAATTTCTTAAAGGAATAAAACATCCCTGCAAATCTCCCACTGCTTCACGGCCCCTTCAGTCTCTGCCCCAGCTGCAAAGGGGATTCTGCAAATCATGCTTTTTAACAGAGTCCAAATGATTGTCCCCTTCACACATTGTTTCCTGGACTGTGGGACTCCTAATGCAGAGCCCCTGAACTCCAGTGTTTCAACATTCCCTGAGGCATTGAAGAATTAATTCAGTGTGGAATTGGCGATAATTTAACCACAGGAATGACTAATGCCTTTCGGAGTTGGAATGCAAAACAGATCAGAATGTGTAACAACCAAAGACAGGGGTACCAAGCCTGGATAAGGACCAGGAGATGGGTACCAAACCTGGATGACCAGGAGATGAACCTCCACCTAAAACATCTTTCCCACAAGCCTGTTCCCATCTCCCTGTGCAGCTCATCCAGCCCTCATCCCACCCCTGCTCTGCTCCTCAACGCAGCCAACACCATCCCCATGTCCCCACCACCACAGAGCTGCCCCACCATGGGTTCCCCTGGCACCTGAGATGGTGGCAGCCGTTTCCTCTGCCAGCAGGCGATCCTTCTCCTCCCGCAGCTTCTCCAGCTCCCGCTGGTGCTGCCGCTGCAGGTCCTCGATCTTCTTCTGGTGCGTCTCCTCCATGGCTGCAAAGCCTCTCTCACATGTTGCCTGCAAAGGGAGGAGGGGAAAGGGTTGGCCCAGGAGCACAGGGCCGGTGCCATGGTGGTGGGGAGCCCACCAGGAGCCACAGCTCAGCTCCCCAGGTCCAGCAGGGATCTTCTGCTCCCCCAGCCAAGGAGCACGATGGACCTTGCAAAGGTCAGGGCTTGTCCTGCAGTGGCTTGACCCCTGACAGCTCCAGGGAAAAGGATACACAGGGGCACACCCAGTTGGGGAATGCAAATGTGTGTCAGAAAAAGATCAAAAAAAACCCTTCTGTGTCCCTTCTGCTCTTTTCAATGCCTGGTTTTTTTTCAGTCTCTGGGTGTAAGGAAGATGACGTGACAGCAACAGGATCTTAATTCCCAACCAAGTATTGCTACAAATGCTGCAGGGACAATTACTTGCTAATTGAATTACTAGGAAAGAACTCGAGCCAGGACACAGGAGGAGCAATTTGGGGAGTTGGGATTCACAAGGGGTGAGGTCCTGAACTCCTGCCTGATCCTTCTGTTCCCAGCTCAGCTGCCAGCCTAAGCACATTGGGATCCTGGACGGACACACGGCTGCAGGACACGGACAGGACCAGCAAAGCCACAGGCAGGCCCAAGCCACGAGGGAAGAAGGGGCACACACTGGGGACAAGGTGCTGAGCCCCATCAGGCAGCTTGGGACACACCTGATGCCAAGCACTGTACAGGGCTTTACCCCTTAATGACACAGGCTGGCTTTATTCCCTGATTTCAGCTGAGCTCCTCTTGACTAACACCAGTGTTTTCCATGGAAAATGAGAACTGTCACCTCTGGGACGCCATGGGAAATTTTAGGGGGACAAATTCACTCACGTAGTGGCAAAAGTGCTCATGACAGTCCAACACCACTGACCCTCACATACACCCCTCAGCATCACCTTTTTGGCTAATGCTCTGTTACCTACACCTAATCCTCATTCCCAATTTTTAGCTTTGGTGGGTTTTTTCCCTCCCATTTAGTTTTTAATCCCGAGGCATTCTTCACTTTCCCAGCCTTGTTTGTTTGTTTATTTGTTTTTTTAGACTCCTAACTCAGTGCCAGAACCTGCCTGGACTTGGCTGTGGCACAGAGCAGCCCTGCAGGATTCTTCTTTACACCCAGAATCATAGAATATGCTGAGTTGGAAGGGATCCACAAGGATCATCAAGTCCAACTCCTGAAACACCTCTTATTTTGGAAGAAAAAGGTGCATACTCTGCCATAGGTCTGGCTGTAGATTCACTATTTAATGTATTGTAAATGCATTGCCATAAATCCACATGTACAAATCAGTACCTCATAGAATCACAGAATGGTTTGGGTTGGAAGGGACCTTAAAGTCCATCCTGTTCTACCCCCTGCCACAAGCAGGGACACCTTTCACTACCCCAGGTTGCCCCAAGCCTTGAACCTGGTCTTGGACACTTCCAGGGATGGGACAGCCACAGCTTTTTGGGGCCACCTGTGTCAGGGCCTCACCACCCTCACAGGGAATAATTTCTTCTTAATATTAAATCTAAATCTACTTTTCCTTCATCTAAAACCCATTCCTCCTTGTCTCGCCACTTTATGCCTTTGTCACAAGTTCCTTCCAGCTCTCTTGGAGCCCCTCTAAGCACTGGAAAGGGCTCCAAAGTGTTCCTGGAGCCTTCTCTTCTCCAGTTTGAGGAGTTATGCTTGTGCTACTGATGTTACATTCTCCAGGTTCTTAAGAGAAGAATTAAGCACATTGAAGCCTCCAGTTTGGGCAGGTTTCCAACTGCTTGGTGGCTTTCTGACCACCACTGCTTAATTCCAATGGGATTCAGCAAAACTACTGCTCTCCCCAGGCTAAAACCAGCTTTTGGCTGGAGCTGGGCCACACTTCACCCCCAGCTCAAATGTGTGCTGGATCTTGTGGCTGGAAGCAAGCTCTCCCACGTTTTTGCTGATTCTTAAGAGCAGCTGGTCTGTGAGAGCCCCACTGGCTCAGCCTCTGCATCACTGCCCTTTTGGCTTCCTGTTCAACCTGGCAGCCTCTCCTGGTGCTGCCAGAGTCCTCTACAGCCCTAAACTCACTTCTGAACTGGGAATGATCTCCTAAGAAAAGCAAACCACCAAACCTTTTGTTTTTTTAGATGCTGGATGATCCCAAACCAGTTTTACAGCCAGTCTGACCGGTGGGGCAATTTGAACGGGGGCATTTCATTGCCAGCGGGTTTCTCTGCACCTCACCTGGGTGTTCTGTAACTGTGCACTCTTTGTTGTGTACAGAATTATTGTGTCCAACACCAGCATGGTCCTCGCAGCCTCCTGCAGAGGAGCTCTGCTTTGCTACAGAATTTGGCATCTGTTTGCAGCTACTTTCCCTAGGAACATACGTTTTGAGAGCATCAAGTTTCCATTTCATCCTGCATTTTTGAAGGCAGCAGAGACAGACTGGAGATTTGATCAGACTGGGAAAGACAGAGCTGAGGAAGGCTTTTAAAGGGAAGTCACAAGCAAAATGTAGGAGAAACACTGAGGTCTTCGTGTTGAAGGAGAGTGTGATGTTATCGAGCTACTTTGAAACTCTCTCTCTCCCTCTCCACACAAAGACCACCTCTGGAAATCCACCTTCCCAAGCCCTGAGCAATGCATTTAGAATACCCCAGCATGGAGAAGAAGGAAACACCATGCTTTACAGAGGCCTGGCTAATACCCTGGGGCTTGTTTCAGCACGCTGGCTGTTTCAGGGGATGGCTGAAAACCCTGGGACTGCACGTGCCCTCCCACACGCTCAGCAGCAGAAGGCAGAAAGCGTTAAACATATCAAGACCTTTAGGTTTTCAAAGTCTTTCTGGTATTTTTCCCTCAACGTGGAAGCGTTCCCCTCCAGATGTTTGTTCTCCAGCTCATCCCTCATGACGTTCATCTGGGCCTCCAGCTCCTGGATGCGCTCCCTCAGGCCGTGCATGGAGTCGGGGTCGCTGCCGGGGTCCTGCCCGGCGCCACCCCCCTCTCTGGCCACCCAGGTGTCCCCAGAGCCCGGGGCCACCGCGGGGGACGCCTCCGGGTGCTGCCTCTGGTACTCATCCAGGGTCTCTTGCAGGCGCTGCAGGTTCTGGCTGTAGTGCTCCTGCAGCGCCTGCAGCTCCTCGCCGTGGATGACCTGCAGCTCCTTGATCTTGGCCTGGAACTTCTCCTCCAGTGTTTGCATCTGCTCCAGGTGATACTGCTCCATGTTCTGCTTGTCGCGGACAACGGCGTCCAGCTGGTTGAGCCCCTCCACCCTCTCGGCCTTCAGGGCATCCTCGGTCCTGTTGAGCTGCTCGATGACGTTTCGGATCTCCTCCTCGTAGCGCCCCTGCAGCTCGCTCAAGCTCTTGCTGTGCTCGTGCCCTTCCTCCTCCAGGAGCCTGCGCTGGCTGTCCAGCTGGGACACCTTTGCCTTGAGGTCAGCGTTCTCCCTCTCCAGCACGGCGATCACCTCGCTGTACTCGCCCTGCTGCTTCCTCAGCAGCTCCTCGTACTCGTCGCGCAGGAGAGACACCGTCTTCACGCGCTCCTGGCACAGGGCATCCATGCTCTGCAGGGACTCCTTGTAGGATTTCATCTCCCTCTCGTGCTCCAGCCGGACTTTGCAAGCGGCGTAACAAACCTGAGCCTGTACAATGGCATCGTGGACTAACAGAGACGAGTACCGCTCCAGGTCTCCCATGCACGAATGGTAGGAAAGACTCTGGGACATCTTCAGGAGCTTCTGACAGTCTCTCATGGCCTCCTCGGGAGGCAGAGAGAGTAAGGCAACAGATATCTCCTTCAGAACATTGGATTTGTCCTTTAGCTGCTGGGCAAGATCTTCCTGAATGGAAACAAGAGCTTCACTACTACGGTCTGGGGCACTGCCAGTCTCCTCCACCTTGGCTAATTCCTGGCATGGCACCATTTGGACACGGTTCCCATCCCAAGAGATTTGGGTTCTTTCCGAAGCATCTTTTTGAATTTCAAGTGCTTCAGAAATCTGGTGCATAACTCCGTCAAACTCAGGAGTCCTGTATGCTTTGATGATCTCCTCCAACATGCATTTGTGCTGCTGGAGAGCTGTTTTGGTATTATGGAGCTCTTCTTCAATTGCTTTTAGCCTCTGATGAAAAGATTCTCTCATTTTCTCTGCAACAAACCCAAGTTCTGCCTTGATCAATGTAGCATCTGCTACTGCACTGAGAAAACATGGGGAAATGCCCAAACTTGTTTCTGTTTTACCCTCAGGTTCTCCTTCTCTAGTGCTCAACTGTGCTCTCAGCTCCTCCACCTGGCTCCAAAACTCCCCTTCCAGCAGCAGCTTTTTAGACAGGACACTGGCCAAATCATTGGCTGTTTGAGAAACACTTGCTGGCTCCAACAAAGCCACCTCGGCCGTTCCCTGGATCTCTCTCAGAAGCTGGGCTATCTCAGAGCTCGCATTTTTCAAAGACTCTGCTATTTGGTTGATGAGAGAGGCCTCAAACGCCACCCTCTCAGAAAGCCACCTCAGCTGGCCAGTGTCAAACACATCTGCTTGCTGCTCCTTGGAGATGTGCTCCTCTTCTCCCAAATCTCCTCCTTCTGGAGCGGGGCTGTCCGTGGTGAGGCTTTCACTCTGCTGATACTCTGATGGGACTGGCGCTCCACTCAAGGCCTGGATTGCATTTGATAAAGTTGTTTCCATGCTAGACAGAGTAACAAGGAACAAATCACCCTCTTTATCCTTGTCTGATTCGGGCAAGGATCTTAGCTGCTCCCTGCACTTCTCTAAGCAAGTCAGCGCTTGATCGTTTTTCATCTGGAAACCTCCCAGCTCGCTGACGTGACTTTCTATGAGCTTGAACTTTTCCTGCCTCTCACTCTCCAGCTGTGAGATCAAAGCATTGACTTGGGACAAGCTGGTCTGAAGCTGTTCCCGCAGCTGGGACTCCGTGCTGGCCCACTGATGGTGCAGGGCGATGAGCGTCTCCTGGTTGTGGCCGTGCTGGCTTTCAAGCTTCATCGTCACATCTTTGAGCTTCTCCTCTGTAATGTACAGTTTGGTTTCCAGGGAATGGATGATGGAGAGGTAAGTCTCAGAATCACTGGTCCCTGATGAGGGGTAACCCAGAGCTGGCTCTGAGGACATGCTTTCTTCAGACAGAGATCTGTCCTGGCTTGTGTCTGAAGAGGTACTGCTTGTCCAGTTTTTCTCTGATCCATCTGGATGGATGTACTTTTGACACTGGATGCTTGAAAAACGGATCCTTTGCCTCTTGGCCCCCATGATTCCTACATCAGGCTTTGCTAAAGCTTTCTGAACCAACTCTTGGTCCTGGAGCTCTACAACTTTAGATGGGGAGCCAAATTCCTCCACTTGCCTTTGACTGGTCTCAAGAACCTCATCCTCCTCCTCCTTCAGTGCATAAGTCAGAGCTGGGAGGACATCCTGAGTTTGCCCCAGTTGGGATGGATGACTTTCATCCACCTCAAGACTGGGGCCAAGGTCTTCTGCCTCCTCAGCACATGGACCTGTGCCCACACTAGCTAATTTCTTTAAAGCCTCCTCCTTGGCCTTTAGCTTTACTTTAGTCTCCTCTAAACTGCTATCTAAAGCAACCACTTTAACCAAAGCCTCACTGAGATCTTGATCTTTCTTCTCCACAATTCTCAAGTGCATTTCCTTAACGTGTCTCAGCTCTTCTTCTTTCTCTTTCAGCACCTCCTGCACCCCCCGGAACTGATCCGACACCTCCTCGAACGACTGCTCCAGATTATGGTAGTTGGTCTCTTCCATTTTCAACTTTGCTTGTAGCTTTGCAACTTCGTTATCCGACTCAGCCACCTGATTCATGAGCTCGTGGAACCGGCACTTGATCTGATCTCTCTCCCTTTCGAGCTCCTTGATGTGCTCGGCAAGTTTTTGGATGCTGGCCTCCTTCATGGCCAGCTGCTCCTCCAGCTGGTGGACGAGCTCGCTGCCTTCAAACTTGGCGCTCAGCTTCTCCTTCTGCAGAATCTCCATTTGCTGCTCGCTGTTCTGCAGCTGATTCTCGTACTCGTTGGCCTTGTCCTCCACCTCCTTCAGGCTCCGTATCAAAACCTGCCTCTCCCTCTCGCAGCTCTCCAGCAACGCCTCGTAGTTCTTCTGCAGCTTCTCCTCCATGAGGACCCGCGCCTGCTCGCTGGCGTTCAGCTGCCCGCTGAGGTCTGCGATCCTGTCCTGGAGCCGCTGCACTTCCTTCTGGTGGTCCCTCTGCAGAGCCTGCTGCATCTCCAGGTCCCGCAGCTCCTGCGTCTTCTCCAGCAGCAGCGCCTCCGCGCTCTTCAGCTTCTGCTCGCTGGCCTTCAGCTGGGAGCTGAGCGCGGCCTCGCCGTGCTGCCACTCCTCCAGCTGCTCCTTGGCTTTCTCCTTCTCGCTCCTCAGGTCGCTCTTGAGCTTGGCCAGGGTCTGCTCCTTGATGGCGAGCTCGGCTGCCGCGTTACTGAGCCTCGCCTGCAGGCTCTGAATCTCGGCCTCGTGGTGCCGGATCACGTCCTTGGCCTCGGCGTAGCTGCGCTTCAGCGACTGAATCTGCTGATTGATCACCTCTTGACGCTGGCATTGGGCTTCCAGCTCGCTTTGGAGGTCTTGGTTGACTTTGTGAAGCCTCTGCCAGGCACCTGATGGCGAGGCGGCCACCTCGGTCTTAAAAAAATTGATTAAATACTAGATTAGTAACACTCTTGGCTCTCCCTTCTGAGTGTCACACCTCTGGCCAGGCAGGCCGTGGAAAAGTTCCTCACAGCGACTTGGCTGCTACCCACTGCTCCAATTGGGATGATTTGTTCTTGGCACAATTTGGTTTGTTTGACCAACTTTTTTTTTTTTTTTAATGAGCGACAACTGCTTTCCAGTAACAGAAAACACTGACCACAACATCAAAACAGCTGTACAGTAACAGGCTAAATGGAAAAAAAACAATAAACCCAAACTCAAACAGAATAAAAAACAATGAAAAAGAAACACCAGCAGCAAAACGGAGACACAGACAAAAGAAAAATGCCAAGGATGATGAGGATGAGGAGATGAAACAAGGTGGAGGAGAAAGGAACTTCTTTTTTTTAGCAAGTTTGCTTGTTTGTTTGTGAAACAAAAAGTGCACAGTTCAGGTAATACAGTCCACCGACCAAAAGCAACAACAGAAAGTGAGGTGACAGCAAATGACATCACATCCCACCCATACACGGGGCGACGGGCCAGCCATCATGGTGGAGATGTCATTTCTGTGTCTGCCAAACAAGACTGAGTGGCTGCTCATGGTTTTAGAGAGATGCTGTTAAGCTAAAGCTTAGGGCAAGGGAGGATCTAATTTCTCTACCTGCAAAATAAAATAAACCAACAAAGGACAAAATGAAAAGCCCAACAAATGGAGGGAAGGAAAAGGTGTGATGAGAATGTAAAAATGAAAGAAACCAACCTTTGTGAGATTCAAACCAAAGCAATGGAGCATGCAAAGAGAAAACTCACAGAAAGCGTCATGCAAAAGGCGACAGAAATTATGTATCTTAAAAAAGAAAATACACAGACAGGAAGAGGTGAGAGAAGCACAGCGTTAAGATTAGGAATTTGGCCTGCCTTGCTGTACTCTGGCTGCTGATTAAGGAAAGCCCACAGATGTGACACTCAGTTATGTTAAGTTAAATTTCATGCTTTACACCAAAAACATGCAAGAATATCCGTCTGGGACAGGTTAGTACGTGCCCCCTCCCACCCACAGTGGCCGGAGCAGGGGATGTCTCCAGCCCATTTTCCAGGAGCAGGAGCTCCTGGTGCTTCTCCCAGTAGGGATCAAAGTTAGGGTGCCCCATCCCGAGGAAGCTGAGAGCAAGAGAGGGGTTACACGAGGCCAGAGAGGCTTCGGTGCATGGCACATGCATTGGAGGGGTGGCTCAGCACTGCCTCACAGCACAGGCAGTGCCTGGGGGTCCCTGTGGGGCTGGTCGGGCTGCCAAGGAGGGGTTGGTGCCTCCCAGGCAGCTCAGGAGGGATGGGCTTGGCAGCAGTCAGGCTTCTCTATCAGCCCTCCTAACAGACAATGCAGGAACTTCCCCAAAATCAGGCATGATGGGGTGGGAGGGCATGAAATTCAGAGGGGTTGTCCAAAAAAATGCTGTGATGTTTGGCTGCAGAATTTCCTCAGTGGCTCCACTCTCTCCACCCCAGCAGGGTTTGGTGGGGTTACTCCCTTCTACAATAGGACTTTAATCCCTCTGTTTCCCAAGAAACACAAGGGAAATCCCCAGAAGAATTAGACTGGAGCAGGCAAAAACCTCCAACTTTTCCAAAAACCCTCTCCAACTTCCAGGTCCAAGTTTGGGTCACTTCTCTCTGCAGCTCAGCCTCTCTGCAGGCTGTCCCCCTCACCACCCCTCCTCGTATCGAGGCACTGCGGCCAACTTCAATCTGATGGTGGATTCAGCATCCAGCTTTTATCCCCAGTCCCTGATTCTTCCAGGCTCCAGGCAAAGGGAGGTCAGACGCCTCTGCCCCAGGGAAGTGGGACTTAGTTACTCCTCCAGCTCTGCCAAGTGAAAATGGAACTCCTCCAAGCAGGCACTGTCAGCTCGGAGACTCCAGAAATGAATTAATTACTCCTCCTGGGAGATCATGGGCAAGGAAGGCAAGATGTCCCCCTCCCTGGGCTGGCTCCACTGCCTGTGCAACTTCTTCAGGGAAAATTTTCCTGTGAGAAATAAGGATGCAAGGTTTGGCATCGACACTGGGTTTTGCTGCCGCGGGAGCGCAGCGTGCGGCAGCGCGCGGCCACTTTGATCCACAGCCAGTTTGGTCAAGTAGATTTGAGCAAGTCAAAATGCTGTCCCTGCACAGAACAGACTATAGACCCCTAAGAGCAGCCAGAAGCTGCCCTGCAGGTGCCACAACTTCCCCTGGGCATGGGTGCTCCCAGAGGAAAGGCTGGAAAAAACCTGCTTTGTTTGGACGAGGGGAGGAAAGGTTTTCCCAAAGACCATCCTGTTTCTTTGTCAGATCCTCCAAAACTCATTTCAAGGCTTTGCTGAGGAATCTTGTGACAGCAGAAACCACCAAAGTGATCCAAGATAACAGGTCATCCCAGTGCAAATCCCACTCTGGCTGCAGGGAATGTGCCCGGGAAATACATCTGAGTGTCCTGTGTTTGCCCGTGGAACGGGCACACAAAATCCCCAGCCAGGAACAACTGGTGGGCTACAATATGCTTGGAAAGCCTTGTGGGCACCCCACTGCCTGAGGGGAGAATCTGGGGCACAGAAAGGGGGAAACAGCTGTTGCAAAGGCAAACACAGTATGGGATGGATCAGAGGTGGACTTCGTTGAAGTCCCATCTGTCTGGCTCTGGTTTGTTTTCTCTTGGGAATGCTAACAGGTAATGCTACCTTCTACTCCATCCCAGATCAGAGGTTTCCATAAGCAGATAACTCTGCTAGAATTAGCCACCTTTGCAAGAAGGTCAAATCTCTGGGAGCTCAGTGGTGGTCACCCAGGATGTCCCCACGAACACCGCAGATGGAAGCCCACCAGGGATCCCTGGGGCACAGGGAAGATGGATCTGGATCTCCATCTCCTCCTGCTCTCCTACCTGCAACACGTAGCCCTCCCGGGCGCTCTGCTCCCGGCCCAGAGCCACTTTCAGCTGATCCTGCAGGTGCCGGTTCTGCTCCAGGAGCTCCAGGGCCTCCTTCTGCTTCTGCTCCAGCTGGAGGGACATGAACAGAGACAGCGTCCAGGGAGTGGGCAGGGGATCAGCCATAAGGAACAAGTGGCTCGGCGGGGACACAGAGCAGAATTAACGGAGCTTTTGATGGCACCGCTGCTCTGCTCTGCTCTGGGACCTGGATTTCATTTTGCCAGGAAAATCCCTCCCCTCTGAAAGAACTTATTTATGCAACAGTGTAATTCGTAAAACTCACTGCAGCAAAGGACGAAGGGCACCAGCTTGTGCCAGGCACGACCCTGGCAAATCCCAGCCCAGTGCAGCTCGGTGATACTCCTGGTTACTCCATAAGAAAAGGTTACCCCTTTCATTCCCACTAATACACCTTAATCCCAGCTAACAACAGCCTTTGTTATCCCAGGCACAGAACTCTTCCAAGAGAGCTGAGTCTCCTCCATTCTTTTCCAAAAATCTTAAGACTATTTGATGTAGGCTCCACAAAAAGGGAACTTTTGTGTTGTGTGCTCAGCTCATGGCAGTTCATAAACGCAGACACTGGTCTCTATAGCTGCAGAGGCACAGAGGATTAGGAGCTGGAATTTGTACCCATTTTGTCAGAGACAGGCTGGCTGCAACCACCACAAATCAGGCTGTGTTGGCTGGGAGGGGTAAGGAATTACCAGGCCATAAGAACAGCCCTTTCTGCAACTGTGGGAAACTTGAAAGCTGCTGGCAGGGGTGGAATGGATTCAGGATCTGCTCCCTGCTAGCTCCCTAAAGAACCTACAGCACCCCTACTAGTTGCTGTTATGAGGGAGGAATATTTACAGCTATTTTTAAGCCCATATCACACTCCCTACAGTCACCCCAGTGGCCTGAAGGCCATTCTGGAAGGCAGCCTGCACCCTACACACCCTTTACCTCCTTCTCCAGCAGCGTGGTCAGGTGCTGCTTGGTCAGCCCCTCTTCCCGGTCCTCGGCGTGGGCGAGGTGCAGGGGCGTGATGGGGATCTGCTTCTCCTCCCGCAGCGGGGTGGTCTCCACCTGGTGCCAGCGCTGCTCGATCTCCACGTGGACGTTCTGCGGTTTGATGTCTCCAGGGACAGGCAGGATCCTGTCCACCTCCATCCTCAGCGCCTCTTCTGACCCTGCCCCGTCCACGGCATCGATCATCTCGAAGCGCTTGCGCCGCTCCTCGCGCCGCCGGGCCCGCTCCCGCTCCAGCTCCCCGGGGTCGGCGTCGGCAGCTCCGGCGTCCCTGGGGAAGGCGGCCGAGCCGCTGCTGGAGGAGTCTGCAGCGTTGGCACGCTCCTGCACCAGGGCCTGCTGGATGGGGCGGAATTCAGCCCAGTCAAAGGTCTTGGAGCGTCCTTCTCGTCGGCGCTCCCGGGCGCGGCTCCGCTTCTGCTCCGTGTCCAGCTCGGCTTGTTCCGCATCCGGCTTCTCGCTCGGCTTTGGGCCGCTCTCGAAGGAAGAGCCTGTTTTGCTTTTCTCTTCCGGCAGCGAGCTGTGAGGACAGAGAGAGGGTGAAGGAAAGTGTCACTGGGTGCTGGGGACAGCCAGGCGCTGCCATGCATGCCTCCAAGAGCCGGGTGGGAAAGGGCTGCTGGAAGCCCAAGCCAATGCCACGTGGGTGCCCCTGCCCCTCCATCTCCCCTCGGGCACAGGAGCTGCTGCTGCCCTTGCCCGGGATGTGCTGGTGTGCAAAGCCTTGGTGCAAGCAGCCCCAGCTGCTCCTGGGACACCCTGGCACCCGGACAGTGGCTGATCCCAACCTTGATCCTCCTCGGCAGCCACACTGGAGTGACCATGAGCAAGCAGCAACCCATGGCTGAGGCAGCAACCCCAAACTGTGCTGTCAGAGGTTCCAACAGCTCCTCCAGCCCCCAGGCTGTGGGGCCCCATGCACAACCCATAGTCACGTGCTTGTGGGAAAGATGCCACCAATCCCACCAAAGCCAGGCTGGCTTCGGAGCTGTGGGGTGGAGAAGCACAGAGCAGTTCTGAGAGTCTTGGGAAACAAGGCTAAGGTTCCCCTTCAGCTTGGAAAAGTATTAATGGGTCCTTAACTTCTCTGTGCCACTATCTGCACTGAAGGCACAGACCTCCGCAGGGCACCCAGCCCCACAGGCAGCATGGGCAGCCCCCTGGCACTGGGCAGGGGTGAGTGCAGCAAGGAGAGCACGTTACCCAACACATCACAGAAATCACTGAAAATGCCAATTTCTCAAGCAAGGAATGATTTTTAGTGCTGAGTTAGAGGGTGGTGGGTTGAGGAGGGAGACATACTCATCAAGCAGGGGAAGTTAATAGGGGAAGGCAATACCATTTCTAACCTACAGATAATCCATAATGCAGTATTAGCTTATTAAATATGGACATGCCAGCCCTGTAACATGCAGATCAAAATTAAACCAGAAAACAGCAGTATGCTAAGTCTGTGGAGGATGCCTGTCTCAAGGGAGTAGTGGGCACTTGCTGAACTCTCTCTGCTCCCCAAACCTCCAAAAGCTGCCTCCCAAGGCACAGTCCTGCTGCTCAGGCTGACTCCTGGCTCTCCCTGCTTCCAATACAACCACAGCATCCTCAGCCTCCAGCAGGGACTCAACAAGCTTTGTGCAAGAGCTGGAAAGCAGCTCACTGGGCCCTTCACTACAGGCTCTGACCCATGGGACCACATGCACGGGGACTGCTATGACCAGGAACAGCAGCAGCAGCAGCAGCAGAGCAGCAGCAGCAGCAGCATCACAGCTTCTCTCACCTCAGAAACACAACCCAGCTCCAGCCAAGAACCTCATGGATGTGCATATGCCCAGAACAAAGCATGGAGCAGAAGACATGGCTCTGTGTGGGCTAGTATCTTCCGATGCACTGTCATCCAGCAGCAAACCACAGGCTCAGTAGAGCTGGGTTTGGAGAGACTCTGGCAGTTACAGGCTAAAACCAGCTCAGAGATAATTCCTTTTTCTGTGCTGTCACTTGCAGCTAATAAAATAAACCCAGAAGGCACGATGATGAAATGTCACTGCTCCTCACCCATGACACTGCACGACTCCAAAGCCAGGCTCTCAATCTGGAGTCAGTTAGTGATTACAGCTGCATTTTAAAGTAAAGCAGGGATGAGAATGAGTCTTAAAATGGAGAACAGTGTTAGTAAAGAAATGGGGGTCCTGGGGCCTTCCATATGGTGTTGGGACACAGATATTTTGCTGCTCTAAATCCCACGTGGAAGAACCTTGGCATTTCTAGAGGTGACATCTCTCACAAGCTCATTTCTCCTCTGCTGCTTTCCAAAGGGCACGGGATGTGGGTCAGGGAGCAGAGGGATGGCTGCTGGGAACCAAGTGAAGACACTCTGAAGGTTGACCCAAAGTTTCTCATTTCATCTCCTGCAAGTGCCCCACAGCTATTAATTCTGCTCAACCATTTCACATCTCCTCCACCACAGAGAAATTAATTCATATCACACAGGAAGGGGGTAATCTTTGCCTCCCAATGGTATTCATAGGTTAAAATAAAAAGGCTTTTTTTAATAGGGGTGGGAGTGGTGCAAGCTGCAAGCTGAGCACACTGTGGCAAGAAGAGCACAGAGGTTGCAGGGAACTGGGGAGCACTGGGGAACCCAGCCCCACAAGGGCTGTGAGCTCAACATAGATCCAGTTCTGAAGCAGCCACTTTTGTTCATGGGGGTATCTTCTATTTGCCCCATCATCATTAGCAGACTGTAATTAGTGCCTCTGCAGATTGCAGGGCACTGCTGAGGGCAGGGAGCAGTGCAGCATCTGCTGCCCACGCCGGGTGCTGACACATGCAGCACTGTAAACCATCATTAGGACTCAAGAAACCAAGACAAGGAGTGTTTGGCAGGGTGGAGCCATGGCAGCAGGCTAATGAGACACAACTGAGGGCTGCAGGAGTGTGTGGGACCATCCCTGGGGGTGGGTGAGCTCTGCTGCCCTCCTGACACACTGAGCGCAACACCCCACCACTGTGCCAACACCCAGCACCCCCCTCCATGCTGAGCCTTGGGCAGTTTGTCCTTCCAGCAGCCCCCTTCACCCTCTGCTTCCCTGGTGCAGAATGCAATGGCATCCCAAAGCCAGGTGGGATGGGCTGGGGTACCCCACACTGCTGCAAAGGGCTGCCAGGCAGGCACCAGTGAACACAGCCCTGCTGCACACACAGAGCAGGACTCCAGCAACGTGACTAACCCACGGCACCAGCTGGGTGGGAAACCACAGAAGCACACACACATCATTCCCTTTTCCCAGCTCAGGATTGGATCACAGTCTGTTTGTGCAGTGTAACAAGTTACTGCCCAACAGGGACCTGCGCCTGGACCCTCTCAGAGGGAAAGCCAAGTGAAACCACTCTGTGTGGGCTTGGAGCAGGTGCAGACAGTGAGCACAGGACTATCGTGCTGCAGTAACCTGTGAGCAACCATAAATACATCTGGCTCTTTAAAGGCAGAGAGGTCCCCTCAAATTTCCTTGGTCTTCATCTTCGTATCTAGTCACATCGGAAGGTACCAGTGTGGGGAAATCAAGGGTCAAGACCAGGTTGCTTCTTCCCTTCTCTCTGGTTTTTATTTAAAGGAGAAAAAAAAAAAAGGAAGGGGGGAAGAAAAGAAAGAAAAATAAATGGAAACTGCAGGACTTCCCATCCGAGGTGCAGAAAAGGAGGAGCATGCAGTGAATCACGAGATATACAAACCACAGAACGTTAATACAGGAGAGAACACAGTTTTCCAACCTGGGCTTCAGCACGGATAGTTTCAAAGAGAAGTTTTTCCTGGGATTGCATGGAAATCAAACATACACAGGAGTGAGGAGAGAGGCAGCTTCCATGAGACCCCTGTGATATCCATCAGAGCTCGGGCACGGCTGGGAGAACAATGGCTGAGGGCTAAGCAGGATGGGGAAGGAGAAGCTGGAGCATCTCCAGGTCAACAGCACTGGGTGAGAAGAGCCATTCCATCAACACAGGAACAAACCTGGCAAAAACCTGCTGGCTGCAGCTACAGTAAGGACAGGAGATGGAGTTAGTGGTGTAGCTGTGTCCACACAGCCTGTAAGAAGTGGCCTGTGTGAGTGTGGCCAGCACAGACAGCTGTGAGGAGGCCAAACACCCAGTACACACAGCCAGAAGCGCCCACAGAAGGTACTCTGTGACGCAGGAGGTCCCCTTCCTCTGGCACTGACGCAGGAGGAGACACCAGCATTACTACAGCTCAAGGGGGACGAGCTGCAGCAGCTTTCAGCAAGATCAGAAGAGGAGGGAAGATGATTTCCTGGCTGGAGTTTAAAATAGATCAGAGCCAAACGGTTTCTAAACTGAACCCTGAGCTCCTGCTGCTGTGACCCATAGAGGGGCTGGGCAGCTCGTGCTGAACAGTAGCCAGAGGAAAGGGTGAACCCAGCACAACTGAATCCAAGTGGTTTCAAAATACCTGGTGGGAATCCAGAGGAGCCTTGATATAGGAACAGTGTTTCATATTCCTATGCACAAATTAAAACCACATTTTCAACCCTCTTTGAAATCTGCACGTGTAAGAATAACTCGGCACATCAGCGTCCCCACAACGCGTATCCAAATTAAGCTCAGAGAGAAGTGAGAAAAAGCTGCAGCTTCCAGGAACAGACAGGCTCAGAGAGAGGAAAGAAAAGGGATGAGAGGGATGAGTTACTCCTGCACAGCAAACCACAGAGTTGCAGGGGCTGCTACAGCCCCCCCTTACCTTGTCACATCAGGAGCAGTGGTGGGGCGAACGTGTTTCATGATGGTCTGGATCCAGTTGCGGCGGATGCCCGACGTCATGGCAGAGAGGGTGAACTCCCCTTCCTTTGTCTACAGAGAGAGAAAGAACAGCTCAGAGCAGGTGATTGCATCCACCAGCAGCTTCCCGACTCCCCAAGACCACCCTGCAGCCTTCCCCAAGCCCTCAGTGCTAGGGCACTGCTTGCACAGAGGTCAAACCCAGCCCCTCTGCCCCCCAGCACACTCCCAGTGGGAACTGGCATTTCCCAGCAATCGGGATGATTCTGCCACAGGTGAGACCCTAAGGCTGTGACAAAATCTTCACTTTCCCCCTTCCTTTTCTCACAGTCCAAAAACTGGCTCTCAAACCCAAGGCCACAGCTCTCTGGAGCACTGTGGGGGGATGCTGAGTGGCCTCTCCTGGGTGTTCGGGGAGATGTTCCCCTTGTCATGGACAAGTATTCCCACCAGCTGTCCTGCAGCTGGATTCTTCCCGCTCCCCACATTTTCCTTACATGGATCTGGAAGCCGTAGTTCCGCTGAACTGGGTACTCAGTGACATCATAGCACGTGGATAAATCGATTTCTCCATCCAGGTCAGCTGCCTGCAGAGGGAAGAGGTAAAATAAGCAACAAAGCTTTGCAGCCCCAAAGCATGGTGGGCTTGCAGGAAGGCACAGCAGGCCCCTGAGAAGCACAAAGCCCTGAAGGGGCTCCAGGACTTTGACAACTGGGAATGGGGGCACTGAGGGAGGCAGTGACGTGCCCAGGATCCATTTGGGAGCACCAGGAGCTGCCCTGTAATGGGCTGAACACTGACAGAAGACACTCACCTCCTCTGCCACTGAATCCCGGTAGTATCTCAGGCTCTGGTCAGTCAGCACAAACCAGTGCTTCTTCCACTAGAAAACAACAAAGATGGAGCAGTTACAATCCTGCTCCTTTCCCATATTCATGGCTGCTTGTCACAGGTCGACCATCAGAGCTGCCCTGCAGGAGGCAGCTCGATGCCTGTCCCTCCCAGCTCCACACATGGCTTCATCAAGGCCACTCCATGGGACAGGGGAGACCCAAACAGGCAGCAGGGCAAGGGACAGTGATGGTTTGCTGCCACCCTGCACAGTACCAGACGCTGCACATAACAGTGACACCACGAGAGCCACAGGACAGTGGCAGCCTCCCCATTAGCTCCACTGCAAGATGAGTCTTTTAGGGACTGCACTTAAAGCCTTCTTAGCACAAAAAAAGTAGTAAGACATTCATATTTTATCTACAGTACCTAGAAATTGAGTTGGAAGTCTATTCCTAGACTTCCTTCTACACAAATCTGCCTCCTGAATGCTTCCAGCACAGGCTCACCCAAGGCAGCTCTCAGTCAATAAAGCACTTGCTCCAGCTGCCAATTCCCCTTTGGCTGTCTATGGATGTGTCCTTGGACCAGGGGTACCCACAGCAGAGCCTGGGCCAGCCACACCCACAGGCAAACTGCCTTTATTTTCCCTGAGAGCTGAGTAGGAGGGAAGGAAGTGCAGGGAAGGGGTGGTTTGCAAACAGCCAGGGCCATCCACGCTGCCTCAGCATCAGTGCCCACCCCTAAG
Source organism: Melozone crissalis (assembly GCF_028551555.1). NCBI lineage: Eukaryota > Metazoa > Chordata > Aves > Passeriformes > Passerellidae > Melozone > Melozone crissalis. The sequence continues at coordinate 13,891,440 of NW_026535790.1, read as the reverse complement.
GCTCCAATAGGGCAGAACATCCTGCATCCATTTGGGAACGGGCAGCAGGGAAGTGGCACCAGCTGCTTCCCTCAGAGCCATTTATTTATTTATTTATTTATTTATTGCCATTTTCCTGGCACTCAGGAGACTTTACCTGAGCCTCATTTCTGACACCAAAGAGGTCGCTGGGTCACAAGGGAGACGAGAGTAATAAATAGGGAACAGGAACATGAAACCAGTGCTGCCATCCAAGCTGCCCTGGCTCCCTAGAAACCCACAATGTGATATCCACCTCTGAAACCTCCCCAGGACAGAGCAACAGCAATTCCCACTTTGAGATAAGCCCAATATTGATCTACCCAGGACACTGAGGCTCCATCAGCACTGAGAGCTGCTCCATGTGGTACCAACACAGGATGTTAGAGTGAGCTGCCAGAAACAGGACTGACCACAGCACCAAACACTGACATGAAGGGCAGAGCTTTCTCCTGACTCACCTGCCCATCCTCATACTGCTTTGTCAACCAGCCCTTCTTGAAGTTCAGCAGGTCAGGCTGGAAGAAAGGAGAGAGGGATCAGGAGAGGGAAGAAGTGTCTGTGCCCAGAAGGCAACAGCAGCGAGTTGATAAAACCCAGCAGAGCAATGAAAGAGACCAAAACCAGTTAAATTCATAGAATCATGGAATAGTTTGGCTTGGAAGGGCCTTTTAAAGGTCATCTACCCCAAGCTGAATCATTACACTGCATGGTGGCTAAATGTTTGCTCTCAGGAGGAATGGAGACCTCTGCTCAGTTTATTCAGGCTGTTCCCTTCCTACCACTTCTCCTGCAATTTCCTACTGCTACACCAGCATTGCAGAGAAAGGATAAACAAGGAATTAGCAAGACTTCAGGCAGTTTCACCCCCTATTATATATTATGAAAGAAAAACGACGTGCTATTGATGCAAGGCTGCAGGGTTCAAAACAGGCTGAGTTCCCAAGGCTGGAAATACAGGGAATCTGAGCTCTGCACCACCCAAATGACACCTGCTTTTCCCTCCCATGTGGGTGCATGGGGATGTTGAATTCCTGCAGAAAGCAAGCAGGACAGCGTGGGATAACTGCTGCCAGCCCCTCCTCCCAGCCCTGCCTGTGTGCAGGGAAGGATGTGGTGGAAATGCTTTCACTCCCCCGAGGCTGAGCTCCTCCAGCTGCTCCACGTGCTGCAGAGTGGAGGAGGAAAACACAGCAGTGTGTGAAATCCAGCTGCAGCATCTGAAATGGGCTACAGCAAGGGCAGCAGTGGAAATTGGGTCTGGGAGCTTATTCAATCAAACCCATGGGGCAGCACATCCCGTATTTGAGTGATCCTGTGGTGGTGGGAACCCAGTCCTGCTCCACAAAAACACAGGGGAAAGTAAAGTACTGAATTATAGAATGATTTGGGTTGGAAGGAACGGTAAAATCATCCTGTTCCAACCCCCTGCCATGGACAGGGACACCTTCCACTATCCCAGATTGCTCCAAACCCCATCCAACCTGGCCTTGAACACCTCCAGAGATGGGGCAGCCACAGCTTCTCTGGGCAACCTGTGCCAGTGCCTCACCACCCTCACAGGGAAGAATTCCATCCTAATATCTAATCTAAACCTGCACGACTTTCTTCCCTTCACTAGATAATATGCATTGCCACTTCATATGCACTTCTTGACTTTTTATTCCCACCAGGAATTTAAAAATCACTCTTGTGCCTGTACAAGTATACAGGAAAAGCTCCAGAAACACCAAGCTACTGCATTTTTCTGATAAGTCCTTGAACAGAAGCTGTCCATCCACAAAAAATGCAACTTGTATTTACAGTGGCTCTGTAATCTATTTGAGAGATTAACAAGTATATTTATTTTGTCCCTACAGAAGGGTGGTGAGGGAGAGGAGAGTACTTTGTGTTTATTCTGTACTCTTTGCCTCCAGGTCTGGTGAGCATTTGAAATATGCAAAGGGAGGAAAGCTCAGGAGGGAAGGTTCAGCCCTTCCTTGCAGCCTTCATCCCACTCACACCCACTTCCAACTGCATAAACATCAAGGAAATGGCATTAGAAAACTGGGACATGTGTTTGCTCAGCCTGGTCTGTGTCCCTGCCTCTGGCAGGGGAGTTGGAACAAGATGATCTTTAAGGTCCCTTCCATCCCAAACCATTCTGGGATTCTGTGGTCCTATGAAAATACCACAGTCATGACACAGCAGCTGGTCCAAGTCCAGAAACTGGACTGAGTCTCTGCTGAGCTGAAATGCCCTGCTGCAGCCTCTGCTGGGGGACACCATGGGGCAAAGAGGGGCTCTGGCCAGGTGAGGTGACCCCCGCCATTCCAGGGTTACCTACAGCATGAGTGCCTGACACATCACACAAAGCATGGAGGAAATGGGGTATTCAAGGGGAAAATATCCAGAGCAGGGTCTGCTTCCCAAGCTGCTGCTGTACTTTAAAGAAAGCTGCTCCTCACAAGACTCTGAGTTTTAATTTCTGCAACAGGCAAAAAGTGTGGCCCTTTTCCAGCTAGGCCCCTGAGACTTTCTGCATTGGTCACACCTGATTCAGGACCCTGAACCTGCTCCAAGTCTGAGTGTATCCCATATCCCATGTGAGGAAAGCAGCAACAGTCCAGTTTTCGTGGGACCTGCTGGGAAGGGCCTCTCATGTCCTTCCCCAAGGCAGGGGACACCCCCCTGGTGGCTCACCGTCATTGAGGACTCCGTGGACCTTCTGTCCAGTGACTTTGCCCTGCGGTGTGGGGACAGAGGTGACGCAGACACGTCCAGGATGGAGCCCACGGCTGCTCCCTCACAAGTGAAGTCCTGTGTGAACAGCATTAGCCCAGATCAGTGCAGGAACTAGGACAGAGTCCTGCTCTCTTGGCTCATGGCATAAAAATCTGCTTTATTTAAGGGGCATCTCAGGCTCAGAACAAGTGTCATTTCCTTAGGAATTCATTTTTTGTCCTTTCAGGCATTAATTTGTTCCCATTATACCCAAGCAAATCTGGGACTCTCAAACATGTTTCTTTTGTTACTTCACCCTATCCTGATGTATCCTGCCATGCCAGATCTGAAGTTTCCCTTTGTATTATGAAGAAAGAAGAGACAGCCTTGATTTTCCACTCCAATCTCCCTGGGCCAAGGGAGCAGAGCAGGAAAATTCACCCACACTGAGCACACACAGCAGTTCTGCAGGACTCCAAATCCACATCCAGGGACAAACCCTGCAGCTAAACCCTCTATCCTGGCTGCAGGACTCCAGGTTTCATGTTTCAGGATTGCCTGGCTGAGGATCTTACCCGTTTCCTGGGGAAAACCCTCTTCTCACTCCTGCCCTGCCGTGTCTCGCTGGACAGGGCGGTGCCTCCCGGCGCGCTCGTCTCCATGTGCTCTGCATTCTCAATATCCAGTGCCTCGAATTTCTCAATCACCTGGGATCTCCTGCAAAACAGGGACAAAAGGGAAACCAGAGATGCTTTAAACACAAGAGCAGCAACTGGGTGGAGCTGTACAACCCCACAAGTTAAAGGTGGCAGAATTGCTCGACCCAGAGTTCATGCACACCTGGATTGTGGTCCCTGTTTCTCTGTGAGCTCTGACATGGCCAAATCCAGGGTAAAAACCCTGAACTGACATCATTTTACCCACTAAGTGGGGGAAAACCTCACATTATTCAGCTCTGCACCTAGCAGCTCCTTCAGCGACTAGAAACCCCTCACACAATTTTTACCTGTGACTTTTACAACCCCTTGGGAAGTAGGGATTATGGAGCAGCTTTGGCTTAAGCTTTGCCTCTACTATCTAGCACTGGGGTTCTCAATTGCACCTCAGACCCCTGACATGTCACACCAAGCACAGGTAATGGGTGGCTCTGGGTCCCCTAGTGTGTTCACTGCAACAGGAACCCTCTGAAAACTGAACCCCACATGGGGAACAACCACAGGATTGCATGGAGCAAGGGGTGTCCATGGTTCTGGCTCACAGGATGCACCAGCTGAAAGGGCCTGAGGAGATGAGGAGCACCCTGTACCATGGAAGGGCATTCCCTGCAGAACCTGGGGCCTTTCCCTCCTCTTAACTGGGCTGAAAATCCAGTCTGGATGGACAGCAGGGGGCATGACCTGGGCTCTCAGACACTGCCTTGGTGGCCCATAGCACTTGTGTCTCTGAGGATGGAGAACTACGAAGATATGTGGATGGAGCAGGAGCCAACCCTGGATCAAACCCAAATGGGAATTCTCTTAAGGACAAGCAAACAGGTGGAATTAGAAGTGCTGTTTCAGAATGAGAAGCTGCTTGCTGACCCAAAGGAGAGGAATTTCCTAAGAACCTGCTCATGTCTAAGTTTACATTTCCAGGGGTTCAGGAAAGCATCAGCCTCAGGTCTTCAATCACAAACTGAGAATATAAAGCAATAACCCACCACCAGCACATGGCAGCTGTGCTCCAAGCTGTGAGGCTTAAAGTTCCATTTTAAACCTCCCCAAAAAGCTCTGTCCAGGTGGTTTCTTCACACAAAATTTGGACCCACATGTGCCACATCTAAACTTGGGGCTGCTTGCTCTGTGTGAGCCTCTGATGTACATGAAAATCACAAGGGCAACTACACGAGGGATAACAGGTCATCCAAAATAAAAATATTTTTAACACTTTCCACAAAGAGGAACAGCAGGTTAAGGGTTCAAATACCATGAGATGTTCAGTTTTCAACCAATATTTGCACCAAATTCTATAAATGAGACAACCAGTCTGAGCACATCCCATCCCATGGGGGGTTGGGGCCCCCCACTGCTGCTCAGAGCCAGGCTGCCAGGACACAACCAAAGAGGAAGGGAAAAAATTGGTGGGGAAGATGTTGCTTTGTAAATTTAAAGATCTTTGATGGTTTCAGGGGACATCTGTTCAGCCCCTGATGCCTCCCAGTTTGCAGTCCCAGGCTCCAGCAGAGCTCCCGATTTCCCTGGGATGCTCTGCTCATGAGAAGCCTGACACAGGCCAGGCTGTGGAGCATAAATCCATGTTCTGTGTTCACTGACACACAGGGAACTGTTCTGGAGTCACATTCTTTTAACCCTTTTTATACTGGCCCAGCCTTCTCTGAGTCTCAGTTCAGGAGGGAGGAAAAGGTCCATGAATTAACATTGTCTGTGCCCTAGTAGGTGAAGGTCTGAAGAAAAACAAATCAAGAGGAAAAAAAAAAAGAACAAAATCCCAACCAAAAAAAAAGAAAAAAACAAAAAACCATAAAAACAAAATCAAAAGCAGGTTGATTTCTCATGAAAGGGGCTGCACCACCAGGTTGTTCTACGGCTTGAGATTGAGATGAGATGGTAGCGAAGCAGGCGAAGTAAAGGTGGACACGTCACACAGCAACACAGCAGGAGAAGGTGGAGAGCAACAAGACCTGGAAGAAAACAAGGCTGGAAAATGAATGAACAGAAGAGGAAATTATATATATCTGCATCTACATACAAAACAAAATCAAAATCATTCCAGTCATTCATCATTGAAAAAAAGGAGGAGAAAAATAAATCACTGCAACCAAATCACAGCCCCAAGAGTTAATATCATCCAGATTACAGGAAAGATTTTTATTTTTTTTCCCATTAGATCAACATTTCAGAGAGGTTACTGCCAGAGATCCTGGAGGGATGGGGAAGGAAGGGTTCTCTCCCTTCCCCACTTCTTGGATTGAGCTGCTCCCTCTGCACAGCAGCTCTGGGTGGACAAAACAAGGCTGGGACAGGTATGAAGAAGCTTTTTAAAAGCTGCAGTGCCATTTAGTGCTTTTCAACTACAAAAGCTCGTCCCAAGGAATGCCTTGGCCATGCAGGCTGTTAATCTTTTCCAGGCCACTAAACCCAGGCTGCAGATCTCAGCTGTTAGTGGAGGGGGTGTGCAGTGGGAAGGAAAGCTCAAAAGACCAGGAGGAGCTGTCATTAAAGTGATTTTCTTTGATTGGAAGAAAGGCCTTTATTTTTATTGGATTCATTCATTATTTAGCATCAAGAGAAATAGAGAGTGTCAGGAAAAGGAAGAGGCATTTCCCAAGAGGTCCACCAGAATGATGAGGATAGTTTTACAAGATAAAAACCTCTATTTGGGAGAGCAGGAGCTCCTCTGTATAGGGAGAAGCAGAATTCAGAGCAGAGCTTTACACCTCAAGAAACTCCAGAGAAGGAATTTGAGCGAGAAAAGTCATTTAAGCAATTTCAGGCAATTCTGCTATTAATTGATGCTGGAAATACACCTCAGCCCCTGACCACACTCCTACAGCAGATGTGGCTGACACCACAGTGAACTTCTGCCAGAGTGAGAGAACATCAGGTCAACTGGGAAAGCTGTGGTTTTACAGGCTGCACCCCTGGAATTGTGCACAAAACCCCAAATTTGTCAAACAGAAATCCTGAGATGTGCAGGGATGTATCCCTACAGCTGCAGAGTCCCTCTGGGATATGGGGACTGCTGTCTAAGGACATCCCTGGAGCTCTTTTCAGCTGTGATTTTTGTGTGCAGCACCTCCAGATTCATCCATGGGGTTTCCAAAGAGCTGCCCCTGCCCTTCTGCCCTAGGGATGGGTCTGAGAGGGGAGACTGGAGATGGCTCCACCTCTCTGGCCTCAATCCCTGTCCCCCAGGCCAGTGTGACATCCTGGTGGGTGCTGCAGCCCTGTCCTGCCACGTGCCAGCAGAGGGAACTCGCACTCTGCTGCTCTGCCAAAATCGTGGAGATTATCCCCTGTTCCCTGATTGCTGATTCTGAGTGGCTGCAAGCTCAGATGTCTGCATGGAGGCAGAGTCAGGCATAAATGGTCAGGACAGAAAATTCCTGGCCTTTAACATGTAATATTTCTTGTGATAAGGAAGCAGGATGAGAAGCCTCAACAAATGGCTTTATCTGGAGCAAAGCCTGCAGGTGGGGCACTCAGGATGCAACACTGGGTACCTGAAATAATTATTTTCTATCCACAGCTCTGACATTTGCACTGATTTACACACCAAAAAAATGGGAGGAAGAGCTGAAAATACCAACAGAATCTGAGTTTATTTGGCTGCACTGAAGGGCAGATCTGCACGATGCCTGGCTGGTGCCTGTGGGGTTGGCATGGGACAAGTGTTCCCAGACATGTTAGTGGGTTACTGAGAAGGATTATTACAAATGGGGTTAAACCAGGGGGAAAAGCCAACCCCACAGATGGAAATGAGCTATTGTATCTGCCCAGCCTCAAACAGCACAGTCTGAGCTCAGAGGAGAAAAATGAGAGGGACATGGGGACTAAGTAAACTCGAGTTAAAATGCAGCCAAGCCAAGCTGAGCAGGGTGCTGGGGAATGTTAATTCTCTGGTGCAACACTGGACAGTGTCTGTGTGCCCTGTTGAGTCCACTGAGCTCCAACATGGCTGTCCCAGCTCCAGGACACAGGGCCTCTCCACCCACACCACCTGCACGGCCAATTCCCAGGTTACCAGAGGAGAAAACAAACGTGCCCATCCCTGAACACCCACTGAGCCACCCCTGCTCATGGCACATTCCTCCAGCACCGTGGGCTGTGATCCACGGCCAAACCCTCTGGCAGGTGGGGACCCCTCCCCTTTCTCTCTGCCATCAGCCCCCTCCCAAAAGCTGGACCAGGTTCAGCCCCGTGGGCAGCAAGACCCCAGTGCCTGGTGCAGCTCCTGCTCCTCTCCCTGCACCCCTCCTGCTCTGATAAAAGCCCTGGGCTGATGCACGGGAATTGCTGCCAATACTGATAAAGCAAAAATACTGTTAACAGCCAGGCTGGGAAAAACAGAGTTTCCCTGGGAAAAGGCACCCACCAGCAGGCAGTGAGTGGGGCTGACATTAAAATAGGACAGACTCTGGCAGCAGTGTCCTCTCCCAGGCCCTGTTATCTGTTACAGTTCTGCTCCCCAGTTCCATGCAGGATGATCCCAGTGCTGCAGGATACCCAGAGCAAGGGACTGTTGGCACAGTCAAACTGGGGACAGGCACTGCCAGGGCATCCTATGCAAGCAAAGGCAGCAGGGACACAGTGTCACAGGCAGCACCAGAAAACCAAAGCCACTGGCCTCTTCTCAGCCCTGTCCCTGGCCAGGATGGCCAAGGTGGTATCCTCCTCCTCCATCCTGGGGAAAAGCCAATTCCCAAGGCAGACAAAGCCAAACCAAGCTTTCCTCATTTATTCCCAGTCCAGCACTCCCTGCACACACTCTGGGCCAGGTTTGGGATCCTCCTGCCATATGATGGCACCTGCACAAGGCTGTGCTGCTCATCCCAGAGCTGCTCCCAGCTCTCCCAGCCAGTCTGGAAAACAATCCTTTAGGGGCTGGGAAGGAGCAGAGGAGAAGCTCCTACTGCAACTGTGCGAGAGAGAACATGCCCGGAGGAGAAGCAGGGCAGGAAAATCAGACTGGCAGGCAGCCCTCTCGCCCAGGGCCTGTCTCCCAGTTTGCTCCACTACCCTCACTGCACAAATGTGTCTCTGCCAGGGCGAGTGGAGCCCATCCTTGGCCTCGCCCAGAGGGCACCCGGCGTGCGCTGCATTCGCCCTCCCCATCCTCCTCCACACTAAGCTGTTTTGCTGAGCCCTGCCTTGGCACTGCACCCACCTCTCCCTCCCCTCCCAGATTAATGCTGTGACATTTTGAAACCTCTCTCAGCTCATTAGGCAGTTGCGTAAGACACCTGGCACTAACGCCACGAGGAGAGCTAACCTAATTAATGGTGCTGGCTGCCAGCGTGTGCCACCAGGGTGGGCATCCAACACCACCCAACACCAGGGCAGCTTTACATTAAATACCAGCAGGAAATTCTTCCCTGTGAGGGTGGGGAGGCACAGTGAAGCTCTGGCTGCCCCATCTCTGGAAGTGTTCAAGTCCAGGTTGGATGGGGCTTGGAGCAACCTGGGATAGTAGAAGGTGTCCCTGCCTATGGCAGACGATGGAACTGGATGAACTTTAAGGTCCCTTCCAACCCAAGTCATTCTATATCCCCAGAGCAGCCAGGGAGGGTGACACCTGCCCACTACCACTATTAAAGACATCCCACCGCCTGCTCAGCGTGGATGAGCACCCTTAAACCCAGGAGCACTGAAAAACAAAGAAGCTCCACCCAGCAAATTCCACCTGCTCCATCCAGGCTGCGCTGGGAACGCAACCCCAGCGCTGCTGGAAGCATGCAAGGAGATGAGCCACTCATCCCTTACCTTCTCTCATTCCCAAAGAGCCGGGCCACTTCTTCTCTGCCAGGGCTACGAGCGCGGGTTCTCCGCTCTAGCCGCTTCCTCTCCACCTGGAAGGCCTCACGATTACTGATCCTAATGGCCTTGGGGACGTCGGCCAGGGTGGTGTACTGCCGGCTGGCTTTAAAAGAAAGGGGCCGCCCCGATTTCTCAGCTCCCCTTCCCACATCTCTGCTGTTGGAGTCCTTGTGCATGGGGCAACTGCTCTTCGAGTCCAAGGAGTTCAGAGAGAAGCTGTGAATCATTCGGTCGCCTGATCGGATACCTGGGGAAGGAAAGGGCTGGGCATGCTCCTGTGAGGGCGATTTGGGATAACTGTACCTGTTGTTTGGGGTGCTGGGGCTGGGTGGGCTTGGTGGGGGTGGCAGTTGCTGCTCTTCCAGCTTCGAGTCTTGTTTGGTCTTCTCCAAGGAGAAGTACCCGCTCTCGACACGCGTCTTCCGCCCGCAGTCTATCCGGTCCCCGTTCATGGAGCTCTCCTCTAAGGGACAGAGAAGTCGCCATGCTTGGTTTCGAGTCCAAGTTCTGCTTTTAAGAAAGAAACACCCTGATTCCACCCAGGACAGGGGCAGGTGTGAGAGCAAAGTTGGTCTGGGCACCAGCACCATGTAGTGCTACCTCCTGCACCCTTAGCTTTTCCACCCCGAGCAGCCCTCGGAGATGGTGGCATAGTCTGTAGGGAACTGGGATGCTGACCCGACCCTTGGGTTAGGTTTGTACAGGTGGAAGATCTGAACTTTCAAACCAAGAAATGGGTAGCTGTAGTCACAGCTCTGCATCCATTTCCATCTCTGTCCTTCCCAGTCTGGTTTAAGCACAGCTCCATGGGTGCAAGGCAATGGACACCTCACCCATGCCCATCTCTCACCTTCCTTGCTGTCCAGCACAGGGTCCTTCATGGAGCTGGCAGCCCCAGCCTGGCCTTGCATGGGGCTCTGGGCTGGGCCAATGCCACTGCCCCCATCTGCTTGGTCTTTGCCCCTCATTTCTTCCTGCCAGAGCGTGGATTTGGTGGCAGGGACCTTCTCAGCGCTGGGAATGTTGCTGCTGGTCACAGCCATCTTAGCAGGACCAGGCTCCTAAAAAAAACAGTTGACACAGGAAGTTAGAGAGTTTGCCCCAGCTCCACACTCAGGATCCCCAAGAGCTTGGCCCCAAGGTGTGAGCTCCACATAGCTTGGGGGCTGCCCATGACATGTCACAGCAGGACAGGGATGGGACAGTGGCATGTGTCACTGTTTTACGCCCTTTCAAAACGTTCCCCATCATGTTCAGGGCTTCTCTGCTAACAAGGAGCTCTGGAGCCCATCAGATGATGGATCATGCCCCTTTGGTGGCCACAGCCCGGCCAGCCCAGGTTCAGAATGTGACCCAGAAGAGGCAGCAGCTTCCCCAACTCCTTCCTTGACTTTTTTCATTAGCAGATGTTTTGCTGTTGTCATATTAAACTTCTGCATTCACAGATTATTTTTCTTAAAGCCACCCATAAATCAATGACAATTAACTCCCCTTTGGATTGTGGGAAGTTTTCCAGCTGCTTGTTCTCTTTCCATGGAGCAGGGGGGAACACAGGAGTGCACAAACAGACAACTGAAAGCTGGGAACAAGGGCTGCAAAGAGCATCCTCTCCATCCCTTCCTCCCACATCAGGTGGGTTTTAGCCCTGCACCTCCATTGGCATTTGCAGGGCTTTGCCAGAGCCACCAGGGATCTCCCAGGGAGTGTGTCCTGGCTCCACACACAGCCATGACAAGCAGCAAATGACCTCAATTTGAAAAAAAGTCCCCTTGGGAAATTTCACACCAAAGGAATGCAGTGCTGGAGGTAAATGATCCAGAGTTCAGGGGCATCCTGCTCAGGCAGAGAATCAGGCCAATCTCCAAGGTCCCTTACACTCTCCTTCATTGATCCAAGCCCAAAGCTAATCACCAGCTCAGGATATATATCTTTATATATCTCTTACACACACCCCCACGTAATTATTTGTAGATATGTATTTAATTAGGAAGAGATGTGGGCCAAAAAGAAAGTCTGTGAGGGAGCAGAGACATTAACTCTCTCCTGCTCAGGAGTATGAACAACACCAAGAGGCAGAATGCACCAAAATCAGCAAAACCAGCCTCTGGTTGCATGAGGTGTGTCTGGGCACGCTCTGCTTACCTGAGCCTGCCACACCCCTGTGCAAACCCAGGGCAGAGCCTCAAATCCCACATTTCAGCCCCAAACCCTGCCTCAGGTTCCCATGGGCAGCAGGCAGGCACAGGCATTCCAGGCTCTCCCAGTGAGCACAGCAAAAGCTGCAAGAGAATCCTGCCCTTTTCCCCCTAAAACTGCAACCTGCTTGCAAAGCAAAGTGAAAACACCTAACACTGCCTGTCCAAAAAATCTGCAGCAGGAGTGGTATTCTGTGCATTGCTCCCACCCTGGTGATTTTGCAGAGGGATGATGCAAAATGATGGGGGAGAGTTGAAAATGACCTTGATGCTCCAAGAGCATCCAGCTGTAACCAAGGTCTGCTGTACCACAGACAAGCAAAAGCTAGGGAGAGTGAGAAAAAGCAAGAATATAAAATTCTTTTTTTATATCACAAAGGTGCCCACCCCTCCCTAAGCAGGTTTAAGACATGATCTACTGCCTGATTAGTGTGTGGCCATCTTTAGGAAGAATGCAAGCTTTCTCAACCAGCACATGGAGAGCAAGCTGAACAGCGGCCAACTTCAGGAGAGGCCATTTCACAGAGGAGAATTCAGTGCTCATTTTCTCCTCAGCATCCTCTTTCCTTCCCTGGACCAGCCACCTGCATCAGCAGGATGTGGGAGACAGAGGAAAGATGCTGCCTCTGCCTTTGCAGCTTGCTCCTGACACAGCACAGCGTCCATCAGCAGCAGCTCCCACATGGAGGTTGGTTTTGCAAAGTGAATTTGAGCCTTTTTCCAGCACCATGGGGATGGAAGCCATGGGATGGAGAGAGTGCAAGGAGGGTAGCAAGCAAAACAGGGTGGTTTGTCCCAAGACAAGAGGGCAGTGTGTCACCAGGGTCCCTGGTCCCCATCCCCAAGCACCTGGGGAGCCCATCTGCCCACGGGGAGCCGCCATCCTTCCCACAGCCGCTTCCCTTATTTGGTGCTCAGGAGCTCAGATCCTGTATGGTTTCCAAGAAGTTGCCATGGTGATGAAATGTAACCCAGAATGATGTTTTTCTGGCTCAGCGCCTCTCGTCGTCTCCACCCCGTCCCCCTGCTGAACCCAGCCTGGGTTTAGTGGTGCACACTGGCCAGGGTGAGCATCCCTGCCCTGCTGCATCCACTCCCTGGGGTGCCCCAAATGCATCAGTCCACTTCTTAGGAATTGAGGATTGACAGCTCATAACATGAAGGGAGGAGGCATTTTCCCTGGAGCATCACCAGGGCCAGCACTTGAGGGGTTGTTCAGGCTGTGAGGACCCCGGACCCTGGCAAGGGGTGGCTCAGACTTACAACCTGGTGTGCAAAAAAAATCATCCCCCTACTAACATTTTTCCCATTGCCCAGAACATCTTTACCCAGTGGAGTGATGAAAACTTATTCAAACAAACACTGTACAAAACCCATCCATGGCCCAGTTTGCACCAGGGCCATCCTTGGAACCTCATCAAAGAGGACATGAAAACCAAGGCTCAGGGGAGCCCTGACCAAGGCTCAGGGGAGCCCTGATGCTGGTTTTGGTCCCCAGCAAGGCTGGAGGAGCCCTCCCAGCCAGTCCCCTGTGGTGGTGGGACACACAGGCAGAGGTCAGGCGGCCTCAGGGACACGGCTGTTCTCAGCCCCGGCGAGGGACGAGGGTGGCCTTGGGGTCACGTTCCCCATCTGTGGGACTGTCCCCCATTCCAGCCACGTGGGAGCCAGGCAGGAACGAGTGAGTCAGAGCCGGCCCCACTTTTTACCATTTATGGTCAAAGTGAGCACGAAGCCACTGGCGGGTCCCTGGAGAGCCCAGCTCCGGCCCCCGGAGCTCCCAGCCCGGCCCTGGCCTTTCGTATTTTCCTTTCATTCCCATTATCTCTGGGGTCATCTCTAAGGGAGTAACTGGAGCCCGATGGAATTTCATCCTGTTTCTGAGGAAAAGGCCCATGAACAGCACCTCTCCCTGGTCCCCCTTGGGGACCATGTGGCTTTGTGGCCACTCCCAGGATTGTGTGCAGGGGTGGCACCACAAAGCAGCACACAGGGGGCAGAACGTGGCCCCAAAGCAGCCAGGAAAGCAGGAGTGTGTGAGCCTGGAAGTGATGACCAGGAATTAATTCACACCAATCTGCTGTCCTAGCTTGCCCCAGCTCTCACACAGGCAGCATCAGAGGGCTGGTGATCCTGATGGCTTGGGGGGGGATCTACCCCAGGATCAGAGCAAGGTCATGGTCCCTGACAGTGAGGCAAGGGAGTGGGTGACAGTGCGTGTGTGTGTCCCTGGGTTACCTGGGGAGTTGGGGGCTCTACCTTCCTCTTCTTCTTCTGATTCTGCTTGTTTGTCCTGGGATAGACAATCAGCATCTCCAGCCACCTGCAGGCAGAGAAGCAGAGGGTGAGGTCTGTGCCACAGGGACAGGAGTGATGCTGACCTGGTCAGGGTCAGCTTGCTGAACAATACCCAGAAACCATCCCAACCAGCTCCTGGGGGATAAATAAGGCAGGAGAAGAGGGATGACCCCAGGGTGCTTTGGCTCTACAAAAGTGAGGACGGCCAAGGCTGACATGAGGCAGGGATTCAAGGATCCTGAAAGACAGTGCAGAGGGACAGAGTCTCCAGCAGGACCGTCCCCTTGAGCCATGCCAACACCCGCACACTGCAGACAAAGTGCTTTTGTCCAAGGAAGAGCAGCATGAACTCGGCATTGAGAAGTTCTGTGTCCTCCCACCGTGGCCTGACAACTTGCCCCCGCATCTCTGAGAGCTCCACAGGGATCCCTGCACCACTGGGAAACATTCCCACCCCAAATGTCCCTGCTCCCCTTTCCTTCTCCCCCTGCTTTGCACGCTGCTGCTGTGAAGTGTTCGGAGATGACAACATCAAGTGGGGTTTGGTGAAGCAATGAACGCCACAAGCACAGAATGAACGTGAAACCAATTCTCCCCCAGCCAGGGAAATCTTCCTGTCGTGCTGCAACTGCAAACAAAACCAGCCTGGCTCAGCCCCAGAGTGGGACTGCTGGGGGATGATTAATGCCTGCAGTCAGGAGCAAAAGCACTGCTTCAAAACCCATTGCTGGGCTGATGAGCAATAAATCAGCCCCACCTCACTCCGCAATGCCTCTCCCTCCCACGGCAGGCAGGACCAGCAACAAAGGCTGAGCTGGGAACCAGAGCGTGGGGAGAGGGTGGAGAGAGCAGGCCATGGGGCTGGCCATGGTTTGGGGCAGTCAGTGCTCCTGCCAGGGAGGAGAGGAGCTCACTCCCCTGGGCTGTGATTCCCACATGGCTCTGCATCCCAGCTCCACAGCCACTGCAGCACGTCGCTGTGAATGGGGCTGGGGGGACAGGTTTGTCAACCCAAGGCTCACCTGTGCTCTCTTGTCTCAGTAGGCAGGGAAATTTCAATGCATGAAAACACTCATCTGGTCAAAATCACAAATTCTTGGTAGAAAAATGTGTATTTCAACAAGTATTTACAGGATGAGGGGAGTCTCGACCGAAGATAAGGCTCGGAAATAGAAATCTCAGCAGAAAGTGCTGACTCTGCTGCTGCCAGGGCTGGGGGAGGCAGGAGATGCTGTGCCTTGGGAACAGTGGGAAAGAGCAAGTGTTCATCCCTTCACCTTCCTGCTGGAGTTTCAAATGTCAGATTTTGGGAGGGAGGCACTGAGCTCCGGGCACTCCATTTGGGAAAGGCTCTCAGGTGAGCAGCAGCACAACCCCACTCTGTCACTGTGTGCTGGCAGCTCGGCTCTCCAGGGCTCTGCACCTTCACCAGCCCCAGCTTCAACCCCAGCTGGCATGTGAGTGATGGAAGAGGATGTTTCTAGGTCACCACCCAACACCTGGAGTTGGGAAATTTATCCTGATTTGCTCGTTTTAGCACTCTAATCTTCAGTGTCACTGAGCCACTGCATTCCTGTGACATTTAAACCACTCTTGGAGGTGAGATGATTCCCTGGGACCAGGGAGGTGGGGAGCATCCACCCCAGGATTCCACATCTGCCCAGGGATGGATGAGAACCAAAGGGTGTATGGCATTTGGGGTCAGACATGCCAGCCTCAGAATTATGAGACCTGTACCAGTGGGCTGGATGCCTAAAATGTGGGGTTACCCCAGTACCCAGGATCAGCCTGGGTATGCACATTCCACCTTACTCTTCCTCGTGGCCAATGGAAGAGCCTGGGAGTGGCTCAGCCCCAGCTCTGACCATCACTCACCCACTGATGATCTCCTTGTTCTCAGCTCGGATGAAATGCTCCTTCTCCGGGGTCAGGATGCACAGGGAGAACTTCTGCCCTGTCCTGCCCTCCCCATCCACCACGTCCGTGCACTGGTTCATGTTGATGGTGCCCTGGGGGAGGGTGGTTGGCTGCAAGGGAAAGGAGAAAGGAGCAGCTTTAAGGAGAGAAGAGCAGAGGAGTGCAGAGCTGAGCCCTAAAAGCTCTCCTGGAGCACACCAGGATCTTACACACCAAGGTGATTTGCCCACAAGTAACCAGATCCATCTGCGTGCTGTGCCCAGTGCACGGCAAAGCTCTGTGCCACACACCTGGGGACACAGACCAACCAGTACAACTCCTGCCACACCAGCCCGGTCCACTGCTGCCACTGAAGTGCTTCTCCTATGCCAAACATGCAGGGAAGGATGGCTGCCCTGTTGTGGCACCTGGACACTGAGGAAAAGCACCAAGTGGCACCTTTGGTCTGCAGCTGCAATCCATCTGGGCTGGTAGGGTGGCACCTGGGGACAGGGATGGCAAAGCAGCAAGGTCCCACTGTCCTCAGCACAGGATGGCTCAGGGATAAACACACAGACACAAGCACCAGATTTTTTCATTAAAATTTTAAAAAACCACAGAGTTTTCCAGGGAGGGACTGCAGCATGGAAGGGACCTTGCTTGGTGGGTTTTCTGCACAGTGTCACATCTCAGCCCCACAGCTCCAAGCAGACCTGGTGAAGTGGGACAGGTGGTGGCCCCTGTGGCCCAAGAGGACACTGAGGGACATGCAGAGGGGTGTCAGCACTGACAAGAGCTGACAGGTCCATCTGGAGCAGCGCTGGCTCATCCGATTACAGCGTATCCACCCGTCCCCAGTGCCTGCAGCCCTGCCCCCCGAGCCATTCCATGTCCCCAGGCTGCCTGTCCCCACCAGGCTCGGTGACACTGGGGTCCTTCCAGCACCCCAGGGCAAACCTGCACCTGGGACATAAATCACTGAGGGAGAGATCCCTCCGAGCTGCCAACAGCACCAAAGCAGGACCTAAAGCAGCCTGTGGACACCTCCTCACCCTGCCAAAGCCTCCCTGTGCCCTCCAGATGGCCGGGCCAACAAGGAGACAGATTTCTGGCAGATGCTGTTAAGGTTTTTACCATGGAAACCAGCTCCCCTGCCAGCAAAACCCCTCCAAAAGCAGCCTGTGCCATGCAAAGAAAGGGTGACAGGAGAGAGCTCAATGGCCCCAGCCTACAAACCCAGAAAATTCAGATCAGTCTCCCAGAGCTCCCAGTTCAGCCATCTGTGGGTGGTGGGAAATAACCCCTTTCCCCAGGAAAAAGGTTGTTCCCTGCAGCTGTGTCCCTGGGTGGGAGCATCCTATGACAGCCCAGGGGTGGCAAGGAGCCATCACAGGTGCTCAGCACTGGGTACATGAACTGGACCAGTTGTACATCAGGGACACCAAACCCTCCTCTTTTCCTTGTGGGAATCAGCATCCAGAGACCCCCCAGGATGGAGGGAGGGAGAGCAAAGCCCAGCCCAGACCCCAGCAGGGCGCATGCCCAGCCTCCTGTCCTGCATTGCCACGGGTAGTCAGCTCCTAAGAGGATTATTTTGTCTTAGACAACAAAAATAAAACCCCGCTTTCCGGGAGCTATAAAAACCCAACGGAAAAACTTTCTCCTGTTCCAAGTGGAGTCTTAGAAAAGTTTTTGTCTTGCTGGCCTCTGGCAGAGCCAAGGCCTCCAGGACTGTAAGGTCCAGGTCCAACCTCCTTCCCCTCCCAGAGCAGTTTTACACCAGGGAATTCAACAAAGACAAGGGGGTGAGGAGGAGGGAGGGAGCCCCACAGGGGGATCTTGGGTTACTCAGTCTCCCTGTAAGGCCCCAGAGGGATGTGGCAGGGAGCTGGCACAGGAGGAGAGGAAGAAGCAACACCCTGCAAGGCCATGGCAGTGCAGGGTGGCTGCTCCTGCTGCCCACGCCCAGCCCTGACCGGAGCGAGGAGCCGGTTTGGGGGCTGGCCCTGCAAAGTGGTTTGGCCACTCAGCCCTCCCTGTGAAAGGTGAATGCTGGCATCTCGCACAGCCTGACACATGAGTCTCCATCCAGCACTGCACCTCAGAGCCAGGACAGCAGGAAAAGAGCTGGGAACAAAGCTGGGAGTGACCATTTTCCATCTGCAGCCCTGGGGATGAACCCTCCATCCCACTGCAGCTCCCCTGCACCCCACACCCCTCAGCAGCAGATGAAACCTGACAGACCAGCAGCCTCACTCACTTGGGATGTAAATTCCTTGACACCATTTGTTTCCTTCCTTGGAGGCAGCACAGGCACTTTGAAGTGAAGCAAAATGCAAATGGTGCCTGGTGGAAATGTGTGTGCGCACACACAAACTGCACCAAGGAAAAGGGGATGGCTTGGACCCCTTCTTCACCTCTGAGCAGCTGTTTCTGGGCTGGAGGGCTTCTCAAGGTTGGAAGAAGGATGAGCAAAGCTGGTCCCTGGCCAGGTGAGGACTGTGTGGCTCCAGCAGTTGGAAGGGAATAATTAAATAAATGCAGAAGCAGAGAAGTGTTGCATGGCAGAGACACCAAAACAACAGGGCAGGGATTTCAAACAGCCCTTGGAAGAGCAGATGCTTTGATACAAGGCTGAACCCAGCACCAGACCCCAGGGTGGCTTCAGGTCTGGGTGAGGCAGGAGTGGAGGCTCAGGCTCAGCTCCTGAATGCTGCCAGTCCCCAGCTGAGGGACAGCCCTGTCCCCAGGTGCTGGCCCTGCCTCTGCCCTCTCCCATTGCTGCTGGGATGGAGCCCCCAGCTACCCCAGAGCTGGATCTGGTGGCTGGGAGTGTCATTTAACTAGGGGTAGGAGTGGAAGCACAGCAGGGTGTACCTCTGTGGAAGCAGAGGACATCATCAATGCCACCACCTCCAGCTCTCCTTGAGGCCACCAGTGCCAGCAGGTGCCTCCAGCCCAGTCACTGGAGCAGTGCCTGTCCCTCACCAGCACAGGAAAAGGAGCACTCGCATCACACGAGCAGCTCCAGCTCTCCAGGCTGCCAGTGCCAGCAGAGGAACCAGAGACAAGAAACAATTGTGCTGCTGTTTCCCTCTGGAGTGACAGATCCCTATTGACACACACACGTGCTCACAGTGTCCCTCTCCATAACACACAAAGCCTATAGAGAGCTCTCCTCCTCCTCTTCCTCCTCCTCCTCTCCCTCCCTGGGTGCCCAGGCCGTGAGTCATGCCAGGCTCTCCACATCAACAGCAGCAGCAGCCTGTGGATGAGATGCAGGGATCTTTGGATGGATGCTCCTGGGATGCAGAGCTCAGCAAGTGCAGCAGCCCCCTCCTTGGGCAGTGGAAAGGAAGGAAAGAAAGAATGGGGACCTCTTAGAAGCTTGAAGGAAGAAATCCCAAGCAGGGCATTACTGCATCCTCCTGCACAGTGCTGGATGCTTCACAGGTGATGAACTACCACGTACAGGAGCAGATGCTGTAAATCAAAAGGGTTTATCTGCAAAGTCCCTCATTTCCATAAGGCACTGCAGGGCTGAGGTAGAAAACCAGGATTATTTGAGCTAGAAAAACAGGATTATTTTGATTTTAAAAATTCTGATTTTTTTCCAAAGACTTTCCCTGTCATTTCTAACACACAGCAGCTGGATACAAACTACAAGGGAGCTCTGCTCAGGAGCTGTACACAGGATGTTTTGGAGCAGGTAAGCCCAGGGTCAGGCTCCTGAGCAGGGGCTCTGCCACGGCCTCCATGGGACATGGCCAATGCCCAGCCTGCTGTCCAGGGCTATTACACAACGTGGGTTGATGAAATCTGGAACACAACCTTTAAAGAAAGGCGATGGGGCAGGGGGAGGAGGAAACCAAACAAAAGGGACATTTTACTTTCTGCCAAGAACCAGGAGGGGAAGAGAGAGAAAAAAAACCCCCACAACCATTTGTCTATCTGGCATGGCGGGCTGGTTGCCTTGGCACCAGGGCCTGGCTGTCCCAGGGGAGATCACAGCTTTGCTGCCCCACTCTGGGCTCAGGATCTGGCAGCTCTGCCCTGGCTCCCAGCACTGCCCTGGAGCAGCAGCGAGCCTGGGGAAGAGACATCCACGCTGCCTCCATAAATGTGCCTTGACAAATGTTAATTCTCCCAGCTAAAATATTCATGAAGGCGGCTGCCGAGTGCTGCTCACTCACAGCACTCCCCAGTGCTCTGCAAAGGCAGCTCCTGTGTCTGCTAAAAGCCTCCCCCATCCCAGTGCCTGGGCTCAGCTGATCACAGTGCTCCAGGCAAGATGCAAACAGAAGGGAGCAGGACTTTGCTGTCACACTGTCACAGGCACATCAGGGCAACACGGAGACAACTAGGGCTGGGCAAGGGCACAGACAGAGCTTGGACACGCAGCTCCCAGCACCAGCATGGCACTGGGAGCCTAACCCAGAGCCACATCCACCATTCCCACCTGGAGGCCATCAGGACTGCACCAACTCCTTGAAAAGTTACAGCATTGTAGAAACACCTCCAACCATCAACCCACGGCACTCCCAGGTCCTCCACTAAACCACATCCTCCTAAGCACCACATCTATGGGTTCTTTGAACACTTACAGGGATGGTGACTCTACCACTTCCCTGGGCAGCCTGTTCCTGCGCTTGACCACTCTTTCATTACAGAAATTTTTCCTAATATCCAATAAAACTCCTCTGGAGCAACTTGTCAGCTGTGAGAAGAGACTGACCCACACTTGGCTATCACCTTTCAGGGAGTTGCAGAGATCCCTTTTCATATGTAGAGTCACCCCTTTTCAGCCATGCAAGGCGAGGCATGACCTCCTAAATCCCAGCTGGGGATGCAGCTCTCAAATCCCAGCTGGAGATACAGCTCCCAAATCCCAGCTTGGATGCTCTGTGCATGCACACAGGGCTGGCTCAGCCTGCCCTAAGCTGCCCAGGTGCCAGGCTAGCATGGCTGGCACAGCAGCAGGGCTCTAATGAGCCCTTTGGGCTTCCTGCCACCAGGCACGAGGCTCTCGACAGGGCCACAACGGGGCCGGAGCGCTGCGGTGGGCAGATTTATTACACTTATAGATCAGCTGGCAGGCTGAGCATCCTGGATTTATTAAATTAGACAAAGAGGTTGAAAACAACCTCTGTGGGCTCTGCAAAAGGATGGACTGAAGGAGTCACCCACTGAAGGGCAGCAGAAAGATGTGCTCCCACATCCCTGTGGCAGCTGTGCTTTCCCTGTGCCATCCAAGCAAGAGGCAGGTATCCTTTTCTTGGCCACCTGAGCACACCTTTCTCACCTGCAAACTTCCCTGTCACAGATAGAGGCACAAGCAGTGCTCTGCAGATGTGACCTGCCAATGTGCCTCTGTACTGGCAACAAACCTGTGCCAGCACAAGAAGGGGATGGGACACTTGCCCTGGTGTGCAGCCAGCACTGCAGGACATCCCCCAGATGGATACATGCCACAAATGCCACTTCCCCCAGCCCCACCACAGACTTCCCCACTGCTGACCCTGGGTTGCTCATCACAGATACTGACAGCCAGCTCCTGGGATTTGTTTTGCTGAAGGAATTCCCCATAGCCCCAGGTCACCCACCCCAAGGAGCTGCGATGGGTTAGCAAGTGCCACACACACCTGTCCCTGCATGCCAGCCCCTGAAGAGCCCTCCTGAGCCTCCACCAGGACATAAAACAACATCAGCTCCCCTTTTACCAGTGGGATGGAATTTTCTTCCTCGGGGAGCACTTTGAGAAGGGGGTGAAGTGCAGGGGCTGGGCAGGAGAGTTCAGCCAGGGGCCGCTTTTCAGCAGAGTCGGTGTTTATGTGCACAGACAGCGAGTCTAAACACTGAGCGGGGCCGGGAGCTGCTGCAAACTGACTGCGTGCACCCCTGGGCTCCTCTCCCACCCAGGGCCACCTCAGCCAGGCATGGCCAGCACCCACCCCAGGGGTGCCCAGGCAGCAGGTCTGGGGCCACACATCCCATGTGCAGCCCCATCCCCACGGGCACCCATCCTGCGAGCGGGTGCTGGAGCGCAGCGAGCCCGGCCCGGGCTGTGCGGAGGCTGGAGCCGGCTCCTCTTGGCCTTATAAGGCTATTTTCGCACTGCTCTTGCAGCTCCCAGCTGCTCCCCACTCCAAAGCAGGGTCGGAGTTGGCAGCCAGAGCCTAGCCTGCCTCTTTCCTGTTAACCTCTTTCCTGCTGAACAGCCTCTCAGGGGTCTGTGCATGGTGGGAACAGCCGTGTCCAGTCCTGGCACAACCACCCGAGCTGGGCAGGGAGGGTCAGCAAACCCACTGGTGGTCACCAAGTGGGTTCAACCTCTCTCAGCACTGCTGTCTGACCTTCTAGGTCCTCAGCAGCATGGACAAACCCAGGAGCCTTTCAGGGAAGCTTGCAACCAGGGATATGCACATTCCGCTTCCAATGCTGCTGGAGAGGAAGAGGGAGAGAGATACAGAAGACACTGGCACCATGATGGGATGGTCAGCAAGGTCCCACCAGGGTGGGGTATCCAAAGGCTGCTCTGAGCTGCCATCCTGGCTGTTTGTGGACCAAACTAAAAGCCAAACGTTGTACAAAGAGCTCAGAGCATCCACTCAAGCCCTGTCCCAACTCTCTGGGGACCAAAGCAGAAGCCCAGAAATGCACAGGCATTTCCCAGTCCTGCAGTGCCAAAGGCACCACCTTGCAGCCCTGCAAACCCAAAAGTCACTCTTTCCTCTTGCTCTATGGGATTTAGATGCATTTAAAATGCAAAATGTCCTCCTCCCCTCTGAGGAGGGGGGTGGGAGGAATACATGATAACAGATCCGACCCCATCTGCTCCCAGCTGCCAGCGTGGCATCTTCCCTGCTCCCAGATGCACAGGCACACCAGCCAAGGGGGAAACAAATATCTGCAGCCTTGCAGCAAGTTGTCATGGTAATCAGCCTAATGGCAAAAACCTGGCAAGACCACGGACAGACCAGAGCTTGGTGCAGAGATCATGACAGGACTTTCCTGGAGAGGGAACTGCAGTTGTTTGGAGGTGGGAAGGAAAAACGGGCTTCATTTGCATCTTGATACTTGAATCTTAAATTGCACTGCTCCAAATTGGCCTTGTCAACTTTATCCTCCACCCCCTCGGTGTAGGAGACGAGTCCCAGGTGGTCCCAGCACAGCGTGCCAGGCACACATGTGCAGGAGCTCAGCACCACCTCTGTGCTCACAGAGCCTCCTCAGCAGCAAGGGCTTCACCAAACACCAGCAAACACAGCTCCCTAAGGTCACCCACACACCAAGATGGCCAAACACACAGTGATGCCAGTTTTGGACACAGCTCAGGAGGAGGAAAGCTTGGATTGAGGCAGGATGACCTCTACCCATGTTGGCCAGCTCCAGTTCCAGCTGGAACTGGATTTCCGCTTCATGGGGGTGAGGGAACATGACCAAGGTAAATGACCAAGGCCATCCAAGGAAAGCAGAAAATTAGATCAATCAAATCCCTGTACCTCCCACTACGTAAACCCATCTCCCTTCCAGCCTAGAGGGAAAGGAGGGACAGATCTCCTCCTCCCCAGCCATCCAACAACCTCTTCTGCAAATGCAACCAAGCAGAGGAATCAGTGCAAGAACACAGGGACAGACCAAGCCATCAGCAGGGTCACAGCCATGAAGAGCCACCTCCAACAGCTATTGTTGGAGCTCTGGATAATTTCAGGCCCTGCAGCCACCATGGTGGGGTATCCCACCTTCATTCCCCAGGACTCTCAATACAGGTCTTGTACTGGCACTCAACAACTGCAGAAGAGGAGATGACAGCCCTGGGGATCAGCAGCACCAGATCCACCAGAGGCTCGGGCAACTCCCACGGGCGCAGATGCTTCAGTGGAAGTTCCTGAATCCGGCCAAATTAGTCTGGAAATCTCATTATTCCCCAGCACTGCTCTTATGAGCTTTGCAGAGCTTCCTGCCGGGCTGGGAATACCAGGAGGCCGGGCTCCCAGGGCCCTGGGGGTCTGCAGCTGGAGGTGTGAGGGTTGGCCAAGCCTGAGAGGTTGGCTTGGCTTGGCCAACCAAGCAGCAGCCACATCCTGCACCCCACACCCTACAGAAAACCCCACATTCACTCTGTGCTGCTTCCAGCAACTTCCAGACCAGCTTGGACCCTGCAGATCTTTCCAAAAGCTGAGGTGATGGTTGGAGAGAGTTTCCCAAACTTTGACCATTGGCCATTCCACCAAATGGTACAAAATGTGAGCCTTCTGGGCAGTTCAAGGAGAAAAGTTCCCAACAGGCACACACATGACTGTTGTGGGGGAAGGAGACCACCCAGCAGCAGCTTGAGCTGGGCTTTGCTGCCACAGGCACGATGTGGTGGAGGCACTGACACTGATAGCAAAGAGCTGTCCTGGCCTGGCAGGCCACACCAGGTTCACAGGCAAGTGGCACCTGGGGTAAGAAGTGCTTTAAATGCCCAGGAAAAATTTGTGACTAACATATAAAGCTGCTGGAACTGTCTCAGGGTAGCAGCATTTTCTCCCTAAACCTGCTGCTCACATCTGGCTCCTGTAGAGGAGCACAGGGAGAGGAGGGAATTCACAGCCCTGTGCTGCTCCCAACCCCTCCTTTGGGAGCAGCTGCGCAATCCCAGCAGAGAGGAGCAACCTGGGGCTCCTGCACATGAGGGGGATGAGCACAAAAGGTTTCTCCATGCTCCATGCCTGGGATGACAGACTTCACTCCCCCCAGCACTGGCCTGTACATGGCATTAACCACCCATGCAAGCCAAACATCCCCTCCCCTCCACACATCTGTTCCATCCATAATCCCTGCTGTCCCTCCCCTAACGGGAAAGCAGCCAGGAAAGTGAACCAAAACCCTAATTATATCCCAGTAGCTCCCCAGCGCCCCGGTGATCCCTGAGCCTTTATCAATGCGATCGCAGCAGGGCTGATGAAATGTGGAGCAAAGGGCCAAAGCTGGGTGTGCTCCAAAACCCCACCTTCCTCTCCAGTCACACCATCACAACAGGTGGAAATCCTGCATGAGCTCAGGATGCTGCTGGGACACTTCTAAAGCCACACTGTGTGCCTGTTCCCTCTGCCTCCTCTGCCCAAGGACCAGCCACCCACTCAAAGGGAACTGGGAGGAGAATGGGGACAGCCATGGGGCACAGTGGGACAGCAGCCCACGGCCTCACTGCAGCTCCCCAGGGCTCTGCTTGGCCATAAAATCATGGAGAGCCACAGCACCCATGTCCTGGGGGGTGCAAGAGCCAAGACCCCCATGATCATGCCACAGAATCACAGAATGGTTTGGGTTGGAAGGGACCTTAAAGTTCACCCAGTTCCTGCTCACTGCCATGGGCAGGGACACCTTCCACTAGACCAGGCTGCTCCAAGCCCCATCCAACCCAGCCATGGACACTTCCAGGGACGGAGCAGCCCCAGCTTCTCTGGGCAACCTGTGCCAGGCTCTCCCCACCCTCACAGGGAAGAATTTCCTCCCTGCATCTGCCATGGCAGCAGAGATGTGGCACAGCCGTGGAGTGCATGCCAGGAAAACACTGCGGGGAAAAAGCCTCCATGGAAGGTGGTTTTTTCCTGCTTCCCCCAGCTCCTGGAGCACCCCAAGCCCCACATGCAGCACCTCTCCCCTGCAGCAGCAGCACAAGAGGAGCTGTGCTGCCTGCAGGAGCAGAGCACAAGGCTGTTAACACACTCCCACAAACCAGCTCCTGGATGGGATCCTGCAGGAAGGAGGTGAAGGGTAAGTGAAGTTGCTGCACACGTGATTTACCTATGGTAATTTCAACTTTCAGCAAAGCTGTCTGGCTGTTTTATCTCGTTGCCTGCTTGCAGTCAGACTTCAGTGACTGCAGGGAAGAGCCTCCTCTGTAGCTTTGAAGAAACAGGGCAAAATAAAAAGATCTTACAAAATACATATCACCAAGAGCACATTCACACACTGTTACCTGGTTCTCCATAAAGGAAAAACAGTATTTTGATTTTTTTTTTCTACTTTTGTATCTTGCAGCCCATGCTAACTAAGTAAATGAGCAAGACCAATAATCAAATCTGCCTGGAAATTCTCATTTTTCACCAAAAATGCCTTAAAACAGCACAGACAAAAAGGGGAAGACTCCTGCAAAACCCCTGCACTTGGCAACCCTGAGAAAAGCTGTTTACAAAACCTCACTGAAGACCTCAGCTTGTCTCCACGCAAGTTTTAACCTGACATCCCTTTCACAGCCTCCAAACCTGATGAATAATTCATGCCTGGGATAAAGCAGAAATATCATATTCACCAATGCTTACCTAACAGAGAAACAAAGATTGCAAATAAGTAATTTATTAACCCCGAGCCGTGTTGCTGATTGAACAGAGGGCACAACTTGGGTTTTGGTGGAAAAATCACTCCTGAGCTGAGGCAAGAGCATGCTGAGACCCCCATTCTCACCATGCTCCAGCACAAACACGCCTTGTCCTGGACTCAGGGAGATGCCAGTGGGGGGAAGTCCCCCAAGAGCAAGGCTGGGAGCTGCCACCCTCCTCATCCTCCTCATCCTCCTCCTCGGGGGTCACAGCCACCCCTACTCCGGTGGGAAGCCCACAGCCCCGCACTCGCCCACAGCTCCAGCCGCTTTCTCAGGCATTCCAAAATTTGGCCGGAGTCTCTTTTTGCAGCACGCCCCCCTCCACGGCTGGACGCCTGCCTAATTGTGTATTTATTTATTTCTGCATTTTCCCAGCTCCCCGCACTCACTGGCACAGGCTGGAGTGGGGGGGGTGAGAGGGGGAAACCAAGGCCGGCTCCCAACGCGGACCCAAAAAAAATTAAAAATAAATCAAAAAAAAAAAAAAAAAAAAAAAAAAAAAACCAACCCAAAAAAGAGGGAGTGCAGCTCCCCACATTCCCCGGAGGGTGGGAGGAAGCCGGGAAGCGCAGGGCTGGCTGGGAAGGGGGTGGGAGCGGGGGCAGGAAGGGGGGACGCCAGCGGCATCGCCCACCCCCTTCGCTTTGTGCGCGCTTGGGGAAATTAAAAATAGCTGCGTCCAAAGAGTGGCTGCAAGCGCCACAAAGAGCGTGTTGAGCGGAGGCAGCTGCAAGCTATTTGCTGCCCCTGGTAATCAGCATCTCGGCTTGCAGAGCCCCTCCGGCCCCCCCAGCCCCTTCCTCCCCTGCCAGAAGCTGCCGCTGCCTTTCTCCAACCCACATATGTCATGTCAACAATCAATGAATGCAGGATCTCTGCCGGGGAAAAAAAAACGCGCTTTGATTTTTGGAGCAGCTTTGTTGCCTCGTTCCATTCATGTCCTCGTCCTCCTCTCTGAGCTGTCACTGAGGGGTTTGCAGCACTGAATCCCACCAGTCTGTGCCAGGATAGCTCATGGTCCTCAGTGGGAAGAGGGATGTGCCAGCTGCTGGGATGCTGCTGCTTTCAGGAGCAGGGAAAGGGATGCTGTCACCCAGCTTCACCCAGCCTGCAGCCCACAGCCCACTGGTGGTCCTCACCAACCTGATAGGGTGGAAAGAATTAAACCCAACCCCATCCCCACCACATGGCTGCAGCTGGTGGGCTCAGGGGTGTTCTGCAGGCACCTCGTTTCACATTCCCTCCCCACACCAAGCAACAGCAGAGTGAAAAAATGGAGTTTTTGTTGGTTTGGTCATTCACGTGTGCACTGGCATGGCCACCCAGGGACTGGGGGATGCTTGGGAGCCCAGCACTGCCCTGGCTTGGAAAGAGCTGGGATCAGGCACCCACCTCTGCCCCTTGTTCTGCTGCCTGGGGGGACCTCGGGGCCCATGCCAGGGTAACTGCTCAGCCTCAGCTGTGCCATTTCACTGCCAGCCCTGACATCTTCCCTCCTAAATGCCATCAGAGCTTGATTTCCACATTAACCTTTTCCAGCAGATACAATTTTTCCTTCACCAAGAGCCTGCAGCCAGGCTGGAAGCCACAGGTCCAGGAGTCACAAAGGAACTGCAGCTGCTGCAAGTGCCTGTTTCACTCTGCTCCCCCAGGAACAAGGTAAATGCAATCTAAACTCCAGCTCACTTCCCTCGCTGCTCTGGCACACGTCTTCTACAGAAAAGTCTTTGCTAGATCCCAAGGGATGAGGAATGGGGAAAAAGCAGAAGGATGGAGCCACTTGAACCTGTCCCTGCTGCTCAGCCTAAGAGCAATTCCAGCTTTGTGGCTCGCCCTGCAGAAGACAATAGGGGCTGTGTTGTTTCCAGGAAGGAAGCACCTGGGCCAGGTCATCAAAGCAGCTTGTGTTAGGAGGTCGCTGGCTGCATCCAGCTTTCAACTCCACTTTCATCCTCTTTCTGCCTGTTAACTCCCAAACCTCCCACCACGGATTGTTCCACACCGGGGCCTCTCCTGAGAGGGTCCTGCAGCCATGAAATGTCCTTCTTGTGAGGCTTGGATGTGGACAACAGTGGTCTCCAAAGCTCACAATAAACCCAGGCACTTTTGGGGCCCTGATGGTGTCCCTGGCCATTGTCAGTTGCCAGGACTCGTCATGGAGCCATCCCTGGAGAACTTCCTACTCCCTCAGCCCCCTCCCAAATTCTCTTTCTGCAGCTCGGCAGTTTTACCTTCTCAAACTAAAAGACATAAACCAGAAGAGGGTTCAGCAAATGTAGGGAATCATTCCTGGAGGAGCCCAGGGTGTCCTGACAGCAGAACCCACCTCCCACAGCATCTGGGGCCAGACACTAGGAGCAGAGAGAAATGGGAAGACATGAACACCCCAAAGTCACCCCACACCCAACCTCAGTAATGACACTTGCATCAGCATCAAGACAGGCAATATAAAAGCACAAATGAAGATTTGTGTATCCTCCTCTCACCCCCTTCAAGGCTGCTTGGTCCTGACCTCAGCAATGTCCCAGGGAATGAGTTCCCAGGGCTCCCTGTAGGTTCACGGACTTTATTCCCCCAAATCAGTATTGAAAATTAAACACAATAAATTCCTCAAAGATCTGTGAGCTCTGTTCAGAGTCCCTAGCACTCCTCTAGAACAATCACAAGCATGTACTGTGTCCCCTCTCCCTGGTGTCCCTTTCCTGCCCAGCTTTCCTGAAGGAGAAAGGATCTCTGCTTCCCAATTCTCCCATCATTTCCTTATTGCCACTGCATCATCTATGAGATACACACCAAATATCCCACACAAAACCTCACAAATCATCATCCACCCTGACTTGACTACATCCAGAAAAAAAACTGGGATGGGGGGGTCCCTGTCACTGTCTGAGCCTCACACAGTCACTCCCACCCAGCCTTTCTGTCTCTGCTTACTTTAAATTTCAAACATGCTTTGATTCAAGCCAAAAGCTTTTTATGCTAAACAGAAACTGAAAGTCTTGATCTGGCAAACAGAGGCACTGGCAAAACTGTGTCCATGGTGGGAAACCACTGGGGATGAGGGGAATGGGGTTTGTAAAGCCTGGTGCTCCCACTGAGGAGGGGGCAGGGAGAGCTTGGAAACACTTAAATGGCAAAAAATGTGGAAAAAGTAAGGACAGAGAGGCCAGGATGTTTAAGGTTTGTTTTTAATCCCTGCCAATGAATTTCAATTCTGTGCCAAAACTGAAGTAAACTGCTTTGATCTAAAAAGGAGGGGGGAAACACACACACGGGCTCTCGGCTTCTTAAAACAATACAGATGACAAAGGAGGTAACTACAATGAGAATCAACACAGCACAGCTCTGCTGACAGTGACATTTTAAAATGCCCCTTTCCTCCAAATAAAGAGGTGTTTGGAGAGGGGTGAATTAGGAAACAATAATCACACAGGTCCGTGGATCACAGCATCAACAAGCATGCATCCCTTCCTCTGATCCCCCTCCAGCGGCCACCAATGCTTGCACCATTCTCCTTTTTTACCCATTTATCAGTTCCTTAGGTTTCTGTGGCCAGGAATGGGGCCTGGGGCCAAACAGGTCTCCAGATGTGACCCCAGAGCCCTGCTGTGGAGTGCCAGACCTCCCACCTCTGAGCTGGCCTCTCTTCTCCTATTTATACAGCCAGCCCAGGGGTCCCACTGCTCCCTAACCATTGCCAGATGCCAGGCTGGCCTCGCTCTCCATCCCTCCCCAGTCCCACCAGCTCCCTCCTGACCTCCCTCCCTGCCACCACAGGCTGGAGCAGGGATGGCTGCTCCATTGTACTGATGTTAATGACGTTGTGATCCATCCGAGTTCCTGATTTAGGAGCAGGACCACCCTGCTGCGAGCTCGGGAAGGGTCTGCAGCACCACCATGGAGGACACAACCATCCAACCCCAGCAATTCTGGTATTGAGGTGGCTGACTACTGATTCAAGCATCCCCCTAGATCCCTTCCCAATTTCACAAAGCAATATGACTCCAGCAAGTAACAGGAAGGGTAAAGATAGGGCTCACACATTTCAGCAAGCTGGGAAGTGCCAGACACAGACTGAGGTCAGCTTGTTGCAAAATGGGTATTTCATGCACAGGGATGCTCCTCCTGAATCCCTGCAGGGAAACTAAAAGAGCCCATCCAGAAGATGCCCTCACCTTGCCTCTCATCCACAGCACCAGCAAGTTTGAGATGCTCCCAGACAAGCCTGAATTTTGTCCTGTTTTCAAACCAGCATATGCACAAGCAAAAAGCCTCTAAATTAAGTGTCAGCTACCAAAAGGAAGCCTGATGTGACGCAAGAATATCCCCAGGGAGGATGCAAAATGCCAACCTAGCATAAATCCCAGCTCAAGAGAAGCAGCACAGGGGTAAACTGAGGCACAGAGACAAGGCCTGGCCTGGACATGCAGTGACTCATTAAGAAGCTGGCCTGGAGATCCAGACCCACTCCTCCGACCTGCCCCAGCCATGGGCCTGGATCCATCCCCAGCAGAGGCTGAGGCCACAGGCTACCTGCAGCCCCAGGGAGGGACATGGCAGAGCTCTCCATCCCCACAAAGCCCTCCTGCCTTTCCATTCCCACGCAGGCTGCCTCTATTTATGGAGACCTCGGCCGCTAATAATAGATCACAGCAATCAAAACAAAGGCAGCCAAAGCTCTGCACTTGCCACTCGCTGCCTCTGGCCCCTGAGCCCTGCACTGTTCTTGTGGCAGCTCCCAAATCCCAACCAAACCCTCCCAGCACCGCAGTGGGTTGGTGCTGCTCTCCCACAGCAGTGGTTGCACTGGAGACCACAGGCTGCTCTACCAGGAGAACTGAAACTTGTCCTTGGACACTCACAACACAGCAGCTCAACCCCAAGCCTGCCCTATCCTGCTTTCCCTCAGTAAGAGTGGCTTTGTCATCCTAGAGCTGCTGCAGAGAAGCATCAGCCCATCATCATCAGTGCCAGCATGAAAGTTTATCAAACAGCAGGAGCAAGCCAGCATCAGGTGCAATCGTGGATGTTCAGGATGGGAAGGCATCCCCAAGTGATCCCACAACCTCCACATCCACCCTCAGCTGAGAGGCAGGAATTTCTGCACATCTGAGCAGGCTCAGCTTAGGCAGGGCTCAGCAAGGCTGGGAGCAGCTGCTGGCATGGTCCCTGCAGAGGGAAGGGGATGGGATCTCCTGGGCATTCCCAGTGGCCAGGCTGGACCTGGGCGCCACCAACTGCACCCAGCCTGAAAGAGGGAGACCCCAGGGAGAGGGTCTGGCAGCTCAGCCTGCTCTGAGGGAGTGAAGGTCCAGAGCCTGTGCAAATTCTCCCCATCACAGCATCATCCCCATCATGCAGAATTCATTTTCTTTTCAGACTGGAACCATGGCAGAGCAAGGACAGGCAGAATGACTGACACACAGAAAGAAGGTGGCCAAGCAGGAGCACAGACTCAGGATCAGCTCTGGGATATCCCTGGGCAGGTCTCAGGAGAGAACAGGACAAGCAGGACAGCTGGTGCCTGTTTGTCCCACCTTCCATGCTCAAAACGCTCCAATCCAACACCAAACTTTACCCATCCCTTGGCAAAAGACTCCCTGTGCCCAGTGCTGCCCCATTCCCCAGACTGAGTATCACAGCATCCACATCTCTGGGGACTCCCTGAGGTCTCCTCAACCTGGGCTTGTGCTTTGAGCTGCCCCTCCACACCCCACTGCTCTCCAGCCTGCTGGGAGCCAGGAGCAGAACCTCCCTGGCCAGGCACAGGAATGTCTCCACCAGCATCAACAGCCCAGGACTCCCTCCCAAGCTCACTCCTCCCTCCAATTCCACTTTTAATAAGAGCAGAAATTGCCAAATCCACAAAATTAATGTCTGAAAGGTTCAAGCAGAGCCATTCAATCCCAGCCTGCTGCTGCCTGGGAGGTCTCCTGCTGCCTCAGACCCTCCTGGGATCCATCACACATCACAAGTGGCCATGGGGCAGTGAGTCCAGGAGCCCGCACAGGGCTGTCACACTGCCCAGGACACCATCCCATGCTGCACATGTGTACCTTCCCTTTTTTGTTTGTATTTTTCCACTTTCTCCCTTCTCGAGGGGAAAAAGCCCAACAGGTACCTGGAGAACTGCAGGATGCTCCTGCTCTCCTCTGGGTGCTCTGTGGCACAGGGCTGGGGCACTGCCTGTCTGCTCCTGCCCAGATGTGGCAGAACCTGGGGTAGCTCAACCTCCTCAGGATGCAAAACAGCAAAAAAATATTCCAGATTGTATCTCCCAGCATTTCTGCACCTCTACCCTCAGACTGGGCATCTCCCTACTCCACCCAGACACAAAGCACCCTCCTGTCAATGTAGGACAGGAAACAGCAGCCCAGTGCAGAGCCAGGTTGCTGACACTGAAAATGTATTAAAGCCTCCACTGCTCCTACCAAAGACATTTAAATTATTTAGGGCACTTGGACCAACCCCAAGTAAAAATACAAACAAACACAGCATGAAATCTGAGCCACACTCGCCGAGCCTCCTCATTCCACGGTGCCCTCACAGGAGGCACTGGAGAAGGACCAAGGCACACTGACCTCTCAGGGAGCCTCCCTGCCACAGACACAGGTCCCCATGTGTCCCTGTGCCACAGGTGTGCTCTCTCCAGCTGGCTTCCTGAGCCTCCTGCCCAGGCAGATCCCAGCACACAGGTGCCCATTGTGCCAGCCTGCTCAGCCTTGGGCACCCTCCCGTGGGCTTCCAGCAGGATGGATCAGCAGTCCTGGGTGCTCCTGGGACTGACCTACTGGGCTCTTCAGCCCCACTGTGCAGCTCCCAGTGAATGAGTTTTTGCCTTCCTTTGATCCCCTTTTACTGCTGGGAACAGTGCTGGTGACAAGCTGCAGCTCCAGGGCCTTCCAACTGACCTACTTTCCACGGGCATCGCTAGGCAGGGCCTCCTCCTCGGACACTGCCAAGGTGATTCACCACATCCAAAACCCAGCTGGCACCGGGAAACTGGGCAAAAAGGAGGGGGAACAACCTTGGGGACCCCCTCCAGCACTTCCTGTCAGTGTGGGATCTGTCAGCAACTGCTGAATCCCATGCCAGGAGGGACTCGCACGCCTCCGAAACACCCACCCGTCCTCTGCAGAGTGTCCACTGAGCTCCCACACAAACCCAGCCTGGCACAGAGTCAAACCCAGCCAGCACAACTCTCCTCCAGCTTGGCAGAGCACTCCAAGGGCAGCAGATAACCCAGCTGATCCCCCAGAGCTGGACAGAGCCAGGCAGCACTCACCATCTCGTCGAGGGCATAGCGCAGCAGCCCGTGCTCGTAGAGGATGAAGAACCGACGCTGCCATTTCTGCAAGAGAAGACATGAGGTGAGTCATGGCAGTGCCCACCAGCCCCTGGGCCTTGCTGGGAGCACTGGAGCTGCACATCAGCTGGCAGGGCTCTGCCAAATGCCTGTGTACATCAGCCCACATTGCCCAATGCTCACTGCCTTGAGCTCTGGCAGCCCCAGGACTTTGACCATTCCCTGGGGAGCCTGTTCAGAGCCTGACCACCTTCTGGGGGAAGAACCTTTTCCTAATATCCAAACTAAACCTCTCATGACTCAGGTTCATGCCACGAGTACTGGGGACACCAGAAGGATCCCCAAACTAAATGCTCTGAGCCCTCAGCTTCATCCTGAACCATCTATTCCAGCATCCAGTGCTGGGGGCTGACAGGGTGTCATGTCAGATGTCCCCCAGCAGCACATGAGCTCAGTTTGGATGGTGGCTGCACTCCTGGCATGGCTCTGCCCAGGCAATCCTGGCACCACGCTGGCACTGCTGCCTCTGCAGCTGCACAGCAAATCAGATTGGAGAACTGATCTGGCTGGAAAACTGCCTTTTTTTTTTTTCATGTGTGCCAGGTTGTTTTCAGCCAAGAGCAAAAACTGGTTGAGCAGGCTGAAATAAAAAAGTCCTGGATTCATAGCCCCAGTGCAGCAATTCTTATCTCACTTTTCTCAGCCCTTCGGGCAAAGTCCAGGGTGCTCAGGGACAAGCAGAACCAGGGAGGACCTTGTGGACCTCCACAAGCCCCAGCTTAGCAGTTAGCCTAGGTTTTGGGGAGACCTGGGTTCCATGTCCCCTTTATGTCAGGCCAGCAAGCCTATGACAAGCTGTGACTCCAAATAATGACCCATATACCCCAGGCTGAACTCAGAACCCAATTCTTGTTCATTCGAGAGCGATTTTTTTATTACAAACAGCTCCCAGAACATTTTGGCTGCATGACAGAGGGTTCACGGACCATTGCCATCCCTCCCACGCACAAGACAGCCCCATCCTGGCAGCCTCAGCAGCAAGCTCCCTGCAAGACAAGCTTGGGGACAGACTGGAAGTCCTTGTCACAAGCCAACAGTGAAAGGAGCTCAGCCTGGCCACATCCTTCTGAGCCTCACACCCCACCAGGACAGGAAAGTGAGGGATGCTCCAAACCCAGAGGATGTTGATGTTTCTGCCAGGCATGAGAAAACCCCTTTGGGAAGGAGCTGAGTGTGTCCTGCTCTGTCTGCAGGTCACTGCTGCCAGCACTTGGCTTCAGAGCTCTGCAGGGTTAAAGCAAATGGGAACCTCCACTCAGTCCCTTCCTCGCTGCAGGACCTGCCTGACATTGGCATATCCACACTAGAGGATGGATGCAGCCTCCCTCTAGAGCTCTGGGAATGCTCATGACGAGCTGCAGAAAATAAAATAGTTGTTTCCAAGCCCCAAAGGAAAACATGGAGCTTTTCTGATGGCCACAGCACAGCTCAGAGTCACACAGCCCACACCCCACTGGCCTGAGCGCCTTCCTGGCAGCATGGCACGTGTCAGGCAAACCAGAGCAGCATCAAAACGTCAAAAAGCAAAAGCAACAAGCAATAAAACTGCACAGACTGAGCCTGACCCGCACCTGCAGTGCCCCAGGCTGCTGCCCAGCACGGGAGACCTTGCATCCCAGAGAAAGCATTCCAGCCTTGCTGCCAGAAACATCTCCCAGCTTCCTGGTTTGCATAAGAGAATGGGAGCATGGAGGTGCCTTCAGCACACTCCCAGGGTCACAGCCACCCCCATGGGCAGGGACAGCCCTGGCTGCTCCTCCTGCCACCCCCACCAGCGTCATGGGGAGGGGATGTCTCAGCTTCACTTACCCGGGAGCGATGCACGGGGTTATCAAAATCCGTTCCTTCCGGGGCCAGCAGCAGCCAGCCACCATAAATGGGTTTGGCCTGCAAAGAAACAGCAGAGGAACATTCACTCACAGCAGAAAACGGCTCAACACGGATCAGCACCACAGGGAATCAATGGTCAGGGACCATGGAAAGCTGCAGCAGCCCCAGCACGAAGGCAGCTGTGTGAGCTCAGCCTCCTGCACGCAGGCAAGCTCAGCTCAGCCTTCCCAGTGCGGGGAACGTGGTGTCTGATGGCAACCCGTGGTGTGACACACACTGTGTGCCAACGGGACTGAGACGAGGACTCGGGAGGAGGCAAAACCCCAGGCACAAACTCCAAACACAGCTGCTCCTGCATGGCACCGTGCCCGGAGCACCAAGCTCCGGCAGAGCCCATCCCCAGCGCGGCTCTTCCCGTCGCCATCGGCAGCGTGCCTCTACTCCAAAGCAAAAACACACTCCAAAGGAGAGCTCCGTGTTTTCCGTTCGTTAATTAAGAGAGGAAAAACTACCCGGTGCTGGCAGTTCTCCAGCTCCCAGCCACTTCCCGTGCTGTGCACATCCAACTCCTGCTTCCCTGCAGGGCAGCCCCTGCCAGCCCGCTCCCCCCAGCGAGCACACAGGAAGGTCAGAGCCAGGAGGAGGGAAAACAGCTCACTCAGCCAGCCGGGAAGAGAAAGGGAAAGAATACTCGGAAAGAACCTTGCAGCACTGCCGTGTGTCAGTGGAAAAAAAAATATCCAGGCTCTTTCCACTGATGGTTTGGATGCAGAAGTGGCCAGGGTGAAGCTGGCCCACGCCATGGCAGGCGGTTGGATGGGGATGGGCACCGGGCATGTCCTCCCACGCAAACTCCCGCGGGCACCGCTCCCGCTGCCTTGTCAAGCTGTAAACGATGAGCCAACACCTGGCAAGGGTTGAGGCCAAATCCTGCTGCAAGAGCGGCAAGACATTGCCACACCAGCAAGGCGGCTCCACAGATACCAAGAGAGACCAGGAGGGAGGAAACCCAGAGCAGAGCCAGCTCCAGGAGACCCTGGGCCTGGGAACACTGCTTTCCACCACGGAACATCCAGGCACGTCCATCCTGGCCCAGCCAAAAAGTCACAAGGACACACACTCCCAGCTCTTCTCTTACTGATTCAGTTAATCTTGTTGCTTTCACTCTTTTCCGTTCCTTAAAGTTTAAAACTGTTTCCAATTCAGTACCTCCCCTAGATTCCTCCTGCCAGTTTCTGTGGTTTTGTAATGTTAAAAAAAAGTTTCCCCTCTGGAAAAATCCCTGCAAACAATAGAAGAAACTGCCTATGCACCAGAAACTGTCAAATGCATGAAGCACTGAGTAAGCAAACTGGAAGCACGCCGGAGGAGACCTTTTACTGTTCATAAAGTGAAAAGAAATAACAAAATCTCTTATCCCCTCCACAATATGACATACCAGCTCGAGGTGTTGCTCTCCCAGCAGCTGGGAAAACATGATTTGAGAAGACCTTCCTTCCTTTCCCCTTTAAATGAGATTTAAACCAATGAAAACAAAGCGCTGGGATTGGGATCCAATTTGGGGGAGTCATGGGGGCCCAGGAGACCCCTACACCTGTTCCCACGACCCCAGTGGGGGCACAGAAAGGCACCTGTGTGCACCACCACCCTCCCTGGGTTTGGCAAAGGGCCCGGAGCCCCCCGTCAGCCCTGCCCAGCTCACCTGGATGCCGGTGCCCTGCTCGCCCGTGGCCCCCATGCCACCTGCAGCTGCTCAGCCCCGCTCCGTGCCCAGCTCCGTGCCCGACTCGGTGCCGCCCACGCTGGCAGCGCCCCGCAGGTGAGCCAGGCTGTGCCACTCCCCCGGCACACCCCGCCCGCCCCGCGCCCCCACCCGGAGCCGCCCGTGACGCATCCGTGCCCACGCCATGGGAGGGCTCCGCAGGGAGCGGGGATCCCGATGTTCCCTTCGTGCCGGGATGTGGCCACGGCCACCCGTGTGGCCTGGGAAGAGCCAGACACCCCAAATGTCTCTTGTGGTTTACAGGGCAGAAGCAGAATTGCAAATCATTACTGATGAACCATCAGAGATCCTTCAGTGGGTCACTGTGACAAGAAATGGGGTCCCTGAATTCCTGTGAGAGAACTTGGGGTGAGTGCTGAGCAGCTGGCACTTGGGAAGATCTAAGAAATGGGGTCCCCAAATTCCCGTGAGAGAACTTGGGGTGAGTGCTGAGCAGCTGGGGCTTGGGAAGATCTTAGGAGTGGCCTCCGCCATGCAGGAACAAGAGGATGACAGTGACAATAGCACGTGACGTCCCCAATGCTTGGCACCACAACGCCAGGGCAGCACCCTGGTGATGCTCTGAAAGCTGAGCTGCAGGCAGGGCTCAGCTCTCCTCCATCCCCAGTTTTCCCCTCTATGCCCCGGCACAGCTCCCAGCCAAGACCAAGTGCTCAACTCAGCAAAGCCCCATGAGCAACAACTCTCCCTGACACAAGCCCCAGCACTGCAGCCACCACAGCCACGCCCAGCACCCCACAGCATCCAGCCTGTGTGACAAGCAGCAGGCAGGTCCCAGTGACACACCAGGGACAAAATAACTGTGAAACCAACAGGGGAATCATCACCAGGGCCAGCAGCAAGCAGTCTTAACCCAGTACTACAGGCATGAAGTCCTGCCCTACCTCAGCCTGGCTCACACCACCCAGCAGACATCAATTTGCCTTCAGCCATTCCAATTTTAGCTCAAACTGTCTGTAAATAAACACCGAGCACCTGAAATACACACCCTTAACACAGAGCACGGTCATTTCTGTACCAGCATCATAAAAAAACCACCAGTGGGCTACACTTATTTTGGCAGAAGCATCCAATTGCAGATATTGAAACCAAAATAGCTGAAAGGTATGAATTAGAGCCAGGCAGCGTGGGCAGCCTGGTTCCACCCATCAACAAATGAACACGCAGCAGTGCTTTTTAAAGCCAAACCAAAACAAACTCCTGCTAAAACCAAGCAAATGCCCAGAGAGATACAAGCCTAAATGAAAGGGATATGAATTAGCACACGAAGTGTCTGAAATAAGCTCATCACACCTGCATTGGAATGGCCCAGCTGAAGCAAGGTTTAAAATAAACCCGATGTGGGAGGCAGGTCCTGGAGGGTGCTGGAGCACCAGGATCGAGCTGGAATCACACGTCCTTTCCACTGGCTTGGCTTCCTCTGGAAAGCTCCTCAAGAGGTAGAAAATGCAACAACCAGCACTGAGCAAGACCTCCGAGCAAAATTTCCTTCTTCCAAGGAGATTTGTCCAACTTCACACTTAGGGATGGTGTTAGAAACAACCCCAGGGTTCCCAGATGCCTCTGACCATGCAGGGCCCTGCCTGCCTCCTAGCAGCTCCAGTGATATCCAAAGGGCAGCTCCACGTAGTTTCTCCACAGGTAGCAGCCATACAGGGTGCTCAGGCACTGGGTAGGTGGCTTTGCTTTTATCCAGAAGGTACCTGGCTGGAGGGTGAGCCACAAAATGCTGTGGGAGAGCAGAGTGGAGAGCGGCTGCTGATGGGGCTGGGGTGGGGTGACGCTCACCCCACCATGAGGTGAGACGTGCGGCCGGTTTGCAGCCCCACGGTGCCCAGTCCATCCCTGGGACTGCTGGAGGCTGACTCAGGCAGAAACATCCCCACGTCACCGCTCTGCTTCCTGTCACACCTCTGGGAGTGCCCAGGTATCGGATCCCACCTTTGATCCGACACCAGAGCTGGGCTGTGGGGCACACCAGCACCTCACCTGCCTCTCAGGTCACAGTTCCAGCCACTGCTTCCATCCCCTCAGCCCACAGTGCAGCCAGGGGGAGGACGCTGCCTCCAGCCCAGCGCCGGCAGCACGGCGGGTGGGAGGAAGCGGAGAAGGAAGCGGCCCCAGCTGGGTTTACACAAAGCTGTCAGGCTGCTGTGCTGATGCTGCCCAGGCATGGACAAACCACCCCAACCAGCTCCACCAGCACTGGGAAAACAATTCCAGCAGATGGGGAACTGGGCTTGAAGGACGTGCAGAGCCACTCATCACTTCCCAGAGCCCAGGCTGATACAGGAACCCCTGCACACCCCCAGGGCCACAGGGCACCCGCTTCCAGAGGGCAGGCTGGGCCACAGGAGCGTGGCAGCCCATGGAGTGCCAAGCCACAGGGCTGGAGGTGGGCTGTGACACCAACCAGCTGCCTGTTTG
Source organism: Melozone crissalis (assembly GCF_028551555.1). NCBI lineage: Eukaryota > Metazoa > Chordata > Aves > Passeriformes > Passerellidae > Melozone > Melozone crissalis. The sequence continues at coordinate 13,852,019 of NW_026535790.1, read as the reverse complement.
ACAGGCTTTCACACCTCCTGTGTTTTTGATGGTGCCTTCAGCTCTTCCCTCCCCACACAAACCAGCCAGGCACGCAGAACCCAGCAGAGCCACACCGTGTCAGCCCCACAGTGCTGCAGGAGTTCATTGCACAGGAGAGCTGCACTAACACCCACATCCCCTCCTAGGGTCCAGACCCAGCCCCACGGCAGAGCAGCCCCATCCCTGCTGGGGTGCTGCACACCTGGGTGGGCTGGATGCCCCCACAGCCTCTGCCCACCCACCCCACACGTTCTGAGGGAAGCCTGAATCCATTGCCGGGAGAGACTCCTGGCCTGGAGCGCGTGGCGGGAGGGATAATCTGTTTAGGCTGCCGGCAGACGTAATCAGCCTGTCTCGGATGGAGGCAGGGCTTGTTTTGTTCAGGCTTGGCAACTGAGCGGGAAGGGGAAGAAAAATGGATTGTTGCATCGGAGCTTTAGGCTCTGCCTCCAGCACTGGGAGCAGGGAGCCCTGGGCACCAGGGGAGTGATGCCAGGGTCTCCAGCAGCCCCACAAAAAATGATGTACCCAACCCACCCAGGCTGGGGGTGGATCCAAGGTGGAACATGCTCCATCACCTTTATGGGTCAGCCCCAATATTCACCAAAGGAGCCTCTCTGACAGCAGTGCCTGCTGCTTCCCACACCCAGGGGAGCACCAGAGGGTGACAGCTCTCAGAGAGGGGGGACAGTAAGGTCATCATTGCCTGTGTGCTGTCTCCTGATCCACTCAGAGCTCTCCAGAGGCAGGGACCCGTTTCTGGCACAGTTCAAGGAGAAAGTCACCACAAATACTGTGGTTGCAACCTCGAAATAGGAAATCTGGGCTGTTGCAGCTCCGCTGTGCTCTCAGTTTTGCACACCTTGGAGGGAGGAGAACATCGCTGATGGATGAGTCGGAGCAGCCGTCACTCGGCAGGAACGGGGAAGGTGACACGGTGTTCAGGGAGGGAATGGGATGCAACAGCCAAGCAGGCGTTCCTGCCCACAGCATGGCTTCTAGGAACTGAGACAGGCATCACTTGATATTCTGTGTGCTCCCAGGGGGATGGCAGATGGAGACCCACCAGAGACCCGTGACCACGGCTGTCAGGAGGCTCTGCAAACACTGCTGTGCAAATCCATGCTCCAGCAGCAATCCCCAGGGCCAGGATGAAGCCCAGCCTCAGTAGCTAAGCTGCTTACATCCCTGTTTTCCTGCCTCTACAACATTTCCCCTCTGCTGTCTGTCACCTGGTGACGCCAAACCCCAGCGCGGAGGCTGCAGCGCTGCCTCTGAGCATCCACAACCATTCCTGAAGCAAAAACACCCTCCCATCCCCCAGCTCCTCATCCAAGTGGCTGCTCACTGCCCCTGGGTCCAGCCCAGCCAGTGCTTTTTCCAGGACAAGACCTGGGCAGCTTCTGGAGGCCACCCTGGATGATGGGGAGAGTCCCCTCTCCATCCATATCCTGTTCTTTTGCCAAAACACATTTGCCACTGCCAGAGCTGCAAATCCCAGGCCAGGATTTCACCATCAACACATCTCCACATGCAGCACAAGGCCAAACCAGACTGGACAGACTGAACTTGGGGTACAAGGAGAACCAAGTGCCACTGCCACGGACCAGCTGGTGGGCACTGTGCGTGGCACAGCCCTCCTGGCACAACGCTACCACCGACACAAGCGTTGGCAAATCCCAAAGGACACAGCTGCCCCAACAGTTTGCTGTGTGGGCAGTGGGAGTGACTGACCAACCAGAGGAACAAGAAGAGGAAAGGTTGGATTCACCCTTCGTGCAAACAGCCAGCCCCTTTCTGCAAACACCCCTGGTCCCAGGGCTGTGCTTTGGTCCCAGCGCTGCCATCGCCTGGGGCAGTCGGAGCAAGAGCTGGCTGAGCCTGGCTGGGGCACGCACGGGGAATTGGTCAAACAGCAACAAAACAAAGCGGGACAGAATGGACTTTGCAATTCCAGCTCCTTCTCGAGCAGCCCCAAGCCGGTGTGCCTGGCAGCCAGCAGGAATATCTAACCACTTCCCACCACTGGCCTGCCTCAGCGCCTGGAGAAGCCGCAACATCTCTCCACAGTGCTGGAGAGGGGATTTATCACTCTGTCGGCTGCCGGCGCAGATAAGGTGCGGCGCCATGCAAAAACCCAGCAGCAAGCGAGTGTGAGCAAAGGGGACGGTTCTGCAGCACCCAAAGGCGCCGCCACGTCCCTCCCCTTGGGCCAGACAGAGGTTCAAGTGCTCCCCAAATCAACACCAGCATCCAACACAGCTTCCGAGTGCCCGCTGCCCTCCCTGCCTGCACGCCCAAGGATGGGTGCTGCCCATAGGGCAGAGCCAGAATGAGCCTGCCCCCCAAGCCCCCTTGGCTGTGCCCTCCAAGTCCCTGACCTCCACAGCCACCCAGAGAGGCAAATTTGACATTTGCAAAGAAATCTCCCCCCGTTCAGTGCTAATAACCAGTCAAGTAGAGGCGGATTTTTGCAGCATGATACAAGCAGCGGGGAGCAGGGAATGCAAGCGCGGGGGCTGCTTTCCAGGAAAATGGGGGCTTTTCCTCCCAAAAAGGAGCAGAGCTGGAGGGAAAAGTGTGGCCGGGACATGATCCCTCACCCTGTCACCCTCTGGACAATGCAAGGAGCCAGGACAAGACCCCTGCAGCAGCACAGGGCATCCCAGCCCTATGGATGCAATGTCCCAGAGCAAAGCCAAGCCTGTGACCCAACGCTGACACGCTCCAGCCTCAAGGCTGCTGGCCACCAGCTGCTCAGCATCCAGAACAGTAGGAAAGTGATAATGTCCAATGGAGGAGGGATGGAAATAACCACCCCCTGTCACTGGGCAGGGGTGTCACAGGAAGAGGCAGTGGGAAAAGTCTGAGAGCTTTATTTTCTAACTGGGTGGTCCTCTGGGCATCTATGCCATGATGTCTAATAAAAAGAAAAAAAAGAGGGGGAAAAAAAAGACACTGGTAGCTGGAAAGACGTCCTCAAATTCCTCTATCTGTGCCAGTCCCCACTCCCCGAGAGAGCAAATGCATGGAGAAAATTAAAAGCAACTGTTTTACACTCTGCTCTTCTTCCAATTCAGGCCAGGCAAAATTTTTAGGTTAATTCCCAGCCTGTCCCATGTTGTTGGGAGCTTCATCTCACAGACCAAGGGCATGTGTGTGCAGACATGGATTGGCCTGAAACAGCCAGTGTGGAGAGCAGGGACCCCATGGGGACATCCCCATGAGAAAAGGCTGCTTGGGGAAAGGGTCCCACTGGACAGGCTGGCTTTCTCTTGGAGACAGGAGGGGGACCCTGGGAACCATCCATTCTCCCAGGGCAGGTTCTGGAAAGTTGAGCTCCATATGAGGTTTGCAGGTGGTTACAGAGGGACCGTGCAGTGCCAGCACGGGCATGTCTTGCCAGGAAAGTGGAAATTCCCACAAAAAGGGAATTTCTGCCTGGATGGGAAAGGAGCAGTGTAAGACAAGCTGGCAACAGGTGGGTGGCACAGCCACAACACAGCCACCAACAGCACCACGTCTGCCAGCAGCCAGATCCTGCCCCACACAGGATCAAGGGATCTGACAGCCCATTCCCCACAGCAACAGATTTTCCCAAAGGGAGAACAGCTGCGCCGACTGACCCAGTTTTTCCCATGCTGTGTGGGCACCCCAGAAGGTCAAACACAGACTGTGGGGGGCAAGGGCACATCACCTCCCACCTGCAGCCCTGGGAGGGGACAGTCACGTCCCCAACAGGTGGTTGGACCACAAGGAGCTGCCCCAAATCACACCGAGCCCCGTCCGGCAGCACAGCCACGCACAAAAACAACTCGTGAACGCAGCGCTCCCGGGATTAGGGACTTAGCGTCCGCACAGCCCTTTGAAGTTGGAAGTGCTAAGTCTGATTATTATTAGAGAGCTCCACCTCATTAATCCTGATGTTTGGGGCTGGATTTCCCCCCTCCCAGCCCCATTCCTAAGCCGGTTCCCGAGTACGACGGAAATCCACTACTACCACTAAATATTTGTGACTCTTTGCAAACACACTCTGGGTCTCTGCCCCGAGCGGCTCCAGCACCCTGCAGCATCCCGGGAAGCAGCGGGGGCAGCTCCTGACACGCACGCAGGTATTTTTATCTAATAAAAATCCAAAAGGGACACGAGTGCGTAAGTGTGAAGTACCTTCACCTTTCCTCCAAGCCAAGTACAAAGGTCAGATGACTCCAAAAGACTTTTCTAGCCTGACTCTAGGTAATCACCAACACTGTCCCTTGTCCACGGGGCGAGCAGGACATGCTGGGCACTGAGCCCAGCAGAGTGGGCTGCAGAGTGGGACCCCCCAACCCAAAATGTTTGAGTGAAAAAAGCACAAACATTCAGAGCTGTTAAATGAACCGTTATTCCTGGGTGTGCTTCGGAGGGAGCACACCCCCACATCCAGCCAGGCAGCGAAACGGGGCATAAACTGGGAAGGGAGGCAGGGAAGAGCCGGGGTGGCCGCGTTCGGGGGGCTGCTGGGCACGGGGGGCTGAGGGCAGGGCGGGAGGTGCGTGCGTGCATCGCACACCACCGCAGCCACCATCTTATCTGGGAAGCGGGATTACTTCACCCCAGCTGCAAGGGAGAAAGCCGAGCAGGACTGCGCCGTTTTCCCAACCGGAGCCCCCCGCGCACGGCCTGGATCCGGCCACGGCGCTGACCCCGACCCCATGGGAAGCGGACGCGGGGCAGCCCCCCAGGGCCACCCACCACCCCGACGGGAACAAAGCCAGCGAGGGGCTGCCCGAAACGCGTCCCCAGAGAGGTGGGTGGCCGCCGTGGCAGGGCAGGCAGGCACCACGGCGGGCTGCGTGCGATGCTCCGAGCCCCCCGATAAAAGTATATAAGCTTTGCACCAGGCGGCAGCGCAATCCCCGGGCAGCGGGAAGGGGCCGGCCGGGAGCGGGGGGCTCTTCCCGAGCCCCCTCCGGGACGGCTCCTTTGTCTGGGCACGGCCGCGACGCTCCGCGCCGCCCGCCCCTTTCCCGCACACACCACGGCATTTTTTTCCAGTTACATTTTTTCCATATTAGCCCTCAGATTTCACGATGCCCCCCCCTCCCCTCCGCCGCCCCCCCAGCGAGCGCAGCAATATGTCTGATCTCATTGCCATAATAGGATCGGGAGCGGGGATGGCAGCCCTGGCCCAGAAAGGTGTGGGAGGAGGGAGGGCGGCCCTGTTCCCCTCACCCCAACACCACGGACGGGCCCCTGCACCCCAAAAACGCACCCCATGCCCCCAACACCCCCTGCCATGGGAGTACCGGCCTTGGGCCTGCGTGAGGCCTGGAGGAAGAGGAGGAAGAGGAGGAAGGCCCAGCCCTGGCAGCCCCCCAGCGCTGAACCCTCTCTGGAAAGGGGTTGGGGTCCCCTTGCCATGTCCCCAGGAGAGCAGGGGGGTGTAGGGCAGGGGGATCATGTCCGGCACGTCCAGGAGGGGACGTTTGTTTCCAACCGAGTTTTTCCCAGGACTTTCTGGATCGCCTGATGGAGCTCACAGGACACCCCCCACCTGCTGCCGTGCACCCCAGGAGGGGACAGGATCACCCCAAGTGCTGGTGCGGGACCCCAAATGTACTACTCAGGGGGTGAAGTCCCTTGGGGAGGTGGCACTGGGGTGAGCCACGGCCTCATGGACCAGTGGGCACTGTGGGTGCTCCGTGGGACACCTGGGAATCTGTGGGGTCAGCAGGCATCCCATGGGATCTCTGGACACCCTGTGAGACCAGAGAGCACCCAAAGAGCTCCTGGACGGTCCATGGGCTTCTCAAATACCTGCGACTCCCTGTGCTGTCTGTGGGGTCAGCAGGCACCCCAAGTGACCCACAGGCTATGCGTGGGACCAGCAGGCACCCGCTGGAATCACTGGATACCCTATGGCACCGGAGAGCAATCACGGGGCTCCTGGACACCCCACGGGATCCACAAACACATATGGGTCCCTGTGCTGTCCCCGTAGGGTCAGCAGACACCCCACAGGACCACGCACCACCCATGGGGTCAGCAGGCACCCCATGGGACTCCTGGACACTTTATGGGACCAGAGTGCTCCTGAACACCCCACAGAACTCATGGATACCTATGGGTCCCTGGGCTATCTGTATGATCAGCAAACACCCATAGGGTTCCTAGATACCCTATAGGACCAGGGAGCACCTTTGGAGTTCCCCAACATCCCTTGGAATATAGGGATACCTGTAGGTCCCTGTGCTATCCATGGGACCCCACAGCATCCCTGACCTGATTCCACGGTACCTAGAGCCACAGGCACCCACAGGACGCTACAATATCAGTGTCCAGGCAGATCCCCTGGGGATCCCATGGGATTCTGTGCCAGCCGTCGGGACAGGAGGCACACCTGGTACCCCGTTCTATCCTTGCGACCCCAGAACATCCATGGGACCCTATAATATCCATCGGGACACCCATGGGACCCTAACCTACCTACCCAGGGGGCTCCCACGGTACCTGTGGGACCCCAGGATACCCACGGTGCCAGCGGACACCGCACGGAGACCCAGAGCGCCCTTAGGGGTGGGACGTCGCGGTAGATTTTGGGGGAAAAACATTGGGTTTTGGGGTAAGATCCCACCTGGTTGAGATCCTCGTCGTTGAGCAGGTGAGACTCGCGGGGCTTGAAGCAGTTCTGGCACTTGCTCTTGTTGAAGATGTTGGCCTGGAACTTCCTGCAGGGATTGTCCTTGGCGGCCATGGCGCGGCCCGCGCCCGCTGCGCGCCCGCTCAGCGCCCCGCGGAGCGCCCGCCCGCCGCCGCGCCCATCGCCGCCGCCCCGCGCCCGCGGGGGGCGTCACGCGAATGCAAAAACCGACACAGAACCCCGAGGAACACGGCAGGAAAAATCAAAAGAGGGAGCGCAGCGCAAGGCGGCCGCCTCTGCTGCGGCTCAGCGGGCGCGCATGGCCGGGCGGCGGCGGCGGAGCGCGGAGGGGCGGCGCTGCCCGCGCCGTGCGGGGCCGGGCCGGGCCGGGCGGGACGCTGAGGGGCGGCGCGGGGGTCGGTGCGGAGCGGGAGCAGGGCCGGGGCCGGGCGTGCGGGCGCTGCGGGAGCCGCTCCCGACTGCGCCGCCCGCAAAGTTTCCAGCGCCGCGGAGCCAGGCGGAAAAGGGGGCGGGGCCGCGGCGCGGACAGACGTGTCCGCCCGCCAATAGGAACGCGCCTCCGCCCCTAACGGATGGCCGTACTGGCCAATGGGAAAAGAGGAAAGAGGGAGGGGCGGTGCGCTGACAGCTGGGTCAGGATCGGCCCCCATCGGCTCCGCTCGGCTCCTATCGGCTGCGTTCGGCTCCGCTCGGTCCAGCTTGGCCCGGCCCGTTCGGCCCGGCTCGGCTGCGTTCGGCTGCGTTCGGCCCGGCTCGGGTCAGCCCGTCTTGGTTCGAATCGGATCGGCCCAGCTCGGTTTGGCTCAGCCTTGCACAGACTGGCTCAGCTCAGCCTAGCACAGTTTGGGGGCGTGTCTTAGCTCAGCTCGGCTCTGCTCAGTACGGCCCAATTTCCTTCAGCCCGAGTCAGTTCAACATGACTTGGCTCAGCCTGGCACAGATAAGCTCGGCTCGGGTTAGCCTGGCACCGCTTTGTTTGGCTCTGCTTGTCCCAGCGCAGCTCTCTTCAGCCTGTTTCAGCACGGCTCAGCTCAGCTCGGCTGGGCTTTTTGCTCAGCTCAGTTTGTCCCGGACCAGCTCAGCTCAGCTCCCTGTAGGAGCATTGTCCTGTCCCCCCATTAGAGCACAGTGACCTCCCCACACAGCCCACCCCCAGCCGTGGGACACATGGTGACACCGGGTGACAATCCATGGTCCTGTCCCTGTCCCCAGCCCTGGCACACGAGGGCACACAGGGGTCACCAACCCTCGGGCACTCAGGTTAGGTGGAGACAATGTCCCTCACACTCCTGTGGCACTCGGTGACCTGCAGCACTGGGGACAGAGCGGGGATGAAGCAGGGACAGGGGTGCACGTCCCAGCTGAGCCACGTCCCTGCTGTGCCACCGCCCTGGGGCCAGCTGGGAGCTCCTGTTTGTCCAGTGAATTTTTATCCGGTGGAAACCGGCAGGTAAATATTCCTGACCGGCTGATAAGGGCCCGGTGTGAGGCCACAGGCTTGGCCTCCCAGCTCTGCCCCTGGGTTCTGCACAGAAGCACCAGGGAAGGGACCTCAGAGCCTGTGCAGCATCTCTGGATCAGGAGAGAGCTGGGAACGCTGACCTGGGGCAGGGGGACAGGGCAAAGATGCCAAGTGTCACCTCCAAAATGCACCCAAGACTGGCACACCCTACCCCAGTCCAACCTCAGCATGGCACAGAGCATCTCCTGCTCATCCCAGGGCTCCCCACGGGTATGGGATGGGGCCCTGCTATGAGGAACAGGCACGTGGATCTTCCTGGATTTTTGGGGCCAGGAAAAACCCGTTGGAGAGGAGGTGATGGCGTGGTCCCCTCACGCCTGGCGCTGTCCTGGTGTTTGATGTGGGCCTGGCCTGGGCGGCCTCGCCGCGCCGGCTCCGCGCTGTCATCCCCAGTAAATAGAGCCCAGCACAATTGCCTGCTTGTTTATTAATTTTTGCTTCATCAAAGGCAGCTTTAATCATCCCTGTCCCTCCTGCCAGGGCCACTCGCAGCACACCGTGTGCCACGGGTTGGGATGGGACAGCAGAGCACCAGTGACCCCAGTGCATCTGAGCCCACATGGTGATCCCAGGCTGGGGGTGCCCACCAGACCCCCACATGTCACCGTTTTTGGAGGATTTCCCCATCTTTTCCTTGATCCCAATGTTACAAAAGCAGCATGACCGTAGCCCAGGGAGGGAGGATTTTCCCCTCTGGACTCTACAGACCCTGCTGCCCTGGGTGTGGGTCCAGGGTTCACCTGGCACACCACTGTGGAAATTCTGTTCCGTGGAGAGGAGTGGATGATCTTCTCAACCAGCTCTGCTCCCTCCCTGCTTCCATCCCCAGTGCTGGATTATTCCAACATTGCTTGCTGAGGACCTCCATCCCACAGCTCCTACAGATACCCAGCATTTCCTTTTCCATCCAAAAGCCCCTCTGCAGCTCCATGGACACCTCCATGTGGTGTCCTCTTGCTCCCCAGCCCTTCTCCACCTCCCCAGAGCATGGACCCCCAGACTGCAGGAAGCCTCCAGAGGGAAGGGGCTGCTCCTTCCCCATTTCCAGGGATCAGGGAGCTGCCAGAGGGCACAGAGCCGTCCCTGCGGGCCGTGCCTGCCCCGTGGGCTGGGGCCGTGACCTGGCGCCGTGCTCGGAGCCCGCAGCTCCCCGCGGGACGCCGGGGCTGGCTCCAGCCTCTGCAAAAATCCAGCGGAACGGGACGGGCTCCTGCTCAAACCTGTCGGGCCGCATTCAGCCGTGCCGAGCCGCCCGTGTGCCACGCTCGGGGCTGCTGCGACCTCGGTGCCACATCCCCTGCGTGCCCCAGGCGCTGCCACTGCATCCCCAAGGTGTGCCCACCCCATCATCCCATCCCATCCCATCGCTGTGGCAATGCCCGGCTGGGGCTGCCCTGTCTCTCCAACCCACAGCCGGTTTTTTGGGTTTTTTTTTCCGGAGGAGTTTTCTCAAATGAGGGCAATTAAAACAATGGGAAAATGGAAAGTTTTTGTCAGGGAGCCGCAGTGGCAGAGGGGGAAGGTGCTGCGGTGAGTCAGCCTTCCAAAAAGAAGCCCCAGCGCCAGGTAAACAAGCTGCAGAGCAGGAGGTGTTACTCACCTGCCCGGCCCGGGAGGCACCGGGAAAACCCTCCAGGAAAGGGCTCGGGAGCTCCGAATCCCCCCGGAGAGAGGAGAGCAGCCCCTGCTCCTGTCACCCTGAGAGATGCTGCAGCTCCATCACTGCCATGCCCGCCGGGATGTCACCGCTCCGGGGACACGGGCCGGTGGCTCTGCCGTGGTTTCCCGGCCCTGGTGCCGCACATTTCACATTCTTCCGCAGGGCCGGGCAGGGGCAGCACAGCCGGGTGCTCCTCCCGTGTGGCCATCGCTCCCCACGGGACCTCGGGCAAGTCCCTGAATGGCTCCGTGCCGCCAGCCCGCCGTCATTACCGCGGAGCCAGACAGACAGACAGACAGACAGACGGATGGATGGATGGATGGATGCCCGGGGGAGAGGGCAGGAGTCAGGGCTTGGAGCTGGCGAGCCCTGGGATCCACACTGGGTCCGGGATTGGGCTGAGAGGGCTCCCCCGTCCTGCCCTGCTCCACCTGGAGTGGGAGCATCCCATCCCATCTGCATCTGGAGGGATCCAGAGCCTTCCACAGCCCTGCCTGGGGAACATCTGCCAAAGGAAACACTGACCAAAGGAGGCTTGGATGCCCCTGGAGCCACCGTGGGTCTTATAGGGATGAGACCCACAGGGGGGAAATCCATATGGGGTGAAAAACACATTCCTGGATGGATAGAAAGGCCCTGGGCTGCTCTGTGCCCAGCTATTACAGAATCAGAGTGGTTTAAAGACCAACTTGTTCCACCCCCTGTCCCAAGGCAGGGACACCTTCCACTAGACCAGGTTACTCCAAGCCCCATTCAATCGCATTTTTCCCACTGTGAAAACCAAAAGGACCCAAATGACGACCTAAAATGATCCACTGGAGGAAACCCACAGCTCTCAGCTGCAGCTGGTGCAGTCCAGAGGGGAGGATGCAGCTTCCATGGGGCTGGAAAGGCCCATGAGGATGGTCCAGAGCAAGCTGCACATGCATGCAGAGGCTTGGGCTTGTCCCAGGAGCCGCAATAAATCCTGTCCCACCAAGCAGAACTTTCCTCTTGTCCAGAGATGCTAAATGTCTGTGAGTTCATACCTTACTCCTAAAACTGATTAATTACACCCACAGCTGGGTTATCAGTGCCTGCTGCTGCCACCAGACCTCGCTGTTCTTTAGCAGGAAAATCCAAATCTTTTGCTCCTGGTTTTCCCCACATTTTGGCTGCTGGGCAGGGCAGAGCGGATCCCCCTGTGGGGCTGCTTGCCCTGCCAACCCCATTTCACCTCAGCATCCCTGCTGAAAACAGCACCCTGTGCAAACCTCAGCCCCCTTGGCCACCGCCCCGAGCCGCCAGCGCAGCCGTGGGATGTCTGCTCTGCTGGCTCCATAGAATGCAAGTCCTACAAATGAAAATGTCACATGGCCCTAAATTAAATACTTTGGAGAAACCCATTATAAAGCAGCAGCACAATTAGCTTTATCAGCCAGCCCAGAGTCATGCCAAAAACCAAAGCCGACTCACTTGATAGGAGCTGCCATCCATGAAACCAAGCTAACGACCTTAATTATATTTTTAGCTTCTAATTTTTGGCTGACACCATCCTCAATTACCCAGCCCATAATTTGTGCGGGGACGGCGATCAGCCTCACCTGGCCTGTAATTCCCAGGATCAGCCCTTTTATCCCTTTTAAATATTAAATTGACTCCCACTGGCCACCCTCCAGTCCTCTGGAATTTCCCCAGGGTTTTAGAGTTAAAAATTAACAGCAGAGCTCCTGGGCAGGCTGCAAACCCCTTCCCATGAGGGTTCTGCCAGGAAAACACCTCTCCAGAGAGAATTCAGCAGTGAGGACAAGGAGTTGTTCCCACCAGGTCAAAACCCCACGTAATCAGATCAGCTGTTCTGGCCAAAGATTGTTCTTTGACTCATCTCCCTTCTCCACCACCCACGCTTTACACCTCAGCACACAGCCCTGCCACTGAACCCTGCTCCTTCCCTACGTGTTTTTAGGGCTTTTTCCTCATTTCTGTGCCAGACCTCAGCCAATCCAGGTCTTTCCCCATCTGGCCATCCTTGTCTCCAGCTGGGTTTGGGGAGCACAGCCTGGGTTTTGGTAAAATTTGGTAAAAGGCTTCCCTTTTCCTGATCAGTGCTGGGTTTTGGCGAGGAGGCTGTTGCAGCCCCACCCTGCTGATGCGGCTCTGGAGCCTGGGTCACCCAGGGCTCTCCCACAGCCCTGGCACAGCCCCTGTGAGGGTCAGAGCTGGCACAGGGTGCCCAGGCCCCGGTGGGCACTGAGCATCCTTGGGTGATGCCCCAGGGGTGGTGCCAGGATGAGGAGCAGAGGGAGAACGGAGCAGTGTGGGCTGAGAGGGGGGCCCTGAACCCCCCGAATTTGGGGGTGCTGGAATTGAGGTGCCAGGGAGGGGCAGGAGCCAGCTGGGGCTGCATCCCACAGGGACCTGTCCCACCTGGGCTGGATGGGCCTGGAGCAGCCTGGCGTGGTGAAAGGTGTTCCTGTGCCCGTCGGGGTGGAACTGGATGGGCTTTAAGATCCTGTCAAACCCAACCATTCCATAAATTGTGATTCCCCCTGGCCGGGCTGGAGGATTCCGGGTGCGGGGACAGCCGGAGCCAGCGGGAGCCGGGCTGGGCTGGCCGAGGGTGCCATCTCCTGGGGACAGACAGACAGAACAGAGCGACAGACACACAGAGCCCGGGGACAGACACACAGAACAGAGAGACAGACACACAGCACAGAGCAGGGGACAAAACAGAGCCTGCGGAGAGAGCCACAAACCAGATCCTGGGGACAGACGGACAGAACAGAGCGACAGACACACAGAACAGATCTTGGGACAGACACACAGCACAGAGCAGGGGACAGACACACAGATCCTGGGGACAGACACACAGAACGGAGCCTGGGGACAGACACAAAGAACAGATCTTGGGGACAGAACAGATCCTGGGGACAGACCCCCAGAAGAGATCCTGGGGACAGAGCCACAGACCAGACCCCGGGGACAGACAGACACACAGAACAGACCCTGGGGACAGCCGTGCCCAGGAGCTCCGGACAGCAGTGGGGGGGGACAAGGAGCCGCACCCTGGGGACACGGGGATGCCCTCAAGAGTGGCAGTGCCACAGCACGGCCACGGCTCTGCAGAGCCCCCCGGTGTCCCCAGGGCCCCGCACAGCCCGGTGACAGCGGTGACAGCCCTGCAGTGACGCTGGGTGTGCCGTGAGGTGACGGTGACAGCACAGGGGGATGCCCCGGGACGGGCAGAGCCTGGCCCCGGCGCCCCGCGGGGAATTGGGGTGACAGAAATGAGCCCTCGGAGCGTTCTGAGCTCAGAATGAGCCCTCGGAGCCGGCTGCGCTCAGCCCGACCCACAGTCGGCAGTTTCGGCCGAAAAAGGCTCCTCTTCCCCTTCCCCTGCTCCCCTCTCAGCTCCTCTTCCCCTCCTTCCCCCCTCGGCCCCTTTTCTCAGCTCCTGAAGGCAGCAGGTGTGCGAGCAAACCCCCTGCCCAAGGCTCAGCACTGCCAAAAGCAGCCGGGCTGAGGGAGGAAATCATCCCAGCAAAGCTCAAGAAGGGGAAGGCAAAGCACCCCTAAAACTCCAGAGCCAAACGTTGCCCACCCTGTCTGCCTGTGCTGCCTGCAGCTCTCCTTGCAGCACTGCCACCAGGGCAAGAGCCCAGCAGAAAAACAGATTTTGTTGTCAGGAAAAAACTGGGCTCTGTCACCCCAAAGAGAGTGGGGCACCTCCAGAGCCAGGTGCAGATGGGCACTGAGGGATGCAAAACCTTGTGGGGGATGCAGGGGGATGCAGAGGGATGCAGAGGGATGCACGGCACTGGGAGGATGCACAGGGAGCTGCTGGTTTGTAAGAATCCTGGTTGATGCCCTGGGGAACCACTGAACCCAGCAAAGGAAGGGTTTAATCCAGAGATCCAGAGCAGGGGGCTGGTGGTGGCTGCCCAAAGCACAGGAACAGCCCCAGGGTGGCAGCCACTGCCTTGGCTGTGGGGCAGGAGCTCATGGGGCACCTCATGGAGGTGCTCAGAGCCCTCAGAGGCTGCAGGAGGGGTGAGGGTGTCTGGGGCACTGGGGGTGAGGAATGGGGCACACAGCCAAGGAAATGGGGCTCCAGCCCAGCCAGCCCCAGAACTGTACAGCTGAGAGCACACTGCCTGCTCCCTGCTCAGCCAGGAGGGACAAACCACCCCCAAGTGCTTCTCACTTCCCTCCCGAGGGCTCACCAGGGTGGAAACTGCGAGTCTCTGCTGCTATTTACAGCGGTGAGTTTCCCCTGCAAAACCCCGAGAGCAGCTCAGGCTGGGGCCGCCTCGGCAGGGCCATCTCCTGCTCTGCCACACTCACCCAGCTCAGGCAGGGCCAAAATCGGGATGTCCCTCCCAGGGGAGGCTCAGCACAGCAGTGACCTCGTCCTCTGTGCCAGGTACAACATGTGGCAGTGTGGCACTGTCCCTGTGGTGCCTCCTCTGCTGCTCCTTGCTCCAAGCCCTGAGGTGCTCAGGATGGTGCCAGAGCTGCTTCCCACCCTCCCTCAGCATCTGGGATCTCATGGGCCACATCCATGAGGTGCTGAGCTCCTCTGGGCTCTGCTCCCCCTGAGCAGGACCAGCCTCCAGTGTCCCCGCAATGGGCACGGCAGCCAAACATCCCCCGGCCTCTCCAGCTGCACGTGGCGAGCACAAACCAGGAGCTTTGAACCAAACAGAAGAACCCTTGGTGCTGCTCCACGAGTGCTTTTAGTAACAGGTATTGCTGCTTCCTTCCTCCTTGAGCTGCTTCTGCAGAAAGGTCCCTCTGGGCTGAGCTGAGTCACGGCCGTGCCACGCTGCCAGCACCTCGTGTGCTGCCAAGCCATGCCCAGCATCCCTGCAGGAGCAGGACAAACCCCTGGAGCTGCCAGCAGGGCAGAGGGGGCTCTTTGCCTCTGTGAAAACCAGATGTGCTATTAATGTGCTATTAATGAGTTATTAATGTGCTATTAATTAGTTATTAGTGTGCTATTAATGAGTTATTAATGTGCTATTAATGGGTTATTAATGCTCTGTGCCCCCAGCCCAGCCAGGACTCAGCTGCCCATGCAGGGCATAGCACAGCCCTCCTGCCTCCCAGACATGGAGGCACCTGAGAAAATCAGTGTTTAAGGCACCTCACCAAAAATAAAAAAAACAGTGTTTAAGGCACCTCACTAAAAAAAACCCAAAACCAGTGTTTAAGGCACTTCACCAAAAAAAAATCAGAATTTAAGGCAACTCACAAAGATAAAAAAAATCAGTGTTTAAGGCACCTCACAAAAATTTTAAAAATCTGTGTTTAAGGCACCTCACAAAAATAAAAAAATCAGTGTTTAAGACAACTCACATGTTCTGTGAGTTGTGAGCAGGAGACAGGAGAGTGGCTTGTGCTGACCATGCTGGGGACATGGAGGGGATGGAAGTGCTTGGTCCTGGCAGGGTAAAACTCCTTTCTTGGCAGGGTGAAACACCTTTCCCTGAAGGAAACATCCCCGTGGCACAGGCTGCAGTGGTGGAACCACCACTGGAGGGATCTAAAAGGTGTTTCAGGGTGGCACTTGGGGACGTGGCTCTTCAGTGACCGTGGCAGTGCTGGGGACATGGCTGGGCTCAGTCTCAGAGGGTTTTTCCAGCCTTTGTGATTCTGGGATTCTGCTGACGGCTCCCACTCCACAGGGCCCTCTGCCATGTGCCCACCTGGCCCAGCACACCTGTCCCTGTCCTGGTGACACACCAGCCCACAGTGTCCCCACGCTGTCCCCAGCAGCCCAGGGACCCAGAGCCAGTGCAGGGCTCTGAGTGTGCAGCCAATTTGCATGGAAGGGACGAGGGGAAGCCCCAGGAAGTGCAGAGCCAGGCATTAACCAAATCTCTCTAATAATAACCCTGGGCCAGGCAGGGCTCAGTGCTGCAGCTCCAGGGCCATGGCTGGAGCCCAGGGGGAGTAGCCACTGCTGAGAGCCACATGTGAGTGACCCATGGGGGGCTCTGGGGTGGGATGGGGGTTTTGGGCCCAGGGCTGGGGCTGGGCATGATCCCAGGGCTCTGCTCAGAGCTCCCACCCTGCTGTGGGGCTGGAGGGGGAATCTCAGAATGGTTTGAGCTGGTGGGGAGCTGAATTCTCATCCAATTCCACCCCCCTGCCATGGCAGGGACACCTTTTACTGTCCCATGTGGCTCCAATCTGGCCTTGTCCCTGGCCTTGTCCCAGTCCAACCTGGCCTTGGGCACTTCCAGGCATGGGGCAGCCCCAGCTGCTCTGGGCACCTGTGCCAGGGCCTGCCCACCCTCACAGGGAAGAATTTTTCCTGATAATTTATCTAAGTCTACCCTCCTTCAGCTAAAAGCCATCCCCCCTGGTCCTGTGGCTCCTTAAAGCTTAGCATGAGGGGTGTGTGGGGGAATTCAGAGGGTCCTGGTGGTTGAGAGGCAAAGACTCACCTGGCTCTGCTGGAAAATCCATGGCTGAGAATTCCGTGCTGGGAGCACCACGTGTGCCTTGGGACTCCCCAGGAAGGGGAAGGTCTGTCCTAGAAGAGACCAAACATCTCCTTGGAGGTGTCCTTGCAGCACCTGGGAGGGAGGGAGGTTGCCAGCCTGCAGCCCCTCAGCTTTAACACAGCCCCAGATCTGTTCCCATCCCTTATCCCATGGGAAACCCACCCAGGCCAAGGCTGGCTCAGCCCCCTGCCATCCCCAAGGGTTCCCTGCCAGCCCTGGGGCTGCTCTGGGTGCAAAGCCCAGGTTTGGTCCCTGAGCACCCAAGGAGAGCAATGGCCTGAGCCCCACTCTGCCCTGGGGATGTCTCTTTTATATTTTATATAAAATTAAATGTCATTATTTAATTTTATAGCAATGTTAATTGAACAACTGGGGGTGTCAGGTCAGCATCCCAGTGCAGAGAGGATTTTCCCCTGGGAATGGGGAGGGGAGTTTCTCTCATGCTGCCCCAGGTAGGACCCAGCCCCTCTGCAGGGAAGGTTCTGGATGGGCAGGGGCAGCACAGACGTGCAGAGTGCCCAATCTCAGTCCTGGAGAGAGATCCTGCCAGAGCACCGGGGATTTTCGCTATAAAAATCAAAGGTTTGGCTCTGCCAAAGCAGCAGCTCAGCCTGTGGGCACACAGAGCTGACAATGCAGCCTGGGGAAGCTTTGAGCCTTTGGGGCCATCAGCACCAGCATCTCCCACCCTGCAGGAAAGAGCTGCAGCTCCAGGCGGGCTCAGGGAGGGATGGGGCTCTCGGGAGCCCTCTCATGAGCAAAGGGCTCATGGCCAGCACTGCCCCCTCTGCTGCGTTTGAGCTTCCTGCAGCTGCAGCCCCTGCGTGTGGCGCAGCCCAGCAGCTGTTATCAGCCAGCCAGTTCCTCTAAATGTGAGGTCTGGGTGGTTTTCGTGCTGCTGAGAGCTGCTCCTGTGCCTCTGGCATCACATCCAGTGCACAAGGGCAGCAGAGGAGGGGACAAGCAGCCCGTGACAGGGACAAGAGCACGTCCACCTCCAGCTGGCACTGCTTAAACTGGTGCCTAAAGTCTCCTGGGGAGATTTCCCTCCTTCTTCTGCTCTGACATTTCTTATTCATCAGCCTGGTTTCACTATGACACCAGAACACCCAAGAGAAAGGGCAGCAATGACACACAAGGTGGTGGTTCTGGTACTTTCAGAGAAGCCTGTAAGGACAGGAATAGTCCCCAGTGCTCCTCTGGCAGGTGCAGGGACCCCCAGACCCCCAGGGCACAGCTCAGGGCCACCTCCAGGCCAGGCTGGGCTCTGTGTGTCCCCTGGCACTGGCACAGGACGCACACAGAGCCTGAACAGCAGGTTGGGCTGTGTGCTCCTGGGCCCAGAGAGGCTGAGGCACAGCCAGGATCCCCCTGCAGGGTCCCAGCCCCAGAAGGGGACGAGGTGGCAGCAGAGCTCCCCATGGAGACCCCCCACACCCACCTGTGTCTCTCCTGCAGCCATGGATGGGCCACGAGCGGGGCAGGATGCCATGAGGAACTGCACTGACCAGGAGTACTGGGACACCCTCGTTTCGCAGTGCATCCCCTGCAGCCTGGCCTGCAGGCAGTCCCTGGCCAGGAAGTGTGATGCTGTGTGTGGTGAGTCTGGGCTGCCCTGCATGGGAGAGCCAGGGATGGGCCAGGCTGGGAGGGAGGAGCAGAGCCTGGTTTGAGCCCCAGGGCAGGCTCAGAGCCAGCTCAGGCCAAATGCACAGGGGGATGTGGCAGCTCCCCAGGGATGGGCTGGGGCTGGCAGGACCAGGGGCTGCAGCTCTGCTCCCTTCTGGGGTCACCAGGCTGCACCTGCACTCCTGTTCCCTACTGGGGCATTCCCTATTCCACCCTCCAAAGGCAGGGATGTGGATAATGACAAACCCCAGCCTGGGACAGGGCCTGAAAACAGCTGGGGAGGAGGACAAGGGACAAATGAACTCTGCTGCCCAGCCCTGTGCCAGCGCCCTTCCTGGAGTCACAGGCTGAGGTGGCTTCACCCCTCCAGGGCTCATTCAGCAGCCACACGTGAACATCTCCTCCCTGAGGACAGGAGATGCCGTTCCTGGCATCCTGAGGCAGGTTTTGGTGTGTCCCAAGGCGCTGTGCAAGCCCCAGGGCAGCAGCAGCAGCAGCCAGGAGCCCCCAGGTGAGCCCAGGCTGGCTGAGACCATCCCCTCCCCTCAGCTGCCAGCAGGGGCCTTTCCCCAGCTCTCCACCCCAAATCCCGGGTGTGTCCCCCTGCAGGGGCTGTGGGGTGCAGGCAGGTCCCCCCTGAGCTGCCAGAGCAGGAGCTGGGCTCGTCCTGCCATGCATTGGGGTGGGATGGAGGGATGTGCTGAGGACAGCGAGGTCATCTCCCTCCTCTCCTCTCCTCTCCCCCAGAGTCCATGGACTGCAACAACAGACCTGGGTTTTACTACGATGATCTGGTGAAGAGCTGCATCAGGTGCAGCCTGGTGTGCGGGCAGCACCCCCGGGAATGCGCCCCGTCCTGCGAGCGTGAGTTGGGCAAGGGGCACCAGAAGCCCCCCTTGTCCTGGAACTGGGGCTGGGGAAAGCAGCCAGGGCCCATTTCCCATTTCCTCCATCCCACCCTGGCCTTTCCCTGGTGTTCACAGCCTGAGCAGCCCCCAGGGCAGGGGGGAGTTGGCAGTCCTGGCTCCCACCCGGCTGAGCTGCCCCAGGGAGGGGCAGAAAGAGGGGACAGGTAGAACCCCAAGATCCCAAAGTCCGACACTGGGGTTGGGGTCCCACACCCACCTGAAGATGCGGGAGGGTGTGAATGGGGCATGGGAAGGGATCTCCTCCACCTCACCATGGAGCCCCAAGATAAACAATTCCTACACTGGGATTGAGGCAATCCCTGATGATGCGGGAGGGTGTGAAAGGGGCATGGGAAGGGATCTCCTCCACCTCACCATGGAGAAGCACCAGCGGGCAGAGGGGACACGGAGCTGCTCCCAAACCCTTTCCCAGCGCAGGGCACAGCGCTGGCAGCTCTCTCCCTGCCAGAAGGGCTCCGCAGAGGTGTCTGAGGTGTCCCGTCTGTCTGTCCTGCCCCAGCCACGCCCGCGGCCGTGCTGGAGCCGGAGCCGTGCGCGGAGCAGGAGCCGTGGCTGGCGCTGTGGCTGCTGCTCGGGCTGTGCCTCGCCAGCCTGGGCTGCTCCCTGCTCCTGGGCTGGAGCCACCTGCGCAGGAGGGGAGAGCCCGGACACTGCCAGCCCAGCGCCGCCCCCTGCCACTGCCGGGAGGACCCTGCCAAAGGTGGGTGACACCGGGACAGGGGGGAGACTGGGGGGCAGGCTTGGGCAGAGCTATTTCCTAAAGGGAGGGAGAAAAAGCAAAGACAATGAGGATGAGCCTGGGAGAGGAGCAGGACTGAAGCCCTGGGCCCGATTTTCCACCCTGACCCTTCAGTCACTCCCTCCCCAGGCACAGATTCCCTCTTGGAGCTGCTCCACGGGCAGCAAATCTCCAGTCTCCATCCAGAGGGTGAGGAGACAAAAGCCAATCCCCTTCCAAAATGAACACCTGAACACAAAAGCCAACCCTCTTCCAAAACGAGCACCTGTCCCACAAAACCCCCACAAGTTTTAGTTCTGCAGCCAGAGGGGCTTCACAAGTCCTTGTGTTAGGGAGAAAAGGAGAAAGGATAATGTGGAACAATTCACCATGGAAAAGGTGGTTTTATTCTTCCTCCTTTTCTTCTCTCCTGCCTTTCCAAAGAAAAAAATGCCAACTTACCTCTTTCTGCACACACATCACACACACCTATGTTTACATACACCCACCTCAAAGCCATCAATGTCAGAAATCACTGAGGAAGACCCCATGAGCCAATGTGACACCTGGAGTCACTCCAGGGACTGTCCCTCAGGCCATTCCTGTCTGCTCTGCTGAAGGACACAGGGATCAAAGGGTGATTTTTAAGATAAGCTACCAGGTTTGGAGAGATTCTCTGGGTGTTCCTGGTGGTGCAGTGAGTCCATGCTGGGAGCTGGGTGTCCTCTCCAGGTCCAGGAGCAGCTTTTCACCGGCTCTAGGGCAGCACCCCAGAGCATTCCCAGGTGAGAGCTGCTCCTGGGCCCCTCAGCTGATGCATTGATTTGCAGATGGGCTGGTGGAAGCCGCCAGCGTTGCTGAGGGATTCACCAGCATCAGAATCCCAGAGCCAGTGGAAACCTGTGGCTTCTGCTTCCCTGGACATGGCTCTGCTGTCCAAGAGACCAAACCGTGCCCCGGCAGCTCCGGCCACCCTGGGGACAGGGCTGCTCCCTCCTTCTCCGGGATCTGCAGCACGGGCAGCGCCGGGGCCCTGCCCAGCCCTGAGGACGGCCACTTCAAAATCATCTGCTCTCCTGCCCAGGAGAAAACACCCATGGTGTGAGCACAGAGGGGTTCCAGCACGGGATCACAGTGGGAGGATGCTCTCTGTGCCCCCAAACCAAAGCTGCTTCACCCTCTGTTGCCTGGCACAGCCTCTGCCCAGCCCAGGCTGCAGGACACAGGGCTGGAGGCTGCACAGAGCTGTTTGCTTCCACTCAGGAAAACAAATCCCCATTTTTCTTGTGCACTCCCAGTGAGAGAAGTCACTTCCCATGTGGCAGCATCTGACTTCATCCTCCAGCTTGACCTGGGTGCATCCCAGCCCTTGGAGACATCTCATGGGGGCTTTTCCTCCTGGTTCCACACCAGCATCCGTGCAAAGGATCCCTGCTCTCCTCTCCCTGCCTGGAGATTCCTTCATCAATCAGAACAATGTTCAGCACAGCTGTAAACATCTCAAATGTGGAATTGGGTCTAAGGATTTACTGGTGAAATTGATAAGGAGCCAGTGTGGGAAGCTCCAGTGCCAGTTCCCAGCCATGGATGATGGTGAGGCTTTGCCTCAGGACCAGGACATGATGCTGCACATGAGGAGCTGGGACAGGCACCAAAACCCTCAATGGAACTGGGTTTAAATATGAACATTCATCCAAGGCTGAGAACTTTCTACAAAACTGGATTTATGTATATCTGACCTGGGTTATTCTGAAGAGCTGGTAAAAGTGAGGAATCAGCTGGAGATAAAGCTGCTTTGAGAGAATATTTTTATCTAACCTGGCTTTGAAAGCTATCAGAGAAAAATAGGGGTTTCAACGTGTAATTTGAAGTTCTCATTTCCACTAAAGGAGACTGTAAGATTTTTTTTTTTTTTTGCAAAGAATCACTCCTGATAGGAGCTCATCCCTTCCACTGTCTTAAACTAGAGCTTTAAACTTGAAAGAATAAATGTAATTCAATACATGCACACCTTGGAAAGCAGGTTTTGCACTTACCTTGGGGCAGCACCAGCACATCCTCCCCTGGCACCAATGCCCCCAGCTCTGTCCCCCCTCTGCCCAAGCACTTCCCAGCAGGGACAGGGAATTCAGGAGAAGGAAAACCCTCAGCAGCATCAGCCAGGGCCTCCCCAGGCTGCCCCTTCCAGCAGGGAGCTCCTGGGGACACCTGGATCCAGGCCAGCTCTGGTGCCCTACAGACCTTCAGGTGCCACCTCCAGGAACCCCTGGCCATGGCACTTACTCAGAGATTCAAAACCTTATTTAAAAACAGGACAGAATTAGTGAACACGTGCCACCAGTGCTGCAATTAGGGCATCTCTAAAGATCAAGAGGTATCAATTATTCAAATGAGGAGGATTTTAGGGCCATGCCTGTAAGGAGAGAGCAGGAGCTCACCCTGTGTGGCACCAGGAGCCCCAGCTGGCTCAGGAGGTCACTCAGCTCACACCCAGGGCTGGGACAGGGCTGCTCCTCCTGTCACTGTGTGGTGTCTCAAACATTGGGGAAAACTCTCAGCAGAGGCCAAGTCCTGCCCAGACACAAGAGGGGAGCATCCCTCACCATCCCCTCCTTGTGGGAATGGAACTACAATTATCAGCACAGAAAAGGTAACAGAGAGCAACTTGAACAAATTAGCAGGAAAATAACAAACACCCTTAGCTGGAGAACCAAGAGGAATCAGGGGACTTGGGCATTTTACAGCAGCTCTGAAGGATCATACCTGGAGACATCAGTCCCAGTGTTAGAGGGACACCATGAACAGGACACAGCAATTCCAGATGGGATAAGACCAACACATTGGGAATTAAGGGCACTGATTCTGAACAGGATCCCCTGCCCAGGGCTTAACCAATTCTCACATTTCTGCTTTTTCCATCAGGCACCAGCATCAGGCAAAGCTTTATCTCTACTCCAGAGGCTGAGGGACATGAAAATGTAGCTAAAAGCACTTTCTGGCTATTTTTGTGTCCCCTGTAGAGCCGTGTTCACTGCTGGCAGGTAACAGAACACACCCCACCGCGAGCCCGCACGGCTGCACCACTCTTTGTTTCCAGTCATTTCTGCAAATGCCTCCTCCCAACAGACCCAGCTGTGCCGATAGAAAATGTACCTCAAAATAAACAAATCAAGCCCAAAGTGCTCCCCTGGATGAGGAGCTGTCAGTGCTGGCTGTCAGCACTTCAGGGAGCCTTTGCCTCACCCTCCCTTGGGCTGCTCCAGCGTTTTCCTGCAGGCGATGCTGAGGGAGTTCCACGGAGGAACCTCCCGGGAATGATTCAGTGCAGGAGCTGCAGGGCTGAAGGGATGGAGGGGGAGAGAGGGCTGTGTGTGAGAGAAAGCAGCAGGAGGGGTAGGGCTGCTCGTACGCCAGCAGCTGCTCTTCCATTTTTATAGGAAAAGGGAAAATGCTGTCCCCTCCTCTCGGAACCGGCGTGGATTTACTGCTGCTGGAAACAGAACCTGGTGTGACTGGGGCAGGGACACGGGGGGTGGGCTGCTAGGGGGGAGAGGGGGGTAAGAAAAGAATAAAAGATCTTTTAATACCCTCAGAATTCTGCTTTTGAAACCAGAGAGCCTTGAAAGCTCCCCCCGAGAACCATCTGCGCTGGTGCAGCCGCACAGAGCAGGAGCCTCTCCACCAGATGGGCGGGGAGGAAAAATTAAGGGTGATTTATACGGCTGCCTCGGCTGCCTCGGCCCCAAACAATTTGTTCCTGAAGGCTTTAACAAAGCCGGCTGCAGCAGCTCCGCCGGCTGAGCGTGTGCTGTGCAAAACAGAATTCATTAAAAGGGCAGCCAAAGGCTCAGAGCGACAAAGCGAAGGCAGCGCTGGAGTCATCCTCATCATCATCCTCATCCTCCTCGGCGCTTGCCGCGGGGTGGCAGCCCCGCTCCGGCCGGGATGCAGCGCAGCAGCGCTGGGGATGGCAGGGCTGCCTTCCTCCGCAAGCTGCTGCATTATTAACCAGCACGGAGAGCAGCCGCACGGGGCCGTGCTCGCCCGGGGAAGGAGGGGCCCCTCTCCTGCGGCTCCTGCTCAGGAACGCTCGGCTCAGAGCGGGCGGCACCGAGCACAAATGGGAATTAAATTGTGACACAGGCAGAACGCGATGGTCTCGGCAGTGCCGGGCACCCCCGCACCACACCCGAGCTCCTGGGTCTGGCTCGGGATGTTCCATTTGTCCTTCCCTCCTCCGTGCCCTGTCACAGATGTACAAAACCTCCTCGTACTGTTCCAGTCCGTGTGCAAATCAGAAGAATTCCACCTGTTCAGCTGCTCCTGTAAGATGGTAATTTAAAACCCACACTCAGTTCCCTTATTTTGCTGTTTATCAGACTGTGTGTGACACTTGTACCTCATTCTTGGAGCACAGAACGAAAGGCTTCGATCCCTCCCTGCCTTCCCACACTGGCAAAGCTGGGGAATGCCTGGCTGGGGATTTATTCAGAGATTAAAGATCAGAGCGGCTGTGGCTGCCCCTGGATCCCTGCAAGTGTCCAAGGCCAGGCTGGATTGGGCTTGGAGCAACCTGGGAATGTGGAAGGGGCTGGAACAAGATGATCCTGAAAATCCAACCCAAACCATTCTGTGACTTTTGGTGTGACACCAATTCACGCAGTGCCCAGCTGACACTTCACCCTCTCCACACGGGAGAACAAAGCTGGTTTTGCTCTTAGCTCTGTTCTGAAGGTTTCCTCTCCCAGGCTGCAATTCCACCCCCAGCCCAAGCTCCTGAGAGTGAGATCCAGCATGAGCAGCTCCTGCTGGTACCTCCCCACAAGACAGAAGGGGAGGAAAGGCCCCAGAGCCGAGCTGAGAACACCAACACACAGACTGTGCCACTGCTAGAGGAGAAGAGCATGTGAAGAGTTAATCCATGTGGGAGGATACAAGGAACCAATACCAGCCTAGCACATACCAGGAAAATGTGTTGTTTACTTAGAGCACTGCAGAAGGGCTCAATAGCAGCAGATCCATCGCTCAAAGCTGCCCCGGCAGCGACCACTCCCAACAGATGGTACATTTTTCACCACTGAGGTTCTCTCAAGTGTCAGATATATATAAATCCACCTTTGGAAAGCAGCAGGGGGGATAAAAAACCAAACCAAAACCAGCAACAACAAAATAAGCGCTTTTGAGAAATTCAAACTTATTCACAAGATTTAAAAAAAAAACCAACAAAACAAAACCAAAAAGAACCAAGACCACTCTTACAGTATAAACACACCAATTCATTCATTTTTACTGATGGTTGCATTTATGAATTTCATTCTCGTGAAAAAAGGGAATAAAAGGAAAAAATTAAGAAAATAGCTATTTATAGAAAACAAAACAAAAAAGGGCTCAAACAACAGAATCTGTGCTGATGCTTTTGGATGAGCAGTCCGATGGCATTGAACATTACCTGTGCAAGCAGGCATGCTTGAAAACCTGTCTGAGTACTGCAGCTTCAGTCCCACAATCCAGGATTTCTTTTATGGTTGTTGGAAAAAAAAGAGCCTAATAGTTTCATACTGTATTTATTTAATAACTAAAATTCACAAATAAAAAGATACTTGCAAAGTCCTTTAGTTGTCTCATCCCCTCCTCCTCCACTCTACTGCTTTCAGACCCATATGCATAAAAAAATGGGTTTGGATTTTTAATTTTAACTGTTATATGATTGGTCGTTGGAGCTGAAGCACCAAATGGAGAAGATGCTTTATGGAGATGAGGGTAGAATCCTTTGCCTTCCCACACACATTTTTGGAGGAACACAGGAGATGTACCAGTGCCCGGACTCCTCTGCTCCCATTTCCCCCACCCAGAGCATTCCTTTCATTTTATATTTCCTCTGTTAAGTGACTGACTGCAGCCTCTTTTCCCCCTTTCTGTCCTCGTGGGACTGCACACACGTTGGACATTGTTCATTTCTCACTCTCCAGGCTGTGAGTCAGTGTCAAGTAGGTCCTGTTACAGCTCAGTGCGAGTTGGTTTGTAATGGGTCTTTTCATTTCAGGTAGGTTTGTGTGTCGATTCAGAAGGCTTGAGTTGTTTCTTCCTTGTTTACATCTGACAAGCTGCTGGATAAGGCTATTCATACTCCAGGAACTGTTTGTGATAGAACAGCAAATATCTGCAAGAGAGCAGAGGGACAGTGGCAGTTCTGTGCCAAAGCAGATGAGTTTCCATTGATGCAACCATAAGACATGAGGGCTGTTAATTTTGGTTTTCTTTTCAATTTGAGGCGATTCCAGAGATGAGAAGGGGGGAAGCCAGCTGACATAATTTTACCAGCAACTCAGGGAACTGAACAGCTGAACACCAAAGAGGAATCCCATGAGTGCCCCATCCCTGGAAGTGTTCAAGGCCAGGGACAGGGCTTGGAGCAACCTGGGATAGTGGAAGGTGTCCCTGTCCATGGCAGGGGGTTGGAGTGAGATGAGATTTGAGGCCTTTTCTTAGCCAGGCCATTCTATGATTCTATGAAAGAGTCAAATCTTGTAAAATCTACTCAGGACCTGAAAACTCTGGCAGATTGGATTCTGTTGGTGCTCAGACAGGCAGCAACCATTTAACACTGATGTGGCACAAAATAAAGGTGCTTTAAGGTACAGCTGATGCCTCAGAGTCACACTACCAGAGATCAGACCAGGATTACTGCAAACTGCTCCCATTTACTGGAACAGAAGCAAAGTGAAGCAGCAGCCATGTGGGTGAACACTCATGTCCCAGTCATGTATCTGATGTGTCAATCTGCACTCAAATCTGGTGTTTTAAAGGATGAAGTTCTTCCTGACCCCTAATTGCTGTGTGTGTACTGGTACAGCAGGGAGCCCAGCCCCTCAGCAGCCACACAGAACAAGGGGACTGATCTCCACACAACCTTTACCCACCCTGACACAGCCTCAGGGCACTTCTGAGACATTCTAATTGTTATAATTCCATCCAAGCCCTATGGATTCCCTCACAAGATGCAGAGCTACCGTGTCAGCCTTTATCTGAACCAGGGAAATGCATCAAAGCTCCAACCAGCCTTTATGGGCAATAGCTGTGTTGTACATCCTCTCCTCCTTGCCTGTGGCAGGTTCTTCCATGGGCATAACCCCACCTGAGCACCACGCATGTGTTACTGAATTACAACAAACTCATTTCTCTGCTCACCTCAAAGCAGAAGTTCCCTGTCAAGTCATTTAACACTAAAATTCAGGTATTATAGATTTCTGTTTTTACTTCCCGATTGAAGTTTAAAAAAAAGAAAAACGGGGAAAATCTATTAAAAAAATTACAACCTGAACATTGTGCCTGCAGCAATCCTTGAAAATGTCATGAATAATTAAAACAAGAATGGTAAAGACTTATCTCTGCAGTACCAAGTCCACAGTGGAAAATGCAAAATGAAGACTTCAGATTTTAAGTTGCTTTTTTCTTGGAACATACACCAGTCCCCAGTGCTTCCCTCAAATAAGGAACATCACGGTGCTTCCTTGAAAGATACTGCTCTGTCCTCCCAAAGCTTGTATAATATAAATATCAGAAGCCATAATGTCAATCTGAGATTAATTTAAAGCCATGAGCTAAGGAACAGCTCATGTTCTCTACCTGCCTCTCATAGAGCCTTGCTATTCTGGGTCACAGCACTTCCTCAATGGCTTTTCTTCCAATCTTTTACACTCATCATAATCCAAAGGTTCTGCAGGCACAGACTGGATTGTGTCAGAGGTAAGCACTGCTCCTGCACTGGCTGATCACATCACTTTGGTTTTCAGAATCCCTTCCATGAGCAGGAGTTTGGACATGAGCAGCAGTTCCAGACATTGCAGTCACCTGATGTCCCTTGTCCTTCCCCTTCCTTTCCTTCAGCAAATCCAGGGTAATAAAGCAATCATGGATAAATGTAACTGTGCAGCCTCCATGCCGAAGCACTGAGCATTACAGGGGATATTCAAGAGAGAAATTAGCCTTCTCTATGATTTAAAAGGGTTTTTTTAAGTAAGGAAAACCCAACAAAGGTGAAAGTTTGCCTTCTTTTCCCCTTCCCAGGGCACCACTTACCCTTCACTGTCTAGTACATCCTTAATGCTTGCCTTGGTGATAATGGCATCATCACACTTGAACCACTGGTCCTTGTGCTGCCTGATGAAGCTGGTATAGTGCCCACTCTCCAAGGTTCCCTGGTGATTAACTACTGCAAACAAGGAATACCTGGGACAGAAAACAAACCATCAACATGTGCATCAAAAGGGGGAAAGAACAGACATTTCAGACAGGCAGAAACCTTTGTTCATAAGCACACATAGCAATGGTAAAGGATCTGATCCACCATAAAACAGCAGCTCTAACACTAGTTGGGAAGAGGGTGGCCTTGCCCAGGGAAAAAAAGAAACATTTTTCTTTTCCTGTCTTGCTATTTATGCAACTCTCCAGTTTGGTAATCACTGTCAGCTTTACCAATACTGGCTACCAAATTTGCTTCTAAAATAGATCAATAATGGTGCATTCCTGAAGAGGAACACTGATTACCCAGTCTGACCTTCTACTTCCCTGATTTACTCTAGTGAACCAGAAAAAAATGCATCTGAGGTATGGGAAGGAGGTAATCTTAGATATTTCTAATGATAAACTGCTGAACTGATTAACTGCCCTTAATCTGCAAAGCCTGTACTTATTTTGAAATACTGAATATATTCAGCCTCAACTTCCAGCTCTCAGATGCTGCTGTGCATTTGCCTGAAAACTTGCAGGCCCACCTCTGTTCCAAAAAAGATACTGATAAGCAAGTTGCTCTTATTTTTTTTTCCCTTCTCTTTTTTTAAAAGTGCAAGACTGAAGTCTTTGGCTCTTTTGTTCTAAGGTAAGATTTTGTTTCCAGTCTTAAATACACTAGTGGCTCTTTTTCAAGCATTTTCCACTCTCTTTAACTCTTTCATAAAATGCTGCCCTCACACTTTGTGTGTGACACAAGCACAGCTGAATAATGGTAAAATAATCTCTCTAATCTCACTTGATATTGTCCTACTCAAGTTGAAAATTCACAGAACTCTTTGACACAGTGGTGCCACAACAAGGCACCTATTCACTGACTGCCTACAGAGCCACTGATTTAGAGCCACCCTCTCTAGGGAAGCCCTTGAATCCATCTGGGATGGACAGCACACTTCAGTCCCAGCTGGAGCCTTCTGACATTGCCCCAGCCCTTCCCAGGCACCCAGATCCCTGAGGAGAAGTCTCTGCTCTCATTACCTAAATCTGCTTAATTTTCAACAATTTCTCCAAGTTAAGGCATGTGCAAACCACAAAAGTGATCAGCTGTGTTACCTTCAGACCTTTTCTAGCCCTACATCTAATGACTCCAGCTGTAGGCCCACACAACACCTGCATGGTGACACCTGCACTAAGACCTGGTTAGTTTGATTTTACATCTTTGTGTGATTTCAGTTTCTTACTGAAACTTTTAGTGGCAAATCAAGTGTCTTGAATTTAAATACACAACAGCAGCAATGAAAATTGTAATCTTATTTAACTGAAGAGGTAAGGTTTGTGTGACCATTTCTATTCCCATAAAGTAATGGACACTGGTTTCAATTACACCCCCTTTACTTTCTTAAGCAAGGCCCACACCAGTCCATCATTTATTCTGACTGGAATCAATATCTGCCCAGTAGACCCCAGGATTACTGGGATCACCTACTCCTGACTTTGAGTGTCAGTGTTCTAATTACTTTCTTTGGTCCTCTGGAACTCCCTTTGCCATTGCAATAGGAAGAGGAATATTTCAAGGTAACACCCATCCCTTGTAACAAACATTGTGACCACAGCATTTCATTTTGCCCACAAACTATTTGAGGGTCTCACCCTCAGCTCTGGAACAGAAGGGCAGGAGCTGCAGTGAGTGAAGCTTTGCTTTGCAACGTTCCAGACTTACTGTGCTGTCAGATATGGAAATGCACTGGCACTGCAGGGTATAAAGCAACACTATCTCCTTCTAGAAGGCAATACCTTTCACAACAGGAGGCATGGAATGTACCACTTACTTATTATCATTGTTTAGACTATCCGTCGGCTGCTGGTACTGCCCGTTCATTCTGCTCTCTTTACTGCAACACACACACACACAAAAATCCAGTCACTTAAAGCAGTGGCTCCCCAAACCCAGGAAATTGCTCTGACATGACACACAGCCTGTTTTCTGAATCCAGGTTCTTATTCCAGCTGAGCAGCAAAGGGCTGATTAGGATGCTAAAGATGCTTTATTTGCTCTCACAGCAGTGCTACATCACAAACACCATTTCTCCTCCTGGTCAAGGCTCCAGTGCTGCAGACACACATCTGTTTACGTCAAATGTTTTATCCAAAAAGCTTCGAAACAGGTTAAGAAAAGATTTGTATTTGAAACCCGGGAAATTATCTAATTACATCAATCCTTTATCTTGTAATGGGTCAATCATCTTGGCTCTGACTTCTGAATTCATTTTGTGTTTTGACAGCAGCAATAGGATTATGCTGTTGATTTCCTAGCTGGTGAAATTCAGAGTACTGAGTTATGCCTGCTGATTATCCCATCTCTATTCCATTATGCTGGATACCTTTCATCAGCAGAGCCTGTTCAATCCAGGGAGAATTCACCACAGAGGAACAAGGAAGTCTCAGGAATATATTGGAATAAACCATATATTCTTAATATAACAGTATTTAACAGAGCTTCAGGGCTCTTCTTTCTCTCTTGGTAGAAGCATCTACTTTCTTTCCTGGGTAATAAGGAGTGCAGGCAAAGCTTGGAATTATAAGTAAAATTTCAGCATCAAACAGAGTCTCTCTGTTAAGAGATACCATGGTTTGGGGCTTTCTGCACTGCTTCAGATATAAATTAAATCTGAATATCCTCTTGCATATTTGCATGAATGTCTGACAAATACTTTTTAATTAAGCTGATAAAATTCCTTTCATAAAGGTGCATTTATATAAATGCCACATCTTCCACAAACTTGGGATGTGGGAGAAGTCTTGCTGTTCCTATTTTAATCTGGACTATGTTTTTGCTTCTTGCAGCATTCTCTAAACAGAAGCTGAAGGTACTAAACAAAAACCCCCAGATTTGCTTATGTGCAGGAATAAAAAGGAAGGATTTTTGTAACTTCAGGAATACTGGTGAGGGATTAGGCTGGCTCTGTTCTGGCCAACTGCACAGGATGGCAGGTGGGTGGGCACGGAGGGGATGGGACCAAAGCAGGGATCTGAAGGCAGGATGGAGCTGGGTCTATAAATTGAACAGGCAACAGAAACATAACACACATTAATTAAAGAACCCCACCACAATGTTTAAATATAAATCCTTTTCAGGCACATGAAACTGAACAGTTTATCTAAAAATGGCTTTAGACAGGCTACAGCTTCCACAGAGAAGCTCATGGCACAAGTGGCACCACAGACTCTGTTCTGTACCCTCAGGAATGTTCCTTGGTTTGTGCTGCACGTGTGTGAGGTGGGAACCAGTTCTGCTCAGCTCTGTGGGGGGTTCTGGGCTGGGAACCCACCTGGAAGCCATGAAAGGTGTCATGTCCAGCTCCAGGGGAAACGAGACATACGTA
Organism: Melozone crissalis; assembly: GCF_028551555.1. NCBI lineage: Eukaryota > Metazoa > Chordata > Aves > Passeriformes > Passerellidae > Melozone > Melozone crissalis. The sequence continues at coordinate 13,820,794 of NW_026535790.1, read as the reverse complement.
GTGATCTTCCGCCTCAGTTTGGCTGAGTGTTCAAACCGCTGCAGGCAAAGGCAAGAGGTTTCTTCTTTAGAGAAAGGGTAAATTTTATCTCTTTTATAAATGTCCTAAGCTTAGAAACAATAACATGAAAGGACATTAGCAGTCACTAGGCAGGGACAGCCCCAGAGTTTTCTTACCAGCTCTGTGGGAATGTCCATGTAAATAACAACACATTTCTAACGCGGAAAAAACCCATCATTTGTGGGCTCAATGTTAACACAGTATTAATTAGATTATTTACCTTGATATCTATGCATACAAGCCTATTCCCACCTGACATCAAAGAAAAAACATATTAAACAAGGAGAGCACACAGAGCCTTTACCCAAAGCAGTGTTCATTTGCACCAGGGCTATTCAAACCCATGGCTGCTGCCTACCCTGGCTCACAGAACTTGTGATAACAGAGTTTGCCTTCAGATTCACACACTGAATCCATCCATCCTATCATCTCAGGTGACAGGAGTCAAGCCTACATAGGAATACTCATTCAGATTAAGGCAAAAAATGGAATATGCTAAAAAAAAAAAAAAAAAAAAGCCTTGTGCCTCAGCCAAAAGGGGCCTGCAATACCCACTACCCTCTCCTCATCTCCTTCACTGAACATTAAATTGGATCAGGAACAAATACCAGAAAGAGATGAATGAGTTTCTATATAAAGGCAGCTTCCCTTTCCATTTCTCAGAATTTTTTCTCTATTTACACTTCAAGTTAATTATTTTTCAATTGTGATACTGTAACAATTCCCTAGCAACAGATCCAGATGTGAAAAGCTGAGATTTCTGTAATTCTTATCTTTTGTGTTTCTCTCTTGCGTTAACACACAAAATGAAATTTGCATTTTGCATAGACAGGACAACACAATTACTTAGGAAAAGTAATTTATTTCCCAAAAAATCTTCAGTCATTTAGAATAAGACAAGTACTGAACTAAGTATAGGAAAGGAGTGGAGCACATTCACCTTGATTTGCCTCAGAACTTTTCCATGCTTTCCCTTCAATACAGTGGCAATCTTGCAGTGAAAGTGTAAAACTTTTACCATGTAGGATGAGGGGGTGTAACTGGAGATTGGTTTCTGTGCTGGTTCAGCTTTTGGACCAGCCTTCCATTCTGTCTCTAGATTCAAGCTGGTTAAGCTCCCCCAGACACACTGCAAGGCTACATCAGAGATAATGTAACACTATCTTAATAGAAAACCTAGCTGGCAAGGCAAGATGTTCTTTGTATTAATTTATATAATAAAAGTTTAGTCAGTGAAAGCCAGAAGACATGTCCAGGAATTCAGCTCATCCTCTCAGAGAGGAAATCACATCCTCTGCTCTGTTGGCCCCCTGTGAACTTACTTTGAGATGAAAACAGGCCACAATGGGTAACTTCTTCATAGTGAGTTGTTTGGTAGATTCTTGGTAGCTATGGCAACCACTACATTTGATTTTGGCACTGCTTCCTAGATGTTCTGGCCTTGTAAACCTAAAAAAATAATGAAAAGCAAAGGAATACACAAAACAATCAGATGGTTTTTGACATGTGCTGGAAACGCTTTCACTTGTGGGTCACTGGCATCACAAGAGACAAGAGTCAGTGGGTTTTATGTAATTTTGGAAAAACCTGCAATCAAACCAGAATAATGTAAAGTGCCATGGCTCAGATATCCAAATGTGACATGGATCATTGCTCTGACTTGCACTGAAGTGAATCAGTGGCTGAGAAAGGAGCTCAGTGTCAGTTCATCTCCTACAGCAGAGCAGCTCATTTTCATACAGAAAGCAATGAAAGATCTTTTGTTTTCAAACCCAAAAACATTGATATGGAAGACACTCTTCTGCAACACACTATCCTACCTTGTAGCCCTCCAGGGCTGGGATCAAAGCTCTGAGTTGGAAAGGCCTGTAAACACAAAGTTCTTTTGAAAATACAGATACCCTTCTAAAAAACCTTTGTTGACAAAAATCTCTTTCAAAATTTTCAGACAGAACTGCTCAAAGGAGCCATGGGAAGAAACCATTAGGGAACAGGGAAGTGCTCACAGAAAATGGACTACCTCAATGTTCTCACTACAAACGAAAGCAAAATCCCTCATTTCCAGAAACTCAGCACATAAAGGCCAGGACCATGGACTTTTCTTTCTCAGTCCTTTCCCTCAAGTTTAGATTTTCAAAAAGCAAACCAACCATTTTAGTTTTTAGGAACATAAGACAATTGTGGCCTCCTCTGTTCTGAAACCAATTGAAGACGGGGAATGGGAGTTCTACCAAGGATTCATTTGTCATATTTGCATTGAAAAGGTAGAAAGGTCAGAACGAGGAAGACTTCATTTACTTCCTCATTTTGGGACTCCCTCCCCATGAAAGGGACCATGGACCCATTTCAAGGAGCAAACTGCACATGCTTAATAGCTTTTGACCTAATTACCATATGAAATGGAGAATGGGATGTACCAAAGTTATGAATATGGATTTGTATTTTGGGTATTCAATACTTGCATAGATAAAAGGACTCTGTAATCAGCTGTAAATTGGGGTGTGTATTTGGGAGCTATCCCACAATAAACACACACTTTCTAACTTTAAACTGTTAGAGAATTTTTGGATATCGGTCTAGATGAATATCCATATTGGGAATGGGATGTACCAAAGTTATGAATATGCATTTGTATTTTGGGTATTCAGTTATTGTATGGATAAAAAGCCTCTGTAATCACCTCTAAATTGTGGTGTGTATTCAGGAGTTATCTCACAATAAACAAACACTTTCTAACTTTAAACTGTTGGAGAGGTTTTGTCTGTCACAGCTGGATATCAGTACCAGATCAATATCCATATTTTAATCAATCAATACCTTCTCAAGCAGTCTGTGAGGGTGGTGGTGCCCGACACGTGGCTTTCCCCGTTGACCACGCTGCCATCGCTGCCCGGACTCAGCGGCCAGAAGGGGGTGGAGGAGCCTGGCAGATCCAAACTGATGTCCCAGAACGGGTCTATCGTCGTGGAAACGCCACTGGGGGGGGACACAAATGGTTCCACACATGTCACCATCACATTTTCTGAAAAATCTCTTTGCCAGGATTTTGCTCCTGGGAAGCTGAGAAGCCTCAGAGAAAAATGGAAACAATAATTATCTGAATCACTTATCCTGCGTTTTGCTGCTTTGGAATGTGGTTGGAGACTGTTTATTCAACATGTGAATTATCTTGATTTAATGATCAATCACTGTCCAGCTGTATCAGGGCTCTGGAGAGAGTTACAAGTTTTTCATTATTATCTTTTAGCCTTCTATCTGTATCCTTTCTCTATTCTTTAGTATAGCATAGTGTAGCATTCTTTAATATAATATAATATAGATCATAAAATACTACATTAGCCTTCTAAGAACATGGAGTCAGATTCATCACTTTTGTTCCTCCCCACGTTGGGGGCCCCAGAAAATACCACATACACAACTTTAAAGGAAGCCAAAAGAACAGTTTCTCTCTCACTTTGGGGTGCACTCCAGGTGCTTAATTTTAAGGACTTGGGGATCTCCATCACCCCTAGAGGGCACTCAGAGATGACAGAAAATAGAGCTGCTCCTGAGTGTTTGCCCACAATGGATCGTTTCCCTGCATATTTAAAAGCTGTATGTTTGGGGAAATGTAGGTGATGTATTAAATGCAAAATAAAAGTATTTAAGACATTCTGCCGCTCACTGGAGCCCTGAGACTCAAAGCATTGATGCTCTGAGACAGAGGCACCACTGACCAGTATAAACCAGTTAACATCTGTGGCAACAGCTACATGCCATCCAACTAGTTTACAAGCTGGTTGGTCTTGTCTGCTCAAGACATGGAAGATGGTGCTTGAGGCTACCTCAAAAAAGACGCTTTAAAAATACTCTTGCTGTCCAGCAGTGCACTGAATTCAGATTTGCAGCTCCTCTCAGCATCTCCTACAGCCTTAGGGATTTTAGAGGCCAAAGAGTAACTGTACCAAGCAGCAGCTCGTGTTCTCCATCATCAGAGTTCTCTAAAGACAGCTGAAGACAAGTTAACAGCCAGACTGTGGAAAAAGCTGCTCAAAATTTTAACTGCTATTGATTCAAATCTTTTCTTCCAGCATCCACATTTCAAAGAGAACTTCAGGGGTTTAGGCTTCTTGTTATGTTTATTTTTGAGTTTTCTCTTCCCCTAAAACCAGTGTCTTTCAATCTGCAATTTCATTAAGCCTTCAATATTCTGCCTTTTCCCTCTGCTTCATTTGTGCAGAAGTTGTCAATTTCAAAAGGAAACTTCTTTTGTCAAAGTTCCATCAATGTTAATATTGTGTCATAACAAATCAAGCTTTGCATTATCACATAAGGATTCTGTGGCTCTACCAGGCAAAGAACAAAATTTCCTATGTTTTCCTTACAGTAAATCTTTTGCAAATCCCTCCAGGAAACTGAGAATAAAAGCAGATTCAAACAAGCCCAGCCCATGTGCAGGACAGCAAGAATGTGAGGCAGAACAAAAAACAAGAACTCTGACTTCTGCACTATGGCAACACCAAACATCTCCAAAGAGAAGTCAATTTGTTCCAGTACAGAGTAGGACAATAAATACATTTTTCCATACTCTTGTAAAGGCTTTTTTTTTTTCTGGTACCTGAGATTATATTAGGCGTCACCCTCTTTGAAACCTCTCCTGATAAAACATGAGGCTCCTGACTGAAAGAAAATGTGGAAATGTGATTCTATATCAGAATTTTCTTCAAATGCATTTGCAATGATGTATTTTGAAATTCCAAGAGATCTTGGAAGTATTTTCTTTATGAACTTGGAAAAAAACCCACCTTTTCCAGACTAGTAAAAGGTTTGTGTGCATAAGCTTGCAGTACTTACCGGACAGCTTTTTAGGTATGTCTTAATACCTGGCAGTTAACTGGTATCTGATTGCATTTAGCTGTCAGAATTATAGAATTAGAGAATCCCAGAATGGTTTGGTTGAAGAGACCTTAAACATCATCTCATTTCATCCCTTGCCATGGGCAGGGACGCCTTGCACTAGACCAGGCTGCTCAGAGCTGCAGCCTGGCACTGAACTCTGCCAGGGATGGGGCAGCCACAGCTGCTCTGGGAAATCTGTGCTGGTGCCTCAGGGTGCTGCACTACCACAGTTCTTGTCTTTCTGGAGTTCTGCCAGTATTTATTGGTGTTCAACAGAGGAAAGGCTCAGTGCACTGCAGGAGGGGTGCAAGTTTGAATCAGGATCAGGAGAAGTGACTTACTGGCAGACTTGACAGGTAACATCCGACTGCAGTCCACCTGTGAAGATTTGGTCTATGATGCAGTTACAGTGGTTGGGGTTGTTGGCCTTCTTCCCATTATCATCACCTGCAGGAATGCAAACACAGGCTCAGAAGTCAAAACTCCTCTGAGGGAACAGTGGTTTGTCTTGGACTGCGTCTCCAGTAACTGTTTCTAACTCAAACTTATACTGCAAGTTCACAAGGATAACACAGAACCCTGAAGAAGTCGTGCATTGAAGAAAACAAGATTGGAATTCCTTGAAAAATATAGAAGATAACCAAAAGTTGACTAAATGTAGAGGTGAAGCTTTAAGCCATAGCAGTTCTTAGCCAAACCCTTGCTCTGGGTATCTCCCTTTACAGAGGTTTGCTTTCCACTGCCTGGCAAAAAGATCAGCTCCTAAGACAAGGGAGTTACCAAGGTGGTTCATGAAAATTGATATTTAAATTTCACACCAGCAAATGCTACATTTTTACTTCTATCCCAGTCAAATTCTGTGAGTAGAATGAGGGGAGAAGGTTTGTTAAGAGCCCTTCATCCCCAGCCCAATGCCTCCATCAATGTGCACCTTCCATGCAAGTTTTCATCAGTACGAAAATGAAAAATGTCCTTTTCTGAAGGGAGGAGGTAATGCTGTGTCCTGCTCCAGCTTCTCCAGAAGCAGAACACATGGCAGTGAACATATTCCCATCTCTGAGGCATCACACACTGTCACTGCAGGTCCCAGGAGGAAAGTGTCATTTTTAGGACTTGAGTGCTGAGATAAGCCAATTCAACTTTCTCACAATAACCAGAGTATTAAATAACCAGAGTATTCAACACTTCTGCACACAGTTCTCACCTTCCAAGCCCTCTCCCTCCATTCCCCAAGCTGAAGTAGGAATGACAACCTTTTCCTTGGGTTTCCAGACTGTCCACTGCTTATTTTGCTTGGGCAGGACAGATGCAACTGGGCTTGCTTTGCAATCAGAAATGCACACACCAACTACTACATAGCACCAGCTAATTATTTTTTAAATACATCTCAAGATGTTTTTCCATCTCCTTCAACAGCAACTGCTACAACAGAATTAAGTTTGGAGAGGTTTCCCAGAGTATTTAACTTACTGGGAAGTATTTGATTTCTGAAACTGAAATGCTACAATTGAAATACTGAAATACTCCTCAAATCTCTGCTACTTCTCAAAACCAATTATTTTCTACTCAAGAATGTCCAAAAAAAAAACACCTGAAGAAATGAAAAGTTTTTAAAAGCAGGGCAATAGACTGTTTTCATGTATTTAAAGTGCTCTAGCTGGAGTTTTCTTGTAGTAGGAACAGATAGAATTTTTTTTTTTCAATGAAGCTTTAGAATTATGCTGAAAAGTATTATATAATGATCTGGCAAAGGTTCCACTGGATACTAAGTGTGGAAAAGCAGTCATAGGTGATACCTACTAAGCTGCAATAGGCCACTTGAGTTAATTAGATTCTAAATGCCTCAGGAAAGTTCTCCCTCAGCTGCCAGATTTAGGCTTTAGAAACTTTTGTTTGAATTGCCAAGAAAAGCACATTGTTTCCTTAAAAAGAGTCTTGAAGAAAATGCTCTAAAATTAGATTTCAAGTGTATGAGGTTCAAGTTGGGGGTTATCACACCCGGTCTGAGGTGTTTCTTGATGGGAATTTCAGCTAAATCTCACTGAACTTAAGAGCTTTTAAAGGGCTCAATTATGCTAAGCTAATGAAGAAGGCATACAGGATAGAGACTGGGCAAGGCATCCTTCACCTACAGAAAAAGCTTCACTTATATTCACAAGCATTAAAGAAAAAAAAAATTCAAAATAGAATTAACTGGGTTTTAGTCAAAGCTCCACTTTTCCTTTTTAAAGAGCTACCACATCCTTGTAATCTCCCCATTTCAAACATTGTCTCTGCTTTGTTTTGAGGGGGCAGGAGGAGGAAAGCAGTGCTGAGAGCTTTTCCCTGGATCACAGGTACCATCCCAGCTGGACACCTTCAGCAGACAGGCATTTCCTCCCACAGAGAGAACTGAGCTCTCCCTTTTCAATTACACAAGTCAATTAGGATCAGTGATGAGAGGGTCTCAAATGAATATCCTGCAAGCTTGTTCCCAGCAAAACAGAAGGGTATTACCCACTCAACGTTATTTCCCATGACATTTGGTTGGAGAGGAGGGAAAAAAGAGTAAGATTACCACCTACACACACTTGTCAATATGGAACAGATGCTGAGGGGAGGTATATTATGCAGCTGAGAACTAGAAGCTGCTAGATTGTTGTGCTCAAGTTAAGGTTCCCTTCAACATTTCTGTCTCCCAAATGAGGTTTTAATTTCACATATTTTTTTGGGGTTTAAATCCAGTCCAGGGAAATCAGCAGCTTTTAAGAATGGTCAGCACAGGACTAAAAGCAAACTTAAAAATACATCAATGTACATATTAATGTGATTATGAGAATGGCTGAAAATTGAGTTTAGGAGTTTGCACTCAAATTAAATGCAACTCTCAAAAAACCCCACACAGGTTACTTCTGTGTCTGTGAAATAACTAAGCATGTTTATCTATTTCAAAATAGACATTTAATATGCCAGTAAAAGTAAATAATACACAGAAACAGTAAAAACAGCTTAAAAATACACAACTTTTTAAGACTGCTTTTGGTTTTGATATAAAAATACAAGTTTTGCCTCCATCTTTCATTCTGTATGTTAAATGAGAAATGGGAAGTCAGGAATTGTCAGATTTTAAAAAAGGTATTTATCAAAACAAGACATTAATGTTAATATTTCTGCTTTGCTTTGGTCCCTGGTGTTCTGAACAAGTGCTTGTTATTTCTGACAAAGCAGTGTACACACAAATCTATATGGATCAGAGCAGATGACACGTTTCACAAGCATATGCTCTATCAATTCCTAAGAATATCATACAGAATTCACAGAGCAGGGCAGTGTTTTCCTCCCAAATCTCAGTACACCATTCTTTTTCTGCCTTCAGATTTGTTTTGCAGCACTCCTTATTAAAGGTGAATGCAAAATGCTTCAAGAAATCCAAATAAATGAAGAATAATCAGCTTTGAGGTACTACTCTCCCTTTTTTAAAACTACTGAATAAAGTCTGGGATAAAAACACAGATTACTTCTATTTTTTATCTTGCTTTTTGAGCCTTTGTGTATCAGTGCCCATCTCTTGAGTTCTGTTGCTCCTGCAACAAGTACAGAAACCCCCACAGCAGTGATGCCACTGGACAGAACAGCAATTTTTGACTTGCAGTCTTGATCCTTTTAAGAGAACTGTAATTCTGCCTTGAAGATGTCTGAGACAAAGGTGGGAAACTAAAAAGTGTCTGCATGATTGGAAGCTCACTGGTGTGGAAGTTTGCAGAATCAGAAGCCCAAATTTATCCCAGACACTGGGGATAAAGATGCATCTGTCATGTTGACTAAAAGCTGACTTAATGCTTTACAGCCTGGGCAGAAATACAGATTATTTACACTATTTCTTCCACTAAAATACTACTTTCCTGTTAGATCACCTGCCTCCAGCTGTTGAAACGAAGAAGGGATGCACAGCCAAGACACACTTGTCCCCTTTTATTCAGAAATATTTTCTTTGACTCCAGCAGCTCAGAGGAGCCCATTGAGAGTTTAGAATGTGCCCTGCCCAGATGCCACAGCTCAACCCAACAGTGGCAGCACATCTATCACCCCTCAGACAGGATTTACATGGACATCAGACAGGTATCCTGGCCTTCCAAAACTCCACAGATGACACTAAAACAAAGTATAGATTCAACCAGCATTTAAAACACTAACCAAATAAAACCAAAATTACCTGGGCTGGCCTGCCCACATAATCATCTCAGGGCACTTGTAGGATTACAAAGTTTATCTTTAAATGGGCATCAAAATAATGTCTTTTTCTTAATTTAGGCAGTGACAAATCAACAACAAATATTAACAGCTTTGTCTTCACTTGCATTAAGACATTTCCGAGACAGCTGAGTACACAGAATGGAAAAGGGATAAATGACTAATGGCAGCCAAACAAACATCACTGGGTATTTATACCTAAGGAATACTTTAATTTACTTTGGTACCTGAAGCCTTGGTGATCATGAACAATGTCCAAAAACTAGAGCAGAATTCCCCCATGACTTTATTTCACTGTGTGTTAATTGTAAAACTTCATTACTATTGACTGGAAGCTTTAAAAGCTTTTTTCATTCATTAAAATAAATATTTAATATTGGCAGAGGAGATATTATTTGTTTATTGTAGCTGTAGGACATGTTCTCACTATTAGTAATAATATTTTTACATCTGCACACTTCACATGCAAGTGTGTCTGTGTGGATACACAAGTGGGAAAACTTTCTCATTACACTGAAAACTAGTTCATTCCAAATGTGGTTTTGCATGACTATACTTGAAATTCTGTTTTAGATTAACTTGTTTGGTTCCCACACAACTGCTCAACCACTTATTTTAAAATACCTTGATGTGGTATAGATTATTTACTATGATTTCATAAAAGCCTCTCTATTTCTTCAAAAACAGAAATTTGAAAACCTGTCAGAAGAGATATCAAGGAAGATTCTTAAAGTCAAACCACATTTTTTTTTCTAAAGTCTTTTCAGATTCTTTGTCAGTTTGATAAGAGCTCAGGGACCTTTACTATTGCAAGTTTTTCTTTTTACAATTCTGAGACACAAATACTACTTCATTAATTAATGAGGATGTGTAGAAGAAACATGAGCATTATCTTATATCAGAGATGATGAAAAAAACTTCAAGATTTGTTAGATCAATGGTTCAGAAATTTAACATGAACAAAGAAGTGCTTCTGTTTGCAGCTGAATTTATTTGGTTAGATTTGCTAATATTTGGTTAGATTTTGTTCCTTACTGGACTTCCACACCAGTTTAATCTGGATTATTGAAATCCAGTTAGTGGTTGTCAAATGACAGACATTAATAACTACAAAGGAGCTGCTCTGTGTACTCCTGTCCTTAGCAATACTTTTTTTGGAGAAGATTCTTTTGGAGGCACCAATTGTGGATGTGAACAAGCCCATCTGCTTGCCATGCAGGGCTACCTCAGAGATAAAGCAAGATTCACAATGGTTCAGAGATGCAGCAGCAGCCTTCCCTTGGACAGTCCTCTGATAAGCCAAAAAACTAAACCTTAAGTGCTTTTCCTTGAGGAAAGCTGAGTGTTTAAATCTTCTTTTTGATAACCAAGGACTTTTTGTTTGTTCTGTTAGTATCAACTCTTCTACTTTCCCTTGGAGGAACAGTAAAAATTTCACTGCTGCAGGAAGTGAATCAAGTTAGAGCAAACATTGGGCAGATTGGGAAATTTTCAGTTCAGCTAAGAAACAGATAATACATCATTTCATATGATACTACAAAATCAAGACTTAGATACTTCATATCAAAAAGCATGACACTGAATAGTTTTATTGTTTTGTACAATTACATATTGTTCTATACAGACTAATAAAACAAGATACCACAGCCACCCATTGCTCTTCCTTATTCACATTTCTGTCAGCAATTTGGTATCAGAAATACAACAGAATCATATTTAAGCAGAATAATAGTATTAAGTATTAAGACATAACCTCTCCCCTATGTTATTTTCATCAGTCCCATGACACACTGAGTAAGAGTTCTAACTACTGAAAGTATAAATAGAATGAAATGGCAATTTAAAAGAAAAGACAGTGACTCACAACCAATAAGAGAACATCATGATGGTGATTCAAACCAATGTACAGACTTGTCTGCTTATAACTTTTGGTACTTTTTGACAGTGGGAATGGTTTATCTATTTCTAAATATTTTAAGTCTACCGAACATTTTTAAAGGAATTTGCTAAGAGTGCTGCACTGGCACTAGACTTGGTTTAAGATCAGATGGTTCTACCTCCTTTGGATGCAATAATCCTGGTTGATTGGAGCCTCAGGACAAGCCTTACCTTTGCAGTGTCTGTGTAGCACATCTAATGCAGCAATGAGGAACTCGTGTGCATCTTGTTGCTCGTACCCTGCTAAATGCCGTGCGTGAGTCCATACCAGGTGCAATAACCTATATGGAATGTGAGGAGATCGGTGCCCAGAGTAAAACTGCTCAAAGCAAAGAGAAGGACATCACTGTTAACAGCTTGCACAGCCTCAGTGCATTGCATTATTAAAAAGTCAAATGAGAGCAATTAGTCAAATCAATTTAAACCGTTTAATTCTGATGGCCTTAATAATAAAGGGTAGAAACAGCTTTTGTCACAGACTGCTGGAGAAGTGATCTCAAAACTGAGCAGCTCAGTTTTCTCCCCTGAAATTCCATCAATTTGTGATGGATTAGCCTGAAAAATGTGGGGGTGCAGGGAGTGGGGTAGGCAGACACAAACATCACTCACAATTTGCTTACTGATACCATTGGCTTTTATTAAAATAGCCTGGGAGGAAAGAAAGGAAAAAACAATCCTGCATTTGAAAAGGAGCAGCAATTTCATTCACAAATTATGTGAATGAAGTGTCTCCCCCCATATCAGAACAAACACTGAAGATGAGAATATTAGATGCTGACTGTCAGCCAATCCCTGACCCGTGGCAACTCTGCATCCAAATGCTGTGCACACTCCAATTTTATGGAAAAATTTCTAAGCAGGGCAGCAGCCTCATGCCAGTATTGGCCTTTCACTGTGAAAGGCTTTAAAAACAACTTTATTGAGCCAGCTGTTTGCAGAGCTGAAGGTCCCCATTCAGGCAGTGATCCCCAAAGCCAGCTGCCATCCCTGCTCCAGCAGGGTGTCCCCTGCCTGGGAGTCTGGTGCTGGACCAGCTCCTGCATCTGCTCCTTCATCTGCTCCAGTCCAAATCTGATGAGCTGGCTCCAGAGTGACTGAAACTGCCCCAGGTGACTGTGCCAGAAGCACATTAGAGAGTGCATAGATGAATTATTCAGTCAGCACAGCCTGATGTGAAACACTGCTGCTGCTGCTGGGGGTGACACAGCTGGGGAGGGAAATCAGCACAGGGCAGGAGGACACTGCCCACAGAAACTTTTTTTAAATTAAAAACTAGCCAGGTCCCACTTGAAAAAACCCAAATCAACAAAAAAAAAACCCCAACCAACCCACCCCAAAAAAACATGGCAAAAAGCCACCCATGCTAAGGGTGTATGTTTGCCTGGGTTGAGGTTCAGCCCTTCCTTATCCCTGCACAGTAATACCAGCTCCAAAAGAAAAGCAGGGATGCTCCGGTTGTCCCTGCAGGAGTCAGAAAAGGCCCAGAAGAGTTTATTCACTTGACAGAGTAACATTTTATTTTTAAGAAGTGAACATTTGTGAGCCATTTTGCCTTCCCTCACCTTCAGCAAAGGTACCTGCCAGTAAATGCTGCCTGCAACACCACAATTATGTTTTCCCGAGATCCTATCAAATCCATGGCGGTTTCTTTTCAGTTACTCTTCCCAAACAGAAGACAGTAAGGGGCAAATACATAGAACAAAAAACAAGATTTAAACCCCCAACAGTATATAATTCTCATCCTTATAGGAAAAGTAAGCTTCTTTCCCCAGCCCTGAGTTTCTCCCTGCACAGTCTCTGAGCATTTTATGTAAGTCCAAGCACAGGCACTGTGCTACAAACCTGCTGAGAGAAAACACTGTATTTTAAGGGACAGGTTGGCAAAAGGCAGCACAATCTTCATCTAATCCTCATATTGGTAGGGTTTCCTACATTATTTTAGTGTGTTTCCTCCCACAGAAATTTCTTCCTCACAAGCTCCACTTTTCCCCACCAAGAAGCTGCACCTCTGCAGCCAAACACCACAAAATGCTCCTATAAATACAAAGATCAATAGTTACTCTGATGCCAACAAGGATGACACTGAGGGACTGGAGCAGGAGTGTGGTAATTGAAATCTGCTGATGCAGCTGCTGCTCAACATAATTCAGGGAACTGCAGCAATAAAACTTCCCTGTTCTGTCACTCCTTACAATTAGTCCCAGAGCTCTCTGGTCATTTTAACCACCAGCACTCCATGTAATTACTCCACTGCAGACACAAGACCTGCCAGCAGATTCTACATTCTCTGCTGCCTCAGTAGGATGAGAAAGATCTGACATGAAGCTTTATCAAATTATTAACTATTATCACAATAAACTAGAAACCTGCCTGGTAAGAATGTGGGGTGGGGGAAAAGCTTCACTGCTCAAATAAGTATTAAATATAACAAAGAATCTGAGCACATTCAATAACAATATTTTAACTGGAATGTATAAAACATCCATCCCATCTCTGTCATTTCCTTGCTGCTGGGAAAAGCAGCCTATCAGAGCAGTTCCAGTCCACAAAAAGGAAAAGAGTCCATGTAAAGTTTTATTCCAACCTTTTCACTGAAGTGTGCAAATATAAACAATGATGTATCTGCAAGTCACCTTTAAAACACAGCTGTTAAACAACTGTTAACTGTTCCAAACATAATTTAAACTTTTTTTTTTTTTGTTTAAATTTGTTTTCAATTCAGCAGTATCAGTTGTTTATATTGGAGAGAACTGGTCTGAGCAATTTCAATGTGCTGGGTAATACACTGCTTAATTGCTATTCCAGGAAAAAAAAGGGAGGAGGGGAGAAAGGAACAAACCAACCAGGATTCAAAGCCTCCATTCTTACACAGACCAAGTAAAACTAATTTTGTTTTTCCACTTGAAACACTTGCTGTTGCATTCTAGAAAGAATCTGTGGAGGAATTAGAAGACTATAGGCTTTGTAATTTGCATTATTGTTACAAAAACATATACAGAACACAGTGAGGTTTTAAAACAAAACAAGACCCCACTGTACACATCTGTACTTCTTTTTCCTCCTCCAGCCAAAAACATGCACAGAAGTTTCTCAATTATGTGAATGAGCAGATTTATAAATTTGATTTATCCTGCACATGTATCTGCTGAGCAGTCTCTGAGCTTTGTAATTATGAGTTTATAGGCAGAAATTCTGTACCAGGTTCAAGTCCAAGTTGAGAATTCAAAAACTCCTCTTGGAAACTGGTTCTCAGTAAAGACTTTACATTTTCTGGCAATTTACAATGGATGAAAGGGCTAGGGAACACATGGAACTCATGCAAGAGAACACCTTCTGGAGGCTTCCCAAAGAACAATGGTTCAAAGAATCACAAAATACATTTTTCTTGCATGAACTCTGTATGTTCTTCACTTCTTTCAGGGAAAAGTACCAAATTTTACTAAACCAGCACAAACTCTATTTTCCATGACAAAATTCAAGCTTCTGTCTATGTAAAGGGCCTAACTGCATTTTCTCCCCTCTAGTACCTTTGTTGTAACTTATTTTATACAGAAGTCACTTCCACAGTAGCATCTTCAGATATCAAAGCCATAAATCATCTCCTCCTTTTCCCTCTTGGTGCTCACTTCTCAACTCTTCCCCTGCTTGTGCTGTGTGCTGTGCTAGGCTCACAGGGATGAGTAATGATGGGGAAAAGGAAGGGTTTGTTCCTTCCACCTCCGAGTGGATGCATTCTGCTCCCCTCCCATTCCATCTATTCCAGTCACAGAGCAGATCTAATCCCACCTTCCTGAGTGGTCATTCTGGAAAGGATTTAGATAAACCTCAGGGTGTGGGCTATCCTGAAATTCATTTTCATTGGTGAAAAAAAACTACAACACAAACACCAGCAGGTAAAAAGGAGTGCCCCAACCCTTTCAGCCAAAAGGTTCAATGAATGGATTGTGTGTGTTCCATCTTCCCCCTGCCCAGATTCACCACTATCTGTCACTCCCAAATCCTCTTCATTCCTTTTCTTATACAGTGTAAGTCATGTCATGATTCTATTGAGAAATGGGTTTCATGTAGCACGAAGAAGAATGTTAATTGATGCAGTCAGATATTTTTAAAACAAACAGAGCTCAATGCTTGGTGTGTCTGCCAGAAAAGCTACCAGGAAAAAAACACCTCAGTCCTGAGAACCATCTGACAGTCATTACTCACCACCAACCTACTTCAAGGTGGAAGAACTTTGTGGCTTCCTATTTATCACAGAGAAATCACCCAATCTATATAACTACATGATCTTAAGCAAAAAAGAAATAAAGTGGGATGGGTAACTTCTGTTTAAGAGGCAAAAGAGCAAAACTTGCTTATTTATATATAGTAAGTTTTATTTAATGTTCAAAACAGTCTCTCTTTTCCTCCCTGAGAGCTCCCACTCAGGCACTCTCCAGATCCCCTGGCATTCCATTTGCCTAAGATCACACCTTCAGAAAAGAAGGGTGGAGGGGAGATGAAATTAACCCTTGCCCTGATTGTTTGTCCCTGGGTAAGATGCTTTGGGATAACCACACCAGCTAATCCTGGTGGGAAAGCTATGCAGAAACAAGACAGAACCTGAATCAAAGTTTCCCTGGTAATTCAATTACAAAGGAATTCTCAGCCATAGCACTAAGATCTCCTGGTTTGCCTTCCTCTGCTTAGACCTCAGCTCTGCAAAGGAAGTGACAGAATCTTCATTACAACCACTGCATAGAGCTGGGACATGAAACATAACCAGTCAGCTCCAAAAATTGCAAGATTTTTGTTTTAATTCTGAAAGCAAAGAAATTAAAACTCTCTGGGAACAGAACTGTACAATGGGTGCTGACAGAGCCAGAAGCACAACAAGGTATTTACTGCTTGTGAGTTAAAATATACCAAGTTGGTTACAGACCCAACAGCTTTCCTTAGGAGGATTAAGCTCCAGTTTTACTTCTAGGAGGTTGAGTCACTTTCTGTGTCCTCCCACAGCACATGGCTGCAGTATTTAATGTGAAATAAGGACAGGGACTATTGCTGTCTGCACAGTCTGGTGTCACAGATATGGCTGTTCCCTCATCCATACACCCTCATGTTGCAGAACATTTAATTAATAGAGCTAATGCAAGTGTAGGCATGAATTTGGACTTGAAAATGAAGGCTGAGCTTCCCAAAGTTGTGTATGAAATTAAACTTGATTACAACTGAAACTAACACAATAACACAAATGCTGTGCTTAAGCCCATTTTGGGTAACAGCCTGTTCTTTGTTCCATGCTCACAGTGGAGCAAAAGGCATCCTGAGCCATCAACAGGGCTCCACACACAAAAATGGAAACAAAAATCATTACCTAGAGAGTCCTGATCTTTCCTGCAGCCTCTCAATCTGTAATGTAACACTCATTTCCCCTTTCCCAAGGGATTTTTTAAAAAATGCATGTGTAAATAGAGTGTGGTGATGTTCAGCAGTGTGAGACTTTATATCACTATTTGATGAAAGGATATCAAGAATATACTAGTTCCTTATTTTTAAATAAGGAAATAGGTTTCTCTATTAACAGTCTACAGAATATGGTATTTCTATACCATGACTGATTTTTTTATCTAGGCATTGTGGTATTTCCCCACTTAACTGCACATCTGGTTTCAATAATCCTACAGCTGCTACCTATTGGTCTGCCTGCCTTTTGTTTTTACCTCCTTTCCTGACAGAACAATTGAAAAATAGAACAAAAAATAAGAAATGTAACATACAGCTAATGATTGATTAGCAGAATGAAATGTTGCAAATCCTCAGAAGTCTTGAGTATAAGCAGAAAACAACTTTTGTACTGGAACAACTAAGGGGGCTTTACCTCTTTCTATGTATGTTTAACTCACCTGCAGTGACCAAAAAGAATCATCTCTGGTGAAAAAGGTACCAGAGTAAAATCAAATTGAAAAGATAAAGGTAAAGCTACTTTAGGTTGGTCCCTGTCAGAATGAACTTCCATGACAGCACATCCACAGAAAACCTGCTCTGTGTACAGACATCTCCAGCAATTTTAAATGCTCCATGACAGCATGTACACTACAGCTCTTTCTGGTTTTTTGGTTGGTTTTATTTTACTTACCAAGAAAGCAGATCTACCACTGAGGGAAAGGCACGGAACTGGGTTTGTTTTGAAAGACATCTTAGAACTAGGAGCCCATGTCCACCCACAGTCCTTACAATACTGATGTGGAATTAAGACAGATAATAAAACTCTTGGACTATTTATTAAGGAAAAGCCTGTGCTCATCTCACACAAAATGAAGCAGACCTACAGAAAAGCCACACTGCAAAGCCAAGTTCCTGAGTGGGAAAGGGAGAGAAGTGCAGCTTGTACAGGGAAGACAAACTGTAGCAACACATTCACTTCTCTTTATCCTCCTTCCTGGCCCTTACTGGGTTTGCACATAAGAGATGACAGAAAAGATGTTTCTGCTGGTGAACAAGCACTAAATTGAGATCTTTAAAATATTCATACAGACCTACATAATCCAGTACCTTAAACCACAAGGATGTATACTACTGCTTTATTCTCACTCCCATTATCACCTGAAGAGCTCGTGACATATTTTCCAGTTACAACTTGCACCTTTAATTAAAGCACACATTCATCTTTAAGACTAAGGATTCCCAGATCAGTCTCAGAAGAAGAGGCAGCACTGTAATTATTTCCCATACCAGCTTTGCCTAAACAAGGGTGACTTTACAATAGGACTTAAAAGCCATTAGTTTCCCTTTCAGCAGCTGGGTATTTCTGACAGCCAGGTCTCAATCTTTACTGCTTTGTTTTACTACATTTTGAGGGGAAACACAACTTGCATTCACTTTATATTTGCAAATAGAACACAATTCCTTTTGGGGTAAGAAACAGCATCTGTGGCAAGGTGATGCTTTGTGGCAAACAGCACTCACCTCCTGAAAGAGAGTAGACATTTCACAGACCAGACATGAGCTGGGGCTTTGCATTTCACATTTGTGCCTGTCGGAGAGGAAGAAATCTCGCAGCAGTGGAGTGTGGGTAAGTGCCTGGACAATACAGTTCATAAAACATGTGTTCCCAAGATTGATTAGCCCTCGTAGACCTATAAAGACAGAAAGGGGGAGGGGATGCATAAGCATTATCAAGTTAAAAAAAGGTAGATTTGCATTTTTATATAGTTTTCACAATATTGCCATGGATTTACTGTATTACATGCACAGCTCCAAATACAGTTTTATACTGGTTTAGGGAGGCTCTTGGTAATTTTGTACTCAAGTCACAAGAAGCTGCAGAAGCTTTCTGAACTACACTAGGATTTTTTAAATTCTAGGAAATAAGGAAACCTAGAAGTTCAGCAACACCAATACCATTATTTTGCAATGGCTGTTGTGCCACATGTCACCAAAATATGTCCCTCCCCAAGACTGATACCAAAGTGCAATGACAACAACTGCTAAGTCAGTACAGTAAGAAACCAATACATTTAAAGAAATCAGTGAGTAAGTTTTCAGATTGTTTAAAAAGCTTTGCCCCATGCAGGTCATGAAGTCAGAACAAGGTTTTTGTACTGTTATAATCATCATCTTTCTAAGACAGACAGCAAAGGAAACAACCCTGACAAACCAAGTCAGGCTGTGCCATCCAATGCAGACTTCAGAGATTTTAAACCCAAGCTCTGAACAGAACAACTTTAAAAAAAAAAAGAAACTCTGAAAAACACTAATTCCATACTTATTTTAGGTAAATTAAACATTAATCTACAGCATACATCAAAAAACTCAACTTGGCATAAGAGGATTCATCACACCTTAAGTCAAACGTTCAGTAATGCCCAGAGACGATTCCTTGTGCTTGGAAACCAAGATGCTTAAAGGAAAGCTCTTTTGTTGCACAACAGAAGAGAGGTTAGGAGTGGGGAAAGCTTTTCAGTCATTTTGCAAGGTCTAAGTGAGAAGAAAAACATGCTCAAATCCTTGAGTATTCTTCCAAAATATTAACATAATACCACCATACAGGAGCACTAAACAAGAAGAGCATCAGGTGGCCAAGAATGCTTATTTTTAATCAACAACTTACTTTGAAATGAGATAAAATGCACCGATAGATACAACTCTGCTATTGATTTAAAATCAACACAGTCCTCTTCTGCAATAAAAATAGGATTACTACAGAAACATTGAAAGAAAACACAACAGGATTACTAGTCACAGAACGAGGAATTTCCTTGTCATTCCATGGGATGAAAAAACCTCTCAGTTGGCAGTGCTGTGGTAATTAGAAGTGGTGCAGTTCCCGAGCAGTACAGCAGATAGTGCTCCAAGGGCTCTTTAGCATCCTGCAGCAGGAGGGGGTGTGGTCCAGTTGCTATGTTACCACTGAGAACAGGCACCACAGCAGCTTGAACTGCACCCAGAGCTGAAGGCAGGGACACAGAGCACTCCTGAATCCTTTTTCCTGTACCTAAAGCAACATCGACCTGCTTCCAACAGCTTCCTGTTCCTTCTGTGTACTCACAGGACAAAGTTTCTCATTATATTATAGTGACTTCTACTGGGCAGAAGCTTGTTGCAATTATTTGCTTGATTTTCATGCTGGGAGGCAATAAGTGTGTGCACAACATTAGCAGAGTGTTAAATAGTTAATTTGTTGGAGCAGCTTGAAATACTGTGTGATGCTTCAGCTTGGTCCACAATCCTATTTCAATTCCCAGTCTGTGTCTCTGCAAACAATGTCACAACAGGAGGGGGCTCGTGCTGTGCAAGTGGAGAAACATTTTGGTACCTCTTGCTTACCTCTCCCCTCGTTTTCTGCCATTTAAAATTGACTGGATTTATTTAAATCACAGGCTGTGCTCACAGGAGGTTGGAAGGCTCCCTGACATGCATTTTGAGAAGGAGAAGATTCTATTCTCTCCCTATTTCTCCCTCTGGTTAGCACCAGATTTCAAAGCCAGCCTGTTCAGCACAGAAAACTAGAGGAAAATCAGCAGTAAATCTAGAGATTCCCCCTAGCACTTTTTGGTGTCTAATAGAGCAGTCACAAAAGCAAACACATAAAGGCAGCTTTTTGGAATCATTTATTAAGCATCATTTATTACATGCCTGTGGCTGGACCGTCTTTCCCTGTGACCACAAGAATCAAATCTTCCTTAAAGTTGCCACCAAGAGACAGTTTCAGGCATCAAACTCAGAATGCTCTTGGCTTGCTCTTCTTGCTTGGTCTTTGCTGTCAGTTTTTCATGGATCTAAATGGAGCAATTCATGTGCTGGGACTTCACTTGAATGAACCTGCAAAACAGACAAGGCTGAAATGTGAATACTCCAAACCCCAATAAAAATCAGAAAATGGTGATTTCTAGCAAAACATGAGAACTTACTCAGTTGAAAAGGGAAAAAGGAAAGCAGCACACATCAGTCTTATCCTTATGTGAGCAATGACTGCAGCTGCTGCTCAGTCTCTTAAACTGGTGTTTGAAATGAAACAGGTATGAGGAACTACAGCTCAGGTACTGCATAAGTAATTGCAGCACACTGGAAAACATCAGGATTTGATGTAGGTAAACTAAGGAGCTGACAGAACTCAGAACAACACATCCTCTTGTGCTTAACTTTTATGGGGAATAATGAGTTTTGTTGGAAAGAAGAACAGCTAAAAATTAAAGCCTCTACAGCACTCTGGTCAATAACACACTGAGAATGTAAAAGCTTTGTGCCTGCCACACCTATTCCCTCCCCTTTAATAAAGCCCTGGCAAGGTTTTGCTGGAACAGTCAAGCATTGCAACATGTGGGTCATAAATTAACAGAAAAATAATGTGCCAAAACCTCACATGCAGAAGTCCATTTGTGCTACAGCACCAACAGTGGTTTCCACCAGGCTCTAATCAGAACACAGTGTCACAGTCTAAGGATTGTCAGCAGGCTCCAACCTCGACTAATAATAAAGCTCTGGTACTTTGCAAACTTCTGCTGTGCTTCATAGCATTGTCTTTATTTTTGTTTCTTATTAATTGTTCTGAAATGAGCAAGGACAACCTGTGAGATACTTAATATTTTCTACACATGCATGTGTGTTGTTGTGGTAAATGTACTTCACAGGAAAGAAGTTTTAGCTCTGAACCATGCTGATACAATTGTAAATATTGGAATAAATTAATGTTGCTGAGAAGACAAAATTGTCATGTATGGTAAAATTGTCATGTATGGTATAATCATAAAAGAAGGAAATATTCTTTAATCATCATCATGGAATACAAACAGTACTCTCATTCTGCCAAAAGCTGGGCAGGCAGAGCATAAGCAAAGGCAAGAAATCTACTTTTGCAATGCCTTGAGCACAGGGAAACCCATCTGGGAAGTTTTGTACATTTGGTCTCAAGACTGGATTCTGGCTGGCTTACCTTTGTCAGCTTCAATTCTTCCATCTTCTTCCAGGAATGGGTTCTGTTTTTCCAATGCTCAAAGCAGTAGATCTGCAACACTGGCCAGCAATGGTTGTTGGGATGCAGGGAGATCCAGAGCACTGGTCCTGCCAGTACACCCACTCAGGGGAGATGAAAAATCCAAGACAAGATAAGGAAATTCCACTTCTCCATGAAATGCAACTCTACAGCTATTAGAGGTGGGGAAGCAGGGAAATGAGAGGACCACACATGAATAGAAAATACAGAAAACCCAATCCTGCCCTCATGGAGGAGGTTCTGTTTGCCTCTAAACCCAGGCTTCAGGCTGGGACTGGAAAGAGCAAACAAACCAGTCTGAACAGATGTTCCCATGCAGAAACCTGGGATTTAGTGGAATGAAGGTTCTGGAAGGAAGAGCAGCAGTCACTGGACAATGCAGCTTGGTGAGACAACCAGGAGATGATTCAGCTGCAGTGAAGCACAGCCAGCCTGAGATCCTCTCTACAGGAAGCCCAGGTTGGCAACACCTTAGAGCAATCCTTGTCCCCTAGCCCAGCTCCCCATCTGGTGTTGATGCTTCCCTGCAGCTCCATCAGACAGTGTCACAAGTCACTGCAAGCTGAGCAAGAGCTCACTGAAATATTTAAAGACAGTTCAACATCACACTTGGAAACAAACAGCGCAGCACAGCAGTGAAGAGTTCTAGAATAATTTTGGGTATTCATCCTAAGTTCATCCAACAAGAACTAGCAACAACATTTAAGAGCATCTTTCTGAAAGTATTTCAGAAGAGGTCTACCCTACTTCCCAGCACCTAAAACTACAACAAAATCCTCTCTCAGTTCTCAGGTTTCAGGTGCAGAACATATCACACATGACCTGAATGGAGCTGCCAAAAACACTGGCCCAGTCAGACCCAGAGCTGCTGTTCCACCTGCATGCCTGGAGCAGCAGTTTTGCTAATGGGGTTAGTGACAGCAATTATTTTCCAAAGCTAATCCCTTCTGAAATGTTAATACAAAAATACTCATTTCAGAAAGCAGCAGTACACAGATATGTGAAATTACAAGTCTACACAGGAAAACTCATCACATTCTGTGACACCAATGATCACGTGAGTGACCAAAAAAACCCCAACCATGCAGTTTTGGTTAATTTATTCCCCAACACTTCAGCTAAGCATCCTTTCTCAGGGACTGAAACCCACAGCAACTACAGAAGCAGGAACACTGAGGCAAATAAATCAGAACTTTTTCTTCAGATGTTCTTACAGAACATTTTTTACAAACTTACCAATAACACATTTGGGTATTAAATTGTTCTGGCAACTGTTTAAGAAAAAGCTACAGAAAGTTTTGCCACAGCCAAATTAAATGAAGAAATTTCAACCACATGATCTTAAAAACTAACTGAACAATTCAACTACTTCCAGCAAACACAGAACATGCAATCTACCCAGAAAGAAAGAAAGCATCTTGGTAGGGAGAAGAGGAAGCAGAAAATATTGGTTCATCGGTAGATCTTTTTCTCAATAGAGTGATTTTGACAGCAACACCAAGCAAGGGATTACATGACAGATCAAAGAAATGGAGATGAACACTCAGGGCAATAATCCTCCCTTGTTGGGTTACTGCTGAACCAGGTGAAAACATGCTCATGGCTCACTCTTTTTTATTTTTCTGACTTGACTCCTTTTCTCCAGCTATTCAGGGCTGCCAGGTCAGTCAGTGCTCAGTTTAAATCACTGTAAATCCCTCTGGAAACAAACCACCTTCCCTGAGCTGTTCCACCAGCACCACCCACCCACCTCTCACCCCCTGAGCTATTCCATCACCAACAGGCACAACCTGGAGGGCTGCACTCACTCTTCTGCTCTACCCAACTTTTAAGCTAAGCCTGTTAAATCACAAGTCAGAATACAGTTCTAGAGCAATACATTTTAATTTAGAAAACGAGATCTGCAATGTATTTTTTCAATTTTTTCTACATATGTTATATTCTATACATGAATATTTCACTGTATCACTCCATTATCTAAAAATATTTCTTTAATAGCATATATGTGTGTGTGTGCATATCAAGATTCATAAGTCATGTTGAATGCTGCAGTTTTGGGAGGCTGAGAGGATGACAGAGGACATTGTATTTAGATAATATTGTTATGAAAATTTGGGTTTCTTTTTCCTGTTTCAACTATAAGTAAGTATTTTCATTTGTCACTGACAGGACTGAAATAAAAACCAGCCCCTTAATCTATAAGCTCTAATAATCCAGAAGACACTGAGTCCAGAAGCAGTGAGCATAAGACTATGAAAAATAACTCCTGTAAACAGAGAGAAATAAATTATAGGACTATTTTAGATACACTTCATTGTGCACTGCATCAAAACAAACAAGTTTAGCCACCCCTACACAGCAGAAAGGCAAATAAATCAGAAAAGGCCTTCTAGAATGAAAAAAAAAAAAAAAAGTCATCATAGAAAAAATAAGTATTTGAATTTTAAATGAAACCCCATCTTTAACTTTCCCATTTCCAGCTAAAAGTTTCTGGATCACTGCATTTTTTCTATTGCTTTTGAAGTAAAAGATTGCTCAATAGCAAAAAATTTGCTTATGTGTACAAAAGGAAACTGTCCATGAGTTTGTATCCGGTTGGGAACCCTGGAGTCCAACTACAGGAGCTGCTACACTGGAGGGAAGAAGAATATGCCATGAGTGGCACATGTATTGCAAAACCATTAACTGTAGAGAGAAAACAATATAGTCATTATTCCTCCTTGGATGTATCAGCAGCACCAGAAGACAAGGGCTGTTTATAAGGCTGAATCATCAAACCCCAAAGTTCTCAGTCTTGGTGTGTCAGTGCTGTACAGAGCTGGAGGAACTCATCCTCATTACTGACCTGTTTCACTGTTAACACAGCTCCACCCCGAGGCACAGCCGGCTCAGGCAGACTTTTGAAGGAGTGATCCAGACACAATTCACGCTCTACCTGAGCAGCTGACAACCCAGAGCCAAAAGGGGAATGTGTCCCAGCACTGAATGCAGGCTGGCACCTCAGCCAGGTGCTTGGCATGAACTCACTTTTCCTAAGGTACTCGTTCCTCACCAAGGGTGGTTTTGTTTTTCTAAGAGAGAGTTAATTTCCCACCTTCCAGATTTCAAGTGGTTCAAAATAAACAAAACAACACAGCCGTTCATATTTCCCAGTCTGTAAGAAAAATCTTACCTTATGTGTTTTGATTTAAATCCAAAGCTTAAAAGCATGTTCAAGTACTTCATTTAGGCTCACAGGGCAACTTCAAGCCTTTTTTTGGATAATTTCTGGCATATTTGTGTGCAACTGGGCAGTTCTGGAGTGACCTCAGCATTCCTAGGAGACTTTCCAGATTTATTCTTTATGTTGTGTTAGAATTGCCATTCAAAAGTGAATGTTTTTATTCTTTTTCCTCCATTAAAATATCCATAAACCCATGAAAAGTTACCAAATGGCAACAACCCACCTATATTACATTGCCAGGAGAAATGCACAGTGAGATTTGCAGCAGTTCAGCAGCAGAGATTAATGCATTTTCTAGCACATCCATGAAGAGGGCCTAGTTCATCCACACCACATGGAAACAGCAGCACTTACTGAGGCACCAAATATGTTTTTCCAGCATTCAGTTTGCCCCCACCCCTCTTAGTTGACAGGGAATTGATTGCATTCACTATTCCTATTCAATAGCTTCAGTGACATCACATAATACACACTTAGAAAAGGGACAAACCACATCAGGACAGTGCAAATGTAATTGGAAGACAAAACAATAACTCAAGAGCAGCTTGTTAAAGGAGAGAAACTATCTGAAATCAATTAAATTCAATAAAAACAATTGTGAAGTAGGAAACGAGGAAAAATTAAGCAGACAAACACAAAATAAGGAGCAATGGCTACAGTAACTCAGCCTAAACAACTTAATCTTGAGCTGTAGTTCGTCTACAAATAGCATTTTGGAACTTAACAGGAATAGGAGAAGGCCTGGAATTCATTCTGCTCTGGTGACAGGTAAACCTCAGCTGCATGATGTCTGGAATTGAGCACCCATTTTAAAAAGAAATTATGCAAAGTCAAGACCACAAGCAAAAATTTGTATGGAATTAATATTTGAGACTGGAGAAACAACTGAAAAATCCACTGGCTGAGTTAATTAATTAAAACCAGATAGTGTTGGTGGAGGAACAGCCAGGCTGACAATTTTCAAGTATGTTACAGGCCACTACAATGAGGACTGTAATTAACTCTTGTGACCTACCAAAGCTATAATAAAAAAAGACTGAGCTCACAAGAAGTAAAATTTAATTAGATATTAAAAATAATTGTCTCAGCTAGAAAACACTGCAATGAGGGAGTTTGGGACTCTGAGTTGTTGGAGTGGTTCCAAAGGCAGCTCTGGCAGCCCAGTGCACCTAACTCAGGAGAGGAGTTTGATATCCTTCCCTGTTTGTCACCCTGAGACTGCTCAGCCACTCAGACTGGTACCACAGCTGGTACAAAGCACAGCCCAGCCCTGGCAGGAAGGTGAGGGCATTTCCACAGCCCAGCCCACCTGATGCCACCTGCAGAGGTGGTCACAGAAAGGATGGACTGAACTCACCCCCTGTACACAGCAATGAGTGTCTGAGCAGCTTCATCCAGCTCACAGCAGGGCAGGACACACAGACAGTGCCAGAACAAGAGAGGGATGCAGGAACGGTCAGAGCCTCCCAAAACCAGCCACCCCTCACCCCCTCTCCTGTAACAAACTCCCAATGCAGGCAGGTGACTAAAAGACTGAGCAGTGAGCAGGAATGAGATCCTCATTCCTGGATCCCTACTCAGCCTCATGGCTCTGGAAACCAAAATTACCTGCCCTGCTGCCACTCAGGCAAGGCTGGAGAACAGGTAACAACTGCTGCTGGAATGAGGGCTGCTAACTCTCCTCAATGTTATTTTTAGACAGCATAGGTATTCTGTGCATGGGCTTCTGCATTTGTGGCTCAATGCATCACTCTCTCCATTTAGTAATGTACAAGAAGAGTCGTCACAGGATAATGCAGAGAGATCCAGGGGGTCTGGGATTCATTACCTTTGTGTCACACATGCTGCTGTGTGTCAAGGAAAATTCAAGTTTGCACCTAACAAGAAAGTTTAAAATCAATTCTGGAGGAGCTCAATGGAGTCCCTGTATTGTGCTGCACCTTCAATTAAAATCAACTCCATAACACTGACACAACACTGGACCCAGGGTTCAGCATAGGAGATAAGTTTGTAACTTATTTAAACAAAGAATTTCTAGCAATGACACAGAAACAACCAGCAACAAAAGGAGTAGAGATTCAGGAAGGTTGTCCTTTGCCAGATTTAGGAGCAAAATGACATCTCTAAGCAATGACTACCAAAGATGTCTTTACTATAGATCCTTCCCCAGAGCAACAGCTTGGCCTTTCCACACATCCTACTCGGACACATATTGTTGGAAGAACCTAAGGGCAAGTGACATGGCTGGAGCAAACACATCAAACAAGTTACCAAGAGCATGAGCCAACACCAAGTGTATAATTTTATATTATTACTGCTCAGATGAAACCTCAGAGCCAGAAATGACTCCTGAGTGTGCACAGTATGCCAGACACACAAAGTACTCTCTATACTCTATTTCCAACATGTATATCTTTGAGCCAGTTCCCAAACTGATGATGCCAGAACAGGAGCCTTTCCACTGCCCAGACGAGCTCCCATTCCCTGCCTTAGGGCACATCCCTGAGGTTTCATTTCCTGGGGTTGCTCTGTGTGTTCAGCAGCGTGCAAGCACCGTGTTCCTGATTCTCTGAGGGCTACTACTCAGCTAAGATTGGTTTTATTCCTGTTTCTCCAGGCTAAGAGCACTTCAAACAAGGCAAGTGATCTCCTTGGATGGTGTGGGCTGTGAGGTTACAGCCTGTCACTACTTTGCAGTGGCTGCATGCCCAGATTAAGACCAAGCACACAGACAGGACAGGAGCACTTGATGTCCTGTAAGTTCTCCTCCTTCTGATTTGGTGGCAATTGGCTCCCGTGTGCACACCCTCAGCTTGGTAAAATGAGTCAGCAATCCTAAAATATCTGGCAATACAAACAAACAAACCCCTTAAGGTTAATTTTTCATATGGCCTGTGTAAATAGAGAAGCTGTTTCAAGCAAGACAAGGGACTGCAAGTATCTCTTCCCTCTGAATTTGAATTAAGAAACATGTTTCCAAAACAAAATAAAGTGAGGGGGTTTGACCAAGCTACTGAAAAGTGCATTGAATCTTGCACTAAAATCACAGGAAACAGCTGCAGAAGTTCTTGAGATGACACCTGATCTGTTCCTATACCTCAATGCAGAATTACCAATACCTGTATTATTCCTGACAAATGTTTCTCTGAATTGTTCTTAAATCTCCTCAGTGATGAGATTCTGCAATATTCTCCGATGCCTCTTGTATTCTGAAGTGCTCCAGGGTCTCATCTTTGTAAACAAACAAAGAACTGCAGCAACATTAACATGGAAGATACACACACAACAAGACCTACAGATAAGCTCCCCAAGTGCTAGAGCTTCTGAATGAGAATGAATGTAATGCTGCAAACAGCAACTGCTTTACAAAAGCTCCAAAAATGAGGGAGGAGACAACTTGTCCAAGATACTGGGTTATCACTGTTTTTTTATATCTATATGGATTTAATGTCTCCCACAGCAAGCTTAAGTTTAAAAAAAATGTGGGGGAAAGGAAAAGGGGAGTTAAAGGAAAGGATCTCTGCATTGTGTGAGAGTTGTTTGAAACCTTTTGGTAAATCATTTCACAAGATGAGGACCCAGGAGCACCCTACAAAAAAAGGTTGTTTTTTTTTCCTTTCAAGGTCATGGAAAATGCCAGTTTTTATATCTGTAATTTTGTATTTCAGCATTTTTATTGACCATCTGCATTGTGAAATTGTTTTTCTCTCTCAGGTGTCAGGAAGAAACCAATGCAGCATGTTCTCATACCCAGAAACCTACACAGCATGTAATCATCCACAGCAACAATCTCTGTTTGATTCCCTCAGCTGAAATGAAGAAAGCTGAAAAAGCCATTAAATTCTGCAGCAGAACTTGAACCAAACTTCTCTGAATTCCTGTCCTGGCATATCAAGACCCACTGAAGAAATTTTGCCTGTTGTGCTTCAATTTGATCCAATCTCTGTCAAGATCTCTGAGCATTGAGAAAACACTGGGGAATGTACACACAGGAGAAGGAAACATGTCACTGGAAATAACCACATAATCAAATCAATTATTAAATATCAAAGCATTATATGATCTCTGTAAAATATGAAGATCAGTTGGCTGGAGGAGAAAGACAGAATCATAGAATCCTGCAATGGTTTGGGCTGGAAGAGAGTTTAGAGATCTCAAAATTCCAACCCCCTGCCATTCATTCCACTGGAGATGTGGAAGCATGTCACAACAAGAGCTTCAGAAACAAAAAGGCACCAAGTCCTGAAAAGCAGAAAGAACAACATGAAATGTCACATTTAAGCATATGCATTGAACAAAATGCCTTCATTTACTGCTGAAGCCAGAGACCTCTCAACTGTGGTGCTTGTTGTATATTCAGATACACAAAGCTGAACAAATTTAAAGTTGAATACAGCTATGAAGAAGCTCTCAAAGCAACCAGGAGCTGCCCGGTCTCACAGACCTTATAAAGTTCAAGACACTGAAGTCCTAAGAACCAGAGGATGGAAATAATGATTATTCTCATAATTGCTGGAAGGTCAGGAAGAATAGACAGAAGACATCCAGCATCAAAAAAGTAACAGCAGCAGGCAAAGAACAGGAAATATGTTTGTGAAAATGCCTGAATGATGGATCCAGAGCTTTATGACACCGGCCTTTAACAGCCAGTTAAGCTGTAGACCCTTCAAGGTGTTTTCCTCTGGCAAAAGAAAAGCCTTTACACAAAACAAAACACTTCAAAAGGTGGCACAGAATAAAATATTCTCTTTGCCCTCCCCCAAAGCAACCAAAGTTAAAAGCTCAGCGAGCTCTTGTGCACAAGGCTTGCAGAGAGAGCCTTGTGCAGATGGCACCCATAAAGAACAAGAGGTACTCCCACCAAACTGACAAAATAAAATTCACACCCGCAGCCGTCCTTTCCCCCCAATATCACACCATATGCTGCCTACAAGTTTTTACCCTTCCTCCAAACAGATTTCACAAATTAATAACTTAAGGAGCAGGCTAAGTGCCAATGAAATTAAATGCATCCAAATATATTAATATGCACAAATTATTGTTGATGAACTGGCACAGAGCTCATCCAACAATCCACAACACACAAACCATGCCACATGCTGTTTATGCATATTCCTGCTTGCAGCATATACTGTATCTACCTTCTGGTCACATAAAGCCAACTCTGGAAGCAGACAGGAAAGAGCAGAATGGGAGGTCAGAGTAAATATAATCCAAAAGCAATCCACAAAAGAACAAAACTGAGATGGGGATGACTGGCCTTGTTGAAAACGCCACGCTTGCTGTGCTGACACCGAGTTAACCAGGTGAAAACACAGTGGTAAATCAAGGTTTATTTCTAATTGGTGGCTTAAGAGATCTATGGATGTCCCATCCCTTGAAGTGTCCAAGGCCAGGTTGGACAGGGTTTGGAGCAACCTGGGATAGTGGAAGGTGCCCCTGCTCATGGCAGGAGATGGAACTGGATGAGCTTTAAGGTCCCTTCCAACTCAACCCATTCTGTGATTCTATGATTTTTTAAACATAAGAAAATAAAGATTCTCATGCTAAGGACACAGCTCTGCCCATGACAAGACAACAGGCACTTGTTCTATAACCACTGCAGCTCCATGGGCTAATTCTCAATTCCATATCTGTAATAAAAAATACCTTATCTAAATAAGCTATCTGTTCAGAGGGCCATAATGAAATTCTGGCTAAGTGCTGCTGTTGGGTTTTCCTTGGTAAGAAAATTCAGATTCTGATAAAAACTCATTCAAACAGATGACAAAGTCACTGACACCAACTGCATTTTTTATTGAAAGGCTGCTGTTTTGACTGCATACTGAAGTTTACATAATGACTTAGTGAAGAAAACAAAGGAAAAAAATTAACTACCAGTAAAGAAAGAGGTAAGACAACTCAGCAAACATTTTACACTTGAAATCAGCATCTATGAGGGGGAAGAAAAAGAAGGGGTTTTTTGGGTGCTTTTATTCAACTTGATTTAAGTGATGAAGTTTCAGCTGAAGAAGTGCAGAGCACAGTTTAGAAAAATCAAATAAAAACACTGTCTGTAAACTAAAAATAATGTGTCTGGATAAGCAACAACCATAGATCTACTTCTAAAAAGTCCAGAGCGGGAAAATCAGGTTTCAGTTAGAAGTCTGGAACATGATCCAAGCCCTGGATCAACAGCCTTGTCTTCTAAGGAATTTCCCATTGTGCAAGCACACACAGGATATCTTCCTTTGCCTCCAATCCCCAAGAGCCACCTAGAGTTACAAAATTAAAGTATTTTCTATGCAAGTAGGAATGGCAATTTTCCAACACAGGATAACAGAAAAATTCAACCCTAACTGCAATTTTCTGATTTCACATACAATTTGTACAGTCTGCAGGGGTTTTAGCTGATGTGAAATGAAAACACCAAGAGAACAGCTCATACACTGAGTGACATCAGCTCCTGATTTTCCTGAAAGAGGGTCTAAAATTCAAACAAATATTGAAGTAACAAGATCAGAACCCCCCTCATTCCTCACTGGAGCTGGCCAGGTGGCAACAAGGCATTCTGAGGAAGTGTTCATCAGTCAGCTCTTCAGATGCTGACTGATCTTTGTCTAACAAAAGTGTCTGCAACAAAAGTTTGCTCACTCTAAGCAGGAAAATGCTGCAGGGACTTCACTGATAACTCTGATGTTCCTAATCTTATTCAGGAACAATTAAATCACAGATAATCAACTGCTGTGCAGATAAACCACACACAGTGACATTACTGCAGTGATGCAAATTGCTTTCTGGCACCAGCTTTGGAAAACCAGGTGACAAGTTCCCAGACAGTCAATACACAAAAAGGCAACTGCAGCATCCAATCTGGAATTTCTCCTCACAAAGCCTTTTGAGGAGGAAAGCTTCTATTTTATATTGATAAAGAGCTAAATTTAGGAAGTTTAACAAGATTTTCAGACAGTACAGTTCTACAAACTTCAGAGAGCAAATCACTACTTGTATTTTAGAATTCTTAAAATAATCACATCCTTCTAATTTTTCTTAGAATTCCCTGGGAGCTTTAAGAGAAGAGGGCTTTTTAAATTTATTTTTAAGATCAGCTTTATCAATTTTAGACCTAAGAAATGTATTACACAATGGTCAGACATGCTAAGCTTGTGACAAAGTAAAACAGGAACAGAAGGCTCTCCCTATTGATATGAAGGTATCTTTTTTTTATTTTACCAATCCAACCTTTTAAGAAACAATTTTTCATCAAGAAAACCATTTTAATAATGAAGTTAATATAAATAAAGCCAAAGAGGAAACATTCACCTGA
The DNA here is from genome assembly GCF_028551555.1 of Melozone crissalis. Lineage (NCBI taxonomy): Eukaryota > Metazoa > Chordata > Aves > Passeriformes > Passerellidae > Melozone > Melozone crissalis. The sequence continues at coordinate 13,788,688 of NW_026535790.1, read as the reverse complement.
GTAGTCTTAAAGGTGGTTTTCTTTCCTTCATCACACAGCAATCTAAAGGAATTTAAGAATCAGAGATTTCTATTCAGGATGCACTTTGTGCAGTCATAACTTCAAATATCAAAGCATTACTGTTTACAAATCAGTAATTTAAATTTAAAGCCATAGCTAAAAATGTGGTGCTGTACCAAACCATATTTTTCATTCCACTTTTCCACTTGAGCTACCTTAAGTGCCATCCAAGGAGAAAAAGCACACCTGAGTGCTGCTGCATTCACAAAAAACACCCAAGTACTAATGCAGCCTTCAACACTTCCAAGTTAGAGAAGCAAAAATGCTTCTGCTGGCTTGTCTAGAGAACAGAAATATTTTCCAGGTCACTGTTTCTCTTCCCTTGCCACCTTCACACGGGAGTTCTGCAATATTTATTCCATTTATGCTGCTCTTTGGCCCTTCAGGCTGCTCAGCACTGCAGCTGCCAAAGCCACCTCTAATCCCAGGCAGTTTTGGTTTTGCCACCTCTCCATGCCATCACTCCTGGTGAGGAGGATTTGCTCAGTCTCCTGGAAAGGTTTGTCTCCCCTCTGCCTTTTTGCAGCCCTGCAAATGGGAATCCCGGGTGGCTGCTGCTAATTACCCATGTGCATTGGGAGTCTAATTCTGCCCATTGTTAATACACCCATCTTCAGCCACAAAGTCACTTCATATGCTAATCAGAGAGCAGCTGATCCCAAGCTAATATTTCATATACTCAGGAGAATGGATCTGCTGGGGGTATTAATGACAGCAGAGCAAGATGAGCTTGGAAAATAGTTCCCAAAAGATATTGTATCACTTCTGGTTCAACCCCCTAACAAATAATTTGCTTGTGAATGTGGAGCTTTGTCCCTTCCCTCCCCTGCAGAGGGAGGCCACTTTACAGACAAGAGGAGACTGAATAAATTAGATTTTTTTTCTTTTACAACATAGAATCTAATTTAATAGCTGTTAAGTCTTACCTAATTTTTCCATGTAAAAGTTTTTGTGTTTATGGGATGTTTGAAACGTCAGTTTCAAGCCAAAATCAAGATGAGCATTTCTATGAATATTGAATAGTCCAGGACACTACCCAGGTGTGCTGATGATAGCAAAATAAAATAATTTGGGAAATTTCTATGTTCCCCACAATATGCCAACCCTTCAGTCTGATCTGTGGAAAAAGCTGTGGCAACACAATGAAAAAAAATCAACATTCAAGTGTTGGAGGCAGAACAAGGTCTGAGAATGTCTTGAGCTGACAGAGCTTCCACGGAGCATGTTTATGGTCTGAGTTGACATTCTTCCTGAATCTCCTGAAATACAGAAGCTCCATCAAAATGTCAAGTCAGGACACCAGAACATGCAATGTCCCACACAAAATCCACACTGCAAGGATTTCTCATCATGGCTTTTTGCCTGTAAGACAAGTCAGTGTTTCCACTTGGTTAGCAGTGTGTTCCAAGTCACTTTGAAGGTCCTTATGTGCAATATTGGGAACAACCCTGCACATCCCAAAAGACAGGAATCAGCACAGTTTCCACAGCGTGCAGAGATGCCCAGTGTGAGTTCTCATTTCAAGAGCAATTTGCTCAGTGGCAAAATAGAGATTCAAGTCAAGTTACCTGCACTATCTTCTTAATAGATGGAAAAAGTATCTATAAGATGGAAACACAGCATTTTAAAGAGCATCAAGGAAAAATTATGGATTTCTGTTTTTTCCTCATTTTTTTTAAGAAGTGAATAAGAAGTTCCTTCTTCAATGGGTTTCAAATTGTCACTCAAGTAGAAAAATCAAAAGCTGTGAGTTTTGCACATTATTTCCTCTAGTGAACTACCAGTTCAAGTCTCCATTATAAGATATTCATCTCATGTCTGAGTATTCTCCAGTTTTAATTCATGGTGCTGATCAAAGACAAAAGATCCTGCAGCTGTACAAAAGCTCAAAAAGCAGCAGACACATCCAGCTGTTTTGAGAAGCACCATGAGATTGCTACAAATCTGGGATAAAAAAATTCCCTTCATGGACCCAGAATGTTCAGCCATGGAGTAAACATCCACCTAAATGAGTGTCATGCACGTAATACAGATGTGACAAGCAACTACAACAATCATATTGCATCACCTAAGTGTGGTTTAGATAGGAAAAACATCAAGTTTAATGTATTTTATTGAGAGAGCACAAAATCATATGCAGATCCTTCAAATACAAGTTATGTACATCCTTTCAAGGCCACACCTGCCCAGGTTTCAGTCTGTTGTCCCATGTATTTTAGTTGTAACACTGATAAATTGTCTTACACAAATGCTGAAACAAATGTTGGCACAACAACCATTCCAGGTCATGGCAGAGCAGCAGAATGTTCCACACCCAAATGATATCTGCGGATCTCTGGGGTAGGACAGAAAGCCATAAACCTCCCCCTGGCCTTCCTCTTAAAACAGCTTTGAAAAGAAGATTTTATGCCTAAAAGGCAGCTGGTTATGTTTTAACAGACTCTTGTGTAAACAGAAGTGCTCAACAGATGTGCAGCGCCTATCAGAGATGGTTATCAGCACCATTTTCATTTCCAGAACCAATAAAACTGGACATCATGCCTATTCTCTGAGCCATTTACCTACCTCAGAAGACAAACTGGATTCACTAATATCTGCTATGGGATTGATAAAAACCTGATTTCAAAAGAATTGAGTATTAGAAAAAGAGAGAAATGAGACTGTCCAGCTACTGCAGCATTTCAGTCTGCAAATAGGCTCTTCACTGATCTGAAACTGCAAACAGACAAGTCAAAGTGAGGGAAGGGAAGGCAGAAAGACTCTGAAGCAGATTTATATTTAGCAGCAGGTTAGGTGGAGAGAAAAGGCTCAAGGACAATAGCAGGTCTTTTCTTCCTTGAGCTAAACCCCCAATGCATTTTTGTGAAAGAAAGCAAGTCTTCTGCTTTTAACTGCAGCCCAAAACTGCATTATGGCTCCTGGGTGCTTTGATTTTTTTCTTTACTTTCTAAATCTCAGCACACAGAGGCAGCTCCAGGGCTCAGGAGGAGAACTCTTAAAAGCAGGCCTGCAGAAGTGAGGAGATCAGTCAGAGCCTTGTCCCCGTGCTCCCGGAGCTCCCCCGCCCAGGCAGCACAGATGAGATTTCACACCACCAGACAGGGCCTTTTTAAACAGCCTGAAAGATCCCAAATCCTCCAAGAGCAAGCAGAGCATTCCTTCTGATTGCAAAGAGAAACACTGAAATGTGCTTCAGTTCTTCACAAAGGTCATGGTAACCTTCAAAATTTTATCAAACCTCTTCCCCCCTCCCCAGCTCTATTATCTTTACTAATTTGTAATGTTCTTTACAAAATATACTGGAGTTTCTCAGAACACAAATCCCAATGTGAACATGATGCAAGCAATCTTTGCTTAGTTAATTTTTCCTAGGCTGTTTAATGTTTCCAAAGTCCAGATGTTTTTCCAACTGTCTTCCCTGTCCCACGACTGCACAAACATAGGTTCTTTAGAATTACCATTTTATATACATGTTCAACTTACTCTGTGCTTCTCAGTCCATTTTTTCCAAATAAATATACACATACTCTGGATTCAATGACTTACTGCATTAGAAACATGACATTAGAAAGCTTTAGAAAGTATGTTCAGCGTGTTTTGACAAATGCAAACGTGCTGAAAGCGTGACATGTTCCATGAAACAGTACAGAGCTTTAAAACAATGGAAAAAAATTCAGTTTCCTACTTGCAATGTCTATGGCTACACCTCCAACCTTGTACAATTAACAATCACGTACCATTAACCATTTTTTTTCCAAACCTCACCATTAAAATGTTATTGTGCATTTAACAACAAAGGAAAATGCCCAATAATCTTAATTAGAGCTGGTCAGGGAGCTAATTTTAACCCCCTGCTACCCAACCTAAAAACAGCAGGGAAAACATTGGAAGAACTGTTCATTTTTATCACCTTTACCCAAATACTGTCCAGCCAGATGCAGATGCACACATTTCAGAGAATTCTTTGCTCCAGACCACTGAACTCTTAAGCATTAAACCTTTGAGATGCATTTCAAACCTGCTATTTGACACCACTGGAGAAATAAAATCACTTTTCAGAGTTCATAAGAAATTGAAGAGATCCCATTTATTGTGTAAAACATGAAGTAGGAATGTGATGCTTCTGCTAAAAGAGATTTACCAACTTTGGTTAAGGATGCACCAACTACAGGATTTCCCTTCGCATCCCTGCACAGGATCTCTGATGAAGGCTGAGTTGAGATATATCAGTGATTTCTCATTACAAGCATGTTGTCAAAAAAGGATTGTGCTTTGTAGCTGTTACACAGCTCAATCATCAGCAGTACCTGCAGTGACAGAGCAGATATCCTTCCACAGCAAGAAAAAGGTAGTGTAAAATAAACTGACTTTGTTATTCTAAAACTTACAGAAATCCACTACAACCACCAATGGAAAAACAGCACAGAATTTTGAACATATAAATCAGTGACAATTTGGCTCCAGAAGGGATTTCTGGAACTCACCTATGGTGCAGTTTGTGGTTATTTTTCTTCGCTTGGGGTTGTGTCGTAGCAATTCTAACTCTCTCTTGGTCGGCTCCCATGTTGAATACTTCTCTCCAATGCCTAAGCAGATAAAACAAAGTTTCAGGAAGTTCTTTAGTAAAAGGATTGAAAATTCTGTTCAAGTCAAAACTTTCGATGTGCTGTCCATTAGGTTAGATTCAATTTATGCACAAGTTAAGGACACTGCCTGCTTTTTACCCCTTCTCAAAAAACATGGTTTGAAAAGTTATCACCAAATTTTTGAACAAAGAAGAACTAACATAAGAAAACAAAGGTACTTCTTTACTTATAAAGAACATATAGGCCAATAAACTTTCCATTATTGGATTATCATCCTCCTTTCAGTTAAAAAAAAAGAAATTGCAGCACAAGAATAAACTTGCTATTACTCCAAAATACATTGTTTGTGCTCAGAGGAGGTTAAATGACACAACCAGCATTGATGAACTTGCAAAGTTATTTAATAAATCTAAACTGATCCAACTTAATGGACAGATAATCTTTAGAGAACAGCAGAATTTAATAATTCAATATACTGAACAGTTACTATATGTATATGCCATTACACAGAATGACCTCTCCTTATACTATTAATGAAGGATTAGACAAGTTTTAATTTCTGACATTCACTTTGTTGACAAATCTAATGTTATCTAAAAATGAAATTAGTAGTAGGTTTAAACAACACCCTCCCTCCACCAACCAGTCAAAACTCTCCAAATATTAAACCCTTTCTCATGAGCTAAAATGTGTCATTTTTCTTTTTCAAGACCAACACTGCATTTCCAGAAGATTTCTTTTGCTCAAAAGGAAAGTGCAGTAGAAATGAGCCAGGTCAGTAGTATGGAAACCAGATTTGAAACCAGCACAGAGCTGTGTTCAGTGTAAACCTGACACAAGAAAACACAACAGTGAAGACTCACGTGCTGACCAGCTCAATACTGCTGCAGCTTTCTATGTAGCACAGAAATTGCTGTGCAAGGTCAATTACTGTGAGTCACAAAGGCATCTTGGCATTAAAAATAAAGAATTATAAGATGGCAAGCAGTCTATTCTAAAACTGAGAATTAAAGTCAATTAAGAGTTATTTTTCACAGAATGCATGGAGCAGAAGCAGCGCTTTGCTACAGAAAATAAATTATAAATCATACATATGAAAAGGATAGTAGAAAAATATAGCTGGAGGCTTACACATTCTGCATAATATACATTAAATTTTAATAGCTCTTTGATCTTCATTTTCAGAAATAGCTATGCTTGTCAGAAACTACCCTCCCAAAAATGTTCAATTCATAGTTACTACTGACCCTCCAGGTTCTAGTAACAGAAGGTCTCATTTTTAGATTCTCAAGGCCTAGAGAATTCTTATTTACACAAATACACCCATCTCTCACTTTATTTCATTCAACAACAGATTATGCAAGGAACTTAAGGAACAATACCAGAATCCCTTTCCTTTATCCAAGGTTCAGCATCAAGCTACACACCCAGGGAAACAGAAAAGGCAGGGAATGACTGAGACTGATGAGATAACACAGCTGCAATGCTTTGGACACACTGCACGTCTGCAGAGACCCTTTGGAGATGCACAGATGGACACTTCACAGGGATGGAACATTGGCTTCCAACAGCTTTGGCACTGCACTGGATGTCTCCAGCAACCTTGGTCATATTTGTAATGCTTCCTTAGGAATTTATATAAATGCATTGGTAACACCTTGTTAGCAGCAGCAATTGCATTGTGCAGCTGTAAATTGCTGTGTTTGGGTTCACTACAGGTAAAACATGGCCAAACACAGCCAGTCAGTGTGATGAACCCTGATAACAATTAAAAAATAACCCCTTGGATATGTTTAAATCCTGGTTTAAGTCAAATACAACAAAATTCATACTTGGAAATACATGTGCACTTTAGGCATGCAATAGCTCCACATATATCAGCAGCACTATTAATATATATTTATATATATCTATATATAATTATATAGTTTAAATACTGTAGAGGATGGGACTAAAGCATGTCACAAGAGCAACTCTAGGTAAGGCTAAACATGACAGACTGGATTACTTTTAAGGATTTTGGGTGAATGAAATATTTGTTCAATTTAAAAGAAATGAAAGGAAACAAAACACCATGTGCAATTAATGCCACAAACAGAGCAAACCAGACAGAAAACATTCTTGCAGAAGCCTTTCATTAGAAGGAGCACAAGTTAAGTCAGACACAGAAATTAAAACATGTTCCATTCCAGCTATATAACTTAGCAGGAATGCTGAGGTTATATTACTCTTGAAAATTTGGAAAAGGCAGAGCCATTTATTAGGAATGGTTTGATGTTTAAAAATGAAAAACTACAACAAAAAATAACCAAAAGACAAAGAAGGAAAGAGGTTTAATAAAAAGGTTTAATAACACTCACAAGCATGCCAAAAACTCCAATATAAACTACTGTAAACAAAGATTTGCAAACCATGCACAGGTCACCATTTACAATTAAAGGAAAGTAGTGTTAGAGAAGTGAAAATAAGTAACTCTAAAAATGCTGCTATAAAATAGTCAGAGATTCAAGTCAGCACATGAAATCTCCATCTAAGAAATTATTTTATTGGGTGAAATACTCAAATTGGCATTTCTCAGAGAATTCATCAGGGGAACAGGGATGAGTGAAGGAAAAGGCAATGAAGGCTCAGGTTTATAAAAGTCACAATTTTTCAGTCATTGTTTACTTTGCTAAACTTCAGCAAATTCCAATTTTTCCTCTCCCAAAAATTCAGACATTAATTAGAACAAAGGGCTCTGTGTATTCTCACCTCCCCTGTTATTAATATTCAATACCAAAGGAAAAAATTCTGGCCAAGTTGCAACATTCAGAGTTACATCAGATAACCCTGAACTCCAGCTGGACTGGGGAACTCAGCACACTGGGAGTTTAATACTACAGGAGTATGAAATGAATCTCATGATATTTGGGGGTTTTCTTAAAGTTTTTTTTCTCCAGGCATCATGTTGTTATGTGAACATCTATTTAAGTATAAACTAACACCCTTCAAGCACTGTGGAGAGAAATTTGAACATTTCTGCATTTAGCCTTAGGTTTTTAAGCCAATCAGTTTCTGCAGACTGGATTCACTTCTGAAGTGCTTAAAGTTGGCAGCAAGATTTGAGGTAAATTAACTCTGTGATAGCAATACAAACCCAAGACACTGAATTTGGGGTTTGTGCTCCTCTTGACATGCAGTTTGGAGCAAGAAGGGATCTTGGAGATGACAAGAGGGAGGGAGCACAGAGATTGGAACAACAGAGAGAGAAGGAAAAAACCAGACATAGTTCTCCATTATTTTCTCTCAGTCCTTAGATAAATCTTTGAGGAAACACATGGTTTCATAATAAAAAGACATAAAGAAGAACCTATACCATGACTTTAAAGAAAAAAAGTCTACATTGCAGACTCCAGTAATTTGAAGTGTTGTTGTCTATTCATTGATTTTTTTGTCTTCACTGGTCACTGCAGATGAGTTCTCCAGGGACAGAAGATGGAATGTCCATATTCACACAAATATGCATTTGTGTATATATATTTAATGTGCCATTCAATAGCCAGTTAATCAGTACAGAGGATTCCTGCCTGGCAGTTCCTCTGGGTGATTCTTTGACCTTCTCTATACAACTCTGTGGTCCAAGATGACCAGAGGAACAATCCTGTAGCTTTAATTCCCTGGAATATAAACTACAGCAGGCTGATGTCCATGGCAGGACAAAGTGGCTGCATCTCAGTCCACAAGGCACAAGTGTATCAATTGATAAGGACAATATAACAAAGAAATTACTCTTTAAATCTGCATCTCTAAAAGTAAGGAACTGGGGGAGGTTTCCTCTTCTGTGGAGTAATGAAGATCTGTTGTTGTTGCAGCTGATTCATTTGGTGCCCCAAACTCAGACTGAAGGAGTTTCCAGAATAGGTGTTAGTTTGGATGAAAGGTTTTTAAACCGACTCCCATTTTGTCTTGCTTTGAAAACCAGTGCTTTGTGCTAAAAGATTTTAAGGTGTATTTCCTTGTTCTAGGACTCAAAATCCTCCTTTCCCCTGACTCCCTTCCCTCAAAGAGGGAACAAGCAGGAAGCAGCCTGGGATCTGTAGTAGGAACCAAGTGAAGGCAGCTATCTTTTGAGCCAGCAGAAAAGCTCTCGTTAATACGATGTTAGCTGCTATTTTTAAAATTGGAAATGAGGTTAAGAATGGTTTGTAGTCATATCAGCCCTGACTAAGGCTGTCACATTGAAACAGGATGCCATGGATTCCAGAAGAGACATTACTAGACAGAAGTCATCTGTCTTCAAATACAGACTTTCCCACTTTAAGAAAACATACCCCCCAGAGGCCACTGGAAATGGAAGATGACAAGCTTTTAAAACTGATGCTTACAAACTACTCAGTTTAGAATAAATGATATTTCCTTTCCAAACAAAAAAACCAAAACAAAAAAAGAGTAAAGATTTGTTTTGGAGGAATTCTATCAAGGAAAGAGCATATGAAATCAAGTCTGCTGCAATTATTCAATCACTGGAACATATCCAAACAAGAGGAAAACGATTTGCACGATAAAAGTGGCATTCTTAACTGTGATTCATGTCTAGAATGGCAGGATAATCAGCAAAGGGACGCTTGTTAGTGAGGTGCGTCGCCAGCCCACGCCTCTTACCTGTCATTGTACACTGGTAGTGAGAAACCACTGTTGGGGTGAAGGCTAAAAAAGAAAAAATTAGGGAAAGCAAACTGAATAAAACAAATGTGTGTACATATATTTGTGTGTAAATATTTCTACATAGATACTGTGCGTGTACCCTGAAAGCACAGGTGTGTAAGTAAGCTGGAATGATCTATTTAAAAAAAAAGTTAAAAAAAACCACACACAAGGGTAGCATTTCATGTGAGGGGAACACATTTATTGCCTGTACCACGTAAATAAGCCTAAAGGAGCAGTCTGTTACATTCTCTACCTAATACAGATCTAACTTTTGATATGCAAGTTTTTTGCAGGATTAATATTAGATATTTCTGTATTTTTTTTGCAATTAAAGATAAAATATTTTTGCTACAATTAGGTGTGGTGCACGTGTTAAACCCACAGTCTGACTCCTGGAAAGGAAGAACATCTCTCTCCCATTGCCTGCACTACTCTCTCTAAAGAGCTCTTTCTTCCCCTTAGTGTTTTTTTTTTGCCACTGAACAAATGGGAGGGACAGGTATGATTAAAAACAGAAACAAGAAATTCAGGCAGGAAAACCAAACCTTGTAATTTCCAAGCTTTTCGTTGTTCTTCTTTGGCAATTTGTTCCATGTCTTTGTCGTATATGTAATCTTGACACATAAAGCAGTAAATACCCCCATACAAAAGGTCTATGGCTGCAAAACAGAAGGGAAGTTGGGGAGGAGGAAAAAAAGATGTGAGTTCATAAACCAGAAGGCATTTTAAAGCAGGCTTCCAAGTCAGGCACTCCTCCTTCCAAGCAGTCCACAAAAGAAGAAAAATCTGTACCTTAGAATCTGGAAGGGGAAAAAAAAAAAAAAAAAAGAGAAAAACCCAGACATTTTTCCAGTTTCAGTGTGAGTTATTCAGTTGCTTCTGGCACAGCAAGAAAACTGTGCAGGACAACAAAGCATCAGCTGCCTTCAGGCTGTTTGTAGCCCACAATTTACCTTTCAAACACCTGAGTTACCAAGAGGCACCAGGACAGTGACTGACTACAACACACACAGAACCAGCCCTGTGAGAGCTGATGTATCAGTTTGAACTGTCTATTCCTAAGATTTCAGCCATTTCTCTTCAAGGCCATTAAAATAATTAGGAAGCACCTAGTTAAAATACAGATGAAGGCTTCAACAGAAGACAGTACAGCAAATTCAAAGCTATTTCTCCAGGGGAAAGCTTTTCCAGGGTAGTTTATGCCACAGGTTACTTCTGTCTCAATTTTTCATTTCACACACCCTTTCAGAATAAACAAATGAACACTGACCAATGTTAAAAATATTTTTCTTGCACAACCTTAAACAAAAGAAAGCCAAGAAACAAAATAAATACCTAACTGAGAAATGTCATTTTACTCCAACATATACCATGGAAAAGTGCAAAGTAATCATAGTAAACTGCTGAATTTCAGTACACAGATATGAAAAAAGCCACAATCACAGGAAAGCTAAAAATCTGTGAGCACTAACAAATCTTACTAAAACACAATCTGCATTAGCAAACAGCTAAGAAATACATCACCCTTCTCCCTCAAGTGTAGAGCTTTCATTTATTTTGTTTTTTAATTTCTTTTATTTCCAGATAATAGCATTATTAGAATAGTCTTACTGCAATGGGAACTTGTTTTAAACACAGGAAGCCATTACCACATTAGGCAGCCTGCAAGAAACAGCATGGAATTCCTCTGAAGTGCTCAATAAGCCAAAGCACATGCCATGCAGCAGGAATTCTGCCATGGATCCCAGCAGGCAAACACAGGTGAAGTCTCTGTGCTGCCCTGGCAGTGGGGCAGTGCTTGTGGGGAGGGTTTTTGGTAAAGTTCCTTTCTAACCCCATCTCCTCCATCCTTCACAGCCCTCTACCCCCTCACAACCTGCTGTCCCTCTCCTTTAGTCTGTTGCAAGCTGCTTTCTTTTCCTCCTTCCTCTCTTTTAAAATCACCTTTTCAATGATTATGTCAACTGTTTGTTACTTCCCCTATTATTTCAATAAACCAAATTACTTGAAACAGTTTTCATCTTGCTGATGTGTTTCATTCTTCTGTTTGGATCACACTCAGTTTGTGGAAGAGGATAAGGACTGTGTTACCTCATGTAGAGTCACAAACTCAGGATTTTCTTTACCTTGTGTAGTGCCTCAACACGAGAATATTTCACCCTGATGCCCAGAGGACTGAATAAATTCCTTTAGCAGAATACTCCAAAAGGAGACAAGACTCTGAGCTATGGTGGAGGATCAGCAACTGCAGGGGTGGTATATCACAACTTACAGAGTATTAGAGTTCTACAATATTTACTCCATTACTTACTGCATTACTCCTTCTGCACAGTTTTCTACAAAAAAAGCTGTAGAAAATCCAAAATATCGGTCTTAAAACACAAACCCAAATATTGTTCTCCACATACTTTTAAAAGATCCCACCAACAGGCCCATAATAACAGAACAGGGCTGGCAGAATATTGAATAAAAAAGGACTCTGTGAGCACTAATAGTTACAATTTACCATCAGAACGTGTAAGCATAGCTGTGCTCAGAGGATTCCTTACTTTTCCTTTCTTGCTGGATTTACATGCCTGAGCAATGAAATAGAGATGTCAAGATCTAAACCAACAAGAGAGCAGAAGGAATTTCTGGTGTAAAGGATCAGAAAGTTTCACAGAAACACTGGTGGAGTTAAAGCTGTAATTGTCCAGCACCTGATTAAGGACTCTTGAGGAAATATCCTCTCTCCAACACACTTATGGGAACAATGCAGTTGTACATTTGCCAACACTTCCAATGCCTTTTTAATGACTGCAGGGGGTTTTGGACAAATCACCTCAAGCACCAGTGCCAAGGCAGCCACACAGGCCTGGCCACAGCACAGAGGAGGGGCAGGAGTTTCTCATGGAGCCGGAACAGAGCTGCTCAGGAAAAGAGCCCACTAGGAAAGTTTGGGAATTAACTGCTTCAGGTTAATGTAATTTGAATTTTTTTCCTTGAAATACACTTAAACTTTCTTATGCTGGTTGTCCTGAGGTGAAGAAGAACAGAGGAACCACTGAAGGGGCTGTTTTACAGGCAGAAACTCTACCCAAGCAAGCAATTCCTTAGCACGGACTGAAGTTACCACACCCAAAGGACAAAGTCCACACAAAACTTTCTCCCTCAAAGGACTGGGGGGACTGAAACTAATTTCACCTCATTGTTAGGCTAAATCCTTTTTGTTTTAAACTGAAGTGCCATGAAGCTCTATCCCAAACTGAAACACCTGGCCAGAAAATTCTTTACAAAACATGACAGTAAAGCATGAGAATGCACACGTAGCAAACTTCAGCACTGGTATTTGTGTTGATATTTTAGATCACAAAACTAACAAAAAGGCCTCAAATTCATAAAAAGTTTGAAAACTACCAACCTAGGAATAATGCCCAGGGGTTTGGGATTAACCCACTGCCAAGCCTGCCAGGATGCCCCACATTCCTCACAATGAACATCTCTTTTAGGGAGCTCCTGTGGAATGGCTGCTACTCCCAACTTCCAGGATCTGCTTTTCCTAAAACTACTCCAACCCTTCTCTCAGGAAGGTACAGGGGGATGAAATCAGTGAACTTCAGTTTTAGCTTAATACACATACATACAGAATTTATTACCCTTGGAAAATAAAATATACAGCAAGCAGAAATCTACCTTTTTTCACAAGGAAGAACCAAAAGCAATTTAAAAGAATCACAATGTCATTTTATTAAATTTGATCAATTCCTGGTTTAGGAATTCAAAATACCTACTTGGTGATCACAGGCAGAGCAATTTAAGAATGACAAGACCTCTGCTTTTATACCTCCTGTCCTGACAACAAGCTTCCCTTCCTTTAAAGTCTGATCTCCTCAGATTCCTTTACATACAAAATTATAAGCAGCTGCAACCCAAGAGAGGAATGCAAATATATTTTATTTTTCATTTAAAAATAAAACTATCAGCCTGGAGAAAGAAGGAGGCAGCACAGATGATCATGCAGGAACGACAACAACTTTATCTATGGTGCAAGGAACACTAAGTTTTAAAAAACAACAGCTCTGGGGTGAAAGTTTAAATCTGGCAGCAAAAAGTTTTCAAACTGCATCTGGGAGCCAAGTAAAGTGTTTTAGTTAAGCCCAAGGGCTTTATTTTTCCAGCTACATCAACTGATGTCCTTGTGAAAATGTTAGAGACCAGAGAGGATGGGAATACAACAAAAGCAGGGAAGTGTGCCACATCCAGAGTGTCCATAGCTCATCCAGGTAAAAAACCTTGGATGTTCAGATTTTGAACGATCCAGGTGAAAAGAACTGACTTTGCTCAGCTGGGAATGGGATACTTTACCATAATATTTGATACCATTCATCAGACAGAAGATATTTGTGAATCATGTTGTGGTATCATCTCCCTTGGATCACTGGGTGCACTCAAGTAGAAAAAAAAAAAATCCAGCAGCAACTCAGAATTCAGGTCAGTTTTTACCTGTACTGAAATTAATTCCATTGTGAATTTCTGTGACTCAGTCTTGGCATATTATCAACTTCAAATCAACACTGTCTGTGTTCTATGCAAGAAACTTGCATTTCCTTCAACTTCTGTAACAAAAGAAGCCAAATTTGCAATTCTTTCAGACCATTTTAAGCCAATATCCAAAGCTAATTCATGCTCCCTGATTTCTCACCTTGAGTGTTAATCATTAAACCCATTCCAGGTAACTGGCTCAGGTTCCCAAGAAGTGATTTGTTAAACTTCAGCCAGTTCTCCACTGGATCTCGTCTCTGATCTATCAGCACAAAGCAGGCATCTGATTGCCTTCCTCCTGATTTCCTGGCACCTGGAACCTGCAACACAGCTCAGAATTCCTGAGCTGGTAAGAAGGGAGGAAAAGAAGTGGAAAAGGGACTACTCCTGCTAAATTATCATCCAGCCATTGAGAACTCCAGATATTTACTGTCAGGGAAAAAAAAAAACAAACAAAAACAAACCCCAAGCTTCCTGCTGTTGCCAAAATCTTTTAATCCACATTAAAAACTATAGTCATAGTCAAGCATTATCCTTCCCTCTCACATTCAGTATCTACTCCTAATACTCAAGGTAGAACTATTCCATTAGTACTGCTTTTTCTTCTTTTTTTAAAACAGGAGTCAACAGGTGAGAAGTGTTTTTGTGGCTCTGAAGTCTTCAAGATGCCTATTGGCCCCATATGGATCTAGAATTTTAATGTTTAAATTCATTTTGCCTGCAATCCAAACATGGCAAGCACCCAATATTATCCTGCAAACCACTTAACACCAGGAGCCAAATGGGCAGCCCCTGTGCTGTACACTCTGTGATGGTTTAGAATATCATCCTACAACTCCACATGAATCCAAGCCAGGAAAGATAAGATGAAGAAAAAATGTCCTGGAGTCCCTATGGAATCTAGATTGAAAATGTGCTTTTAACTGTTAATTTACAGGAACCACAGTGTGTCAAAGCATTTTATGTTAAGTTGTTATGAGTGGAATATTAATTCCAGTTCCTTGACCCCATTCAGAAATACCTGGATTGTAAGCCCTATAGCAGTGGGTTTTTCTGCAGCTATGAGTGTGTGTGTATTAAAAAAACAACAGAAAATATTCACTCAGAAAGAATACTGAAACTTCATTTGGTGTCTGCCCAGGAATTTTCAGTCCCAGTCAGGAAACTGATTAATGAATCACTGCTGCAGTTTTGAGATGAACTTCACAGTACCAACCTCTCTTCTCTTTTAGAGCTACTGTTCACAGACATCTTCCTGCTTCTGCTACTCTGGGACTAAGTTATTGTGTATTTTCCTTCACTGAGCAGCTGTAGAGAAGATAAGGAAGAGACCATCAATTTTTACAAGGATAGAATCCACCAGCAGATTCCCCAGGTGCTGAACCTGATTTGGAAGGATTATTTAGGAAGATGACAGAGTATGTTGATGGCACACATTCATTTAGGATAATCAAAATAAATGCAGAAGGATTTCAGGTTACTTAGCAAATAGGCAATAGCACCAAGAGTGAAACTCCACCCACTAAAGAAATAGACAAGTAACACCAATCAGAAATTAAGTTTAGGAGTCCCTGAATTTAAATCTCAAGTAACAATATCAGCTCTGTGGTGAACAGCAGATTAAGAAGCACAAAATAGAAGTCATGGAAGTATTAACTAAGAATGCAAGTCATTAACAACAGTAAACTGTCTTAATCCAAGGGCTGGCACCAGAAATGGACACATTAGAACTGGAAAAGTGAAGTATGATGATGATATTAAGAATCATACAAGAGTTTCAATAAGAGAAGATAAAAATTGTTCAGGTGGGGAAAAGGAAACATCTGACAGGATCAAAAACAGGAAAAATCCCAGAGGAGCTCAGTAAGGACTTTGCTCTCAGCATTTCACAACTCCTGACAAAAGACACACAGAGCCCAGTGGGAGTATCAGACTGTCCTGGAGGCTGACAGAGGGACTGAGCAATGCAGGGATGAAAAAAAGCAGCTCCTTAGCTGGATCTTACCTCACCTACCCATCACTCACATCCACAACTCACAGAACACATTAAATGAAGCCCAGCATTATTAATATACATTGAACAGGAGGCAGATTGAAGAGCACAGGAATCACTGTAAAGTCAGTGCCCAATTCAGATGGCTCAGGCAGGCAGAGATAGGAAGGGATGTATTTAAAACCACTCTGGAATCTGACGCTGGAGCCTCCTGGAAGACAGCAGAGAGCTGCAAACACATCCCTGCCATGCTCAGACAGCTGTTACAGCTGAAATCCATGGTATTTCTTACAACTGTGATTAAGTGTGCAGCTCCTGCCTGTCTCCATGGAGACTGATGTTGGCTCAGCAAAAAGTCACCAAGTGCTTTAAAATAATTCCTCTTCGTTTTGAAATTTCAAAGCACTTAACTTGTTTTTGCCTATCAGATGTTATTTTCCCAACTAAAACTGCAGCAGGAAAAGCAACCAAAAGCACTAGTAAAACTACAAAAATATTTTCAAAGCTGATTTTACATGCAGCTGGAAATTAAACACCAAAATATACATTAAAAAATGGAGAGAAAGGAATCTCCAAAACTAGAAATCAAGCAGTCACTTGCACAATCTTCACATAATGTGTATTTGTGCACCAAGTAATTTATATTTAGCTGCAGAGGAATCCTTTTTGGGATTATTCAGTAAAGTATTTTGTGCTTTGGCTTAATTAACTCTTGCCCTTTTTTATCTAAAGGCTATTCCTTTTGGGACATACCTTTTCTGACACAGCCTTAATTGTCAAATACCAGGACAACAATCACAACAATCCCTAAGCAAGAGCATTTTTAAGAATCTCCCTCCTCCACCATCCAGTTTTGGTTTTCCTTTAAGGAAACACAAGCTAATTCACTACAGCAGACAACAGCAAATTCTGTCTTGCAAAAAAAATAACTAGAATTTAAGCTTCCCAAATACATAAACAGCAGCTGAGAATGTGTGCAATTATAAAGCTTTTTTAAAAGGTTCTCCATAAATATGGTGAGTTTAGTGGTAAAAATATTAGTGTTTACAAAGTGTCCACAGATAAACAGGTAAATACTGCTGGCAGTCTCAATTTAGCACAGTATTTTTTAAACCTTAAATGTGGCCATAAACTTGTATTAGCATAAAAGGTTGTGTTATATATATATATATATATATATATATATATATATATACACACCCACACACCCCTTTTACCAGAAATTCTTCACGTTTACCTCAAATAATTTACACTTCCACATTGGTAGAGATTCCAAAAAAAAATTTCAGCTAATGAATTGACTTTAAAAGCTCTTTGAGATCCCACTCTGCAAAAAGCAATTAAAAGATGTCACACAGGGTTGGGTTGGTATTTTCAGTTTTCAAAGAATGGCTGAGGTTGGTAGGGACCTCTGAGGTCACCTTGTGCAGCCCCTGCTCCAGCAGGGCCACCCAGCACATCCAAGCTGCCCAGGTCCATGTCCGGAGAAATTCTGAATATATCTGGGGACAGACCCTCCACACCTCTCAGGGCAGCTTGTTCCAGTTGGGATAATCAGACACAGCTTCCTGTATTTCACTTTGTCCTCTTTGCCTCCTGGATACTACTGGAAAGAGCCCAGGACACTTTTTTAACCCCTCTTTCAGGTATTTGTACCCATTCATGAGGCTTCCCTGAGCCTCCCCTGTGAGCTGAGCAGTCCCAGAGCTCTCAGCCACACCATGATGGAATTTTCAGTACTATTTTCCAGTATTCTGTTTTTCAAGACATTTACAAACTTAAACTCTACCACTACTGAGCCTCATCTTTTTCTTTCTTGACACATATGGAGGAAGAAACTATAACGATCTGCTGGTTTAAATAATCTTTTCCATAAATAGTAAACTTACACACCCATTTCTTAAGCACAGGAGTACACAGCTCTGTTGGCCTTCTGGAGCTTCTCTGTCTTCATGGAAAATAATGACAGTTTGTTCCATAAGCACTTTAGGATAAATTAAATTAGGAATGGTGGCCACACTGGTCAACAGGAAATTTATGCCATGAAAATAATGCCTTTTTTTCCTGTTTCTTACATAACCCCACCAAGAATATATTTTAATTTGGAGAAAAATTATATCCATCCATTTAAAACAGAATTTTAATATAGATCAGGATTTTGCATTATAACTCAATAATGTTCTGAACTATAAGCAATAGGTAATTTGAAACAAAAACAAAGGCTTTTGGCTTTGAACATGAAATAGCACCAAGGCTGACAGAACAGAACTTGTTGGCCTTGAAACCAGCATTTTATGAGACTGTTGAGGGAAAGGTAATCCATATGAATTAAACTGGTTTGTTACTACTTAGGTTGCTGACCCCAACAGAAACAAGAAGCCAACACAGAAAATGAAGAAACTCCCCCCGCCTCCAAACTTCAGCAGTTTAAATAATTCTGATTGCTACTTGATTAGCCTTCTTTGTGATAGAAATGTGTTTTCCTCAGCAATAAAAGAAGTGAACATGACCTCCTGAAAAAAAAAAGTTTACTGAAATAAATGTTCTAGTTCCAGGCTTAAAACCCACCATTTTTAACACTTAGGAAAAAAACCCCCAAACTCTGCCTCCTCACATTTTTAAATATGACATTAATTCATAAATACCAAGCTACTAAGGAAATTTTTAACTGCAAAGATAAACTTAACAGTGATGCAATGGAAGTTTAAGCACCAAGTTTAGAATAATACCACTAAACTAACCCAAACCCCAAATATAAAACTATCTCTCTGCCTAATGAGGTAACTACAAGAAAATATCACTTTGCTGGCCTGGAATGGAGAGGGATAACAGAGAGGATGATGAGCACCACTGGGAGGAGAACTCACCTAAATTGTGTCGCTTTGTCTTCGCGTGCTCGTGAATATGTTTCTTTGTAAAACAGCCAAAGAAGACACAGTAGAGGCAAGAGTGGAGTCTGTTCAGGTGGGCACCACACATATGACAAATGCACGACTTTGCCTGAAACAGCAAAACAGACACAGGTTGTGAGTGCCAGCAGCATCCCCCAGCCCAGGCACAGCTCTCATGGCTGCCCTTCCCTTTCACTCTGGGATGCTGCACAACAGGAGGGGAACTGTTCTGTCCTCATGTGCAAAACCAGCATAACAGGGAAATTGTTCTGTCCTCATGTGCAAAACCAGCATAACAGGGAAATTGTTCTGTCCTCATGTGCAAAACCAGCAGATGGACAGAACACAGGAAACTCCTCCATTTGTCCAAGAGGTTTATTCAGATGAACACCAGAGCCCAGGGAAAGGAGCTGCCCAGCAGAGGGGTTGAGGGGTGAAGAGGCAGCAGTTGGGGTGGTGGGACCATGGCAGGAACTCTGCTTTTTCACAGCACCAACCTCCTCGATGCTCTCAAGTGCTGTAATATAACTTGAACATTAAAATGTGTGTGGGTATTTGATATTTCTTTGCTCTGCTGAAAGATTCTGCCAGATTCCCTCATTAGATTTTTCTACATTAGTCCAAAGAACAGTGGCATAGTGTCAAATCCATACCAGCCAGAGTTACAGAAATTGCCTCTGCCATTCTGAGAATGGCTTTGGACCAGGAGCTGAAAACAATGAAAGTTTCCCCAAAATCACCCAGAATGGGCAGGAGGAAAGTTGCCCTGATTCATTGGAAATTAATAAGCACACACCCCTGATATGACAGTCTATGATAGCAATATATTTTAACAAGTGAGTCTTAAGGACTAGAAAAAGTCACTGGAAGGTTAAATTGACTTTTTGACTCCTAATCACATTTGAAGCACTCTAAGCCAACAGCATCCGAACTCATCTCTTGGCATTAAACTAAAGTACTTCAATAATGTTTTTTAATTACTCTGTTTAATAAGAGACTTAAGAGAGTTTTGAGAGTAAGTCTTCTGCTCAACCACACTGAAAGCAATTGAGGTTCAATACCATGTGACTGAAAGTTACAGTCAGGAGAAATTCCTTGCAGTAAATTCACTTTTCATCTCAGAACTGCATTCAGACCTATGTCTGAGGGCAACTGAACTTCTGTAACAGCTTAGAGCTACAGAGAACACTTAGAGCTATGTCTGATTTTACACCCTAATCTGAAAATACTATTTCTTTGCTTGACAATATAGAAGGACCCACTTCTCTTCATACTAAAAAAAATAAGAATTGGGATTACTAAAATCCCAAGATATCATCTAACCCAGGCAGTGCATTTTATCAAAAACAACCCACAAAATTCTTCAGTAATATTTGCCCAGTCTGCCACAACTTAAAATTACTGCTGAATAAATGATGCACAATCTTGTTCTCTAGTCTGGCATTTTTCTCTCAGAATACTTTTGGCTTTTTAAAAAAAAAAAATCATCAAAGCAGCTTGCAATATGTTGCACCATGTAATTTATTTTCAAGCTCTTACAAATTAAGACTTAAATTCTGAATCTCACATGTTGTGTCTTCAAAGTTATCATAAGTTGTTAGGGGAAAATGTTGAATCGAACTCCACACACCTACAGAAAGAAATATTTTAAAGTTGGGCCAAAAAAAATTCACCACCACCAGCACAATTTCCATCTTTAGAAAAATGCTGCAGAACTGTCAAACTGTTGCCTAACGGCCCTCGTTGGCTGCAGAAGCTAAATGGGATCAGCCTATCTGTTAAGATTGCTGCTATGACAACAACTCCAGCAAGCAGCTATTTTACTGAGCCAGCTAAAAATAAATCTTTTAGCATTAAATGTATTGTAAACACATGACATAACAAGCATGTAAAAGCTGGTCATTTTAGGCTAAAAGGCAGAAAATTCGTACCGCAAAGAGTTTTTATTGCAATGGAAATTAAAATAAATTGAAGAATGTATAAGGAATTTAGTGAAAGTTGAAAGAGCAGTTCAATGACCTCTTAGAAGGAAGCTGTTTTATCCATATCCTCTGTTTGTTCAGTATAGCTCAAGGTGGCTTTTCAAAAGTTGTAAGAAAACAAGGTTAAAAGAGAGAGTGAGGAAAGAAATCAATATCAAAAACCATAGTGGCTATTCTTAACCAGATTAGCTGTCTCCTTGTCATCTGTCTGTGCTTTTAAACAATTTGCTAAGTTAAAACAAAGCTGCCACTCTCCTACCCCACCCCAAATAATCAAATCACTTTGTTTCATAATACTCCCACCCTGCTCACATCTCTTGAGGCTACAGTCTTAAGATGAAACAGAATACTGCAAATGAGTAATGAGAAGCAGTTGGATCCATACAGTCACCAGCTTGTTTTAAAACAGCATTCAACTTTTTAAAAAGGCAAGTTACGTCTTGCTTATGGCTGGATACTTTGGGAACTCAACCAGGATTTCAGCTACAGAATCAACCTGTCACTTCTCCTCCCTCAAGATACAGGAACATCCCTTCCTTATCCAAGAGCTTTTCCCTTCCTTCACACTCTCTCCCACTTTATTCTGCTCTCTTCCTGCTTCCTTCCTGTATTATCCTCACCCTCATCTCTCCATCTTTCACCTCATCATACACAATCCCTCATCTTCATGTCCCCAACCAGTCTTCCTTCAATCCACACTAAACCTCTGTCCGTTCCCTTTGTTTTTGCTCTGATATTCCAACAAACCACACATAGAAACCAGAGGAGGCTGTGAATGTTTTCCTTCTGGAAGAGTATAATCACTTTTTAAATGATAGAAAAGAATGGTCCTGCACAATATAAATGGTGTGGGCACATACAGAGAGTTACTGACAGTTCTGACAGCATCTCAATTGAGGAATTCCCTCAATTCCTGTATTGGTACCAGGGCTGGGGTAACCCACAGGCCCAGCCCCAGCAATGGTTTTGGACCCTCTAGAGAGGAGGATCAGCCCAGCAGAAGAGGGGGCAAACATCAGAGCCTGACACAGCCAGGGGAACTGGCTGAGATCACCCCTAAGGCAAGGCAAGAGTTCTACAACTGCTCTCAATGCTGTGAACAGTCACGATACAAAATGAGTTAAAAAAGAAAGCAGCAGGCAACACTAGGACAAAACCTCGAGTGCTGACACTCCAAATCTTGCCAAATTGTCAGAACAGCTTATTACTAGTTTACCATCAAACCATCAGAATAGCAGTGGAGAGAATGAACACATCCACTGATGTTCTGTCCTTGCTCCTGGTCCAACAGCTCCTGCTCTGCTGTCCTGGGCCAGCTCAGGCTCCACCTAAAGCAAGGAGGTCACACAGGAGGGCAGGAGCACCAATTGTTCTAAAAACCCACAAACCTGTTTCAACCTCATGTAATACTGGCTCCTCAAACCAGCCAATGGAAATTGATATAAATCATCCCTACAAAGCCAACAGTGCAGGGAAATCAAGAGGCACCCAGTGATTACAAACTCTCCTTCCACATTTGCAGCTATTTCAGAAATAGCTTTAGAAGTACAATTTTTATTTAACTGTATATGATAAGAGGAAAACATCTTTTTAGAAGTTTTCCACTGTGGTACTTAGGAGTCTTGCCTCTTATGCTCACACTAAATATATCAAAGCACTTGGAGAACAGAGAGGTTTTTAGCTACAAGCTTGTAAGCCAAAGACCTCCTACCTTTCACAGTCTGCAAAACATCTCCACCACAAAGGTACAGGGGAAAAGATGGTGGAGGTAACACTAACAAGACAGTGGGAGGCTTGGGAGGTTAACAGATCATAAGGAAGGTGTTGCTACCCTGTAGGTGTTCACAAGTAACTCAAAGAAGCAGATTCTTAAGGCAGTCTTAAAGCAAACACGAGTTATGGATCCCTGCAATGTTTGATCAGGTACAAATTTGTAGCATTAGGAAAGTAAAAGCTTCCAAATCTACTTTATTTCCCCATCTTTTAAAGTAAGTCTTTTGTGTAAAACAGATATGTTTAGACACATCAGAAAAAGAGAAAATATTATATTTTCTAACATGTTATAATCATTACTGGAAGTTTCTGGTGGGTATGCTTCATTTTCCAGCCCAAACCTTCTTCAGAGACAACTTTATTCTCAGTCTGCACAGATTAAGGTGTTTGTTGGGCAGGTCTGCATATGCCTACCCAGAGAATACAGTTATATGTGGGAAATTCTGCCTTCATGCCCAAGTTTGCTACCAAAACCTGCTTTGTTCCCCAGGAGCAGTGTTTGTGCTCCAGAAGCGTTACCTCAGCTCTGCCAAACTCTTCCTTACAAGGTTGTGCTTCAGAGCACTTGAAAGAAGGTGAAAGCAACACTTGTGTAGAGCCTTAGGAATCTGTGACAGTTCCTGCAATAAAACTTTGCTTTCTTGAATCCTTAATCCCTTACAGACACATGAACAAAAGTGAAGAGACTGAGTTAAGGTTTGCAGTGTTCATTCCCTTAATAGCAGACATGGGGAAAGAAGAAAAAACAAACCCACACCAGCAAAGTCAGAGACCTTAGACTGAAAATTTTTTAATATTAAGTGCAAATGCCTTCACTGGGCCACAGATCAAGACACTGAAGCAAAAGTTAAACATTTTCTTGCATATTCAGTGTTCCAGGCCTTAATATTCACATTTTAGGAACAGTCAATCCTCTCTGGGAATTTTTGCCTATTCTATTCCCCTTGCTATGTTTAGATCACAGCCTGGACACAGGGTTTTATTTTTATTCTTATTCATTCATCTTGCAACCAATTCTCTCCCAGATCTAAAGCAGCCCCAGCAGCTCACACTGAGTGATGAACAGTGTGCTTCCCTTGGCCTATTTTCCGAAAGGAAAAAAGGACAGATAATCACAAAAGGCCCTGAAACCAACCACTGCTGAAGATGGAGGCCCTATGGCTGTTCCAACAGTGGAGTTTCTTCTGCCCTGTGGGGGACAGAGCCAGTGGTAAAGCACAGCCAAGAGCATTTATTGCTCCTGAGTACTCTGCACCTCAAGAGTAACAAAAATGGGTCAAATCTGCCTCACAACAATTCTGTCACTCCTCAGTCTGTATTTACTCCCAGACTCCCTGTGCTGTGCTCCTGACACCAGTCTGTCACAAATCCATCAAACACCAGTGCAGGGGCAGGGACAGTTCAGATATTTAAATAATTTAAACTTCAAAGCCGTGTTCTTAGAGTTGAAGAGACAAAAAGAAGGAATTGATTCTACAGTTCTGCATGATATGGCATATAAATCACTCCTCCACATGCTGATAGGATGATTCAGTTACTCTGAGTCAGTGCACTGCTCTAACACATCAGCTCTAAATAATTTAAAAATCAACTTAAGTATTGTTCACTCACTTCCTGCAACCAAGTCTTAATTAGAAAGATTGGAAATGTCAATTTTGTCTTTAAAAGTACGTGCCATCAATATTGTAAATTTTATTTTCAGACCCACTAAGGTCAGGGGTACCCATAAAGGTTATATTTGTACAAGCAAAACTGTGCACTAGTTACAGAATTTTTGAGTTTGGTAAGTGCTCAGAATACCACAGGTAACTTCATAAACTGGGTTATTTTAAATGTTTGTTTAGACAGCAGCAGAACCAAAAAAAAAAAAAGGCAGAGAGGAGATGTCTGCACAGCTCTCCCAGACTGAACAGGACACTTGGCTCTGACCATCTGCTTGAAGTTTGAAGACAACAATATCACAATTTATAATTAAAGATGAAATGGCCTAAGCTGTTAAATAACATCACAGTTCTCAGATGGAGTGTAAATAAAAATATACCATTATGACCATGTGAGCAGCTTGCTGCTGATTCCAGTGAGTCCTACTTCTGTCTGTAACTGAATGAACTGTGGAAGAGAAAAAGGAAACTGAACATGCTAGAAAGCAACTTGAGGAAACTTTTTCCCCTTTATCTGATAGGGATTACATACATGGACAATACTCAAAAGAAACACAACATTTAATTCTGAATTCACTCTGAAATGAAGATGTTGTTAAATGAGAACCATGCTGTAGCCAAAGTCTACCCAAGTTACAAAAACATGACTTTGGCTCAAGGGCTCTCATCAAAAGAACCCTGCAAGTCAATCTACGACTACATAACCCAGATGAAATTAATAATGATGTCTGGGGGCAAAACACAGAACTGAGTAGGTATCATTAATTCTACATACAGATTTTTCTCTAGCTCTCCTTATTCTGGATGATGTGTGTCATTTCAGGAGATGGATATTGAAACCCTGCAGTTTTTTAAACTTTTTCCATTTTTCGTTTTACACAAAATTCTGCAACAGGTACAAGGCTGAAATGAAACTTGGGAGGAAAAGAGTTGTGCAATTTAAAAGACAGCATGAGCTAGAGGAAAAAATAGGAGGATGCTCTAAAAATGTAATTCTGCTTTTCCTGTACACAGCCACAGTAGTAAAAAGTTGTATTTCAACAAGAACAAAGCAATTCTCTGGAATTCAAATGACTATGCTGAAATTGCTTCTTTGCTTCTCCTTTGGTAGGTGCTCATCCCCTCCACCAGCATTTACAAACCTAAATGATTTCTCAAGTACTTTATAAAAGATGCAGTTAAGAGCCTATTGTGTTTTTAAACCATTTAAATAATGGACCTTATTCAAATTAAAACACGTGTCCTTCTATAGTAAGATTCTTTTAACAGTGGGAAGTCTATTTGCCTTGTGAAAACACATAAGCTGCTTAAGGTTCAAATGCTCTGCTCCTTCCCTGGGTACATCCATAGCATGGAAACATTCTGTGTGTTGATTTTTATCTATTTCCTGCAATGCACCACTGCAGCAGCAAATTCCACACGAGAACAAGGGCCCTGCCAAGACCGCAGCAGTGTGTGCTCAGATCAGTGCAGAATCTATTCCTCTCCCTCAGCATTCCCCCACGTCAGCAAATCCTGGAAATGTTTTTAAATGTCCTATTAGGTAACATATTGATCTCTTCTGTGGGCTCAAGGAATAAGCTAAACAGCCAAACCTTCCTGATGCTATGCAGAGTCTCATTCAACCCTGCCCAGGCTGCAGAGATTCCTGTTTGCCCTGTGTAAAACTAAGAAATGGGATTCTTCCTATGAAAACAGGAATGCTCTTGGGAAGTTTGCCACAGTATTTGGATGGAAATATTCTAGATAGCATCCTTTCAGAAAGGAAAGAAAAATGAAACTTTAGGATCAAAGCCCTAACAACTCCTACAGGCTCATTTGGAAAAGCACACATATTCCAGCTATCTTTTCTTTAACTACTCTGTGATAGCCATAAAAATACAGACACTTAATTAGCTCAGATCAAAGTCAGAGCAATTCTGCTGGTAGGAAAGATGGATGGGATGATGCTACAACACAGATTCTCCATGGTGTGACTTACTAGTGGGACAAATATGGCAAAAAAAGACAAACAGTAGAAAATGAGCAGCAGTAGAATGACAGAGGGCACCTGTTAGTGACTGGTTGATCTTTAAGGTCCCTTCCAACCTAAGTCATTCTATGATTTTAAAAACCCCAAGGCCACACTGAATAGGGCACATCTACTGCTGATCTGTCAAAACTTGTTTGAGTTCTTATATATGACACATATATGAAATTAGAAATTCTGCTTGTCTCGTTCCACTTATGATTTTAAGAAGTCAGCACCTGAGTATTTATGTCCAGGAATACTCCAAGCCAACCTGGACATCACTGCTGAGGAACTGCCAGAGAATGAAAGCAAATCCTCAATGTGCTTGCACAGAACATGTTTGATATCCAGTGAGCTGAAGTTTACTGTTTCCTCACACCTCTATACAAAACAAATTAATAATTCATGCTACTAGAGCTAAATAAGAGGTCTTTCATTCACTACAAAACTGTTATGCAAATTTGAAAGCCTAAAGTTATGGAGATAAAACAGAGGTAGTCAGAATTGCAATTCACCCTTTAGAAGGCAAGATTTAGATGGATATTTTGAACTCTACAGACAGGCAGGTCAGCATAGAAAAAACATTATTAAAGCAATGTGAGCATAAAATATGTTCTGGAAGAAAAAAGGAGCTTAGATTTCTCACATTAAAACTGGTAAGATGAATGAAAGCATCTTCAGAAAAACAGCTGGGAAAGAAGCATTCTCATGACAGTGATTTACTCCTTCATCCATTTAAAGAGTTTGCAAATTGCTGCAGTCCCACAATAATATAATAAACATTAATCACAAAGTATTTAGGAAGGTGGGCGATAGATTCTGAGCAAAGAGCTTCTGTCTTTTCCCACAGAGTGCACAGCCAACTGTGTTCTAACACTTGGTGATGTATTTAGAACATTTTTGTTTTGCAAAATGTGTGCATTTTACCCTCCTCCCATAGGAATGAGCTGGGAGGAAGGAGCTGATAAACTGTGAGTGCCTCAGGATCAGGCACAGGGAATTCTACCTGCTGTGGGTAAGGAGGGCTCAGGGAAGGGGCACTTCCCACACAGAGAACTTTGGAATCACAACAAAAATGTCATCCAATGTGCCCCACTGCTATCAGGATTATTAAAGACACCACTTGGTTATTATGTGTTTTAACAAGGTTTCAGCTATAGGAAGAGCTGTAGGATGTAGGATGACAACATCATAGAAGCAAGTTCTGCATTCTTTCCTCACTGCAGTTTATTGACTACATCTACAGAGATCTCTGATTTTTTTTCCTAGCAATATCCAAACACTCAACAACACTTTGTTTGTTTGTTTTCTTAATGTACCAATCACAAGTATTAAGTAAAAATCCATATATTTCCTTCTCACAGCTGCCTGGAGGCCATTCATAGATTAGTTATATATTAGGGTCATTGCTTAGTTCAGGCAGCCTAAACTGACAAACTTCTGAATTGAGATTTTTTAATTGGAGCACACAGAAATTCATCCTGATATTTTGCATAGTCTCTTCTGTAAATTACTAAAAGGAGTGCTACTAAGTAAAAAAAAAGTGGTTTTTTTTTTTTTAAGTCACATGAAAAAGTCTACCCTTTTTAAATAATGCAAATGCAATTACCTATGTCTTTCTGAGGTGTCATCCTCAGTAATTTTGACTCCAAAAAATTTACCATGATTCTGATCAGTCACAGTTTAATAAACATGAGGCAAACCTGTAAGTGAATGGAGTTGACATCCAGGCCCTAAATCTGTCCACTGACATTTGTGTAAAGGAAAAAATAAAAAAGAGGTCTAGAGCTTCACTGCAATTCAATTCTTCAAAAAGCAGCAAAAAGAACCAGCAAAGAGATTCAAACCTTCGGCCTGACCCCACTCACAGAGCTGCCTACAAGGACCAGAAGAACATTTGTGTGCAGGTCAGATGACACTCACCCTCAGAGCAATGGGAGAAGTTCCTGCTCATAGCAGCTCTGAGCTATGTGAATTCACTAGAAGAAAAAAAATCTGCCCTTATATCTGTGAGAATAAATATACAAACAGGGTTACAGAGGTATTTTGTTGGTAGTGGTTTTATTATTGTTGTTATGGGTTTGGTTTTTGTTTTAAATTTAATTTCCAAGCAGTTGCTCCATCATATTAAAAAAAGCTCCACTGAAACTAACAACCAAGCAGGAATTGGCCAGAGCATTGTATATTTGACGAGTACTATATGAAAAATGTTCATATTCAGCACAAAGTCAGAACAAAAACATTATTTTCCACAAATTCATGGAGAACAAACTTGCACAACAATTCCAGTGTCACTGCTGTAGACTTGTAAACAATGATTCATGAGTATTTTGAAACAGATTTTCTATTTCATGTTTTACCTTCTAACATTTCTTCTGTTCATTCATAATTTGGATCAAATTGGAAAGATTTGGCTGAATTTCAGAGTGTTTGAACACTTTTTATCAACTCAAGGTAGCTGCAAGACTGCAGCAACCCTGGAAGTTAACCCATCAGGAGACTCCAGCAAAGTGCTACATGTTGATGACATTCATCATCACCTCCAGCAAAAGATACCAAGATCTGACAAGAACATTTTGTGCTGACCAGCCAGGCCCCACTCTCTTCACTCATCTTCTGTACTTATCAGAGGAAGTGCTAAACCCTTAACTCAACATAGACATTCCCTCCGACAAGGGCTCATCCCTTCAGCTTAGCCCCATTCACATCCCACCAGTATTATTTCCACATCTTCCTTTTTAGTAGGCTGCTTGGTTATATAATGCTACCCATTGAAAGCAAAAATGAGTAGATTATAGTGTTGGGTTTCATTTCTGGACATTGTGCTTGGTTTGTCATTTAATGTAAAAAGTGTTAGTTTCATTTAAAGCATGGCTATAAAAATTAGTTAAGACAAAACAAATGCAGACTGCAGCAGCCAGCTGGGCTCAGTGGCCAGGAAAGCTTATTAGGCAAAGCACATGTTTTAGCTAGAGCACACCTCTGCATTCCAAAAAGAAATCCCAGCAGGACAGCAACAGCTTTTGCAAGGCCAGGATAAGAAAAGCAAGCAGAAAAACTCCCAGGCTGTTAATTACAGTCAAAGTCTATTTCATAATATCAACTACAGATCTTTCTCCCTATTTTCCTGTCTCTTTAAAGGATGGAAAAAACCAAAGCCAAGACACCTCCACTTTTTGACTTGCCATATTATAGAGAGAAGCTTGTCTCACCTACCCTCAGCTTCCCAAAGGAAGGGGTAGGAAGGGCTGCAGCAGAAAGGGCCAAAATAAAACTTAGAAGTGCAGGAACTAAACCAAGCCTTCGTTCCTTGATGTAAAGCATGAAAACATAATGTGGGCATTATATAACCTGTCTGTGTAAACACCAGTTTCTTTCTGAATTGATTTGTTTACATGAAATTCTGAAGCTCCTATTAAAATATAAAAGATGAAAAAGGAAGATGATATTTCAGTTGAAGTGCTACCCAGTCCTGGGGAGATAAAAAATCCATCTGCCTTTATACTACCAAATACATCAAATCCTGTGTCTTCAACAGTGTGTGAAAAGTAAAAAAAAAACCTAAAAAACCAAAAAACCACAACCCCCCCACCCAAACAAACCAGAAAGCAGAACAACTCCTTAATGCTGTATCCCATAAAAGATCATCTTACAGAGCAACTGGGCAGTTCCAAGAACTATCTCAGGTGGCCAGTTCCAAGCAGTTGTTAGTGACACTTCAAAAGGGGCACAGCTTTAAACCTAAATAATTGAAAATCTGAACTGTAAAAAAATGCTAAAACTATTCCAGCTCCTGAAACTGCTCAGAGTTCTGCAGAACAGGAACCAGCAAGACAGGACACTTCAGACACGATGCCACCTCTTCACTCACAGTGCATCTTTCTGACAGTTCTTCAGAACTCATCATGTGCCGTTGCCTCACATCCCCACAAAATGCTCTTTAAACCAGAATACAACAACTCAAGTTACAAGACAGCAAAGCAAAATGTTTAAAGATGTCAAAGAATATCTTGAACCTACATGCAAACCAGAAATGCTTATAAAGCTTAGTGACAAAGAGCTGATTTTAAATAAAAACAGGAATGGGTTCACCTTCAGTTTAAGTACACCTTCCTGCCCCTACAGGAGCCAGGTCAGGAGTATTCAAACACAACCTCTCGCCTTCCAGGTGCTCTGCAAGCCCTTATGTCTGTGCCCTGTCTGTAAGCAAGACAAAGTAACATGCTACATAATACATGACATTTTCCACCTTTTTTTTTTGTGAAGACGTTAAGGTTCCTACTAGAGATTTAATTTAGTCCACTGCCAAAGAGCTAGAACAGTACTCTGATGTAAAAGACAATTTGCCTGTCAAAGTTAATGAATTAATCCAGTTATTCTTTCATTAATCACACAGAAATTAAGGATGAAATTAAAAGATTCTCTAAGAGAGGGGAGATTTTTCAGAAACTTTACAGGCACGTTCAAGTGGTTTTCATCAGTCCTGCAAACCCATTCCCTGGCACTTCTTCCTCAGTAATGAAGTAATTGAAATTAACATGCCAAAAGACTTAATCAGAGCAGGATTTCCTGACATCCCATTTCTGATAATCAAGTGATGGCAGTGGTAACTGATGGGGGGAAAGTGAGACCTACACATGATTAACCCAAAATCTGCATTAGGACTTTCCAGTTCACCATTCCCAGGTAAAACTCATGGAGAAAATACCAGATCTATTAATATTCCACATGACCCTTTGAACAAGTGTTTGCACAGCAAATTCATCACTGCAGTTCTGCTAGACACAAGTCAACTGACAACACTAAAATGCAACAAGGAGAAAAAATCCACATGGTGGACATGTCAGGAATACTGTGAAGAAAGAGGGAAAATAGAACTCCACTCAATGTGACAACTTCCAAGATCAAAACTGCTTCAGCCCATTCAGCTCCCTTTTCTTTCATTGGCTCTTGGGAAATTCTGCATTTTGGAAAGAACTGTTCTTCCTTCTCAAATGAAAATACAATTTATGTACATACACACACACAATGTATTAAAAAGTGTAACCATTTTACTTAGAAGGAAGAAAACAGAATTTGAATCTTAATTTCCTACAAAGATGGTTTCAGAACACAATTTATATACTCTTAACATTCAGCAAATACCAAGTACCAGGGACACATTGCAATTTCAATTAAAAGTTATACCTTAACACAAGAATTGTCTGTATAATGGGAAAATACATGGTTTTTTTGTAGAGGCTTTATCTCTTTATTAATGCCATGGATATTCAGTAGTTCACATTGCATCCTTGGACAGGAGCAGATTCTGTAAGAGCTCAGAGACCTTTAAGAAGAGAAAAACAGAGGAAGAAACCATAAGCCATCAGTGGAACACATTCACCTGACAAATGAGGAGCACGTGGCATTTCAGGAGTACCAGTGCCTGCAGAAGATGCTTGAAAGAAGAGAAGTTGCTTTTGCATTCCAGGTGATTGCCAGCACCTCCTGGTGCACGTGGCCCTGATTCATTCACACACCACACTCAGAGCTACAGCTCTGTCACATTTGTCAGGCACAAAAAGACAGAACTGAGATTCTACCTGGCAATAGCAAATACTGAGCCCACACCACGTCCATTAACACTAATAATTAAGATAAGTAGTGTTTCATTTAGCAAAAGGGCAAAAGCTGCAGACAGCTTCAGAAAAGAATTACTCAGATGTAATTTAGAGCTTATTTTATCAGGGGAGTGTGAGGGTACTTGGCACACGTGAACTTTTGTGCAAAGCAGAACACGGAAAACTTCAGTTGCATAAATATCATAATCATGTGATTTAAATAACTTCTTTGGAAAAAAGAATCCTCTATCTGAAGACTCCCAACTAGAAAAACGACACTAATGAAAATTGGAACACACATTTGTGAAACAAATTGCTCTTTAACTCCTATCACAAACTAAATTCATCTTTTAATCAGAGTAAGACAACAAACACCAACAGCCAAACACATCCAAAGAAATTACAAAAAAGGATAAAGGGAGAAAACATCATCCATATGGTCTGGCTCTGCTGCTCTGACAAAACACAGCAGACCCTGAAGCCTCTTTAATTGATGGTTAAATTAGTGAACCTGAGGCTTAAAAAGGCAGAGAAAGAACAGATTCTGTACTACACTGGATACCACACACCTTGAGGCATCTCCTGTTACCATTCTCCACTTTTCCTGCCCAAGGTTAAGCAAATTACCAGTGACTGTATGTGTGTGGGTTTTAAACATACATACACACACCAAAAACCCCTAATTAAACTTCAAAAAAAAATCCACTACAATGGTTCTGTGCATTGAAATGAAGGATTAAAACCTCAAAATTCAAACTGAGACTTTCAGAAGTTAACATCTGGAAATGCATTTATACAGGAATAAAAAACCCCAAGCACTGAGCTCCACCCAACGACAACATCACAAAAATGAAATAAGAAAGTGCTCTTACAGGATTCTAAACACCAAAACACATTTTCTCATCTTATTCTGGTCTCTCATGATACAGGATGAAGTTTAATAGGAGCCTGTTGTGAGACACTGGGATTGAAAGAAAGAAATTTCATAACCACTTACAATAATTATTGGCATTTTTAGTGAAACAATAGATGAAGTCACAGTGTTATTAACTCTGATATAACAGAGCAGTGACTGCTCAGTGGACCAGAACTCACTCACTGAATGCAGACTGACTGGAACAACCTGAGGAATGTATTTTTTTTCTTTTATGATTAAGACAATACTATGGAGAATGGTAAAACTTTACTACAAACAACTACTAAACCAGTCTTTGCATACATTTTTTTTACTTTTTAAAATTAATTACTTGTACAATATGTACATATAAAACAGCAAATCAATGTGAGATTGCCTGACAGATGAGACAATACAGTACAGGAAGTTTAATGAGCCACAGACTTGAGAACGAACCAGCCACACACTTCAAACACACAGACTGCTGGAAAAACTAATAAAATTAATGCTTTGTTTGTTGAATGTACATGAATTACAATTACAGTTTTATTGCTCTGTATTTGCTCAAATATACCCCAGTGTTCCTTTACACAAATCTACGCTTCAAAATAATCAATGGAGTAATTAGAAACACTGTAGAGAATTAGGGCATTGAGTAACATTTCCATAATTTCTCCTAAGAAATGATTAACAGATATTAGATAGCATGAGCAGGGCTTTTGAGGAACTTAAGGATATACTCATTTGGTTTTCCAATTGAAGAAAAGAGTTCTCATTTCCAACTGGCTTCCCATCAGCCAATGTGTTACTTCAGGACTCTCCAAGAATAAGGAGTATTGGTACAACCAAGGAATCTTCCATGCTACTACAGCACCAAGTGAAAGGGTTTTGGGTTTCAGACTGATAGAAAAAGTTTCCTTTGTTATGTGGTTTTAAATTTGAATTTCAACATATGCATTAAAAAAAGGACAAAAATCAAGAGGGTGCATCCACAGGGAAGAGCCATAACTTCCCTGTGAGCTGAATCTACTCTGTAATTTCTGCTGCCTTTCCAACGTCCTTCAGGGAAATCAAACTTGGCCAACAGTTTCTGTGCCAAGGCCTCATGTCAACAATTGTGTGCAGAACGCATTGCTGGGATGGTGCAGAACACCACCCTGGCAGAATCAGCCTCAAATCCCATTTCTCCCTTAAGGTCTGGAGGGATCATCGCACCTGAACAGAGCTCTGGGCTGTTCTACCACACTCAAGTAGTGAATTCCCTGCCATGTCCTCACTGCTCACTATTCAGGGGTTTCCTAAACAACAAACATATTAAAAATACTCTTCCCTCATCATCCCCCACCCAAAACAAAGAGGCTTTGCCTCCAATTCTTCCACATTCCCTCAGTTTGTATGAGATGTTGTACAGGCTTCCATCTCCCATTATTTTCCATTTACTTACTACCCCTACAGAAACAAAGCTTGGCTGTGTCAGAAGGTAATTATTTCAATCAAGCAGGAGACTGAATTCCAGAGAAGCCCAATCACCAAAGCTCAGACAGCAGCAAGGGCTTTGTGGGTTCTGCCTTCCCTTCTCAATTTCAGTTCTCTCCCCAAAGGAAGGTGGATGGGCTGCTGGAATCCACAGCTTCCCTTCAGCAGGGAATCCATCTGATGCAATCTCAGCAATTACCACATTGCATTCCAACAGGGAATCATCATCACAAGGTAGGACTCCACAAGCTCTGCCCCAAAGCTGTAAATGACTGAGGTCTGAAATAAATCAGTTCAAGCAAACAGATCAACTTAACACTTCTTGTCTCCCAGCTGAGCAACTGCATTTGGGAGGGAACAGCTGGACCTGAAGATCTCAAACAGCAGTCTCACTAGGAAAGAGAGAAGTTGTGTATTCATCATTTGCTTTCCTTCTTCCCCTATCACACAAACCTTAACAGTTTTCAGAAACTTTAAATAATTTATTGCCCTGAACATACTAACAAATCTTCTTTGGCAGATGAGACACATTTTTACACATTCTTCCATGGATTTAGCCTGTCCCAGCTTCCAAAACTCAGACAGACTTCCCAACACTTAGGGAAAACATTAACTATATACAGCAGCTCATCAAAGCTCCAAATCCCTCACCAAAGTTAACACAGCAGCAGACATTTGTGTGTGCTTGGCATTGCTAAAAAGAAAAAAAAAAAAAAAAAGACATTGTATTTGCTATTAAAAATAACCAGAGTGCAATCTGAATGTTGGTATGAACAGAGAACTCATCTGTCAATTTGTTCTAAACAAATTCCTGTTCCTGCACTCACGGAAACAGTACCAGGAATAAATTCAACATCTATAATGCACAGATTGAGCCTCAATCCATCATTTGGATGTGGCAGTGGAGGCCAGGAACAGAACAGGGAACTCAACCTTTCTCCCTTCAGCTCCCAAGCTGCACAGGCCACCCCAGCAACAGGAACTGTATGGGCTCCTAAAGCCCCTGCTCATGGGAAAATGAGAGGCTGATACAAACACAAACCACAACAGCAGGATAAAGGGAAACACAGGAATGAGGGAGAAAGTGAATTATAAAGTCTTTTATCTGAACAAAAGCCAGAACTTCCTTGGCATATTGCACTTGAAAAACCAGTTAAGAGCTTGAAGCAAAACCAAGGGATTCTTCAGGAGAGTATTACAATTGCAAATCACCAGTAATCTCACATAGATTAGAGCAAAAATATTCCATGAGAGCCAGTACAGATTTATAGTCCTGATCTCTTGCTTTGTCTCCACAGTTATAAACATGGGTGGTGTTCTGGGGACAAATACATGGCCTTGTGTTTACAGCACGATTAAAAAAGCATTTGAGAGCACTGAGGCCTCAGGCCCTCTTAGAGTACCTGAAATTGCTGAAAAGCTCTCCCTGCCAAGCACAAAGGTCAGGATTTGCTCAGGTCTAAAACAAGCCCTTCCTAGTTATGATTTTCAGGGCAGTGTTTCCTGTGATCTGGAAGTGCAAAGAGCTGAGGCACAAGAAATGAAAAGCAGGGGAGCTCTGCATGACACAATGTGTGGGTAATAATAAACTCTCCAACACTGCATTTTTACCTGGATTTTGTCCTCTGGGAACACATTCATAATAATGTTAACTTCTATGGCACCTTCTCTTAAAACACAAAGAGAGGATAAAATTATTGGTGACACAATGTCCAGCCACTGGATATGATGAGATTTATGCTGGAAATACATTGGGAAAAGTGTATTTCTGTCTGACTGAACAGTCAGTAAATCTCACCTCCCTGGTAATCAGACACCACCATGCCTAAAATGTAATGGATACCTTGGGAAAAAAAAAACCTACATAACTTGCATTTTTCTACAGCACATATATAAGAGCAAATGTTAAGTTGTTACAGGGGACTCAGATCCTGTACCAAAAATCCACTTATTTTCCTCTTCAGGGCTCTACATCTCAGATATAACTAAACAAAACACCATCTTTAGGCCAGTGCTGAGATGGGATGATATCCAGACTTCACAAAAGTTCTCCTGCTTTTGAAAGATTCTAAGGACACAGATGGTAGAGGCTCCAGTTCTTCAGAACTGAACCAACCTAGTCACTACCTCTTAGAGAAAACACAAAATTTCCACAGCACCCAACTATGGCAGAGACTGTTAATTTCCTTTTTTAAATTCCCCTCATCCCACCTTAAAAGCTTTCCTTCCTTTTTATCCTGAACACAAACCAGAATTTCCCTACATGAAAAACCAGAAAAATTAGCCACAATCAGAAGTTCATCCACATCCTTACTAGTGTTACACAGGAATGTGTTTCAGTATATAATAGTTTTTCCTCCCTGAAGTCAGAGCAGCCATAAAAAGGGGGGAGGGGAGGTTGATTGCATGAGTTCTGCAGCATCTGGCTATGCAATAAGACTCTTGAAATAATTTTCTCTAGTGTAGCATATAGCCAACAAATCTGGCAAGAAGCAACTTTCAGCATGTGTTGCTGTGACAGCAATGAATTATCACCCCAGTCTGCAGCGAGATTAACACTTACAACCTTGGCATGAGGAACAGTCTGCTCAGACTCTGTGGCAGGAGAAGTGCTCCGTGCTCAGGCTCGAAAGGGTGGGCTCATGGTAAGAAATTAGGAGCACAGAAATGCAGACATTTGTCTAAACTGTAAACAAACAGATAATTTCTAGGGGAAAAGGCAGCGTACAGCCAGAGAAGTAGGAACACGAAGGAAAACTCATGGTATGGAAGAAAAAATGAGTAAAGTAGCCATTAAAAACAAGGTGCTGTCTGTTGTAGAGGATTGCTCCAAAGCACAGATACAGAACAAAAAGCAGGAAACAATGCACCAGATTGCTCCTGCTTAGCACAAAATCATTGACATATCCAGTCAAACCAAGCTGATGTGAAATAAGTGACACTGAGAGCTTGGTGTGATCACTGAGTCCAACTCAGGACATTTCAAAGTCTGTCAGACCTTGTGTGCTCTGCAGCAGAACTCACCATTACTCGTGAGTTAAGGGCAGGTTCAAAATCAGCTTTGGCCCCACTAGAAGGTCAGAGAGGAAATTACATCAAAGCCATCTCTGCTAAGAAGCAGACTCCTGGTCATCCATTCCACTTTTCCAGCTAACTCACCACAAAGAAACCTGGAACCAAAGCTCCTCACCACAAATTCTTAAAGCAAAAACTGCAGAAGTGAGGGACAAAGCTGAAGAACACACAGTGCAATCTCCTCCCTGCTTGAACACTCACCACACTTAAATCTTCTGCTCTGTAGAACTGACAGAACTAAAGCATGACTTCTGCTCTTTGATCTGGTTTGCTAAATTTTTTTTCAATAAACAGTTTGGGAATTCCACCAATCATCAATTTCAATTCTAAAGCAATCTCTTTGCTTCGTGAAGCAGAAGAAAAGTACATTAATGCTGGTAAGAGTTGATTTCACATATTATGTGCTCTACTTTCAAGACCTTAACTTGAAGGAAATACTTTGAGCAGTTAAGCAGTGTGAATTGAAACATATGAATTGTGAGGTTAAGGGATTTAGCACTGAGGAAGAGCAGGACAAAAGGATTTCATATCTTGAAAGAAAACTAATTCATTAGTTTTATGGATATAAAAGTATTTAAAGTGACAGGAACAGTCTTGCAGGCATCACACTCAGCAAGGGTTTACACAGAACAGAGCTTTCTGCATGACAAAAGGAAAATGTCACAATTTCCTTGAAAAGCTTTATTTCAGATACCTGTAAGTAGATATAACACACCTGCAAAAAAGAGTATTAAGAGAACAGTATGTGTTGAGAATTTTGTAAGGAAGCTATTACAAGTCATTTACTACCTTGCTAGGAAATTACCTCCAATTCCCTGTGATTTGAAGCTTCTCCAAGTAAAAAGGTAGCAAAAATATTGTGTAGCAAAGAGGAGCACACACTGAGTAAAAACAGTTCCTGCAAATGAAGGTCACTTTGAAAAAACTACTTTGTAAAGAAATCAGAGAAATGCATCTAAAGCCTCTAAATTATTTCTCACCATACATTTCTTCCCACTGCTTCATTACTTCAAATTCGTGTGTCCTTCAAGATAGACTCAGCCTTAAATCACTTCCCTTGCTGATACAAGACTGAATGATCACCCCCAAACCTCACTCATGTCCTAACAGATCACAAAACCACCAGCATTCCTTCTTCAAGAGCAGAGATAAATTCTATTTAGGCTGGAATATGGTAACTACCACTTCCTGGGGTCCATCCTACTTGTAGTTCACTCCTCTAGCACAATCATCAGGGCAAGGGAGCTACAAGGCACATCCATCCTTCCCTATTCCCACTCACATCCAGTTCTGGAGATTGTCAGGGAGACTTGACTCACAATATATTGTTCTTCCAGTAAATCCTTTGTACAAACTATCAAGTTGGGTTTATTGTCTTATTTAAATCAGACACTTGAAATATTTGCCCAAAACAGTCTCATGTGCCTCAGCTCAGGGGGGGTTTCAGCTGCAGTTCTGCATGAGGGGTTGTACCAACTACCTGTGCAGCAAATGCCACCACAGTAAAATCCAGGCTTGGCAGCTATTTTGGGTTCCTGGATTAGAAGTGTGAGCTGCATTAATGGGTCAATAAGAACAAAGCCTTCTGGGTCAAGAGAGTGAGAAACACTGGGTAGGTTGGTGAAACAAATACCTGTTTGAGCAGCCACCAGGGAATTGGATTCTTCAAAGAGTTTCACCCATTTATTGTCCTCATCTCCACAAGATGGGACTATTCAAACACATGGGTTTTGTGGGGTACATCTTGTGCAGATGAGATTAATCTACACTAAGATTGTTCTGGAATACAAAAAAGCCACAGGGCTGAATACAATGCAGTAACACCAACAACTGACTTCAGTGGTATTCTAAGAAATCTTTTTTTTTTTTTTTCAATAAAAACTATAAAGTCAACTAGGCAAATGAAGGGATGCCTTTGTTTTTGAGCATGTCTGAAGTTGTCATTTCAGACAGTGGAATGAAGGATTTGGGGTTTTTGTTTCATTTTAGTGAAAAAAAATCAGCACTAACAAGCTTTTTCTAGTCTCAGTATCTTATGAATAACAGCATTTTTCGGTAGTGAGGAAAAAAGCAGGACAACACATCAGGAACCACCACACTTAATCAAATTGAAAAAATCTGTCTCAATACCGAGCATCTGTACACGCTATGGAATTGAACATTTCACAGATACAGTACAGAAGCATAAACCAGGAAAAAGGAGATGCTAACACATTGAAAATGTTTAATGGCTGAATACTGAATTATGAATCTACTCCAAAAAAAAAAAGCCTGACAGATGCCCTAGCCCAGTCCTTTCTATGGCTGCAGTAGAGGAGTAACCGAGGCCCAGAGGAGTAACCGAGGCCCAGAGGAGTAACCGAGGCCCAGGGCAGCTCTTGCCCAGGGATCCTGGCGGGGCTGCAGAGGCTGCACCTCTCCACGACCCCGGGGAGGGAAGGGAAGCACGTTTGGCTTTCACTGGAGCGCTGCTGTCTCCATCTGGCACAGCGGCCCCCAGGGCTCCAGCCAGCTGGCACCGCTCGGAACAGCCTTGGGGCTGCTCCACACTGCACAAGGGAGGAGGCCAGAGGAAAACCAGCACCATAAAGAGATAATTTACAGTCCCATTATCCCATCATCCTCAACTACATGCAGCAGGAGCATGATCTAGGCACACGGCCCATGACCACATGCTTTAAACCAACAGAAAAGTTACATCAGCTCACGAGAGGTTGATTATAAAAGACGGAAATCTTAACTTAGAGACGGGCCTGTTTAAAGAGGGACACACGTGGCTCATAACTTGATTACTTGGAAAAACACTATTCATTTCATTAAATTAAACATAATATGAAAAGTAGATTTACTGTAATAGCTGATCACACATTACAGGCATTCTACACTCCTCAATTCATTTATTTTTCACAAGGAAACTGAGGTGACTTATTTGCATACAGGACTAAGTTCCAACAATTGCAGACATAAGACAAGTTTCATGTATCAGGCTCAGCACACACCTGAGAACAGCAGGTACAAGCACAGCACTGCAGCACTAACAGAGGTTCCTTCACAGAACCTTCTGGATTAAGTCAGCACTAGAAATCCTTTACAGAAGAAGCCACCATTAGCACAACACTCACACAGGGTCTGTCACTGGCACAGTCCAGAGCACAGCAGCAGTTACTGTTCACATGCAGCCTCCCAGTGTCACTACTCAGGTCGGTGAAATATCAGTAAGAGGAGGAAAAAAAAAAAAATTTCATCTTTATCTGCTCTTTCTGGTTCATGGCACAAACATGACACAGCAATGGTACAACAGCAGCAATGTGCAGCCCAGAGCTGGTAATTCCTTACACTATTAAGGACATTTGTTCACCCAGAGCAGAAGAGCTGGTTTTCACGTTCTTCACTTACCAGTCTCCATGATAATGCACAGAAAGGTTCAAATTTCACATCTCTTGCTTTTCTCTGGTAAATCAAATACCCTTTACCTCATTGGTATTCTTCTCACCCAAACCATTTACCAATTCCATCATGTACTTGTGTCTCACTGGAACACATATCTGTAACTAGTTTCCAAATTTCAATTCAAGATTTTAAAACTGGTCAGATTTGCTAACTCACCTTCTCCTTAACATCCTTTTCACCACTGCATAAAACAACTTGCCTGCCAGTTTCAACATACAGGTACAATGTGCTTACAGAATTAAACTGCTTGCTTTATAAAGAATTGCTGTAATAAAGTAATTCTTCAGGTTACTGCAAAATCAGAGTTCTGTTTTTCTACAGTCAGATTTTTGCAGTACACGGCCTAAGGTAGACAAAGAAAGCATCTCCTACTCCCCAAAATCTCTCAATAAGGACATAATTATTACAAAGAAGTGCAGAAAACAAATTTAATTTATTGGGATAACTCAGAAACTTGCATAGCAAGAAAAGTTCTGAGTAGCAGAACTACTATGTGACAAGGAAATACATCACGAAGAGCAGTAAGATAAAATTATGCTGAACACAGTATAAGATAGATTTCCTTGGGGAACAGCCTCATCATTACAGAGGAAAGTCTTGTTCCTCTTTATGCACAGAACTGCAGGAACTTTGAAACTATTTTCATGGCATTTCTCATCCTGTTCTCCACATCAAGATCATCCCGCAACCAAAACCACAAAATGTAGTCATGAGTGACCAAAGAACTGAGTGTTCATCGTGCAGATAAACATTTCCCATGATAATCTCTCGGGAGGGGATGCTTGCTGAGAGAGCATGGCAGAATTCAGCAAGGCACAGAGGCCAGTGTGAGTGAGAGCTTCACCCTGGCCACCAGGACAGAGATCCAGTCAGGGACAGAACTGGGCAGTAATATGAAAATAATGAAGCACAGCAAAGAAAAACATAAAACCTTAAGACAAATTTTGCATCTGTCCCTGGAGGGCAGAGGGTCACAAAGGCTCAAACGAGGTTCTGAAATCAGTCAGTTATCTCAGCTGTCTGCACTCACTGAGCTGCCATACATCTGCTGTGCAATAAATCTCACCTTTATTTACCAAGCATATTGTAGACAAGGTCCCTTAAAATCTGACTTGCAATACAACAACAAGGCTGATTGCAGAGGACAGAAGTACAAACTGTAATTAGACAAACTTTGTGAAATAACGTCAGGCTGTACAAAGACACAAGGAGGGAAAGATACTTTTAAAACAGAAGTTGGCAAGGGGGAGGTAGGCAAAAATAAAGCTTATAAACTGCTGCTTTCTTTCCTTGTGCTGATAAACACTGAAGTAATTCAAGTCTGTACTTGATTCAAAAACAAAAGCCCTTTAAAAACAGAAGCAAAACATACATATAAAAGCCCTGGCAGTCAATTCAGTGAGATGAATCCAAAGCCAAACCCTATTTAAAAGAGGCTACTTGGATGCATGAACTTCTGAGTGACAAGCAAGGCAAATGGAACTCAGTGCCACATGGGTGTTTGATCCTCCATCATCCCCACCACTGAACTACATTCAAATGCTGCAGCCTCTTTTATGTGTTTAAGAAAAATAAAGGGACTAATAACTAGGTGATTTTTAAATATAATACATTGTAAACTATGGATTAATACATGGATGAAAACTTGGTTTAATATACTAGGGAAGAGCTGCAACACAGAACTCCAGAGGAAGGCACTAATGACAAAGAGGAGCTATTCCAATGATCTCTTGAATGAAATGTAGATTAATGATATCTACATCTTAATTCTACATAAACACAACTCACTGAGTGTATGAATAGTTACATTTTAACATCTTACATGTATGTGCAGAAGAGCTCAGCTGTGTGTTCAAACCAACCATGGCAAAACCAGCATGGTACAAGGACAAGACCATTTAAGCTCAGTCAAATCCCAGTTCTGACTTCAGACTTACTACCCAGCAGTGTCAGTTAGTGAGCTGCCTCTCACCACTACCTGAAATATGAGGATATTTAATATATTTGTCATGTTTAATGTCAGAATTTGTGTCAGGGTATGAAAACTTGCACTAGCCCTCAATAGTTTCATTAAAAAGACATTACATTTGAAGTATGTTGAAAAGAACTCTTCTTACCAATATTCACTTTTTCTGTTTTTTCAAGTTTCACCTTGTCTAAACCCAATTTTTTTATTCAAAGACAAATTTAGTGCACTGTAGATCTTCACAGACATATTTCCCACCAGGGATATGCTGACATCACCAGTGACACTATGCAAGAGGTAGACAAGAAGAGCCACGTTAATTTCAAGCTCCATTAAACACAGGAAAGGAAGAATAAGAGGAGGGGGAAAAGTTCTCTTTAGAAACTTTAAAAGTAGCAGAGACAGGCAAAAAAAAACCTCAAAAAAACGG
The DNA here is from genome assembly GCF_028551555.1 of Melozone crissalis. Classification (NCBI taxonomy): domain Eukaryota; kingdom Metazoa; phylum Chordata; class Aves; order Passeriformes; family Passerellidae; genus Melozone; species Melozone crissalis. The sequence goes on along the minus strand of NW_026535790.1, from coordinate 13,745,632 downwards.
GTTTTACATTAGCGTTACTTATCACTGAGAGGTTTTAAGAAAAATAAAACCAAACCTTAAGGAACATTCTACTTAAGTAGAGAAATGCAAAATCTAAAGTAGAGTATTTGCTGTATTCCACACACAAAAGAATGTGACAGGACTGCTTGCTGCTAATCAGTTATCAACTGATAAAGTGAATCTCAGGTTACTTTGAGTCAACTGGTGTCTGGTAACAGTTCACTTTACAGATCCTCAAATAGGTCTTGAGACAGATAAAATGATTCTTTCTCTTCAATGAGAGAGATCAGCACCATGGCAGCTGCTGCAGCACTAAAGTAGACCACGGATTGTTCCTGAGCTGCTGTGCAGTTGCATTATGGGGTCCCACTCCCAATCAGAACGCAGGTCTATTCTGCAAGGAGTAACTCTTTACATTGATTCTATTACCAGCTAATGCAGCAAAGTTCTGAGCTTGAATTAAGCCGAGTGTACATAAAGGAGTGCCAGATCAATATGTAAGAGAATACAACTACCAAGACAGAGCTTTCATCCAGTCAGAACAGATCTATCAGCTTCTAGAACTGTTTCTGCTAAGGAAAGGCTCCCAGTTCAGGCCTCTTGGGTAACATATGGCTCTCCCTACACTCCAGCCCTGCTTGCTGACAGCACAGTGCAGGATAACAGAATAAACTGTAATGTCATTATAACATTTCACTCACTTCTCCATTGTCCACAGGTTAACAAGAGACTGAGACAGTGGCTCTAGGCAGCTCTTTCTGTCCAAGTCTAGAAAGGTTCTAACAGTGGCTCTTTGCAGGGTGAGGAAAAAAATAATTTCTTTTTTAATAATGTTTTGAACAGGCCAGTGAGATGTGTATGGGTCACCTTCAGACTGCCTTTCTCCTGATGTATATATAATAAGAGGACATGTGTATCTCCTCACCTTGGATGCTGCTGCAGGCTACAGACACATTACAAACACTTGGAGAACCATGGGAATATAGGTAATAAAAAGCCCAAACCCACGGTTTTAAAGTAGTTGTCAGTCAAGTGAAACAGAAAGGTGTAGCTAATAAAAAAAACCCAACAACCTATATCTACCAGGAAAAAGAAAGAAACCAGTTTCTTCCTAAGAATCCATAGATCTGCACATGAACAGGAAAAACTGTGGGTGCTGGGTATAATGTGGGAAACACAAGGTTTTAAACCGAGTTAATGTTTCTCTGGCTTAAAACAAATCAGCCACCACTGGGAATCAAACTAACACTTGCAAGAGTATTGGTAACGAAAAAGGATCCCCAGAGTCCATCCCAAAGGAAAACACTTTTTTTTTTTTGCTCAACTCAAGGAGCAGTAATTCAGGAGAAGGAGAGTCAGCAATTCACAAGCAGAAAACTTCCACGACCAGTCAGTAACATTTGCCTCTAAATTTGTTACACCGTTACTGAAACAGAAAATCCTCAAACGAAAGGAGGAGAGTACAAGGTTTGCAAGCAATTTGCAGCTCTGGTTTCACCTTAACGCCACAGATTAAGGCTTGAAACAAAAATGAGGCTATCACCTAACCTTTGTTTGAGGTTTAAAGCTTTGATGGCTTAAAATAAAGCTCAACACATAGTCCAGCAAATCAAACAAAGCCATTCCACCCTGCTCACCTTCACACTATTCCCTGTCATTTCATTTTAAAAGCTTTCAGCATTAAGCAAATAAAATCGTTGACTGCAGACAAAATTAAAGAGATGCTACAACTACTCTGACAAACAGCTTGGCTATGAGCAAAACTTTGACTGCTGATAAGACTACAGGAAAAAAAAAAGAAATAAACCTTCTTGTCCAACATATCCCTATTTTTTCCTTCATCAGCCTGTGCAGATCCATCTTCTTGCTCTACAAAAGGGAACAAAGTAGGAAGAAAACTGCATTTATTGTCTCTCCCATCCCTGTCAAAAACCAAAAAGTCCTGATGGTTCAGATCCCACAATTTAAAAATTGCTATTCACCATCTTCAGGCTCATGGTGCATGACTAATTCCTAACCTTTGGACCAGAAACCAACAAGTGATTTAAAAAAAAAAAAAAAAAATCACAATACAGGATACAAAATAGGGCTTAGCACCACTAGGAAAAGGAAGGTCTTGTATTATGTTCTTCAGCACCACAGACACAGGCTCAGTGGAGCATTCTCTATCTGGCACATCCCATGTACACCAGGCTCTGCTGAGTACAGAGCTAAAATCTCATTTCTGGGTATGTCTCACACCAAAGGTCATGTCTTCACACTGAGAGGAAAGAGAGCTTACCTTCAGCAGCTCTAAGGACCTTTTCAATCCTTAGTGGTTAAGAACTAAGGAAGACTGCTCAGGTATGAAAGTGGAGACCTCCTGAACAATGAAGCATGCTGTAGAGTCTGACACCTCTCATGGGCTTTCAGGGAGAAGGCAGCTCCCACAGCACATGGCAAAGAAGAACATCCTTCCTGAGTCACACAGTTCACTCAGGCAGCCACAGCAGAGAACACAGCTGAAAAAGAGACATGCTTCTGGAATCCTGGACTCCTCTTTCAAGTGCTCCACAGGATTTGCAATCCAGAAGTTTGGTGCACACGCTAAAAACGTTAAAGACAAACAAGCTAAGATTTCCTCGTTAATTTAAGCAAACCAAACACCAAGCCTGTGAAGATGGCACAGCCTGGTGAGGCTCCTGGCCTCTCTGTTACAGTACAGAGCACATCAGCTAAGCAGCACCTCCCTGTTCCTGGACAGGTACATGGGCAAGGCCCTTGGGAAGCAAACCTGCCTCAACAGGCACAAGATGAGAAGTTCCACCAGCAGCTTACCCTGAAGACTGCAAAGTCACTTTAGCAAGAACATGACACACTGATTTAGACTGTGAACCACAATACTTGCTACTGAAAACATGACACAGCAGTTATATGCCATGTTATTTTAACCTTTTTAACTTTGAAAGTTAGGAAATTAACCAAAGTCATTTCAGGTTTAAGTCTAAGAATTGATTATCTGTCAAAATATTACAAAGAGCCACACACTGAAGTCACAAGTTCACAGGGAGAATGATACCTGATGAAAAGTCATCACCTCTAAAAGCAAATGTTTCTTCATATCTGAAAGGATCAGATAAGGTCCTACATTGGTCTGCAGGACCCATGTAAAGAGAGAATAATGGGAAAAACAAGAGAAGCTCTCAAACAGGCAGAAATATGCCAGAATGCAGCTGCTGTCAGTGAGAGTGCACAGCCCCTGACAGGCAATTATTCTTTGATCTATTGGCTGAAGCACTGAACAAACATTCTGAAATTCCACACAGAACCTTGTGCATTTCACGACTGTGGTCACAATGACCAGTTTACTTTTATCATCAAGAGCCTTTTCAGGGCAGTGATAGTAAGAACCATTCAGAATGAGACAGTTTTCCTCCAAGGCGCAGAGTCCAGGAAGAGGGAATTTAATCATAAATTCAGTTGCCCTTCCAGCAATGAAACCATTACTTACCAACTCCTGGACACAAAGATACATCTACATGTGTAATTGCTCACTGATGGGGACAAAAGCTACATTCAGCACTGCAAAACAGATTTTTCTCATCTGTAATTCTAAAGGAATAAGCCAAGTGTTTCAAGTGTGACCCTACAGAAAAAAAATGGAAAAAGCTGACATGAAGGTCTGGCACAAGCCTTTTCAGCATCCTCTGTCTTCTCCATAATTCCTGAATGGGGAGTAGTGGTGACAAACTTAAGGACCTCTTCTAGAGTGTTATTTAATTAAGTGTGAGGTAATTTTCAGATCAAAATACTCAAGGTAAAGTCCATGACCTACAGAAACACGAGCTGTGCCATCAGGTTATTAAACAGATTCTAACTACAGCAAATTAAAACTCAAGAGTTACAAGTCAAAGCCCCAACAATGAAAAAGTCCACCCTAATTTTATGTCACTTCACACACAACTTGAGGTCTAAAACCTAGCTCCAACATTTAATCACAATAACTATAATTTCAAGAGTCAGTCTTTGGATTTCTCCTGCTTCTCTTGTTCCACTCTCCAGTGTGACAGCTTTGTCTTTGCTTAGGCTTCACCACCAGCAACACAATTACACCACGGCAATCCCCGTGCCTAGAATAGCTTGTACAAGTGCTGCACTTGAGTTTGGCCAAGCTGCAGTGAGATGAGGCAAGTCCCAGCCTCGCTCCTCGGTGTGGGTACAACAATGCACCGTGATGACAGCTCAAATCCGGGCACAGCCAACGCTTCGGGAGCAAACACACTGAAAATCTTCACCAGAATCCCAGTGCCTACAAAGACACGTACATAATTACCTCCTGGTTCTGACTGAGGATTGAAATACACGTTCAGGAGACAGCTTTCCCACTATAAAGCAGGCTTTAGAGCCATTCTGCTGGAAGCACTGGCTGTAAAGCAAACTGAACCGTGAGCTGGAGCTCGTAAAAGCTTATTCACAGCAAAGGTGCGTGCTAAAGCGAACGGCACAGCACTAAAATGGTCTGCCAAGGCAGAACGCAGCGGAGGTACAGCACAAGAACGGACCCTTTCTGCCCCCTGCAGTTCCCACTGCTCCCTGGATTTTCAAGGCAGGCTTAGGAGGGATGGTAGTTACCATTCTAGAACCAGAACCATTTACAGCTGGCTCTCGCCAACAGCCAAGGCATTTTTACACCTACCTTCATGTGAGCAGCAGTTAAACTGCCCAGTGCCTTCCATAAAGATCAATTATATATATGGAATGTTTCCTGTGATAAACATATAACGTGACTGTCGATGATTATGCAATAAAAAGAATATCTCTTGCTAATAAACCTTTAATTTAGCCTCATAGTTTTGATGATTAGGATTAAGAAGAATCTTCACCAATGAATAGGTGCTCTTAAGCAGTCACAGCTTGCTCCTAAAATATATATACACGTATACATAATATATCTGTATGTTAACTATTAAAGGACAAAGGATTGGTTCTGAGTTATATAGACTATCTAGGTAATTTTATTTCTAGTTATTAGACTATAAATACACCACCAAACAGAAAACACCCTTTTCCTAATTTTGCATGTAAAACTGTCAGGCACACATATGTACAGGGAATTTCAGTGAATTAAAATTCCACAGAAGAAGGTCTCATGTTCATATACATAAAGGGTGAATAAAGTACCATAATTGTCACTTATAGACTTCCTTCAATCCTTACAAACATAGACAGGGAATTGAATCCCAATTTAGCTACCCAAATATTCCCCCATATTGATCATGCACACCCACATATTTCAGGTGGGCTGGATTCAGAAACCTAATTGTTTCCATACTGGCAACCTGCTTAAAAAAAAGTGGGGGGGGGAAAGCATTTTTAGCATGTACTAGGAAAACTGGTGTTTTTCCTGGGCTGACAGATAATTTTGAAACAATCCTGTTCTGCTTTATGAGCCTGGCTGTGCAAAGAGGAAGTGAGAACAGATTGATTACAATGGAATATTTTGTATTTTCAGCTGTTTTCTTAAGCAATGATGAACACATCCCTGCATTAGATTTCAGAAGGAAAAAGCTGTTGCAGCACACAAGAGGTATGCAGGTTACACAGGATGCTCCATATTTAGAAAAAGGTAATTCTGCTAATGAAATTTTATTTTCATTCTTCCACATAGCTCTTGCTTTATATTTGTCTGAGACATCTTCATACCTCACTTGCCATTTTTTTCTTCCATAGCACAGACACAATTTTTTCTCCATTTAAGCTGAAAGCACCATCACCTATATCCCAATTTGTATTTTAACATGCTATAGGCTAAATAAACCCAGATTTTGACTAACATACTCCATAATATTGACCCGTAGGGAATGGTAAGGTATTTAAAACAAGTCTGGCCATACTTCGCAGGGCTATCCAGTAATTAAACCCATTTAAAACATATTTCTTCTCAGATTCCGTTTTTTCCTCTTTAGGTAAAAAACCTGGGAAACTGGATTATCCTGAGAACATGAACTGAGCACAGAAAAATCGTTTGGCACCTCACCCTTTAAGTCCATCCTTCATGCTCTAGTTCTATTATGAATAATAAGCTGAGCAGCTTAATGCAAAGCACTGGGATCACAAAGTTTTCAATGGGTTGTTCCAACAAAAACACAATCCGTGCTGTCCCAAACCCCAAGTTTTGCTCCGTGTAGCTGCTGCCTTCCCCTCCTCAGTCACCAATGCGACGACTGACAGAAATCTGCCAAGTCACTTTGAAGTAAAAACTAGTTGATTCTAGAGAAAAACAGTAATTAGTTGCACAGTACATAGAGCAGCCCTCCAGAAGCATACATGTGTGTAAGGATGTTATTATAGGAGATAGGTGGGGAAAAGCACTCTTGCTGCTTTTTGCCTGGTTTACAGGGATTTTTCCCAGGCGCCAACCCCTCCTGCCCTTCCCTGCACTCCAGGCTGAGCCAGTTCCTTTCCCCACGCCCCACCAGAGCAGGAATCCCCTTTTCCAAGTGGATTATCAGCACGAGCAGCTTCTTTTTTTTTTTCTTTTAAGGAAAACCACACACACACACACAACCGAGCGAGCCGCAGCCCCCGGCGCCGGGACCCGCTCCCAGCCATTGTGCTCCGCGCAGCCCCCCGGGCTCGGGCGCGGCCCCGCGGGGCTCCACAAAGCTCCGCCACAGGCCGGACGTGCCCGGTGCCCCGGGCCTCCCCTCCCCCCGGTATTCCGGGAAACCTCCGGGAGGAGGAGGAGGAGGAGAAGGAGGAGGAGGAAGCGGCGGCGCTGCGGAACAGCCCCGCTGCGGAAAAGCCGCCGGGGCAGGTGGCAGGGAGGGAGGCCCCGCCGGGGCTGCTTCCCTCCTCCATCCCGGTGCTCCCCCTCGCCATCCCGGAGGCACCGAGCGCTTCCTCCTCCCTCCCCCCAGGACCGCGTGCGGGAGCTCGGGCCCACCTGCCCCGCGGGGAGGGAAGGAGGGAGGGCTGGAGGGGGACCGGACCCGTCCCCTCCCCGAGGCGGCGGCGGGTGGGTCGGGGAGGGAGGGAAGGAGGGAGGGAAGGGAAGGGAAGGGGGGTGGATGCGAGCCGCCCCCGGTACCTTGCGCTTCCTGGTCTCGGCCGAGCCGCTCCACACGAAGCACTGGTAAATCGCCCGCAGGTTCTGCTTCCAGTTCTCCACCTTGAAGCCGGTCACATGGCAGCACCCGGCCGCCGGCGGACTCATGTCAGACCCCCCCACATCAATCCGCCCGCACACGGGCCGGGCCGGCGGGCAGCGAGCCGGCCCCTTCCCCCGCCCCGCAGCACCGACACGGGCCGGGGCCCCCCCGCCCTCAGGGGCTCCGGCCCCTCACGCCGCCGCCGCCGGGGAGCCGCTGGCACATAGAGCCGGGGCTCCGCCACGGCCCCCCGGCTCCGAACAAAGCGCGGCGGGCGGGCAGCGCGCACTCCCTCCCGCCCTTCTCCCGCACACACAAAGATGGGGCGCTCTGAGGCGAGGAGAAGGAGGAGGCGGCGGCTGTAGCGGCCGCTGCCGCCCCCGGAGTGGCCGCCGCTCCCTTCTACCTCATAGAGGCCGCTGTGGAAGCGGCGGGCGGAGGGGAAGGGAGGGGATGGGGGCGCTGGCGGCGGCGACCCCGGCCGCGGTGCGAGCGGGCGTGTGTGGGGAAGGGGGCGAGTCCCCGCCCGCCGCCGCTCCGGCTTCCCCCGCCGGCGCCCGCACGGCTCTTGTCCCTTTAAACCGCCCCCCCGCCTCCTTCGCCGGCTCCTTCCTCCTCCGCCTCGCCCGCGCCCCCCCCGCCCGCCGCGAGCAATGGTCCGAGCCGCTCACTCAACCCAGCCCGCCCGGCCCGGAGTGGGATAGACCAACGGGGAAGGTGCGGGAGGAGCGCCCCCTCTGCCCCGCCGCCCGCGAGGGAGGGAGCGGCGGGGGGAAGGAGCGCGCCGATTGGTCCGCGTACCTGTCAATCTACCCATTTCTAGCGTCTCATTGGTTGCTTTCCCTTTCTTCTCTCCCCCCTCCACCCTTCCTACCTAGCATTTCCCCCGCCGGAAAAAGGCGGGACATCCCGGACGATTAACAGCTTATCTGACCAACGGAAACAAAGGGTGGGGTCTATGTGGTGGGAGCGGCGGTGTGATTGGTTGGGCTGGACGTCAGTCACGCTGCAGGCGGAGAGCGGATTGGCTGCGTCCGCGAGGGGGGCGGTCCCTCCCAGAGCAGCCTGCGCTGCTGTCACATCCGCTGGTGCCGCTCTCGCCGTTCCCTCAGTGGCTTCCTGAGGGGAGCGGGGTCTTCTGAGGGGAGAGCGATCCCCGGGCTCCCGGGAGAGGCTCCGCGCCCCGCTCCGACCGGTTCCCAGGACCAAATATGGTCCCTCCATACCGCCAGCCTGTATGCTGGTGTTCCACAGGGAAGAAACAAAAGCGGTGTATAACCAGAACTGGTGTTATTTCAGCTTTTTCCTATACAAGGAAATGGGAGGACAGTGAAAAATGTTGGGATCTGTACATAGTTTTCAGCTTGTATGCCACACACACTATAGGGTTACATAATGGAGTGTGAGGCAGGGGGGAAAGGATGGGAATTATGCCGTGGTTTCTCAAGAGAGAGAGCGGAGGCTTTGCAGAGGCTTCTTAGACAATCACTGCAAACACTGTGCAACAAGGAAATAAATGGCGAAGTGCCACCACATTATTTCACCAATCCCATTTTTCAGTGCATGCTAATCCCATTCCTCAGGAGCTGTAACCTTGAAATCTTCACCTTGCAGATTCCCATATAGCGTCCAGTTTCCTGACCTGCTGCTGCAGCTTGCGAGAAACAAATACAAAAATTTGTGACAATCACCTGAGGACTTTCCGTTTCCTGCAGAGGTGCTGCTGGTTTAAAAAGAAAGCAAGGTAAATAGTAGGAGGGTTGGTTTATGATCTGTCTGTAGCTAGAAGGTTTGGTGGCCAAGCAGGGCTGAGCAAAGAGCTGGGATTGTGCCCCCAGGCTGAGGCAGCAGCAGGACACACTGTCCCTCTGCGTGGGACACCTGGAATTGCTGCTCCTCCTGGCTCACCCTGCTTATTAGCCTCTCCCAGAAATCCCCCTTCCACGCAGTCTGGGGATTATTCTCCAGTGATAAACCTGGAATTGCCCCACAGGTGGAAAAATAAAGGTGCCATGAGCCAGGAGAGGGCCCGATTATCCCGCTGTGTACACAAATTGCACTGAATGTTTCAGAAGATTATGAGTGGAATGTGGAGGGAGGCTGTACCCTCTCTTTGACCCTGTGTAATCATTAGACCTATTAAGTCATCACAGTGCAGCCTACAGCTCCTTGGAATGGTAACAGGAATTGGTGCTGCACGTCCTTCCCGTGTTAACCCAACTTCCAGGAGAGTTAACCAGTTTTCAAAAGCAGGAGTCAGAGCCAGCCCCTTCCCTGAGAAAACCACCCTCAGAAAAGAGGGAAGTTAGGGATTGCCAGTTCAAGGTGTATAGAAGGGAACAGGATGGGTGATTAGTGTCCTAACAGCATCTAATAATTATTCTCTGAATATTTCCTATTAAACAAAGCCTCAGATATTGCTGCAGTCTAAATACAAGAAGAAAGTTATTCTTATTCTGCACCAACCTACTGTTACTAATCTGGGGCTTTTCTCCATGGCTACCACATCAAAACAGGAGATAAAGATAAAAGAGAGAGTTTCTGCCAATGAAATTTAAGTCCATCTCGCTGAAAAAACAGGATACCAAAGAGACAATACATATGTTCAGTGTCCTGCAGACTCTGAAATTTTCACGGAGATTTCTGTGCCACTCTGTCTTGCAGAGTCCCTGTGTTTACTCCCTTTAGGGTGTGCTGTCTTATGCAGAAATAACAAGAATTGTGAGTTTAAACACAATTGCTTTAAGAAACACATTTTTTAGTGGTTCTTTTTCAAGGAGAGAATCTTTGAGAAAATACTGATCTTTCTCTGTCTGGCCACTTCCAGAACAATTAGCACAGTTACCCACTCCTGTCCTGGAGGCTTGTGACCCTGCTGAGGGTGTGAGGAGCATCCTCTGAGCCACAAAGGACCCACATGGAGCACACCCATCCTGGAGCACACCTGGTGACACCCACTGTCACTTCCCAAAGGCAGCAATGCAGAAATTTATCAATTCTTAGGGGATAGTTCCAAAGTGTAGATGTTACCTTTCAAACTTAAAGCTCCCCCAGGGTTCCCTTGGCACCTTATTCTCCATAAAAGGGGTTTATTTATGCTAGAAATTCAACTTGGGCTTCTTGTGGTAAAGTGGAGCCAGAGTAAAAATCCACTTTGGGACAGTGTAGAAAACAGTGGCTTTTGAGATTTTTTTGAGGCCAGCTCCTGATTTGGGGGACTTGAGGCAAAACTCTACACATGTCATTAAACCCTTTCCTTTCTGTCCTGTGCAGACACCAGAATGTTTCCTATGAAGTATAAAAACTTCCAACTCTACAAACACTTCTTGCTTGTTGCAGCCCACATACTGAAGGCGACACAACAGCACGGAGCAGCAGCCAAAACAAAATAGGAGTGGAAAACAGTGACAACATTTTGTCAGGTAGTAATTGTTAAATCAGGGCCTGCTTGTTGCACACACACACACAAGTTTACAAGTTTGCTGTAGTTTAATTTACTCTTGGGCATAGCTTGGGAATGCTTCTAGAAAAAAACCTTTTGGTGCAGCAGATAGCTTGGGAAAGGATTTGCCTCTGGGGGGAGGAAACAGTTTCATTCTCTCCTGTGTCTCATGGAAGAATTTTTAATTTTAAAGCATTGATGATTATGCTAATTAGTGCTTACCCTCAAATGCCAGTGGAATATAAATGTTGATAGTAGCTAAAACACACTGCAAATGTGCAGCAAAGTCTTCCTCCAGAGAGTCATCTGCGTTCCATGATAGCTCAGCTGGGGAGAAGCAGAATTCTTCACATGGAAAAGCAAAGTAACTGCTTCTTCTATCCATGTCATCCCAAGGTGGCACTTCTGGGCTCCTCTGGATAGCCATGAATCAGCTGTTGGACATGCTGTGCCATGATATGTGTTAAAATGTCCAGTTTCATTCTCAGGTAGACAGGAACCTTTCCCTTTGGCCAGGTGTGTGAGCAGCATCAAGGATTTGGGTAGGATTCCTCCCATAACCCTGGATTACAAGTGGAGCTGGCCTAAGTTTGGACCTGCAAGAGGCTGAAGCCCCTTGTTCCACAGTGGAGATTTGAAGGGGGATGTTCAGGAGCCTTTCTCCTGCAAGCACAAGGGCTCTCCATGCTGATAACCAGTGCAGAATACGTGAGGATTCCTCAGTACCTCTCCTGCATTTTTTCACTCTCAAGAATACAAGTTCTTCCACATTTTAAAAGGGAAGAACTTACAGAACTACTATGCTTACCTAAACACACACATAAAAATATTTTAAAGCCTAAAAAGAACACTTTTACTTCTTAGAAATTATCCTATTTTTAATCTTCAGGATTTTTTCCACCTGAGCTCAAATCTTTTGTCATCCAAGCATTGTAAACTTCCATGCAAGTAGTACTGCCATTGCTTAATCCACAGGCTTTAAAGCAGATGAGGCTGAATGTGTGGCTGCAGGGCTAAAAGCTCTGGAGATACCAGAGGCAGAATCCATTGTGTGATTCTCCTGAAGCTGATTGCTTCTGAATCCCTGTGAAGTTCAGCTGAGTTACCTCAGACTCCTGAAGGTTTGTAGGGAAACACTGGTACCTGTCATTTATCTCAGGGATGGAGTACTGACCTTGCTGCAAACCCAGATGGGTTGTAAAGTCCCAGCTGTGCCAGCTTCTCTAAAAATTCTTGTTTTCATCCCAATCCATTGGCAGTGGCACCTGGTAGGTGCCAGAGCAGAGATTTCCACGTGCCTCAGTCTTGGCATAGGACACAGAGTGGTTTCTTGAATCCACAACATTCCATGATAAAGGATTGGTTCAGCTGAGCAGATCCTGCCAGAAGGATGATTGTCAGTCCAAGGGCTGCACAGATTGGTGGATTTCAGTGGATAAACCTCACTTTGGACTTGGTAATTAACTCTTGACATTCTCCCTTGGAATCATGGCCCCCTGTATAGCAAATTTAAAGATACTGACACTAAATTCCTTATCTTTGAGATCTTTTGCAGACCTCTTCAAAGCAGTGCACAAGACTCCAAGGATTCATGGGCTGTGGATTGAAAATAGTCCTAGAAAAACACAATGCCTCTGCTTATTTTTCTGCAGATCACTCGTTAGATTTCCCGTCAGCGCTGTCAGAGGGTGAAATCTTGGCCCCAGCTGAACTCAACAGGAATTTTGCCACTGACTTGAATGGAGCTAAAATGTCACTCCTGCTATTTGTCAAGGCAATTACATCCAGACAATACTTTTAACATCTGGCTTCGAGTGAACACACAGAGCAGTTCACTCCCTTAGTCTCTGAAGACAACACAGGACATTGGCTATCTCCATAAAAAATGCAACATTTGTCCTTGGCAAGCTGCTTGTAATGAAGAGGGGATCCATCCAGTGACATCCAGGAACCAAGTTCTGTTCCTTAGCCTATAGTTATTGGCAATAGCATCAATAGATTTTCTGTCACTTTCTGGGAACAATGTCAAAAGCACCCATGTACTGTTGCAAGTCATTCTGTTGTACAAACTTTGTTTAGAACAGCAGATCTGTCCTCATCTGTGGTTTCTCACAGATGAGGGGGGTTTTCACCCAGTTCATCTCCTGTTTCCCAAGGCACTGGAAGGTTCCCTGTTAGGTCAGGGAGCAGCATTTCTATCTAAACCTCTCTCTGAGTATGGTGGTCAAAAGTAAGGCTGAAGGACAACTGATTATAGGAGAAAAAATGGTGTGAGCTCATTTCCTTTTCTAAAAACCCACCTGAGACAAGGCAATATTGATTTATTGCAAAATATAAAGGTTAAGTCAACCTCAAGTGGGGCACATCTTTTCCTGGTAGGAAAAAATAAAATCTTATATATAGAATTATTTGATCAGTGGTGATTAAAAAATGTATTTGAATGGGAAGAATCACAGGATCATAGAATGGTTTTGCTTGGAAGAGATACTGAAGATAATCCAGTTCCTGCCCCTGCTGTGGTCAGGGACACTGTTCACTAGACCAGGTGGCTTCAAGACCCATCCAGCCTGGCCTTGAACACTTGAACAACACAGAGGTGGGGCATCCACAACTTCTCTGAGTCATTGGATGATGTCTGGAAGAACAGAGATGTACAAAGAGAGGGATTTTTAGGCATCAGGTAGACAGGGATCTGTTCCCAGCTGGTGAGCTGCTGTACTGCTCACCTGAGCAAAACCAGCTTCCCTTGGTCTCCTTCCATCCCCGGGGATGCAAAGCCAAACTCAGCCACCAGCATCTGATGAGCCTTAATTCCCAGCACTTAAATAATTAGCTTCTCAAATGTACGAAAACAACTCTCATTTTCTGGATTAATGAGGAGAGCTGGGTTCCACTGAGCACAGCTATTATGGAGCTGCTAATGCAGGGTTGGATTCCATGGCTGCCTCTGAGCACAGAGCCCTGGGGAGAGCAGGAGCACGGGGAGAGCAACGCTGCAGGGCAAAGGGGAGCCAGCAGGGGAAACCCTGGCGCTGCTCTGTGGGTTTATGCAGGGGGAAGGAGGATTTTATTTCTGTGTCTGCTCAGTCTCATCATTGATGATGATGCCACATAAGCCAGATGAAGGCTGAAGCTCAGGCACATCCTGAGGGTGGGTAGTTTGCTTTAATCACAGGCCAGGTAAAGGCACTTTCTGAAGCTGGGTAACAAAAATGTGGCACAAACAAACCTAAAGCCTAGGTAGTCACACAGCAGCTTCTGCCCAGTTTCTGTAGCCACAGCAGTAGGGAATGGCAAGGAGCTGGAAGGCTGCAGTGGAACTGGAATGTTCTTGTCCTCTGTGTTCATTTGGCTGAGGAGCTGGTAGGAAACTGGTTGCAAAAAGTCAGTCTTGCCTCATTTTGGCAGGTACAGGCATCTAAACTCTTCAAAACAAACTTCTGTTCTCTCTTTGGGATCTTGGCACAGGGCTGGCAAGTTTGTTTTTCCCAAATGGAAGGAGAGGGGACTGAGGAAATGCCAGCCTGCAAAGGCTGCCTTGCTCTGCCCTGGGAGGTTTAAACTGGGCCTACATGACATGGACAGCTCAACTGTTGGGACTGTTCCCTTCCTCTCTCTGTGTCCCTGCTTCCCTGCCTTGTGCATGGAATAGGGAGGAGAGAATAATTGCAAAATCTGGGAATTTGAGATGTAACTGCAGCCACTCAACAAAGTCATGTAGCTTCTCAGAGAACTGTAGATCAAAAGGCCTGGAGTGTTGATTTCCCCAAATTCTTCGGCCATCACAGAGCCCTTCAGTACATGTCATTCTCCCCCACCCATTAGTGCATCCAAATCAGTGGTCATGCAGCCCTGGATGTGGATTTGGGGCTAAATATCTTCTCACACTGAAGATTCTTCTCCAACAATATGGCCTCAAGCACATGACATCTGTCACATTTGCAAACCAAACCAAAACTTTTGACCTCTGTAAGGCAACTGTGAAATTGCAATGGAAGCCCTGGGTTAATCAAGAACCTTGGTGAAGATATAGCAGGAGTTGAGAGGTTAACACGGAAATTCATGGAACTGAGATGGTTTATGCAGCAAAGTTCCTGCTTCATTCAGTGCCAGGCACCAGGGACTCCAGGGACCTGCAGGTGCTCAAGGATCTCAGCACCTTCCCAAAGCAGGAGCACTTCCCTGGAGGTGGCCATTCCAAATTAGCTCCTTTGAAAATGAGTGGATGCTGCTTCTCATGTCAGGGCTTGTTGGACCACTGACTTCAGAGGAGTAATTTAGCTGAAGCAATCAGGAAATAATTATTACAGTGGAGAGTTAAAAGACAGTAATTAAACTGTATAAATAAATAACTGAAGTGACTAAAAAAGTCCACCCAAAGCCTACTTTTGGAGCACTATTTAATGTAAATGAATCACTTAGTGGACAATACAACAATCATCTGTTCAGCTTCTATTCATTATCAAAAACAATACAGAAGGATTGGCAGGGAATAGCCATGTGCCAGAGGGAGCCCTTTAGGAAATACCACAGAATCTGGACTGGCTTTTGTCTGTTCTTCTATTGTGTTCTGACAATGCTCTGCTAATGAATGTCCAACGTCATTTCAGTTTGTCTTTTTCTTTTTTTTCCCCCCCAAAACCAGATCAGTGGTAATCTTGGCCTTTCAGGGTTGCTTGTTCCTGTTGGGAAGTTTCCACACATTATGTATCAGTTCAGCCAAGGTCCAGGAGGCTGAGGATGTGTTGTCTCAGGCCCTCTGGGAAATCCCACTGTAGCTGATGAGACAAAATCCTTTGATTTGGGCAAAAATCCACCAAGTTTTAAAGAAATCATCACATATCTCTGAAAGATGCAGTACTTCAGTGAGTTGTATACTCAGTAAATTTGTCTTTTGTTACTCCATTTGAAAGGACAATAACCTCATTCTGAGAAACAAGCTGCTTTTCCATAGGGAGTATTTACACTGATGATTCCCAGCATTATCATGGGAGTTATCTGCAGGAAGCTGCAGGCTAAAGGGAATCCCCATCAGGAATGTGGGGAGCTAAACCCAGCAGGCAGACACCTCTGCTAGAACAAACACATTTAAGACAACACCAAGCACTAAAATGCTGTTATTGTGCCTCAGAATTGATGATCCACTGACATTCCCATCTCTTAGGAGTTACTGGTTTGGAATAGCTCCAAGTTCCCACCTGAGGGTGCAGCAGGTACCCAGAGGGGTTTTCTTTTCTGACCTGGCTCCTTGGCTCACTCCTGCATTGCTGCTGCAACTTTCAGCTCCTGCAGCTTTGCTGGTTGGACTCTGTGGAGCCTGCAGTGCAAAATCACTGTGACAGTCTGAGTTAAGAAAAAAGGACAACAGTGATACACTTAAGAAAATAAACAGGCTTTTCTGCTGAGAAAATGCACGTGGAATAGCACCCAGATTTGACTTTTCAGTGCTGTCTCTGAGCTTTTATTTTGTATTAAAGAAAATCTGAGGCTCTGCAGCAAATTTCTGCAGCCAGGGTTTTCTGTCAAATCCAGTGACAATGGAGGATGTGGGTTTCTAGTTAAAGCTATCTAGAATTTGAGATAGAAATGCACACTTCATAAAATCTTGCTCTGAGCTCAGTCTTCCAAATAAAGCAGAGATGGCATCAAACCCTCCAGGGTCTTCTGCCTGCAAAACCCCACCAAGTTCGCTGCAAGCTTGGTAAGCAATTTGGGAGTTTTACTCACAGCATGAACTCAGAATGCTACTGAAGGTGGGACCTGAGGGTTGCCAGCCCCTCTGGGGGCTCTTTCTGATATTCCTATTTCCAGCCTCTCCCTGTCCTTCAGCTGGAGATCACTGGGGCTGCAGGATGGGTGGCACATCTCTGCGTGTCACCGCAGTGCTCAGGATAGCAGCAGAACCTGAAATGATTGCTGGCTTGGATTAATACCCTGGGCTGTGTGTGGGTATTAGTCCACAGCCCAGCTGCCACCTTGGGGCAGGACTGGGACCTCTGACAGCGAGCTGGGACAGCAAGAGCCAAAATCCACCCTCCTGGAACTGCTACACTCCTTGGCAGGCACCATTAGTGCTACAGCTTCCTCCAGACTTACAGATCTTGGTACCTGCGAGGCCAAGCTGCCAGCTGGTTATAGCACCCTAAAACTGCAATCCTGAGTGCTGCCCTTCCACCAAAATAATCTTGGAGTGCTGGAAATGGGTGGTTATAATACCCTAAAACTGCAGTCCTGAGTGCTGCCCTTTCACTAAAATAATCTGTCACTGGGCTTGGGCAGAGAGGGAAAACTGCTGAGCTTCTGATAAACAGTAGTTTATTTTGCAAGATCTTGGCCACCATTTGCACTAATTGACACTTTTTAATAGTAATCTCTGTTAAAGGACAGAATTTCTCAAATATGCTTTTGGTAGGAAAAGAAAAGCTGATTATGTTAATGCTCAGTATATTAAAGGCATCATCATTATTTTGGGAGAAAGAAAACCCAAAATAATTACCCTCCCTCGTTTAATAAACTTCCCCTAGAATATATTTTAAAAAATTTATTCAGTAAAGTTCTGTTCCTCCCTGCTCTGGTAAAGAATTCTTTTTGTTAGTCCCTCGAGTGGATGCTTAAGTCAGGTCTCGCTGTAATTACACACCTCGCAGCAGTGCGGGAGACTTAATTAAGAGAGTCACTGGAGGTGTGTTGTCAGACGGATACAACCCAGGGCTGCTGGAGGAGGCACCAGCATCCAGCTGCTGTGGGCATGTTGGGGAAGAAAATTCAAGTTTGTAGAAGATTTTGAGATCCTCCTGCAAAAAAAAAAAAAAAAAAAAACCAACAACAAAAAACCCAAAAAAAAAGCAGCGTGGACACACCCAGCAGCCTCTGCTCAAAGCCCCTCAACTCCATCATCAGGGAGTCTGTGGTTTTAAAAATCTCTCTGTACTCACCAGGAGACGCTCTGCCACACGGCAAGATTTCGGATTCTCTCCTCCCCTCCTCCCAAAAGTGTGACTCACCAGTTTCAAATGGTGACATTTCATTCCCAAACTATTCCGGGAGCAGCTGGCTCCACAGCACATGGGGATGTGGGGAGAAGGGAGGAGGGAAGGAAGAGCCAGCTTGCACAGTGCAAACCACTCATTCTCTCCCCCATGCAGGTATCTTGCTTTTATCGTGCTCAGAACCACGTAATTTGGGACACGCTGGCAAATTCCATCGGAGGAAAACAATAAAACAAGCACATTTCGGGCAGAAAAGAAAAAAAAATATCAACACGCGCCAGTGATGCAATTCCTGGGTCACCAAACCCCTTCCCTGTCAGGCAGGAGGGACTGGGAGAGGAGTTTGCTCTCCAGATGGAGCAGATGTGAGGAAATGTTCTCACTTTCCCTGAACCCCACAGTTCTGGGAGAATTTCTGTGTGATGCAGGGTCAGGGTTTAGTCAGCATCAATATCTTAATAACGATGAACAAATGCATGTGCAGTGGGACGCTCACAGGGGAATGACAGAGAAGGCCCTGTCAGCCCCGGTCCCCAGAGGAGTTTTGTGTCCCACGGCAGCCCGGCAGTGTCCCTGCTGTGGGGACATCGCTGCCATGAGCACAACATCCTGCATGTGAGGAGCGGGGTGCTGCGGGCACACAGAGAATCCTGCAGGCACAGAATCCCAGGAAATTCCGAGCTGGGAGGGACCCACAGGGATCACCGAGCCCGACTCGGACGTGAACGGCCCATGCGGGGATCGAACCCGCGACCTTGGCGTTGGCAGCAGCGGCCGGCGCGGTGCCGGGGGCAGGAGCGAGGTCTGGGGCTGTGGGGTCAGAGCGGCCACCAAACCTCATCCCCATCTCCATCCCCAGCCCCAGCCCATTCATCGATGTTCGCCAAAGCGGGGAGGGAGCTGTGCGCGATGGGGATGCCCGCGGGCACTGGCACAGCCGCCTGGCACCGAGGCACTGGCGACACCGGGCTGCAGGCACCGTCCCCAGGGAGGCGACAGCCCAGGGAGACGTGGCGGGGGCCCAGGCGCTGGCTGTCCCCGTGTGAGCCGGATTGGAACAGGCTGTCACAACCCAGCCCAGCCCCGTGCATGTCTGCACAGGAAATGTTTGATTACAGCTTCATTCATCCCCTCTGCTGCCGTTGGAAAAGGGGACGCTGTTCCTGTGGCTCTCTCAGCAGCCTGGGACCTTGTGCTGCCCAGATCCAAGCCTAATTCCTATTTTTTTCCTTGGGGCAGCCCCACTGAAAGCAGTGCTCATTCACGAAGAGGAGCTGCTCGCTGCTCGATCCAGGCATGCAGCAGCAATGACCTTGGCTAGGTAACCATCTCCTGAATACAAAAATGGATATAAAAGCAGCGATCCCCTTTTTAAAAAACACCCAGTTTTCTGCTAAGGTAGGGAAAGGCAGTGGTTTGTTAAATAAATGCGTCTGTCAGGGCTGGATTTCTTTCCCAGCTTCCCTAAATGCCCTTCACCAGCAGAGAGGGGGAGGGGACCTGCTCTTTGAAGCCTTTTCCTTATGGGAATAGAAAACACGGAAAGAATTCAATTCTCTGCCACAGCCCAGCAGCGCTGATCCGCACTTCAAACCCCAAAGCCCGGGAGCCCGGCGGGCTGGTGGGTGCTCGGAGCCTGCAGTACCACAGATTAGCCATGTTCGATATCCGGCATCATTAAGTGTCCCCCGTGGTGTTAAAGCACAGAAAAAGGGGCAGGAATGGAGAGTGGGGAAGGAAAAATTAGGAAATTCTGTGCAGAAAGAACTGCGGTTATCCAAATCTTTGATCAAAGCACCATCTAGTGAAGAACAGGCTCCTTGCAGCTGGCAGCGCTCTGGGCAGCTGCACCAACATTTGCCTTTCACCACAAGTTTGCTGCTAAAAGCCCCCAAAATCACCCAAATATGCACAGTCCGTGCTGGACCTGAACGAACAGGCACGTGCCCCAAAAATCGCTGCCTTCTCCTTAAATCTTTCTGAGTGGAAACGCGTTCCTGTGCTCCCCTGATCTCCCTCAGCCCCCCGAATCCCGCAGGGAACGAGGCACCACAGGAAGAGAAGGATTTCCATGTTGTAGTTGGGGAGCTAAGGAAAAGAAAAGGTAAGGGAGCGGTCCAAGGTCGTGCAGGAAGCCAGAGGCAGATCCGGGAATAGAGATCAGCCACCCTGGGCCCAGGGATGCCTGAACAATAGCACAGCCTCTCCCTGTGCTGTCATTTAACTCCTTCCTGACCCTCCCAAACCCGCACAGGGGTGGGCTCTCCTCTCCTCTGCAGATGTGCCTGCACCTTTACAGCTCTTGGGGGCCCAGCCCTCAGCCTGGTGCTGCTTTTCCCCCTCCAAACCAAGGAGTAAAGGCAGCAGGGAAGGACAGGGTTGGGTATCCTGAGAGCAGTGAAGCTGCAGGTAGGAAATAATTCTGTACAGCTGTCCTCTCATCAATTAAAACAACCACAATTAGCATCTGTTTATGGAAATGGTGCCTCAGCTTTGCCATTTCTGTGTGTGACAAAACATCACTGTCTCTCCCCTGGAAGCATTCAGCTCCACTGAAGTGGCTGTGGAGTGTGGGGATCTGCAGGAGGAGAGGATATTGCTGCCTCTCCCTCTTCCCCAGCTCTTGGGTTGTCTGCAAGGATTGGGGATTTGCAGCACGATCACACATTAGAAATGCAGTTTCACTAAGTCTACACTGTTCTCACACTGAGCTTGGAAATGCTGCAGTGCAGGCTCTGGGGGAGACAGTAATTACAAACAAACCTTATAGAAAATAGCTGGGAAAGAAAAATAATAGGTGGTGGAAAAAACCTGAACTGCAATGAACTGAACCTGCAGCAAAATTCTCCCAGAGATGAGAGCTGAGAGAAATAGTGACCAAGTACCCAGAAAGTTCTCTGAAAGGAGTTTGGTGTCCTTGAGTCAGAGCCCAGTTCCAAACCAGAACTATAACTGAGGCAAAAGTTAAGAACATTTTCTTGGGTCACTGTCTGGAAGGGACACAGACAAATCTGCAAAGAGCTGCAGGGGCAAAGAACTGGAAAAGCCCTGAGAAGCCTTTATTTGTCTGTTTTTCATCCTAGGTCTGTTTTTCCCCCCCCCTACCACCCTAGAATGTTTTCATTTACTCCAGTTATGGGAGGATGAGAGTCTGCACCCTTCCATGAGAGGCTGAGACAAGAAAATCTTTAATCCTGCCACAGCCCTTGGAACATTTACATCTCCCAGCCACAAGCACTGTGAAACTGGGAGCTCTCAGTTCAAATCAGTTCAAGGATGTTTTCCCTGGGGAAGGGTTTTGTTACCCTGTGGGGATTTCTGCCCAGATTTTTGCTCTTAGGGTAAGCAACAAAAGCTTTTCTTACAGAAAGAAGCTGCATCTTATACTCCTGGAAAAAGAAAAACTGGCAAATAAGAGCCCACAGGAACTAGGGCACAAAATTGCTGCCCTAGAGATTAGGGTTAAAAGGCTGCAGATCTGCACTCAGTGATTGCAGATGTCACCAAACACAAGTGCAAACTCAAATCCTTGAGTTTGGAGATTTTTTTCTTTTCTCCCCCTCAAGAAAGAGCTCCTGCACTGCAAGAGGGCAGCAGTAGAACAGCAGGATGTTTGTCAAGGAAGTGTTAGCATGCTAAAAGGATTCCAGCCCTCTGCAGTTGTGGCCTGACAAAATGAGAAAGGAAGGAGATTTGAGCGCAAATAAAACCAACAGACAGAGTTTTACATGATGCCAACATTTACCAGTTGGGGCTTGCCCAGTCTGCAAACCAGTCCTGGATGTGGGGGAGAGTTTTCACTGATGGTTCTGAGAACAAAGACAGGTTGACATCAGTAAATCTTCTAATCCCAGTGCATGATGTATCAAGAAGCAGCTTTGAATCAGAGGTGAATTTCTTGCTAATTACATTAGATTAACCTATGGAAATGGAATCCCAGTCAAAGCAACAAAGTCAAGCTTTACTCCACTGACTTTGCAGCTGCAGCTCCAGTCTGAGCCTTTGCTGTGGGACTTGGTTTAAATCAACTCTGCCAGCACCTGCCAGCCTGGGAGAGAGCATTTGAACAGAATCCTGTTAAATAACCACCTGGGAGATGCCAGGGAAATGAGCAGAGCAGCCTGGGCACAGCTCTCAGGTCACTGCTGTCCTGTGCACAAAGCTCCAGCTCTTGCTGCCCCACCTGGGTGGGCAAGAAGGACTGAAATGGCTTTTTCCTGCTTTTTCCAGCTCTGAACCAACTACAGCTCCTAGCAAGGCTGCCATGACATAAACTACCTTCCTCTGGGTTTTATTTTTCTATTTAATTTGTGTAAACAAAATTATTGATTCTCCCAAATCATTACATATTGTCCCTGAAGTCAAAAAAGTGCATTATCATCCTCCCTTTCAGACAGTAATTTTTAGGAAGATTTTGAATTATTTTCTCATCTTTTCCCTGAAATATTGATCCCTTACTAATGATGAACCAGCATTGAAGCTTTGAATTAATTTCAGTGTTTTCCCTATTAGAAGAGAGGAGCAGAAAAAAGTTACCATAAAAATGGATGACAAAACCACCTTTCAAAGAACTGCTGCAAAAAGCTGTCCTTTATCTCTCTGCTGTGCACAGGGAAAGACATCTGGGATTAAATACCCTTGAAAACATTTCAGTATTTCTGATTCCTCTGTAAATGGAATCACAAAAACCTTCACTAAGAGCAACTCCCTGTGCCTTTCCTTCCTCAGGGCAAGAGTCCTGACACATTTGGGCTTTTGGGATCACTGGGGCCGGGTTCGTGCTCTTATCAGTGCCAGGGGATTTACAGGGGCACATTCACACCCCATTTCTGCACAGAGCTCTTGGAAAATCAGAGAAATTTGGGGTTTTCCCTATCACGGATTTGAAAAAGGCTCTGCAGAAATGCCTCTCTTCTCCTACAGGAATTTACTGCTGTTCCTCACAGTCACATTGGCCAGTGTCACCCTCAGCGTGGGATTTTGGGGGTGTCCTGTGCCAATGTCACCGTTCAGGGGGGGATTTTGGGGTGTACTGTGCCAATGTCACCCTCAGGCTCAGGGGGGGATTTTGGGGATGTCCTGTGCCGATGTCACCCTCAGAGGGGGATTTTGGGGTGTCCTGTGCCAGTGTCACCCTCAGGGTGGGATTTTGGGGGTGTCCTCTGCCAGTGTCACCCTCAGGGTGGGATTTTGGGGGTGTCCTGTGCCAGTGTCACCCTCAGGGTGGGATTTTGGGGTGTCCTGTGCCGATGTCCCAGTGCCCGAGCTCTGAGGGGAGACGCTGTGGAGCCTCCCTCCCTCACCGACATATTCCCGAGCAATCCTGTGCCGTGCTCTGGGACGGCCCTGAGCAGGGAGGCTGAACCCACGCCCCACAGTCCATTCCAGCCTGAGCCCTTCGGGATTTTGGGATTCTGGGACTGAGGGCAATGCCTACCTGTGGGGAACCCCGAGAGGGCGGAACCCCTGGTTGGCACCGCCGCTCCCGGCCGGGCGGCACAGGCGGGGGGACAAGTGAGGGCAGCTGCTCTTCCACAGCCACTTCCGGTTGGCGTCACGGAGAGAGGAGTCCGGGCGGAAACGGCCCGGGCCCACTTCCGGCGGTGGCCATGGTGACGGCGGCGGCCAGGTGGGGACAGAGGGGACAGGAGGGGACAGGAGGGACAGCCGGGAGGGCCCGGGGGGCTGCGGGGCTCGAGGGAGTGCGGGAGAGCTCGGGGCAAGGCGGCGCTGGGGCGCCCGGCGCTCTCCGGGACAGAGTTCACCGCTGGTACCGCCATTAAAAACCCAATTACAGATAAATTAAAAACCCAATTACAGATAAATTAAAAACACAATTACAGATAAACCAGGGACAGCCGGCCGTCATGGCCTCACCTCATAGAGGTTTAGGTGGCTCTTCTGTTGGTAAAAGTCTGCAGAACGCTTTCTTTGGAACAACAAATGTTTGAGTTTTCTGAGCAGGCCGCCTTTGTTTCTGTCCCGAGCACCAACGGAGGAATTCCGTGTGGGCGGAATTACACTTTGGAATTACACTTTGTACCTGAGTGAACGGGGCAGGAAGATAAGAGAAAACGATTTCCTAGAATCCTGGGCTGGCTCGGGCTGAAAGAACCTTAAATCCCTTCTCATTCCACCTCTGCCAGCACCTTCCATTAGACCGGGTGGGATTCCAGGTAATTCCTCAAGTCCAGGCTGGTTTCCGGGTGCTGCAAATGTATTTTTTTCCTTTTTGCTGCCATATGGGCTGAAGAACTCAGGCAGAAGGACTGCAGAGACCCAGCAGGGGCTGATGCTTTAGGTAATGCCTGGCTGGCTTTGGGAATCCCAGCTTTCTTCGGGAATCCCAGCTTTCTTTGGGAATTCCGGCTGGGTTGTTCTCTCCTCCTGCTCGCTGTTGGAATGAGGAGCTCTGCCCCGTTGCTGCATTCCTCCTGAGCAGTTTTTGCTGCTTTCAGCGTTGGAGCTCCCTCTGTGTTCCCGGTGTGGGGGTTGAATTCCCCGTGCCCTGCAAAGGTCAGGGCTGTGTTCCCTGGGTTTGTTTTTAGAGGCAGCCCGGGCTGGGCTGGCATTGGACGCTTGCTTGGATCGCTGCCAGTTCCACATTTAACTCGGGGCTGTCCTGAGGAGCACCGAGGCAGCTCCAGCTCAGAGCACTGTTGGTGAGCCCCTTCCTTCCTTCCTTTCTCAGGTAGGACCTTGTGCTTTCTTCACACTCACTCAGGCCCACACGGGCTGTGCTTTTTCCCTTAGGAAAATCAGGGTTTTTCCCCTTCCTTTTATCCCCCCAGTTGGGTTTGGGGTTGCAGCCTCCAGCTGGTGCCACTTGTCACCTAAAGGACAATGTGATTCTGGGAGCCTGGAGCTGCACAATCAGCTTTAGTCCCAGTTTGTCTGGGGAAGCTTCCAGGGGCTTGGTTCTTTAGGATCTGCTCTCGTCCTTGCACCCTTATTCATTAATAAGGTCATTAATCCTTGGTCCTTGAGAAACCATTGTCCTGGATTTACAGGAGAACACCCAGTTTTGTTTTAAAGGGAAAGTTCTGGGTTTATTTTTAATTGGATAAATGTGATTTATTCTATGGGAAGCCTTCAAAAAGTTTCTTGTCACCTGTATTTGCTGACATTATCAGTGTTTTTATTTCTGCTCTCTGGTAACTGCATGTTCCAGTCCTGCCCTTTGGGATGGAGAATTGGGAATTGCAGGACACTGCTTCAGTGTCACCTAAAGTTGGGGCTATGATAGAAGCAGGTCAGGAAATCAAAGCAAAACTTGTTGCTATGGGTCTGCAGTGCTACAGAAGCTCTTCTGTCCCAAATGATTTACTCAGCTGGGTTGTGCTCTCTCCCAAGTCTGACTGATATGAGATTTTTCTTTGTTTTGGTTTTTTTTTTTAAGAGGCCATTTGAGCACCTTGGAAGAAGGCACTGCATCTGCATGCCCCAAAAATTTACATTATATATATAATGTATTATTAATATAATATATATTATTATAGAATATATTATAATAAGATATATTAATATATATAACATATATAATATGTTATATATAATATATAATATATAATATATAATATAATATATAATATACATTATATATAATATATATTAATAGTATTATAATATCAATATATTAATGATATATCTGTATATTATTATATATTAAAATTATATATAATGTATAAATTATATGTAATTAATATATAATATACAAATTATATATATTTTAAAATAAATATATTTTAATATATAATATATATTAAAATATACATAAAGATAAATAAAATATATATTAAAATATATTAAATATACAAAGGGATTTTCATCTCAGATTGGCAGCTCCTTGTCTCTCTGGCTCCTCTCCTTCTCTTCCCATCCCATCTTTCCCCTCCTCAGAGCTGTTACCTGTTGGCTCAGGCTCCAGCCTGGGAGCTGCCAGAGCAGCTGCTGCTCCTGCCTGGGTTCTTGGTTTGCTGCAGCCCTCAGGCAGAGATGGACAATCTGCCCAGTTCCTGTGTATAACATGAGAAAAAGGAAAGAAATACAATAAAAGATTAGAAATATTTTCAGGTCTCAGTGTGCTTTAGCTAGGAGAGGAGTCAGAAAAGGCTCCTCTTCTCAGTTACCTTTGCACCTGCATTGAAACCACAGCGGGGCCAGATTTTTCCAGTGCCTCATGGAGGAAGTGCCAGTGCAGCTGTCAGCTCCCACTTGGGAAGTAATGAAAGGGCCTGAACGTGGGCTGAGGGTTTTTTGTGATTCCAGAATGTCCTGTAAGCCCAGTGGCAGCACAGCACCTGCTGTCCCTGCCCACACTTTGTGCTGTGACTCTCAGGAGACCTTTGAGAGAGCAAAAAAATGGAATCATAGAGAAGGCAGCTGCTGAGCATGAACCAGTCAGGAGAACCTTCTCATCCAGCCTGGAAATCCAGTGGGTGTGTGTCAAAACATCATTTTCCCAGGAATTATTTCAGGGAAGATCCATTCTCTTGTGTCACATGAACTGTGCCAGTCCCTGGCTGCAAACCAGTGCCAAACACCCCTTGTGTGCACTCCCAGCGTGGAGGAATCAGATGCTCTGCAGGGCCTGAGCTGAATCCTCCTTTGGGGTTTGTGCTTTCCCACCCTGGGCACACTCCCTGTGCCCTGGGCAGCTGCTGCTCTGGTGTCTCCCTGCATGATCCACACTGGATCCCACCAGGAAGGACTTGAGACCCACAGAAATCACTTTGGGAATGGGAAGCTCACTCCAAGATTTGTGTTCTACCTTGGTGGCTTTGTTTTTAGACCTTGCCAAGTGTATTTAGAGCTGTCTTTATGTGTTATTTTATTGTGTTCCAGGTGTAACCCCAGAAATAGTTATTTTATTCAGTTCACTGCTATTTCAGCAAGCTGTTCACTGAGCAGCTATTTGAGGAATTCTCTCCAAGCCCCTGATGGGTATCTGGAAGAGCCTGACATTTTCCACATTAGCTGTGTTCCATGGCATGCAGAGCCTCTGCCATCCCCTCAGTGACACTGAATTCTGCCTTAGCACTGTGGTTACCTCTTGTTTTCTGCTTCTCATGCTCTCCTTTTGTTGGAAGGAGCACAAGTTGTGTGCCCAGAATTTCCCAGTATCTTCCCAGTGAAGGCCTGTCCTGCAGTTCAGACTGCAAGAGTTCAAACTCTGCCTGCATGAGAAACAAGGGAAAGGAAAATACCCTGAGGTGTGGTTCTGACTTCATGTGTGACCCAGAGGATTTCAGGAAGGGGCTGTAATTAACTTTACTCTTACACCAAGCTTTGATAAAAGCTCAGGGATTTACAGAGGGAAAATCAGTGGCCTTTTCACAGGAGTCCCACTTGCTCTTTGGCCCTTAGGAAGCTGTCACATAAACTCCTCTCTTGGAGGAATGGCTTAGCAAGGAGATTAGGGCTATGCCTTGGTATCAGAATCCAATCCCAGGATGAGATTTCAGTGTGTTAAGCAAATTACTGGCTCAGAGAGAAAACCTGGAGCCTCCAAAAGACAGACTGGCTTATATCCATCTGGGATAACACACAGTAACTGATCTCTGGCTTGTAGGTACTCTGGTACTGGCTCTTCTAGAGAAATCTGAACAGTTTTATACAATCAGAAGAATGTGGAGAAATATTCCAGCCCTGAGGAACTTCCACACAAGAGGGAGAATTTAGGGCAAAACATGGGAACAGCATCCCTGAACACAAGCTTGTGATGGGACAGCTGACAGGATGCAATGCCAAGTGTCCTGCTGGGATGTTCACATTACTGTTTCAGTGCTTAAAATTGGGAACTGATGGGAACTTTCCAAAACCTAAAGGAAGGGATGAGAAAACCTGCTGAAGATACAGAGGTACCTTGGTGGTTTATTGGTGATCTAAGGCAGGGTTAAGAAGAATAATTTCAAAGCTGTTTTCAGGTGTTTTCTCATTTTCCTCATGGTGAAATGATCTCTTTGCTGTCACCCTGTGGCTCTAGGAAGACAGCAGAGAGAGGGAAGCTGATGGATTTCACCAGCTCTGTCATCATCCCGCTGCTGTTCGGCAGCCTGGGCATCTTCGCGCTGTTCCGGCTGCTGCAGTGGCTGCGCATGCGAACGTACCTGCAGGAGGCTGTGGTGGTGATCACAGGGGCCACCTCTGGCCTGGGCAAAGGTATGGACACACACAGAGCCCACCAAGGGCAGCACAGGCAGGGGGCTGTGGCAGGAGCAAAGCAGGAATGAGCTGAAGGTTCCTGCTGATCTGAGTTTGTGACACGCAGCTCCCACCTGAGTCATAACCACAATCAACTCTGCCAGCACCTGCCAGTCTGGGAGAGACCATTCCTGTTCCAAAAACCACCTGGGAAATGAGCAGAGCAGCCTGGGCACAGCTCTCAGGTCACTGCTGTCCTGTGCACAAAGCTCCAGCTCTTGCTGCCCTGCTTGGGTGGGGGAGAAGGACTGAAATGGCTTTTTCCAGCTCTGAACCAACTACAGCTCCCAGTAGGGCTGCCATGACATATACTACCTTCTTCTGGGTTTTATTTTTCTGTTTCATTTGTGTAAACAAAATTATTGATTCTTCCATATCATTACATATTGTAATGATGAATCATTGAGTGCATCCTGCCTGAGTTCTTCAACCCACGGGGCAGCAAAAAGGGAAAAAATATGTTTTTCCCTGAAATCAAAAATATGCATTATCATCCTTCCTTTCAGACAGTAATTTTGATTGATTCTTTTTGTAGATGTATATGCAAGGAAGTC
Source organism: Melozone crissalis (assembly GCF_028551555.1). Lineage (NCBI taxonomy): Eukaryota > Metazoa > Chordata > Aves > Passeriformes > Passerellidae > Melozone > Melozone crissalis. The sequence goes on along the minus strand of NW_026535790.1, from coordinate 13,717,314 downwards.
TCAACATTTGGTACAAAAAATTTAAATCAACTTGTATAAACTGGAGCTCATCAAACAAGGAATTAGATGCTGTTCTTGTGCTGTCAGGGGTCTTTTTCCAGAATCCTGAAAAAGCCAGGAAGGCAAATTGTTTCTTTAAAACCTCTCAGAAGTTGTGTTCTGCCTTCATGTACTTCCAGCTGCTCTGCCAAACCTTCCACTCCCTCCTTCTCCTTGTCCCTCACCCTCAAGTTAAGGTGCCTTTCATGGTACAAATCCATCCACTCTAAAGTCAAACTCTTGGCATTATTAACACCAGGGAGTATTTTTTTCCAAATGAAACTTATGTTTTGCTTCAGTGGCTACATTCTCTAATTCTGCTTTCTATAATTGCTTTAAAAGCTGCTTGAAAAGAAGACAAGGTGCTCTCTGCTATCAAGGCCTCTCATTAGGATGAGTACATTCTAGAACAAATAGAGCTTTAATTGATGCTGCCTTTGCATGTGAGTTTGTCCCTAAGGACAGGGCTGTTCAGGAACTGGCCAAAGGAGATGAACTGGTTCTCTCTGTCTGCCTCAACCAGAGAGTGGGAGTGGCAAAGGATCTTGTACTTCTCATCAAGAAGAGAGGAAATCAGTATTCCAGGAGAGACCTTCCAGCTGGAGCTCTGTCTGTGCTGTGGGGTGTAGAGACTTCCACCACTGCACTGTAGAGTTTCCTCCCTTTTTGGCTCATTTGCAAGATCTTCTACAACTCCCCTTACTCCTAGTTATTAATACACCAGCCCACCTCTAATTACTGTGTGTTCACTGCCATCCACTGTCATCCCTTGTGCAAACAAGCAGTTTGTCCCTCTGGCTCCCAGAGGGGACAGGGACATGCAATTAGGAGGACAATAGCCTGGCATCCCTTCTCCAGGCTTTTCCCCACGAGGAGAATCACCTTGATGAAGGCATTGAAGCCCAGGCTCCCAGACCCTCTGGAGGAGTTCATTAAAACTGAAACTCCTAAGGCTGTGTGAGATGACACACACAGGGTAACTGTGGTCAGAAATGAAGAGGCAAATGTGACCAGCTGAGGAGGAGGATGTGTGAAGAGCACAGTAAGTGTCTGACCAGCACAGAATGTGTGAGCACAGCAGCTGCCTCGTGTCTGTCATCTGTCACAGTCCCAGGAGAGTGGGAGTGGCTGTGACCTCTCTGTCACTCAGCCTGGCCACCACACAGCAGCAATGAAGCCACCTGCAATAAAGACCCTGCAGCAAACAGCACTTTGAGCTCTCCCCAGGGCTGATGTGGATCTGTCCTTTGGCTGATATTCACTTTTCTCTCTTCTTGCCTCTCCACAGAATGTGCCAAAGCTTTCCATGCAGCTGGCTCCAGGCTGGTGCTGTGTGGCAGGGACAGTGAGAAGCTGAAGGGGCTGGTGCAGGAGCTCTGTGCTGTCAAGAATCACCGCAAGAACGTGAGTGTGGCACCAGGACGGGCCCTGGGCTCACCTGGCCTGGATTTCTGCTTGGGCTCTCACAGAAATTACAGAATTGCCTGTGGGTTGTTCTCTTGAGCAACAGGAAAAATGCAGCTCTGTGGTTGGGGATGGATGCTGATACAGGAGTACACTGAGCTGGTGTGTCATTCCTTGTAAAAACCCCCAAAAGAAGCTTGGGTAGAAATGGAAGTGAAGGCACATGAGGGCAGAGTGTCCTGACCCCTTACACCTGCACCTCAGAATCCAGAAAAGTGACTTTATTTATGCTTTTATTTTTTATGTCTATGCCTGCTGACTGTGGCTAAGAACTGCTGGCTTCTGCAGAAAACACATGGGTTGCGTTTTGCCTTTTTCAGATGCATTTCCTTTAATAAGAGAACAGAAAACTTTACTACTTGAGGAAGATCTCCCTTGTCCCTTTGCTAGGCTCATGGATAAGGAACAGGCTACAGGAGCCGATAAAGATGAGCACAACCTGTTGTTTCTGCCATGAATTCCCCACATGGAACAGGGTCTGGATGGCCCTGCTCCTGTGCTTCCAGAGCTGGGGGATCCCAGAGCTGGCACACCCAGCACTGAACTGTGTTTTGCTAACCTGAGTTTCTTCACAGCCACACGAGCCTCACACGGTGGTGTTTGACCTCTCAGACACCAAGGCTGTGGTGAATGCAGCTGAGGAGATCCTCAAGGCCTTGGGTCACGTGGACATCCTGATCAACAACGCTGGCATCAGCTTCAGAGGCACCATCGTGGACACAGGGCTGCAGGTGGACAAAAAAGTGATGGAAACAAATTACTTTGGACCTGTAGCCCTCACCAAAGGTACCTGTGACCCACAGGATTTGGCTGATGCCTCTGCACACCAGCCCAGCTGAACACAGCTTTGTGTTTGTCATTGTGCACAGGCTGAAGGGAGGTTTGGGGTTCTGGGCAGGCCTGAGGGTGTGACTGTGTGGGAAATACCCCAGTGAGATGATCCCTGCTTCCATCTCCTGATCCAGCCTGGCAGGGGCTTGGGAAGAGGCCCAGTTATCCTGTCTGCCCTGACAGAACATGGTGGGGTTCCAGTGGAGCTGAAGCTTTCCTGGGAAGTTTGGTCACACAGAAAGCTCAGCCTGGAGCGTGTCAGCTGCAGGGAATGGGAAGATGTTCTGATGGCAGGAAAAGCAAATCCTGCTGCCCTCTGTGTGGGAGATCAGAGCCACCACAGCTGCCCTTGTGCAGCTCTGACACAAGGGATCTCCTCACAGGTGACCCTCCCAGGCAGGCACACCCTCAGCCAGAGGCATCCCAAGCACTGTCCCAAGCCCTGCACTGGGATCTTGGAATTCCCTTCAGCATCTCTGCGTGCTCTGAAAGCTTTGATTCTTGACAGCAGCAATGGCAGCACTGTTGTCTGAATGGGTCTTTTCTGTCCTTTGCTAGCACTTCTCCCCTCCATGATCAAGAGGAGACAAGGCCACATTGTGGCCATCAGCAGCGTGCAAGGCAAAATAAGCATTCCTTTCAGATCTGCATGTAAGTACCTCCACAGAAGATGGGAAAGACATATTTGGGGCACCAGGCTGAATAAATACTTGGCTCCTGCTTCCACATTTAGCTCTCTGTGGGATTGGCTGTGTGCAGGGAAGGCAGAGCTGTGCATCACCCTCAATGGGGTCACAAACCACTGACAGCACTCTTAAATACAAAATCTTAGCCCTGGCCTAAAGTTGTTAAGGGATGGAGAATATGTTTTGAAAACAGCTTGATTGTCCTATCTTGAGTCACTATAATTCCATAATTTTATGGTATTTTGTCCTTGTCATTTGTCTGCATTATCTCCTCTAAGAAAGCAGGAATTTTTGGTTTTAATAAATTATGAAGTGCTGTAGTACAAACAATGCCAGAACAAAAGCCTAAACAATCTTGATCCAGCAAACTCTTCATGCTGAATCAATTATGACAAGAAATATTGATGAGATTACTGAAAAGAAAGGCCTTTAAAAGATGGATGAACTAAGAGGGGAGCATTTGACACACAAACATCTGTAAATCACTGAAAGTGAACACCAGAAGTGGAGGGGTGATGGCATACAGTGGGTCAGGAATGATGCTGAGAGGGGGAGAGCCTGGAATGTCTGAGCCAAGGGGTTTTGCAGGGGATGTGGGTCCAGTTGCTGCAGGAATTGTGTTCTGAGGAGCTCCCAGGGTGCTTCACAGGGACCAGAGCCTGTGGATGTGGCAGCAGGAGCTCAGCCCTTCCCTGGATCATTGCAGGGTCCTCAGCCCTTGCTGAGGTGGCTCTGGTGCTGCTGGTGTGGTGGTGGCAGCCACAGGCAGTGACCAAGCACAAGGAGTCACTTTTCCATGGGGGAAAATCCTGCCCTAGGCCAGGCTTCCCTGCTGTTCCTGCCTGTGATCTGCTGTTCCCTTCTGCAGCCAAGCCCTGAACCTGCTCTGCAAGGCCCCAGTGCTCAGCACGTGCAGGGCAGCCAGCTCTGCCTTCCAGAGGCTTTGGGTCTCCTTTATCAGGAGTGGGAGGCAGCTTGGGCTCACTCTGGAGTGCTCTGGCAGGGCTGTGATATTAAGCTCAGGATCCCAGCCAGTTTCAAACTCAAGTTTACATTTTGTCTTCCTAAATTGCCTCTGACTCCCACTACCTGTTGCTGCCATTTACTAAACAAAAACAAACATAGAGGCTGGAGAGCAGCTCCTGCTGAGGAGTGGCTGCATTGCAGTGAAAATCCATTCAGAAAGTGAAAATTCCTCAGCCCTGCTCCTCTCCTTGGTGCACAGTCCTTGTCCTGTTTTGCAGATGCTGCCTCTAAGCATGCTACCCAGGCCTTCTTTGACTGCCTGCGAGCAGAGGTGGAGCAGTATGACATTGAAGTGACAGTGGTGAGCCCTGGGTACATCCAGACCAACCTGTCCCTCAACGCTGTCACAGCGGATGGATCTCGTTATGGAGGTGAGATATCCCTCACTGCCCTTCCTAAAGCATCTCCATGTCATTGTAAGGTGTGTTTGCAACACATGGCCTCTGGTGGGGACTCAGGTTAGCCCTGAAGGATCAAAAACCGACTCTGGATGTAGGGTAGGAACAGCAAGCCCCAAAATTGAGCCTTTCCAGACAGCAACTCTTGCCTTCAGGGCCAGCCACGAGGAACAGCTGTCTGTGCTCCCATACCCAGCTGGAGTGAGAGCCAGAGCAAGCAGCCATGTGCAGTCAGAGCATCCTAGGAAGGGTTCTCAGTGGGGTTTACCTGCTGCTGGTGGTGCTGGTGCTCACTCAGCTTTCCCTTGGCAGTTATGGACAAGACCACGGCCGAGGGACAGACGGCGGCCGAGGTGGCTCAGGTGGTTCTCAATGCAGTGGGACAGAAGAAGAAGGAAGTCCTTGTGGCTGGCCTGACTCCCTGCCTGGCTGTCTACCTGAGGAACCTCTGCCCCAGGCTGTTCTTCACCTTAATGGCATCTAGAGCGAAAAAGGAGAGAAAAGCAAAGGGCTCTTAGAGCTCAGCTGCCCTGAGCAGGGAGAGGCTGAGCCCCTGCAGTTGCCTGGGACATCACTGGAGGTGCTCCTGCAGGAAAATCCTTTCTCAAAGCTGTTTACCATTGCATGGAGACTGGGAAGTGGTTTCCCCCACACTGCTGGAAGACAGCACCTAAAGCTCAGCTGGAGAAGGAAGGTGCTTGGACAATGGGGGAGAGCTGAGGCTGCAGGGAGGGCTCAGGGGAACACTGGGGAGGCCCTGGCTGGGACTCCTCACCTCACTGCAGGCATGCTCAGCTTTACTGGCCTGCCACAAATAAACCCCACCTGTTCTGCCCTCACACGAGCAGCCCTTGGCCGTCCCCACCCCGTGAAATACAGTCCTCAGCTGGGAGCTCTTGTGATCAGTGTCTCATTCCCACTCCTTCCACTCTGACCCAGGACACGCTGCTTGCAGTGGGAAACAGCCCCTTCCTGTTAACGTGCCAAGTCAGCTGATAATTAACCTCAATCCAGTGCCACTTTTAAAGAAGTAACTGATGTACAATTTGGGTGTATTTGGCATCATTTTACCTGTCTGAATCGTGCCCTACTGATGGACTGGGACAGTTCATTCTGCAGTGACAGCTCTGTGGATCCCAGCCCGAGGAACGCAGGGAAGCACTGAACAGGCAGAACAGCACAGCAAGGCAGCTGCTGCCAGGACACACTGCACAGGTGACAGCAGCACACCTGGGCCACCTGCAGCTCAGAGCAGGTGTCATCCTGTGGATGCCAGGCATTCTCTGGCAGCAGAGAAGAATCCAGGTGTGTAAAGTGCAGAGTGTAGCAGACAGAGCCTTTGTTCTCATCTGCTCTAAAGCAATCACAGATGGTAATTAGGATCACATCCAGTGGGGAAGGATACCCCTTCTGTTCAGGTATCACTTCAGGGAGCCTGACAGCCTGAAGGGTGCTGTGTTCCATTCCTCACCCCTTCTCCTCATGTGAGGGATATCAGCACCACTAGGAAAAAGGAATTGCTGCACAGATAGAGGACAGAAATAATCTCAAAATTGAAATAAACTCGACTAATAGGAATCAAGGTTCAGACCTCTCCTGCCCCTCCATGCACTTGCCAGCATTTTCCATGTGTCCTGCCTCACATGTCCTGCCTGGGAGTGCACATCTGATGATGAATAAATGACATTGCTATGAAATGAATCCCTTGGTCTACTCCAGCTCCTCACAGCACACAAGAGGAAGGGAAAGCAGGAGGGGTTTGTTTTTCCTTGCATCCCTGCAAGGTGCTATTGTACCAGTAGTAGCTGCAGAACAGCATGGTTTATCCCAGCCCTCTTTATGGGCCCTGTTAGCTTACACAGTGTGAATCCACACAGAGGATTAGTCACACAAACTCTGATATGGGTGTGCAGGCTCAGCAGGACCTTCTGCTTCCAAAAGCCTCTTCTTAACCACTACAGATCTATGAATGATCTCTGAGATCCAGGATGTGTTTAATGATGACAATGCTGCTGCTCTCTCAGGACATCCATCCTCTGCCACCTGCCCGGTGTCACAGAAAGGCCTGGGCTTGGACTGACAAGGTGAAGCTTTCAGGTGCAGACACCTTTTTTCCTGTTAAAGAGAGGAAAGCAAGGCATTACCTTCTCTGCTCTCTACAAGGGGAGTGCTGCTGTTGGTTGTGCTTTTCCTTTTGTGTTTCCCATGCTCAGCTGCTCAGTTCCTTGGTGAAATGCAGAGCTCCTGCCAGGCTTGTTCAGCTGCTCCATGTTCTGGTGTTTCAGGTCGTGGCTCCTCAGGAAGGACCAAGGGGCTGCTTTGCATTTCTGTGTTCCCATCCAGGGCACTGAGGGTGAAACACATCAGCCCTGAGGGGAAAAGGATGTGTGGGGAGTTCCTGCAGCTCCTGTGGGAGCTACAGCTCCGAGGCACAGGTTGCTGAGAGTGCAGCCATTCCCTTTGGAGGTGAATTCCCCCTCTGTGATGAGGGCAATGCTGCACATTCCAGAGCACTGGGGGCAGCAAAGTGTGGGGGATTCTGAAGGGAGGTTTGTCCCCAGCCACTGATGATTCCACTGAGCTGCTGGCACTGGGGACAGCAGATACAGCACCACTCCATATGGATGGGAATTTTTGGAAGTTGTTTTACCATTTCACCATATACTAAAATACCTCTCAAGACCCCTCTCATTCTCCCAGGTCACCTTGCACAGTTACAGCCCTGACTGACAACCAGAATGTTAAAAAGCACTTTAGCTACATTATCACTGAAATTCCTTGGAAAACAAATTCCCCTGCCCCTCCACCTCAGAATGGAGTGACAGCTGTGTTTTTCAATCAGACCAACCCATTGTGACAGCTAAGCTGACTTTTCACCTTTCCTCCTGCAATAAGAGACCCCAGGAAAGTTGCTAATTTTTAACTCAAGTCTCTGATGCCAGCCATGCATTCAGGGAACCTGCCATAGTGATCATTCCAGACCAGGGGAAACGTAACACAAAAAAGTACCAGGAGCTCAGAGGTTTGGTCAGGAAAGGAACTTACAGCTCTGAGAATTCTGCATTGTGTAAAAAAAGATCAGGAACACGTCTGGTGTGGCCTGCACAAAGGTATTTCAGGGCCTTCTGCAGCAATAAGCAGTAGTAGCTGTGGCAGATGTGCCACTGGCTTCAAATCCATCCAGCAGGGCTCTGGAAACACGTCAGGGTGGGAGGGCAGCCTGCCCAGCCTGGCCTGACCACTGGGAGATGAAGTAGCTGCATTTCTCTGCCTCCTCTCTGCCAAGACAACTGTACATTGTTGCTATAAATAGATGCTCTGGATCCCAGCTTCTTTTAACCTTGGAGGGAAAGCTCAGCACTGTACAAAGAGCTGCTGCCACCCAGAAATGTCCCAGTGCCACTGGAGCCCCCTCAGGTACAGCTGCCCTTGCTGGAGCTCAGGGCTGGGACACCCAGCAATCCCAGTTTGCCCAGCACACACACAGTGGGCTGTGTGTCCTGCCCACAGGAAAACTGCCCCAGCAGAGAAGAACAGGTCAGAACCGTGGTCAGAACAGCCCAAGGAGGTGAGGGCAGGGAGACCTTGGTGCCTGCTGTGGCAGAATTTGGGCCTGACCCCTGTCAAGGTCGGTGTTTCAGCTGTGAAGGTCAGGCTGCAGCTCCCACTGGAGCAGGGAGCACACAGTGCACGGGCAGCTCTCTCTGCAGGCCTTTGCTCTCCTATTTCAAATGTAACACCTGGAGCTGTGCCAGGCTGGCCCTGCCAACACCAGCCACACCTATTCCCCATGTGGTGGGAGGAGATTACAGACAGCAAGCCCCTATCTTTTAAAAATAACTGGCAGATGTCACAGAAGAGTAAATGCTTCCCACTCTAAGATCAAGATTTTGAGTTTAGAGCTAAAAACTGGAATAATGCACAGGACTGAATTGTAAAATTTCAGGTAACAGTTAGAAGGTGCACTCATGAGGATGCCTGGCAGCAAGAGCAAGCAGCTCCTGTGTTCAGGCAAAAGCAGTGGAATTGTGTGGTCAGGGCACAGCACAAAGGTAGGACAGGTAGACTCCCACCTTGGCAGCCCCCAAGGCATTTCAGAGATGTGTCCACCTTTGGAAGAACTGAGCAGAATGTGCTTGTACCTGGACACTTCAAGTGATATCACTTTGATAACAGTGACAAGAGAGCAAGAGCATTTGAAATTCTCATCCTTTAATGGTCAATGATAACTTCTGGCTGGTTCTGTGTAATACAATTAAACAATATACTTAAATGTTTCCCAAAAAAGAAAAAAAAAAAAAGAAAAAAAAAAAAGAAAGCAGCTCTCACACCCCTTCTTTCTATTGCTTTCTTTCACTGACATTCTGCTGCTGGATTGGACTCCCCTGGCCTAACATACGGATCTCAAGTCACCACACATCCACATCTCAAGTGTAACGAAGAGCTGAAAAACCTTGGTGCACCAGTGATACGTTATCTGAAAAATAACAGCTCTATCAAACCAAATCCTTCCCAGTCTCCACCGCTTCTCAAAGAGGAAAAACAAAATGTTACTGTGGGAGTCTTAATACACTTGTCTTTGTGGGTTTCTCTCTTCCCTGCTGAAGTCATACAGCATAGAGTTCATAGATCTTCTTTACACAGTACACCAGGGCAGCGAGTGCTATCGTGTTGTGCAGTCTCTTTCTGTGCAGGTCGTCCTTCCTCACCAGCACCACGGGAGTGGACGAGGTGAGCGTATGCAGGGGCAGGCGCGAGAGTTTATAGGCATCGTACTCCACCTGGTACTTGCAGCAGGGATCGAACTGCCACGAGATCCCGTACAGGGTGCAGCAAGCCACGCTCAGCACTCCGGCAGGCAGGGAGATGTAGTGAGAATAATCTACGGGCAGTGCCAGGGGCGTGAAGAGGCAGGTGGTGCCCGCCAGCACGGCCGTTTTGTGCAGGCAGTTCCCCACGGTGATCCAGCGCGCCGTCTCGTCCCCGATGCGCGTGGGCTCGATCACGATGTACTTGTACTGCGCCTCCAGCGCCTGCTCCAGCTCGTACTCAAACTGGTCCTGAGCGTTCTCCCCATTGTAGATCTCATGCACAATGTAACAGTCCGTGGAGGACAAGGTCACCCTGGTGAGGGGAAATGAAGAATTAAAACTACAGGGCGGAAGGCCGGGCCGTTCACCCACCCGGGTGGGAGAGCGGGACAGGAGTGCCCCGAGTGAGGGCAGCCCCTCAAGGTCACTGCCTGTTTCACAACCAGCAGCTTCTCAACTCAAGCTTCATTTTACATCAGCTGATTATCCTGCTATACAATAATTCATCCCAAAAGAAGGCAATGTATTTTTCTTACCTTTTCCTAACTTGGATGATTTTAGAACAATTTGAGAAATAGGGTCTTGTAGCATTCCTGAAATGGTTTCTCACATTGATACCCAAGTAGAAGTGTCACTCAGACCTTAGTGACCACAACACATCACTGAACAAAGCCCACAGACTTCAGGAGCTTTCACAGAAACCAAGACAAGCAGCTCATTGCTCAGAAGGACAAGCTGCTCTGGGAGGTTTGGAGAGAGGAAGCATCTCCACATGAATACATTTGCCTTCTGATGCAATTTTGCTATTTAGTCCTCCATATTAACACAGCCTGGTAAATCCATGGTAAATCCAACAAGGATGGCCAAGGAACACTGCTCAAAGGGAAGGTGAAGAAGGCAGCAGAGCATTCAGTTTGTGGCTTCCCTCCCTCTCCTGAAGTGGGATGCAGCAAAGCAAGACATGAATAAGATTTTAACCCAGGCACTGCTTAAACAGTGAAGAAAGAACTGATAACTTCACCTGGGAGCACATTTCCTACTCAGGGGATTCAGGGAAATTGTACTGGAGCAGCTTTCAGCTACTTAATGTGACATCAATTCCCACCTTCCCTCCACCCCCTTCACCACATCACCTTCTATCTGCAGCTACATTCATGTACAGACTGCTAAGAAATAGGATTATAACTGTTCACCTGCTCTGAGAAAGGGTAAAAACCTGTCCATCAGAACCAGGCAAAATCCTCCCTTCTATGCAGAAATGAATATTTCTGGCATACTTGTGCTTAACCAGAGCAAAACTGAGCACGTGGCCTAGGAAAGATAAAAATATCTAGCAGATTCCTTTAGCAGAAGGAGAACAAATCACACATCTGACCTAATCACAGCAGACAAAACAGCCTCATCCCAACAGCATTCAGACCCCCATGATAGCAGGAGGAACAGTGCTGATGTGGAGAACAGAACGAGCACTTTTTGCTCCATTAGTGCAGTGGTACTTATGTGCATGCACTGGAAAATAAGGGAGAAAAATACACATTCACAAGCTGCTGTTGCCAAACATTATCCTTAATGTGCAGCTCCACTCAGGCTGCACAGGGGATTGAGCAGTGGCCAGCTGTAATCAAGAATATTGTTAAATTACAAGCTGTTGCAGACGTGGCTGGGTTTGTACAGCAGCAAACATCAACCAGCAGGACCTGAGAGGCACCACCCTCTCCCAAAGCAGTGTCATGAGCAGTTTCATTAAAAGTCCAGCTGGAATTTATATAACCTACAAGGAAAACTCAACTTACAATGCAGTTATTGAGTTCTTGCAGAGCATTTCCCCCTTGGCCTGTTCATGGGTAGAAAGAAAAATAAAAGTCCAGCTTAATTCCGTGCATGCTGGGGGCTTCTTTAGGGTAATGAGTTGTTAGACATTGTTGGGAAAATTACCATTTAACCCTTTCAGCACAGGATGTGGTGGGCTCTGATGTTCTGCAGTGAATTGAGAAGTATTTAGAGAAAAAAAAATTTAACATGATCTATATAAGGAGTTCCTAACAAGAAACCAGTTAAGCAGGTGTTACACTGACACCAAGGACACAGCTGGTCATGGTTTCTGCCAAGGATTCTTCTCCCTGATAACAGCTGCTCCAAGTGCAGCTTCTTCCCAATCAAAGATTCCAGTTTCATTGCAAAAGACATATAGAGGCTGAAGGTAACTGCACACCACCACCCATGACTTTGTGAAACCACTTGCTAGGGCTTAATGACTTCATGGAAAAGCTATTGCTGAAAGGCATTTTCAAGCTGGAAGCCAAGCCAGTGCTAACACAACTCTCCAGACAAAATTAATATTTCCAGCAAGGAGCACTTTCAGTGTTTTGTAATACCTAGGAACATGCAGATGGGTGGGCAAAATAGAGAGGCAGAATCCAAATTCAAGAGAGAGCTTAGGCACAGCACAGTTGTCATTGCACATCTCCCTGTCATCACTGGGAAAACAGGGATGAAGTGAGGCCATTCCTTCCCTGCCTGTACAGGAGCCATGGGAAATGAACTCCTAACTCTAGAATTCAGTATTTACCTGAGATTTCTCCAGCACCAGGACAGGTGGCACTAACCCATAGTCTCTCCTTGCTCAGCTCTTGCCTGTTCTTCCCTCTGAACATCCATTTTTTCCTTTCACCATCACTGCACAAGCAGAGCCACACCACAAAGAGCCACCTGTCAGCAGGAACCCAACACACTGGCCAGAGGCAGCACTGCCCATCTCCTCTGGAATTTTCTGGCTTTATAACAATAAAGTTGAGAAAAGCACATGCTTTTTTTTTTTTTTTTGGCCTCCAATGCCAAAAAAAGCAGAATTTAAAGCATGTTTTGCTGGGAAAAATAAAAATTTATTCAGAACTCAACAGCACAAAGGCTCTGTCCCTGAAAGAGTCTGTCCCCCAACTGTGCTGTTTCTCCAAATGAGTCCTCTAAAATCAGAATAAATCTCTATCATAGTGCTGAAGCTGCAAATGGCAAAGCAGCCAATCCAAAAAAGATATCTGCTTAAATAGGACATGAGGAGAGTCAGCAGAGCTGGCAGCAGGTCTCAATTTCTGCACAGGGAAGTGGGGTATCATGTATGGTTTCCACACAAGAACTGGCTGCCCCTGGAGCATGCAAAGCTGAAAACTGTTTGGATTTCAGATGATACAGAAAGAGACTCAGATATGTGGGCTTGAGGAGGATTCAGCTGAGGACTTCACAGACACAACTCTCCTGACCCAGCCCTTCCACTGAACACAGCAGCTGCCCCCAACAAACCCAGTCAAAGCAACTGCATCTGCTCAAACCCTGGAGTGGAGTTTGCCTTTAGGAGCTTCTCACCCACCCTGGCCGTGGCAAACACAACTGCAGAGCTGTGCAGGCAGCTCTGAGCTGGCATCCACCACTTATCCAGTGTGGGGATTTGATATAAACTCCGTTTTACTTGAAAGAATAGTGAATAACCAGAGTGCACCTAATGCCACAAGATATAAAATGCTGCCAGGTGGTGTTCAGAAGCCTGATAGGCTGTTTACCAGACAGACCACAGCCTAAAAGCAGTTGTTATTGTTAATATTAATCAAATTATTTTCCAGGACCCGTCTCCCCACTCCAAATAAGAGGGCACAGTTAAAAAGCTGTAGAGCTGTTCTGTAGGAATAGTTCTAGATCCAAATATTTGTTCTACTGCAGCTCCAGGCATTCTATATTTGAGAACTTCCAGTGTCTCACTCCTGGTGCTGAATGAATGCCTGGATGGGAGGATGTGACAGAACTCTCAGCCATTCACAGCAAGATGGAAATCACTTAAAACTCAACGATGTCAAATTTTGGTGTTGCCAAAGTTAAAAATAAGGAATCCATTGTTAACAGAGCTGCAGCAGCAGGAGGGGCAGAAGTGTCTGTTAGCTATAGAGCAAGCTTCAAATTACATTTGGATTGTCTTCCTAACATGGGAATATGGGAGAGCACCAGGAGAGGGAGAACAATAGCAGCTCCAGCAGTTCATCAAATCCTGAAATGCTTTGGGTTGCAAGGGACCTCAAAGCCCACTCAGTTCCACCCCCAGCCATGGCAGGGACACCTTCCACTGTCCCAAATTGCTTCAAATCCTGTCCAACCCTGCCTTGGACACTTCCAGGGATGCAGGGGCAGCCACAGCTGCTCTGGGCACCTGTGCCAGGGCCTCAGCACCATCACAGGGAAGAATTTCTTCTGAAGTTCCAGTCCTCAGAGCAGCTCCATCTCTCTGCCCCCACCTTGGAAGCAGGCTCCTGGCAACAGCAGCCTGCCTGGTAAATGGAAATTTCAGTTGGACAGTCTTTATGGATGAAGAAAAAACTACCATTCCAAAGAGGAGGCACAATGTCACTCCATGCTTTGCCAGGTGGCAAAAGCAGAAACAAAGAAGAAAGCAGTGAGAACAAGGCAGGGGAAAACATCCTGGGAGAACCCTGAGCATCCTCCTAGCACTGCCCACTGCAGGGAGAAGCACTGAGCCTCTGAGATTGTTGCCTTCAGCCTAATGGCACCTGCCAGACACTTCCTTGGTGAGGGTTTCAAGTCATCCAACTATCTCAGTTCTGCAAATGCTCAAAATCACACCTGGAAACAATCTTAAGCTGCACAAGTACAGTTCTGGGCAAAAATAAAAGTTCTTTTGAGCCCTTCCCATAACACACAGGTCAAGTTTTGGTAAAGTTTTCTTGCCTGGGCAAGAGTTTTGCTCAGAGCACCAAACAATCAGATTAACTGAAAATGGGGACCAGTTTGATAAGTAGTTAAAAAAATTAGAAGGGAGAAGCTTGCAGCAGTGTGATAACACCAGGTCACAAGCAGCACACACAGCCCAGCTCAGCAGTGCAAGAGGGGTTTCGTGCTGGCTGTGAAAGATCTCAGAAAAAGGACATTACAGATGGCCAGAGCATGTCTGGGAGCATTGCTGGCATCTCAGCCAAGCTGCAGGAAGTCAACAGAGTCAAGGCATGACAAATCCAAACACTGAACTTCCCTCCCTCCAACATAAATTCCTCCTGAAATTCAATTTAATTTCAAGATTAATAAATGAGCTGTGGCCTGGCTTTAATCCTCAGTGGAAATATTCCACCTCCCAGTCACATTCCCCAGTGTATGTTTCTGCTCAGGATATGGTGCACAGAGAGCACAAACACATCCCACCCTAAACACCTGGAGAATTGTTGCTCTGCTCAAGGTCCCCACAATCCACCAGGCTCAGCCAGGGCTGCCAGGCCTGGGGCTTTAAGAAGGGCACTCAAGCACAGGAAGAACAGGAAATGCACGGCAATAAAGCTAAACTTGAATTCAAAAGATGCACCTTTAATTCAAATAGGAAAAAGGACAGGAGAACATTGGGAAGCTCTTCAAGCAGCCTTAGGGAGGAACAACATTACCTGAACTCTAAGGAAAACATCACCAGACCATTACAACAAATCCAGCCCCAGACAACAAGGAGGTGTCAATTTTAAGTCAACTAATGATTAGCCAGGCTGATGGAAATAGGTCAATCATTGCAAGCAGAGCACAGAAATCTGAGCAGGGCAGGCAGGGAAAGGGGAGCTCTGTGAGGGCACAGAGCAGCCAGGCAGGCACTGCTGATGACATGGAAGCTGTTCTTTCCAGAGTTTGTCAGAACATCTCCCAGGGGAACAAACGACATGCTGTCCACTGCTCTGGCGGGCACCAGGCTGCCTTTTGTACAAAAACACCCAGCACAATCCTGTGTCTGTTCCGTATGAAAAAGTTGTTTTGGTCTACACATGAACAATTCCCTTTAGACAGGCTCCATTAAAGAGTCTATCCAGAATGAAGAAAAACAAATATTTAGTTGGTTCCCTTCAGTGTTTTTGGTTATTTTGTTTAACATTATTATTTCACCACCAGAGCCAGCTGGAGTTCACAGTCAACATCCTTTGAAATTAATGTCCTTACATTGACTCTGAGCAAGGAAAGCACTTTTTAACCAATTATAGCTTTCTCTGTATCAATAAAGTCACTTATGAAGGGACTCAGTCTCCACAGATATGCTGCTCTATTTTTTTCAAATAATTTTAAATGAAAGCTGCTATAGTCTCGTAGCAGACAGGATTTTATTCAGCACTGAGTCTCCTCACACCACCTCCGACACACAGATGCCTTTTAGAGCGGCTGCCTGACAACTACAAACCCTCCTTGAAACAGCTCAGCTACCAGGAAAACTGCATCAGCACATTCAGTTCAAAGGAACGTGCCTTTGGACAAGAATCCTGCCCAGAGTAAGAAAAGTGTTTTCAGCCTATAAAAAGCCCATGTCATCATGTGATGACATCAGGTCTGTCAGCGCTGCCTCTGCCCAACCGGTGCTGCAGCAGCCTGGCGAGACAGGCAGGGGTGGTTTGGGATCAGAGGCACCCACAGCTCCTGCTCTGCAGCTGCCAGGCAGGAGCAGCACCTCCCTGACATCACCCAGCACCTCCTGGAATTGTCCTCCTGTCATGTTTGGCCAGGGTGACACCTAAAGAACCACCAGCCTTTGATGGAGATTGTGAAACTCTGCTCAGGGGAGGATGTGCTGCGCTGTTCTCTTCCATGCCTTTCTCACTGGCAAAGGAAAAATAATAAATGCAGCAGGTTCATGGAGTGACGGAGTGACTCGTGTTTAGGAGTATTTTTGATCATACTCCTTTGAAACAAGATCACCCAAACAACAATTAGATTATTGTACAGGTTACAGATGAAGTTACACAGTAACAACTCACTTTTAAGTCTGCATCAATTTTCACCCTGGAAGAATAATTGAAGTTATTAAGTGTTCTTTTCCATATTCTGTTTCTTCCCTTCTGCTGGGAGGACACGTCTGCCACATGAAAACTCCACACCTCCCGTGCTGGGGCAGTGCCAGCCCTGGGTGCAGACAGTTTTACCACTGTGGTATTCTTAGCTGTTTATTTAAACCACGCTGATGCAGGAATTCCATTGGCCCTTCCAGTTCAATTACTTTTGAATTCCCTGAACATAGGCAGCATTCCTGCAGTTCACATTAGCGCCAGAATTTTCAGGGCTACTTGTGGCTCTCCTTGGCCGGGTAGATTCAACAGCATCAAAGCAAACGCTGCTGGATCACAGCAAGGGAACAAAGTGAAGCAAAAGCCACGAGACAAATGAAGGGGGATATCAGAGTTTCTAATTAAGAGGGATATCAGAGTTTCGAGGTGAGGCAGCAGGACAAAGGAAAACTCAGAGAACACTGCAGCTGCCGGTTACATCAGTCGGCCCTGGGGCAGAACAGAAAAATGCCAACGTCAGGAAATGAGGGATAAACCCAGACATTTTCAGCAGGTGGAGGGCTGTGCACACAGGTTTTAAAGTAGTTCGACCAGACACTGTCTTAAGGTGTGCCAGGGGAGGATCGGGTCTGACATTTGGAAGGATTTCTTCACAGAAAGGATGATTAAATACTGGAATGGGCAGCCCTGGGAGGTGGTGGAGTCACCGTCCCTGGAGGTGTTTAAGGGAGGACTGAGTGGCACCGAGCGCTCTGCTCGGGGTGAGGGGTGGGGATCGCTCCAGGTTGGACTCGATGACCTCCGAGCTCTTTCGAACCTAACTGATTCCGTGACATATCCCTCCGTCTCTTTTCCCCATTTTAAAGTTGCGATTCCCAAACTTCCCCCGCTGCTCCGTGGCTATTTCCAGCCCGTGCCGGCCGCTCCTCCGCCCCGGCAGAGGCCGGAGCGCGGTGCCGAGCTCGGTGCCCGCCGCGGCCCCGGCAGAAGGAGGTCACCCTGGAGGACTCGCCGCTCCCTCCCCGCCTTTAAAAATAGCCGTGGACGGAAGGAGCTTCCCGGGGCCGGCCCTCCTCTCCCCGGCTCGCAGGGCCGCATCCCGTCGCGGGCAGCGCTGCCCCGGACGCGCCGCGGTTCGCGCTGACCTTCCCCGGGCCCGGCCCCGCCGAGCGCCCCCGGCCCCTCCGCACCTCAGCGCGGCCGCGTCCCGCGCCCGCCCCGCCCGGCCACGCTCCCCTCGCGGCGCCCCCGCCCTTGCCGCGGGGTCGCGGGGCCGCCGCGGACGGTGCGGCCCCGCAGCCCCCGCCGCCCCTCGCCGCCGCCCGGCCGCCCCTCACCTGTCCCGGCCGCCGCCGCTGTTGGTGCTGCCGGGGCCCGCGCGCCTCCTTCCCCACGCCGCCATCTTGGAGACACTCGCCTCGCAAATGTCTCCGCCGGCGGCCCGCGGGCGCGCCGCGCTGCCCGACGGAAGATGTAGTGCGTGGGGGCGGCGGCCGCCGCTGTTCGAGGTGGGGCTGAGCCCGCGGAAGGACTACAATTCCCACAGTGCCTCGCGCCGCCGCACAGCCGCGGGAGGCTCTGGGGCGTGTAGTCCCCTGGACAGGGGCGGTGGGGCCAGGCGGGCACCGGGGTGGGACCCCAGTGGGACCCCAGCACAGCCCCGTCATCAGCGGCGGAGCGGCTCCGCGGGGCTCGGCTCGGCTCGGCTCGGCTCTGCCTGGCCCGGCCCCGCTGCCCGGGATCCTCCAGCCCGTGGGAGGAGCGCGGCGGCGAGTCCCGGCCTGCCCCGCGGCCCCGCCGTAAGGAGATGCGGCTGCCCAAGGTGGGCGCCGCTCGGCATCGCCTCCTGATCCAAAAAACTCAGAGGGCTCCTGCCCTGCAGGCGATTAGGGATGGAGGATCACCTGCGCAGCACTTCCCTGGAAGGAGAGGCTGGGCGGTTTTGGGGTGAATTTCGCCCTCTTAATCAATCTCGAAAAGGGGCGGTGAATGGGGAGACTCCCCTGCTGCATCTCTGAGGAGGAATAAATCACAGAATCACTTGGGAAAGACCTCAAGGTCATCAATTCAATGTAAAGTTTAATACCAAACGCTTCTCTAGAATTGCAGTATAGGTTTGGTTCTGCCAGAGGTTTCCCAGCTCCTGTGGGTCCATCAGAAGGTTTTGTGCTTGGATGGTATCTCCAGGGTGCTTGAGCCTCTGCAGGGCTCCCTCTTGCTCCGGGCTGGATTCCTCCCAGAAGAGGAGCCTTTTTATCAGGAATTTTAAGTTTTCCTTATCAAACAGCAGCTCCTTGCTCCACACCCCCTCCTTTCTCAGAGCCCTCCTCCAGCCTGACAGCACTGCCTCTGCATCTCCCGTTCCTATAAAACCCCTCATTTTGACAGCATTATTCCCAAGTGATAAAATGTGACTGTGAGAACAAACCCCTGGCTGCCTCCACCTCCCCAGGCATCCCGAGGCTGCTCCTGCAGGGCCCGCCCCCAGCGCTGCCCTCCCAGCTGTGTTTTGGGGGGCAGCTGTTCCGGGGGAGGTGTTCCTGCATTCACAGGAACCAGGAGGTGTTTGGGAAGCGTGCCCAGCCCGGCAGAACGTGCAGCAGGGCTGGGACAGGCCGGAGCACGGACTGTGTGGAATGTGGAATGTAAACAGAGTGTGTTACCAGCAACAGCCCAGCCGCGGATCCCAAGGGGCCGTGCTGTCCCTCGGGAGCAGCAAAGCCCAGCTCCTGCTGCAGCCCAGGGGCAGCTTGGCACGCTGGATCAAATCATAACTGCTCCCCACACCAACCTTCCTGGCAATCTGAGTTATCCAAACTCAGCCTCTGCCGCCTTCTCACAGCGCTGGGAAGGGACACAAATGCCCTGCCAGGATCCTGAGTGTCCAGGCTGTGCTCCCAGCCCTGGGAGTGCTGGCTCCAGGAGGGCACTGCCTTCTGTCCCTCTGAGCACCTGCCTGCCCACCTTGTTCTGGACAAGCACAGCAACTGGATATTTAAATATTTCCATGCCCATCTCAAAGCAGTGGACACAAACACTGAGTGTCTGCTCAATTGCAGGACAACTCCCAAAGCCTGGCCTGAATCCCAAGGAGGAATGGTGAAGGTGAGCAAGTCTGGATCAGCTGGCAAAGAAGAGGAACCAGTTGTGATCCCGCTCACCCTGAGATCTGCACAGTCATCACCAGGTCAGCCAGCCCTGTGACCTCAAATAAAACACAATAATTTCACCCCTTACCTACTGATCCTTTGGAGTGGGAGCATTGACCCCCCCAGCACAGCACAGCCACTGCAGCTCAGTTAAGCCACACTTTTATTGTATTGTATTCCATGCATTATGTTTATGTTTTATAGTATGACAGAGGGAGGGGTCAAGATAAATGTTAAACATAAACAAGAGCAGAAAGGTCGTTTGTAACAGGTCCTGAGAAGGAAAGGCACATCGTAACCACCGAATCCAACAGAACGGAAACCTGGGACAGAGGAAGACAACGCTGGAGAGCGGATGAGGAAGGGGGTGTTTCAAGTTGGGGGCTGTGGAAGCAGGTCTGACAGCCACCTGCATTCCCCCACCCACCACAGGTCTGTAGTTCAAACGGGTTTGGGGAGCTCAGTATTCAACCAAACCACTTCCACGCTCCTGTTGCCCGGGGAGAGTCCAAAATCCCAAACTCCTCCAGGCTTAATAAGCACCAAGGGGCAGCACAGGACTCAAAGCTCCTTTCTGCAGAGACCAGCTGGGCAAAGGCAGCTGGTGGGGAGGCAGGGAAGGGTCACCCAGCACCGAGGGACCCCCAGGCAGGTCCCACCCAGCCATGCAGGGTCACAGGAGCACCGTGGGCTCATCGCTGGTGAGCTGCGGGTATTGCTATTCACTGGCATCCAGGAGGAGGGACAGAGCAGGGACACAGCAGAGAAAGGGTTGGCACAGCCACTGGCACAGGTCCCTGCCAGCTCAGACACCAGGGGGTTGTAGCACCTCGAAGGAAGCAGCAGCAGAACCGGGAGCTGTGCTGAGTTAAGGCAGCGATCGCTGCGGGATCCAGCGCCAGGAAGCTCCAGGTTCCTGCCAGAGCAGCACAGGGGCTCCAGAGCCAGGCTGGGCGTGGGGCTCTGCCCACAGAGTGAGCACAGCACACCCTGCAGTGAGCTGACACATCAGGGGGCTGCTGGAGACTGCTCACAGTGGGAATGAGCACTAAAGCAGGACAGAGCTCAAGCATCGCACCCAGCCCTGCTGTGGCACAGACACAAGTGCCTGATCTTGGCTTCCAGGGGGCAAAACAGCTCAGCTTCACCTTGGAATCAAGAGAAGGGATGGTTCAGCCATCACAGCAGCACCAGAGCCAGCCTTGCTCCTGTAACTAAGTGTGTTGTGCATGTTAAAGAAGGAACATTTAGCAGCCCACATTTCTTCTTGAGCCCCTTTAGTTTGTTACCTGCCACCCTTTCCCAGTCCCTCAAAGCCACCCTAAAGGTCACAGCCTGGGTGAAATAAGCACAGGAGGGCAGAAATGAAGCAGAGGCAGGGCTGAGCTTGAAGCCTTTCCTGAGCAGCACAGGGCAGAGGTGGCTCTGCCCCCGGCACAGGTGGTGGGCACGGGCAGGGGTCTCAGAGCCTGCAGTGTGCAGGGCAGGGATGGAGGTTGGGAGTTCTGGAAGCCTGAGAGGGCTGTGCTGTGCTGTGCTGGTGATGGGCAGCCCAAAAGCACGGGCAGGCAGCAAGGGTTCCCCTCGTGCTGGTGGCCAGGGACAGCTCAGGCTGAAATCCTGGCACAGGGTCTCCATCTCTGGCCACCCCAACCAGGAGAGAAGTTTGTAGGAGTTTTTGCCTTTGCTGCCATGGATTTTGTGCTGGGCTCTGGGAAAGGGCTGAGCTGCCTCTCACCTGGGGCTTCAGTCACTCTGTGGCACAGATTGTAAACTTTAGTCCCTGCTGAGCAAAGCAAGGCCTGGGTTTGGTCTCCAGGTGAGAGGTTCTACATGTCCTGCATGGCTGCAGCCCCAGTGGCTGCTCAGGGCTGGGGGTGTTGAAAACATCTCTCCCTCAGCACAGCCCTGCCTTGGGACACTACAGAATCCTGAGAGCTCAGTGTGAGATGCTCTGAGGTGTAGCTCAGGCCCTGGAGAACACAGGCAAGGCAGGACAGGCAGCAAGCTGGGACCTGGCAGTGCCCTGCCATCATGGTGTCACCTCCACATCTGAGGGTGGCAATGCTGGGTTGTGCTACAGAATCATCATCCGCTGAGGTAAGAGCACGAAATGAGGGTGTTCCTGCTGCTGGCCAAGGTCCCCACGATGCTGCCAGTGCCCTGAGCTTGGAGCTGTGAGGAGGCCCTGAGCAGCCAGGTAATGCCAGGAGCCAGGGCTGCTTCCCAAAGGCTGTAAGGAGGAGCCATTGGGATCCATGGGGATGCAGGCACCTCCAGCACTGAACCCTGCAGATGGGCCAGGAGCAGGTCCTGGAGGCCTCACCCTGCTGCTCTCAGGATGCCCTGGTGGGGCTGATCTGGGGCACTGACAGGGATGCAGAGATGGAGGAGAGGGAGATGAGGGGAGCCTTCCTCTTCAGCTGCAGGAAACCACCCTGGTGCCCTGGGATGTCCCTCAGTGCTCAGGCCAAGGCTGGCTGTGGGGCTGGTCTCTTGTCCTGAGCAGGCTGTGTCCACACCAAGGGCAGGGAGACAGGAATAACAGTCCATGACCCTCTGGGATGCCACTTCAGGGTTGTGTACACAAGCTGGGCAAGAGCTGGCATCTCCAGGGAGCAGCATCTGCAACTCAGCCACGTTTCTTCCTCTGCACAGCCTCTGCCACAGCCTCTGCAGTCCAAGTCCACTCCTCACACGGCTCTTGTCTCCAGGCTCGAGGGTGTCACCATCCCAGTGTCTCCACAGCCAGGGCAGCAAAGCCCCTGAGGTGCCACCATGGTCCACACGTTCTGGTATGTACTGCAGGTGGCCTTGGACACGGCCTGGTGCCCACCAGGTGCTGCAGGGGATGAGCCTGACACAGGGCTGGGGCTCCTCCAGCACCTCCCTCTGTCCCACAAAGCTGAACCCACAGCATCTCCCCAGCTGCCAGGAGCAAAGGGGGGCTGGTACCCTATGAGCAGCCCTAACCAACATCCCCCAGCAAGTTCAGAGCTGTTGCCAAGCAGGGGGCAGAGGATGAGGTGCAGAACAAGTCATGCCCTGGCCTTGTGATGGAGTTTGGTGGAAAATTCACCCTCTTCTATCCCCTGGCTTGGGAAAAGCACTGGTGGGCACCCTGTGTGCCCAGAGCAGCCTGGCCCAGGGGCTGTGGCCATGCTCACACGTGGGCACAGAGGAGGAGGAGGAGGTGCCCACTCTCACACACCGCACGGACACGCTAAAAAACCGGGAAATGCCAGTGTGGGAAGGGGGTTCCTGAGACTGCAGAGAAGCCAAGGCCGCCTTGAACAGTCAGGGCCAGGTGTGCTGGTGAGGGAGCAGTCCTGCCTTAAGGCTGCAAATGTTCCAGGTACTGCGGCAGAGGGTTCTCCTTGACGTATTTCTGAATGTACCAGCACGTCAGGTGCGCCTTCAGGTCCTCCTCCACCACAAAGTCCAGGGCTGCCTGCAAGCAGTGCAGATCACATGGGTCACAACCAACACCCCCAGCCTCAGGGGAGTCCTGCACCCCTCACCCAGATGGGGGAAGCAGCAGGAGTCCCTCAGGTACCCCTGTGCCCGAGGGGAGAGCACAGCTGTCCTGCCACCAGGAGCCCCCAGTTTAACCCTCAGCACATCCAGCCCCGTGGATGCTGTGCTGCAGGTGACACAGCCCATCCTGTGAAGGCCACCTTCATTATCTCTTTGTCCCCATTTACAGGGCCAGGGAGCAGCTGGACCCCAAAGCAGCACCCCAGTGTTGTGCTCAGGGCTCCCCAGCTCTCCCTCACAGCCCAAGCAGGCAGAGGGCTCACCAGGGTAGTGAAGGTTTGAGAGGAGGGGTCCAGCTCGAGCTGAGCTGAGCCATCAGCCCCTGCACAAGGGATTTCTGCTGAGAGGGGGAATGGGCTGAACCTGGGGGAGTGCCTGGATTTGCTGACACTTACCCAGCTCCCCTTGCCACAAAACCCAGGGATGTCTGACCCCACATTTCCATCTGCCCCTCCAGCCACCCCATCTCCCATCAGAGCAGGATTCCCACAGGGAACACACACAGTTCCAACAGGACAGGGCCTGCTTCAGCCAGGATCTTTACCCACAGCTGGCATGGCAGCAGGATAGGCACCGTGCCCTTCTGGGGGGCTGGGGCTGTACCTTTGCCAGGTGCTTGGCAATTCCTCTCCCTCGATAGGCGTCGGGCACCTCCGTGTGCTGCAGGTCCACGATGCGCTTCCCCACGTACTCGTAGAGCAGCACGGCCTTGTCGTGGCAACCTGGGGGTGGCACAGAGGGGACAGGGCTGGGGGGCCACCCAGGATTGAGGGTTGGGGTGTCCCCCAGAGAGCCCTCAGCAGGGCATGGGACAGAGGGGTGGGAGTTGGGATGTCTCTGGAGAACCCACAACACAGAATGGGACAGAGGATTGAGGGTTGGGGTGTCCCCAGAGAGCCCAAAGCAGGGAATGGGAGAGAGAGATGAGAGTTGGGATGTCACCAGAAAGCTCACAGTAGGGAATGGGACAGAGGGGTAAGGGTTGGGATGTCCCTGGAGAACCCACAGCATGTGATGGGACAGAGGGCTCAGGGTTGGGGTGTCCCCAGAGAACCCACAGTAGGGGATGGGACAGATGGGTGAGAGTTGGGGTGTCCCCAGAGAACCCACAGCAGGGAATAGGACAGAGGATTGAGGGTTGGGATGTCCATAGAGAACCCACAGCACAGAATGGGACAGAGGATTGAGATGTCCCCAGAGTCCTCAGCAGGGAATGGGACAAAGGATTGAGAGTTGGGATGTCCCCAGCAGGACAGGCAGTTTTGGGACTGCTACATCACCCCTCGTGCCATGGGCTTTGCTTTCAGTGACACCTGGATGTCTTCGCTGGTCCCCCCAAGGTGTGAGCAGGGCCTTTCCATGCCCCAGGAGCAGGAGCAGGTTTCTGACCCAGCTCTGAATCAGTGATGCCAGCACAACATGCTTAGGGTGGGAAAGCAGCTGTGGGGAGGGAGGAGATGTGTTGATGGTGGGGGAGAGTAAAAAGAAGAGGGAGAAAACCGACAGAACCCAACAAAGCTGACCCAGGAGTATGGTGGACGGTTCAGAACAGCCAATTAATTTCTCCTCCAGCATAGGGTTTTGTTTTTGGTTGTGGCACATAAAACAGGACAAGGTTCCTTGGTCTGGTGTTGCAGCATTGTCTAGACACGTTTTGGGAAAGATGAATCCCACAAACACACAGGAAAGCACACACAGGTGTGCAAGGGGGGCTGTGCACACAAATTTACATGTACACACACAGAGGCTTCCTGTTTCAACACCCTGACCTTTCTCACAGCAGCTCAGTTACAGGAAAAAAGAAGTTTCAGCTCATGTATAAATCAGAGGAGTCAGAACAACCCTCTGGTTTCATCCACAGAAACTGAGCCTTCAGTGCAAAAGGAAATGTTTCATTTCTAGAGAGTTTCTGTGCTTAAAAGTGAGTTTCAGAAATGCAAGATCTCAATCAAAGAGACAAGTTTGATTAAAATAATGGGAACTTTTCCTTCTCTCTGATGTTTTTTTAAGGCTGAAGGGCTGCAAAGTTCACCTGCATTCAGGATCTGCTTTAGCTGAGCTCAGTACTCTCCATTTCACTGCACTTCAGCTGACAACTCCAGCCCAGCTTGCTTCACCCCTGTATTCAAGAGAAACTAGAAAGGAGCCCATTGGAATTTTGTGTTTCCAGAGAAGCAGCTCAAGCTTTTATTGCTGCTCCTTTTATGCAGACACTCAATTCTCCTGCACTGGATGGCAACCTTCACATTTCCAGCCCGAGTTTATTCCTGCTGCTTTCTGCCCACTCCTTCTTGTGCCAACATTGTTCTTGGGTGGACATAAATAATTTCCCTCCCTGCCATTCCCCCAAGTATTTCTAGGCTTCAGTCCTGCCCCTCTCAGCTCTGGCTCACCAAAAAGCTTTGAGTTTCCCCCAGAGAGAAAAGAGGGAGCACTGCAGTGTTTCTCCATGTGGATGCTGGCACCCCAAAAAAGCCAAGGGGGCAGGTGAAGCCCTTCCTGCAGCACAGACCTGCCCAGGCTGGGGCACGAGGTGCCCTCGCCCTCCCAGAGCATTTGGTGGCAGCTCTCAGGGGTGGCAAGGGCAGAGTTGGCAGCACCAAAGGCTGTAAAATGATCTTATAGCAGCAGCTTTCACTCGTTCCAGCCCTTCCACCCCACTCTCCTCCCAGGCTAAAACTTTCCATAGCCTCTGCCTGAAGCTTTGGGGAGTTTAAAACTAAATTGACCACAGAATAAAAGATCTTTTTTCTTTAAATACACTTTAAAAATATATTATCTGTTTAGAAGTATCAGAGACACAAATGCATTTTAAAGCAGGATGATCTCAGACATGTCCTGGACAGGCTTTTCCTGGATATTCCCTGGACCACAGCAGCACCCAGCCAGGACAGGAGCTGCAGAGTGCCACCAGATGAACACACACACAGAGGATTTTACAACCAGCCTGATTTTACAACAGTCAGTGCTGCTGGAAACTGAGCCCAGTTCAGAAAAACATCCCAGCTCAGCCAAGTGCACGAGCACATCCACACACCTCAGTGGCACAGCACCCAAAACCAAGGACATTTGTGCCTCAGGGTGTGATGTGGGCCCTGCAGGTCCCAGCCATGGCTTGGAAAGAGCCAACCCTGCTGCTGGGTGCTGCCCTGGCCATGGGGGCAGCTCCCAGAGCAGCTGGGGGGGCTGGAGCAGCGCTGACCCTTCCAGCCCCAGCTTGGGGCACAAGCAGAACCCCCCCAGAACACGGCACAGGAGACACCTCCTGCCAGCCTGTGCCACCCCTGGGCTCTGGGACAGGGGTTTATCAGCCTGCACAGACACAGCTGGGCACACAGAGCCTGCCCTGCAGTCTGACTCACTGACTCTGAGGAAGTGGAGCTGATGCAAATCAGCAGAGCCAGAGAGGAGCAGATGGCAGCAATGGCAGCACTGCTGGTGCCCTGCTCGTCCCCTCACAGGGGGCACAGGGAAGGGGGAGCTTTTCTGGGAGCTGGGCAAGGGAGCAGCTCTAACCTCGCTCCCCATGGAGGGTTTGCTCCAGCAGGAGCAGTGGTGGCTCAGGGGCCTGGGGAGCAGCACAGAGCCCAGTCCCAGCCCAGCCCAGCTGAGGCAGGGACAGCTCAGGCATCTGGCAGGACACAGACCCCCCAGCCCAGCCCTCACTGCCCCCTCTCCTGGCACACACAAAGCACCCAGCAAGGTGAGGCTGCAGCACTGCAGGACTGTCCCTTGTCCCTGTTCCCTGCACCAGCCCCAGCCCATGACACCCCTTGGTGTGCCCAGGACCTGGGCAGGGCCCTGGCTGCTGCCTGCAAGGCCAAGTCCTGTGCCCCAGCCCCCTTTGGACACTGCTCAAAGCCATTCCCTGGGGCAGGGGGACAGAACACATGCCAGCCCCATCTCCCAGGAGCAGGAGGCAGCTCAGGTCTGCTGCTGCTGAGCCAAACAGTGGGGGAAAAAAAAAAAAAAAGCAAAGCTGCGTGTGGGGTGGGCTGAGAGGACAAGAAGTGCTGAGGAGCTCGTGCATCCCAGGCTGGAGCTCTGCCTGCCATGGGCTGGCCTCACTCCCCAGGGAGCTACTGGCACGTTACTAGGGAGAGAAAACACAACAGAGCACAACAGCCAGAGAGGAGACAGCACAGGGCTCTGGAGGGGCCTCCCTGCAGGAGGGGCAGCAGGGGGGGCTGGTTTGGAGCAGTTTCCTGTTTAGGAGCTCTCTGGAGCTGCCTGTGGCACGGGAGGAGTGGGGATGTCTTTGATGCAGGGCCTGGTGACATATCTCCTGGTCCCTGCTGCAAACTCAGCACCTTCCCCCCTCCTGAGAGCATCTGCCCCATCAGGCAGGAAAGCTCCAAGCTTTCCAAGCATGACCTGCTCCGGTTCTCCCAATAAACCTGAGCCTGGGCTGCTGGACAAGGAGCTCCTGAGACTCAGAGCAGCAGTGGGCAGAGCAGGAGCTCCCAGCCAAAATCCTGCCCTGGTGCAGCTGGGGAGGAGTGGGAGGCTTGGGAAGGGAGTGTGCTGCAGCCAGCAGAAGTGTTGGAGCTGCAATGTGTGAGAAGGCCAAGCATCCCTGAGGAACTGGAGCTGCTCCATGCCCGTGGTGAGCCTGATGGGTGTGATGGGCACCAAAGAGTGACAGCAGCTGCTGCTAAAAGCTCTTCCCCTGCCCCAAACATCTGTGCCAGCAGCTGGACCAACCAGCCAACTGCTTTGGCATGGGGGGGTCCCTTTGGGTTTCTTGTTTTGAGCTGAAATTTCATCTCAGACCCAAAGAAATACCCAACCATTCCTGACAAAACCAGCCTATATGATTCCCATGGAAGCTTTTAGCTCTGACAAATTGATGTTTTCCAAGAGAGTCTCTGCTCAGGGAGGGTTCTGGCTGGCTCAGGCTGTTAGTCACATCCTAACCCATTACAAATCCAGTTGGGCGTCTCTCTGCCCTCCTCTCGAGGGATAACAAGGCTCAGTGAGGTCTGCTTATAATCAGCTTTACTTTCAGCTTCTAAATGCTCCTTCATTTGGGATGCAGGGAAAAGGGAACGTGTTCAAGTGCAGCAGCTGTTCCTAAAGAGATTTAGCAGCTACTGCAGCAATGACAGAGGGGAGGAAGCAGCAGAGAAAGGAAAGACAGGGCAAGCCCCAAAAAACTGAAAAAACTCGAGTGCAATTCATCTTCCTTGTGCACAAGGAGGAAGTCCTGACAAGGTCACACAGGGGCACAGAGGCAAACACAGGATGATGCTGAAAATGAACACTTTCACAACCAGCTCACAGCTTTCACTGCCTCAGCCTCCTGCTCCAGGGATTTCCAGAAATTCATCACCATGCAAAGTTTTCTACCCAGCATCACACCACCGCAAACCACCAGCTGTCAAAGTCTGGCTGCTTGGTCCACGTGCCCGGCACATCCATGTTTTCCCAGGGCATCATCCACACTTGACATTTAGCAGAAATGACGACATCACAGCAAAGTTGACCCTGGAGCCCACAAACTGCTGCTCATCTCTTAGTGACACGGGACAAGAGTGCTCTCTGAGGGACATGGAAGTCACTTTGATGCCCAAATCTGTGTCTGACCCATTTCTTGTCATTCCCTGCTTGCTGCAGGGAAAACCTCCCGGGGCATTCCACACCAGTGATGCTCCTCATGCCAGGAGGGACAAAGAGCAGTGCAGGAAATAAACACCCAGCCACGCACTCCCACAGAGATGGTATCTCCTGAGCAGCTTCCAGGGCTTGGCTGCCACCAGCAAGGGCCTAACAAGGAGGAGGAGAGGTGGGTCACTCACTGCACGTGGATGTTAGTCAGCACAGCAGGACACTGCTCAGCCTGGCGTGGCTGAACTCACACAAAAGGGCTCAGACTCCCTGAACTCCCAGAGAAAACACAACCTTGGTCATGGGGATTCACCTGGGTGAGGCCATGGCCACACTGGATGGGGCTTGGAGCAACCTGGTCCCTGTCTGGACACACACAAGGTGTCCCTGATGAGCTTTGGGATCCTCCCAGCCCAAACCACTCCGGGATTCTGTGACTCCAGGACCCTCTCCTGAGTCAGGAGGTTCTGTGCTGATTCACACACGACTCCCACAGCTGAATCTCTCCCTCTCAAAGTTCACCCTCCCCAGTCACGACTCATCCCTGCTCAGCCACCAAACGCTGCTGGGCCCGTGGTGTGGCTGCCAGAGCTTTTATCCAGAAAACCACAATAAAAGATTATGTCTCCCTAATAATTGTTGACCCTTGGCTGTCCCCTCTATTTCCTGCACACACCAACTTCACTGGCAGGGACAATGCTCTGCTGGTGGCAGTGGGGACCCGGCACCCGGGATCTTGTTTGATCTCAGGCTGAAATGAGCAGTTGGTGAAATTGTTTTCTCCGCACCCGTCTCCTCCTTCCGAGCTCCACCACTGCCGAGCTCCAGCCTTGCCCTTTGTAATTAGTGGTTGAAATGAAAATGGGGTGGGGGGGGAGGAAGAAAAGTCTAAAATAACATCTGGACTATTCTTGTTGTTCTATCGACGAAGCCTCCTGCATTCCCTATGATTTCTGAACTACACATTTTATTTTTATTTTTTTTTTAAAGGCAGCTACCCTGCAATTTCTGTATCAAGAGTAGTTCTATACCCAGAGTAGCTCTCAGCATAACAAATGGATGGGGAAGAGATGCTGGGATGGTTGAATATCTGTAATTAACCACCAAAGTGAAGGCTGGGAAAGAATCAGTGCACCACAGAGAAATGTCAGTGGCACCTACTTTTTGTTCCTTTGTTCACTCCACCCAATATGTGACAGAGCTTTTTGGGGGTCACTGTGTCACCAGAGCGCCACAGGTGGCTGTGGCAGCTTGGATCCGTGTCGTTGCTCCTACAGAACCGTGGCACCGACCCTGCTGGAGCTCTCGAGGGGTTTCCCTTAAGGAATGTCCCCAGAGCTGGCACCGCCACATCCCCAAAGGCACCTGCTCCGGGGGGAACAAGGCAGTGCCCCCAACCTGCCCGTGCCACCATCGGGCTCCACAGCCCGGCCCAGCCGGGGGAGCCGAGCGATGCCCACATCTCCCCTGGGAGAAGGTTTTGGGGTGCAGGAAGGGTGGGGGGCACTGTGGGGGTCACACCGCGGCAGGGCGCAGAGTACGGGGAAAGCGCAGCGGGACACAGGGCACGGGAGGAGGAGGGAGCGGGGGAAATAGGTGAGAACCGGAAAAAGGGGAGGAACAACAAGAAAAAAGGGGGGGAGGAACGGGGAAGGAAAAGGGGGGAGAGACGGGAGGGGGGCGAAGGGGGGGCACAGCGAGAGCTGAAAAGGACCGGGAATCTGGGTCTCAGCGAGGCGGAACCGCGGGCGGAGGGCAGCAGGTAACGTCCCGGGAGCCCCGAGCGCCTTCCCTTACCGTTGAGCCGCACGGTGAACTGCCGCCGCTTGCGATCGTGCTCCACCTGGATGGGGCAGCCCTGCTCCAGGAGGCCGAGCGGCGCCGAGTGCGCCATGGCGGCCCGGTGCCGGTGTCGGTGCCGCTGTCGGTTCCGGTCTCGGTGCCGGTGCCGCTGTCGGTGCCGGAGCGGAGGCGCGGGCGGGCCCGGCGCGGCCCCGGCCGCAGGAAGCCCCAGCTGTGCGGCACGTGCCCGCCCCGCAGCCAATGGCCGCGCCGCGCTTTTGTTTTGGTACGGCCGCGCGGCCCTTAAAGGGGCAACGCCGCCACCGCCGTGGGGACCGCAGCCAGCGCCCGGCGCCCCCGCGCGGGCGGGCACCGCCACCAGCGGCCGCCAGAACAGCACGGGCTCTGTACTGGGTCTGTGCTGGTTCTGTACTGGTCCGGCACTGGTGCTGTACTGGTCCGGCACGGGTTCTGTGCTAGTTCTGTACTGGTCCGGCACGGGTTCTGTACTGGTTCTGTGCTGGTCCGGCACTGGTGCTGTACTGGTTCTGTACTGGTCCGGTACTGGTTCCGTACTGGTTCTGCACTGGTCTTGCTCGGGATCTGTACTGGTCTCACACTGGTTCTGCACTGCTTCTGTACTGGTCTGGCACTGATCACGCACTGGTTCTGTACTGGTCTTGCTCGGGATCTATACTGGTCCCGCACTGGTTCTGTGCTAGTTCCGCACGGGTTCTGTACCGGTTTTGTACCGGTCCCACGCGGGTTCTGTACTGGTTCTGCTCAGGTTCTGTACCGGTCCTGCACTGGTCCTGCACAGGTTCAGTAGTGGTTCTGCACTGCTTCTGTACTGGCCTGGCACTGGTTTTTACTGGTCCTTTACTGGCCCTGCACCGGTTTTCTGCTCTGGGTGGCCGGGGCTGTGCTGGGGCTGCCCGCGGTGCCGGCTGCTCTGCGGCGGGGCCCGGGCTGCTGCCCTGTGCCCTCCCTGTGCCCTGTGCTCTGCCCTGCCTGTGCCCGGCTCTGCTGGGCTGTGGGGGGAAGCCCCAGGCCATGGCTCCTGCGTGATGCTGTCCCAGGTTACTCCAAGTCCATCCAACCTGGCCTTGGACACTTCCAGGACCTGTGCCAGGTCCTCCCCACCCTCACAGGGGAGAATTCCTTCCCAATATCCCATCCATCCCTGCTCTCTGGCAGTGGAAAGCCATTCCCTGTGTCCTGTCCCTCCATCCCTTGTCCCCAGTCCCTCTCCAGCTCTCCTGGAGCCCCTTCAGGCCCTGGAAGGGGCTCTGAGCTCTCTCTGGAGCCTTTCCTTGTCCAAGCTGAGCACCTCTGGCTCTCCCAGAGCAGAGGTGCTCCATCATGTATCACACACACATCACATATCACATCTGTGTCCCCAGAGCTCTCAGTGACAGGAGCTGAGGGTGCCGGAGGTGGCTGTGCTGGCAGCTGCAACAGGAAAAGCAGCAACACCTAAATTCACAATAAAGAACAGTTCACCGGCAGCTTCTCTGCACCTGAGCACCATCTCATGTAGCTTGGCCTTTGTTCACTCATCCCTTCTGCTCCTGCTGCCCTGTGGGAAAGGGATTTGTAAAGAATTCAAGGCCATAGAATAGAAGGCCATAGTGGGGAAAAAAATACAAGTGATTTGTGGTAAAAGTAATAGCAGCATTGTGTGGCAAAAGCTAACAGGCTGAAAAACATTTATAAAGTATTGTAACCAATAAATCAGTTAGCTTCTGATAGGATGGTGTTGAGTTTTACATCTCTTGTGCCTCAGCACTCATCGAGACTGAAAACAGAATAAAATTTTTTCAAACACCTCTCAGTTGCCCCATGTCTGGGTCAGGAAAAAAATATTATCCAACACCTGAGCACAGGCTCAGCTCAGAGCTGCATGGATCAGCTCAAACCCTGCTGCTGATTCCAAGATCAGCAAGATGTTCTATCCAAGATGTGGATAAATGTCAGAGAGGGCCCCTCAGCTTGCCCAGCCCTGCAGTGACACCCACAGCTCTTGCATCAGCTGATGACCTGTGGCTGGGCTGCAGAGCCATGACTTTTTTTTGGAAAGACTCCTCCTTGTCTGTGTTGAAAGACTTGAAAGGTGGTGAATCTGCGACGTCTCTGGGGAAGGTAATTGCTCTCCCCATTAAAAACCTGTAATTTATTTTCCATTTGAACTCTTCCACCTTCAGTGTGCAGCTGGACCTGGTGCCTTTGGTGCTGGATCATGGCTCTGCCTGAGGCACCCGTGCAGCCACAGATCCCAACCCTCCAGCTCCTTCCCTCTGGCAGTGATTCCCTTCCACCTCCTGGCTTTCAGGAGGTTTTTCCAGCCCTCAAATTTATCCCAAATGCTCTGCAAAGCTGAGGGCTGGCTGTGGCAGAGCAGCTGTGATCTCACTGGTGCTGTCAGCAGTTGCCACCCCTCCAACCCCTCCTTTGCATCTTTACGGACCACGCTAAGAATTCCAGCCAGAAAGTGGCACTTGGAATCTTCTTTTTTTTGCTTTTTTGACTGCATCTCTCACATCCTTCGCAGCTCGGGTGGCTGTGGGAGCATCCTTACCCTGGGATGTGCCACGTTTAGGAGGGATTGATTCCTCAGTGACTCAGAGGAATTACCCACAGAGTCACGGAGTGCCCTGAGCTGTGAGGGACACCCAGGGGTCACCCAGCCCCACTCCAGGCCCCAAACCCACACTGTGCCTGCCTGGGAGCGTTTTCCAAACCCTGCTGGAGCTGTGGCAGCCTTGAGGCTGTGCCCATGCCCTGAGGAGCCTGGGCAGTGCCCGAACACCCTCTGGGGGAAGAACTTTTCCCTCATACCCAACCCGACCCTCCCTGGGCCAGCTCCAGCCGCTCTCCTGACTCCCCGTCCATTTCACCGCTGCCACCTGTGCGGGACCCATGGGAGATGTGGCGAGCTGGCCATCCTTAGCTGGCAGCTGAGGTGCTGGGTCGAGGAGCAGCACAGGACGGGGATGCTCCACGCTCCAACGCCGCGGCGAAGCCACGCCAGCGAGGGGACACCGAGGCCACCTCTCCTGAGGGGCACCAGCGCCCGCCCGCATCACTTCACCCTCTCAGCCGCGCCCAAGAACCGCAAAGCCGTTTCCGCGCGGGGGCCTTAGCCCCGCCTCCTCACGGCGCTGGCCAATGGCGGCGCGGGGGCGGGCCCGGCGGGGCGGCTGCCGGCGGGGCCGCGGCGGGCGGGACTCGCGGGCTCCGCTCGGGCCGGGCCCGCCGGGCTCGCACAGCGCCATGTCCCTGCCCAGAGGTACGAGCGGGCTGGGAGGGCCGGGGGGGAACCGCGGGGCCGGGGATGGTGCCAACCCGCCGGGCGTGGGCTCCCCGCCGCTTCCTCAGCGCGGGCCCCGCTGGTTCCGCAGCCCGGCGGCGCCGCTGCGGCCGGAGCCGCGATGCGCGGGGCTGCGGGCGGGGATGCGCGGAGGGACCGCGGGGGACGGGGCGAGGCTGCGTTTGGCGTGGGGACAGCGACAAAAACAGGCGGGTTTGGTTTTCCCTGCCTTGAGCTTCCGCTCCTTGGGAATCCTGCGCTGGGAGCCCTCGCCGTGGCTCAGCCCGGTGGGAAGGACCGGGCTGGGGTTCCGGGCGTGGGCCGTGTCGCCTCGTGTCGGTGTCGGGGCAGGGCCGGGAGCCGATGCCGGCGTGTGCCGGGGGTGCCTCGCTGCTTTCCCGCGGTCCCGGCCGCGGAACGTGACCGTGTGTCACCGGGGTTATTGTGGAGCACGGCCGTGACTCAGGTGTCCCCAGCGGCAGGTGAGCACCGGCCGGCAGGTATCGGCCTGGGAGGGATGGATGGATGGATGGATGGATGGATGGATGGATGGATGGATGGGGACAGTGGCTCTGCCGGTGTCCCGGTGCTCCCCGGAGCCCCATCCTCACACCGGGCGGAGCAGGGAGCGCACGGAGTGCGCATTCGAGTGCTGCCGCCCCTCGAATCAGCGGAATAAAATCCGAGGGTTTTTCCCTGATGCTCTGGAAACTCGAAGTCAGGAGCCATGTGAGCAGATGAACGCGCCTCCCGTGACTTTTTTTTCTTTTCCAAACCCCCCCGGTTTTAAACGCTCCGTGTCTTATCCGGAGGGAATGTGGACCTGAGTTTCCTGTTTGCTGTGTAAGCAGGGGGTGAATCAGCAGCGATTTTCGGAGCTGCTGAGTGGAGCTGCTGACTCACAGGTAGGAGCACATGCCTCCAGCCATCCAGCCTTGGAAGGGATCACCCAGGCTTCTTAAAAGGCTGGGACACCTGAGCCCACACCTTTCCTGGGCTGCTGTGCCGGACCGGCGGATGTGTGCATGGAGGGACGAGGTGAGCCTGGCCCAGGGACCACTTGTTCTCCATGGGAGATGATGCTCGAGCTGAACCTGGAGGATTTTGGGGGAAGCAGCAAGAGGTGATGCTTGGAGGAGCACCTGGGAGCGCGGTGCTGTCCTCAGAGGAGGTTTGGAGCTG
The DNA here is from genome assembly GCF_028551555.1 of Melozone crissalis. Lineage (NCBI taxonomy): Eukaryota > Metazoa > Chordata > Aves > Passeriformes > Passerellidae > Melozone > Melozone crissalis. The sequence continues at coordinate 13,682,692 of NW_026535790.1, read as the reverse complement.
CTCTGTGTGTGCAGGTTTCTGTTGGTTTTGATAAACTGGTTCATTCATGCAGTTAAGCTAATGTCCTGTGATGGAGGTATCACACATGTGCTGAGAGCTCTGAGTCCCTGAGTGACCTGAGCTCCTTTGCTTCCATCAGGGCAGCAGCAGCAGCACGAGGCTGGATCCTGAGCGTGTGGCACACATCTGCCTCCTCTCACCCTGCCTCTCCTTGCCTGGCACCTGCCTCCCAGGGGGTTTTTCCAGGGATGCTCACAGGTCTGGCTGTGTGCACCTGCTGCTCGTGGCAGCTGCTTCCCTCTCTTTCTGAATTTAAGCTGAACTTCCCTGGTTTTCCTCAGGGAATTTCAGTGAACAATCTCAGTTTCCTTTGCTGGTTCTCCTTGGGTTTGTGTTGCTCAGGTTTGTAAACAGAGGCCGCTGTGTTGAGGCTCTTGGTTGGCTCTTTCTGTGACAGATGCCTTCCAAAACTCACCTGCCATCACTTTGGCTTAGTCACAGGGCTGTCTCCTGCCTCGGGAGGTTTTTGGGACACGTGGCTGGCCGTGACACTGGTGATAGGAATGGTGCTGTGCCGGGGCTTTGCTCTGCACTAAACATAGCTTGGGAGATAAACACCTTCTGGGGATTTTGTGGAGCTTAGGGAGGACTTTGGCTTTCTTTCTTCCTCTTCCCATTGCTCCTGTCTGCTTGATCCAAGTTATCTCGCAGGATCTTGTATGTGGGAGAACATCTCCTGTGTTATCTCGTGCTGTTGAGGCTGATGTTTACTCATGTATGCAAAATCTCCCTGTTTCCTCAGGTCACCCAAGTTCCCTTGAGCTGTGTCTCATGGCCTGGGTGGCACTGTAGGAGGAAATTGGGAACAAAGCTGAGGAAATTGGGAACAAAGCCTTGGAGCTGTCCCTGTGTCCTCCTTGCAGAGCTTTGCAGGGGACACAGCCTCTGTCTGCAGCTTGCAGCGTGTGGCTGGGTGTGATTTTCCAAAAGGTTCCTCCTTTTTCAGGGAATGGATGCTGTGCAGGGAGGGTGTTGTATCCCAGAGGTTAAAGCAGGAGGGGATTGAAGCCTCAGGGAATTTTCACCTTTTGTGTGGGTGCGGGAACACAGTGGAGGATGCAAGGTCTGAGACTCTGGGGATACAAAACCAGGCTCTTGCCTTTTCCCTGGGCCTCAGAGTGTAACTTCTGCCTGCCCTGCACGTGGAAATAAATCCACGTGGAAATAAAAAGGAGCTGGCCAGTGGGAGAACAATTGTTTCCCAAAATTTTGGAGTTTGCTGGGAAGAGCAGCTGCAGGGATGGAGGGAGGGTGAGTGCATGGGTGGGATCTGGAGGGAGAAGACCTCCTTGTCCTGTCCCAGCGCCGATGGCTGAGTAATTCAAGTGTTTTTCCTTAGCAGGAGATTGTCCTTTGGGAATAGAGGTGCTGTTGGGCAGAGGGATCAGATCTGTCTGGAGCCAGGCTGTTCCTCTGGAGAGGCAGCTCTGCTTTACCACAGAGGCTTGGAAAAGCCAGCAGTGAGAAATGCCAGGGCCTGGGGATGAACTGGTGCTTGTTCTCGTTGCGCATCTATTCTGGGTGGGTAAATAAGCGGTGCTGCCTTGTCCCTGCCGTGCCCTGGCCGTGCCCTCCGTGGGAGCACACCACTGTTATGCAACTCAGTCTGTGAATCCAGCACTGTCTCATCTGCCATTCGCACTTTTCCAGCTGCCATCCCCAAAAAAAGGCAGCTCTGCCAAAAATACGCGTGTGGGTCGTGACCTGCTGAAGCAGGACCTTGGCTCTGGGCTCCTGTCCTGTCCAGGCAGAGCAGCCACCAGCCTGGTGTGAGTGCTGGGGGATGTGGGAGCTCTGATCCCATGGAGCCATTATTTAATTGGAGTTGAAGCATCCTGGAGCTCGAATCCAATTAATTGTAACGATCCTGGAGCAAGCACAGCACTTTGCTCCTGCCTTCCTCCTCTGCTGCCATAACGGTGGGTGCCTGGAAAGTATCATGCTGGATGTGATAAATATTTAGCTGTGCCTCAGAAATGCATTTCCCTCCCTGGAGGGATGCTTCCCTGCTTTTCTTTTAGTGGGTAATGAGTCTCACTGCAGGCTCATCCCTTTGTTTTCCAGCTCTGAGCTGTGGTCCAGGGCTGAGCTGGAGTTTGTTTGCAGAGGTTGTTGTTGTTGCTGGAGGAAACTCATCTGTGCTTTGTAGAGGCTCCCATTGGGAGCAGCTTTCTGGTACTGGTGATTTTGTGCCCCAGAATGACACCTCTGCAGATGTGGGGCTGGCTCTGTGGGTTTTTGGGTTGGACAGAAGATGTTTTTCCCTTGTGTTGGTTAATAAGGCACAGCCTGGGCTGGCTGTTTGCTGGGCAAAGAGCTGGGAGAGGAACTTGTGTTGGCCGGGGAGGTGATTTTACTCGATCAACAAAAAGTTTGGGGTTTTGCTGGCGTGACTCAGGACGGCTTGTGGGTTCATGTGGAGCTGGATCTGCCTGCTGCCTCTTGCTGACAAACCTCTGTAGCACAGGTCAAGTGTTAGTCAGGGATTTGGAGTGGGGGAAAGGGCAGGGAGGGTTTTTTTTTAATGATGGAAACTGGAAGTTTCTGTTGGTTTTTTCCACCTGGGAGATTTTTCATCTCCTCACAGCCTCTTATCTGTGTGGGGGCAATGCTGCAGTGGTGCTGTGGCAGTCCCAGTGTTTGTTGTCCTGAGGAGCTCTGGAATTACTGGGCACAACTGCAGCGATCTCAGGTGTCACAGTGCTGCCTTGTGGCCCCAGTGGGCCTCAGTTTGCCCTGGATCTGAGTCTGCTCCATTTTTGGAGCTGGGACAGGGCTCCCTGTGTGCTCCTTTCTCTTGCAGCCATTCCTCTGCCCAGCAAAAGGCTGGAGCAGAGGTGCTGCTTGTGTGGGATGTGGTGGGTTATAGGATTTGGGAAGGGCAAGGGCAGGATTTGGGTAGGGGAGGAAGGAAATCATTATCTTGTGCTGGGGACCTGCAGTGGGGTGAAGTGAGGATGAGCTGGAGCCCCTCCAGCACCCACTGAGCTGCCACAAACTCGCTGCTCTTGCCTGCTCTGTGCCCAGGGAGGGGCACTGCTGAGTTGATCTGTGCTCTAAGCCTTAATTTCATCATTTCAATTTAAATTATTTTTTGATAAAATTAAAAAGATAAATTTCCACTAAAAGCATAACTTATTAGAGAAGGCAGGATGAGGAGGAGACAACACTTACCAGAAGTTGTTTGTGGAGTGTTCACCCTTCCTCCCCCCTCACCACCACCAAAGACAAATCTGGGTTTGGAAAGGAAGAAACCTCCAGAGTGCTCAATACAAGTAATTTCCCATCAGAGGCTGCTAACCTTAGCTGTGGTTTGGCTCTGGCATCAGCCAAGCTGCTGATGGAGCTCTCTGGGAATGGCTTGGACCCTTTTCCTCCCTGGGATCTGCCTGTTGTGCCCCTTGCCACCAGCGTTCATCCCTGCTGCTCCTCTCCTGCTGTGGTAGCGCCTTTTGGGAAGTGTAAAAAGCAGCTTTTAACTCTTGTATTTAATTTCTGAACGTCTTGGAGCTTTCTCATGAGGAATGCACAAATCCCTGCAGCTGGGATGGGGCCCTGCCAGCACCACATCCTCCCTCAGCATCCCTGGGTGATGGCTGTGGATGGGGCCAGCAGTGCAGGACAGAGGGACAGGAGGGGAAGCAGCTGTCCTGCAGGGCCTGGCAGGTGACAGTCATGTGTGTGACAGATCATAAACACGCAGGGCTGGTTACGTGCACGGGCTGGGGGTGGCTGAGGGGAGGATGACGGGGTTATCTGGGGTGTGTCAGCTTGTCTGGGCTTGCAGGCCAGTTAGAAACTGCCTTGTGGTGTGTGTGTGTGTGAATTCCCTCCCAGCTGGGGTCCCGTGGGGATGGCTGGCACAGCACTGGGCTGGCTGCTATGGATGTGTTAACAGCAGCCTGACCCTGCTGGCTGGAGGGCATTTGGCACAGCTGGAGCAGATGTTCCCTCTTGCTGCACAACAGAGAGTGTTCCCTGTCCAAGCTGGTGAAGGACAAACACGCTGCAGGACGGAGGAGTTTTGTGCTGTAGTGTCACGGGCATCTTTTATAAAAAATCCTTTCCATAGGATTTTTTCCTCCTGAGAAGCTGAGAGGCCTCAGGAACAAAATGTAAGCAATGGTTATCTGCTGCTGTGGGATGCAACAGGTGCATCTGTGATTGGTCTCATGTGGTTGTTTCTAATTAATGGCCAATCACAGTGAGCTGGCTTGGACTCTCTGTCCAAGACAGAAGCTTTTGTTATCATTCTTTGCTATTCTATTCTTAGCTAGCCTTCTGATGAAACCTTTTATTCTGTTCTTTTAGTATCGTTTTAATGTAATATATAAAATAAAATAATTATTAGAACTCCATGTTCTGAAACATGGAGTCAGATCCTCATCTCTTCCCCAATCCAAGGACCCCTGTGAACACCGTCACACTATAGCACCAAGATCTTGCTTTGCTCGGTGTGGGAGTGAGAAAGCTGAGGTTTGAGGGGGGAGATGATGCAGCAGCAAAGTGTGCAGCCCTTGGGGTGGCCCCTGTGAATCAGCCCTGAGCGCTGGGGGCATGGCTGCAGGGCTGTGCTGTGCTGTGCTGCACACACCATGATGTCTTTGCAGCTCGTCACTCGAGGTGACGTGGCTCCTGTGCTGAGGGCCAGATGTGCTCATGCTCAGGGCTTTTGAGGAAAGCTGCTCTGCATAGTTCACAATCCCCTGCTGCTCTGCGCTGCTTGGCTTCTCTCCTGACCTGCTGCCAAGTTGCACCCCGGCCAAAGCTGAGATGATCTCGTGCCGATGCGTGGCTTTGGCTGCTCTTTGTCATCTTCCAAACACCTCTGAAAGGTGCTCGGGGGTAGGTGACAGGCCCAGCCCCACGTGCCTGTTTGTAAAACCCCCAGAAAATCCCTGCTGGCACGGGGCAGGGCAGTGTGAGACACTTCTGTGTGTGTGTGTGTGTGTGTGTGTGCACGTGTGCTCAGCTGACTTCTGAGGCTTCCCTGGTGTCCCCAGAACTAAAATCCTCCACCCTGTGCCAAATCCTGACCTTTTTCACTGACCGCCTCCCCTGGGGTGGTCAGGAAGAGAAAAAATAAGATATAATTGTACAGAAAGAAGGATGAAGGTGCTGGTGGGTGGTGATGTGCTGGAGGACCAGCCTGGACCTGACCAGCCCCTGTGCCAAGCTCTGTCTGCCTCTCTTTGGCAGCACCCGTTTTCCTTGAGTCTGGAAGCAGCTCCACGCTGCTTTAAGGCTGCTAAAAAGAGGGATGTGGTGGGTGTTGTGATGATCTGCTTGTACAGCTCCCTGTGTTCACTCCCTGTTAGCATCTGCAGCCTGTTTCCCTCAGGTTTTTGGTTGATCCCTGCAATTATTTGGCTTTGGGCATCAGGTGCCCAAGGATGGCTGGTGCCAGCCAGGTCTGGGGGTGTCCTCAGAGCCCAGGATACCTGCAGGGCTGCCTCTTGTGCTCTGCTGATGCTGCCTTCTCACCCAAGAGCAGCTTTTTGCAGGTATTAATTACACCTGTCCCTGCCTGGTTTCTTGAAGGGTTGGAGGAGCTGCCTCCAGAAATAACCAAGCAGAAATTGTGGGTGAATTTCTAATTCTTATCAGCCTTGTGTGTGCTGTGCCGTGCCAAGGTGCTTGAAAACCACTCAGCTTTTCCTCCAGCAGCTCCCCTGTAGGTGTGATGTTTTTGTGTACATTCCAGGTACCTGTGAGAGTTTTCCCCTTAATTTTGGATCCACAAAGGGTTTTGTGTTTGGTAACTGTGGGTTTCCCCAGGGGGTTTTACAGCCTCAGCTCAGTGAGGGAAACCATGTGTAAGCATCCCAGGGACAGGAGGGCAGGGTGTGTTTCCCTTGATCTCAGACAGGTTTGATGTTTCACACAGCTCTTTCCAGCTCCTCTCTGTGACCGTGTTCACAGGGGTTTTTGGATGAGAGGAGAGACGAGAATGTTGACTCCATGTTCAGAAGGCTTGATTTATTATTTTATGATATATACATATATATATATATATTACATTATAACTATACTAAAAAGAATTAGAAAAGAAAGGTTTCCTCAGAAGGCTAAGCTAAGAATAGAATAGAAAAGAATGATAACAAAAGGCAGCTCTCTCGGACTCTGTCCGAGATAGCTCCGTCTTGATTGGCCATTAATTATAAACATCTAAGAGGGGCCCATCACAGGTGGACCTGTTGCATTCCACAGCAGCAGATGATAATGGTTTACATTTGTTGCTGAAACTTCTCAGCTTCAGCAGGAAAAATCTTAAAGAAAAGATCTTTCACAAAAGATGTCTGCGACACCTCTCCACACATCACCCTGCAGAGAGAGCGCCTCTCCTTTCCACAGAGCACGGATGTGAGGCTCGCTCTTCTGAGAGAAAAGGGGACTCTTAAAAATTGATTTGCTCTTACTCAAATGGAAATGGTTCTTGGAAGCCCTGAGTGTGCCCCGAGACAGCTGCAGGCTGGGCTGGGCTGAGTCACTGCGAGTTCTTGGGCTGGGATGTGAGCCGGATGCGCCGGGACCAGCCCGGCTGTGGAGACCTCTGCCTTCCTGGGATGGAGAGGCAGCTCTCTAATCTGCCTTTACCAGGAAAAACCTGCAGCTCTCACTTCCCTGAACCCTGGAAAAAGTGCAGTGTGATAGGGTGGATGTGAGAGAGTGACAGAAGGAGGGGAAAGAAGATCAATCCCACCCAGAGGAGCAGCTGTGGTGGCAAAGCGCCGCTGAGCTGTGGGCACGTTTCCTGGGGAGCTTTTCCTCGTCATGAATCAAAGCTGCCCTGTGGGTACTGGGCAAATCCAGCAGAAAATAAGTGTTTTCCCCACACAGACCTGGTCCAGCCTTTGATAAGAGCCAGGGTGATGCTGGGCAGTGGGGTGGCAGTGTGCTGATGCTCCAGCCTTTAACTGGGGGGAATTTTTAAAGTTTTGCAGCAGGGAGTGTGATGGAACAAAGGAGAGAAATGTTCACAGGTGATTTCTCATGGACCAGCTGGATGTGGGATTGGTTCTGGGAGTGTGGATGGAGTCTGTGCTGTGGGCCAGAGGAACAGGGATGGGAGGGAGAGCAGGAGGCACATGCTGTGGGCCATAAGGAGGGATGGATGGGAGAGGCAGGGAAGAGGGTTGGCACTGAATATGTACCAAAAAGAGCAAAATTGTGCTGTGGAACAGCAGGAAATGAAGGGAATTGTACTGCAGCACTCTCCTGCTGCTTTCTGTGAGCTGCTGGAACAGCACCCTGCTCCAAAGGGAATAATCCAGGGTTTTCCCTGCTCCTGCACCTCAGAGATGTGGTGCTGGCTCAGTGCTGGAGGTCAGGAGTTTTCCTCTGAGGGAGCTCAGGCTGGGGAATAATGTCACTGTGAACCCTCTGAGCAGCTGCTTGGCTGCTCCCCAGTGCAGATGCTGCTCTTAAAGTCCTGCCTGAAGTGTGAGGGCCAGGAAAGCACCTGGGTCAGTCTCTTGTTTCTGCCTCTCTCCCAGAGCAGGCAGCTGGGAACGTGAAGGGGTTTTTTTTTCACCTCCATAAATTCCATTTTCATAGCAGGTGTCTGCTCTCTTACATCATTTGCGGAGATGACATCACTCTATCCCTGCCCAAAGCAAATGGGAGGGAGGATGGTAGAAATCTCTTTTTTTTCCTAATTTTTCTTTTTTTAAGAAGCAGAGAGGGGAATACTTTGCTCTCTTGATAAGTTTACAAGGACACCTGGAAGTACTTGAATGATGCCAGTTTGGGTAGAAAAAGTGCCTATTGATGCTGGAGTTGAGTTACTGCTGACAATTACAAAGTCAAACTATTCCCTTTCCCACTGTGCCTCCTGTCAGGCTGATCTATTCCAAGGACAGTTTGAGTTTTCTCTCCCATCAGGAAACTGTCACTAGCCAGTCACATCAATTCCAAGCAGATTTTATTTTTTCATGGCTTACCCTATGGAGTGAGAAATCAAAGGAAGGGGTGATGCTGGTACCTGCTGGCAAGGAGAGGGGCACAGGTGATGGATGATGCATCTGGCTTTTTTTTCTTCTAGTGTGTTCTTTGTTTTTCTCTAAGCATTGTGTCCTTTGCCTTCCCCTGACAATCCCAGGGCATCAGGGTTGGGATTCCTTCCAGATCTTTGTCTCAGGACAAAGCTGAGCTTTGAAGAGGTGCAGTCTCAGCCACTGCTTTTTTTGGGGGGAAATCCAGTTGGAGCAGGGGATGCAAAGGAGGCAGTGTCCATTTTTTTGAGGGAAATCCAACTGAAGTGAAGGATGCAAAGGAGGCAGTGTCCATCCCAGAGGATGCTCTGCCTGCACCCCAGCTCAGTTCCTGCTCTGAATAGCTGCTCTTATGACTGTCCCCACCTTTGCACAGGGGTTTTGCACAAGCTCTGGTGCAAAGCACCACAACTCTGGCCATGTACCTGTTGTGTCCTGTAATGTCACCGTGTCAGTGTCAGCCAGACGGGGCTTCTCAGCTTCCTGAGGGGACTCTGGCCCCATGTCACATGTGGGAGTGGAGCCCTTGTGTTCCATTGTCACGGGGCAGGCTGACACATGGGGACAAAATCAAAGGTTTTTTCCAGCCCTCGAGGTTGTGCAGGTAACCTAAAAATACCTCAGGAATGTGGCTGGGCGGTGACATCCTCCCGGGGCTGCCCCAGCGTTATCTGGCTGCTGCGCGGAGCCCGGGCGTGGCTCTGAGCCCCGGAGGTGCCTGTGCCAGTGCCTCTGCTTGTCAGACACTCTGGCTGAGGTGCCCATCCCCAAATTCCTCGCTGGACACCGGGATGTCACATCCTGCTCCCTTGCTCAGCCTCATCCGGAGCTGGTGGCACCGTGGCTGTGACGTCCTGCCATCCTCTGATTGTCCCCAGCCTCATGGACAATGCCATGCCCCATCCAAGGGGATGAGAAGGATAACACTGTTCCCTTTCCACCTGGATTCAGTTCAAAGGCTCTGTTTTCAAGCAGAGTTTCCAGCCTGTGTGTCCTGTGCATAGTGGGGCACATAAGGCATCCCCATGGGATGTGTGGAACAGTGAGCACATCCCGGACTGGGGCAGTGCCTGCACTGCAGCCTTGACCAGGGAAGCTGCTGCCATTCCTGGGAGATGTGGGCTCATCAGGCAGTGTGTGCTGGGATGGCACAGCCAGCTGGTGCATGGGCTTGTCTCTGAGCTGAGGGAATTAAGTATTCCATGAAAATCAGGCTGTCCCTATGGTTAGGCAGCAGCTCTACTTAGGGGACAGGTGAATTAATTAATTCTGTGGTCTATCCCTATAAAAAGCTCCTTTCCAAGCCCAAATGGGACACTTCTGCTGCTCATGGCACAGCAGCTCGTCCCCTTCTCCACTCCCTGGCTGTGATGGTGACCCAGCCTTAACTGCAGTGGCCTCGGGAGGGGCTGTGTGTCCACAGGGGAAGGGTGGGGAGAGGGGCCCAGCGTTGGCAGGGCACTGTTTGAGCTCATTGCTGTTTTTGTGGGTGTGCTCTTCCCCTTATTCAAGCCAGCCCCCTGGCAGGAGGCTGCTGGGAGGGATGGGAGCCATCCTTGTCCCTGGCTCTGCCCTGTGCAAGTACCTGAATTCTTCCCAGGGTTTGCTCTCCCAGCATCCCTCACCTGTTTTGGGGCGACATCCCTCATGGGGAGGCTTTGTTAACACCACCTGATGCTTTTTGTTCCCCTGGGATTACCTGTGCCCTATAAAGGACTGGATAATTTCTGGCAAATTATGCACGTCTGGTTATTCCAACTGTACCAGCAAACCTTTGAAACAGTTCCCAGCAGTGAGACTTGAAAGGATGGTTGGGTTTGTTTTTATTTCTTCCCTTTTTCCCCCCCTTGTTTGTTTACTTTTTAAGATGCTTTTGAGATGTCAGGAAGCTCAGCTTTACACCACCCCTGGTCCTCGGGCGCTGAAACCCAACGGGACAAATTCAAAGGAAATCTTCTTTCCCATCCCACCTGCTGGGTTAGGGACTTTCTGCTCCAGAGCAGCTCTGACTCTGTGGGTGTCTGTGAAGATCCTTGGAGTGTCTGTGTGTCTGGGTGAGAGGGAATTAGCTGTTAATGGAGTGAGTGAAGGGAGGGCAGCACGGCACTGCTCTCCCCAGGAGCGCTGGGGACGGGTGCTGGTGGCTCTCAGTGCCATCTGCAAGAGCAGCTCCTGCGTCAGCATCCTTTATGTGCTGATGATCTGTGCCTGAAACTATACCCTGGGAGTGGAAATGAGCCTGAGAAAATACCTTCCGCAGTCCTTCTGGGGCTTACATAAACACTATTTAAAATTAGAGCCACTCATTATGTTGGTATGTGCGTTTACCTTGACCTCTGACTTTTCAGCCTGCAAATGTGCCTGGTCCAGGCACAGCCTGGAGTTGGGAGAGAGCTCAGCAGCAAAGCACTGGTAGATTTTCTATAATTAGTTTAAGGTAAAGAATCTGGTACAGTATCTCCCCTCCAGGCTGACAGGGAAATCGAAAACAAAACTGCAGCCTGTCAGAGCTGAGCCTGGCTTTGATCAGGAACATCAGGGCTGGCTTCTGCTGGAGTGGCTTTGAGGGAAAGGGGAAGAGCAGCAATTCTTGGCCGTGGCTTCTCTTGCACGTGCTTGCAGAGAAATGGGTGCTTTTATTTTCCCACTCTCCCTTGCTATTTCCCAGCCAAGTGCATGCAGCAATTTATATTTTGCTACCAGAGATGCCGTCTCGGCTGTCACCCTGGAATAGCTGCTGAGCTCCGAGCTGGCATTGTCATGGAACAATATTTCTACTATTTGTTGTGGTAATAGTTGTTAGTGGCAGAGCAATTACTGTGTCACCTGCAGCACAACGAAACGTGACCTCTTTCCATCCCAGCCCCCTTTGGTGCCCAAACCATCGAGCCTGGGCTCTGCTGCTCGGTGCCAGGGCTGTCCTGGAGCAAGGGTCACTCCGGTGGGACGCCTGGGCCTGCAGGCTGGCTCGGAATGGTTGAGTTTGTGGGAAGAGAGCGTGTCCCACCGGGATGCACTTCAGCAATCCAGCGCTTCGGCAGCTCCCGGAGCTGGAGTTTGGCTCCCCACCAGTTTCCTGTTGACGTCACCTGCTATTTCTCTGCTGCAGTTTTTACAACTGTTGAGCTTTCAAGGGTAATCGGAGCCGAGTCCGGCCAACCTCGGCAGCTGCCGATGAGCGAACGCGGCTCTACCTTCCCCAATCCCCCCGGCTTGCCTTGGCTGCTGCTCCCAGCCTTGGGGACCCCTGGGATTTGGGGACACAGGGCTCTGTGAAGCCAGCGGGTGCTTGGGGCCATGCATTCCCACTGAAAGGAATCAGCGGTGCTTGCAAGAAGTGCCGTGCGCTGGATCCTGCGGGAATTTTTTCCCCTCCCTCCTCCAGTCCGCCCCCATCCCTCTCTTGTGCCAGGCGTGCAGGCGCTGCTCTTCATTTCTGGGAAACCATGGACAAGAAGCAAGGTAGATGTTGCAATTTCCAAAACACGTGGTGGGGGAGAGCAAAGGGCTGGTTTTGCTGCTAAAAGGGGCTGTGTAACTTTTCTGGGCTCAATCCACGCGGTTTTGTTTCTCCTGGCTTGGGCAGGGGGTCTCTCTCTTTGCAGCTGGGGATCTATTTTTAAAGCGCTGGAAAAGTTGCATGTTTCGTGGGGTTAAAACTCTGGCGTCTTAATTGTTTAAAAAAAGAAAAAAAAAAATCAAATCCAGCATGTCTGAAGGAAAATATGCAGAGGGTGAAGCCGGCTTCTGGCTCTGGGGTTGAATTGCATTCCTGGGACGCAGGGTTTTCCAGCAGCTCTTGGTGGCTGTCCCCTGCCTGTTGCACGGGCAAGGTGGGTGCCCACGGCCCCAGCAGTCAGCAGCTGTGATTCAGCACAGGCTGAGAGGCTGGTTTGGGGCTGCAAGGGGCTTTTTGTGCAGCGTGGTTCTTTCCTGCTGCTCGCCGGCGGTTTTGCAGAAGTGCGGAGCGCGCTGACCCGCGGGAGCCCCTCTGCAGCGGGGCCTCGGCGCCTGATGAGTGATGGCTCTCAGCAGGTTGAGAGCCCTTTTTCCGCTTCCATGGATAGCTTGTTCCACTCCCAACAGTGGAAAACAGCACAAAGCGTGCCTGTGAGGAGCTGGCTCTCATGACCAAGCACCCAAATTCCCCTCTTTCTGTTCTGCACCCTGCCTCCAATTTATTTCCTTTCTTTTCTTCTTTTTTTTTTTTTTCCTCCTTCATGTTTTTTTTGTTCCAGCTCTTTATTTGCAGCAGGGCTGGGATCCACCCTCCAGCTTTCTGCCCTATCCATGGCATCTGACTCTCCTCCTTGGATCCAGGAGAACTGAGATGCATCCAAAACACTTTCCCCAGCACTAACAAAGCAGCACAGCTCTCAGAGCAGCCTCCCGTGCCCAGGACTTCACCTGGGGCTACAACCAGAGCCCTGGAGAGGCAGTGGTGAGGTTTAATTTCAAAGGTCGACTCAGGCAAATAGTTTTATTTGCAGTTCTTTAGATTGTCCTGTTCATTTCTCTCCGCCCACGCCAGCAGAGTGGGAAGGAAAAACCTCCCGTGGAGAGGTGCAGCTCAGTAGGGCTGAAGTTGGTGGTGGCAAAAATGAGGATTCCGGTGTTGAATTAGGCAGTTCCAGGAAATGTCTGGTGGTTCTTAACTGGTGGTGGTTATAGCATGAGAAAGAATCTCTTTGGGCTTTTTTTTTTTTTTTTTTCTCTTTAGGAGGAAATGGTTCCTTTCTTAGCATAAAGGATGCAGTTACGTGCCTGCAGCGTCACGTGGGTTGCAATTTCATCCGCACCAGGAACTTCTGTCAGCTAATTTTCCCCTGCCTGGGTGCAGGGCACTGTGCTGTGTGTGTGTCTGTGGCTGGCAGCCCTTTCCTGTGCCCAGAATGGTGCCCTGCCACCCCGTGGGCTCAGGGCTGGCAGGGATAACCAGGACACGTCCCCAAATCGCCTTGTCCTGCTCCTGCCTTTTGGCCTTTGCAGAGGGATGTCTTGAGGGGAGCTTGTGCTTGCAGACACCCCTCTTGCAGGAGCCCAGTGCCCTGGGAATCTGGAGCATTTCCAGGATTTTCAGGTGACAGAAGCAGTTGTGCACATTCTGGCAATTCCTCCTGCAGGGACCCTCGCAGGATCCCAGATGTGGGAGGGATTGTGCTGAGTCTCAGGGGTAGGAGAGGCAGTGCCAGGGACTCTCCAGTGGGAAGGAGCTGACAGCAGCTGCCTGCGGGGGCTGAAGGGCTTGAGTTGCAGGGTCATGTCATGCCCATCCCACTGCCTTGCTGCTTCTCTCTTTTTGGCCTTTTTTTTATTCCCTTCCCTGGTTTTTCCTGCATTCTCATTCACCCTGAACGGGGCATGGGCTCTCCCTGGGGAGAGGCACAAGCAGTGGGAGAAGCTTGCAGCAAGGAGTAGCCCAGGCCGGCCTTTGGGAGCTGGAAATCTCCTGTCAGATTTTAGGAGAGCTGTAACAAACAAGTCCAACCTCTGCCTCAGCTCCCTGGCTGCAGGGCAGCATCCTGGGGGTTTTATTCTTGCAAGAATCTCCTGAGCTGGGTTTTCTGTCCTTCTCAGGTGGCCCAGGCAGAGTCTGGGAGTGGTGGTGTAATACCTCTGCTTTAATCAGTGCTTTTTCATGTTGGAGCTAGGAAATGCCTTTTGGGGCTAAGCAGGACAGGCTGGGAAAGGGATGGCTGCTGATTCCACCTCTGGGAAGTCAAGGGTGGAAGTTTGGGAGTACAGGGTGCCTGTGACAGCAGAGTTCATGGCCAGGGCACATCAAAAGACTCTCCTGTACAGAGCTGGGGGTTTGGAACAGGGAATGTCTGTGTCCCTTGCTGCCCTGGTATCCCATGCTGCAAATCCTGCCTGCAAGCTTGGACTCTGCTGGACAAGGCACCCTGTGATTCCCAACCCCACCCTGGGTGCTCCCAGCTCCCTCCACCCCCAGAAGGGCTGAGGAAGGGCTCAGGCCGCCCTGCAGAGGCTGGCTTGGGTGCCTGTGGACCCTGTGAGTCACGGCCACGGTGCCAGGGGAGCTGCTGGTGGCACAGAAGGCGCTTTGTGCCGGCTCCGCGGGGTTACTATGGCAATTGGGGAGAGGGAGAGCAAACAGATGGAGCAGGATCCCAGCCAGCATGGGGGGATTGCAGGGCTTCGTGTGCAGGTCTGGCTGGTAACTGCTTGAGGAGGGAGGGCTGCGTGTGGAGCAGAGACCAAACGGAGTTTTGGAGCAGGTCCTGGTGGTGAAACGCTCAGCACGGGGCAAAATCCATCCCCTGAGTGCCCACAGCAACTCCCCAGCTTGCAGAAGGACTCAGGGGACCCCAGTTTGTAGATTCTGTTCTTGGCCTCCCACACTGAGTAGCAGGAGGCTGGGAGTGGGAAGGGAGGCACTGCTGAACCCACGGACAGGATCGTTCCTCTGGCTCCGTTCTGTGTTTGCTCCCATCGTTGCTCCACTGGGTGTTTTGCCAAGTGCCATCCGTGGGTGTGTGGGGCTATTCATAGTGCCCCTTCCAGCCCTGCTGGGTGGGCAGTGGGGAAGGGAAACTCTGCAGGCTCACAAATTAGAACTTGTGACTGCTCTGACACGGTCAGGTGCTTTCCATCCCAGCGGGATGGGTTTGGGGTGGAGTGGCTCCTGTGCTGGTTTCACTGAGCTGGAAGTTCACATCATGGAAACTGTGCTGGTCTTGGAGCCTTTGGCTCAGCTCTGATGCAGGAAAAGTGGCAGATAAGGTGGGGGTGTGGGCTGATCTGTGCTGATTCCCTCAGCAGGGAGGGATGCTGCTGGTCCTGCAGGTGGGACATTTGCAGTGTGCTGCAGACCCACAACCTCAGTGAGGTTTGCATTTGGGGAAGGACAAGGCAGGAGAAGCGAGTCCCTGTTTTGTCCTGGAGCTGGCAGGGCACAGGGCTGGGGGCTGTCAGAGCTGGGGACATGCTGGCCATGTGTCTCCTTTGTGTCCTGCTGCAGCTGCAGGAGCTGCTGCACGGTGCTGTCTCCTGCTGAAATTGCAGCTCCTCGCTCTCCCCTCCCTTCCCTGGCAGCCTTTGGAGTGCTGGACTTTGTCCACACGCCTGCTCCCAGCAGCCAGGCAGGTGGGAGCTGCTCTGGAAGGCTGTCCAAGGCCACGCTGAGCCTGGAGCACACCTTGGTATTCCTGCTTTCCAATGGATCCTCCAGCTCTGTGCAGCCACAGCAGCTTTGCCTGCACAGTGCAGCTGCCCCCATGTCTCTCCTGGGGGGATCAGGACCTCCATGCTCTCCAGGCTGCTGCACTTTCAGCCCCTTGGGGTCAGTTTGTTTTCCCAGGGATGGAATTCTCTTCACCTGCAGGTTTCTGGCCCTGCCTGAGCCCCGTGTCCCTCTGCAGCAGTGGGTGTTGTTATCTCAGGGCTGTTTAAAGGAGGGGGACAGGAGCATCCTCTTGCCATCACTCCTGGTGCCTTGTCCTGGTGTCTCAGCCCCAGATTTGTGAGGGGTTCGCTGCTGGCTGACAGTGAGCTCATGTCTGGTTTTTCCCTATTTTCCATTTGTTATGAATGGGGTGTCCCCTCTCCTGCTGGGACCAACCCCTTCCTTTTGCTGGATTTTGGAGTGCTTTTGTAGGATTTTTGCTGGATGTCTCGTGGTCATTGCTCTCCATGGCAGATCCAGCTCTGACTCTTCCCACGAGGGCCAGGCGGGGGCTGGGGCCCTCTGGACTGGGAATGTTTTTTGGGAGCCCTGCACATCACTAATGGCGTGGGGACCTCTTGTGGCTGGAGAAACGGGGATGGGGCCAGGCCTGGCTGTGCTCCCAAAGCCCAGCTGCACATGGAGGCTGAGCTGCTGTCTCGTTTTTCTCTTTCAGATTCCAAAGGATCCTTGGAGCCACACAAACCAGGTAAGTTCCCAGCAGAAATTGCAGCTTTCACCCCAGAAAGGGTTTAAACCCCAAAGAGAGGGGACTGTTAATGGCCATGAAGGGTAAAGAGCACTTTTGGGGTACAGTCCCTGGCTGCAAGACCTGGAAAATGGTCTGTTGGTGCACCCTTGGCTATTTCTACAGAGCAGTGCTCAACAGTGTCATTGAGACCCTCTTGTGCTCTGGCTCTTGCCTGAAATTTTGGGCAGGTGGTCCCTGTGACTTTCTTGGCATTTTGCTGACCTTGGTGAGGGGTCCAAGCCGTGCATTCCTGCCTAGTGGCTGCTGGGAAAAGGGTGCTTGAAGGAAAAAAGAGCAAAAATCCCTTTGCTCGCCTCACTTGTGCGTCTTCTCTTGCAGTGAAAGGCAAGAAGAAACGGGACCTGAGGATAACATGTGTCCCCATCAAACCACCCGTGGCCAACACCACGTAAGGATCTCTGCTGCTTGGAGCTTCTCCAGAGCTGCATTTGGCACTTCCCCGGGGGGAATGGCCTGTGAAGGGTTCCCAAAATCAGCATAGTTGTTCTTTTCTGTGAAGCTGGATGATGAGGAGGAATTGCACACGTGTGTGCAGACATGTGCACAGCGTGTGTGGCTCTGGGAGGTGCCTGTTTGATAGGAAATGTCCCAAAGGCAAAGACTCAGAATCCTCTGGGGAGCTC
This sequence comes from Melozone crissalis, assembly GCF_028551555.1. Lineage (NCBI taxonomy): Eukaryota > Metazoa > Chordata > Aves > Passeriformes > Passerellidae > Melozone > Melozone crissalis. Next base: position 13,666,057 of record NW_026535790.1, on the reverse strand, counting down.
TCCCCAGTGTTTCTGCCATGGCTCTGCCAATGCCAAAGGGCAAAGATGTGGTAGAGAGAGTGAATCTGCCTGAGGGAAGAATTTTAATGCAGGGGAAGAGAAGTGGTGGTAGCTGGACCGCAACAGAAACCAGAGGCACAAAGGTTGGGGAGTGTTTTACACGACCTGAGTATCAGGTTTAGTTTAAGTTGTTTGCAGCTCCTTACCCTGCTAAAAGGAGGACACAGACATCTTGCACTGTTGTACTGTTTGGGGCCAGTGCCCAGCAGTATCTCAGGGCACTGGAATTTCTCCCTGCCCTGTTTGCTTTGAGCTGCTGATGCTTGTTATGCTGTGGGGGAGAGCCCAGGGTAGCTGTGCTTGGTTTGACAAAGAGCAGACTGCTAAAATTCCACTTCCATGGTGCTCTTCCAAAACACTTTGGGCTGCATCACCACTGCCGAGCCTTGTTTGCCCCAGAAACCTCTTCTAGAGAACTCCAGGAGAGCACTGAAGGCTCCAAAAGGGAAATATCACTGCGGCAAACCCCGGGTAGAAAGGAGGAGGCAGGGGAGCTCACACAGCCCTGCCCTGCCCTGTCTGTAACAGCCACCTCCTTTGCCCACAGGCACATCTGCCTCTGCTCCTGCCAGGGTTTGAGTTCCCCCTGGAGAAGGCCTCATGCTGGAGTCTGCAGGGCTTTGCATGCCCAGAGGCCGGTGCAAGCTGCCCCCTGCTCCTTCTCTCCCTGCTTTTCAAGCTGCAGTGCAAATATTTGCACAGTGCAAGGCTTTTGCTCAGAGCCCAAAGTACTTCCTTGAAGCTGGAGGCTGCTCTGATGGGAATTGAGACTAAACCAGTTGGGCAATCTCTGCTCTTTAGGAGCTCCCAGGGGATGGGGAGAGCCCAGCAGTGAGGCACAAGGGGCAGGGCACTCGTGGTGGCTCTAAAAGCACCGTGCTGCCCAGAATGGGAAGTGGGCAGCAATAAGGAAAAAAAGGCCATAAAGCACAACTTTCACCTGCCTGGTGTTGTGCAAAGGGTGACACCAAAGTGCTGCCTGCTCTGGCTGCCTGGAACAGGCAGCAGAGTGTACACAAATGACTCACAGGGGAGGAATTACCTGTTGTTCCCTCGCGTGCGTTTCGGGCTACGTGGCTGTGCTGCTACAACACCTGCCTGTCAAAACACGACAGCCGAGCTGCTCTGCCACAGAAACGTCTCATCTCAGCTCCTCAGGCTCCTCTCCCCAGCAGGAATGGTTTCTCAGCCTGGTGGTTTGGTGCATGTCTCACCTGGCTGATTCCCTGCGGTTCTCACTGTGCCCCGTGGGTGTGGGTTGAGGCGTTACTGGCACGATTTAAAGCATTTGTGGGTGTTTGGAGGGGGCTGGTTGGAACCTACAGTGAGGCACAGGGGGGAAAGCAGCAGCTGAAAGTGCTCAAAGGAATGTGAAACCTGGCCAAGAGGGTGAATGAAGCTGGGCTTTCTCCTGACTCTGTCTCATTTCTTGCAGGCCTCCCAGGAACTTGGACTCCAGGGCCTTCATTACCATTGGAGATAAAGTACGTGTCAATGGGGTTTCTTTTTTTGCTTCCTTCCAGTTTGGTTTTCCCTGGGCATGGGGAGCTCTGTGGATTGTGCCTTGCAACCTGTCAGATCAGGAGTGCAGCTTCATGGGATACAACTTTCAATCTAAACCATTTTAGGATGATCCAACCCATCTGCCCTAAATGAGGGTGGCCTCACCAAGCTCTCAGAGTGCCCCAAACACAGTCCCTTTATCCTGCTTGTGTTGCTGGTTGAGGCCCAGGAGAAGCTGGGCACAAAGTTTCTCTCTGGCTCTCCAAAGTCTTTCCTGATGACCTGATGAAAAGCACTGCTGGAAATAGCCACTGTCCCTCTTTATTTCATTCTCTTGTTATGGGCTCTCTTGGGGCTGCAGAAGCTATTTGCAAACGAGCTAAAAATACCCTGCATTGGATCAGCCCTATATCCAGACCCTTCCAGGCTGGGAGGTGACTTGGCTGATGGGATCTGGGTCCCTTGGCCTCAGTGCAAGGATTAGGGTTGAGGAGAGGAAGCTTTGGCTGGGTCCAGGGAGCAATCCTGCTGCCTGTGCTGTTTTCTGGTGTTGTGTGTAGCAAGAGCTGTGGCAGAGATGCTCTGTGTAACAGCCTGGGCACTGTGTGCAAGGGGACAGTGCTGCAGCCTAGGGAAAACTCTCCAGAGTCACTTCCCTGCCTGCTCCAGTGTTTGCAGGAAGGGTCTGGTCCGGGTATTTTGGAGTGACATGGTGTAGAAGAGGCCTTGGGCAGGAGTGCAGCTTCAGGAGCGGAGGTGGGTGGTGACCCCGGGTCCCTGGGATGTGCACAGGCCATGCCATGCATCCCATTGTCCTGGGAGGGCTCCGTGGGTGCCTCCATCGCCTCTTGTTGCTGGGCAGGGCAGCGCTGGTTTCTGGAGCGTGCTGGGAGCCTCGGGGCAAATGCCAGGAAAGGAAAAACACAATAACCAGGAACAACTGCACAACACGTGTGCAAAAAGCACCACCAGATCCTTCCTGGAGGCCCCTGCACTGCTCCTCTGCCTGCTGCCCGTGCTCTCCTCACTTCAGGATCCACGTCCTGCCCAGGAAAGGGCCAGAACCTTCCTGTGCTGGGCAGGGCACAGCTCAGGCTGAGCTCAGCCCTCCCTGCCCGCCGCATCTGGCTGCCATCCACAGCCACATCTGGGCTGGCAGGAAGGTCGGGCAGACCCGCTGGCTGCTGCCTGTGCTGAGGGGACAGTGCTGAGGGGACAGGGCTGGCCAGAGTCTGGCAGCCACATGTCCCAGCCAGAGGCCGTTTCCTCTCTCCCTGCGCAGGGCGTAGCTCTGTATCCGGAGCTGTGCCGAGCTCCTTTCCCACCCTCGCTGCCTTTGTGGCCACTGGGGCACTTTGGCATCCTGGTATTATTTTCGTTCCCTGAGACCGGAGGAGAGCTGGAGGCTGGATAAAGGCTGGCTGGAAGGAGGCTGTGACTTATTAGGAGCCATGAATGCAGCATCCAAAAATAGCCTGTGTGTCACTGGGCTGGTGCCCTGCCCAGCAGAGGCAGCAATTACAGGGGAACGTGGCTTTAGGGAAACTTGTTTGTGGCTGGTGCAGGAGCTCGCTGGCTCCCTGCACTGTCAGGGTGAGCTCTGGCCATGGCTTTTTCACAGCTTAGGTAGTTGTTTTCTTGCTGTTAACGCAGGTTTTACCTTGCTGGCAGCTTTTTGGTGGTAGGAGAAGGTACTGGAAGTGGGTAAAACCTGTTGAACTCACTTAGAAATGCAGTTGCTGTGTGCACCCCATCTAAGAGAGGTGTTGTTAGACGTACAGATAGGTTTTTGTGACTGATGATTTTAGGGATGTGGGGAGAGGTGAGGGATCCCTGGCTGCACACAGGGGTTTGGAGCTTGGTGGAGGCTCCTGACTGCTGCCCATGTTGGCACAGGAGCTGTTAAAATCCTGCAGATAATTCAGCAGCTGCAGAAATACCCTTGGTGGGTAATCCCCACAGGCAGAGAGGCACCAACCTTTGATGCCCTTTTAGTGGCAACGTTCCCTGGGCTTAAAGGATGAAAGTCCTGATCTCCAGCTGCAGAGGGGGAATTAAATGAACCCTGGTGAGCGTGGGGTGAGAGGGTTTGGGCTGTGATTCAACAGAGCCAAAAATACCCCCATCATGGTGCCTCTGGAGTCGTCTGTTGTTCGAAACGCTCTGCACCAGCGAGCTGACAGTGTTGCTGATCTCCTTGCTGACAAACCTGCCTGTCCCTGATGCCATTTTGTCCTCTCTCCCCGAAGAACTTCGAGGTGGAAGCTGATGACCTGGTGAGCATTTCAGAGCTGGGCCGTGGGGCCTACGGCGTGGTGGAGAAAGTGCGGCACGCGCAGAGCGGCACCATCATGGCCGTGAAGGTGAGCACACCTGGCTGGGCTGGGACACCTGGCTGGGCTGGGACACCTGGGTGGAGTGAGGATCATGAGATACAGCCCCAAGGGAGCAGAGGAACTGCTGAGCTCCACTGGTTGTGGCAAAACGAGGATGGGTTTATCTGGGTTTGGCAGGCTCTGGCGTTCCTGGTGTGGTTTGGCCAGTGCAGGGTCTGTGCTGATACTGGCTGGGCACACTGGGGTTGATAACAGGCCTGGGAATCCAGGATTGGTGCCTGCAGTGCAAGGCTGGCATGGCAGAGTGCCTGTCCAGGCTGCTGGCCTGGCCCTGCACCCTCTGCAGAGCGTGCCAAGGGCTTGGCATTCGTTGAGGTTCTGTCTGGCAGAGGCAATTTGGGCGTCTCCTCCTGGGTGCTGCTGGCTGCAAAAGAAGGATAAAACACCCTGGCCCCAGGACTGCAGGTCCTGAGTCAGGCTGGGGTATTCAAGGAGCTCAATCAAAAGTTATAGTCATGCCTTTTTGCTTTGCTTGCTTTTAGCCATGCAGGTTGGCCAGTTAGCCAACCTAAAACAAATGTTTGAATATCTACTAATATCTTCTACTGTTTGAATATCTGATATCTGGTTACCCCACCTACACCAAACTCTTGTTGTTTCATGTTTGTCTCAGAGGATTCGAGCCACTGTGAACACTCAGGAGCAGAAGAGGTTGCTGATGGACCTGGACATCTCCATGAGGACAGTGGACTGCTTCTACACAGTCACTTTCTACGGAGCCCTGTTCCGTGAGGTACTGACCTTCTGAGTGCCTGGGGCCACCTGGGGCTGTGGGATTGCACCAAACTGTCCCCAAAACACCTCTCTGTGCTTATCTCCAGCCCTTTATCTCCCCTGGGTTTCCAGGGAATTCCCTCTCAGCTGCTTTCTCTCCATCCGCAGGGTGACGTGTGGATCTGCATGGAACTCATGGACACTTCCCTAGATAAATTCTACAAGAAAGTACTGGAGAAGAAGAAAACCATCCCTGAAGACATTTTGGGGAAAATGGCTGTGTCTGTGAGTGGCTCTTGGGTTCTTAGATGGGTTTGTGCATCCCCTGAGCCTGCTGGGGGCTGTGGTGTGTTTGCAGTGAGAGGCTGCTGCTGCCTGTGACTGATGGGTGCTTTTCCACTCTTTTATCCCCAGATTGTACGAGCTCTGGAGCACCTGCACAGTAAACTGTCTGTAATCCACAGAGGTAAGTGCTGGATGGGGTTAGTGAAGTGTGGCTGGAGATCCAGGCTAGGGGAGGGCACCTTTCCAGCTGTGCTATGTCCCTGTGGGATGCCTAAAGTGGAATCTGCTGGTGCTCAGGACTGTGGTGAACAGATCTAGATGCTTGTTCCTGAGATGCTTCCCTTTCTGCAAGGTGTTGTTCTCTTCCTTCTTTCCAGATGAAGGGTTGAATGTAACAACAGAATTCCTTACCACCTCTATTTTATAAGCATCTCTGTCCCTCTTGGAGTACAGAAGTGCCTTGAAGGCAGCTCTTGGAGATAAAATCCCCAAATCCTCCTGGCTGGGTAGTTTTAGCAAAGTGAGGGCTGGAGGAGACCTTACAAAATCCCAGATAGGAATTGTAGCACCCAGGTCTTGCTCTCCACCCTGGTGAGCTCCCTTGTGTAGCTGTAGACAGATCAGGATGTGCATGAGACAAACTCTCCTGAAGGTTTGGCAGAGCTCTGCTTTTAAGGCTGTGTTGGGCACATAAATCTCTCCTAAGGAGCTGGGGAAAAACTCCTCAACATTTTATTTCAACTTTTTGACCGGCCTGGTTGGAGAGGGGACTTGTTCTCCCTAAGGATGTGGTTGTAATTCACCTGTGAATAACTTTTATTGCAGTAAGACTGGTGGGGCTTTGTCTCCCTTCCCCTGTGCTGGGGCCTGCCTGGTCCCTCCCAGGCCTGCAGGGAATTGCCAGTTTTGTCTCAGACTCTTCAATACCCCTGCAAACACCCAAATTTTCCCTCTTGCATTTCCTCTTAGACGTGAAGCCCTCCAACGTGCTGATCAACAAGGAGGGGCACGTGAAGATGTGTGACTTTGGGATCAGTGGTTACTTGGTGGACTCTGTAGCCAAGACCATGGATGCTGGCTGCAAACCCTACATGGCTGTAAGTGCAACCCCTGTGCAGCCTCAGCCCTGCTCAGGAATGAGTCTGTTCCACCTCCAGCCTGAGATAAAAGCCACTCGGGAGTGCTCTGCTCTCCCTGACTCAGCAGAGCCTCCCTGTAAACCCAGCTCTGTGTTAATCCCACAGTGACTCTCCCTCTGCCCCTTCCACCTGCAGAAGGACACAGAACTGGTTGTGGCGCTGCTCCTTGTTGGATAGAAAGGGCTGAGGCTTTTCTTGGCAGGATTGTTTAGTTTCATCCTCAAGTCAGTCTGAATTTCCCTTTGCCATCTGTGGCATCCATGTGGGAAGTGTGTGCTCCTGGGGGAGGGATCATGCAAGATTCACTCCCCTTCAAAGAGGCAGAGTTGATGTGAGTTGTGTGGAGCAAGATGTGGCTTTCATTCAACCTCAGACCCTGCCTCCCTGAGGACATGAGCCAGGGAAATCCACCCAGCCTGGCTTTTGGAGACTGAGATGTGCTCTGTGGAGCTTGCACTGGGAAATCAGGAGCGGTAACATCTCCCATTTTGCTGTTACAGCCAGAAAGAATAAACCCTGAGCTGAACCAGAAGGGCTACAACGTGAAGTCAGACGTGTGGAGCCTTGGGATCACAATGGTAACACCAAGGGCTGGGACCTGGACCTGCAGCCCTGGGGTTGGGATGGGTTTGGGCAGGTGGGGCTGTGCCCTGCTGGGAGCACTGGCAGCTGGGTGGGTGCCCGTCAAGCAGGGCTCAATTTGAGCATGGACAATGAGGTTAATTACCCAGGGAATTTAAGCTCCCAGCAGACAATATCAGGATGACAATGACTATCCATGCTGAGTATCCAAGACTCTGGATTTTAATGCCCAGCAGCTCCCTGCCTGCTGGCTGAGGGGTGGTCAGTGGAGCAGGGTTTGCTGCAGCTGGGGCTCAGCCTTCCTGCTTCACCCCCCAAGTCAGCAGAGCCTGTCAGGGGATTCCAGTCCTGCTGCACTGAGAGCTGCTGTGTGTGGTTTGCAGCAAATCCTGCCTGCGGGGTAGCTCAGAGCAGCCAACAGGAAGGGGAAATGCTTTCAGTTCCAAAACTGCAGCTGCTTGGGATGGTTTATCTGCCTCCTGCAAGAAACAGACCTTGCAGAAAGCAGCTGAGATCCTCTGGCGCCAGTGGACAGAGGAAATCCCAGCTGCTGGCTCCAGGGGATGCTGCCTGGGAAACAGCTCCTGCTTTCCAGGAGATTTTCTCTGAGGGCAGATTATTTTCAGGAACTTTTCCTGTGCCCTCTTAGGCTTTTGTTTTGGGGGCTGCATCCCTGTGTTTGTGCATGCTGTGTCTTGGCAAATATTCCAGCGTGGTCTCATCCATACCCAAGTGCCAAACCCAAGCCCCTCTCCCTGGTGTCCCCATGCCAGTGCAGAGCTGGTCTGGCTGGCTGGAAATGTCATCAGGAATGTCATCTGAGCTGCAGGAAGCTGCGGGATGGGAGCCTCTGAGTGATGGAATATCCAAACCTTTCCAAAGCTGGAAGGGAGAGGACACCTTGCTGGAAGCTGGCCAGCCTGCAGCTGAATGGAGCCCCTGAGTGTTTGGTTCCTCCTTGTGTCTTCCTCCTGGGCTGGCTTCCTGGGATTTTTTAGGTTTATTTTCTTTATGAAGGACTTGGATTGATTTCAGACCAGACAGTTTGTGGGCCATTGAGTTGCAGGGCTGTTCCAGGCCTTCCTGGGCTGGTGGCTTCATTCAGTTTTGGAGCAGCAGGAACTGAGTTCCCCTGACCCGACCCAGAGGCAGGGAGGGACACTGGGCTCTGTCCTTTCAGGTTTGTTATTCCTCCCATCCCATCACAGCCTGCCAGGCAGGTCTCAATGTTCTGTTGCCCATTTTGAGACAGGAGCTGATCCTTGGCATGAGGAGACTACCCAAGAGCTGTGACAGACTTTTTCCTGCTTAAATGAGGGATGGAGCAGTGGTGACTTGTAGGAAGAACCCAGTAATTGAGGTGGTTTTGGCAAAATTACGTTCTAGCGCTTAATTTTTCTTGGGTTTGTGGATTTTTTGTGTGTTTAGTTCATGCAGTGCCAGCCCAGGGCCCAGAGGCTGCCTTAGGGCCAGCAGAGCACTTTGGAAGCCAGTGCAGAAACTGTGTGCTGTTATTATCTTTTTAAATAATCCCATTTTACATATCTTTTGTGACTTCCTGTAAATGCATTAATATGCTGAACCAACCTCAAAAGGAAGTACTTTTGGCCTCTGGGTCTTTGTATTTAAAAAAAAGATAAGAAAAAAAAAAGGTGGTATGACCCAAATTGAAAATGGTTTGTAAGGAAAGGTTTTCCTTTGAATCTGAGCATCATGGGGTTGTACCTGGTGTGTGTCTCATGTTAAGGAAAGAGGGTTTTCCTTTGAATCTGAACACTGTGGGGTTGTTCCTGATGTGTGTCTCATATTAAGGAAAGAGGGTTTTCCTTTGAATCTGAACACTGTGGGGTTGTTCCTGATGTGTGTCTCACATTAAGG